>NW_027362763.1:569276511-571676511 GCF_046119375.1 Phyllobates terribilis
GCGTGTGTGTGTGTGTATGCGTGTGTGTGTGTATGCGTGTGTGCGTGTGTGTATGCGTGTGTGTATGCGTGCGTGTGTGTATGCGTGTGTGTGTATGCGTGTGTGTGTATGCGTGTGTGTGTATGCGTGTGTGTGTGTATGCGTGTGTGTGTGTGTGTATGCGTGTGCGAGTGTGTGTGTGTGTATGTGCGAGTGAGTGTGTGTGTGTGTGAGTGCGTGTATGCGTGTGTGTGTGTATGTGTATGCGTGTGTGTGCGTGTATGCGTGTGTGTGCGTGTATGCGTGT
Source organism: Phyllobates terribilis (assembly GCF_046119375.1). NCBI lineage: Eukaryota > Metazoa > Chordata > Amphibia > Anura > Dendrobatidae > Phyllobates > Phyllobates terribilis. Next base: position 569,276,798 of record NW_027362763.1, read on the forward strand.
GTGTGTGTGAGTGTGTATGCGTGTGCGAGTGTATGTGCGAGTGAGTGTGTGTGCGTGTGTGAGCGTGTGCGCGTGTGTGAGCGTGTGTATGCGTGTGTGTGTGCGTGTATGCGTGTGTGTGTGTATGCGTGTGTGTGTGTATGCGTGCGTGTATGTGTATGCGTGTGTATGTGTGTGTGTGTGTGTATGCGTGTGTGTGTGCGTGTGTGTGTGTGTGTATGTGTGTATGTGTGTGCGTGTGTATGCGTGTGTGTGTGTATGCGTGTGTGTGTGTGCGTGTGTATGTGTATGCGTGTGTATGTGTGTGTGTGTGTATGCGTGTGTGTGCGTGTGTGTGTGTGTATGTGTGTATGTGTGTGCGTGTGTATGTGTGTGTGTGTGTATGCGTGTGTGTGTGTATGCGTGTGTGTGTGTATGCGTGTGTGTGTGTGTATGCATGTGTGTGTGTATGCGTGTGTGTGTGTATGCGTGTGTGCGTGCGTGTGTGTGCACTATGCAACCCTGAGCAACCAATGGATGGATTCACTTTCTTTTTTTCAAAGAACATCCTTTTTACTACCTATCGCTATAAAACTGTATTTAGGTAGTGTTCGACAAAAATGGGATCAATGTAGTCAACAGTAAGACAAAAGGTTCAATTTAAATGGGGCTGCCACTGTTCTATATTTTTGCACTTTGTACACCAAACACAAAACATAAATTAACCCATTCAACTGAGTGCTAACTAGATATCAGCTTCCCTGACTACAGGTGGCCTACTACCAACCAACTGTAAAATGAAACAAAAAAGGACATGTTACCATACATCTATAGCACCAACTGGCGGCTAGCAGAACTCATAAGCTTTTATTGGCCCTTTTCATCCGTGTTGCCAGAAAAAAAAAAAAACGGACATGTCTTCGTGTGTTTTGCACGGACACATGGTCCATGAAAAACACGAACATGTGAACAGAAGAATAGATTATAGAAGGCACGTGTTGTTTCCGTGAGAAAAAAAAATATGGATGCCACACGTACATGCAACACGGATGTCTGAATGAGGCCTAAAGTGCACCCATTGCACACCTTTCTAAACCCAGTAATAAATCGGCCCAACACATGTACTGACTGAGGGATAGAAAAAAAACAAGCAAAGAAGTGAAGAATGCGCCCCCTACCCAAACCTGACAGTCATTCCTTAGTAATCCAGGCTGAAAAATAGGAGACACCAAAGCCCTCCGCAAACTATACTATGCTGAGGATATACAGTTTTACTGCATTCCTTGTACCGCACACCCAGCTTTTCCCTGACAGGATATATACTTCATGGAGCCTAGTATGCAAAGGAAAGGAATGCGGTGTCCACTGTTTGACGCTCTTTACGAAGAGGGCATATTTATACTGTAATTTCTACGTTTTGACACATCAGTGACTCATGTTTCTTGCTAAATCTAGTGCATTTTAACACGGTCTAGTCTAAACTTATACCATATATTAATAGTCTTATTTTTGTGCCATTAATCTTGGCCAAAAGGTTTGTGCATTGGTATAACTCACGAAAGCCACCACATTTTTTACATAAATTTTACAAGAACTATGATAAAATGTGCCCTAGTATGTGAACTGACCATGGGACACCCAAATATTAGCATGAAAAAAAAAAAACACAACACTTTTTTTAAAGTTTTTTTTTAAGAAGGCCAGTGCAATGGCTGCACAATTGTCAGAACAAAATCATTTGGCGACTAGCCATTGCCCAGTCCAATTGCCACATGTGGACACACAATAAATGTACATAAATATATCAACACATACTCTAACCATTGCCTAGGAAGTCTAACTAAACTTTGAACCTGCTTTTACAAATTTGATAGGCAATTTAACTGCTAAAGCCGCCACCGATTGCTCAATAGATCTCCAAGCAGTAGGTAGCGCCTCAGACAGGAGCTCGGAGCTCGCAAAGCAGAACACAGACTTCATTAGAATCTGTGCAAATCCGAGTCCTAAGAACTCTACTGAAAATTCACTGGGCCCCAGAAAAGTGTGCAGTGTAATTTAAGTGCCTGCCAAAATTAAAAAACAGGTTCAAAGTTTAGTTACGTTTTAAAGAATACAAGATGCAGTGGTGTTTTATCTACCATTCCTTTAAGAACAGAGGGTGTCATCCCAGGTACAGGTGCATCTCACTAAATTAGAATATCATCAAAAAGTTAATCTATTTCAGTTCTTCAATACAAAAAGTGAAACCCATATATTATATAGAGTCATTACAAACAGAGTGATCTATTTCAAGTGTTTATTTCTGTTAATGTTGATGATTATGGTTACAGCCAATGAAAACACAAAAGTCATTATCTCAGTAAATTAAAATAATTAACAAAAAACACCTGCAAAGGCTTCCTAAGCGTTTAAAAAGGTCCCTTAGTCTGTTTCAGTAGGTTCCACAATCATGGGAGAAGACTGCTGACTTGACAGATGTCCAGAAGGCAGTCATTGACACTAAGTAAATGCAAAGTAAATTTTGCATTTCATTTGGAAATCAAGGTCCCAGAGTCTGGAGGAAGAGTGGAGAGGCACACAATCCAAGCTGCTTGAGGTCTAGTGTGAAGTTTCCACAATCAGTGATGGTTTGAGAAGCCATGTCATCTACTGGTGTAGGTCCACTGTGTTTTATCAAGACCAAAGTCAGCGCAGCCGTCTACCAGGAAATTTTAGAGCACTTCATGGTTCCCTCTGCCGACAAGCTTTTTGGAGATGCAAATTTCATTCTCCAGCAGGACTTGGCACCTGTCCACACTGCCAAAAGTACCAATACCTGAAGGCTGCTATCAAAGCAACTTGGGCTTCCATCACACCTCAGCAGTGCCACAGGCTGATCGCCTCCATGATGCAGTAATTGATACAAAAGGAGCCCTGACCAAGTATTGAGTGCATTTACTGAACATACATTTCAGTAGGCCAACATTTCGGATTTTAAAAACATTTTTCAAGCTGTTGTTATAAAGTATTCTAATTTACTGAGATAATGACTTTTGTGTTTTCATTGGCTGTAAGCCACAATCATCAACATTAACAGAAATAAACACTTGAAATAGATCACTGTTTGTAATGACTCTATATAGTATACTAGTTTCACTTTTTGTACTGAAGAACTGAAATAAATTAACTTTTTGTTGATATTCTAATTTTGTCAGAAGCATCGGTGGCGCCCCTGCGGGTTCAGTCGCCACAGAGGTACTGCATCTCACCCAGAGGTGTGGTATCTCACTCTCAGGTAAGGAAGGAGTACTGCCCGGGACCCTAATACCTGCATCCAACACTACACTACTCCAGACCAGCAGGAGGGGCAAGATGCGTCGCTTCCCTGCTGAGCCCTGTCCCTGGCTGGAGTGGGGGGAACCAAGAGAGGGGGAACCATGTGGTGGGTGTGGGTGGAGGAAGTAAATCAGGGGAGCACTTGTTAGGGATAGTATAAAGAGGGAAGCCATCTTGGGAGTTTAGTCAGAGGAGGATAGTGAGAGGAGCAGGATGCTCAGTAGGAGGGCCTAGCCAGAGAGGCCCAAGACTGAAGAGAGAGAGGAGCAGGAGAAAGGCTCCAGGAACGTGGAAGGGAGGCTGGAAGCCACCCGTACGCCCGACTCTGCCAGGAGGTGGAGGGGTCAGGTCGCACAGAGGGGACCGGTCCCTAAACTAGCAGAGTTCTTTAAGCCTCAACTAGGAAACCGGAGGCTGCAGTATTTCAGGTACTGCAGCCACAAGCCACATCTGTCTCACCAAGAAGGTGGCCATAGAGGACCCAGGGGACAGAGAAGACGTCGCCCGGCAAGGTCCGCGGTCACTGGATTGGGACACTAGGTGTGAGGTGCAGGGAGACGGCAAGAAGAAACACACAGAAGGGGGTCCTGTTATGTACTCCGGTGGTACCTGAGGGTTGGCTGAGCCCCTGCCCGGTGAATGCAGCACGACGTGGGAAGTTATGATCAGCAGTTGTAACCAGGAGCAAAGTGAGAACTGTGAGTAAATCCGGAAGACTGCACCCCACTGTCTGTCACTTATTACTGCTGCGCCATCACCCCCTGCACTACACTGCACCACGAGTGCTGCTTCCATAACAGCAACATCTACACTGCCCTGGAGCTAAGCTCTGCCTGTGGAGAGCTGAACCAACTCTGCTGCATTAACAACAGCTCCAGAGGTCCTGCTCGGCAGCGGCGGCTCCCTTTAGCCGCACACCACAGGTAGCGTCACGAACTCTATACAAGAACTATAAATCCCCTGTAAATAACCCCTTTTATTGACCGCCCTGGGTCACGGACCGGGTCACCGCCACTGTGACATCTCCCCTAGCAACGACCGGCCCGGCACCGAGTACCCCACGGCCCAGGGGGAGGTCACATCTGTATATAGCTCCTGAGGGCACGTTCAGACGAGTGTATTTTTCATACATGTTCCTATTTATGAGCCCCAAGTACTGCACATGGACCAATTGTAACCAATGTACATAGCTGATTTTACATACATTACAATGGCCTGCATGAGGAAAGAAAAAAAAAAATAAAAAACACAAACAAAATAAAATCACAGCATGCTCTATTCTGGTCCAACGACACTGCATGAACTGGAGGAGAATATAAGGGGTTTTTGTTTTATATAGGGGAATATAGCAATTTGAAGGGACAACCCCTTTAAGGTTACATGAAATTAAAAGAAAATCTGTAAAGATCACAGCACCAGAATAAAATAAAAATGTACTGAACCATTACATTTGGATGCCAGTCTAGCCTTGGCCACACAAAAATCTGAAACATACCCTGGATTTAGCTTAACTGTAGGTGAATATTCCTATATTAGAGATCCAATTTCTACTTTTTTTCATACTAAGTCAAATATATCACATTCCAAATAATGCTTAAGAGTTAAAGGCATATAAATTAAGATCCATTAGGTTTTAACATACGGTTACCCTTTTAAAACTTATATATAAAAAGGTTGTTAATTTGTGTTCATTTGAGTCAACCTGCAAAAATATTTAATCAGTGTTTAATGCGTCATCAACTGTCATTCACCTAATGAGGAAGCAAAATAAATATATAAACTGTTGTTTCATGTGGGAATTGGCAGCCAGCATGAATAAAGAGGAGCATAATAATTAGCGGCCAACATGAAGTCAATTCTCACCAGTGGTTGGTGCAATCCACTGAGTAACAGATGTACCAGGGGAAAATGAGCAAAAGCAACTGCAACTTGCGCACATTTACGTTTGGAGATTTGTTTTTGGCTTGCTTCAGGGACACTAATGCACAACTGTGGGATGTTATTGGCATTCCTAAGATACAGAAAACCAAAAACATTCATCTTCATGGCTGGTGGCTCTGCTACGATTTACATATCAAGTACTGGTAATTTCCAGATCTTTCACAATAGAATATTTAAAAAAATTAAAAAAAAAATAAAAAAAAAGATTAAAAAAAGAAAAAAAAACAAGCATAAATTTTCTTTATAAAAATGATGCTTAAAAAAAAAAAAAAAAAAAAAAAAAAAAGTGTGGGTATATGCCAATAAAAATACATATACATATTAAGAACCATATTGTCAGCAATCAATCCATTACATACAGAAGTTGGACAGGCGCAGCTCTGTTGCCCCCTCTGGAGAAGTGCTCAGTAATGTGTTCACATAAAGGAGAAGATCATATCACATGCCTTAGCGCTTATCACCAAACAGCACTGAAGCAGAGACCCGAGGACTTGCTGTGCACTAGTCTCCCCAAGGAGTACAATGCAAGGGGATCAAAAGGCATGAACCAACACACACACACAGAAAGAGTCATTGGAGAGCAAGCAAAGCAGATTGCTGAAAATTATGATACATTCTAACCAATGAAATGTTGAGAGCCTGGAATGTGTAAATGGATCAATGCTGCTATGTTTTAACATAAAATGGTGTACTGATCATTGATTTATTGAGTATTCACTGCCAGAAGTTCTAGATAAATACACAAAAAAACAAATAAAACAACAGAACTCTTGTTAAACCTGGAAATTCTATATATATTATAGAAATAAATAACGAGGGCAATGGCAGTGTGTTTGCAATATTATATCCCTTCTATACTGACTCAGTTTACACACAGTCATAATATTAAAACAGGTGAATTTACACCCCTGATTATCTCATTACTATGGCACCTTTTCATAGTCAGATAAATTAGGCAGTAAGTGAACAATAGGTCCTTGAAAATGAGGTGCTGGAAGCATTTAAAGGGGCAAATGTGAGGATCCAAGCAACATGGACAAGAACTAAATTGTGACGGCTGGATGACTATCCCCTATCCCCAAAATAGGTTTTGTGCCTTGTTCCTGGTATGCAGTATAAGTACCTACAAAAAAAGTGGCCCAGCAGTGAATTAGAAACAGGGTCACAGGAGCCTAAGGCTCTTTTGATAAACGTGGTGAGTGTAGGCCAGCTCATATGGTCCAATTCATAAAATTGGACCATACGAGACCACATGGACAGAAATTGGACGTTCTGTCATAGCACTGGCTATGACAGAACGTGCCAAAACACAATGAGTCACAGCTCACAGACTTTGCGAATGCATCAACCTAGATTGCCCATGTGGATCTCTGTCCACAGTGCTGAGATAGACCAGGAGAGTATCAGTCCTGGAACATGGAGCAATGGTAGAATATGGCCTAGACTGATGAATCTACTTTTACATCATGTGGTTTTCAGAGTGCAGCCATGTTGCTTACCTGGGAAAGGATGCTCTATTGAAAGATGGAGAGCACGTGGAGGCAGGGCGATACGCTAGACAAGGTTTTGCTAGGAAACATTGGGTCTTGGCATTATGGCTACAAGTTCCTTTTCCCATCCATGTGCTGTCAGTTTTTACAACAGATAGCACACTGACCCATAGAATTTCATTGAACTCAGTACATGTCCAAGTCTCAGCAGGTTTTGTGGATAAGACTTACTACATCCAAGAGTTAAAGGGTTACTCTGGGGAGATAATGTATTCTAATGGCCATGTCTTCATAAATGAAGATAACATGAATAGTTCTGTTCCTAATGCTGACAGCACCTGCAATTCAGTGTGATGCTGGAGCTGCTCCTTGGTGCTTCCCTCCCTTCTGAGATGTTCCCTCACAGATCAGGGGCCATGACCCGACTCTTGTCTGCTAGTAACAAGCCCCTTTATAACATCTCCCTCCATGCAGTCAGATAAGGGGGCATGGCCAGTCCCTGCCAAGCAGCAGTCAGTCAGTGCACTGCCAGCCCACTGCTTCCACTCAGAATCTGTCCGCACAAAAGATGCAGGTAAATGCCCATGTAGTTGTGCTGACTCAGTCACTGTGATGATTGTGTATAGATCTGCTGACAAGCCTACAAAATTATCATACCAGAGAAAGTGACCTGATAGACTGACTGCTGCTAGGCAGGGGCTGGCCATGCACCACCACCTCCCCTGATCTCTGATTGCAATAGAGGGAGATGTCATCAGGGGGCTGGCTGTCACTAGCAGCAGGCCACATCCCCTGATCTATGACGTAACGTCCCAGCAGGTAGGGGGAGCAGAGCCACTGTCACACTGAATTGCAGGTACTGTCAGCATTAAAAACAGCACTATTCATGTTAGTTTTATAGTTTATGAGGGCATGGCCATTAGAATACTTTATCTCCCTGGAGTTCCCCTTTAATGGAGAGGGAAAAAAAAACAACATACTAAATAAATGTGAAAGTTTGTTTTTGATGGATGTAAAAACAGAGAAGTTAAAATTACATACACATAAGGATACATTCACAAATGAGCCAAAAATCTGAACATTGTTGCCATCCAAGTACAGCTAGCTTTAATGTTTGTGCATGATTTTTTTTTATTATTATTATTATTTTTTTAGAAAGCACCAATGAACACAAACTTTTAGCAGTTCAGAAATAGGGAATACACCTCATAGCCATGTTGGAAATCCTGTGTGTCTACTGATGGCTCAATAGATATTGACGCGCCCCTGGGACTGTGTCGCGCTGCGTTGCGCATGCGGGAGCCTACCCGGAGCCGGATCAGTAGAGGGTTGTAGTCTCGTGGCGGTGACCCGGTCCGTGCCCAGGGAGTCAAACTAGACGGCAGTCTATTAGTAGTAAATAGTTGATGACTACGCCACCCGTTGAGTGCAGCCAGGGAGCTGCTGCTGCAGGGCAGACCGCTGAGGCCGGTGGTAGGATTGTGCAGCGTGATAGTATAACCCCCAACGGGAGGGGTATGGCCTCAGGGCAGCCGACGTGGATGATGGGGGTAGCAGGAACCACTCAGAGACGGTACGGTGTAGTTCAGGGTCTTTACTGGTAACAACGATAGACCCTCCCGGAGTACTTGCTAGCAAACGGGGCCTGGTCAGTCTTTGAGCAGATGGGATCTCCCCTGGCCAGGCGTAGTTATAGGCCTCACAAACTGACTGTACTCTTCTGGCTACCTTGCTAGAAGCTGATGTAAGTAGCCCACGTCCCTGAGTGTACCGTGTGGTGCTCACCCGTATGGCCGGTGACTCGGGGCCTTCTAATGGCTTCCGCTCCACGATGGCGGTGCTGGTCCCACGCGTGTGACCGTGCCTTCGGGCTTCTGGGCCAGAGGACCTGAAATCCCCTGCCTGACGGATTCTGCTGCTGGGTAGAAGTTAGTCCCCACAGCCTCGGACTCCGGGTCCGGTAAAGAATCTTCTTAGTCAGGGCGAGCGCTGCAGCTGCCAGCCCCTGACTCCTTGGAACTCTGCTGTTTCCTATGCTGCTTCTTGTCTCCACTCTCCTTGTCTGACTCACCCTGCCTCAGCCCCGGGTTTATACAGGGGAAGTTCTTCCCCTCCCAAGACTGGGCAGGAGGTGTGGCATGCACAGGATCCCTGACCAAAGGACCTCCCACCTGCTCTCAGACATAACATTACATTACTGTGGAAAACCAGACCCCTGGGGTGCCACATTCCCCCCTAGTGAATTTTAGTACTCCGGGACTAAACACTTTTAGAAAAACATAAGGCAAAAACATTAATAATACAATAAGAAAACATATAAAGATGGTTACGGCGTGTCCGCAACCGGGTGCAGTCTCTGAAGAAAGCAAGGTGTCCATTTCACCAACACAGGGAGACGTAACCAGGTAGGGGTCTGTCCTACCCCGAGTCCTTAACAGTCTCTAGTCCATCCTGGGTTACGCTCCAACTATATACAAGGATTCCCGGTAAATCCACCAAGGTTTCCTAAAAACAACTGGAAACACAAAATTATTCACAAGCAACAATACACAGAAAAACATAAATAAAACAATTTATACACTTTAAATTCTCCAGCGTGCGGGTAACTGGCCTCTAGTGACCCGAGTGGACCTACGGAGCTGACTGTCTGGCCCTGAACTACAGGGTGTAGGAGCTGTCAAGGGTAAACTGGGCAGCTGTCTACCGGCTCTTTGTCTCACTAGGGGTACGGCAGGCTCACTATAAGCAGAGGGTTGATTCTCCTGTTCTGCTTGTGTGGAGTCTTCTGCCTCCTGGACCGGCTGTTCTTCCAGCTCTACCCGTTGCTCCGTAGGTTCTTGGGATGATGGTTGGAGGAAGGTGAGTACGGGTACCACAACTGCACCATTGACTTGAGTCCAAGACTGAGGGAAGTCCCCGAGCACGGTACTAACCATATCTTCCCTTTCTTCCACGGGTCGATGGTCTTCTTGTTCCTCTTCAGGGTTCCTCAGTTGTTCGGGACACTTCTTCAGGTGGTCCCGGGATACAATGGCTGTGGTTTCCCCTCCGTCTTTACTGATGGTACAGACCTTCGGGTTCTCGTGGCTTGAGGGCAGTACGGTGTACGGGTCCTCCTCCCACTGGTCATCCAACTTGTGGAGCCGTCTTTTCCTCTTCAAGACCTGCTCTCCGGGTACCAGGGGAACAGCGGGAGCATACTGGTTGTAAGTCTTCTCTTGTCTTTCCCTAGCCTGACAGAGACTTCGCTCCACGCTCTCTTGTACTCTCCGGTACTGCTGCTGCCTCTCTGTGTCCCAGTCTGTTTCTGGTGAAGTGTCCTCAGGTGTCAGGACTCCCATTTCCAGGTCAACAGGTAACTTACCAGGTCTCGCCCTCATTAGGTAAGCCGGGGTACAGTTGGTGGAACCTACCGGGATGTGGTTGTATAGGTCCACCAGATCGGGCAACTTCTCAGGCCACAGACTGCGTTCTTCCAGGGGCAATGTTTTTAGCAGATCCATTACCACCTGGTTCATTTTTTCACAAAGTCCATTAGTTTGCGGATGGTAGGGTGTCGTCCTTATCTTCCGGCAGCCATACAGATTGCAGAATTCCTGGAAGACCTCCGCTTCAAAGGCAGGTCCCTGGTCCGTCAGCACTTGGTCCGGGTACCCGTGTGGACGGCAGAAGTGCTGCTGGAAGGCTCTAGCTGCTGTTTGAGCCGTTAAGTCCTTGACGGGGACGACAACCAAGAACCGGGAGTAATGATCCACGATGGTTAACGCGTAGACGTAGCCACTTCTGCTTGGGGTCAGTTTTACATGATCCAAGGCTACCAGTTCCAACGGTTGCCGGGTGACGATGGACTGCAGGGGAGTCTTCTGGCTGGCCCGGTCCTTCCTTCTCAGATTGCACGGGCCACAGTCTCTGCACCACTTCTCGATGGTTCCCCTCATGCCTACCCAGTGGAACCGCTCGCGCAGCAGGAACTCCAGCTTTTTCCACCCGAAGTGTCCAGCTCCGTCGTGGTATGCCTCCATCACCATGGCTGCGTCTCTTCGTGGCACCACTACTTGCCAGAGTAGTTCATGCGTCCGGGAGTTGACCATTCTGCGGCACAACTTCCCCTTGTAAAGGAATAGTCGACTCTTCTCCGCCCATAGTTGTTTGGCTTCCTCCGGAGCGTCTGGTTCAAGTCGAGCCTCCGGCCGAGTCAGCATCTCCTTCACCAGTCGGACGGCAGGGTCGCTGTCTTGCGTTTCCGCCCAGTTGTAGTGGGGTAAGGGGTTCAACGTAGCAGCCTGTTTACCCCTTACCCGGTGGGAATACTGGATAGTCCCATGACGGTGGAACGCAGGGAGTTCAACTTCTTCCAGTCCCTCCGGATCTTCTCCTTCGTCCGGCAGGTTGGGCATCCTGGACAGGGCATCCGCGTTAGTATTGGAGCGTCCTGCCCGGTATTTGATTGTGAACTCGTAGTTGGACAGACGGGCCATCCACCTCTGCTCCAGGGCACCGAGTCTTGCCGTGTCCAGGTGTATCAACGGGTTGTTATCCGTGTATACGGTGAACCGGGAAGAAGCGAGGTAATGCCTAAAGCGCTCGGTGACTGCCCATACCACGGCCAGGAACTCTAGCTTAAATGAGCTGTAATTCTCGGGGTTCCTTTCGGTGGGTCGCAGTTTTCGGCTGGCATAGGAGATCACTCGTTCTCTCCCCTGCTGAATCTGGGATAGTACGGCTCCTAGCCCGATGTTACTGGCGTCGGTGTAGAGGATGAAGGGCTGGCTATAGTCTGGGTACGCCAAGATTTCATCCCCCGTGAGGGCCATCTTCAGCTGGCGGAAGGACTCTTCTTCTAGTTCTTCCCATTTGAAGGGCGGCTTCTGGTTCTTGGCCTTCCGGGACTGGCCTATCAGGAGGTCCTGCATAGGCGCTGCCTTTTTGGTGAAACCGGGAATAAACCTTCGGTAGTAGCCTACCAACCCTAGGAACTGCCGCACTTCTTTTACGCTGGAGGGGCTTGGCCATCCCTTAATTGCGGTGATCTTATCGGGGTCGGGAGCCACTCCGTCAGCGCTCACCACGTGTCCCAGGTATTGCACCTTTGGTTTCAGGAGGTGACACTTGGAGGGTTTCACCTTTAGGCCGTAACTCGCCAGAGCTTCGAACACCTCCGCCAGGTGTTTCAGGTGGTCCTCATAAGTTTTGGAGTATACGATGACATCGTCCAGGTACAACAGGACCGTCTCGAAGTTTCTGTGGCCCAGACAGCACTCCATTAATCGTTGGAAGGTTCCTGGGGCGTTGCAGAGTCCGAACGGCATGCAGGTGAACTCACTAAGTCCCATCGGGGTGGTGAATGCGGTCTTCTCCCGGTCCGCCTCTGCTACAGGAACCTGCCAGTACCCGCTAGTGAGATCCAAGGTAGAGAAGAAGTTAGCAGATCTTAAAGCAGCCAATGACTCCTCTATCCTTGGTAAGGGGTACGCATCCTTGTGTGTGATACGGTTGATTTTCCGGTAATCTACACACATCCTCATGGTGTTGTCTTTCTTTTTGACTAAAACTAGTGGGGCTGCCCAGGGGCTACAGCTATCCCGGATTACCCCAGCCTCCTTCATGTCTCTAAGCATCCCCTTGGCGTGTTGGTAATGTGCAGGGGGTACGGGTCGATACCTCTCTTTTATGGGAGGATGATCTCCCGTGGGGATGCGGTGTTCTACCCCCTTGACTCGCCCGAAGTCTAACGGGTGTTTACTAAACACTCTCTCATACTCTTGAACCACCCGATAGACTCCTTGTTTCTGATGTGAGGGAGTGGAATCAGTACCCAAATGTAGTTGCTGACACCAGTCCTCCATGTCTTTCTTAGAGCCGTTACCTTCCTCCGGGTGAGATGGAGGCAAGGGTTCCACAGATTGTATAGAATTTTGATTAGTGGTATATAATTTGGCTAGCGTGGCATACCGGGGCAGGTACACTTCCCTCTCCCCGATATTTATTATGCGAATGGGCACCCTCCCATGGCGTACATTGACCACCCCCCGTGCTGTCAAAATGGTGGGCCTACTGTCTGAGTAAACTGGTTCTACCATTGCCTGGTAATCTCTTCCTCTCAGACCAATAGCTGCCCGGCACCAAATCATCATTTCACTTTTTGGGGGCATGGCAATAGGAAAAGGGTCACACATTCTTACGCTACCAATCTCACCGCCGGAGAGTTCCACTTGTTGCCGTTGCATCAGTGCCCGGATCTCTTTCTGGAGCACCCGCTGCTCGCCGGAGCTGGCGTTCTTGGCAACCTGCTGTAAAAGGAAAATCACCTCTGCAAGACAATTTTCAATTACGTTAGTTCCTAGAGTTATTTTTGGGTGACTCTCATGTTTATCAATATCTACAATGATCAGTCCCTGTGCGGCCAGTTCGACTCTACCGATTTTGAGGGCCACCTCCTTAAATCCGATCTGTGGCACGGGCTGGCCATTGCTGGCGATGATACTCAAGTCGTCGTCAGGGTAGTGGGTAATATCCGAGTCATTCCAGTACTGCTTGAAGAGCACGTACGGGATGGTGGTGACCTGTGACCCGGTATCCAGTAGGGCACTCATGGGAATGCCATCCAGTACCACAGGCAAGACTGGACGTCCTCCCACATATCTGTCGCGCCAGTTCGATGGGCCTGGTGATCTTTTTCCTGGGGGTTGGCCCTCTACCCCAGGTTGTGCCCGTTTAAAGAACAGTACCTTTCCATATGTCCGGGTTGATTGCAGCGGCGGCAGATGGGTCGTCCGTCCTCGCTGTATCGGTCACTGGGTCTTCCTCTGGCCGGTGGGGTCCTCCTTGGTCGACGCCACGGGATGTCCTCCGGTCCGGATGCCAGCTGGATCTTCCCTGGGGTGGAAACCTGTAAAGACTGCACAGTTCGGGTTAGCGCAGCAACGCTCTTAGCTAGCTCTTGGACCTGATGGTGTAGGTCTGGAGCCGGGTCATTGTCCAAAGCCTGCGCATCAGCTCCCACAGGCCCTGCTGACAAGGGCGCCGCCTCCTGGTAGTAAGTGGTAGTGGGGCGTCTGTGGGTCACAACGCCACCTGGTGCCGGTTCTCGGAGCACCCGGATGGCTCTGTCCTTGAACTGTGCAAAGTCCAGATGGGGATCCTGTAAGGCCATTGCCCGCAACTGGGTTCGGTGGGCATTGCAATATAAACCCTCTATAAATTGTTCAGTCAACAGCCTGTCCTCGTTTCCCACCCCATCAGGGTCGGTCTGCTTTATGGCCCTCAGGGCCTCTTGTAGGTTTAGTGCATAGTCCCTTATACTCTCATGCGCTCGCTGCTTGCACCCGTAGAATCTAAGCTTAATCTCGGCTGAGGTGCGGGTATCAAAGGTGTCCTTCAGCCGGGTTAGTATCCCTGCGACAGTCTTCCTCCCAGGTGGCCAGGATTTTACTTCCCTTTTGGCTGCCCCGGTTAGTTGGGCCACCAGGATGCTCACTTTTTGCTCTTCTGTGAGGGGGTACACCTGGAAGAGGCTATCCAGCTTTTCTCTAAAGTCATGCAGGGTATGTGACTCCCCTGAATACTGGGGTAGCCAAGCTGCTCCCGGGATATAGGGCATGGTGAAGGGCATAACTGCAGCAGCGGTAGCGCTGGCGGGGGTTGGGGCAGTGAAGCTCTCCTCCGTATCCGACATCTTCCTCCCCCCTAGTGGACCGTGGCCTACCTTGCGATGATCCTCTTCCGTAGGCCGCGGCTCCGCAGTGGATCGTCAGGGTTGAGGACCTTCCGTCGCGCTCCTGTGACGTCGGCGTCTGCTGGGCTCCTTCCAGGACCTTACGCAACGTCCGGACGTGAGGCGGGGCTTCAGTTCTCGCGCGCTTTCGGAGTCCACGCCCCTCTTCTTCCCGCGCGGCGTCCCCAAGATGGCGTCCAACGGCGGGAAAACTCCACGGATGGCGGGAAGAAGGCCGAAGATGGCGGGAAACTTCACCGATGGCGGGAAGAAGGTAGAAGATGGCGCCGGATGGCGGGAAACCTCCACGGATAGCGGGAATCTTCACCACTGGTAAGTTTGAACAGTCTTTGCTTTTCAGGCACGCAGTACCCGGTGGTTGCGGGCACGAAATCCTGCCGACTACGCCAAAGTTGACGCGCCCCTGGGACTGTGTCGCGCTGCGTTGCGCATGCGGGAGCCTACCCGGAGCCGGATCAGTAGAGGGTTGTAGTCTCGTGGCGGTGACCCGGTCCGTGCCCAGGGAGTCAAACTAGACGGCAGTCTATTAGTAGTAAATAGTTGATGACTACGCCACCCGTTGAGTGCAGCCAGGGAGCTGCTGCTGCAGGGCAGACCGCTGAGGCCGGTGGTAGGATTGTGCAGCGTGATAGTATAACCCCCAACGGGAGGGGTATGGCCTCAGGGCAGCCGACGTGGATGATGGGGGTAGCAGGAACCACTCAGAGACGGTACGGTGTAGTTCAGGGTCTTTACTGGTAACAACGATAGACCCTCCCGGAGTACTTGCTAGCAAACGGGGCCTGGTCAGTCTTTGAGCAGATGGGATCTCCCCTGGCCAGGCGTAGTTATAGGCCTCACAAACTGACTGTACTCTTCTGGCTACCTTGCTAGAAGCTGATGTAAGTAGCCCACGTCCCTGAGTGTACCGTGTGGTGCTCACCCGTATGGCCGGTGACTCGGGGCCTTCTAATGGCTTCCGCTCCACGATGGCGGTGCTGGTCCCACGCGTGTGACCGTGCCTTCGGGCTTCTGGGCCAGAGGACCTGAAATCCCCTGCCTGACGGATTCTGCTGCTGGGTAGAAGTTAGTCTCCACAGCCTCGGACTCCGGGTCCGGTAAAGAATCTTCTTAGTCAGGGCGAGCGCTGCAGCTGCCAGCCCCTGACTCCTTGGAACTCTGCTGTTTCCTATGCTGCTTCTTGTCTCCACTCTCCTTGTCTGACTCACCCTGCCTCAGCCCCGGGTTTATACAGGGGAAGTTCTTCCCCTCCCAAGACTGGGCAGGAGGTGTGGCATGCACAGGATCCCTGACCAAAGGACCTCCCACCTGCTCTCAGACATAACATTACATTACTGTGGAAAACCAGACCCCTGGGGTGCCACATTATCATGTCAAGGCCACTTAAGAAACAAAGCTGTGAAACAAAGTTCTAATTATTCACGATGAGGTTAATATATATATAAAATTCTACACTTCTTGTAAAAACCACAAAAGCGGCATAATTCCCTGTGAATTGTCCATTTTGGTATTTTGTGGGTGGCGCGATCTTGAAACACTACATGTAGAATGTAAGCAGAGTTGAAAAATAAGATATAAAACAGGAGGAGAAGGACCTGGAAAAATTACACATTGGAAGGTTTGGAAAATATAACAATTTGACTAATTCAGTGGTTTTCAATTTCTGTAATTGCTCATATCTTGTACATTGTACTGTCAACAGTATGATGAAGTTATACGCTTCACGGGCTTCTTGTCTTCCAATTTGCAACACTAAGAAATGAAAGTTCAACTGAGTGCAGAGGTTTGTCTTTTCATTTTTCAGCTAGTCCCTTGATGATATTATTTTCCAGTGCAACTAACAAAACAGTGAATGCTGTTCAACCTAGAAAAAAAAACTATACTGATTAACAACAGATAAGAAAAAAAAAAACCCTGAATTTTCCCCCAGGATTTTCAGATGGAAAATTTTAAATGGAATAGTCATCCACACATTGCTATTATTTGCAGGTCGGAAGATTACGTTTGGTGTAATTTTCGATCCGCATCAAATCAATTTGGGCTGCGTAAATGTGGATTTATTGCAGATTTTGTCCATAGACAAGAATAGCTGGATAAAGTCTACAATAAATAAGTCACCATTGTAGTTTTGACCCACAGCAAAATTTGAAAGAGAAGACAGTTAAAAAAAAAAAAGAATAAACACTCAGCGTCGCAAGTGACAGTTTCACCAAGAGATCAGGAAGTGTTGGGATTGGAGATTCATTGGGAGTGTTTTTTGTTTGTTTTTTTACCCTTCTTCCAAAAATGCTGCTAGTCCATAGGGAAACATGCAGGCAGCAAGATTCACATGATTCTGTGCGAATGTACCACCGCTGCCTTCCCTGAGAATACATGTGTATTTGCAGCAGAAGGGGTCTGCAAAAGATCTGCTGTACGTGAATGTGCTCAAAGAGAAGAATTTTGGATGGAAAATAAAAAAAAAAAAAGAAAATAAGATCATAACTTCTCATGGACATATTAAATTTCAGATACGTCATGTGTCAGCAAACTGCCCTTGATGCGAACTTAGCCATGACGTGCCTGCAAAGATTCAGGCTTTTTCTAAATAATACAGCCATTTATCTGCCTCCTGTTAAATGCTGCTGTCAATCTGTAACAGTGGCATTTATAGCGTGTGTCCTGAGGGGCACGCCGTTTTAACCGCCCATTGATGCGTTTCTCTGACAGCTGGGGAGCTGCTGCAGACACACGTGCATGTCATAATAGTCGGTGCTGTGGAGCCAGAGTCGGTATAAAATGGACTGACTCAGACTCCTAAAATACATAATAAATTGGGTACAGTAGTACAATGCAGTAAGTGCTGTAAATGTTTTCATAAGAATTTGGGAAAGTTATGAAATGTCCTATAACTGTCTGTTCTGTTCCTGATCTGAGGATCTCGGCTTTTAGTTGAGATGAATCTGTGCTGCACTTTATGTACATGCTCAGTAGAGAGGCAGTGCTGTGGAGTTGCAGTCAGGAGGCAGGGAAACTGAGGAGTCGGAGCTTTGGCTTACAGACTCCACAGCCCTGATAACCATACTCCTGTGAAAGCCAATGTCATTCTTGCTATATACAGCAACACAAGTGATCAGACAAAACGCAGGTTCAAGTCCCTTAAGGGGAATAAGATAATACAAAAAAAAAAAAGTCAAAGTTACGTTTTTTCATCCAAAAGCAATTGAAAAAAAAAAGCACAATAAGAAGCGATCAAAACATTGTATCTATTCCAAAATGGTATAAGTAAAAGCATCAGCTCAGGGTACAAGAATTAAGCCCCACCGACTGAAAATGTAAAATGTTCCGTCTCTCGGAAACACAAGCAAATTTATTATTTTTTTTCTTCAAATTTCTGAACTTTTTTTTTTCACCAGTCAAAACAAAAAAGGGCATGTTTGGCATCGCCATAATTGTACTGTCCTGGAAAATCTTATTGCCAGGTCATTTTTATTGCATAATGAACACTGTAAATGATACCCCCCCCCCCCAAAAAAAAAAAAAAATGGAAGAATTGCGCACTTCATCGCACTTGGAAATTTTTTTACACTTTACAATAGAGCATATGATAAAATGCATGTGGTCATTCAAAAGTCTATAGCAACGGAAAAAAAACAAAAAAAAGTTAGGGCTCCCAGAAGAAGGGCAGGAAATAAACGAAAGTGCCAAAATGGAAAGGAGTTAACTATAGGTGGTGCACCTTTAAGGGAATGTACATTATCAGGGAAGACGGATTGTTACATTATGAGATAGAATCTCATTTGTAGCAGCTCTCATCTCCTATGTATACCAGAGGGTGAGGAGCTCTGACTCTAGCTACTCCCTCCTCTCCTTTACACAGGGCCGGTTTTAGACTCAGTGGGCCCTGGGAGAAAGTTTAAAGTGGGGCCCCATATGCTAACCAATATTGCATCATCACAAAGAAACATTTCGGTTGCATCTATATGCGCTAAGCTCAGGTCGTTAAATGAGCGCGATCGACAATATTCATGTCGTGGTTTACTGGACTCTTCACACTGGCTGAGGAAGAATGATGGGCACAGAACGATCACCAGTACATCAATCTGTCCTCATACACATGTTATCAGCAGCACATCTGCAGTTTACACCGGGTGATGTGCTGCTGAAAACAATGATTTTTGCTTCATAAAAACAATCCAATCACCCAATGAATGAGCAGGATTTTGCTCATTCGTTGGGAGATTGCCGACCTGTTTACACATATGAACTCTCGTGTGCACTGCTGTGATTTCTAAAAGCGGATGCTACGCACACAGTTTGTTACGCACACAGTTTGTTACACCCAAATTGTATGTCACACTCACACATAGTGTGTCCCCTCTTCTTCAGTTATTCTAAACTCTGTGGTGACATCACAGACACGACCAGTCACTTGATCATGATGTCACCAAAGGTCCTAAAGTCCCTCAGAGTACAAGACTTGTGGTGACATTATGGTCACATGACTGATGTTACGGAAGGTCGGTAAGCTGTCTCAGCATCGGAAGTTACCGTAGATTGATATTTACAATCTACATTTTTGCTGTAGAAACGGAGGAGAGGGGGCACTAGGCAAATGCCTAGTTTGCCTACCCCCAACGCCAGCCCTGCCTTTACGTAGACTATCAGTATTAGCTGTCATCTGCCATCTCAGTAATGTAACAATCTGTCTTCACTGAATACAGATTTTACCTGAGAAATTAGAATTTTAAACATGAAAGAACAGTCCTGGCAGGGAAAGAAGCAGATTTCTCTGATCTGAAACTTTGTAATATATCTTATTTCCGTGTGTACTAGTGATTTCTGAAATAAAAATGTAAAACCATGGTTACGCTGTAAGAGCAGGAATCCTTCAGAGTGGATAGTAAATAAAGGTTACATTCACACATCCATTTTACAGGTTCATGTTCTGTGCTTTTTTTTAAACATACCAGTACACTGACCCATAGAATGTCATTGATCCACTCACACATCAGTTTTGAATGGTTCCAAGTGTCCAACCCATGAGACTTAAGATATGTGATATTCTCTTCCGTTTTTTCAGATCAGACTTGATAAAGTCTATGAGGATCCGTTACACACAGATGAAAAATGGAAAACATTTTTACGTCTATTTCATCCATTTAGGGGAGCATTATTAAAGAAGACCTTAAACCAAAGGTTTCATGTTGAACTAGGCACACAATGTAATAGGTGCTGCAAAGCCGAATAAAACCAATCGTGCAGGCAGCAACACACTGAGCAGAGAACAAACACACCTTCCCACAAAAGCATTGACAGACCGTGTGCTCTCTTCACTGCAGAGTGATGACATGCTGGAGCACAGCAGAGTCGAGTGTGATTAACTGACAGCTTTCAACTCTCACCTATGGCATTAAAAGTGTTGTCCGGACTAAACTGATGGCCTATTTTTAGGATAGGTTATCAATACCTAAAATCGGTTGGGGTGTGCCACCAGTCAGCCCCCGTCAAGAGAGCAGACTGTCATTATGTCTCACATGGAGAGCCTGTTATAAGCTATAGTGGGAGCATGTTCTTTTTATGAGAGGAGAGCTACTAGACGTGTTTGTAATGAGATTGCCAGAGATGAGAGCTGAAATCTGAGTCAATCACACTCAGGTCTGCTGTGTTCCAGCATAACCTCTAACCTCTTTCTGCAGGGAGGAGGGTGGACTGTTTGTCAGTGTTATTGTGAGGGCGTGTTTTTCTTTCCCCAGTTGCTGCATGCCTATCAAGTCAGCGTCAGGATGAAGATGAAGCACACGCCCCAATGAAATCTCTCTGGTGAAGCCCACTTGGACCTTAAAAAAAACAAAAAACAAACAAAAAAAAAACACTCTGCAAGGTAATCAACACACAAGAAGATAATTTAATATTACAGAGGAATTTATTTAAGGTGAGGGATTTGGCTAAAAAAAATAGCAATTGAAGTTTAATGTAAGATCATGAACTTGAACAAAGGAAATAAAATGTATAATTATTTACTAAAAATGATAAAACTGGAAAAAACCAAAAACAAAAAAAATTTGGGTATGGCAAACTCATCTTCAGTGACCAGTGTCAGGCAGCTGCTGCCAATGCAAATAAAATGATTGGATGCATTAAAAAGAGGCATAGATGCTCATGACAAGAACATAAATTTTGCCTCTATACAAGTCTCTAGTGTTGCCACACTCAGAATACTGTGTAAAATTTTGGATTCAGGTGTATAAGAAGGACATGGCTGAACTAGGGGGGTGCAGAGAAAAGCAACCAAGGTTATGGAGGGAATGGATGAACAGCAATACCAAGAAAGGTTATCCAATTTGGAGTTAAGTTTGTAATAAAATCGCCCCTCAGCCATCATTTTTCCTATGTACAAAACTATGAAGGGACAGTGCAGAGATCTTTCTAATGATGTTTTTACACCTAGGCCTGCAATTAATGCAAGGAGATATCCTCTACGCCTCCTACAGCAGTGTTTCCCAAACTCCAGTTCTCACAGCCACCATCACTTCTTCAGGATTTCCTTAGTATTGCATAGGTGAGAGAACCGGAGACAATTTCTGATGCCTAGATAATTCCATCACCTGTGCAATATTAAGGGAAACCAGAAGACATGATCTGTTTTGAGAGTTGAGAACTGGAGTTTGGGAAACACTGTTCTAGAGGAAAGGTTTAATCATGATCACATATGCAGATTCTTTCCTGTAAGAGCAGTGAGACTATGGAATGCTCTGCCACATGATGTTGTAATGGTTGATTTGTTTCCAAACATTAAAAAAAGGAGGGCCTGGGTGTCTTTCTTGAAAAATGCAATATTTTAGGTTATGTGTACTAGATTCTGTGATGGGAGGTCGATGCAGGGAACAAGTCTGATTGCCGTATGTGGAGTTGGGAAGCAATTTTTCCCCTAATATGGGGCAATTAGCATGTGCCTCAAATGGGTTTTTTGCCTTTTGCTGGATCAACATGTTAGGTTATAGGTTGAACTCAATCGACTTAAGTCTACATTCAACCTTAAAAAATATGAAAATATAAACAGTTTAACCTTTTTACCAAAGGTGGCTTGTACGTTAATGACCAGGCCAATTTTTACAATTCTGACCACTGTCACTTTATGAGGTAATAACTCTGGAACGCTTCAACGGATCCCACTGATTATGAGGCTGTTTATTCGGGACATATTGTACGTCATGATAGTTGTAAAATTTCTTCGATATGACTTGCGTTTATTTGTGAAAAAAAATCAGAAATTTGGCGAAGATTTTGAAAATGTCCTAATTTTCAAAATTTGAATTTTCATGCCCTTAAATCAGAGAGTTATGTCACACAAAATAGTTAATAAATAACATTTCCCACGTCTATGTTACATCAGCACAATTTTGTAGCCAAAATTTTTTTTTGTTAGAAAGTTTTAAGGGTTAAAAGTTGACCAGCGATTTCTCATTTTTACAACAAAATTTACAAAAACATTTTTTTTTAGGGACCACATCACATTTGAAGTAACTTTGAGGGGCCTTTATGACAGAAAATACCCAAAAGTGACACCATTCTAAAAACCGCGCCCCTCAAGGTGCTCAAAACCACATTCAAGAAGTTTATTAACCCTTCAGGTTCTTCACAGGAATTTTTAGAATCTGGAAGAAAAAAAATGAACATTTAACTTTGTTATGTTACCAATTTTTTTTATTTTCGCAAACGTAACAGGAAAAAATGGACCCCAAAATTTGTTGAGCAATTTCTCCTGAGCACGCAGATACCCCATATGTGGGGGAAAACTACTGTTTGGGCACATGGCAGGGTTCGGAAGGGAAGGAGAGCCATTTGACTTTTTGAATGTAAAATTTGCTTGAATAATTAGCGGACGCCATGTAGCGTTTGGGGAGCCCTTGAAATGCCTAAACAGTGGAACCCCCCCACAAGTGACACCATTTTGGAAACTAGACCTATCAAGGAACTTCTCTAGATGTGTGGTGAGCACCCAGGACCCCCAGGTGCTTCACAGAAGTTTATAACGTAGAGCCGTGAAAATAAATAAATAAATAAAAATATCAAACTTTTTCCACAAAAAGCCGGATTTTGGTAAGAACTTACCTGTATAATCCTTTTCAGCGAAGGAAGGAAGGGAGACACAGATTCTCTACTTCGTGGGTAGGCGGAGCCCCATAGGATAGTCACCTCAGATTGGAAAAAGACGACCGGCCCCTCCAGTATATAGGCTCCTCCTACTCCCATGTTCATCAGTCCGTACACAAGCTAAGGAAGAGCAGACCAACCAGCAGAACAACATATCCCCTTCTGAAATTTCAGAAATGAGAGAAAACAGGTTATGTAATAGAAACACACAGTCTTAGGCATACCCCATTGGACCTGACAACTGTGTAGAGCTGGCGAAACTGGAAGGAGAGCCGTAGAGCGCTAAACCCAGTCCAGAAGATCGACATCAGGAAGGAGACGCGCTGCATCTAGAAACACAAAAAAACACTTCTGCCCTGGGAGGGTGCTGTGTCTCCCTTCCTTCCTTCGCTGAAAAGGATTTTACAGGTAAGTTCTTACCAAAATCCGGCTTTCAGCAGAAGGGAAGGAAGGGAGACACAGATTCTCTACTTCGTGGGACGTCCTAAAGCAGTACCTACTTAAGGGTGGGAAATAGAGGCAGAAGCTTCCATACCCCAAAACTTAGGCAAGAGAACAAACCGCGCTAAAATAACGGAAAACTAAGTAAAGGGATAACTTAAATTACCGCCGCCTGCAGGACCCTGCGTCCCAGGGCCGCATCGGCTGAAGCACTTACGTCCACCTTATAAAACTTAGTAAAGGTGTGAACGGAGCGCCAGGTGGCCGCCCGGCAGAGCTGCGCTGCCGAGGCCCCCTGACGAAAAGCCCACGATGAGCCAATGGCTCTCGTGGAATGAGCTTTAACTTTAACCGGACAAGGCTCGCCCTTGAGCCGGTACGCTTCCAGGATAGCTGAACGGATCCACCGAGCTATCGTGTCTTTGGAAGCACGTTGACCACGCCGACGACCTGCCGGAATTATAAAAAGAGAGTCCGACTTCTGAAAACTTTGGGTGATCGTAAGATAGAACTTCAATGCCCGCACTAAGTCCAACGAGTGCAACGCCCGCTCCCTTGGATTCTTAGGTCCTGGACAAAGAGAAGGCAACACAATATCCTGATTAATGTGGAATTGTGACACTACCTTAGGCAAAAAATCTTCCCGAGTACGAAGCACCACGCGATCCGGAAAAAATTCCAGAAAAGGAGGTGAGCAAGAAAGTGCTGCCAATTCCGATACCCTTCTCAAAGAGGTGACTGCCACCAAGAAGGCCACCTTCCAAGAAAGTAGTGAAAGTTTAGCAGAATCCATAGGCTCAAAAGGCCTATGCTGAAGGGCTTCCAGGACTAGATTAAGCCGCCATGGAGCCACAACTACCCTCCGTGGCGGAAAGTGACGTGCGACTCCGCGAAAAAAAGAGCGCACATCCCTACGAGAGGCAATAGCCTTCCTAAAAAGTGCGGAAAGAGCAGATACCTTTCCCCGCACCGTACTAACTGCCAAACCCCTGGCCAGACTAGATTGCAGAAAGGCCAAGAAGTTGGGGATGGAAAAAACCCTCAGGTTTCTTGAGGATCCAGAACACCATGAATAGAAAGACTCCCAAGTTCTGTGATAAATCCTGGACGCAGCTGGACTCCGGGCCGCCCGCAAGGTAGCAATGACCTCGGGCGAAAAACCGCGACGGGTCAAGATCTCGGTCTCAAGAGCCACGCCGTCAAACGAAGGGACCTCAGGTCCGGATGACGAATGGGCCCCTGAGTGAGCAAGTCCGGGCGAAGGGGCAGCGGAAACGGAGGTGACGCCTGAAGAGACACCAGCGTCGAATACCATGTCCTCCGCGGCCAGTCTGGTGCTATCAGAATTATTGATACCCTTTTGAGTTTGATCCGTCGGATCACCAGAGGTAGTAAGGATATCGGCGGAAACGCATAGATCAGCTTGAACTGACCCCACGGGGCCACTAGAGCATCCACCGCCACCGCCTCCGGGTTCCTGTACCTGGACATGAACGTCGGAACCCTGGCGTTCAGCCTGGATGCCATCAAGTCCACCTGAGGAGTCCCCCAACAGGAACACAGCAGAGAAAGCACTTCTGTATGGAGACTCGATTCCCCAGGGTCCACTTGCGCATGACTGAGGAAGTCCGCCGAGATATTCAACACCCCTGGAATGTGAATTGCAGAGATTGCTGGAACTTTGGACTTGGCCCAGACCAGGATCCGAGAGACCTCCAACAGGAGACTGGAACTCCTCGTCCCGCCTTGGTGGTTGATGTACGCGACAGCCGTAGCGTTGTCCGACTGGATCCGGACCGGTAGACCGCTCAATAAGACCGCCCAATGTTGGAGGCAGAGAAATATTGCTCTCAACTCCAAAATGTTGATCGGGAGAGACGACTCCTTTGGCGACCAGACTCCCTGAATCCAGAGGTTGTTCCAAACTCCCCCCCAGCCTGTCTGGCTGGCATCGGTTGTCATCACCGACCATCTCGGAGGAAGGAAGGATTTCCCCACGGATAGAGTCTCCGGACGTAACCACCATCCAAGAGATTCTCGCACCCTGCGGGAGATAATGACCGAGCGATCAAGAGAAGTTAGCGATCGATCCCAGTGGGTCAGAATAAGGCTCTGGAGATCTCGGGAATGAAATTGTGCAAATGGTACTGCTTCCATAGTTGCCACCATTTGACCCAGAAGGCGCATGCATTCCCGAAGGGACATTGACAGCGCCGACCTCATAGCCTGGACCAGAAGACGAAGGTTCATCTGTTTGACAGGAGGCAGGGACACAACTGCCCGAACAGTATCGAACTGCATCCCCAGGAAAAGAATGGACTGTGCTGGCTCCAATGACGATCTCTTCCAATTGATCAGCCACCCGAAGTCCATCAGGTACTGAAGGGAGAGATCGCGAGCCGCTATTGCCTCCTCCGCTGTTGGTGACACTATGAACAAGTCGTCCAGGTAGGGGAGGATCGTAACCCCCTGTCTTCGAAGAAGCGCCATGAGAGGAGCCAGAATTTTTGTAAAAACCCTGGGAGCTGAGGCCAACCCGAAAGGCAGGGCCACAAACTGGTAATGGGTTTGAAACGCAAGAAACGCTGGTGAGCCCTGCCGATAGGGATATGCAAATAGGCGTCGCGGATGTCTATGGACACCAAGAAATCGTACTGCGACAGGGTCGCTATCACCGATCGGAGGGACTCCATGCGGAACTTCCGTGTCCGGACGTAAATATTCAAATCCCTGAGATCCAGCACCGGACGAAACTTGTCCTCCTTTTTGGGGACCACAAAAAGGTTGGAATAAAAACCCTTTCCCTGGTCTTCCGGAGGAACCTGAACCACCACACCCTGCTGTAGGAGAGAGTCGACCTCCTGAAACAGTGCGGCAGCCAGTCTTGGCACGGACGGAATGCCCGTCAGACGAAACCTGTCTGGAGGCAGCGGATGAAACTCTATGAAATAGCCTGCCGACATAACCCGTGTCACCCAGGCGTCTGCTATGTGGGATGCCCAGATCGACCCGAATTGTAGCAGACGACCTCCCACCCGAGAGCCCTCGGGGGGATCCCTGGCGTCAGTCAGCCTTAGCGGACTTTTTATCAACCTCCCGTCTGTCCTGACGGGACCGTTGCTTCCAAGGAGTACAAGATTTCTGGGCGGATCTGCCGGAGGATGAGGGACGACCCAATCTCCAAGAAGGCTGACTGAATCGTCCCCTGGCCCGAAAGGACCGAAGACCTCTGCCGGGCCCTGTCCTGCTGGCTGTGGATGCCACTGCCTTTTTCCCAGGCAGAGTAACATCCTTAGCTTTAGCTTTGGCAATTAGTTCCGAAAGATCTGAACCAAAGAGCTGACCGCCCTTATATGCCAGACTAAGCAATGCCTGTTTGGATACTGCATCCTCGGTCCACTGTTTAAGCCACAGAGCTCTTCTAATCGTGACTGCCGAAGCCTGAGCCCTGGACAGAATTGAAGCAGTGTCCAGTACTGCATCTCTGCCATAACACATAGCTTCTTCCATTCGCTGAAAAAGCTTTTCCACTTCTGAACGCGAAGTCCCATCCTGCCACGCCGCACGCAGCTGATCCAACCACCGCAGAGAAGCCTCACCGGCCCACATGGCCCCCAAGGCCGCTCGGAAACCATGACCCGCGGCTTCATAGATGGATTTCGCCGCTGACTCCGATCTTCTGTCCAAAGGATCCTGAAGATTGGCTCTCCCTTTAACAGGAAGCAGGGAAGACTTGGTCAGCTGAGACAGAGATATATCCACCTCAGGAGAGGGAACCCAATTAGTAACCATCTCCTTGGCACAGGGATATAGGGCATCAAAAAAACGCGTTCCTCGGAAGCGTTTATCCGGACACTGACGCTCCTTCTCCACCACTTCGTTAAGTTCCTCATGCGCAGGTAATGTAGAATGAACACGGCGCGTCTTCTGATACAGACGGCCCGACCTAGACGGTCTTGTCGGCTCTTCAGACAGCTCTAATACCTTCCGCATGTCCTTAATAAGCCCATCTATGCGACCAGAAAGAGAAACAGAGCGATCCTGTTGATCCTCCTCTTCGGACTCAGAAATTTCATCAACCGAATCTGTTGGTGAATCCAAAGCCTCTGATGCGCTCTGCGAGGGAGACAACGCCACCATAGTCTTGCGGCGCTTTTTACCTCGTGGCATTGGGTGTGATCTAGCTGACACCCACTGTCCCAGGAGACTAGAGAGACTATCAATGGAGCGAGTGAGCGCCTCCACCTTAACATCACTGAGCGTTGAACTTGATGTAGTAGAAGGCCTGAGTGTATCAGAGGCGTGCGACTGAACCTGAAACGGATCAGGAGACCGATCCGCACTCCCAGGCCCCTGATCCGACATGCCACCCACACCAGATGCCAGGATGTACAACAAGGATGGCAAAAAAGTGTGAAAGCTGCACAGCCTGTTTTCAAAACTCACTTTTTTTTTATTTATTTATTTTATTTTTATTTTTTTTTTATTTATTTTTTTTTTATATATATATGCGACAGGCTCTGAAGGGTTAAAGCTCACCCTTAGAAAAGAGCTACCCCAGAAATGCCGAGCAAAAAATCAATAGGGGGAAACTCCCTTAAACACCATGTGTTTCCCCTAAAGTTCCACTTTTTCAGAAGGGGTTAACATCACAGCAACTATAATACTACACAGCCTAAAAGGTAAGTGAAGTAAATAGCTTTAGGAGAGAAAGCGGCAGTGCTCCTGAGGACTCCTAATAGGTAGCCTGGAGAGACAGCACTGACAAAGAACCCCTGCCAGAGGCAGAGGGGACTCACTGGTACTGCAGCGACCGCTCCTCCTAAGTGTGTGGACGGACGGGGAGCAGAGAGCAGGAGGCGCCGCTGGACGTTGGAGGGAGAAGCAGGGACTGCCAGTGCACGCTCAACCAAGCGCTTCCTGCCTAAGTAATGACGGCAGGAAGCCAGGAGACGCTAAGCCACGCCCCTGCTAGGCCACACCCCTGCTAGGCCACGCCCCCCGCCTTATTCAAACAGCAAAAATGAGGGCAGAAAACTTCCTACCTCTATGAAGGCAGGAAGCAAGTCAATAAAAGCAAGAAAACGCGCGCCAATATAGGGAGCTTCCTGCCTCAAAGAAGGCAGGAAGCAAAAATGAAAAAGCATGCGCAAATAAAAAATAAAAATAAAAATTACTCCGTCTCTGCTCCCCAGTCAAGGCAGCGTCTGAAATAGACAAGAAACACACAGGCAGTACACTTGCCGTAGCCGTCAAAGATACTCTTTAGACCAAAGAGCACTTACCCGGCTGAACGCCACAGGGATCCTCAGGGATGTGTGGGGCCATGGCCCTTTGCTCCCTCCTATGGCGGAGCACGCAGGGACCCTCTCAGATGTGTGGTGTGCGCCTCGGCCAGGGAGCACCCTGTATCCCCCGGGGCCGGCAGGCATAAGTGGGAACCTCCTCAAGGGGTACACAGAGCTGCCAGGGGAGGGGTCAGGGGTCTCAGCAGCGCCGAGACCCCCAGAGACCTCTAGACCACGGGGGGTCCAGGACTCGCTGGATATAAATAACAACTCTTCTGAGGAGCTGCCGAAGCAGCGACTATCCTCTGAGACCTCAGATAAAAAGACTGATGAACATGGGAGTAGGAGGAGCCTATATACTGGAGGGGCCGGTCGTCTTTTTCCAATCTGAGGTGACTATCCTATGGGGCTCCGCCTACCCACGAAGTAGAGGATCTGTGTCTCCCTTCCTTCCCTTCTGCTGCTGAAATTATCTTTTTGCCCCAAATTTTTTATTTTCACAAGGGTAAGAGGACAAAATGGACCCCAAAAACTTTTGTGCAATTTCTCCTGAGTATGCCGATACCCCATATGTGGGTAAAATACACTGTTTGGGCGCACGGCAGGGTTCAGAAGGGAAGGAGCACTATGTTACTTTTTGAAAGCAAAATTGGAACGAATCGAGAGCAGATGCCATGCCGCGTTTGGGGAGCCCCTGATGAGCCTAAACAGTGGAAACCTCCCACAAGTGACCCAATTTTGGAAACTACACCCCTGAAGGATTTTATCAAGCGGTCTAGTGAACATTTTTAACCCAGAGGTACAACACAGAATTTGATAATATTAGGTCATCATATTGAATAAGTTGTCATTAGTAGTGATGAGCGAGTATGTTCTGTTAACCCTTTCAGCGAGTATGCTCGGGCCGAGCACCTAGTAGTTACAGCTGCTCGGTGTTGTGTTTGAATCACTCCTGTGTGCATGATTTGCGACTGTTTGACAACTTAAATACATGTGAGGAATGTGTAAGAAATAGACATTCCTTACATGTACTAAAGCTGTCTAACAGTTGCAAATCATGCACACGGGAGCGATTCAAACATAACACCGAGCAGCTGTAACTACTAGGTGCTCGGCCCGAGCATACTCATCGAAAGGGTTAACAGAACATACTCGCTCAACACTAGTCATTAGTCTTGAGAGCAAGTGCTCGCTACTCGAGTTTGCATTGGGTACTCAGGTATGCACCATGTATCGCGGGTGCTCGAGTGACATGCTCGAGTCCCCACCCCGCATGTTTCACGGTTATTAGACACCCCAAAAAAAACATGCAGGGATCGCTCGTACATGGCAGGCAATCACCGCAAGTTTTGTTTAGCTGTATAACAGCCGCAAAACATATGGGGCGGAAACTAGAGCATGTCACTCGAGCATCCGCGATACTCTTTGCATAACTGAGCACCCGATGCAAACTCAGCCCTCCATGTGCTCGCCAGAGGTAGCCAGACTGCCATTAGGT
The DNA here is from genome assembly GCF_046119375.1 of Phyllobates terribilis. Classification (NCBI taxonomy): domain Eukaryota; kingdom Metazoa; phylum Chordata; class Amphibia; order Anura; family Dendrobatidae; genus Phyllobates; species Phyllobates terribilis. The sequence goes on from NW_027362763.1 coordinate 569,306,621, forward strand.
ACCGAGATGAGATCCTCAGACCCCTTGTGAGACCATATGCTGGTGTGGTTGGCCCTGGTTCCTCCTAATGCAGGACAATGCCAGACCTCATGTGGCTGGAGTGTGTCAGCAGTTCCTGCAAGATGAAGGCATTGAAGCTATAGACTGGTCCGCCTGTTCCCCAGACCTGAATCCGATTGAGAAGTTATTTGAATGTATGGATACCGGTTAAGGGAACCCACTGTTGCTCTTCCCAACCATAACTTTGTTTTTCCAGTTAAACAAGCAAAGAAATGTAGCATGGATTAGCAATCACATTTAATTTAATAATTCTACAGAGAACACCCAGTAAACTGTATTGCTATGTACAATGCAACTTCCTAGACTGAAATCACTTACAAAAAATAAATCCATACATATAAAGAAAATAAATGGCTCAACGTGTAATAACAAAAACCTTTAGTTGTATATAAAAATCTACAATCTCATAACTATTATGGCAGAGCTCCATTTGAGATTCATTAAATGTTTTAGAATAATTAAAAAATACCCTTTAAAAAGAAAAAAAAAGCCTGAAAACCCACATCGTTTAATGCAAGTGAAAAATAAGCTCATTTGTCTTCTGCCACATGTGCAGCCATGTAAGAGCCACAAAAAGGGGGACCTGCGCAGTGAATGTAAAGTGCATTCCTCAGGTGGATCACTGGTAACAGTCAAAAGGGGGGATGGCCAAGTCCTCAAACATGCTAATGATGACGATTTGTAGTTTAATAAATCTGTGTCTATATGCATGTACTATAGTGTGTGTGTGTGTGTGTATATATATTAATATACTCACCTACCGCCATCTTCTTCGGATCTGGCACCATTCTGCTCCTCTTCTAAGTGGTGTCACCACCCTTCAGACCCTCTGCGCTCTGCATGACCAATATGTGGCTATTACAACGTAAGAAAATGGAACATCAACCCGAGGCGTCATAGGCATGAAATGTAAAAGAGAAGGCAGGCTCACGCCCAGAGCGACCGACCAGGACAGTCTGAAGAGCAGTGACATATCTCAGAAGAGGAGTGGAATGGTGCTGGATACCGGAGAAAGGGGCAGTAGGGGAGTATATTAAAACACACACACTTACACAGATTTAATAAAAAGACATCTTCACTGGAGGGCTTCTTTAAGTCAGAAAACTGGCATTAAGTTTTTTATGTAACCGGTAGTGGCGTAAATGATAGCAGAACTATACTCCAATCCACAATGTTGCACCTAATGAATTTGGAACTCAAACGCCTGCTGACGCTGGATCACCCAGTCTTCATACATTCACCTAAACTGGTAAATCAGTTCTTCGTAAATAATATTGAATGAAACATATAAAACCAGACATGTACAGAAAACTTTCATAACTTGAATACATTCGCTACATTGAAAACCAGAGCTACTATTGAAAAATTCAAAGAAAGGAGTGTTTGGTGTACTTGGCTTCACTATGCTATACTTCTCTGAAGAGGCCTGCTCAAGGATCCTTGACCTGTGGATTGGTCATGATTTACAAGTTGCAACTTGTCAGTAGGTAACTAGCTACGGTATAGAGTTCATCAGTGGCAAGTCAATATTAATGAGAAAACTTACTAACCATAGAGATCTTTGTCCATGCGTTCCAATTTCACTCAGTTAACACTATCCTGTGCTTTGAATATGATGCCCATGGCCTCCAGCCACCTATCTCAGATTGTGGTTAAGAAGTTTTAAGCATTAACCCCTTCATGACGAGGACAATTTCCATTTTTGAGTTTTTGTTATTTCCTCCCCTTTCCAGACCCATAACTCTTATTTTTCGGTCCGCAGACATATGAGGGCTTGCTTTTTTGCAAGAAGAATTGTACTTTTTAATGACACCATTCATTTTACCACAGTGTACTGGAAAACGGGAAAAAAATTTGAAGTGGGGAGAAATTGTGTCACTATTTTCCGAGACCTGTAAGGTTTTAATCTTTTCGGCCGATGCAGCTGAGTGACAGCTTATTGTTTGCAGGGCGAGACGTTTTTATTGATACCATATCAAGTATACGGAGTAGGTGGTCACTTGAGTAATAGGGATTACAAAATAATTTGATGTCATGTATCATTTAATAAGATGTAGAGTAGATGGCTACAAGGACACAACTTCAGAAAGGCGAATTTCCAAGAGCTGAGAGATAATCTTGGTGCCATAAACTGAGACAGTAATTTCCAGAGAAATAAGAGTACACAAAGCAAATGGGACACTTTAATAAGCATCCTGAATAGGACCCTATGGGAAGAAGCAAGCTAGAAATAGGAGGAAAACACTAAGGCTAAATAGAGCTGTAAGGGGCACAATAAGTGACAAAAATAAAGTGTTTAATTCTCTAAAGGAAACCTGTCAGCAGGATTTTGCTAAGTAAACTACAGGCAGTGTGATGTCGGGGCTGCTGCACTGATTAATATGATACCTGAGATGAAGAAATCCATCTTGTGGTTCTTGTGTAATCAGTGTTTGCAGTTTTCAGTTAATGATATGCCCATGCTTCGGGGCGGGCCTGTAGGCCGGGTCTTATCTTATGCTCTAGGCCAGATCAGCAAGAAAAGACCTGCCCACAGGCCGCCCCGAAGCACAAGCATGTTCCTCATCATAGAGACAGAGAGAGACAGACAGTGTTATGATCTGCAACAAGCTCTAAGGAAAGAGAGGGGAAAGCTATCCCTAAAGTAAGACTAAGCTGAATCCCTACGATGTAGCGGGCTGCCTGTTCCTAGCGAACAGACCCGCCTTAGTCCTCGGCTAGTCTGAACGAAGACCTATAGCATAAGGGGAGGGGTCCCTAAAAGGACTGGAACAAAAATGGGACACCTCCTAAACAGAGAAGTTGTTGCAGAACACAAAAGATAAACTGACAAAAAGGTACTACAGGTCCCAGAAGGACCAAGCGAACTGACAGATAGGCACCGAAGCACCTGGCTAGCAAAACAGTCAAACACTGAAGTCCAGCACAGCCAAAAGGGCGGAGCTGGAATATAAAGGCAGATGGTCACGTGACCGCAAAACACAAGATGGAAAAAACAAACAGGAGGGTTCTAACAGACAGAGACACACTCACTTTGCAGCCGCCTCCAGGAACGCTGCCACAGCAGCACAGAGTATGTCAGCAACCTATGTCTGAGACACACAGAGAGAGACAGAAACACAGAGAGAGACAGAGAGCGAGACAGAGAGCGAGACAGAGAGAGAGACAGAGAGAGACAAAAGAGAAACAGACAGAGAGAGATGCTGTGGCAGCGTCTCTCAAAGGGACTGTGAAGATTCCAGGAGTACTGAGCTAAAAAGAGGCTGCTCACACTGCTGTTCAACCTGTCAATCAGATGGCAATACTAGAGGTGCCGAAGTATGAAGATGCTGTCCTTGTCCTTCTGAATATGGAGGGGCCACTGTGCGCTGTAGATAGCTTGACAATATGTGGTAGAATTCTCTACAACGCACAGCGGCCTCTCAGCATTCAGAAGGACAGGGTGGGCAGCAACCTATTACTGGATATACCTGGGGAAATGAAGTATTACATCAGAAAGAGGAAAGATAAAAAAAAAATATCTATCATTTTTTTTCCCTAATTTGCCCTATTCTAATGATAAAAAAGCATATGCATATTTTAAAATTTGCTATATTTTGCTCTACAAATATAAAATAAAAAAAAAACATCTTTCAACTCCCGTTACAATAAATGTCGCTCATTGCTCGTTACTTGAACCAATTTTCATGTCACATTGCTAAATCAGAGACTTAAAAATAAACACAGCTGGGAGCTCATAGTTCAGTCTAAGTTGCATTACGCACAGATTAAATGCTACCAGACGTCACCCAGATAAGAAATGCAAACTAAAGAAAACATTTGCATAGCTCTGAAGCAATCCCCAACCAATTTAACATACTGCATTTAATTATAAAATATGCACATAATAATATACTTTTTCTTATCTCCTTAGGAAGGGTTCAATAACCTATGTAAAAGGCCTCCTGCACATATCCATGTTTAGAGTACGTATGGCATCCGTTTTTTTCACGGATGATGCATGTAACCATTATAACATATGGTACTATGCACATGTCTGTTTATACACTGACCGTGTGCAAAACTCAAGGAGACATGTCCGCTTTTTTCAGGCAGCATAGATGACAAAGACCAATACAAGTCTATGGGTTCATGAAAAACACATAACACATGGATGGCATCCGTGTGCTGTACGTGTTTAACCTTGCAAAATATAGGAGAAGCTTTGCAAATTAATTCTTTATTTAACCATACCGGAAAAACACAGATGACACACATACTGTTTTTTTCATGTACGGCTTTTATACCGACATGTGAAGAAGACCTAAGTCAAATAATTCAGATGCAAGCTCCTGCACAAGCGGCCGGTCAGTTCGGTTTGCCGGTCGCTCTACCAACCATGTTCTATGGCTGGTAAGAGAAACAGTGAAACCATTGTTTTCAAGTGCAGAAGCCATAGCTTTTAGGGACTGAAGCTGTCAGGGGAGGCCAGAAGGCGGCTGCTAAGTCACAATATGTGTCATCTCTGTGCATCTCTGTATGGATATCACCGATAACAAGTAACATTACCATTAGATCACTGATATTAGTGCTCCTCATACATTAACATGTTGGTTTCACACTTGCTCCGAGCTTCCGTCAGGACACTCCATGGCAAGTTCTGACATTTATACTAGAAGAGTTCAGTATGCTACATTTTTATTTATTTTTAAAAAGAGAAAGACTAAATGGACCCCAAGAAATTAGGCAAGTTCGGCGCCGGTTGCATCTGTCATAGGTAACAGAATAATAAAACTCTGAATGCCAATGTGAGCCTTGCATTACAGGATTCCTGCCACCCTAAGCCATAGTGATGTAAATAAGCTAAAAGTCAGCCAAAGTACCAAATCAGAGGATCGGTACAAGACTACATCTTACTCACAGCTTCATAGCAATCATTAATAAATAAAATGAGGGGCCTTGAAAGCATGATCTGCTAAAGTTGGTGTATCGTTCATGGAATACCAGCTAGGCATGGCAACACTGGCAAATGTGGGTTGGAGGTGGGTAATAAAAGAGTAAGAGTAATTGTCTTTCTTTTAAGAACCTCATGCTACAGTGCTGCTGACCATTTTTGGCACCCCTTCATTTTTTTTTTTTCATACACTGTACAATATCTTCAGAAATAAATGGAAATGTGCCAAAGTTATATCCTCAGGATTTTTTAATTAGTGGTCCAAAGTAATTCAACAATAAAACATTGAAATTGCTACATGGAAGTAGAAAACAAAGAAGAAACAGAATAAAACAGCATGTGCAGCAATAAAGGCACCCCTAATTATTACTTGGTTGCACACCCTTGGGCATTGCTGACAGCCTCCAAACGCTTCTTGAACTTCTCAGCTGGAATTTTCTCCCACTCTTCCTTGGCAGTTTGTTCAAGCTCTTGAATGTTTGCAGGCTTCTTTTTCCCAATGGCAGATTTCAGCTCACCCCAAAGATTTTTAATGGGATTGAGGTCAGGACTCATTGCTGTCCATTTTAAAAAACAGTCCATTTTTTCTTTTTCAACCATTCTTGTGTACTTTTGGATGTGTGCTTTGGGTCATTGTCTTGCTGGAGGACCCATGATCATCAACTCAAACCAAGTTTTCTTACACTGGGTAGGACATTTCACTCTAAAATCTCTGATTTCATGATTCCTGTGATACGGTCAATGCCAACAGTATCATACGCAGAAAAGCAACCCCACAGCATTATGGATCCTCCACCATGCTTAACTGTTGGCAAGGTGTTCTTTTCCTTATAAGTTTCATTGCGCATTCTATAAACAAACTGTTGCTTTGAATTGCCAAAAAGCTCCATTTTTGTTTCATCTGTCCACAGAACATTTTCCCAGAAGGATTGTGGTTTGTCAAGGTACTAATTTGCCAAAAGTCAGTCGTTCCATTTTATGTCTTTTCTTCAGCAATGGTTTCTTCCTTGGCCTTCACCCATAAAGCTCTGCTTGGTTTAGTGTGCGGCGTATGGTACTTGTTTAAACCATGACCCCAGACTGTTCAGGTTGGCGTTCATGTCTTTGGATGTTTGACGTGGTGTTTTTTCCACCATTTGCACCAACCTTCGAAGACATCTCTTGTCAATTTTTCTCTTTCCCCTACGTCCAGGGAGATTCTTGATGGTTCCATGCATGGTAAACTTCTTAATAACATTGCACACTGTTGAAACTGAGATACTAAGGTCTTTGGACATGGCCTTATACCCTTTGGAAGTCTTGTGTTTGCTAATAGTAGTTCTGATGTCCCCAGACAGCTCATTTGTCTTCACCATTGTGACAAAGGAACAGGGCCTACCATGTGGCTTTTTAAAACAATGAAGTCATCATCATTCTTTGGCTAATTCATCTGACATGGGCACCGACAATTAATCACAGCTGAATTTCTTTTGTGATGTACCACAGGCGAGTCAAAATGTGTTTCACTTCATTCATTTTTTTTTTCTTTTCTTTTTTTTTTTTTTTTTCAGGAGATATTCCACATTATGTACCTAAATTTCATGGGTTCATGGGTGCCTATAACGATGAGCAGGACTATATGTAATCCAATAGAACAGACTTATCACAGGACAATCCATTTACGTGTTCACTGCCGCTTTCTCACAACATAAGGGGAAGAGTCCTAAGGGAATTACACATCAGACATAAATTCTATATCTTACCTTCGTTTAGGTTTTTCTTCTTCATCCATTTTTCTACAGTTTCAGATGCAACACTTTCTGATACAAATTCATCTAGCAATTGCGGGTGGCGAGAGAGATATGCCTTTACCTTCTCATCTGTCAAATCTAAAAGAAAAAAAAAAAAAAAAAAACAATTACTGAACAAATTCTCAAAATATAGTGGCCATATTTTCCAAAAAGTAACCAATTCTCAATACCATGTCAACTAAAAGATCACAAAAGCCTTCCCAGCAAAAGGTAAAATGAAAAGACATTTTTGGTAATAAAAGATGATTTCACAATAAACCCGTAAATGTATACAGCCCCGGTGCTAACTGCATTTAGATACTTATCTAACATCTAAGACAGTGGACAAGTGCAGTATATGTACAGACTCTTCCTGGGGGTCAGTTTCCTCCACAATTGTTGTGAAAGGTCAATATATAAAAGAACATTCTAAAAACAGAAATGGATAATTTCTAGTTAAAAGAACAAGTCTTTCAGTTTGCTTAAAGCGCACCTGTCAGCATGAAACTACATACACTGTCATGTCGGAGCCTTTAAACCAATTAAAATGATACCTTGGTTGATGAAATCCGTTCTGTGGTACTTGTGTACCCTTTACTTTCAGTTTGGAGATAATGATATGCTCATGCTTCGGGGCGGCCTGTGAGGGGCGCTCTATCTGGTGCTCTGCTTACATATTCATCTGTATGCTCTTATGAGCATACTGTGCCTTCACTGACCTGCCTCATATTTTACCTAGCCCCACACTACTAGATGCATTATGTAAAATAGGAGGTATGTCAGTGAAGGTACAGTGAGCTGTCATAAGAGCATACAGATGAATATGTAAGCAGAGCATCAGATAGAGCCCACCCCACAGGCTGCCCTGAAGCACAAGCATATCACTATCTCCAAACTGAAAGTAAAGAATGCACAAGAACCACAGGACGGATTTCATCAATCAAGGTATCATTTTAATCAGTGTTTTGTCGCCCACCTGACAATGCATGTAGTTAACTGAGCACAATCCTGCTGACAGGTGTGCTTTAAAAGTTAATACGAATAAGGGTAAATTCATACCCATTTCCTGGAAAGCTGTCTGCCATTAATTTCTCATCACTTGATAAAGACTGCAGTTAATAAGTATCAGCTATGAAGAGATCTCTCCCTGGTATGGGTAGTACAATAATTATAGCCTCCTACATAGATGTTGGAAGATTATTTTGCTCTGAAGCTTTAATAAAGGCCTCTTAGAGTTTGGGAGATGGACATCCTCCGTTATTTTATATAGTTCAGGAGGCAGTCGGCAAATACCTAGTTTCCTTTTGTTTGGCATTCATACTTCAGCAGCCTGAAACTACCCAAGTTGCAGACAGATCTGGAACGGGCTCCACATTGGGACGCTAGGGGCACACTTCATTAAATATAAAATGGTGTGAGGGTATCTTTGCCAAGAAGATTTATCATTGTGTTTTCAAAATGGTCAGATGGGTATATTCCTTCTACCTAATGATGCAGATCCACTATACGCACAATATTACTACGTGAGCAGTGTTACAGGTCCTCGAAAAAAAAAAAAATAAATAAGAGAAGAGACTGTATCCATGGATGATGCAAAGCACAAACTGCTAAATCACTTAAACTATACAAATAGACAATTTAGGCCCATCCCAGATAAGGAAGACCCGGCCAATAATGTACAATTTTTGACATTATAACGTGTATGGAGAAAAAAAGGAATAAATATATACAAACTTAATGTGACAAAAAAAAAATCCAACGAAATCAAGTCTCAAAAGGCAATAAATACCGTAGGTCCTTAGAGTACTGTAAAAGAAATATGGAAAGAACGGGCTAACACATTATCGTCAATAAGCAAATTTTGAGTTCCAAGACCAATAGTGTAAGAGAACCTCACAAGTATGACCATCAATGTTAGTGGTTTCCTCAGGGTACCATTTTTCAGGTCCTCAGTTTCTGCCAACTAGACTGATTATTTTAGCGGATGTTTTTTTAAACTGGAGTCAGACAGATCTCAAAGTTTATTGTTCTACTTTCCACAGCAGTTGTACTTTTTGATATCCTCTAAAGGTCCTGCCATTGTCTCCATAAAAGAATACTTAGGGCACCTAATTATAGGTTCAACTACCATAGTTTCTATATGCAACTTTGACCTCACATAAAAAGATCTTTAAAATATATGAAATATAATGTGGGCTCTTGTAATTCTGCCTGCACAGGAGTTGTGTCAAAAATATTGTCGGACTGTACCTTTGGCCAAATACTAGACTCTACAGGGTTGCAACCATCTTCACCTGCTGCTTCAGTGTCTTCCTTGGCACCATCACTATGGTCATCTAGCAGATCTTTTTCCTCCCACAGACAAAGCCAATGCCCGATATGATGGAGCAAGCTATGATAGTTTTGAAGCAGCCTCATTTCTCCAGCCAGTGGGCCTGTTGGTGCGCATTGCTGTATTGAGTGGGTTAGCGCCATTTTCGGAGTCACAGACCTGCTCTTCAGAAAGGATTTGTTATGGCACTGCATCATAATGGATCCAGAGACCTGTTAGTTGTAGTGGTAGTATCCGATGACACTCAAGTCTTTTAGATTTCTGTGAGTGCGTTTTCACAGTCTGTGATCAGGATTGTAACAGGATAAGGGAAGGGTTTGACTTTATGCATCTGGTCATATCCTCAGTCAGGCCACATTCCCGTTATGGGTGTTTAACATAAAACTCCAGAAGAACTGTACCTACTACAAATGGCTATATTATGGCTGCGACACTACTGACATTCACCATAGAATTCAGATAGGGGTTCAGTAAATATGATTAGGGTTTTTGGTTTAGCTTTTTTTAGAGAAAGAATATGGTTTCTTATTTTGAGACCAAAATTTAGTAAACCCATTAACTTTTGCAATATATTTCTACACCATCCACGGCAATAGCTTACCAGTTGTTCCATGAGCCAGACTTTGGTGGTAGGAATCGTGAGAAATTGTGCCTATAAGAATCTATGTCCAGCAAGTTTCTCAACAGAAACAAGAATGCGGAGATGTGAAAGCGACACAGCGTTCTCTGGAGAGCGCACAGTTGTTTTCATAAACAGGCAGAATGTGCAGCCGAGTTAATTAGTTCTGTTGGGGACGGAAGTTCTATGGCTCCCTAACAATGGCAAGGGTAAACAGAAAGCATACAGGCAGCTTACATAAGTAGTGTTGAGCATTCCGATACTGAAATATCGGGTATCGGCCGATATTCACTGTATCGGAATTCCGATACTTAATTCCGATACTTTTATAATATCGAATACCGGAATCGGAAGTTCCCATAATGCCTGCGCTCTGCAGTGTCTCTGAAGGATGACAAGCTGGATGGCAGCGCTCAGCTGCGATCCAGCTTGTCATCAGAATGCCATCCCAGCGTGGGAGAATTCTCCTGATTGTTTAAAAGCCGGCGCGCGGTAAAAAGCCGCCGGCTTTTAAACAATCACACAGCCCCATACTGCTTCCCCGCAGCCTCCCACCCCGATCCTCCGCTCCCCTCGCCACCTCCCATCCCGATCGTAAATTAGGACCGGGCGGGGAGCGCAGCACCAAGGAGCGAAGGACCCGGGCGGGGAAGCCGGCAGTGAAAAGACTTCACCGCCGGCTTTCCCGTTCTGTGCTGCGCTTTCCCGCCGGTTATTTCAAATGAACAGCTGAGGTATCAGGTGATGCCGATCAGCTGTTCATTTGAAGTAGCCGCGGTGCCCTCAGAGGGTTCATGTGAGTTCATGCTTGACTGCATGAACTCACATGAACTTTCCCACGGCCGCACAGGTCAGCCTCACCTCCCAGACCCGTCATGATTAGTGTGTGCGGGGTGTGTGTGTGTGCGGGGTGTGTGTGCGGGTGTGTGTGCGGGGTGTGTGTGTGCGGGTGTGTGTGTGCGCGGTGTCTGTGCGATGTGTGCGGGTGTGTGTGCGGGCAGACATAGGCCGATGTGACACTACTACTCCCATCGGCCTATGTCTGTCCCCCGTCCACTCCTGCCAGCAGGATCAGCTCGATGGGAGCAGTAGTTCCCATCAGCCTGATCCTGCTATTTAAATTGCCCTACTGTGTCCCCAATAAATGTTAAATACATGTCATTGGTGGCCAGTGGTTACCTAAAAGAAATTAGTTCATACATTACCTGTCCCCGCCGATCGCCACCTAAAATAAAGTAAAAAATAAAAAACTACACCTATACTCACCAAGACACCTAATTCCCCGAAGCCATCGATCTCCTGTAATAAAATATAAAATAATAAACCACAACCTTATCCTTACCCCTCCGTAGTAGTCCACGAGTGTCCCACGAAGATCTCCAGTTCAGAGCAGCCACATAGAATGTGACCGCTCTGAACCGCTGCCGCCGCTAGAATGACGGGGCCGTAAGGGTTCACCGGAGTTCAGGCAGCGCTGCTCCGGTTAGCTCCTTTACGGCACTGCTGTATCGTGAGAAATTCCCACGGTACAGCACTGCCGTAAAGGAGGTCTCCGGAGCTGCGCTGCCTGAATGCACTCCGGTGACCTCAGTCAGTGGCTCCCGCTGCCGGGAGCGGACGTGTTCCCGGCAGCGTGAGCTTACAGCAGCCATGCACAGCTGTCACCATCTCCAGATGTGACAGCTGTGCATGGGAGATCAGCGCAGGAACGTGGACAGGTAACTATTTTTTTTTTAGTAAACTAAGAATTAAATAAAATGGTGTTTTATTTCAAATAAATTATTTTTTTCTGGGTGTAGTGTGTTTTTTCTTTTTAACACTTTGTAGGTTAGTAATGGGGGTGTCATATAGACGGCCATCATTACTAACCTGGGCTTCATGGCAGCTGGCGCTGACATGAACCCCACCACTATTACCCCCTGCCACCGCACCAGGGCAGCGTGGAAGAGCGAGGCTAAGTGCCAGAATTGGCGCATCCTATGGATGCGCCATTTCTGGGGCGGCTGACGGCTGGTGTTTCTAGCCTGGGAGGGGGCCAATATTCATGGCACCCTTCCTGAGCTATTAATATCAGCCCCCAGCTGTCTGCCTAGCCTTTGCTAGCTATTAAAATAGAGGGGACCCCACGTCATTTTTTTTTGGGGGGTCCCCCATTTTAATAGCTAGTAAAGGCTAGGTATTCAGCTGGGGGCTGATATTAGTAGCCTGGGAAGCTCCGTGGGTTTTACCCCCTTCCCAGGCTTCAAACATCTGCCCCAGCCGTCTGCTTAACCTCCGCTAGAGACTAAAATTATGGGGGATCCCACGCCATTTTTTTTTTAAATAAATCCTTTATTTTAACACTAAATGACATTTGAGGACTTAATAAAGATGCAGTCCCTAAATTATTATTTATTTTTTAATAAATTTTTCCCAAAACTTTTGACGTGGGCTTCGCCATATTTTTGTATGCCAGCCAGGTACAGCATCCAGCTTCTATGAACGCGCCATTTTCCGGGGCGGCCGCGGACTGCAATTTTCAGCGGGGGGGGGGAGGGCAAAAAGCTTGGGCCTCCCTGCGCTGCAGATTCCATCCCCCAGCTGCCTAGTTGTACCTGGCTGGACACAAAAATAGGGAGAAGCTCCACGTTTTTTTTTTTTTAATTATTTCATGAAATTCATGGAATAATTAAGAAAAAAAGGGCTTCCCTATATTGTTGTGTCCGGCTAGGTACAAATAGGCAGCTGGTGGTTGGGGGCAGCCCGTTCCTGCCTGCTGTACCTGGCTGGACACAAATATAGTGTGAAGCCCCACGTCAATTTTTTTTTAATTATTTCAGGAAATTCATGAAATAATTAAAAAAAAATTATGTGGGGCTTCGCCCTATAATTGTGTCCAGCCAGGTACAGCAGGCAGGAACGGGCTGCCCCCAACCACCAGCTGCCTATTTGTACCTAGCCGGACACAACAATATAGGGAAGCCCTTTTTTTCTTAATTATTCCATGAATTTCATGAAATAATTAAAAAAAAAAATGTGTGGCGCTTCGCCCTATTTTTGTGTCCAGCCAGGTACAACTAGGCAGCTGGGGGCTGGAATCTGCAGCGCAGGGAGACCCAAGCTTTCTGGGTCCCACCCGCTGCAAATTGCAGTCCGCAGCCGCCCCGGAAAATGGCGCGTTCATAGAAGCGCCATCTTCTGGCGCTGTACCCAACTCATCCAGGGCCCTGGTGCGGTGGCTCACTGGGTAATAAAGGGGTTAAGGCCAGCTTGGCATTATCCGCTGGCCCTAAGCCCGAAATTCATGGGGTCACGCCAATATTAGACATGACCGCCATGAATTTCTAGTAAAGTATTTAAAAAAAACACAAACACCCAGAAAAAAGTCCTTTAATTGAAATAAAGACACAATTCTTTATTGTTCTAAATTAAACCATACTTACCGCCACACCCATTCCAGCTGAAGCCAACGATCTCCTGCAATAAAAGTAAAATAATAAAGCAACCTCATCCTTACCTTTCCATGGTTCCCAGGACAGCTTCAGCTCTGCTACATCGAGATGACAGGCTGGACCGCAGCAGAACGCTGCCATCCAGCCTGTCATCCCGCGGACACTGAGAAGCGCAGGCATGCTTGCGCTCCTCAGTGTCTTTCTGTGACGTCATCCAGATGAGCCGAGGTCATGTCCAATGAACTCAGCTCACCTCATGCACGTCACTGACAGCGTGGGAAAATTCTCCTGCACTCAGCGCTTCAGCGTGAGAATTCTCCCACGCTGTCAGTGACGTGCATGAGGTGCGCCGAGTTCATGGGACATGACCTCACCTCATGCACGTCACTGACAGCGTGGGAAAATTCTCACGCTGAAGCGCTGAGTGCAGGAGAATTCTCCCACGCTGTCAGTGACGTACATGAGGTGAGCCGAGTTCATTGTCGGCTCATCTGGATGCCGTCACAGCCAGACACTGAGGAGTGGAAGTATGCCTGCGCTTCTCAGTGTCTGCGGGATGACAGGCTGGATGGCAGCGTTCTGCTGCGGTCCAGCCTGTCATCTCGATGTAGCAGAGCTGGAGCCGTCGTGGGAGCCATGGAAAGGTAAGGATGAGGTTGCTTTATTATTTTTCTTTTATTGCAGGAGATCGTTGGCTTCAGCTGGAATGGGCGTGATGGTAAGTATGGTTTAATTTAGAACAATAAAGAATTGTGTGTTTATTTCAATTAAAGGACTTTTTTCTGGGTGTTTGTGTTTTTTTTAAATACTTTACTAGAAATTCATGGTGGTCATGTCTAATATTGGCGTGACCCCATGAATTTCGGGCTTAGGGCCAGCTGATAATGCCAAGCTGGCCTTAACCCCTTTATTACCCAGTGAGCCACCGCATCAGGGCCCTGGATGAGTTGGGTACAGCGCCAGAAGATGGCGCTTCTATGAACGCGCCATTTTCCGGGGCGGCTGCGGACTGCAATTTGCAGCGGGTGGGGCCCTGAAAGCTTGGGCCTCCCTGCGCTGCAGATTCCAGCCCCCAGCTGCCTAGTTGTACCTGGCTGGACACAAAAATAGGGCGAAGCTCCACGTTTTTTTTTTTTTAAATTCATGAAATTCATGGAATAATTCAGAAAAAAAGGGCTTCCCTATATTGTTGTGTCCGGCTAGGTACAAATAGGCTGCTGGTGGTTGGGGGCAGCCCGTTCCTGCCTGCTGTACCTGACTGGACACAAATATAGGGCGAAGCCCCACATCAATTTTTTTAAATTATTTCATGAATTTCCTGAAATGATTTAAAAAAAATTGACGTGGGGCTTCGCACTATATTTGTGTCCAGCCAGGTACAGCAGGCAGGAACGGGCTGCCCCCAACCACCAGCTGCCTATTTGTACCTGGTTGGACACAACAATATAGGGAAGCCCTTTTTTTCTTAATTATTTCATGAATTTCATGAAATAATTAAAAAAAAAAAATACGTGAAGCTTCTCCCTATTTTTGTGTCCAGCCAGGTACAACTAGGCAGCTGGGGGATGGAATCTGCAGCGCAGGGAGGCCCAAGCTTTCTGCCCCCCCCCCTCCCCCCGCTGAAAATTGCAGTGCGCAGCCACCCCGGAAAATGGCGCGTTCATAGAAGCTGGATGCTGTACCTGGCTGGCATACAAAAATATGGCGAAGCCCACGTCAAAAGTTTTGGGAAAAATTAATTAAAAAATAAATAATAATTTAGGGACTGCATCTTTATTAACTCCTCAAATGTCATTTAGTGTTAAAATAAAGGACTTATTTTAAAAAAAATTGACGTGGGGCTTCGCCCTATATTTGTGTCCAGCCAGGTACAGCAGGCAGGAACAGGCTGCCCCCAACCACCAGCTGCCTATTTGTACCTGGCCGGACACAACAATATAGGGAAGCCCTTTTTTAAAAAAATTATTTCATGAAATAATTAAAAAAAAATTGACGTGGGGCTTCGCACTATATTTGTGTCCAGCCAGGTACAGCAGGCAGGAATGGGCTGCCCCCAACCACCAGCTGCCTATTTGTACCTGGTTGGACACAACAATATAGGGAAGCCCTTTTTTTCTTAATTATTCCATGAATTTCATGAAATAATTTAAAAAAAAAATGCGTGGGGCTTCGCCCTATTTTTGTGCCCAGCCAGATACAACTAGGCAGCTGGGGGCTGGAATCCGCAGCGCAGGGAGACCCAAGCTTTCTGGGCCACCCCCGCTGCAAATTGCAGTCCGCAGCCGCCCCAGAAAATGGCGCGTTCATAGAAGCGCCATCTTCTGGCGCTGTACCCAACTCATCCAGGGCCCTGGTGCGGTGGCTCACTGGGTAATAAAGGGGTTAAGGCCAGCTTGGCATTATCAGCTGGCCCTAAGCCCAAAATTCATGGGGTCACGCCAATATTAGACATGACCACCATGAATTTCTAGTAAAGTATTTAAAAAAACACAACACCCAGAAAAAAGTCCTTTAATTGAAATAAACACACAATTCTTTATTGTTCTAAATTAAACCATACTTACCACCACGCCCATTCCAGCTGAAGCCAACGATCTCCTGCAATAAAAGTAAAATAATAAAGCAACCTCATCCTTACCTTTCCATGGCTCCCACGACAGCTTCAGCTCTGCTACATCGAGATGACAGGCTGGACCGCAGCAGAACGCTGCCATCCATCCTGTCATCCCGCAGACACTGAGAAGCGCAGGCATACTTCCACTCCTCAGTGTCTGGCTGTGACGGCATCCAGATGAGCCGAGGTCATGTCCAATGAACTCCGCTCACTTCATGTACGTCACTGACAGCGTGGGAAAATTCTCCTGCACTCAGCACTTCAGCGTGAGAATTTTCCCACGCTGTCAGTGACGTGCATGAGGTGAGCTGAGTTCATTGGACATGACCTCACCTCATGTATGTCACTGACAGCGTGGGAGAATTCTCACGCTGAAGCGCTGAGTGCAGGAGAATTTTCCCACGCTGTCAGTGACGTGCATGAGGTGAGCTGAGTTCATTGGACATGAACTCGGCTCATCTGGATGACGTCACAGAGAGACACTGAGGAGCGCAAGCATGCCTGCGCTTCTCAGTGTCTGCGGGATGACAGGCTGGATGGCAGCTTTCTGCTGCGGTCCAGCCTGTCATCTCGATGTAGCAGAGCTGGAGCTGTCCTGGGAACCATCGAAAGGTAAGGATGAGGTTGCTTTATTATTTTTCTTTTATTGCAGGAGATCGTTGGCTTCAGCTGGAATGGGCGTGATGGTAAGTATGGTTTAATTTAGAACAATAAAGAATTGTGTCTTTATTTCAATTAAAGGACTTTACTCTGGGTGTTTGTGTTTTCTTTTAACTTTGACTATGGGGTTAGTAATGGGGGTGTCTTATAGACGCCTCTCCATTACTAACCTGGGCTTGATGTCAGCTGGCATTATAAGCTGACATCAACCCCAACCCTATTACCCCCTGCCACCGCACCAGGGCAGCGTGGAAGAGCGAGGCTAAGTGCCAGAATTGGCGCATCCTATGGATGCGCCATTTCTGGGGCGGCTGACGGCTGGTGTTTCTAGCCTGGGAGGGGGCCAATATTCATGGCTCCCTTCCTGGGCTATTAATATCAGCCCCCAGCTGTCTGCCTAGCCTGTGCTAGCTATTAAATTAGGGGGGACCCCACGTCATTTTTTTGGGGGGGTCCCCCATTTTAATAGCTAGTAAAGGCTAGGTATTCAGCTGGGGGCTGATATTAGTAGCCTGGGAAGCTCCGTGGGTATTACCCCCTTCCCAGGCTTCAAACATTTGCCCCAGCTGTCTGCTTAACCTCCGCTAGAGCCTAAAATTAAGGGGAACCCCACGCCAATTTTTTTTTAAATAAATCCTTTATTTTAACACTAAATGACAAGTACAGTAATCAACACTGTCACTGTACTTCATATATATGTGACTGACATGTTTCTATCTATCTAATCTATGTGTGATTCTCTATTCCTTCTATTCTAAATTGTCGGGTACAGATGCTGAATTGCCGGCCGGCTTTCTTAAAGAGACGGTGCATGAAAACACTATTATTTTTTTAAATAAATCCTTTACACTAAATGACAAGTTCTGTAAGCAACACGGTCACTGTACTTCATATATATGTGGCTGACATGTTTCTATCTATCTAATCTATGTGTGAAGCTCTATTCTGTCTGTTATAAATTGTCGGGTACAGATGCTGAATTGCCGGCCGGCTTTTTTAAAGAGACGGTGCACGAAAACACTAATATTTTTTTTAATAAATCCTTTACACTAAATGACAAGTACAGTAAGCAACACTGTCACTGTACTTCATATATATGTGACTGACATGTTTCTATCTATCTAATCTATGTGTGAAGCTCTATTCTTTCTGTTGTAAATTGTCGGGTACCGGTGAATGCCGCTGATGAATTGCCGGCTTTTCATGTCATTCTACATTATTCTTAGTTGTTTTACTTCATGTAGAATTAACCTACAAGGAAAGAAAGGGTTTATTTTCATTCCGATATTTGTGTCCCATTGACTTGCATTGGTTTCCGGTATCGGAATCGGCGATATCCGATACTTTTTGGGTATCGGCCCGATCCAATCCGATACGATATTTCCTGATATCGGAAGGTATCGCTCAACACTATACATAAGGGCTCATCAACTCCTGAAACGTAATTAACAATTGCAGAAAACTTCTACAGCACAAGTCATAGGTTTATATACCCAAACAAAATAGCTTAAATATATATAAAATTACTTTAGTAAGCAATCGTAGAGCAGTGAGACTAGGCCTGGTAGTTGCCAGCATCTTTTTAAAACATACTTTTACATTTTACACCTACATTATCTACATATTAGGCGAGGGTGGGGTGGGGGGCAAATTTCAAAACATTAATGACCTTTGCGATCTAGTCTTCTCCAGTCACATCCAGACCAGGCTTGGCTGCAAATATATATTGAGCCCTGTGCCACACAACTAAAGCACTAGTGACATTTATTTTGCAGACACTTTTTGTACATACAGCAGACTCGGATACAAGGATGTGCGAAAAAGATTATACTGCACAATAAGATCCCATGCCCTCCAAAGACATGGGTCAAACAAGGTGCTACAGATGTCCCACAGCTAAGCACTGAATCAAGTCAACATAAACAAGCAAAATACAGAAAAATTCCACTAGAGTGTAAAATTACATTTTGTTGTATTTTGGCCCAAAAATGCAGTGGAAAGCATGAAAATAGCCAAGCACATGTTCCGAAAAAAAAGATCTGATAATTTGACACTGGTTTGCAGCATAGTACTTCAATGCAATTCAGAATAACATACAGAAGACAGAAAAATAACTTTTGTGCCTACATTTTAACATTTTTTCCCCCTAGAGATTTTTTATTTTCCCTAACTGATTTGAACACCCCATCATTTCTGAAAGAAAATTTGTTAGGTTCAACTGATTCTGGTCTAAGGACTAATAAGAATTTGATCAATATGAAAATGAATCCAGTAAAATGGGCAGCTGATATGTAAAAAGGAAAAGGCTAGCTCATGAGTTAAAACTCACTCTACCCTACAGCACAAATACTAAAAACTAGAGTTAAACAATTGCCATGGATTACTTACTACCAGAACAGGGAATAATGGAATACTAAAATGCTGATGGTCCCGAATGCCTTTCTTGAAAGAGAGGCCACAAGTTGTGTTCTAAAATGCAGGAGATTGGTAATATAACCAGGGCAGAAGCGTAGCTACCGGGGGGCAGAGGGTGCGGTCACCCGGGCCTAAAGGCTCACCCGAAGCTATTGAAACTTAACAATATCGGTGTGCATAGCCATTATACAGTATGGGGCCATGATAGCATGATGGTTCACACTCTGTGTTTTGAGGAAGCGGTGGGCCTATCATACTGTGCATATTGGACATTATTAAATGTTAAGTGGACACTTAAGAACCATTATTGCTATTAGAGCACTCAGGGTACTATGACAGTCAAAGGTGCACATGGGACATTATTACTTTCTAGGCGCAGACTGTGGACACTTGAACAGGGAATTAATATTTTCTAGGGGGCAATTTTAATCATCTAGAGGGCACAAGAGACATTTTAGTATTCAAGGGACACCACAGTGACATTACTATGTGGGGCATTAAGAGGAGAACTGTTATAGTACCACACAGCAGGTGCAGTAATCCACAGTGACATTACTATGTGGGGCATTAAGAGGAGAACTGTTATAGTACCACACAGCAGGTGCAGTAATTTAGAAATGTATGACAGTAGCGCCTTAGCATTGGGGTGGCAGTAGGACGAGTAGTTTGTGCAGGTTGGGAATAGATGGGGATGGTGCAGGAAATGTGAGAACTCAAATGTGCTTTTGTTGTAATGTGTGCCGCAAAGGCCACACAGATGTTGGTGGTAAGGGACTCTATAATTAGGTGGACAGACAGGGTCATCTGCTGCTGAGACCGTGAATGCCGAACAGTGTGTTTGCCATGTGCTCGAGTTCCACATATTGCGGATTGGATAGAGAGACTGCTGGGTGGGGCTGGGGAAAACCCTGCGGTCATGGTACACATCGGTACCAATGACAAAGTTAGAGGGAGGTGGAAGGTCCTTAAAAAGTAGTACAGGGAACTAGGAGAGAAGCTGAAGGCCAGAACCTTCAAGGTGGTGTTTTCAGAAACACTGCCAATGCCATGAGCGTCACTAGATAGACAGCGGGAGCTTAGGAAGATAAATAAGTGGCTCAGAAATTGGTGCAGGAAGGAAGGAAGGGTTTGGGTTCATGGAGAACTGGGCCAACTTCGCTGTCCGCTACAGGCTCTACGGTAGGGACGGACTGCATCTCAATGGGGAGGGTTCAGCTATGCTGGGAGAAAAAAATGGTCAGACAGATGGAGGAGTTTTTAAACTAGGATCTGGGGAAGGATATTCGTTCTAATAAGGGGATAGATCGAGTAGACAGAGAGAGTAGGACAGCAGGGGTTATAGAGGATGTAGGGGGGCTGGGATACGCAAGGAAAGTAGGGAGCTGAGTAGGAGTAACAAATGTGCTAATGGTATTAAATGTTTGCTGGCAAATGCAAGAAGTCTCGCAAACAAAATGGCTGAACTGGAGACTCATGTCGGTCACAGAATATGATGTGGTGAGTATCACGGAAACCTGGCTGGATGAAAGCCATGACTGGGTGACAAACACTGAGGGATACACTACATTTAGAAAGGACAGGAAAGACAAAAAAAGGTGGAGGGGTGTTTATTTTTGTAAAATCCAACTTAAAACCTGTGCTCAATGACAACATTGAGGGGAGCTGCGACAATGTAGAGTCAGTCTGGGTTAATATACATGGGGATGGCCATAATGGAAATCTTTTAATTGGAGTTTGCTACAAGCCTCCTAATATAGCTGAACTGGTAGAGGACAAAATGCTGTAACAAATTAAAAAAGGCAACACAGAATAATAGAGTCCTTATTATGGGGGATTTTAACTATCCAGATATCCAATGGGACATAGAATCATCCAGTTGTGCTAAAAGATGCACGTTCTTATCTACAGTTCAGGACAATTACCTTTCTCAGCTGGTAGTTGAACCGACCAGGGGAGTTAATCTGCTGGATCTGATTCTATCAAATAGACCAGATACTGTTTCAGATCTACAGGTCCGGGAGCATTTGGAAACCAGCGACCATAATATGGTTAAGTTTCAACGTAATATTCAATAAAGCATTTCAAAAAGGAAATGCAAAAACCTGGTACTTTAGGAAAGCTGATTTCAACAAATTAAGGGAAGAGCTTAATCCTGTAGACTGGGACCATGTCATGGTAACTGGGGATACCGAACGCAAATGTGGCATGTTTAAGGAAATACTACTAGAATACTGAAGAAAATGTATACCCTCTGGTAATAAAATGGCCAGGAATAAAAATAAACCATTATGGATAATGAAAGACAGTACAAAGTTTAATAAGACAAAAACAAAGGGCATCTTGAAAATCTTGAAGGCCGAGAACACAGAAATAGCATTTCAGGAGTATAAAGACCTAAATAAGAAATGTAAAAAAGAAATCAAGCTAGCAAAGTTATCTACAGAGCAACAAAATAGCCAGTGACATTAAAATAAATCCCAAAAATGTTTATACATTCATCAATGCCAAAAAAAAAAAAATCAGATGTATCTGCCCTATAAAAATGATACAAGATAATTGAAGAGGACAAAGAAAAGGCTGAGATATTAAAAAGGAACTTTTCATACATGTTCACAAACAAACCGTCCGTTCCAGGGATCTTTCAACAGGGCAAAAATCAAAGTTCACCACCTAATATAACTAGTTTAACACAAAAAGAAGTACGCCTGCATCTGAGCAAATTAAACATTGATAAATCCCCCAGCCCAGATGGTATTCATCCACAGATACTGAGGGAATTAAGCTCAGTAATTGAGAAACCGCTGTATCTCATTCTTAGACTCTATGGTAACAGGGGTAGTACCACAGGATTGGAGGATAGCTGATGTGGTACCGATATTTAAGAAAAGGTAAAAAGGTGGATCCAGGTAACTACCGTCCGTTAAGTCTGATATCAGTAGTGTGCAAAGTTTTTGAGGGCATCATACGAGATGACCTGCAGAGTCATATTGCAGAGAATAATATAATAAATAATAATCAGCATCAATTCATGAAAAATAGGTCATGTCTAACCAACATGTTGGGGCTCTATGAGGAGGTAACTGCAAATCTGGATGTTGGTAATGCGGCGGATGTGATTTATCTGGACTTTGCAAAGGCATTTGATACTGTACCACATAGCAGCCTTATACAGAAGCGACAGAAGCAAGGACTTGGGGGAACTATATGTAGATGGGTAAGGAATTGGCTAAATGACAGGAAACAAAGTCGTCATAAATGGTACGTTCTCTAAATGGGATATAGTCAGCAGTGGGATGCCGCAGGGATCTGTGCTAGGACCGATTCTTTTTAACCTCTTTACTCTCAATTCCATCCACTAAGTCATTTAATAAAGTGTCAGTTTTTGCTGATGACACCAAACTGTACTATATTAAAATCTGATCTTGACATTACGGTATTGCAGAACGATCTGGATAAGATGACTGAATGGGCAAACACTTGGCAGATGAGATTTAATGTAGAGTAATGCACCTAGGACGGAGTAATCCTATTGCTGCATATACATTAAATGGGAGTGTACTCGGGACTACAGAACAGGAGAAGGACTTGGGTATTCTGGTTACAAGTAAGTTGAGCAGCAGTACTTAATGTCAAACAGCAGCCGCAAAAGCAAATAAGATTTTAGGATGTATAAAAAGAGAAATAAAATCCCGTGATCCCAAGGTACTGTCCCCTTTATAAATCACTGGTGAGGCCACATCTGGAATATGGGATCCAGTTTTGGGCTCCACGTTTTAAAAAGGATATTCAGAAGTTAGAATCAGTTCAAAGGTGGGCACCTAGATTATTACAAGGGATGGAAGGACTCTCATATGATGGGAGGTTGAAAAAGTTGAGTGCCTCAGAGGAGATCTCATTTGCATGTATAAATATATGTGTGATCAGTACAAAGGACTAACACATGACTTATTCCTTCCAAAAACCATAGTAAGGACCAGGGGGAACTCATTACGGGTGGAAGAAAGGCAATTTCGTCACCTAAACAGGAAAGGGTTCTTTACAGTCAGACTGTGGAATACCCTATCCCAAAAGGTAGTAATTGCCGACACTATAATAGCTTTCAAAAAAGGGCTGGATTATTTCCTCGATACACATAACATTGTGGGCTACAGTTAAATTAGACAAAATATTACACCTATAGTAGTAGGTTTAATACAGTAATAGTAATTACATAACTAGTATTATAATTAGGTTTGATCCAGGGTTCTAGGACTGATCGCCTTTTCTCGGGGTCAAGAAGGAATTTTTCCCGTGATGCAAATTGGCTAAATGTGTCCTGGGGTTTTTGCCTTCTTCTGGATCAACAGATTTAGGCATAAGGATTTTAGTAATACCATTATTAGAATGACAAGAGTAATACAAAATATACAACTAATTAAAAAATTATAAAAAGGGTTCATCTTTAATTGTAATAGTGCAGTAATAATAAAAATGGTAATACATTTGTGAGGCCAAGTCCCAGTAAATTAACAAGTTAGTGTAGGGAGCACAATTGGGAGAGAAAGGTTGAACTGGATGGACCTAGGTGTTTACTCAACCTATGTTACTATGTTACTATGTAATCTCTACAGACGAGTCGTGGCTGGAGAAGTTGTGTAGGTCTGAGCAATATGGAAAAGATGGGAAAAGTGAACGACTCCATCAGAAAGAACATCAGCTGTAAGTCATCTATTATATAACTGTATAACTGTACTGCAATCTCTTACATCTTCTGCAGCACTGGTATCTACCACTATTTGGCAGTAATATATCAGTGTTGGACTTTGTAGAGGGATTATTTTTCAGCAACAGCAGGTTCGCTGAGGTTCTCCTATACCGACTATTAGGCTGCGCAACCGAAGTTATCAGGGTTACCTGGTTAGGGCCCACTCAGATGTTTCGCCTCCGCCCTGAGCGGAACACCTAGCTTCGCCTCTGCCTGGGCAACAAAATAATGATAATTTCACTATAGAATTATGGTTTTATATAGTCAAGAATACAATCACTAAAGCATCAAAAATAGTGAATTGGCGAAAATTTTAGCACTCACTTTCTCTCTTCACACCATTGTTGTGGCTTGACTACTTACACTGGTCGTAAATTTAGTTCCGCACTTTCTATATCTATTGTCCTGTGAATCAACTTAAATAAAGACATGTCAATGATAGAAAACTAGACACAGGTCGCAAAAACACTTCTTGATTTGGCTACCATGCAAATACAAAGTTAGTAAAAATTCTCAGTCATTTTATTAACCCTGCCATTCTGTTCATATTGGCTATACACTTGTATGTTCGGGTCAATATGACCCGACCTATTAAAAGTCTGTTAATTTTGACATTTCGCTACTCTAAGTATATTATTTGAATACTAGTTGCATTATTCAACTGTATGACATGGTTGGTCAAAAACTAATGAAAAATAAAAATCAAAACTTCAGTTTTCTAAAGAAAATAAAGCAAAGGGTTGTACAGGTTCACTCATTTCTATATTCAGGCATTCTTCCATTCTGCACAGAAATAATTCACATGTGCTTTACATAAATATATAAATATTTACTACAACTAGAACATGTAATATTTGTTTTATCATGTGAAGATGGACAAATGCTGCATCTTTTCCTTTTAGGCTTTTCCAGTGCTGGTGGAGGCCCTGGGTTCACGTTGATGAGCTGCTGGATATGGTTTACTATGACTGCTGCTCCTTCACTTTTGGGGTTTTACTTTTCTTCTTAAAATAGATGGCATAACAAGCGACTTTCCTAATTCTTCCAGAACGAGTCTTCATTTGTGCAGTTTATTGGCGTTCCAATCGGGGTTTATCACACATCATAAAATAAAGGCATTGTAGGCGGATACATCAAGAATGGTTTTGCGTCTGCTTGTCTATGTAGCTATTAGTTGATCTAGAGTATCAACTGCCCCTTTGGTGGAATCATAATCTAATATCTGCGGCCTTTTGGCATCTTGATTACTTACTGCAGTGTCATGGTGCATCATGCTCATCAAAATGACCTGTTTGTTTTTTGGGAAATGTAAGAAACCACTGTCATATCTCCAGTAAAGTAAAATGTTGACAGTTGACAGTTCAGGATTTCTTTCTTACAGTGTCCAGCATTGTAAGTTTTCGCTCTAGCAACAGCTTCACCAGTTGGTGCGACGTAAAAAAGTTGTTAAATTTTGTCCTCTGAGTCCATACGTCAAATCTGAAATGACTTGCATACCAGGATGCTTGTCAGGTTTTTCTCCAGGCTTTTTCCTGTATATACACCTGAGCGTTTGGAGCGTGTGAACTTTTGCTGTCACAAAGTGTCCATATTTTGATGCCGTACTTTGCTGGCTTACTCTGTATATCTTATTTGAACTGGCACCTACCTCGGAGTGGTTCACCCACAGTGACATTTTCACCAGTATTGTACAATTTTGGAAAAATCTCCATCCATTTATCCCAAACTTTTCTAATAGCGGATAGTTGTTAGAGAATTATCTGATGTTAGAGGACAATTTTCCTGCCTGGGCAGAAGGCTACGAATTCAGATTTAACTTCAGAACCAGAATTCTCATAATCACTTTCCCTGCCACTTATGTGGTCTTCATCTTCGGACACTTTATACAGTTTGATTTCTTCCTCAGAATCTGAGGCATTGGCAATCTTTTACAATTCAGCTTCACTCAATGGACGTCTTCGCCACATTTTTATCCAACTTTCCAAATAATGGACAAGCACGTCTTTCATGGGGTATAATCAAAGTTGTAGAATAAAATAGAACTATATGAATAAACAACAATAATAATAATAATAATAATAAAGTCGTAGCAAACACTACCCAGTTTAGCAACAAAAATCTTATATACTACAGAGAAACAGACCTGCACAAACCTGTACTTAAAGCCCATCCATCTGCAATAACTTGTAAATGTATCGAGCGCACAGACCGGCAGGAACTGGAGAAATCGATAAACAATTGTAGATCCAATAAATAATCCACAATGATATTATAAATCGTTTATGTGGTAGAAAATATGGCGAGAGATCTGAATAAAACACTATCGGGTCATATTGACCCAAACAGTACATATGTAACAATCATTATTTCAGAAAGAGTTAAAATGTATAAAAATAAATTAATTAAATAAAAAAAAAACACTCATAACAACAACACCTACCTGTAACTTGCCTAACCATGATTTGCAGATCCTCATGATAATTAATCTGCAGCTTCACAAACTTTTTTCGGGTCAAATAGACCCGAACAGTACAGCAGGGTAAAACTCGACCCAGCTGTCAGTTTAGGAAACAAAATTATCCTAAGGCCATGGCCCCACTATCAGTATTTGGTCACTATTCGGCCAGCATTTTTTCTCAGGAGTGGGAGACAAAACCAGGTGAGGAGCAGTCAGAGAAAAGGTATAATAGAAACCAGTCACCAATTCTGCATTTATCACCCACTCCTGGGAGAAAATACTGAACGAATACTGGAGCCGTGGCCTAAGTGCCATTTCTGGAAGCACTTCCTATCCTACCAGAACTATGGGTGGGACAAGACTTTGTGTAAAGAAGTCCTTAATGCTGCCAAATAAAACTGATCTTCAATGTGTGAGACCAATCAAAATGCTTCAGAATTCTGGCTAAAAATGTGCCTTACACTGGAATACAAGCCATGTCACAAAATTATTATGCATTTTAAACAAACACTTTTTTTTTTCAAAACATCTTTATTGTTTTTTTTTTAATAGGAGGGAAATTCAATACACACAATGGGATTAAAAACATCCAAGTAGCAATATTAGGTCAGTAGGATGGGAAGGCAAGGGTATACGGTGGGGGAAAGATTGGAGGGACAAAGGACAAACACTCTTTAAAGCACCACTCCAGTGTTTTTTCAATATTTTACTGCTGGATTGGTGTCACTAATCTAAGTAGCCTGCACCTAGTAATATACAGTTGGGAAAATAAGTATTTGATACATTGCTGATTTTGCAAGTTTTCCCACCTACAAAGAATGGAGAGGTCTGTAGTTTTTTTTGTAGGTACACTTCAACTGTGAGAGACAGAATCTAAAAAGAAAATCACATTGTATGTTTTTTACATAATTTGCATTTTATTGCATGAAATAAGTATTTGATACAATAGAAAAACAGAACTTTATATTTGGTACAGAAACATTTGTTGTTTGCAATTACAGAGGTCAGACATTTCCTGTAGTTCTTGACCAAGCTTGCACATACTGCATAAGGGATTCTGTCCCACTCCTCCATACAGATCTACTCTAGATTTTTCATATTTCGGGACTGTCGCTGGACAACCTTGCGCTTCAGCTCCCTCCAAAGATTTTCTATTCGGTTCAGGTCTGGAGACTGGCTTGGCCACTCCAGGACCTTGAAATGCTTCTTACAGAGCCACTACTTAGTTGCCCTGGCTGTGTGTTTCGGGTCATTGTCATGCTGGAAGACCCAGACACGACCCATCTTCAATGCTCTTACTGAGAGATGGAGGTTGTTGGCCAAAATTTCACGATACATGACCCCATCCATCCTCCCTTTAATATGGTGCAGTCGTCCTGTCCCCTTTGCAAAACAGCACCCCCAAAGTATGATGTTTCCCCCATCATGCTTCACAGTTGGGATGGTGTTATTGGGGTTGTACTCCTCCTTCTTCCTTCAAACATGGCAAGTAGAGTTGATAACAAAAAAAGTTATATTTTGGTCCCATCTGACCACATGACCTTCTCCCATGCCTCCTCCGCATCATCCAGATGGTCACTGGCGAACTTCAAACGGGCCTGGACATGTGCTGGCATGAGCAGGGGAGCCTTGCGTGCCCTGCAGGATTTTAATCCATGACAGTGAAGTCTGTTACTAATGGTACTGTTTGAGACTGTGGTCCCAGCTCTTTTCAGTTCATTGACCAGGTAGGTCCTCCTGTGTAGTTCTGAGCCGATATCTGACCTTTCTTAGAATCATCCTTATCCCAAGAGGAGAGATCTCGCATGGAGCCCCAGAACAAGGAAGATTGACAGTCATCTTGTGTTTCTTCCATTTTCTAATAATTGCGCC
This sequence comes from Phyllobates terribilis, assembly GCF_046119375.1. Taxonomy (NCBI): domain Eukaryota; kingdom Metazoa; phylum Chordata; class Amphibia; order Anura; family Dendrobatidae; genus Phyllobates; species Phyllobates terribilis. Next base: position 569,334,528 of record NW_027362763.1, read on the forward strand.
AACGGTTGTTGCCTTCTCAAGAAGCTGCTTGTGTTAGAACCTTGCTGTTAGGTTTTTTTTCCTTTGCTGGTCACATGACCTTGTTGGCCTATTTAATCCTGCTCCGCCCTTCTGGCTTTGCTGGACTTCATTGTATATCTACTTTCTAGCTAGCCTGTGCTCTGTGTCTTGCTCTGTTAGTTTGCTTGGTTTACTGACCTCTATGTTCTTTATATTTTGTTTGTTCGTCTGTCTGCTACTATTTCTGTTAGGAGGTGTCCCATATTCCTCCCAGTCCTTAGTACTTGTAGGGATTCCTCCCCCACATCTATAGGTCTTCCTACAGACTAGCTTAGGACTTTAGCAGGTCTGATCGCAGGATCAGGTTCCCTGTTACATCGTAGGGATTCAGCTGAGTTCTATCGTAGGGACAGATCTCCTCTCTTTCCTTAGCTCTGGTAGCAGAACATAACAGTAAGTCCAGCCAGCAAATTCTCTAAGGAAAGATTTTTCTGTTCCATCATGGTGTCGGTTCAGGATTTGGCTCATCGCCTGCAGGGACTCTCTCTGGAAGTGACCGAGCTCCGTCAGCACGTGAGTAACTGTTCTGGAGCACATTTCTTGGAGCCTAAGGTATGTTTGCCGGATTTATTTTTTGGTGAACATCGAGAATTTTTTTCATTTAAAAATGCTTGCTTATTGTATTTTCGTTTGAGACCCAAGTCCTCTGGGGATGAATCCCAGCGCGTAGGGTTCATAATGTCACTTTTGCGCAAAGAGCCTCAGGAGTGGGCCTTTTCTTTGCAACCTAGTGATACATGCTTCAGATCAGTGGATAGTTTTTTTTCTGCTTTAGGACTATTATATGATGATCCTGACCGTGTCGCATCAGCTGAGACTGAGTTGAGACGTTTAAAACCATGATCAGGTAATGTCGAAAAATATTGTACACATTTTCGTCGTTGGTCCACTCAAACAGGGTGGAACGATTCTGCTCTGAAAAGTCTATTTCTTGCTGGGCTCAGTGAAAGGGTTAAAGACCTGCTAATTGCTTATCCTACACCTGAGGATTTGCAACAGGCTATGCAATTAGCTATACGGGTGGATAGAAGACTGCGTGCTAGGGTTAATGAGAGCAAATCCTCTGCTATGTCAGTTTCTGGTTATGATAATGTGTGTACTAACAGTGGTGAACCGATGGAGATTGGATCGGTGGCACCTCGCTCTCAAGAAAAAGACCGTCGTTTTTCGAAAGGCTTGTGTTTCTATTGCGGAAAATCTGGTCATTTGATTAAAGGCTGTGAGCTTCGTATGAAGAAAGAAAAAAAAATGGTCAGTCATGCCCGTATTGCCTGTTTAAATTCCAAGGGTGTATTTTTAGCTGCTTCCACGATTGCTCAGGAAAAATTAATGGAATTTCGGGTGTTTGTTGATTGCGGGTCTACACTGAATGTAATTGATGGGGGATTCGTGGAAAAACTCAATTTAAAACCTGAACCTTTATCATCCCCCATTGCTGTGGTTTCTGTGGATGGCTCCCCTTTGAAGAATATTACTCTCAAGGTCTGTGAATTTCCTCTCACTATTAATGGTGTTCACCATGAGAAATTGGATTTGGTAGTGTTGAATAACTTGCCTTCTCCAGTAATATTGGGATTGCCCTGGTTAAAATGTCACAATCCTGTACTGGATTGGTCTACCAGTGAAATTAAATCCTGGAGCCATAAATGTTATGACAAGTGTTGTAACGGGCGTATTGCAGCTTTGGATAGGGGAGAATTGCCTGTTCCTATTCAGGATTTTTGGAGAGTTTTTTCTGAGAAGGAATCGCAGGTTTTGCCTCCCCATAGAGACTATGATTGTTCTATTGAATTTGTCCCTGGAGCGACTCTTCCTAAAAGTCGTTTATTTAACCTTACTATTCCTGAGAGGAAGGCTTTGGAGGAATACATACAGACAAGTTTGGCCGCCGGTCACATTAGGCCCTCTAAGTCTCCTGTGGCGGTTGGATTTTTTTTTGTAAAAAAAAAAGGACGGCGGTTTACGTCCTTGTCTGGATTTTCGTGAGATTAACAAAATTACGGTACGCAATCCTTACCCACTGCCATTGATTCCTGATCTGTTTAACCAGTTATTGGGGGCCAAGTGGTTCTCTAAAATTGACCTTAAGGGGGCATACAATCTGTTGCGCATGAAGGAGGGTGATGAATGGAAGACTGCTTTTAACACTCCTGTGGGTCATTTTGAGAATCTGGTTATGCCTTTTGGTCTTACTAATGCTCCTGCATTTTTTCAGAATCTGATTAATGACATCCTTAGACCTTTGATCGGTAAAAATGTGGTTGTGTATTTGGATGACATTTTGATTTATTCGCCAGATCTGGAGTCTCATTGGCGGAGCGTGCGTGAGGTATTACAGTTATTAATGGACAATTCGCTTTTTGCTAAGCTGGAGAAATGTGAGTTCGCTGTACAGAGAATTAGTTTTTTGGGCTACATTATCTCTAGCAAAGGTTTTGAGATGGATCCGGTTAAGGTTCAGGCTGTGCAGGAATGGCCTAGGCCTATTGGTTTGAAATCGATACAGAGGTTTTTGGGTTTCGCCAATTACTATAGAAAATTCATAAAAAATTTTTCTAGTATTGTCAAACCTCTGACTGATCTCACCAGGAAAGGTGCTGATGCGGTTCAGTGGTCTTCTGAGGCCATTGAAGCTTTTGTGTATCTCAAGGAGAGGTTCACCTCTGCTCCCATCCTTATGCAGCCTGATGTTACTAGGCCGTTTTTGGTTGAGGTTGATGCTTCCTCTGTGGGGGTTGGCGCAGTATTGTCTCAGGATAACGGGGATGGATTACATCCCTGTGCCTTTTTTTTCAAAAAAATTTTCGGAGACTGAATTGAATTACGATATTGGTAATCGGGAATTATTGGCTATTAAACTCGCATTTGAACACTGGCGCCACTTCTTGGAAGGTGCGGAATTTCCCGTTCAGGTTCTTACGGATCATAAAAATCTGATATATCTTGACGCTGCCAAGCGCCTGAATGCCCGTCAGGCTAGGTGGGCACTGTTTTTCTCGCGGTTTAATTTCTCCGTTACTTACATCCCTGGTACTAAGAATGTTAAGGCGGATGCCTTGTCTCGCAGTTTTTCTCCCATAGTCGGTGCTGAGAAAGAGGAAAACATTTTACAAGAAGGTGTTGTGATAGCTGCTTTAGACTCCGTTTTGGAAGATGAGATTCTTAAAGCTCAGGAGAATGCCCCATCTAACACTCCTCATGGGAGGTTGTTTGTGCCTGGGACCTTTAGGAGAGATTTGTTTGTTGAGTGTCACGAATCTCGGTTGGCAGGTCATCCCGGAATCTCTGAGACCAAGAGACTGGTGGGTCGCAGTTTTTGGTGGCCTGGATGGCAGAAGGAAGTCATTAAGTGGGTACGCCAATGTACTGTATGTGCTAGATCTAAGTCCTCACATACTCCTGCTGCGGGGTTGCTTTGTCCTTTGGAGGTCCCCAGTGCTCCTTGGACACATTTGGCTATGGACTTTATAACTGACCTTCCCCCCTCTGAGGGTTTTACTGTCATCTGGGTGGTCGTGGACCGTTTTAGTAAGATGTGTCACTTGGTTCCCTTCATCAAACTGCCCTGCGCTAAAACTCTCGCTAAGGCCTTTGTCAAGGAAATTGTCAGACTTCATGGCGTTCCTACTGACATTGTTTCTGATAGGGGTCCTCAGTTCGTGGCTCGTTTTTGGCGTGCCTTTTGTGACAGGTTGGGAATTCATTTGTCGTTTTCGTCCGGATATCATCCTGAATCTAATGGCCAGACAGAAAGGAAAAACCAGGATGTTGAGCAGTTCTTGCGTTGTTTTGTGGCAGACAATCAAGAGGGGTGGTCTGAGTTTCTGCCACTTGCCGAATTTGCTCTGAACAATCATACATCTTCTTCTGCTGGTTGTTCGCCTTTTTTTTGTTGTTCTGGGAGACATCCGTCGTTTGGGTCGTTCTCCAAGTTGGGATCTGCCGTGCCTGAGGAGGAGAATTTTTCCGGTGATTTGGAAAGAGTTTGGACGGATGTGCGTGGTAATCTTCAGGAGGCCAACAGAAAATCTAAAGACTACTTTGATAGGAAACGACAGGAGGTTTTGTTCGCTGTTGGTGACATGGTTTGGTTGTCCTCTAGGAATCTGCGGTTGAGGATTCCTTCTAAGAAATTGGGTCCCAAGTTTGTAGGGCCCTTTAAGGTGCTTCAGGTTGTCAACCAATCTGCTGTTAGGTTGGAGGTTCCTACCTCCTGGAGAATTAATCCGGTCTTTCATGTCTCTCTGTTAAAAAAAGCTGTTGTGTCGGATGGTGACGCCTCTGCCTCTGTTCCTCCAGTGGTGGAGGACGGGGAATATGAAATTTCTCGCATCCTTGACTCTAGACGGTATAGAGGTAGTTTGCAGTATCTTGTGGCCTGGAAAGGTTTCGGACCCGAGGATAACTCTTGGGTGAGGTCAGATGATGTTTCCGCGTCCAGACTTATCAGAGCGTTTCACAGGAGATTTCCTGATAAGCCTGGTCCTAGGGGATCCGGAGGATCCTCTTAGAAGGGGGGGTACTGTTAGAACCTTGCTGTTAGGTTTTTTTTCCTTTGCTGGTCACATGACCTTGTTGGCCTATTTAATCCTGCTCCGCCCTTCTGGCTTTGCTGGACTTCATTGTATATCTACTTTCTAGCTAGCCTGTGCTCTGTGTCTTGCTCTGTTAGTTTGCTTGGTTTACTGACCTCTATGTTCTTTATATTTTGTTTGTTCGTCTGTCTGCTACTATTTCTGTTAGGAGGTGTCCCATATTCCTCCCAGTCCTTAGTACTTGTAGGGATTCCTCCCCCACATCTATAGGTCTTCCTACAGACTAGCTTAGGACTTTAGCAGGTCTGATCGCAGGATCAGGTTCCCTGTTACATCGTAGGGATTCAGCTGAGTTCTATCGTAGGGACAGATCTCCTCTCTTTCCTTAGCTCTGGTAGCAGAACATAACAGCTTGCTTATTGTCCTGCAGCCCATCCCAGCCTTGTGCAGGTCTACAATTTTGTCTCTGGTGTCCTTAGACAGCCGTTTGGTCTTGGCCATGGATGAGAGGTTGGAGGGTGAATGTGTGGATAGGTGTGTTTTATACAGGTAACAAGTTTTAACAGGTGCAATTAATACACGTAATGAGTGCAGAGTAGTAGGGCTTCTTAAAGAAAAACTAACAGGTCTGTGAGAACCAAAATTCTTGCTGGTTGGTAGGTGATCAAATACTTATTTCATGCAATAAAATGCAATTTAATTATTCAAAAATCATACAATGATTTTTTGGTATTTATTTTTAGATTCTGTCTCTCACAGTTGAAGTGTACCTCCAATAAAAATTACAGACCTCTCCATTCTTTGTAGGTGGGAAAACTTGCAAAATCGTCAGTGTATCAAATACTTATTTCCCCCACTGTACTTACCAATCACCATCTGCATCTGTCATCGGCGCTGCTTCAGTCATCTTCTGGAGCTTGTGACCTGCCGGATTGGGCCAGTGTTTGAGACCATTAGCATTGACATACCAAAAGGACAGAACCCTCACTAAATATCCCTCACTAACAGGACCTAAAACTTAGCCTGTTCGCCAGGCTAAAAGTTATCTCGGCTTTTAGACAGCTGTGACACATGCGGTGACATTCAATGAATGAAACGCAGAGCACGTCGAAATAGTCGTGCTCACTCGATCATCACTAGTAATCACCAATACAAAGCACTGACACGTACAGTAGCACCAATCACATAGTCCAAACAAACCGCTATCATCCAATAAACTAAAGTGCCACCTTCTAAGGTAACTCAGAAAACTCCTTACCAATCAGCTTGTCTTCCAGTAGTAGACAATATTAGATGTATTCATCATCAGGCATCTCAGTGTGACGCAGATTAATCTGGTTAATGCAGGTAGTCACATGAACCAATCACGACGCTCTAAATGGAAGGTCCTTCCCATCAGTGCATACTTGCGATCACATGGCCCAATTATAATGCTCTAAATGAAAGGTCCTTTTTGTTGATGAATACTTGCGGTCGGATGGACCAATTAGCATTGACTACCCGTCAGTCAGAAGCTGCGGTCACAAGATGGCAAATCAGAACTGAAGCAAAGAATTTACATTAATCAATTCCTCTCCAGCTGTGAAATAAAAAAAAAAATAAAAAAAAGCTGAGTGCACCAAGAGTTGTCTGGTCTAAAACTACAAGTTTGCCATCACTCTATGGCACCAAGAAGGCCTCATAACTTGCAATGCCCCTGATGTGAGTATTCACAAGTCTGCAGTCACACGGAGTGACTTCAGACTTGTAGTTTCAGACTGGACAAACCCTTTAAGCCTCACAAATGTATAAGTGTATACAGTGTTCAGATCAAGAGAAAGGTTTTCCCCCCAAGCATATCCAGTTCATTCTTAATTGTGTGCCGGTGTAGATTCATCCTCATTTGTAGTTTTTGCTTAGTTTCCCCAACATAGGTACCTCCAGGGCACCTTGTACATTGTATCATGTACACCACACTGGAGGATGTACATTAAAAAATCTGTGATAAACATTTCTCTGGACCTTGACACTGTATGACAGATTTAAATGTCTTAATACTGAACGGTCATTTTAAGGACGACAGAGGAAAATCTGGGAATTCAAGCTTAAGGATGTTCAACTCTTTGACAATAGGACTCAACTTAACACCTGGATTTATGACTCAGTACATGAACACAGTTCACACCTCCACCAGACAGACTCCAGATCACTAAGTTATCACTACCACCACCTCTCTATTTGTAACAAAAATCCTAATTTGATTTCCTTGGCTTATCTTTTAGGAGGCATCACCCCATGCACTCTAAGCACAAAATTCCTGTTGTAATAGGTCTTAAATGTTGTGCTCATGTCTCAGTAATTCATTTACTCCTGAAGGAGTCTCTGTGCTCTGAAAGCCTGCAAATATATATTTTGTTCTGGTTAGCCAATAAAAGGTATCACTCCTAGAACACTGTTGTCATTTTTTGCCATAAAATCATTTACAAATCCATTTTTCTGGCTAGCATGGTACCACAATATATTTTTTTTATTGTACATCACAATTTTTTCCACTATTATGTTGTTTTTAGCCCTAAGTTTTTAATTTTCAAAAGGGCTATTAAGAGAAAACTGGACAACATCATTTGTTACACAATAGCCTATATGTGGTTGGAAGCTACTTTTCAGGTACAGTGCAAAGCTCATAAAGGGAAGGAGCGCCATATTTGAGTGCAGATATTGCAGGAATGATTTGCAGTGCCATGTCACATTGGCAGAGCAGAGCCCCTGAGGTGCCAGAACAGCAGAAACCCACATTAGTGATCTAATTTTACAAACTACCCCCGTCAATTCAAATATAATAATAATAATAATAATAATAATAATCAGCTATACACACCACAGTTGTGTCTAAAATGTGTGTCTGCAGTTCTTAAACTATAGTCGGGGAGTCCAAGGATCTCCTTTTTGTAGGTTAATGTAAGTGTAGGAACTGCTGAACAACATCTGGATCGCATATTTCAGAGTTTAGAGACCTCTGGTCTTGTTCTCCAGAGGCAGGAATTATACATTGTAGGGGTCTGGATTGAAACAGCCTCCAAGGTAAGCATTGGGTATAGAAAGTCATGAGATCTAGAATACTCAGTGCACACCTTAAGCAGCATCTTTTTCTCTGTTAAAATAGATCTGTTGGAAGATGGATTTTGTGGTTTCATTTTGACAAAAGCAGGAAAAAGGATTAGAGAGAAGAAAAAAGAACCCTTTAAAAAAAAAATGAAGAGCGATCTGATTTTTCCAGGTTTACAGTCTAGCAGAGATCCTGAAGGAAAGGAAGGACAAACAAGATGTCAGTGAAGACATTCTGGAGATTCTGTTTCCAGAAGAAAATGTTTTTTTAAGTTTGGAATTATTAGGAGGGCTTTCATCTTTCAAAATGCCATAATTTCTGCCATTTTGTGATTGTACAGGAAGCAGATGAAGTTCCGAAGAAACAAATTGTAAATGTAGGATTATGAAAGGATATTCAGAAGTTAGAGTCAGTTCAAAGGCGAGCAACTAGATTATTACAAGGGATGGAAGGCCTCTCATGATGAGAGGTTGAAAAAGTTGAATCTGTTTAGCTTAGAAAAACGACGCCTCAAATGGGGATCTCATTTACGTGTATAAATATATGTCAGCACAAAGGACTTATTTCTTCCAAAGATCAGGGGGCACTCATTACGGGTGGAACAAAGGGGATTCTAGCACCTAAACGGGAAAGGGTTCTTTACAGTCAGAGCAGTTGGACTGTGAAACGTCCTACCACAAGAGGTAGTAATGGCTAGACAAAATATATCTATAGTAGTACATTTAATACGATAATTGTAATTACAGAAATAGTATCATAATTAGGTTTGATCCTGGGTTCTAGGTCTGATCGCCTTTTCTAGGGGTCAAGAAGGAATTTTTCCCCATGATGCAAATTGGCTGAATGTGTCCTGGGGTTTTTGCCTTCTTTTGGATAAACAGATTTAGGCATAGGGATTTTAGTAATACCATTATTAGAATTCGAGTAATACAAAATATTAAAAAAATAAATAAAAAAAAATTATAAAATTGGTGCATTTTTAATTGTAATAGTGCAGCAATAATAAAAATGGTAATACATTGGTGATGCCTAGTTCCACTAAGTTAGTAAGTTAGTGAAGGGAGAAAGGTTGAATAAAGACCTAGGTCCATCCAGCTCAACCTATGTTACTATGGAGTTTCTGATCATATGTACCTTAACAGATGGGTAAAATATTGAAGGACCAAAATGGAATCTGAATTTAGCATTGTCCTGAATGTTCCATTTTGATTCTTTACTAAGAAACATTTGTAGTAGTGGCCTCTGAATTCTACCATTCTTGTTCCAGAAGAATAAAAAAAATAATAATTCTTAGGAGTTTACACGGTCTACTAGGAAGAGTAAACTTGGGTAATCTGAGGAAAGTTTTGAGAATTCTATTTTGCATGCAATTTGGATTGCCTGAAGAACCCAGGTTTTTGAGTGACATAACATTCACACTCCCGCAGGACTTAACGTGTCATTGTGTACTTTTGTTGATGAGATTAAAAATGAAGTTCAAGCTTTTGTCTTTCTTGGGTAGCTCCACCTGCCAGTTTTCCCTCTGCCTCTATACTCTTGTTTGGATGGATGTTTGGATGATTTTCTTGTTAGTTTTTTAACCATTTGGAAAGTCCTTTTTTATGTCTATAGTTTTGCCTAAGATAATGTCTGATACAGGACCAAACATAGAAACCCAATAAGGGAATAGAGCAAAATTTGTTCTTTGTCTGAATATCACTTGATCAGGTCTTCAGCCAGAATTCTTCTGACTGGATTGGTAAAAGTTCCATTCCTAGCCACGAGACTAGTGGATTTGTCTGAAGTGCCCACCTTGAAACTTGTCAACATTTTGAATAAAGGAAGAGATTCATAAATGAAAATGACACATGAAGACATTAAGTGGGATTAGAGTTTTTCCATCCCCATCAACATTGATCTAGCCAAGACAATGAAGCAATATTTTTATGTAAAGAAGGCATGGAAATCTTCATCCGTTTTAATAAAAGTTCCATAAACACTCTTCACGAGATCCCTTAACTGCAAAGCTCTCTTAAAAGGTGGTTAAAAAGACTTCTGTACCCGGTGCTACTGGGATATCAATTTTTGAAACCTCATCCCAAATCTTAGTATCCTCTGAATCAAAGGGAAGATGGTTTCTGAATTCTTTTGAGTTAGATAGTAGGAATTAGTCCTACCGGTAATGGTATTTCCAGGAGTCCATTATGACAGCACCAACTGGAAGTCGTCCTTCTTAGAATATCAGAAAAAGCAAAAAAGTCCCTATCATCCTGGGATGGCAAAACAGCGACACTGGACAACAGGATGAGAGTCTCTCGTTGTAGAGTCCTTGAATGGAACTGACTCCATTGGATGCAGGAAATGCACGAGGTCATTCGACCCTGAATCCTCATTGCTTTCCTTATTGAGATCCATTTCTTTCCCTGATTGGACTGGATTGCTTTTCCGATTGTGTCTCTTGTTTGTGTAGAGGCAGGAAGGAGCACTGCAGTTCGGAATCCAGAAGAACTCCCAGGAAGATCGTCCTAGTTTCTGGTTTGGGTTTTGATTTTTTGTTAGATTTATCAACCAACCCAGATCTTCTAGAACTGAAATGGCTTTGGCTATATGGGAGCTCATCTGGTCCGTAGAGTCCACTATTAGTAGCAGGTCGTCTAAATATGGGATGATTAGGATGTCTTTTGCTCTTAGAAAAGCCATTATCTTTACCATCAGTTTCGTAAAGATTCGGGGTGCAGAGGAGAGACCGAACAGAAGACATCAAAATTGAAGATGCTGTATTTTCCCCTGATCCTTTATTGCAAATCTGAGGAATTTTTGGCATGATGGATGTATAAGGACATGATAATAGTCACTTTTTTTTTTTTAGAGCTAACGTGCTCATTAATGAATTCTTCTTTATTAAAGGCATGATGGGTTTTCGGGATTCCATCTTGAATTGCTTGTAAAGAACCCACTGATTTAGTGGTTTTAAAGTTGATTATTGTTCGGAACTCTGCTCCTGGTTTCTTTATGGAGAATAGACTTGAGTAGTGGCCCTGATATTGTTGGGCATGTGGTACCTGTACCGCTACCTCTAAACTCATGAGTACTTTTACATCTTTTAGGAGTCTCTGATGGTCCTTTGGAGATCGGCCCGATGTTAGGCAAAATCTTTCGGGAGGTGTACGGGTGAACTCGATCCTGTACCCCTGAGAGACTGTCTGCAGTATCCATTGATTTTTGGTTATTTCCTCCCAGCCACCAGAGAAATATTGAAGTCTTCCCCCGACTCCTCTGGCGACATTGTCTGTTGGCACTGGATCCCTGGTTACGAAAGGAGACTCTTCCTCTAGCGCCTTTGGGGAAGCTACACCTTCCGATTTTCCCTTTCCTCTATAGTCCTGTATGGGATGAGAGAGTGTCTTCCGAAAGAAAAAGGCATCCTCCTTGGTTTTTCCTCAGGGAATCCTTTAATCAGATGCTTTTTCTAGAAACTCATCCAGGACTGGCCCAAATACCTGTTGGCCTGAGAAGGGATTTGAGCACAATTTTAATTTTTTGAATGCCTATCTCCTGACCATTTTCTCAGCCAGAGAGCTCTTCTTGCTGCGTTGGACAGTGCACTTTTTCTTGCGGCAAACCGGACTGACTCTGCCGAAGTGTCAGCCATGAAATCTGTTGCCATCTTCAGCAAGGGAAGAGATTTCAGAATTTCTTCTCTAGGAGTCTTGTTCTTCAAGTGATCTGCCAACTCTTCTACCCAAAGAGACATTGCTCTGGCGACTGAGGTAGCAGCAATATTTGTTTTAATTATGGCTGAAGAGGATTCCCAGGTCTTTTTAAGAAGGTCCTCTGATCTTTTATCCATTGGAGCCTTTAGACTTCAAAAAGTGGATAGTGGTTTTCTTAGCTACCCTAGCCATGGGTATGTCAATCCTCGGAGTCTCATCCCAAACCTTAATCTCATCTGGGTCAAAGGGAAGGCGATTTTTGAAATCTCTTGGAATAACCAATTTTTTTCCCTACATCTTCCCATTCCTCCAGGATCATTGCCTGTATGTTTTCATTTACTTGAAAAACCCTGCTTCTGCGGACTCTAAGACCACTAAACATCTCATCCTGTACAGATAATGGTTCAGAGGGATCTTCTATTTTCATAGTGTATCTGACCGCCTGAAGGAGTGTGTCAGTATCCTCTGATGCAAACAGATATTTCTTTTTTTCTTCAGGTAGAAATTCCGTGGGTCATCCATTCTCATCCGTCTCCTGGTCAGAGTAGCAGGATAATTCCCCTTCTTCTGAACTAGAGTCTAAATTCCACCTCGGGCTCTTAGGCCTGGGAGACTGTGGCGGCATGAGGGCAGATAGATACTGAACTCTGTACTTCTTCCTTTATTATAGCCTTCATATTGGATAGAAGTGAGACCTGTTTGTCTTTGAGGACTTTAGCAATACAGTCCTCGCAGAGCTTTTAGTTGTAGGCACCTGGAAGTCTAACATTACAAGTAGCACATCTGCTAGCTTTTTTCCCTAGTAGCTGACATGGAACGCCTGGGTGTCTCTTTACCCTAAAATAGACAATATAAACACTATGTAGGCTATGCTACAAATGGGTAGGGTGATCCTGCTTGGGCCCTACTCACGTGATCCAGGGATGGTTCTATGGACTGAAAGTCTGACCGGCTAGCATTCTGAACTTCCATGATCCAGTAAGCCGGGCAGTCTAGCTAATCCTTAGCCTTTGAAATAGTTATCTCACCTGGCTTCAGATCATCTGATTCGTCAGATCCATCTGAGCCCCATCTGCTGCCACTCTTGGAGATTAGGTCATGTTGCCACATCGTCCTAGGGAAACTTCCTCCCCTTGTGCATCCCCTCCTGGAACGCACACCTGGCGTAAGGGATATTGATCCTCCAGAGATTGGAAGCCATTATTCAACTATCTCTGGATGCTGGCCGGCACCGCAACCTGGGATTATCCCCCCCGCATCATGTGCGCTCCAGGCTGGAACACACGACGGGACGCAGGGGCTGCTGGTACTCCCCGAAAAGCAGGCCGGCACCGCAACTTCTGGTCAAAGCACACACCCCCAGAAGTCCGTCATCGGGGTGCGTGTGCCCGGAAGTGCGCGCCGCCCACATGGGTCCTCTGAAGGCTTCTGGAGTGGGTCCCACGTGGTGCAGCCGCCTGGGGGGCAGCGCAGATCCTGAAATAGCAGCAGAAGCCAGAGCCTCCTAGAGAGGGATAGGCTGTGTCCGGGAGCACCCAGCTCGACCATACTGCGGAGGGACCTTAGGAGGTATCCGCCTGGCTCCTTCAGCGGGGGAGGTAAGGTTCTGACCCCCCTGAGTCCCCAGAGCCTCTGAGAAATCCTACATCTGTAGAATCCTCTTCTCTTGCATCTTGTTCCTGATAGGGACAGGAAAAACACTGGAGGGTGGTGGTGGTGGGGAGGGGATATTTAACCTCTTCTATGTTTACTGTCCCTATCAAGGATAAGAAGGACGACCTCCCGGTGGTGCGGTCAGGAGGGACGTCCTGGAAAACATCTTTTCTATATGTTCCAACTCTTCTATATCTATGCTTCTACTCTCATCCCAAACATTTAATCCTGAATTGTTTTGGTTTTCATATTCATAGTACCTCTTTATCACCTGGAGTAGGATGTCCATGTCATCAGGCAAGAATTAAAACTCTGTCGTCCTTAAAGTGGGTTTGGAGTAGTAACTTCACCTTCCTCAATAGCACATCTGACAGTAAATGAAGATAAAACACAGTTCAGATTCTGATGACCATTTACCAGTTAGCTTTTACGCTAGGAAGTTGACAGAGCTACAAGAGGGAATGAAGTATGCCATTGTAGCCTGAACTTCCTCTTTTATCATTGTCCTCATTTCTGTCATGAAGGATGGCTGCTTGTACTTATTTAATTTTGATAATGCAATCCTGACAAAGCGGTTTCTTGTGAGAATATGCAAACTTTTTAGAACAGGTTGCACATCTTTTAACTCTTAGTTAAAGATAGAGTCCGATAAAGGTTTGATAAAAATGGTGATCCTCTTTGTATTTTGTTGGGTTTATTTGTTTTTATCAAATACCATGCCATAAAAGAATGAGAAAAAGGGATAGAGAGAAGTGGTAAGTACATGACCAAGGGCACCATCATGATTAGAAACCGTACAGGTGAGAAGTCTGAGGGTCCATAACTAATATAACTTCAATAGTCAAACAGGGATAATCAGTAAAAAAGGAGTAAATGTATGTTATACAGTCCTGCTCATCCTGATTGGCATCCATGAAATTTAAATACGTAATGTGGAATATCTTATGAAAAAAAATTAATCAAGTGCAACGGTTTTTTGTATAGGCTTGTGTTAAATACAAAATGGCAAATGATAAACAATAATTTAAAGAAGAAAACAATGGGAGGGAAAAATAGAAAAACCTAAAGCTGCTGTGTCAAAGGTATTTGCACTCTTTACATTAATTTAGTATGGAAACACATTTGACTCGCCTGTGATAACTCACAAAAGAGATTCTCCTGTGATTGTCGGTGCCACGTGACATGAATTAGCCAATAAATGATGACTTCAGTGTTTTAAAAAGCCACATGGTAGGCCCTGTTCCTTTGTCACAATGGTGAAGACAAATGAGCTGTCTGAGGACATCAGAACTGCGATTATTAGCAAACAAGATTTCCAAAAGGGTATAAGGCCATCTCCAAAGACGTTCCCATTTTAAGCAATGTGCAATGTTAAGAAGTTTGCCAAACATGGAACCGTCAAGAACCTCCCTGCATGTGGGGGAAAGGAAAATTGACAAGAGATGTCTTCGAAGGCTGGTGCGAATTGTGGAAAAAACACCACGTCAAACATTCAAAGACCTGAAGGCCAACCTGAAACTGTCTGGGGTCATGGTTTCAACAAGTACCATACTCCGCACACTGAACCAAGCAGAGCTTTATGGGCGAAGGCCAAGAAAAACATTTTCTGAAGAAAAGACATAAAAAGGAACGACTGTGGTTTGTCAAGGTACTATTTGGCAAAGTTCAATCTTTCTGGGAAAATGTTCTGTGGACAGATGAAATAAAAATAGAGCTTTTTGGAAATGCACAGCAACAGTTTGTTTACAGACAGCGCAATGAAGCTTATACAGAAAAGAACACCTTACCAACAGTTAAGCATGCTGGAGGATCCATAATGCTGTGGGATTGTTTTGCTGCATCTGGTACAGGAGACCTTGACTGTATCACAGGACTCCTGAAATCAAAGAATTAGAATTCCCAAGAGATTTTAGAGCAACATGCCCTACCCAGTGTAAGAAAACTTGGTTTGAGTCGAAGATCATGGGTCCTCCAGCAAGACAATAACCCAAAGCACACATCCAAAAGTACATAGGAATGATTGAAAAAGAAAAAAATGGACTGTTTTAAAATGGACAGCAATGAGTCCTGACCTCAATCCCATTGAAAATCTTTGGGGTGAGCTGAAATCATCTGCCATTGGGAAAAAGAAACCTGCAAACATTCAAGAGCTTGAACAAACTGCAGAGGAAGAGTGGGAGAAAATTCCAGCTGAGAAGTGCAAGAAGCTTATAGATGGCTACAAGAAATGTTTGGAGGCTGTCAGCAATATCAAAGGGTGTGCAACCAAGTATTAATTAGGGGTGTCTTTATTGCTGCACATGCTGTTTTATTCTGTTTCTTCTTTGAAATTGCAACATGGACGTAGAAAAACAATGTTTTATTGTTGTATTACTTTGGACCACTAATTAAAAAATCCTGAGGCAATAACTTTGGTACATTTCCATTTATTTCTGAAGACATTGTACAGTCTATGAAAAAAATGAAGGGGTGCCAATAATGGTAAGCAGCACGGTATATTTATTAAATAATGCATGCCAAAATCACAACACTGCCCTGACACAATCCTTGTGTCCACCAATTTGGCAGAGGTCTGCCTATGCCCCATTATTACTTTCAATGACAGAGAGTATGCTCACATACCACAGAGAGGAGGCACTTCCAGCAACACATGCCCAGCATCTCTCGCCGGCAAACAAGATTTCAACCCAGCATCATCTACTTCTGGTGCACATGCCGTACGTGTGGAGGATCAAAGGGAACACCTCCAGACAAGACTTCAAACCAGGATGATTGCCAAAGGAGTAACTGGAAAAGCCTAGTAAGAGGAAAACCAGTGACAGTGCAAAGTACGAGGGCCATATAATGTTAGGGAACCCATTATAAAGAGGTGCTAGCCAGGCCCCAGTGAAAGAGTCCAAAATGTTTGGAGTTGAGAATTTACCATTACGTGAAACCTAATATAGCAAAAATAACATAGAAGAAATAAAAATACTTAAAAGGGGTACTCTGGGGAGATGAAAAAATGATTCTAATGGCCATGCTTTCATAAACAAAAGTTAAACATTACTATTGCTGTTTGTAACCCTCACAGTCCCTGCAATTCAGTGTGACGCTGGAGATGCTCCCCCTCCCTTCAGGGACGTTACATCACAGATCAGGGGGCATGGCCTGCTCCTGGCTTATAGGAGCAGCCAGACCTCTGAAGTCTCCTTCACTGCAGTCTGAGATGAGGAGGCGTGGCCTGCTCCCTGCTAGTAGCAGTCAGTCTATTTATGCTTTTGCTTGATTTCCCCCTCCCTTCTCCACTCCAGAACTACTTCATCTCAGACTGCAGTGAGGGAGACATTAATCGGGACGCTGGCTGCTGCTACTAAAAGCTGGGAGCAGATCACACCAAGATTTGTGATGCAACTTCCCAAAAGGGAGGGGGAGCAGTGAGGAGCAGCTCCAGCCTCACAGTGAAATACTGTGAAGGCTACAAACAGCACTAGTCATGTTAACTTTATTGTTTATGAAAGAATGGCCCTTTCAATATTTTTTTTATCTCACTGGAGAACCCCTTTAATCTTAAAACTGACATTTCATGCACATGTCCTCTTCTGCGACAGAAAAAAAGACAGAAAGGAATTGGGAGAGGGGGGTATTAATCTTGGTGTTTCCATCCTTACAAAAGGTGGAGATTGACATATTCCCATGGGCTTACGGGAAAATAGCAGACAGCGTCCAGCAGGTAAAAAACATCTTTCTTCTGCCATACACAGGATGCATCGTTTTGACCTATCACATGTCTTTATTATACTTACCACAAATCCTGCTCGAGTCCCTGCTGGTTTAAGATTTGTGGAGTAGCCAATGGCCCCCACTTGTCATTAATCTGACAAGCTGCGGCCACCATGCCCCTTTCCCACCTCAGCTCTGCCCACTTTGAGCGTAGCTGGGCAAACATAGCGTGACAATGCCAAAAGTCACAACATTTTAGCACAGCCTCGAGTTGCACCAAAATAATGAAACTTTTCAAAGCTTTTAACACCAGAATATGAGCGTAAAAGCTTTGATGAATCAGGCCCATAGAGCAGTGGTCAACATTATTGGTGCTCATTAATTAAGAAAAATAACAAAAATATATATATAGCAACTGTATCATAACATTTAATAGCATGTCTGAATACATTCAACAACAAAAAAAAAAAGTTAATGGTTTTTAAAAAACAAACAAAACAAAAACATAACAGACAAGATTAAAAGGCACCCTAGCCTAAAACTTGGTTGCACAACCTTTAGTCACGATCGCAGAATTAATATAACATAATATATACACATATAAAAATTTTTATTATACAGTACAGACAAAAGTTTGGACACACCTTCTCATTTAAAGATTTTTCTGTATTTTCATGACTATGAAAATTGTACATTCACACTGAAGGCATCAAAACTATGAATTAACACATGTGGAATTATATACTTAACAAAAAAAGTGTGAAACAACTGAAAATATGTCTTATATTCTAGGTTCTTCAAAGTAGCCACCTTTTGCTTTGATGACTGCTTTGCACACTCTTGGCATTCTCTTGATGAGCTTCAAGAGGTAGTCACCGGAAATGGTCTTCACTTCACAGGTGTGCCCTGTCAGGTTTAATAAGTGGGATTTCTTGCCTTATAAAAGGGGTTGGGACTATCAGTTGTATTGTGCAGAAGTCTTATGGATACACAGCTGATAGTCCTACTGAATAGACTGTTAGCTGCTTTTTTCTTGCCATAATACAAATTCTAAGTAAAGAAAAATGAGTAGCCATCATTACTTTAAGAAATGAAGGTCAGTCAGTCCGAAAAATTGGGCAAACTTTGAGTGTGTCCCCAAGTGCAGTTGCAAAAACCATCAAGCGCTACAAAGAAACTGGCTCACATGAGGACAGCCCCAGGAAAGGAAGACCAAGAGTCACCTCTGCTTCTGAAGATAAGTTTATCCGAGTCACCAGCCTCAGAAATCGCAGGTTAACAGCAGCTCAGATTAGAGACCAGGTCAATGCCACACAGAGTTCTAGCAGCAGACACATCTCTACAACAACTGTTAAGAGGAGACTTTGTGCAGCAGGCCTTCATGGTAAAATAGCTGCTAGGAAACCACTGCTAAGGACAGGCAACAAGCAGAAGAGACTTGTTTGGGCTAAAGAACACAAGGAATGGACATTAGACCAGTGGAAATCTGTGCTTTGGTCTGATGAGTCCAAATATGAGATCTTTGGTTCCAACCACCGTGTCTTTGTGCGACGCAGAAAAGGTCAACAGATGGACTCTACATGCCTGGTTCCCACCGTGAAGCATGGAGGAGGAGGTGTGATGGTGTGGGGGTGCTTTGCTGGTGACACTGTTGGGGATTTATTCAAAATTGAAGGCATACTGAACCAGCATGGCTACCACAGCATCTCGCAGCGGCATGCTATTCCATCCGGTTTGCGTTTAGTTGGACCATCATGTATTTTTCAACAGGACAATGACCCCAAACACATCTCCAGGCTGTGTAAGGGCTATTTGACCAAGAAGGAGAGTGATGGGGTGCTACACCAGATGACCTGGCCTCCACAGTCACCAGACCTGAACCCAATCGAGATGGTTTGGGGTGAGCTGGACCGCAGAGTGAAGGCAAAAGGGCCAACAAGTGCTAAGCATCTCTGGGAACTCCTTCAAGATTGTTGGAAGACCATTTCCGGTGACTACCTCTTGAAGCTCATCAAGAGAATGCCAAGAGTGTGCAAAGCAGTCATCAAAGCAAAAGGTGGCTACTTTGAAGAACCTAGAATATAAGACATATTTTCAGTTGTTTCACACTTTTTTGTTAAGTATATAATTCCACATGTGTTAATTCATAGTTTTTATGCCTTCAGTGTGAATGTACAATTTTCAAAGTCATAAAAATACGGAAAAATCTTTAAATGAGAAGGTGTGTCCAAACATTCCATTTTTTTCAGTATTTTTTAATGCTAATTTTTATCTGTGTTTTACAGTACTAGATTTCAGAAATCTCATGCACATGCATTGTTTTTTTGTGTCCTCGGTATTTTGTGCAAAATGCAGCATGTCACTTTCAATGTTTTTCACGCATTGAAAGCAATGGGTAGTGGGAAAAACGCAGGTATCAGGTTTTGCTGCATTTTTAGTGCAAAAATTTGAGGAAGTTGAATTACACTTTTTAGTGCCAAAAAAATAACCTATCAGCATGCACAAGAAACAAATGAACACTAACAAAACCGCAGTAAAAACACAGCAAAATCTCAGGAAAACCAACTTTACTGCCAAGAGAGCAGGTTTTGCGCCAGAAAAAAAAATGCAGCAAATAACGCGTGAACATAGCCTTATGGTCTCAAATATTGTGGTCCATCTATGTAACTATTGGCAAAGTTGAGTTCAAACAGAAGAGAAAGTTAGGGTAAGTTGCAGGTTAAAGGAAGTGTAAATAAAATTTGTTTTTCCCATAAGTTCTGAAAACAAGTAAATGTGTGGCAATTCTAAAAAATTACAATGTCAAAAGTAGAAAGAGGTCACACATACATCTAAATGGGGAGGTAGAAGGTACACCCATAGTTTTTAGATGCACAAGACATGGTTATTTAAGAATTTATAGTTTTGGGTGTTTTTTTGTAGCTGCATCCAAGTATGAAAATAAGTCTACCGTAGAAATTGGGTCATTCAAATTACTAACCTTATAAATAAAATATTTGTAACAAGTAAAAGAACGCTTCAGCAGCCATCTGATCATGGGTAAAGAGCATGAAATGAGGGCAGACGGGTAGCCATCACTGTCTGCTGAATGCGTTACCCAAGTAGTGTTCTGCGCTGATAATCCACTGTCTACTCTTAAGATGTTACTCAGTTTTCTTTTTTACGTATTTAAAAACAAAACAAATCTCTCTAACAAGTTTACATTCTGTTTGCAAAAAATAATGCGAGTTTCCTATTGATTCAGTTAAAATATAACACTGCTACCAGCACATACGCTAAACTAGAATCTAAAGCACAGTGTCCGCCAAACAAAATCTTTTATAAATTATATTATTTAACACAGTTTAAAGCCGAATACAATTTGACTTAAGATCAAACAAAGCAAAGATGTGAAAGAAAAATATACTCCAGCAGGACCTCCATGCCTCATACAAAGAGCCTTTTCTTCCCTTACGTTACAGAGCTCAGGCAAAAAGCCAGGCTGCTACTTATCAGCTGCTTGACATCAGGGGAGAACTGCGTGCGTCACCGACCCAGTGGGGACCCCAAGCCTTATGGCTCCGTACCATTTCGTTCTCATCAGTGTGTGGAGCGTGGCATATACAAAAAAAAAAAAGTAATCGTAAGAAATAAGGGGAGAAAGGTACCACGATTCTATTCTCGATCAAGTGAAACAAACCACAAAGAAGCACTCAAAGACTGTACAGTCAGTAGTTAGGACAGACCTTTGATAGTCGCAGCACTTGTGGCAGTGACAGAATTTTTCTCATTTAGGTTGCAGTAGAAAATCATTGTAGCCATGCTGTAAGCGAAGCAAGCTTGAAATGCACTAACACCGTTTACTTAAACAGTACACAGTCAATCCTCTAATGCAGATTTTTTTTACATGGTTTTTATTAGGCAAAAGCATTTTTACTGTGCTCGGTTGGTTTGTGTGGTTTTTTTTGCTTTATTATTTAGGAAGGAGTTTTAAAATTGAAAAAGGCATTAAAAAATACTCCCAATGAGGGGAAAAAAATAAAGAAAACCATTTTAAAAATGTGTTGGGCTATAAGTGGTGTCTAGTATATAACTTTACATGTTCTCTTCCTTTATGAAGTGCCCCCTCCAATTGAAAAACTGCTTTTTCCGTGAACAGTGTTTTGGAGTAGGCTAATGGACAGGTTTCGACACATGCTCCTCCACCTCAATCAGTGGCCATTTGAGAAGAAGAGCTTTACACAATCCGTGAAGAAAGCCGTACTATTAAAGAGGTGGTCCGAAAGTAAAACCCTTTTTTAATCCTAAATGCCTAATTAATGTAATTATCAATTTTCTAATACATCTTGATTAAAAATTCCCTACGGCTCCCTCTACATTTTTTTCTTTTTTAACTACTTCCTCTGATCTGATGACACTTCGTTTGAGAAGCTCAGCACATGGTGGCATATTCAACCAAGTCATCATCAGGAGCAGGGACTGCGGTCACTGCCCCTTCCATCAGCGATGCCGGTTTCAGCAACTGGGCTAGTCCCTGCTCTACTGAGCATATGTTGGTTATCAATTTCAACATATGTCCAGTAGATTATGTCACTACTTCTCCAGTACTGACACCTCAGCTGTCTTCAAATTTCAATTGTAAAAGTTCTCCTTTGATTTAGATTCTCAGCACATTCTTCCATTGTGCAATATGCACAGTGACAGCACGCTCCATCACCGACTCTGAGCAGAAATAATGAGCTGGCGGGAGAGCACTCTCTTAGTGAATGCTGTAAGATTACCGGTGACGTACAGGCAGAGCAGGGATCAGCAAGGGTGTATTAGAAGAGTGATTAGATTATTACATTACATAAGCATTTAAAATTAAAAAAGGTTTTACTTTCAGACCACCCCATTAAGCACAGGAAGAGAACCAAGAGCTGATCTGTAGTACCCAAAGGTGAGCATTAAACAGAGTGTAGAGCTGTGGAGTTCAACTTTATACAGGGTTAAAGGGGTTTTCCAGTCACTGTGACTGCAGACTTATGAATCCCCCCAGCGCATGCACTGTGTGCTGTGGGGATTCGCCGTTTTCAGACCCAGAACCGGAGGGTATGTATGAGTTTTATTTACCCCCGTCCAGTGGGCATAGCCTTGCTCTCCATACACTTTTATAGAGCAAGGTCACGCCTTCTAGTCGGACACACCTACTGGCCATCTGAGTCACTAGATGGGCATGACCTCGCTCAATACAAGTGTATGGAGCGAGGAAGTGCCGATTGGCAGGGGTTATTGAGTGAGGCCACATCCCGTCTAGTGACGTGGACGGCCAGAGGGAATGTCCGACTAGAATGCGCAGCCTCGTTCAATACAAGTGTATGGAGAGCAATGCCTAGCCCACTGGTCGGTGTCATGTATAACAAATCGTGCCTGCGCTAGGGGGATTCATAGTTCTGCAGTCACACACACACACACACACACACACACACACACACACACACACACACACGAGTGACTGCAGACTTATCACTTTTGACCGGACAATCCCTTTAAGGAGTAAAAGCTTAAAATCGGCGGGAGCGCTTATTGTTGGCCCCCTCCCATCTGACATACTATGACCAATATCATTAGGAGAGGACGACCACTTTTAAAAAAAAAAAAAGATAAACCCTTTAGGGCTCTATAAAATTACAAAGTTCTACAAGGTCACAATTTGCAGTCAGTTGCATACACTAGGCTTACATCGTAATCGCCGCATTTCTGATTTATCTAACCCCTTTACAAAAGTCTAAGAGATGCTGATCCAGAATGGAACCTAAATCTGCCATTTAAATAAAGTTGTACCCTTTTGTGGTCATTGGGACAGATTTCTTGCCATGTGAAATGCCACGGAAGAGGCAAAGCACTGATAAAATACCTCAACGAGCAACTGTCACAGATATGACTTCATGCTCCTGAACTGAAACACTGATGAAAATCGGATTCGAAACACTAAAGAATATCTGTCTTTTTTTTTTTTCTTCCACACAAGAGAAAAATAACTGATGTTTGAATGAGGCCAAAGGGAATCTGTCAGTAGGATCAACTCTCCTAAGCCATTTATAGGCATGTGGGTTATAGGAAGCTGAATAAAATGACACCTAGATATCTGTCATCCTATGTTTTATTCCAGAGAAATACACATTTTTCTTATATGTAAATGACTGTTCAGGACTATGGGAAGGACATTGATCTCCCTGAGAATTTGTCTCTAGAGCTTATTGTTGATGAAAAGGGATGTTACCAATGTAAGGCTAAGTGCCCACCATGCAGAAATGCTGTGGAGCGTTTCTGCATCTCCCTGGCAGAAAAAACGCATGCGGATTTTACATGCGTTTTTCCTGCCAGGTAGAAGCGTTTGTCAAGCGTTTTTTTACATGCGATTTCGCATGCGGGTTGTCAAGCGCTTTCCAAGCGATTTTAGCATCACTTGGAAAGTGCTTGACAACTTGGTCACACTATATAAATCCATGCAACCGGCATGGATTTATGTTGTGTGACCAAGTTACGATGCTGCAAATGCAGCATCAATAGTAAAACAAAAAAAAAGAATAAAAATGTTGAAAAAAAAAAACAAAAAAACATTATACTCACCATCCGATGGCCCCCGGTCTCCTTCTCCGATGCGTCCGGAGTCTTCGGCGGCTCACAGTGGTGTAAAAGGGCCTTCCATGACGTAATTTAGTAATGTGACCGGTCACGCGACCGCCAACGTCAGCGGTCGCGTGATCTGTCACATGTTCAAAGATGTTTTGGGGTTGTTTTGCTGCCTCTGGCACTGCGTGCATTGACTGTGCGCAAAGCATCATGAAATCTGAAGATTTTGTGTCACAATGTAGTGCCCAGTGTCAGAAAGCTGGGTTTGTGTCTTAGGTCATGGGTCTTCCAGCAGGACAATGACCTCAAACATACTTCAAGAACCAAAAAATTAGAACAAAGAGAGCAATATGGCAAAACAGACAGCAATTTCATTCAAAAATATGTTAACAGAGTGTAAAAAATCATGTGGAGATAACACAGCAATGAGGTAAAAAGAGGTGCCAGAGCTAGGGCATCTCCTGGAGATCATGCAGTGGAATATCCGACCTTGTCCTTTTAGATGTACCTGTCAGGGTCGGATATTCCACTGCATGATCTCCAGGAGATGCCCTAGCTCTGGCACCTCTTTTTACCTCATTGCTGTGTTATCTCCACATGAATTTTTACACTCTGTTGCCATATTGCTCTCTTTGTTCTCCTTTTTTGCATCTGATCTACGAGTAGGCAATACGAACCTGGTGTCTGATAAATTTTTTCAGCTCCGGGGGTCGTTTTATATTATGCATTTGGCCAGTTTGTTTCTCATACTTCAAGAACCACCCAGCAATGGATGGAAACAAAGAGCTGGAGAGTTTTGAAGGAGTCAGCAATAAGTTCGGCTCTAAATCCCATTGAACACCTGTCGAGAGATCTTACAATTGATATTCCAAGAAGGCACTCTTCAAAATATAAGCGACCTGGAGCACTTTGCAAAAGAAGAGTGGTCCATAATTCCAGTTGAGAGGTGTAAGAAGCTCGATGATGGTTAAAGGAAGCGACTGATTGCAGTTATTTATTCCAAAGGGTGTGCAACCAAATATTAAAAGTTGAGGGTGCCAACAATTTTATCAGGCCCATTTTTGGGGTTTTGTATAAAATTATGTCCAATTTGTCTTTTTTGTATTGTTCCAATACATACAAAGGAAATAAACATTTATAACAAAACATGTGTAATTGCAATAATTTTCTGGGATAAATACTTAATTTTCTGGAACAATTTCAAGGGTGCTACAGTTTTGGCCATGACGGTAGATGCTTTAGGGAAGGGTTGATCCTACTGAGAGATTCCCTTTAAGCTTGCTTAAAAAAATCCTTTGTTAAGTAACCCAAGATGGCTGCTGTCGCCTATATCATACAGCAACCCAGCCTAGGCACACATTAGGATGTGATTACAGCTTGAAGAAGTGTGTACATATGTAATGTAGTGTCAGTGTGTTAATACATTCACCTACCGCTGATTTCTCAACTGTCCAGCACCGTTCTCTTCTTACTGAGGTCACTGCAAATGCGACTAGCCGGCTCACTCGAAGCGTGGGCCATAAGTCTTTTACAATGCAAGACTATGAAGCCTTGTTATGACGCTCCATAGGGTCACATTGTAAAAGCCACTTCCGGGTCACGCGGAGTGAGACCCAGAGAGTCTATAGACTGCCGACGTCACTCAGAAGAGAAGAACAGGGCTGTACATCGGAAAGAGCAGCAGTAGGGGAGTATTAATATTATAATTATTATGTTATTATAATATTAAAAACACTCAAACTACAAACATACATAATGAAAAAAAAAAAAATAGTGGGAGCGCTTCTTTAAACTACCTAACTTCAAGGTCATTACAGTAACACGTGCTTTTTTTGCTGTGTTTTTTATGCAAATTAAAAGCGGTGTTTTATAGGACCAGCAAAAACTATGAGATTTCAGAAATCTCATGCACACACAGTTTTTTTCCTGACTGAATTGGAAAACTGGTGCGTTTTTCAAAGTTGAAAAGTTGCAGCATGTCACTTCTTTCAGTGTTTTTTCAACCATAGAGCGCAATGAGCAAGTGCAAAAATGCAGCAAAAAACACAGGTATCAGGTTTTGTTGCGTCTGAGAAAAAAAAAAGGGGGAGGTACAGAAAGATGTGAAACACATTTTTGGGATTTTCCCCAAGCTTAAACCATAATATCTTGGTGTCCTCACATGAGAATGACAGTTAGGATTAGTACAGTATAATTAAATTAATGATATGTGAATAGTAAACATTGGCTGACCAAGGTGTGAAATTGAACAATACCTGATCAATTCAAGGGCTGACCAAAGTGTAAAAACTAAATGAGTCCTACAAACTCAATCCTCTGCCAATGTCTTAGGTAAACTATTCCTGACCAATTCATCTCCCCCTGTTACATTTGTAATTTAGTATTTTTTCATGAATTCATATGAACTTTTTTGTTTAGAATAGTCACTATTTTTTCAGACATAAAAATCTTTTTCCACTAAATAATTTGGTCAAATTGCCCTTTTTTTTCCAAAAATGGTTTTATGGTTTCACATATGACTTGCATTAGTGACCTATATTCATGCTTCTGTGGTGCAAGCTTAACTTTGGGATCCTGAAAAACACAGGAAAACCTGCTTTTAGTAGGCAGATCCTTTACAGCCAAAAGAGCAGGTTTTGCCTGCAGCAATAAAGCAATGTGTGAACATAGCCTAAAGGTTATTTAAATGTAAAAGAATTGCAATTGTAGGCAACAAATGATCAGTGAAGACCGGAACACCAAGGGTATGTACACACCTTAAGTAATTGGTGCAGACATGTCTGCATCTCTTGGCAGGAAACCCGCAAGTTTTTGGTACAGATTTTCCCCTACTGATTAGTATGGGTGAAAACTGCCTTTCATGCTAAAGCAAAAAGGTAATCTGAAAAAAATATATACAGGTGCATCTCATAAAATTAGAATATCATCAAAAAGTTAATTTACTTCAGTTACTCAATACAAAAAGTTAAACTCATATTATATTGAGTCATTACAAACAGAGTGATCTATTTCAAGTGTTTATTTCTGTTAATGTTGATGATTATGGATTACAGCCAATGAAAACACAAAAGTCATTATCTCAGTAAATTAGAATACTTTATAACAACAGCTTGAAAAATGATTTATGATTTTAAAATCCGAAATGTTGGCCTACTGAAATGTATGTTCAGTACATGCACTCAATACTTGGTCAGGGCTCGTTTTGCATCAGTTACTACATCAATGCGGCGTGGCATGGAGGCGATCAGCCTGTGGCACTGCTGAGGTGTTATGGAAGCCCAGGTTGCTTTCCATCTCCAAAAAGCTTGTCGGCAGAGGGAAGCATGAAGAGCTCTAAACTTTCCTGGTAGACGGCTGCCGTGACTTTGGTCTTGATAGAACACAGTGGCCTACACTAGCAGATGACATGGCTCCCAAAACCATCACCGATTGTGGAAACTTCACACTAGACTTCAAGCAGCTTGGATTGTGGCCTCTCCACTCTTCCTCCAGACTCTGGGACCTTGATTTCCAAATGAAAATTGGAACTCTGGGACCTTGTGGAGTGTGTCAATGACTTCCTTCTGGACATCTGTCAAGTCAGCAGTCTTCCCCATGATTGTGGAGCCTACTGAAACAGACTAAGGAACCTTTTTAAATGCTTAGGAAGCCTTTGCAGGTGTTTTTTGTTAATTATGTTAATTTATTGAGATAATTACCTTTGTGCTTTCATTGGCTGTAAACCATAATCATCATTAACAGAAATAAACACTTGAAATAGATCACTGTTTGTAATGACTATATATGAGTTTCACTTTTTGTATTTAAGAACTGAAGTAAATTAACTTTTTGATGATATTCTAATTTAGTGAGATGCACCTGTATATATTATAATCTTTAAAGTGTACTTCTTTACTGATCACTTGTTTTTATATACAATATCCCCTTCCATGTGCTGCAAAATAGTGCAGGTCTGTGTCCTGAAGACCCCACCAAATCAACAAAAAACACAAACACTCAGAAAGGTGCTCTGAACGACGCAGCTTAGTCCGTGAACTTCTCTGAGTGATCCGATTGGTACCATCTGTAAGGGGGAACGATATTTAAAAAGTTCTAATTAAGTTAGCTTTAAAGGGGTTGTCCACCTATAGGAACTTTTTTTCTTATTTAAATTCTTCATTTTTGTCTACAATTTGTTTTGTTAGTATTAGGATTCATTAATTTTTAAAAAGTTGGCCTTCTACGGCCTTTGTTACAAGGTCTATTGTTGGCTACAGAATATTAAAAGCTATAACAGTGACCAAATTGCAAAGATTTTTTAGCTCTTGATGTATACATTTAAGAAAAAAAAAGGCCCCAGATTTGGACAACTCCTAGTAATGCCCAATTAAAAGGTTTAACTGATGACATTTTCATGGAGATGCACTACCACCAAACTGGGATGCTCATCACATGCTAATACAGACAAAGGCCCAAAAGCAGACACACAGAAACTGCCTTAGCTTGGGAACTTGGTAAATAGATTTGATTATTAAGGGGTTGTTCAGTACTATTAATAATTGGGCACTCTATTTTTATGGTGAAAATAAGTATCTTTATAATTACTTTGCGTTGCTCCTACTGCTTGTGAGTGGCGCTATCACTGGCCGCTCAAAGGCATCATATGACAACCCAGCTTCAGCCGGCTCTGACATCCGCTGATGTCACGTCATGGTTTCGGATGCAGCCGGGGGTCTCTCTCTTCTGCGTTCCACAGTGGATGCTGGGCTGTGGGTGGGGTAACCCTGCCCACAGCCCAGCATCCACCGCGGGGAGCGAGTCACTGATGTTATGCCTCACTTGACATGACATCAGCGGGAGGTCACGTGATGCCTGTGAGCGGCCAAGGATAGCATCGCTCACAGGCAGTAACAGCAACGCAATGTATTTACAAAGATACTTATTTTAACCATAAAAATGCATTAGCCAATTATTAATAGTACTGGACAACCCTTTTAAGTAGCTCCTCAAAACTTTCAATTATTTACCCATTCTAAGCCTGGCTGACCCAGTGAAAATGAGGCCGTTATCTAGGGTTGTGCTGTACAATCTCAGTACACCAGATTGTTTCATACAATGGAAAGTTCTAGAGTGGAATAATCTAAATGTGCCCTTAGACTAGAATATAAGGTAAGAAAGTACACACCTACCAAACAACCCTGTGAAATAGGAATTCTGTATGAAACATCTCTTTACCACAAACTAATAATTTAAAGGGGTTGTTCACTAAATTTTTTTACCTCCCCAATGTATTCTCCCGAGGCTCCAAAGTGGTTTTGTAATTACCTTGCAGTGCAGTTACTGCCTGTGAGCGGCGCTATCACTGACCGCTCACAGGCATCACGTGACCCCCAGAAGCAGCTGGCTCTGACATCCGCTGACGTCACGTCAATGATTCCGGATGAACCGGGGGTCTCTGTCTTCTGCGTTATATCGGTGGCTGCTGGGTTGTGGGCAGGGTTACCCTGCACGTCACATCCAGCATCCACAGTGCACTCTCCCTCTCCCCATTCATTGGTAAAGTGCGCAGTGGATGCTGGGTGTGACGCCGGGAATAACCCAACCCACAACCCAGCAGCCACTGCGGGGACCGCGTCACTGATGTCACACCTCACTTGATGTGACGAAGGTGATTAATTCATCGCACATGCTGATGATTGGGATGCAGAATTCATTTATTGACAAACTAAGTTTTAAGGCGACAATAGGCAGACGTTTCAGCCACAATTGGCCTTAATCATTACATCGCTACTGTAAAAGAAGACACAGAACATGTATCACTGAAGACGGAAAAATCATAATATTGATATCCAAAGGTAAGGGAGTCGGGTAACATGACGAGGTAGGGGTGGGGGTGAATGGGGGGAAGGGGAAGGAAGAGGGGAGGTGGGTGGAGGAAGGGAAGGTATTGGTCACATACAGGTTCATTATATACAGTACAGACCAAAAGTTTGGACACACCTTCTCATAAAGATTTTTCTGTATTTTCATGACTTTGAAAATTGTACATTCACACTGAAGGCATCAAAACTGTGAATTAACACATGTGGAATTATATACTTAACAAAAAAGTGTGAAACAACTGAAAATATGTCTTATATTCTAGGTTTTTCAAAGTAGCCACCTTTTGCTTTGATGACTGCTTTGCACACTCTTTGCATTCTCTTGATGAGCTTCAAATCTCCACAGAGCAGATAGGGATGCAGTGTTTACAATGTATCCACACAGTCATAGGTCAGGCCTAACATGCATTACTGTGCGTTTATATGATATATGTAAGCAATGGGATAATAAGATAACCTCTCACATTTCAATCCACAACAACCGATTAAAATCCTGTATGTTTTTTATAACCATAATATGTGACAACGTCCCTGAGCCAATCACAAGATGGGTACAAATGGTCGCGCTTCCTAAGATTTAGGCTGCTTGTCCACTATGTGTTTTTCAAGCGTTTTTGCCGTGGAATTTCCTAAGTGAAAACGCTTGGTTATACATGCTCATGGTCTCCAATGATAATCCACATGTGCTGTGCACATGCTGCGGAAATTTCCGCTGTGGATTATCATTGCGGAAAAATCCGCAGCACTACCAATTATTTTGCGGACACGCAGCGTAATTGCCGCCATTGACTTGCATAATATCCATGTCAGCGGATCATTTGCACACACGGATATTATGCGGTTCTATGTGTGGCTGGTACCCGGGTCTGGAGAAGAGGAGACTCTCCTCCGGACCCGGGTAACATAGAACCTGTAAAAAAAGAATTTAAAATAAAAAATAAAGATGATACTTACCTTCTGATGTCCTCCCGGTGTTTTCTCCGCTCTGTTCGGTCTATTGTATGGGTCGCGGTGGTGGGAAAGGACCTGACATGATGTCATTTAGTCATGTGACAGGTCATTCGACCACTGACATCACATGACTCAATGACGTCATCGCAGGTCCTTTCACACCACTGCGACCCATACAACAGACCGGATGGAGCGGAGAAAATACCGGGGGACATCGGAAGGTAAATATAATCTTTATTTTTTACCATTTTTATTCTTTTTTTTAACTATTACTTGGTCACACTATATAAATTCATGCCAGTTTGATGGATTTATATAGTGTGACCAAGTTGTCAAGCACTTTTCCAAGTGATGCTAAAATCGCCTGGAAAGAGCTTGATAACCCGCATGCGGAAATGCATGCAAAAACGCTTGACAAACGCTTCTACCTGGCAGGAAAAACGCATGTAAAATCCGCATGAAATCCGGGAGAAGCGGAAAAAATATGCAGCATTTCTGCATCGTGGGCACTTAGCCTAAATCTATCCAGAACCAGATCATCCATATCAGCTACATCTCCCCAGTCTGCAATACAAACATTCTTGTTTCTTTATTTACCCAAAGCTGCAGGAAATTTTCCTTGGCTTTCAGTGAACTTCCTAAATTCCTTTTGTTGTAGTTCAGCTGTTCTATGGAGCAGTCCAGCCATCACAAAGGGAACGCAGGGAAAGTCCACGCCAATTTCAACTGTTCAGAAATAAAGCTAGAAAGTTCAGAGCAAGCAGTACAGAATTGCAAGCTCCGAATTAGCACTCGCATAAAAAGGTACTCATATTTAGAGACCTCCCCAAATGATACTTACAGGGTCATTTCCATGTCTCTAAATGGGTAAATTTGCAAAGTGTCTGTGAAAACAAACACCTTTGCAATTTGCTGCTGGGAGCAGTGGTAAAACCCATGCAGTGCTCAGAAGATCTGTGGTGCTGAACTTGTAAGCACTGCAGTGTGGCTGGCCAGGATCACTGGAACGCAAAGTTAGCTCCTGATCCAATTGCGCTTTCCATTGGGGGAGGGGAAGGGGGGGGTTTATACAGAGATCAGACAGTCTGACAATGCTGCAGGCCAGACCTGTCAAGGAGTGCTAGCACCCTTCAAAACCAGGTAGTCTGCAATTAAGGTGCAGCGTGCTCCAGTAGACAACATGTGACAAACCTTTTAAACTGCAATTCAGACCACACAACATGTGAAAGGTTATTTCAGATTGTAATAATGCATAATCCTGAAACACAATGCAGGATCATGACTGATTAAAATAATAATAAAAAAATAATTAATAAAAAAAAAAAAAGCGAAACAAATATAGACAAAAAAAAAAGAAAGGAAAACTATTTAGGAATCCTTTGTAAACTACATTAAGATTTTAATACTTTCAAATCCAATGAGTCCTAACTAATGTCAGCAATAATGTAATAGTAACCAAACTGTTTCCACTTGCGAGCTCCTGTGGTTACACCTTTTGCAGCGGAAGAGCATCCTACTATTTTTGCAATTGTGACGCTTGTGGAGCTAGAGAAATGTATTCCATGAGGATTCAGACAAAGTAATGTGTTTCCTGTACGTAATAAATCTTCATTGCGTGTCAGCCGTACAGCCTGGAGAATAAAGTGCACCCTATGGGCTATCCAATACTTACTACCATGATGACATTAGTACAGGAACTTCATAAGCTCATCAAGGACTAGAAACCAAAAGAGGGGGAAAAAAAACCTAAGAACCATACTTAATGAATTAGAATTTTTCAATCCCTAAAATTGACATCTTATTAGCTGGGTTGTCCTGTGTGAATAAGTATGAATATGGATTTAAACATTCTTTGCTGGATACCCTAGAAGACATCCTCATTTATTACCTTTTTTTTTTTAAGTACATATTTTGCAAACAAAAATGGCCAAATGTCTAACTTCTGATGTTATGTGCAGTCGTGAATAAAATATGGCTGTAAGATTTCCATATCATTGTATTCCTTACATTTTATACAACAGTGCAAAAAATGTTCTGACTGAGATTGTTAATTCATTAGTTTTGTGCATGATAAAACTGTTATCACACAGGTTTCCCATCTAGAGTTGTCAAAGAATATATTGAAAAACTTCTTTAATCACTATGCTCAGGTTAATCTCAAGGTAGCATAACTAAAGGGCTCTTATAATGGGGCAATTATCATGTAAAACATTGTGTAAAAGTTCACAATATGTGAATCACCCCTCCAGTCCACTCCTCCAGTCCATCCTCAACTCTGCTGCACGACTGGTCCATCTCTCGCCTCGCTACTCCTCTGCTACCCTCCCCCCTTGCAAATCCCTTCACTCGCTCACATTTCCCCAGCGCATCCAGTTCAAACTACTAACACTGACCTACAAAGCCATCAATAACCTTTCTCCTCACCTAATCTCAAGATATACTCCCTTACGTAATCTCCGGTCCTCCCAAGACCTCCTTCTCTCCTCCACACTTATTCGCTCCTCACGCAATCGCCTCCAAGATTTCTCCCGAATATCCCCGTCCTATGGAATTCTGTACCTCAACACGTCCGATTATCCGCCACATTCGGATCCTTCAAACGGAACCTGAAAACCCATCTCTTCAAACAAGCCTACAGCCTGCCATGACCTTGCTTGCTGCCACCTCAACACTGGAGCTACTGCAACCCCCCAACCTACTGTCTCCTTCCCCATTCCTGTAGAATGTAAGCCCGCAAGGGCAGGGTCCTCTTCCCTCTGTACCAGTCTATCATTGTTAGTTTGTTTACAGTAAGTGACGTCTGTATTTGGTATGTAACCACTGCACCGTGGAATCAATGGCGATTATATATATTATATATATATATATATATATATATATATATATACATACATATATATATATATATATATACACACACACACACACACAGTACAGACCAAAAGTTTGGACACACCTTCTCATTTAAAGATTTTTCTCTATTTTCATGACTATGAAAATTGTACATTCACACTGAAGGCATCAAAACTATGAATTAACACATGTGGAATACTTAACAAAAAAGTGTGAAACAACTGAAAATATGTCTTATATTCTAGGTTCTTCAAAGTAGCCACCTTTTGCTTTGATGACTGCTTTGCACACTCTTGGCATTCTCTTGATGAGCTTCAAGAGGTAGTCACCGGAAATGGTCTTCCAACAATCTTGAAGGAGTTCCCAGAGATGTTTAGCACTTGTTGGCCCTTTTGCCTTCACTCTGCGGTCCAGCTCACCCCAAACCATCTCAATTGGGTTCAGGTCTGGTGACTTTGGAGGCCAGGTCATCTGGCGTAGCACCCCATCACTCTCCTTCTTGGTCCTTTTCCCCCTGTTGGGGTGCGGTAGAGCTGCCTTTAATCTATTGTTTTTTCACCTGTGGGAGCAATTTAATTAAAATTACTACCCTGGTTTTCCAAGCTGCGCTGCCTTAACCCCTCCGGAGCGCTGCCTGGGGTGTTGGTGAAGCTGGGCGTCTATCTCGGCATTACATGCTACTAACCTGACCACGTGATATACCACCAAGAGATCAGGATCTGTGAACGCCGCTGGAAATAGATGACAGCCACCAACAGAGCGGAGCTTGTGGAGCTTTACACTGGGGTTGTGCAGAGGTGCACAACTTCATAAGGTTAGTAGCCATCCCCACACCCCTCTACAAATTGCAATACTGAGTCACCCATTGCGCCTTGTTCTCTCCTCTCATTACTTCTTGGTCAAATAGCCCTTACACAGCCTGGAGGTGTGTTTGGGGTCATTGTCCTGTTGAAAAATAAATGATGGTCCAACTAAACGCAAACCGGATGGAATAGCATGCCGCTGCCAGATGCTGTGGTAGCCATGCTGGTTCAGTATGCCTTCAATTTTGAATAAATCCCCAACAGTGTCACCAGCAAAGCACCCCCACACCATCACACCTCCTCCTCCATGCTTCACGGTGGGAACCAGGCATGTAGAGTCCATCCGTTCACCTTTTCTGCGTCGCACAAAGACACAGTGGTTGGAACCAAAGATCTCAAATTTGGACTCATCAGACCAAAGCACAGATTTCCACTGGTCTAATGTCCATTCCTTGTGTTCTTTAGCCCAAACAAGTCTCTTCTGCTTGTTGCCTGTCCTTAGCAGTGGTTTCCTAGCAGCTATTTTACCATGAAGGCCTGCTGCACAAAGTCTCCTCTTAACAGTTGTTGTAGAGATGTGTCTGCTGCTAGAACTCTGTGTGGCATTGACCTGGTCTCTAATCTGAGCTGCTGTTAACCTGCGATTTCTGAGGCTGGTGACTCGGATAAACTTATCTTCAGAAGCAGAGGTGACTCTTGGTCTTCCTTTCCTGGGGCTGTCCTCATGTGAGCCAGTTTCTTTGTAGCGCTTGATGGTTTTTGCAACTGCACTTGGGGACACACTCAAAGTTTGCCCAATTTTTCGGACTGACTGACCTTCATTTCTTAAAGTAATGATGGCCACTCGTTTTTCTTTACTTAGCTGCTTTTTTCTTGCCATAATACAAATTCTAACAGTCTATTCAGTAGGACTATCAGCTGTGTATCCACCTGACTTCTGCACAACACAACTGATGGTCCCAACCCCATTTATAAGGCAAGAAATCCCACTTATTAAACCTGACAGGGCACACCTGTGAAGTGAAGACCATTTCCGGTGACTACCTCTTGAAGCTCATCAAGAGAATGCCAAGAGTGTGCAAAGCAGTCATCAAAGCAAAAGGTGGCTACTTTGAAGAACCTAGAATATAAGACATATTTTCAGTTGTTTCACACTTTTTTGTTAAATATATAATTCCACATGTGTTAATTCATAGTTTTGATGCCTTCAGTGTGAATGTACAATTTTCATAGTCAAGAAAATACAGACAAATCTTTAAATGAGAAGGTGTGTCCAAACTTTTGGTCTGTACTGTATATATCTCAACAAGTGACTGGTGTAAACAGATGCAGACACTAAACAATGAGAGAGAATTTGATCTTTCATGTAAGCATTTATGAGCTTCTAAAAATCATCATTTGACAGACAGGCAGCCCCTCATGTCAAACATGTAGCTGCTATACATTAGATGAGACAGGAGGGAAACCAAGTATTTTCAAAAAGTACCAATAATATAAAAAATCCATGGACCTTTGGCGGATTAAGTTATTTCATCAGTTTAAATTGACAATCTTCTGATGCATGGCTCCCTCGGCTCTACCCCATCCTTTCTTTGACAAATCTCATCCTACATGTAATAAGGGAGCCAGGCATTTTTTTTTTTGGGGGGGGGGGGGTTGACTTAGATCAGTTATGCAGGGAGGTTTAACGTATTCCTAATCTTTAAACGGTTTTATTTTTTGTATTATGCAAGAAGCAAAATATTGTGTTAACTACCTGTGGTCAGTGTACAGTAATAACAGAAAAGAGGATATATTGAATGTGCTGTGCTACCATATCTCAGGAGATTACAAGATGGGGAGGGAGCATCGCAGGGCAGTATAGTCTTGCAGCACTTGACTCAGTATTTTGTTGCAAACAACCATTTGAAAAGGGAACACAACGGGAAATTCATGCTACCCTAACCATGGGCACTAATAATCAGTCTGGAGGAGTTCTTGCAACCTTGTAGATTTTACACTGAAATGCTGCAGCGTATCAGGAGACAACAAACATACTTTGCAAAGCCAGGCAGGAACTATGCATCTGGGATGACTAGTCCAAGGTGGCTCTTCTCATCCTCATCCCTGTGCCTTATGACTGGCAGGTTTCTCCCACAGATGCTGTGAAGACACAGGAGTCTTCCGTGGGCAGAACACTACTCAGACAACACATGGTAAACAGTGTGGCAATAATTTATTGAACCACCAGCATTCACTAACATATAGAACAGTCCCAGCAAAGACACGAGATGGTGCAAGCTACAGAGTCTCACCCTTCCGATGGCCTGCGGGGACTAGAGTCGCGAGATATGTGGTCAGGTGATCTGATTTTCCCAATGTATATTCTTCAAATCATCTGAGAGTTCAGCAATGATCAATGGAGCAGTTCTGTATCTTTCAAGCCAGGGCTGTGGTCCCTTAGGCAGTCATCCTATAGTGTCTACTTGAACAGACGCAGAGACCCCCTTTTTATAGTTCACATTTGTCCTTTCAAGCCATCATTCACTGATCAAGGGTCAGGGATCATGATATTAATTTACAATGCTTGAATATCCACAGCTCATTACCCCAATGTTGGCTGGCAAACACCCTACAATGGTATTTAACATATCGTAGCAAATATCCAGTGTTCAGAGTCCCTGTATTGCAAAACTGGCAGACGATACGTTGTAAGAGCTGATAAAAGATGTGAATAGCAGCCATTCATCAATTACCAAAATATCACCTCAGGTGATCAGCATTCAGGTTTATACGAACAATAGTCTGTGTTGAGCAACCACAGAAGAATACCGCTTCAGAAGTCACCATAAAAATAAAGGTATATTGCTCCAGTACTACGGAATGTATGTCTGGCATAATTAAAGGGGAATTCCAATCTCAAAGATCCCATCCTAATATGTAGTAGGTGTAATATTATTATTATTATTAATAATAATATTAGCAAATAACTACAATTAGCGAATCAAACATACTATACTACATTTCTCTTTCCTCATGTGCAGGCATTGCAGGACCTTAGGTATCCATGGTTACGTCCACTGATAAAGTGACAGTTAGCTAGCTGCTAGTGGTCGTAACCGTGGATACCTAAGGTCCTGTACTGCCTGCACATGAGGTAAGTGGCATAGCGAATCAAAAATACTATACTACATTTCTAATTGGAGGAATTTGCTAATATTATTATTATTACACCTACTACATATTGGGATACGATCTTGGAGATGGGAATACCCCTTTAAGAAGAAAAGCGGTGTTGTTACAGATGCATAAGGAGAAATCTTTCAGCCTAGGGGAGCAGCGTGAAGCCTCCAGGGACCAACCTCTACTACTCACCTAAGACCACGGCCCCACTATCAGTATTTTCTCTTAGGAGTGGGTGATAAATGCAGAATTGGTGACTTGTTTCTATTAGGCTGTGTGCCTACTATGCGTTTTTTAAGCGTTTCCGCAGCGGCAATTCCGCTGCAGAAACGCTTAAAAACCCCTTGGTAGAAGGCCTGCCATGTTCCCCGATGATAATCCGCATGTGCTGCGCACATGTTGTGGAAATTTCCGCTGCAGATTATCATTGCGGGAAAAAAAAGCAGCACTACCAATTATTTTGCGGAAGCGCTGCATTATCGCTGCCATTGACTTGCATTGGAACGCATGGAATCCGCATCACTGCATCTGTACATGCAGAATCCATGAGTTTTAATGTGCGGATGGTACCCGGGTCTAGAGGACAGTAGACTCTCCTCCGGACCCGGGTACCATAGAAACTGTAAAAAAAAAACAAAATAAAAAATAAATATTATACTTACCTTCTGATGGCCCCCGGTGTCCTTGTCTTGTCGGCAGCTCGCAGTAGACTAAAGGACCTGCGCTGACATCATTCAGTCATGTGACGGGTCACGAGACCGCTGACGTCGGCAGGTCCTTAAATCTACCGCGAGCTGCCGGCAAGCCAAGACGCATCGAATAAAGACACCGGGAGCCATCAGAAGGCAAGTATAGATTTATTTTTTAACATTCTTTCGGTCACACTATATAAATTAATGTCGGCTGCATGGATTTATATAGTGTGACCAAGTTGTCAAGCACTTTCCAAGTGATGCTAAAATCGCTTGGAAAGCGCTTGTCAACCCGCATGCGGAAATACATGTGAAGAACGCTTCACTTCCGCTTGTCCCTGGCAGGAAAAACGCATGTACAATCCGCATGTACAATCCGCATGTACAATCCGCATGCGTTTTTTCTGCCAGGGAGATGCAGAAACGCTCAGGAAAAAATCCGGAGAATTTCTGCATCATGGGCACATAGCCTTATACCTTTTCTCTGATTGTTCCTCACCAGGTTTTGGCTCCCACTCCTGAGAAAAAATACTGATCAAATACTGACCAAATACTGATAGTGGGGCCATGGCCTAAGAGAATTATTTGCAAACTGGCTTTTCAAGGTATGTTTTCTCTTAAACAAACAGATCAGGCAGTATGCCTTAGCTGACAGGTTCCATTTAAACATTGCCAGGATGAGACTTCACCCTCACCCACTTCATAATCAGGTGATTTATTTTTGTGTCTTAGGTTTTCTCCACTATTGCTTCCAAGAGACAGAACGTTTTTATTTTTCGGTCAACATAGTCGTATGAGGGCTTGTTTTTATAAGCAGGACGAATAGTAATTTTGAATGACACCATGCACTTTACAATATTTTGTATTGAAAAACAGAAAAAACAAAAAAAAAGGTTTAAGCGGTAACGTTTCTCCTTGCGGAGAGTGACATACCGGCTCTGGCACGTCAAGGTAAGGAGGCTTATTAGCCATGCAATGCTCCTCTGGGAAATTTAATATGCAAATTGCCTCTTCAGAGAAAAAGAGGACTTTTACTCTATAGCGCCACCTATTGGAAGCAGCAATCCTACAAGTCACAATCAACCCTTTAACGAGTTGTGCAATATGACTTAGGATAAAAGCCAAATCAGAATCTCTTTGCAGACACGGTGTTTCGGGCTGTTGGCCCTCATCAGTGCAAAGTATGAGAACTGATTTGGCTAGAGGAGAGGCTCTGGACTAGGATAAAAGCCAAATCCTAAATCATATTGCACAGCTCGTTAAAGGGTTGATTGTGACTTGCAGGATTGCTGCTTCTAACAGGTGGCGCTATAGAGTACAAGACCTCTTCCTCTCTGAAGAGGCAATTTGCATAGAAAAAACAAACGCCACATTCTTAGGCTATGTTCACCCACGTTGTGTTTTACTGCGTATTTTGCAGCAGATTTTTATGAAAATTTTCAGCTGCGTCTTGCAGTACCAGCAAAGTGTATGAGAAGCCACAATTCTCTGTTCACACATGTTGCTATTTGTTTGCTGCGTATTTTATGCCTTGCCTGTGTATTTGGAATATAGAGCATGTCACTTCTTTTAGCGTTTCTACAGCAGAAAACGCACTTGCCTTTTTGCTGCGTATATTTCACCCATGGGAAGTAATGCGTCGTCAAAAATACGCAGCAAAAAACGCAACAAATACGCATGTTTTTTACGCAACTGTTTTCCTGCCAGAGAAAAGTTAGCAGCGGATATGCAGCAGAAAAAAAAAACTCAACGTGTGTGAACATTGCCTAAGTGGAATAAAATGGTGAGAAAAAAAAAAAAGCCCAAAAATTTAATTTTTTTAATCTTATTTTTTGCTTTTAAAGGCTTTCATTGTGTGTAAAATGACCTGCAAATAGGATTCCTCAAGTCAGTGCAATTACAATACCAAACTACTAGAGGACAGAGAAATGAGAGATAGATAGATAGATAGATAGATGGATAGATAGCACAAACTTGTGCAGATTTTGGGTGCAGTACTTCCTGAGTAATGCGGTTGTCCAACGAAAAATATATAAATGGAAAAAATCAGGCAGCACTCCAGTTCAAAAAAAAATTTTGGACTTTAATCCAGCACCAAGTGGTGCAACGTTTCGACCTCACAACACGCTCTTTGTCAAGCTATCTATCCATTTAAATAGATAGATGTGCATCTCAGAAAACTAGAATATCAACAAAAAGTTAATTTATTTCAGTCCTTCAATATAAAAAGTGAAACTCATATATTATATAGAGTCATTACAAACAGAGTGATCTATTTCAAATGTTTATTTCTGTTAATGTTGATGATTATGGCTTACAGCCAATGAAAACACAAAAGTCATTATCTCAGTAAATTAGAATACTTTATAACACCAGCTTGAAAAATGCTTTTAAAACGCGAAATGTTGGCCTACTGAAATGTATGTTCAGTAAATGCACTCAATACTTGGTCGGGGCTCCTTTTGTATCAATTACTGCATCAATGCGGCGTGGCATGGAGGCGATCAGCCTGTGGCTCTGCTGAGGTGTGATGGAAGCCCAGGTTGCTTTGATATCAGCCTTCAGCTCATCTGCATTGTTGGGTCTGGTGTCTCATCTTCCTCTTGACAATACCCCATAGATTCTCTATGGGGTTAAGGTCAGGCTAGTTTAGTTGCCAAACAAGCACAGTGATACTGTTGTTTTTAAACCTGGTATTGGTACTTTTAGCAGTGTGGACAGGTGCCAAGTCCTGCTGGAGAATGAAATTTCCATCTCCAAAAAGCTTGTCGGCAGAAGGAATCATGAAGTGCTCTAAAATTTCCTGGTAGACGGCTGCACTGACTTTGGTCTTGATAAAACACAGTGGACCTACACCAGCAGATGACATGGCTCCCCAAACCACCACTGATTGTGGAAACTTCACACTAGACCTCAAGCAGCTTGGATTGTGGCCTCTCCACTCTTCCTCCAGACTCTGAAACCTTGATTTCCAATTGAAGATTGGAACTCTGGGACCTTGTAGAGTGTGTCAATGACTGCCTTCTGGACATCTGTCAAGTCAGCAGTCTTCCCCATAATTGTGGAGCCTACTGAAACAGACTAAGAGACCTTTTTAAACGCTTAAGAAGCCTTTGCAGGTGTTTTTTGTTTATTATTCTAATTTACTTCTAATTCTAATTGACTTTTGCGTTTTCATTGGCTGTAAACCATAATCATCAACATTAACATAAATAAAACACTTGAAATAGATCACTGTTTGTAATGACTCTATATAATATATGCGTTTCACTTTTTGTGTTGAATTAACTTTATGATATTCTAATTTAATGAGATGCACCTGTAGATAGATCGATATTACACATATAGCGGGTGAAATAAGTATTGAACAAGTCACCAATTTTCTAAATAAATATGTTTCTAAGGCCACCACCCCACTATCAGTATTTGGTCAGTATTCGATCAGTATTTTTTCTCTGGGGTGGGAGCCAAAACCAGGTGAGGAACAAATCAGAGAAAAAGTATAAGAGAAACAAGTCACCAATTCTGAATTTATCACCCATCCTGGTTTTGTTTCCCACTCCTGGGAAAAAATACTCACCAAATACTGATAGTGGGGCCGTGGCTTAAAGGTGCTATGGACATGAAATTCTCACTAGATCTTCCAATCCACATAGGCGTCCATAAAACAATATATAGCTCAACTATATTTAATAGCACCAACTACCGTATTTTGAGGCCTATAAGACGTACCCCAAATTTGGGGGAGGGGAGAAATGTTGGGAAAAAAATAAAATAGGGGGTCAGTCTTAAAGTCCGAATTTACAGTAGCTTACCTGGTGTGGGGGGTTGGGGGAGGGGGAAAGGGACGGCAGTGGAGAGGGGTCACAGGAGGTAGGGTCACTGTTGCAGGCTGCTAGCAGCAGGAGTAGGGCAATGCTGTGGGCCCTGGGCTGGGTGGAGGGGTTGTTCTGGGTGGTGAGAGGCTGCGGGCCCTGGGCTTCAACAAGATGTTGGGGGCCAGGAAGGAGCAGAGTCCCCGCTCTGCCCATTGATTTCAATGGTGGGCTTCAGGAAAGTGGCCGCTGGAAGACTGAGATCTCGGCTCGTCAGTAAGCCGAGATCTAAATTTCCGCATGTGCCGCCTCCAGTGGCCATTTTCCTGAAGCTCACAACCGTGAAATCAATGGGCACAGCGGGTGCTCCACTCCTTTCCCACCGACATCTTGTTGAAGCCTCGCACTACTGGTGAAATGTGGACGAGGGACGGCCACAGGACGAGGGGTTTAGAAGCTATCAGCAGACAAGCACAAAGATTAGATAATATAATATGAACATATACTAACCAGTTTAGAACACAAAATAAAAGGATGGTATGTAAACCGCGTATATATAACAAATACAATGACAGCAGTTACTCAAAATAACACTGACTAAGAGTATACACAGGTACAGTTAACTAACAGAATTAAGTTATATGCAAGCAAAAATACATGTGATTAACCCTTGCTATGCATATATTCATAAAACGACAGAGTTGTGCCAGTACTTTAGTAATCGCATACTCTGAAAAGTCTTTTTTTTTGTTGTTGTTGTTTTTGTTTTTTTAAGTGTCTCTTACAGAAGAGGCCTTTTCTCTGAACTAACTAGACCTAAATAAAAGTTATTTATACATGAGCATATATATTCAGTTGTAAATGGTACCGGTACCTCCTGAGACTAAAGTGTCCTTGCTGGGCTGAGTCCCGAATAAACAGAAACGCTGACTTGAATGTCTTAGAGAATGCCGATCTCTCAAACGCAGAGCCAAGTCCTTAGAAATAAGGCCTCATGTGGCCTAGCCAAAGATGCTGTGTCCTTGGTTGTCCTCACCGAGCAAGCTCAGGTCAAGCCGAACAACAGAGTCAACAAAAACAGATCAGAGTCGCACCGCTCTATCCAAACTTTTTCCAACTATGCGTAGCTTCACTCTCCCCTAGCAACAGCCACCAATTGCCAAATCCTTGTACTGCAACTCTGGCCTCTCTGCTGCCTTCTACTGGCCAGATCATATATTACATCACAAATCTCAAACGATACAGTAAACTGTGATTAACCCTTACACAGGGACAAGCCCTCTTCCCAGCCCAGAGCCCGCAACATCGCCCCACTCCTCCTGCCGGCTTCCTGCAGCAGCGACCATGCTCCACTGCTGTGGACCCCACCCCCAGTAAGCTACATTCAGATGATATGCCACACCCCCATTTCCCTCCCAAATTTGGGGGGAGGGGGAAGGGGGAAGGGAGTCTTATAGCCCGAAAAATACGGTATATACTGCAGTATATAGCATAATTGATCACAGACTCAAGTCCTTATGGTGTCTACCATACCATATAAAAGTTATATACACTGCTCAAAAAAATAAAGGGAACACTTAAACAACAGAATATAACTCCAAGTAAATCAAACTGTCCACTTAGGAAGCAACAGTGATTGACAATCAATTTCACATGCTGTTGTGCAAATGGAACAGACAATAGATGGAAATTATTGGCAATTATCAAGACACACTCAATAAAGGAGTGGTTCTGCAGGTGGAGACCACAGACCACATCTCAGTACCAATGCTTTCTGGCTGATGTTTTGGTCGCTTCTGAATGTTGGTTGTGCTTTCACACTCGTGGTAGCATGAGACGGACGCTACAACCCACAGAAGTTGCTCAGTTAGTGCAGTTCATCCAAGATGGCACATCAATGCGAGCTGTGGCAAGAAGGTTTGCTGTGTCTGTCAGCGTAGTGTCCAGAGGCTGGAGGCGCTAACAGGAGACAGGCCAGTACACCAGAAGATGTGGAGGGGGCCATAGGAGGGCAACAACCCAGCAGCAGGACCGCTACCTCCGCCTTTGTGCAAGGAGGAACAGGAGGAGCACTGCCAGAGCCCTGCAAAATGACCTCCAGCAGGCCACAAATGTGCATGTGTCTGCACAAACGGTTAGAAACCGACTCCATGAGGGTGGTATGAGGGCCCGACATCCACAGATGGGGGTTGTGGTCACAGCCCAACACCGTGCAGGACGCTTGGCTTCTGCCACAGAACACCAGGATTGGCAAAGTCGCCACTGGTGCTCTTCACAGATGAAAGCAGGTTCACAATGAGCACATGTGACAGAGTCTGGAGACGCCGTGGAGAGTGATCTGCTGCTTGCAACATCCTTCAGCATGACTGGTTTGGCAGTGGGTCAGTAATGGTGTGGGGTGGCATTTCTTTGGAGGGCCGCACAGCCCTCTATGTGCTCGCCAGAGGTAGCCTGACTGCCATTAGGTACCAAGATGAGATCCTCAGACCCCTTGTGAGACCATATGCTGGTGCGGTTGGCCCTGGGTTCCTCCTAATGCAGGACAATGCCAGACCTCATGTGGCTGGAGTGTGTAAGCAGTTCCTGCAAGATGCAGGCATTCAAGCTATGGACTGGCCCGCCTGTTCCCCAGACCTGAATCCGATTGAGCACATCTGGGACATGATGTCTCGCTCCATCCACCAACATCATGTTGAACCACAGACTGTCCAGGAGTTGGCGGATGCTTTAGTCCAGGTCTGGGAGGAGATTCCACAGGAGACCATCCGCAACCTCATCAGGAGCATGCCCAGGCATTGTAGGGAGGTCATACAGGCACGTGGAGGCCACACACAATACTGAGCCTCATTTTGACTTGTTTTAAGGACATTACATCAAAGTTGGATCAGTCTGTAGTGTGTTTTTCCACTTTAATTTTGGGAGTGACTCCAAATCCAGGCCTCCATTGGTTAATAAATTTGATTTCCATTGATGATTTTTGTGCGATTTTGTTGTCAGCACATTCAACTTTGTACAGAACAAAGTATTCAATGAGAATATTTCATTCATTCAGATCTAGGATGTGTTATTTGGGTGTTCCCTTTATTTTATTTTAATTTTTTTTGAGCAGTGTCATTAATTCCTTCTCGCTAAAATACTTTGGCTTGAGCTTTAGCACACACCTTGAGAAGTGCGCAGTGGTAGCCATTAGGGATGAGTGGACCCATGAAAGTTGGGCTTCGACCAACCTTTAGTCCAAAGTTTGGTTCGGGTAACAGAACTGTACCCACACTTGAACCCGAACCCTATAGAAATCAATGGGGACCCAAACATTGGAGCTGGAAAATCTCTTGCACTCCCGAACTGTAAAACTATATATCTTTGCCTTCTTGATAGAGAGGTCTCCTTTTCGTCTGCTGACGTAAA
Source organism: Phyllobates terribilis (assembly GCF_046119375.1). Classification (NCBI taxonomy): domain Eukaryota; kingdom Metazoa; phylum Chordata; class Amphibia; order Anura; family Dendrobatidae; genus Phyllobates; species Phyllobates terribilis. Next base: position 569,379,391 of record NW_027362763.1, read on the forward strand.
GACTTGGCTTGTATAGCTAGGCCCATTGTTTAAGTTTTGTTAAATGTTCAGGCACCATGGTGAACTTTCTCTTTACATATTAAAAGGGGAGGGGGGTTATGAGAAAAGTTATGGATTTTTCTGTTACTATAGTTCATACCATATGATTGACATTGCCTACACATCAGATCTGCTGTTTGGTTCAGAAATGCAGGCTTAGACTACATTCCCATGACGAGTATTTGAGGTTGCAGATTTTATTCACCTATTTGGTAAATTGTATTACTTGCACTTTTGAGTGTGGATTTATTACGCATTTTATGCTGCAGTCTGTGTCTTGTTGGTAGGTTTTGATATTTTAAATAAAGCCGCTCTGTTTTTGATACTTCACAGTATTTCGCTTTGATACAGTTATGTGCGGATTACATGAGTTTGTTTTTTTACCTGTGGATTTTACCCATCTAATTAAAGTCTACAGGGAAAATCTGCACAGAAAACATAAAACTCAACTACCAATTTCATAACACGAAAATACCCCTTTAAACAAATAAAAAGCCTCAGAAATCCTTACAACGCTCAAAGAGAGGTAGTTTTCGCAGCCATTGTAAAAGTATTGAGGTGCCTCATAACTGAAAACGTCTGAAGAATTGACAGGTCATCTTTTAAAATGCTTGGAGTTTAAGAAAACCTGAAGTCAATTAATAATGATCAAAAGACTGTATTCATGAACAAGTGTTTCTTTGAACAATAGAAATTAATAGCTAGAGTCTTTCAAGAGTTTTTTGAGCAGAATCTCTATAAACCTCATGTGTACATAGCAGGCTTTGAGACCTAGCGTCAAGGCAATAATTTTGTTTGCTCCAGTTTTAAAAGGGGAGTTGGGCCTCTCGAATATATAATTATTACCATGTAGTCCACTTGTATCAAATTTAATATTTTCTCAATGAGAGCTACAGGTGCAGATCACTAAATTAGAATATCATCAAAAAGTTAATTTCAGTTCTTCAATACAAAAAGTAAAACTCATATTATATAGAGTCATTACAAACAGAGTGATCTATTTCAAGTGTTTATTTCTGTTAATGTTGATGATTATGGCTTACAGCCAATGAAAACACAAAAGTCATTATCTCAGTAAATTAAAATAATTAACAAAAACACTGGCAAAGGCTTCCTAAGCATTTAAAAAGGTCCCTTAGTCTGTTTCAGTAGGCTCCACAATCATGGGGAAGACTGCTGACTAGACAGATGTCCAGAAGGCAGTCATTGACACACTCCACAAGGTCCCAGAGTTCCAATTTTCATTTGGAAATCAAGGTCCCAGAGTCTGGAGGAAGAGGGAGAGGCCACAATCCAAGCTGCTTGAGGTCTAGTGTGAAGTTTCCACAATCAGTGATGGTTTGGGGGGCCATGTCATCTGCTGGTGTAGATCCACTCTGTTTTATGAAGACCAGTCAGTGCAGCCATCTACCAGGAAATTTTAGAGCACTTCACGCTTCCCTCTGCTGACAAGCTTTTTGGAGATGGAAATGTCATTCTCCAGCAGGACTTGGCACCTGTCCACACTGCTAAAAGTACAAATACCTGGTTTACAAACAACAGTATCACTGTGCTTGATTGGCCAGCAAACTCGCCTGACCTTTACCCCATAGATTCTCTATGGGGTTTTGTCAAGAGGAAGATGAGAGACACCAGACCCAACAATGCAGACGAGCTGAAGGCTGCTATCAAAGCAACCTGGGCTTCCATAACACCTCAGCAGTGCCACAGGCTGATCGCCTCCATGCCACGCCACATTGATGCAGTAATTGATGCAAAAAGGAGCCCCGACCAAGTATTGAGTGCATTTACTGAACATACATTTCAGTAGTCCAACATTTCGGATTTTAAAAACATTTTTCAAGGTGTTATAAAGTATTCTAATTTACTGAGATAATGACTTTTGTGTTTCCATTGACTGTAAGCCATAATCATCAACATTAACAGAAATAAACACTTGAAATAGATCACTCTGTTTGTAATGACTCTATATAATATATGAGTTTCACTTTTTGTATTGAAGAACTGAAATAAATTAACTTTTAGATGATATTGTAATTTAATGAGATGCACCTGTAACGTTCATTGAGCAAATATTAGATTTGATACAAGTGGCCTACATGGTAATAATTATATAAAACCTTTATCATCTAGATTTACTATAGAAACTTGCACTGTGGAAGCTACTTCCTGCACTTTCATATCTTACAATGAAAGCAGTATCTTGGGTGCCATTGTAACCCACTGGCACCCCGCGATTGATTCATGGGTCGCAAAAGAATCTGCACGTGTTCCATTTAAATTCCGCTATCAGAGATTGAGCTCTGGGTGTTAGAGATAGATGCTGGCTATTTAATAAAGCCGGTATTTGCCTCCTGAGCCCTCTCCACAAGTGATCACTCCAGCAATCACGTGTAGGTATGCAATTTTCCATTAAGGTGGTAAATGGCTCCAAAAAGGGAGAGTTATAAGATTTATAATGCCTTATCAAATAAGTAATTGCCAGTCCTTCCACGCTACATGATTAAATGGGAAAAACAATTGGACTAAACATTTGATAAATCTGTATGGTTATGGTCACGTAGTTTCATGGGACTGTGGGCACCTACCCGCCCCAGTCTATGCCTGTCCCCCAGATTCCTCCTGAAGGTGGAGATGCCGGGTTCTCATACCCATCTCATACTTATCTATGCTCCTAACTTAACCCTTATCTGCTCCCTCCCCCACCCAGGAAGGTGAGGGGCTGAAGCGTATAGGAAAACACTAATCAGACAGACCTGGTTAACAGGCAGGGATAGAAGAAAACTAGAATCATACAAATACACTCACAAACAAAAGAGTGGGAAGCAAAGGAGGTATAAGAGGAAACCAAATGTGCGAGGATAATGAAAAACATGAAAACCAACTCCACGCAGAGCAATCTCCAGAATAAAACAGTATCCAATGTGAGCAATAACACAGTTAGAGGAAACCAAATGTATTGAGAAAAAGTAATGGGTGTCGAATAGATAATTGGGAGCATCATGACATACCCAATATATGAATTCTAATTTTGATGATAATAAAAAAAATAAAACTAAAAAATAAAAAGAAAGGGGGGGGGGGGGGGGGGAAAGCAACCAGAGATAAAGTTGCATAACCCAAAAATAACCCCTAGATTAAAAAATCCTACAACCTGAAGTATGACTACCTGTGCGCTTAAGTCAGGGATTTCCGTGTAAACTCTGCAAATCCACAATTCAGACAAAAACCCGGACAGAACCCCTCACTTATCAGGCAGATGGAGTAACTTTGGACTGGTCTCTGTTCTGGCGGCAAATACAAAAATTACATTTTTACCACAAAAATGTCATATTTTCTCGTCTCAATGTTATAAAATTCTGTGAGGCACCTATGGGTTCAAAATACTCACTACACCCCTAGATGAATTCCTTAGGCAGTGGAGTTTCCAACATGGTGTCACCTGGAGGGGGGCGGGGCTGGGGGGATTATTATGCTGTTCTGACACCTCTTGGCCTCAGCTAATTGAGCCCACAATCTATTCAAACAAAATCTGCATTCTAAAAGCCAAGTAGTGCTCCTTCCCCTCCGACCCCTGCTGTGTGCTCAAACAGTAGTGTACAACCACATATGGGATATCAATGTGTTCGGTAAAAATTGCATAAATTATGGAGTACATTTTCTCCCATTACCCCTCGTGTAAATTATAAATTTAGTCCTAAAGCAGCATTTTGGTGGAAAAAAAAAATTTTTTGGTCACACATCTAAATGTTGTAATGGTTTCTGAACCACCTGTAGGTTAAAAATGCTCAGTACACCCCTAGATGAATTCCTTGAGGGGTCTAGTTTCCAAAATGGGGTCACTTGTGGGGGGGGGGGGGTTCTGCTGTTTTCGCATGGCAGCTGCTCTCCAAATGTGACATGGCATTCACAAATCTATTCCAGACAAATACCGCCCTTTCCTTTCCTAGCCCCACCATGTGCCCAAACAAAAGTTTTTGACCACATATGGGGTATCATCGCGTTCGAGAGAAATTGTATAACAAATTATGGGGTTTGTTTTCTCCTATTATCCATTGTCAAAATGACAAATTTGGGCCTAAAAGTACATTTTTTGTGCAACATAACTCTCTGGTTTAATGGCACAAGAATGAAAGGTTTGAAAATTGCAAAATTTTCACGAAATTTCCAATATTTTCACAAATAAACGCAAGTCATATCGAAGAAATTTTACGACTATTATGAAGTACAATATGTCATGAAAAAAAAAGTGTCAGAATCAGTGGTATCCGTTGAAGCGTTCAGGAGATATTACCTCAAAGTGACACTTGTCAGATTGTAAAAATTTGGCATGGGCATTAACCCCTTTCTGACATGGGACGCATTCATACGTCCCTGTGGCTGGTACTTACTGACATGAGACGTATGGATACGTCCCGGCGATTTTGGCGTGATCGCCGTCAGTTGTCAGTCGATTCTGACAGCTGACACCCAGCACTCAAAGTGCTGGAAGCGGTGCAGGCACCGCTCCCTGCACTAACACCCTAAATGTAGCGATCGCAGCATTTATGAAGCGAGCAGAGGGACCGACGCCCCTCTACTCTTGGATCGGAAACCCCACAAAGTCATCGCGGGTCTCGATCGTTGCCATGGGGACCTGATGTCGTCATGACAACATTCGGGTCACCAGGCACTAGCAAGGTAGTTAGATCATGCGCAGTGCATGATCTAACTAACTTGTGTCTGCAGGGCTGACAGCTATAAGACAAAGCAGTGATCCTGCACTGCTATGCCTTATAACTGCTGTCAGACTGCAGAAAGTGAGCGTCCCATAGAGGGACCAAGTAAAAAAAGTGAAAAAAAAATGTGACATCCCACAATCAAACCAGTCTAGCAAAATATGAACTCCTATATGGCGCTTCTTCCCTTCTGACCTTTGCACTGTGCCTCAAAAGTAGTTGTTTTCGACCATACATGGGGTATCGGCGTACTCAGGAGAAATTGCACAACAAATTTTGGAGTCCATTTTCTCCTGCTGTCCTCATGAAAATGAAAAAATTGGGGGCTAAAACAACATTTTTTGTGGGAAAAAAAAAATACATATTTTTTTCATTATCACAGATAAACGTTGTAAAATACTGTAAAGCACCTATGGGTTCAAGGTGCTCACCACATATTTAGATAGATTCCTTGAGAGTCTAGTTTCCAAAATGGGGTTACTTGTGGGGAGTTTTACACTGTTTAGGCACATCAGTGGCTCTCCAAACACGACACCTGCAGACCATTCCATCAAAGTCTGCGTTTCAAAACGCCACTCCTTTTCTAAGCACTGCTGTGCACTCAAACAGTAGTTTTCCCCCACATATGGGGTATTGGCATGCTCAGCAGAAATTGCACAAGAAATTTGGAGGTCCTTTTTTTCCTGGTACCCTTGCGAAAATAAAATTTGGGTCTAAAGTAAAATGTGTGTCAAAAAAATGCTAAGTGTTCATTTTTTCCTTCTACATTCCAAAAATTCCTGTGAAGCACCTGAAGGATTAATGAACTTCTTCAATGTGGTTTTGAGTTCCCTGAGGGGTGAAGTTTTTTTTTTTTTTAGAAAGGTGTCACTTTTGGGTATTTTCTATCATATAAACCCTTCAAAGTGACTTCAAATGCGATGTGGTCCCTAAAAAATGGTTTTGTAAATTTTGTTGGTCAACTTTTAACCCTTATAACTACCTAACCCAAAAAAAAAAAATTGGTTAAAAAAAAAAATTGTGCTGATGTTAAGTAGACATGTAGGAAATGTTATTTATTAAAGCGCACCTGTCAGCAGGATTGTGCTCAGCAAACTACATACACTGATTAAAATGACACCATGTTTGATGAAATCCGTCCTGTGATTCTTGTGTAATCTTTACGTTCAGTTTGGAGATAATGATATGCTCGTGCTTTGGGAAGGAACTGTGGAGTGGGCTCTATCTGGTGCTCTGCTTACACATTCATCTGTTTGCTCTTATGAAAGCTCACTGCCCCTTCACTGACCTGCCTCCTATTTTACCTAGCCCTGCACTACTAGATGCATTATGTAAAATAGGAGGCAGGTCAGTGAAGGATCAGTGAGCTGTAATAAGAGCATACAGATGAATATGTAATAAGAGCACCAGATAGAGCCCACCCCACAGGCCGCCCCGGAGCATGAGCATATCACTATCTCCAAACTGAAAGTAAAGAATACACAAGAACCACAGGACGGATTTCATCAACCAAGGTATCATTTTAAAATCAGTGTTATGTCGCCCACCTGACAGTGTATGTAGTTTACAGAGCACAATCCTGCTGACAGGTGCGCTTTAACTATTTTTTGTGTAACATTTCAAAATTTTCACAAATAAATGAAAGTCATATTGAAGAAATTTTACCACCAACATGCAGTACAATATGTCACGGAAAAACAGTCTCAGAATGAGTGGGATTCGTTGAAGCGTTCCAGAGTTATTACCACAAAGTGACACTAGTCAGATTTGAAAAATGAGGCCGGTCATTAACCTACAAAGTGGCTGGGTCCTTAAGGGGTTAAACCAGTTCGTCATTCTGTACAAAATTAATAAATAACATTTCCCATACTTCTACTTTACATGTGCATCATTTTTCAAATGTCATTTTATTTTATTAGGATGTTAGAGGGGTTAAAAGTTTAGTAGCATTTTTTCAACAAATTTACAAATCCTGTTTCTTTAGGGACCTATTCAGATTTCAATTGACTTTGAAAGGCCTATATGTTAGAAACTCCTCAAAAGGTGATACCATTTTAAATAACACATCCCTCAAATACTATCAAACTGTCAGGAAATATTTTAACCCTTCATGTGCTACAAAGGAATAAAAAAAAATAAATACATTTAAGTTTTACCTCTCAAATGTTGCTATAGCCCCAATTTCTCACTTTTGCAAGAGGTAATACCAAAAAGTAGACCCAACAGTTAGGTACCCACTTTCTTTTGAGCGCAGCGATACCCTACATGTAGTTAAAAAGTTCTGTTTGGACAAATGGCAGGGCTCGGAAAGGAAGGAGCAATATTTGAATTTTGGAAACTACACCCCTCAAGGATTTTGAACCTAAAAAGATACAATGTTACTAAATTCTGTGTAATATCATATTGACTATGTCGTCATTAGTGTTGATCGCAAGTGCTCGCCACTCAAGTTTGCAACAGGTGCTCGAGTGACATGCTTGAGTCCCTGTGGCCGCATGTTTCGCGGCTGTTTAACACCTCAAAAAAAAGTTGGGATTGTCAGTGCATGGCAGGCAATCCCCGCATATTTTTTGGGGTGTCTAACAGCCGATGCAGGGACTCGAGCATGTCACTCCAGCACCCACGATACTTGACGCATACCCGAGCACCCGATGCAAAGTCAACTAGCGAGCACTTGCACTCAACACTAGTCATCATATCGTTTTTTTTGTTTACTATGAAAAACCCCTAACCAAACCCCTATGCTCCAAGTCTCAACACCACCCCTTAAGGTCTAACCCTAAGCCCAAGCCCAACCTCAAGCCTCAAACCCCCCCACTCCCACCTAAGGCCCAACCCTAACCCCAACACTAGGCCCAACCCCAAGCCTCAAACCCAGATACCACCGCCTAAGGCCAAACCCCTCAAACCCTAACACCAGCCCTTGAGGCCCAACCCTAAGGACCAACCGCAAGCCCCAAACATCACCCCCTAAGGCCTAACCTTAAGCCCAACCCCCCACCCCTAAGCCAAACCAGACCCCTAAGCCCCACCCCCGAGCCAAACCCCACCAGGCAAGCCCAACCCGTAAGCCAACCCCAAGCCTCACTGCGCATATGCCCACCTTTTTTTCCATGAAGAGTAGATGGGGTGTCTGGCGGAGGTACAGAGGGGGGATTAGGGACATAATATAACATGTCAGAGGAGAGAAAAATTATGTCAGAGGAGAAATGATTTTTATAGCGGATACACGGATACACTTTTTCGTGATCACCGTTATTCATTGAATGTGATCGGGGACCAGAAGTACTGGCCCTGGTCGCATTCTCCAGGGTCTCAGCTACCCCCAGGGGCTGAAACCCTGAAGATTTTCAGAATCTGGAGGGGGCGCTATAGACCTATTCCTGATCACCATTTTACAACGGCGATGAGTGAATAAGGCCCCTTAGCGGAGCCGTTTTAATGCGTATTGGCGGTCGTAAATGGGTTAAATCAGTTAAACATTAGAAAAGATAATATTTTTCCACTGCACAACGTCTTTACGGGATTACCATCTTAAATTTTTACATTTAAAATAAAAATGTATCTACATACTGTATGTCCGTGCACATTATGCTCTACGTCACAAAAGAGGACTTTAGGGCAACACTTAGTCCTTCACAGTAGGCTTATTGAAGAGGGCTGACTGGGCCACCAGGTTTCAAATAAGGAGTCACGACTGACCATGCCAAGACACAGAAAACAATGACATTTACATGACTAGATTTTAACATACCATGAATCAAATCAAAGTTGAGCTGAGAAAGTTAGTATCCAGTCTACACCAAAAAAATCTATTTCATAATGTGATTCAATCTGACTCTTATATCTGCAATAATATGCAGCGTATGTCATATGAGCCTTTAAAGAGCGGCTGAGACTGTTTGTGATATGCCAAAGGACCCGAGAGCAGGAGTGCTTCATTTTAGCCAACATGTTTTGCACTTTGCTTGTCCCTGGCAGGAAAAACGCATGTACAATCCACATGTACAATCCGCATGTACAATCTGCATGCGTTTTTTTCTGCCAGGGAGATGCAGAAACGCTCAGGAAAAAATCCAGAGGATTTCTGCATCGTGGACACATAGCCTTAGGGACCTTTTTAAATGCTTAGGAAGCCTTTGCAGGTGTTTTTTGTTAATTATTCTAGTTTATTGAGATAATGACTTTTGTATTTTCATTGGCTGTAAGCCATAATCCTCAACATTAACAGAAATAAATACTTGAAATAGATCACTCTGTTTCACTTTTTGTATTGAAGAACCGAAGTAAATTAACTTTTTGGTGATATTCTAATTTAGGGAGATGCACCTGTATAAGGGAATTTCGAGTTTGTATAGAAGGGTCCACCAACCAGGAACTGCCTCGTTTAGAAAGAATGGCTACAAAAGGGGCAGAAGGTGAATTCAGGGCTTCAAACAAAACCAAAAAAAAACAAACAAAAAAAAAAAACACACACAACACTTCAAAATACGATGTCTCATTCATCAAAATTGGCTAAAAAGGGCTTTGTTGCCCATCGCAAAGATTTAATTTTTAAAGCAGCTCTGGCCAAATAAAGTTGTGCTGTGATAGATTGCAATGGGCAATGACACTTTTTAAAGCAACACTCCAGCATTTTTTTTTTTTTTTCGCCACCGGAGTGGTGCTTTAAATGTAAGTCCCCTGTCATATACTCACCCTCCAGCGCTGGTCCAGTACCCCTGCGCCAATTTATGAGCGCGGCTTCTGAGTGACCGGAAGTCAGAAGCTACGTCACAAGCTCTCAATCAACGTCCATGAAGACCAGAGCGAGGCTCTCAGACTTTCATTGATTAGTGACCTCCGCACAGCCAGAAGGTCACAAACTGCTGGAAATGGACCGGATGAAAATGCTGGAAAGAGTGTCAGACAGGGGGCAGGGGAGTTGGATCTCCAGAAGTGAAATAAAAAAAATAAATGCTGGCATGCTGCTTTAAGTCAACTTAGATAGGAAGACAAACTGCTGCTGTGTTGAGGTAACGTCAGCGGAAGTCTGACCGCTCTGTGCCGGTGGAGAACGGTGCCAGGCACAACAGGCAAGTAGGTAGCAACTACCAGCCTGTTAGTGCTTAGGCACATTATTTTAAAGTCCCGGATATCCCCTTTAAGATATTGATGAAGTAGTCTATAACAGGATAGGCCAACAATATCAGATCAGTGTGGGTTCTATTCACTTCAGCAGTAGGCAAGACAGAACCTGAGAAATGCCACTACACAGTAAACCATGTGTATCTTGCAGCCGCCAAAGCTGAAAACGACTGATCTGTGAGGGGCTGGGGTGGGGGAAGTTCAATCCTACTGCTTTGACAATTATTACCTACCCTGACAATCAGTAGGCCACGTTCAGTATTTGGTGAGTTTTTTACTTCAGTATTTGTAAGCCAAAAATCAGAAGTGGTGACGCCTCCTGACGAAGCTGAGGCGAAACGCGCGTCGAGGCGTCTGGGCAGACTGTCATTTTGAGCACCCCTGTTCCCCTTAAGATGACCCAAGGTATTCATTCCTATTTTTTAATGTACATACCATATGACCTTATGAGATATTAGGCTGACCATTATCACCTGTCCCTGGTCATTTGTCTTGACTTCACAGACTAACACCATTGTCTGTCAGCGGGTCATAGCTTTCTTATTAGTGATTCAACCTAGTTACTTGTTATTGTATCATGTGCATTATTTGTAGCACAAAGATTATCTTATCTCCTGATAAGTTTTGATACTCTATACACACAGTTCTCTTACTGTATATTTTTTATTATATTTATCTGTATTTTGTTGCATATTATGTGACATCCATTCCTGGCTGCTGTGGGTTTTTTTTTTTTTCTGATCACTATGCTGAACACTATTATTACATAATCTGTGTGGGAGCTTTATTGTCCTGGGATTATTGCTCACCATTTCTGCCCTGCTATATTGGGACTATACACTCTGCAATCCTTACTGTTTTAGCTGTCTTCCTCCCGTAACCTTCCATGTGATGCGTTTTATATAATTACGTAGTTTTGTGAATAAATTATAATATTTTGTATATATCTCTAATGTGTCTTGGGTATTCATTATTTTATTATTTATTGGATTGACTCTATAAATACCTATTAGACCTTGGTTTGGTTTTTGTTGTAATATTGGAGATTGCATTTCACTTACGTGATTTGCCTGTGTTTAGGTTTTACAGGTAGCGACTACCAGCCTGTTAGTGCTTAGGCACATTATTTTAAAGTCCCGGATATCCCCTTTAAGATATTGATGAAGTAGTCTATAACAGGATAGGCCAACAATATCAGATCAGTGTGGGTTCTATTCACTTCAGCAGTAGCCAAGACAGAACCTGAGAAATGCCACTACACAGTAAACCATGTGTATCTTGCAGCCGCCAAAGCTGAAAACGACTGATCTGTGAGGGGCTGGGGTGGGGGGAGTTCAATCCTACTGCTTTGACAATTATTACCTACCCTGACGATCAGTAGGCCACGTTCAGTATTTGGGGAGTTTTTTACTTCAGTATTTGTAAGCCAAAAATCAGAAGTGGTGACGTGTTTCTATTATACTTTTCCTCTGATTGGTCAGTATTTGTAAGCCAAAACCAGAAGAGGAACAAATACTGAAAGTGTGAACATGGCCGGAATTAATAAAGTAACAGTGGAAAGACCAAACAAGAAGCCTACTGGGCAGCACGGTGGCTCAGTGGTTAGCAATGCTGTCTTGCAGCACTGGGGTCCTGGGTTCAATTCCCACCAAGGACAAGATCTGCAAGGAGTTTGTATGTTCTCCCCGTGTTTGCGTGAGTTTCCTCCCACACTCCAAACACATACTGATAGGGAAGATTGTGAGCCCCAATGGGGACAGTGATGATAATGTCTGGAAATTGTCTGAATTGTAAAGCACTGCGGAATGTTTTGGCACTATATAAAAATATTATTATTAATATTGGAGGGTTGGGATGGAGAAAATGTACCCTTCTTTTCCCCATTGATTAAATTAAACATTCGGTATTGCTGCATCTGTAAATACAATATAAATGGTTAAAAATTACATAGCTGCCGTTTTTTGGTCACTGCTACAATAGAAAAAAAAATGAAATGCAATCACAACGTCACATGTAACTGCACATTGGTAATAAAAGCTACAGGCACACTTGAGACCCTAGCTAGAGGAAACAGACCGGTAGAGAGCAGGCCCCATTACAATTGGAGCTCCAGGGGAGCATTGTATATACAGTTTAAATTTTAGCTCATCTATGGAGGCAAATTTACAAGCAAATCTGCACTAAAGCTTGAGTTGTCTAAACATATTTTATGGTGGTGTTGTAAGAGGAGGAGTGAGGGAAAAGCTATGAACAGAATAAGTGTTCGGATAAGAACCGTCACCAGCGTATTAACAGTTTTAGCCTTACCAATTTGTAACTCACAGGTCGATTAAAAGTATTATGCATTGAATGGATCAATTGTTCCATGAATACCAAGTACATTCTCAGAAACGACACTGCTCAAAAAAATAAAGGGAACACTTAAACAACAGAATACCCCCATTTCCCTCCCAAATTGGGGGGGGGGGGGGGGGGAGGGAGTCTTATAGCCCTAAAAATACGGTATATACTGCAGTATATAGCATAATTGATCACAGACTCAAGTTCTTATGATGTCTACCATATAAACACGAAATATATAAAAGTTATATACACTGCTCAAAAAAATAAAGGGAACACTTAAACAACAGAATATAACTCCAAGTAAATCAAACTGTCCACTTAGGAAGCAACAGTGATTGACAATCAATTTCACATGCTGTTGTGCAAATGGAATAGATAAAGGAGTGGTTCTGCAGGTGGGGACCACAGACCATATCTCAGTACCAATGCTTTCTGGCTGATGTTTTGGTCACTTTTGAATGTTGGTTGTGCTTTCACACTCGGGGTAGCATGAGACGGACTCTACAACCCACAGAAGTTGCTCAGGTAGTGCAGCTCATCCAGGATGGCACATCAATGCGAGATGTGGCAAGAAGGTTTGCTGTGTCTGTCAGCGTAGTGTCCAGAGGCTGGAGGCGCTACCAGGAGACAGGCCAATACACCAGGAGACGTGGAGGGGGCCGTAGGAGGGCAACAATCCAGCAGCAGCACCGCTACCTCCGCCTTTGTGCAAGGAGGAACAGGAGGAGCACTGCCAGAGCCCTGCAAAATTACCTCCAGCAGGCCACAAATGTGCATGTGTCTGCACAAACGGTTAGAAACAGACTCCATGAGGGTGGTATGAGGGCCCGACGTCCACAGATGGGGGTTGTGGTCACAGCCCAACAGTGCAGGACGCTTGGCTTCTGCCACAGAACACCAGGATTGGCAAAGTCGTCACTGGCGCCCTGTGCTCTTCACAGATGAAAGCAGGTTCACACTGAGCACATGTGACAGACATGACAGAGTCTGGAGACGCCGTGGAGAGCGATCTGCTGCCTGCAACATCCTTCAGCATGACCGGTTTGGCAGTGGGTCAGTAATGGTGTGGAGTGGCATTTCTCGGAGGGCCGCACAGCCCTCCATGTGCTCGCCAGAGGTAGCCTGACTGCCATTAGGTACCAAGATGAGATCCTCAGACCCCTTGTGAGACCATATGCTGATGCGGTTGGCCCTGGGTTCCTCCTAATGCAGGACAATGCCAGACCTCATGTGGCTGGAGTGTGTCAGCAGTTCCTGCAAGATGCAGGCATTCAAGCTATGGACTGGCCCGCCCGTTCCCCAGACCTGAATCCGACTGAGCACATCTGGGACATCATATCTCGCTCCATCCACCAACGTCACGTTGAACCACAGACTGTCCAGGAGTTGGCACATGTTTTATTCCAGGTCTGGGAGGAGATCCCACAGGAGACCATCCGCAACCTCATCAGGAACGTGGCCAGGCGTTGTAGGGAGGTCATACAGGCACGTGGAGGCCACACACAATACTGAGCCTCATTTTGACTTGTTTTAAAGAACATTATATCAAAGTTGGATCAGCCTGTAGCTTGTTTTTCCACTTTAATTTTGGGGGTGACTCCAAATCCAGGCCTCCATTGGTTAATAAATTTGATTTCCATTGATGATTTTTGTGTGATTTTGTTGTCAGAACATTCAACTTTGTACAGAACAAAGTATTCAATGAGAATATTTAATTCATTCAGATCTTGGATGTGTTATTTGAGTGTTCCCTTTATTTTTTTGAGCAGTGTTTTTGCTCTCCAACTATAGCACTTGGAAGGGCAACTTCAACATGTCCCAGGTACAAACCGCAGGAATCAATCATAAGATTGACATTACTGGAATACAAGAGCAGGGATTCCATTTCTACCAGAAACCAGTTGCTCCATCATTGATAGTATACAGTAGTGCTTGTTTCATTAGAAGTCAACCACATCTATGTTTTTTTACAGAAGACAATAGTGACCAGTACTTGTAGACCAAGAGCCCCCATACACATTAGACTAATGTTGGGTGAACCTGCCTATATCGACAGGTTTGGCTGACAGTCTAATGTGTATGGGGGCACTGGCTGACTGATCGCCGGGAGAGAGGTCGATCATGCATGACAGATTTAGCATTTTTCTCCGCAAGATAAGCCACCGGCCGAAGTGTCAGTCGGTGACTTTTTCAGAGAACACAGGAGCGCTTGGCCGAGCAGGCGCTCGTGTGCATGGGAGTATCAGCTGAGATGGGTGTCAGCCAAATGATTGGCTTAAAAGGGACCCTGTCAGCACAGAATGACTGTTGAAACCAAGTACAGGTGCACGGTGCTTCACGACGGGGCCAGTCATTTAACTATACCCTTCCCTGTGAAGCCAGATATGTCAAAGACCAGGGATGGGTGGGGATTGAGGGAAGACAAGCAGATGTGAAGTTGTATTTAAATGATTCGCCACTGCACAAGCACAGAGCGGCGGTACATAGTTCGAACAGTCATCCTGTGCCGAGTCCCTTTAAAGCACCACTTCAGTTTCTTTTTTATTTTACCACTGGAGTGGTGTCACTAATTTAAGTTCCCTGCCCCTTGTCTTATACTTACCAGCCGCCATCTTCATCCGCCATCAGTGCTGCTCCGGTCGTCTTCTGCAAATTGTAACCTGCCGGATCGCTCCAGTGTTTGCTGAGAGATTCAGAATTCACAACTCAATGCAAGTCTATGAGGGCTGGAACGAAGATCTCAAACTTGCATTGAGAGCTTGTGACAGTTACATCTGACTTTCGGTCAGTCAGAAGTTGTGGTCACAAGACAGGTGTATCTAGGTTTTCTGGCACCGGGGGCAAAAATGCAGTTTGGCGCCCCAAGCCCATATGCGACTTGCACACTTAGTCACATGCCGATGAGCTGTTCTGCATTAGGGCTCTTTCACACATCCGTGTTTCCAGTAAGTGTGGTGACAGTTTCCACAGGTACAGAAGACACTGACACACGCAGACCCATTCAAATCTATGGGTCTTGTGCACGTCAGTGTGTTTCCACGGACCGTGTGTCTGTGTGCTCCACATGCTATGTCCGCTTTTTTTTTTTATGGATGCACGGTCCACAAAACGTCCCACACGGAGAACATCCGTGTTTCACGTACCGGCGCCTAGGAATCAGTGGTACAGTTAGCGCTGTTCCCAAGTGCCAGTGCTGAACACTGCCCTCATCATGGTTCCCTGCCAGCGCTGCGATCAGCACCAGCAGGGACAATGATGAGGGTGGTAGTAGTAGTCTGATCCCGCAGTGTCCCTGTGTAAAAATAAGAATAAAATCCCTATAGTCACCTGTCCGGAGATGTCCCCCACTGTAATCCTCTGACTGCTGACGCCGAGGAGCAAGAGCCGCTCCGGAGCTGTGCTCATTGAGTGACAGGACACTGTTGCTGAGCTCAGCTCCAGGTCCCGCTCGCTGGAGCAGCTCATTCTCCCCGGCATCAGCGGATTACAGCAGGGGACACCTAGGACAGGTGAGCATATGGATTTTATTCTTATTTTTACACAGGGACACTGAGGGAGCAGACTACTACTATCCTTATCATTGTCCCTGCTGGTGCTGATGTAGCGCTGATTCCCACGTACCGGTAAGTGTGATCCTGATGCGCCACACAATTGCCACACGTGTGACACACACGGACATCTCTGGTACCGGAAATATATGGACTTGTGAAACCAGCCCAATTCTCTCAATGTTCAGTGAAAAACAGAAGCAGGTCTGGTCTTCTGCAGCACATCCCCACACAGTGCCCTTAAAGATAGCAGTGTAAGTATAATGCTCCTGAATAAAAATATCTGCCCTACACTGAGCCCCTGAATAGATAGTTGCCCCTCACTATATGCCCTGCAAAAAATATGACCCCTACACTGCCCCTCTCGTGGTACATGCCCTCCACACTGCCCTCTTTCCATACTGGGCCCCCCTCCCCTATAAGGCCCAGTCTGTATACTGTGCCCCCTCATCACACTCCGCCTCCTTGGCATACTGTCCCATCCTGTCTGTGACCTTACACTGCCCCCCCCCCCATGCTAGCCCCAACACTACTCAGTCTCTATTCTGTGCCCACTCACACTTTTCTCCCCCTGCCTCCTCACACTATCATCTCTCAAATCCCCCTACTAACCACACTGTCTCCTCAAACCCTTCATACATCCCTCCCCCACCCCCCGAATTCCCCATACTGTGTGTGCACACATCACATCACCCTCGCTCCTTATATAGTATCCGCATACATTCCCCTCCTTCTCTCCCCATATTGCGTACGTACCCACCCTTC
This sequence comes from Phyllobates terribilis, assembly GCF_046119375.1. Taxonomy (NCBI): domain Eukaryota; kingdom Metazoa; phylum Chordata; class Amphibia; order Anura; family Dendrobatidae; genus Phyllobates; species Phyllobates terribilis. The sequence continues at coordinate 569,395,931 of NW_027362763.1, forward strand.
CCATTCTGTGTCCGCACCAATCACCCACACACAAAATTTCCCCCACCCCTCTCCCCACACTAAATCTCCTCCTAGCCATACCATAAATCTTCCCCCAGCAATACAATAAATCTCCATTACATCTTTGGTGTCTTCAGCTCTGGAGCACAGAGCACTTACCACCAATGGCCGTGTCTGCAGCACCGGTGAGTGACACCAGAAGCGTGACCACATGACCTGATCACGCTGCTGGCGCCTCTCTGACCCAGCATAGAACTGCCGACTCTCAGTCCGGGAGGGAGGCAGAATGCAGACACCGGGGGAGACACCTCGCAACGCCGCATTAGGCAGCCCGACAGCGCCCCTACCCCCCCCCCCATATCATAGATACGCCTCTGTCACAAGATGTCGGCAGCACCGGGAACACCTGAAGACAGTGGCTGGTAAGTATAATACTAGGGTCAGGGAACTTACATTTGTGGCACAAAAAAAAAAAAGAGAAAAAAAAAAAAAAAAACACTACCGGCAGCCATCTAATGTGTATGGCCAAACAACCAATATTTAAAAAAAAAAAAACCCATACGCTTCAGGCAAAGCACAAGAGATTTCCTGAAATGTCTACCACTTCAAAATAAAATATTAAGTGGATACCGGCATCTAAAAGACATTGTGAGCACGTGCCCATGACAAAATGCAAACTTTTTTTTAATAATTTTCTGTAAACCTTTTGTATATTGGGGGTTTATTACCTTTTTTGTGTACTATTTTCTTAACATTTTTTTTTAATCAATTAAAGTAATGAATAAAATCCTAGCATTTTATGATTTAAAAGTCATCGAAAACACACACACAAAAGAAAACCACATTACACTGTGTACCCATACCAACGGACCTCCTCATTACAAAAAAAATAAAATAATTGTGTTTTACTCAAACAATAAGATGTTTCAGAGAAAACCTAGTTATAAAAAGTGTGACACTCAGGGAGAAGGGTCTACAGGGCAGATCCCCTCTGGCTTTTCTCTACACAGCTCGGCTTCAAAGCCAGTTCTCTCTCTTACACTTGGTCAATTACTACATAACAAAATTATGGCAAAACAAAGTAAAGCACACGTGTCTTGGTGTTGTAGTTTTTAGCTGTGCAATACAATTACATAACTTGTGAATCCAGTCTTACCAGAGTCCAGTGTTGTAAGGAGCCGAGCACCAGTATGATTATTACATGAATAAGACACTATTTCAACAATGAAAAGTTTCCACTGAACGACAATAGAGATGTTGAAAAGCAATGCTGTACTACACAGTATTCGTCTCTTTCAGTGACCCTCTGTGTAGGAAAGCGCAGTCTCCTGAGCCTTCTTATACAGTAAAACAAACAGTATACAGACACATAGCAGCCAGACTTTCTGCCCGGTGAATGAGGGCATATGGGAAGAGCTACTGTCGTGTACTGTAGGGTAGGTGTAGTGTGACAGCTGCATAGAAATACATGCAGTCACGCTTCTGGTGGGAAAGCCGACGGACAGTCTGAGCATTGCTTTGTAATCCTCGGCCGAATTGTACGGCCGTGTATCTCTCACCTCACGATTTCAGCCTGCTGAGAGCAGAAAAATATCTTAACCAAATTAAAAACACTAAACAAGAATTATAAGGCTTTATTCACACATCAGTAATTTTGATCAGCATTTCTATGCAAAAAAAAAAAAACAAGTGTCTCCAAAACACAGAAGAGATTTCAACCTTTCAATTAAAGTTTTTCTCTGTCAGCTCCACTCATGAATTTGGCATACAAACTGTAGGGTCACACAAGTTTTCTCCACATCGGAGAACGGTCTGATTAAGGAAGGGAGGGGTAGTTTCCCCATCTTCTTTGACAGCGCTGTAAGAGCACAGTGTAAGGTTATGTGCACTCGTTCAGGAACTGAAGCAGAAATTTCCTGAGCGTTTTTGCCTTTGCTGGCAGAAAAAAAACGCATGCGGATTTACATACGTTTTTAGAAGCGGTTTTTGAAGCATCAATGAATGATTTTTGGAGCTAAATAAAGTTATTTGGTGGGACATTGCTTAAGCCCTTGGATTACCATAAGAACTGGGGTGAGTATATTGGTTCATTTAAATGATTAAAGAATGGGCCTGTTGTATTTCAAATAAAGTGTTTACACTGTGTCTGTGTGTTTCTTTACTTTGTTTGGTCATGAAAAGGTCCGATTGACACCTTGACATCACCAAACAAAAGAGCTGGGTGTGAGCTAGTCAAATTTACCCAATCTTCATTAGCATTTCTATTCATGTAATTTATGTGACAACTGTGAGCTGTTTTTTTAGCCTGGGAAGGTGCCATTAGGCAAACATTTCCCTGACCATTAAATAACATCTCACAGCTAGTTCGTTAGCCCCTACGTCCCCTGATCAGCACTCAGCAGCGCTTTGGACACAACGTATTTATGTTGCATCCAAAACGCGGTGTTCTAATGCCGCACTTTCGTTGTCGGTACATGTGAATTCACCGCATATAATGACACTTCAAATCGGTCAAAATCTGCAGCGGAGACTAGTGTGTCTGCTACAGAAATGGACATGCTGCGGGTGAGTTTGGGTACGTGGCCACGGTCAGGAGCCGCTTTGACGCTGCGTATTTATACAGCGTCAAACCCACAGCGTCCAGATGTTACAGCATAGTGGATGGGATCTCAAGACATCCCATGTCCGCTATGCGTGCATCAGAAGCTGCAAATCACCCGTGGACATTGACATGCGGCGCTTCTTTCAGGACAGCAGCATGTCAATTTCTCTTGCACAGTTGCTAGTCTCCACAACAGAAATTTGACCACTAGATAGTATTGAATGCTGTAAATCCATATGGTTCAGCGAACACATGTGGATTTACCTGCATTCAATAGAATGCAACGTTTTGGACGCAGCAAAAATTTGCATCCAAAGAGCTGCTACGTCTGAATTATGGGCACAGAGCCTAAATTTTTTTTAAAAAAAAGAGTGGCGTGGGCTCCTGCGTCATTTTTATAACCAGCAGAGGGAAAGCCGACAGCTGGGGCTTGATATTAGGAGTCGCGGAAAGGGCCATTAGCCAACAATGTTCCCTGGCTATTAATATCAGCCCACAGCAGTTTGTTTAGCCTTTACTGGCTAGATTACAGGGGGACCTCAGAAAAAAATTACGTGAGGTCCCCCTATAAAATCTAACCAGCAAAGGCTACACTAGACAGCTGCGGGCTGATATTAATAGCCATGGATACTAGTCCCCACCGCGGCTATTAATATCACCCCTCAGCAATCCCAGAAATGGCGCATCCATATGATGCGCCAAATCTGGAGCTTAGCCTCCGCTCTTCCCCCTGCCCGGTAGCGGTGGCGAGTGGGGTAACGGGGTTGCGGTTCACGTCAGTCTTGTATTGGCGGCTGACGTGAAGCCCAGGTTAGTAATGGAGGAGACGCCCCCATTACTAACCGCATGGTAAAATGATCGCCGCTATTTCAATAAAAGACACGACCAGAATAAAGTATTGTAATGAAATAAAACACACACGGTTCTACAATTTTTTTTTAAATTTTATTTATTTATTTATTTTTTACTAGCGTGGGCACGCGGGCTGGGAAGAGCCGACTGCTGCTTCTCCCATCCAAGCTGCTCTTGCTATCAACAGCCAAAGAAGAGCAGCGGTCGGATGAGAGGAGTAGCAGCCTCCTCTCCCGACCCGGGTACCAGCCGCAGGGCGATTCCGGCGCGATTTTGCGCCTATTGATTTTCATTGAAACGCAGCAAATCCGCATGTATAGATATTATACATGTGGGTTTGCTGCGATTCAATGCAAGTGAATTTATTTATTTATTTTACTCACTTATATAGCGCCATTAATTCCACAGCGCTTTACAGACATTGTGAGCCCCGATGTGGTCAGTGCCCATAATCTACATTTCCTATCAATGGGCGCGAATTCGCCACGGAATCACGCAAGAATTGGTTATGCTACGGTTCGTGCTGCAATGATATGATAATCAGGTGAGGAAATTTCCACATCATGTGCACAGCACATGCAGATCATCATTGCTATACATGGCAGACCTTTTAACAAGTGGTTTTAATGCGTATCCGCGGCGGAAAGACAGACGCGGAAACGCATTAAAACCGCATCGTGTGCACTTAGCCTAAGAAGAATACCTGGCATGCAGGGACCAGCGCTGCCCCTATCAGTGACATCACTTGCAAGCAGAGCCCAGTGCTGCCCCTGCTGCCTTCTCTCCTTACAGTGGGCTCTCTTACCGCCTCGCTACTTTTAATCAACTATTGAGAGAGTATACTGCACAGTGACAAGAATCTACTGAGCATACATTGGAATGGACAACTGACGCATGCTCATCAGAGCAGGGACTAGCCCAGCCCCTGAAATGGAGGTCTCTAATGACACTTTGCTTGAGGGAGGGGCAGAGGTTGTTGCTGTGACACCAGGAGTGGAACAATCAGAGGAAAAAGTATAAGAGAAACACGTCACCAATTCTGTATTTTTTACCTAATCCTGGTTTTGACTTACAAATACTGAATGTGTCCTTATAAAAAAAATAAAAACAATAGAGTGAGGACATAGAAATTTAAGATTAAGATTGTGTTTTGGACCACCCCTTTAAAGAGCCATTTCAATCATTGTTCTATTCCCCTGTTGCTGATAGTTCAATAAATAAATAGAGTGGTGGATAGCTATTCCCAACATGTAAAGGCATCACCTAACTCTTTAAAGTAACGGTCACTTCTTCTTCAGGGGCTGCCAATGCATTAGTAATTATGAAAATCACCGCCAAATTAATAACATCTTGCATGGCATCAGAAAGTGATTTACTTTTTTTGGGGGGGGTTTTGTTTTGTTTTTTTTAAGTCAGAAGTACATTTGACAGGACTGGGAAATAAATAGAATAACCTACTTCTTTCTGGATCCACTTCTGGCTGGTCTCAAAAAAACTGCACCAAATATCGCCGCGTGTGAATCTAGCCCCTCAAGGTTTTATACTCTAACATTACATAAGAAATATAAATCGAGCTAAGGTTACATCTAAGACCTCAACAGTGATCAACACAAAAATAATGGTTAAGGCCACAGATTATCAGAGATTTCAGGAATCTAATATAACTTCCAAATGGCTGATGAATAAATGATGAAGGTTTGTGAATTATTTATTCAGTTACATCATTTATATATACAAAAAGGTAGGTGCAGACATTACATGATTCATGTAGTTGAAAAGTTTGAACACATTGCTTACACAATTTCTGTTCAAGTACCTTTATGGGCTGTGTTCACGTCACGTTCCCCACCCCATTCTGCACTCCATTAGGGGCTTCCGTCTACTATGGTAATGTGTCTGGCTAAAAAGACGGAACATAAGGATCATCAAGTGGAAGTCAACGTTTCACATATAAGGGTATGTGCACATGACGTCTTTTTCAGACAGATTCCCTCCAAAAAAGTGCAGCAAAAACAGTGTAAAATTAACATATATTTCACAGCAATGTAAAAAAAGAATTGCTGTGCACATTAGTTTTTTTTTTCTTAATTCTTTTAACCATTACAGGGTTCCCCTAGGAAAACTTCAGCGGTGCCTACTGGTGTCCGCACAAAGTTGTTTTTTTTGGAGGCAGCCAAAACAAGTTTTCTATTGGAAACAGTTTTAGAAAATGCTCCTTCTAAGGCCACAGTCTACTATCAGTATTCGGTCAATATTTTTTCTCAGGAGTGGGAGCCAAAACCAGGAGTGGGTGATAAATGCAGAATTGGTGACTTGCTTCTATTATACATTTTCTCTGATTGTTCCTCGTCTGGTTTTGGCTCCCACTCCTGAGAAAAAAATACTGACCAAATACTGATAGTGGGGCAGTGGCCTTAGGTGGGTTTTTGGAGAAGTTTTGTTTCCTGAAGCAATTTTGAAGGGAAAAAAAAAATTGCAACAGAAATGAAGCAGAGTCTTTCAAGTGCTCCCTGAGCAATTTTTCAGTTTTTTTTTTGTTTTGTTTTTTAAAGCAGACCTTCTCTAAATACTCTTCAAAAACCTTTTTGCGCACATACCCTCGAGATACAATTCTAAAGGAATGCGCACACAGAGGTTTTTGAAGTATGATGAGTATATAGTGCATTTTTGACATTGCCTATTTTCACAGTGAAAAACAAAAAACAGCATATTACAGTTCCAGCTAAGTGAATGGGGTTTGTAGAAAGCTCATAGCCAACAAATTTTTTTTTCCTTTAAAAACAGCATAAACCAACCTGTGGTGTGTATTTGAAATTCGCAACATGTCAATCTTCCTGGCAGTAAATATGCATTTTAATTGCAACTCTTCTCCATAGACTTGAGGGATGAGGGTGTTTTGCAAGGAAAAAAAAACCCACACACGTTTAAGGACTTTCCATAGCAGAAATTCACTAAATATGCACGATATCCCCCCCACACATGGCTGTATCAGTAACTCTTATTAAAGCTCATTAACAGGAGTGTCCAAAACGAACTAGCTTTTATTTAAAACAAGACATACCTAAAAAGACAAAACGTAGCTGAAGTAAAAAAACAACAAAAAAACGCAAGTAGCTTAATTTGTGCAGAAATGTTGCAGCATCAAAAAACACACTACGGTAATACTCATCGTGGGAACTTAGCTTTAGGACTCATGCAGACTGGTGTATAAATTGGACGTGTACTAACAGACAGCATTGACCCATGTTATTCAATAGAGCGGGTCAGATGAAATACACTGGCCGCAGTGTACTTGACATAACACTTTATAACTTACTGAGCAGTGGGAGCCGGGCACTAATTGGCAGAATGGGGAATTTTCATTCCCATTACAAAAAGGTCCTTCAGGTCAAATGCCCGCCTGCCAAAAGAGCCAAGCACAGTGCTTTGCAGCCCCTTAGGGAATGTAATGGACCAGTGGGAAACGGGAAAAAAGTGCCCCACTCAAACAAATGGTGCCCAAGCAATCGGACCACCATAATCAATAAGTTATCAACTGTAGATAGGCAATAACTTGGTTTTCCCCAGCAACACTTGTAAAGGAAAATAAATAGGCGGTGCCAATCCAAATCGTAACAGAAGGGAGATTGCACATCTAATGTGCCATGATGGTCTTAAATTAGGGATGTCAAACTCAAATAAAGAGGGCCAAAATTAAAAACATGGACAAAGTCGCGGGCCAACTTTGATATTTATTAAAAAAAATATATATATATGTCTAAAATTTAGGACGTTTTTCCTTATCAAATATAATGATGAAACTTTTCAAATGGAATTAAGCTTTAAGGCGTTGTGCCACGAACAAAGTACATTTTGAGCAATAGATCTTAGAGTAAATTAAAAACACAATCACAAATAGGGCATATTGGAATAAAATGTTGTGTAAGGCTATGTGCCCACGTTGCGGAAATGAAGCGGAAAATTTGCGCATGTCCTTTCCCGGAAAAACGCATGCTGGAATTTCGCAAGCATTTATCGCGCGTTTTCGACATGCGGAATTGCCTTGCGTTTTTTATTGCATTGAAAAGGCAATTCCGCATGCGGAAACGCAAAATTAATTTTACATGCTGCGGATTTTTGTGCGCATCAAAAACGCTGCGGAAAAATCCGCAGCATGGGCATAGAACTTGCGGATTCTCATTGGGGACCATGGGGGGGGGGGCGGATTACCAAGCGTTTTACAAGCGTTTCCGCTGCGGAAATTCCGCATCAAATACACTTGTAAAACGGTACGTGGGCACATACCCTAAGAGCAGTAAAAAGCATATGGCCCAAAGGCCTAATTTCAATATGTAATTAAGGATAAAAAAAAAATATCTTAAATTAATAAATAATACAGTATGATGCCAACAAAAGTACACCCCAAACACAGTATGATACCCCCACAGTGAATTCATCCACACACACAGTAAGATGACCATACTGTACCCCCTGGAAAGTATGATGTCGCAATTGTGATCCCACAAAGCCCGCCACACAGTATAACGGGCCCCACAGAGTCCTCAGCGTAGCGGGCCAAATATAATCACCCTGAGGGCCAGATTTGGCCCACGGGCCAGAGTTTGACATGTGTGCCTTAAATGCAACCTTTTACAATTGTATTTTTTTTTCTTTTAAACAGCATATGGCATAATAAAACTAAAAAAATAAATAAACACTCCTGATCACCTCCTCTTTCCCTGGCAAAGTAGTGCAAAAGCTCTGATGGTCATCCAGTCTTTGTGCACAATTGGCCAGCACATGACCACTTCAGCCAACTACTGGCATCACCAATCAGCATGCTAGTAGTATGGCACATGACCACTGACTGACTGCAGTGGTCTAAGTCTGGGGGACTACCAGTGTTTATTCACGGCAACACTAAGGGGAGAGAAGAGGTGAATACTGTTTATTTGGTTATCAAATAACAGTCGGTGTAGCCAATCAATGTTACAATGCTAGACAGGAACAGTCACCGCCTGGAAAGTCTTCACTATACTCCTTTGTCAACTTCCTTTTCTATAATATGTATGGCCACCTTCACACAACTACAGCATGTCTCCTCATGTACTGCGTGTAAGGGACTTCCCATAATAAAAAGGTATGACCCATTGACTGGAGAGGTGGTGTCTGATCACTGGGGTCCAGCTACTGATCATGAGAATCAGGTCACATGTGTCGCCCCCCCCACAAAAAAAAAACAAAAAAAAACAGTGAACAGCTCCATAGGTTATAAAGGATAGATGTTTTATTCTTGAGAAACATGGATGGATCACAGAAGCAGGAATGAGGCCTAAGTGAAAGTGGTTGATGCTGTTCTTAAAAAGTCTATGGGACAGAGGGAGACAGCAGAGCACCTTGTGCAACTTTCTCATGCGTTTTGTATTTCTCTGCTTGCAGTCAGTGAACTGAAAGAATCTTGCTTACATCTAGAGGCTGAAAATTACGTCTCACATGTGAGAACACGTCCCAATATATCCCATCCAGACATCCGTCAGATGTAAACACATCGGCAGCGCAGATTTCGCATACATGAGTGGCTGTGGAATGTATGGGAGCCTGGGCCTGTACCAAGACTGGATGCATCATAAACCATCAGCTGGGAGAAAAGTCAGCTCTGCACAGGTGTCTGCCTCTGGGTGTACACAGGTTTCCATTCACTGACAGCAAACAGCAGGAGAATTAGAAACTCAAAAGACAGATCATAGCAGAACAATTGCAGAACAGTTCATTTTGTAATTCGGTTTAGGGTTTGGTTTTTTCTTATCCCCATTATACAGGAAATATTGACAGCCATTTTCATTGCATAACTGTCACAGAGCAAGTATTAACAACATGCTGCTTATAGAAAACCACCATGAAACCGTGGCCATGAGCTGGTGATGCCAGGCTGCAATCAGGACCCATGCAGGGTTCATTGATCAATTGTGCAGTGTGCAGAAAAAGCCTAGAGGCACAGTGACACTTCTACATACACCCAGAGGCTGGCACAGAAGCACAGGGGCAGACTTCATCAGCCAGCAGCAGAAACACCAGCACAATGAAAGCCAGGGCACCCTACACTGCCAGCAGCTGGCACACCACAGTGGATAAAGCCCAGGTAACAGAGCCGGGAGCTGGCACACCGGGCATACCACAGTGCATAAAGCCCAGGTAACAGAGATGGGAGCTGGCACACCACAGTGGATAAAGCCCAGGTAAGAGAGCCAGGAGCTGGCACACCACAGTGGATAAAGCCCAGGTAACAGAGCCAGCAGCTGGCACACTGGGCATACCACAGTGGATAAAGCACTGGTAACAGAGCCGGGAGCTGGCACACCGGGCATACCACAGTGGATAAAGCAGAGATAACAGAGCCAGGAGCTGGCACACCACAGTGGATAAAGCCCAGGTAACAGAGCCAGGAGCTGGCACACCACAGTGGATAAAGCCCAGGTAACAGAGCCAGCAGCTGGCACACCGGGCATACCACAGTGGATAAAGCAGAGATAACAGAGCCAGCAGCTGGCACACCACAGTGGATAAAGCCCAGGTAACAGAGCCAGCAGCTGGCACACCACAGTGGATAAAGCCCAGGTAACAGAGCCAGCAGCTGGCACACCGGGCATACCACAGTGGATAAAGCCCAGGTAACAGAGCCAGCAGCTGGCACACCACAGTGGATAAAGCCCAGGTAACAGAGCCAGCAGCTGGCACACCTTCTCCAGCAAAGTGCTACCAACACAGGACACAACACCTGCCACCGCAGGGTGAGGGAGGGTACTTACTGGCGCCTACAAAGCAGTCCGTGAACCTTCTAAAGCAGCCTTCAGATGAGGGTCCATCTTCCATGTCTGCCCCCACTGATGGCAAGAGGAAAGGGATCCAGAGGAAGAAGCCCCTCTGCTGTCAGCCTGGCAGTACCTATATGGTTACGGGAGACTGGGCACCTCCGCCCTGTCATCCACAGGATGGGAGAAGGCTGTGCACCGAAGAGCTGTGACTCCAGCGCCGCTGCCTCCCAGCCAGCACTTCTCGGTTTTCTCCTGCCTCCACCCACCACACTTTGTATGCTTCCCTCTGCCGGCGATGGAGGAGGGTGGGGTGCCAGCAGTGGGTGGGAGACAATGTATGACAAGCCTGAGAGCCGGCCGGGGAGAGGAGGAGGTGCGGAGGGCGGGCTGTGCGGCTCCAGCCTCCTGTCAGGCAGCTGTGGGCTGGAGGCGAAGGCTGGAAAGCCTGTGAATGGGACCGAGCTGCGGGAGAGCTGAGGGAGGAGCGGGGATGACGGCACTGACGCCTCCCTCCTCCCTGATAGATGGTGTATGCCTGCATAGACGGTCTGTGCTCAGATATATGGCCTCATAGATGGTGCTCTAGTACTGTGTGCACATAGAGATGTGCCCTCATGGATGGTGTGCCAAGACAGCCATTATAGATGGTGCCCTCATACGCGGTGTGTGTATAGCTATGTGCCCTCATACACGGTGTGTGTATAGCTATGTGCCCTCATACACGGTGTGTGTATAGCTATGTGCCCTCATACACGGTGTGTGTATAGCTATGTGCCCTCATACACGGTGTGTGTGTATAGCTATGTGCCCTCATACACGGTGTGTGTGTATAGCTATGTGCCCTCATACACGGTGTGTGTATAGCTATGTGCCCTCATACACGGTGTGTGTGTATAGCTATGTGCCCTCATACACGGTGTGTGTATAGCTATGTGCCCTCATACACGGTGTGTATAGCTATGTGCCCTCATACACGGTGTGTGTATAGCTATGTGCCCTCATACACGGTGTGCGTGTATAGCTATGTGCCCTCATACACGGTGTGCGTGTATAGCTATGTGCCCTCATACGCGGTGTGTGTGTATAGCTATGTGCCCTCATACGCGGTGTGTGTGTATAGCTATGTGCCCTCATACGCGGTGTGTGTGTATAGCTATGTGCCCTCATACACGGAGTGTGTATAGATATGTGCCCTCATACGCGGTGTGTGTGTATAGCTATGTGCCCTCATACGCGGTGTGTGTGTATAGCTATGTGCCCTCATACACGGAGTGTGTATAGCTATGTGCCCTCATACACGGTGTGTGTGTATAGCTATGTGCCCTTATACACGCTGTGTGTATAGCTATGTTCCCTCATACACGGTGTGTGTGTATAGCTATGTGCCCTCATACGTGGTGTGTGTATAGCTATGTGCCCTCATACGCGGTGTGTGTATAGCTATGTGCCCTCATACACGGAGTGTGTGTATAGCTATGTGCCCTCATACACGGAGTGTGTATAGCTATGTGCCCTCATACACGGTGTGTGTGTATAGCTATGTGCCCTTATACGCGGTGTGTGTATAGCTATGTGCCCTCATACACGGTGTGTGTGTATAGCTATGTGCCCTCATACACGGTGTGTGTGTATAGCTATGTGCCCTCATACACGGTGTGTGTGTATAGCTATGTGCCCTCATACACGGTGTGTGTGTATAGCTATGTGCCCTCATACGTGGTGTGTGTGTATAGCTATGTGCCCTCATACGTGGAGTGTGTGTATAGCTATGTGCCCTCATACACGGTGTGCGTGTATAGCTATGTGCCCTCATACACGGTGTGCGTGTATAGCTATGTGCCCTCATACACGGTGTGTGTGTATAGCTATGTGCCCTCATACGTGGTGTGTGTATAGCTATGTGCCCTCATACGCGGTGTGTGTATAGCTATGTGCCCTCATACACGGAGTGTGTGTATAGCTATGTGCCCTCATACACGGAGTGTGTATAGCTATGTGCCCTCATACGCGGTGTGTGTGTATAGCTATGTGCCCTTATACGCGGTGTGTGTATAGCTATGTGCCCTCATACACGGTGTGTGTGTATAGCTATGTGCCCTCATACACGGTGTGTGTGTATAGCTATGTGCCCTCATACACGGTGTGTGTGTATAGCTATGTGCCCTCATACACGGTGTGTGTGTATAGCTATGTGCCCTCATACGTGGTGTGTGTATAGCTATGTGCCCTCATACGCGGTGTGTGTATAGCTATGTGCCCTCATACACGGTGTGTGTATAGCTATGTGCCCTCATACACGGTGTGTGTGTATAGCTATGTGCCCTCATACACGGTGTGTGTATAGCTATGTGCCCTCATACACGGTGTGTGTGTATAGCTATGTGCCCTCATACACGGTGTGTGTGTATAGCTATGTGCCCTCATACACGCTGTGTGTATAGCTATGTGCCCTCATACACGCTGTGTGTATAGCTATGTGCCCTCATACACGGTGTGTGTATAGCTATGTGCCCTCATACACGGTGTGTGTATAGCTATGTGCCCTCATACACGGTGTGTGTGTATAGCTATGTGCCCTCATACACGGTGTGTGTATAGCTATGTGCCCTCATACACGGTGTGTGTGTATAGCTATGTGCCCTCATACACGGTGTGTGTGTATAGCTATGTGCCCTCATACACGGTGTGTGTATAGCTATGTGCCCTCATACACGGTGTGTGTATAGCTATGTGCCCTCATACACGGTGTGTGTGTATAGCTATGTGCCCTCATACGCGGTGTGTGTATAGATATGTGCCCTCATACACGGTGTGTGTATAGATATGTGCCCTCATACACGGTGTGTGTGTATAGCTATGTGCCCTCATACACAGTGTGTGTGTGTATAGCTATGTGCCCTCATACACGGTGTGTGTGTGTATAGCTATGTGCCCTCATACACGGTGTGTGTGTATAGCTATGTGCCCTCATACACGGTGTGTGTGTATAGCTATGTGCCCTCATACACGGTGTGTGTGTATAGCTATGTGCCCTCATACGCGGTGTGTGTGTATAGCTATGTGCCCTCATACGCGGTGTGTGTGTATAGCTATGTGCCCTCATACGCGGTGTGTGTGTATAGCTATGTGCCCTCATACACGGAGTGTGTATAGCTATGTGCCCTCATACGCGGTGTGTGTGTATAGCTATGTGCCCTCATACGCGGTGTGTGTGTATAGCTATGTGCCCTCATACACGGAGTGTGTATAGCTATGTGCCCTCATACACGGTGTGTGTGTATAGCTATGTGCCCTCATACACGCTGTGTGTATAGCTATGTTCCCTCATACACGCTGTGTGTATAGCTATGTTCCCTCATACACGCTGTGTGTATAGCTATGTGCCCTCATACACGGTGTGTGTGTATAGCTATGTGCCCTCATACACGGTGTGTGTGTATAGCTATGTGCCCTCATACACGGTGTGTGTGTATAGCTATGTGCCCTCATACACGGTGTGTGTGTATAGCTATGTGCCCTCATACACGCTGTGTGTATAGCTATGTGCCCTCATACACGCTGTGTGTATAGCTATGTGCCCTCATACACGCTGTATGTATAGCTATGTGCCCTCATACACGCTGTGTGTATAGCTATGTGCCCTCATACACGCTGTGTGTATAGCTATGTGCCCTCATACACGCTGTGTGTATAGCTATGTGCCCTCATACACGCTGTGTGTATAGCTATGTGCCCTCATACACGCTGTGTGTATAGCTATGTGCCCTCATACACGCTGTGTGTATAGCTATGTGCCCTCATACATGCTGTGTGTGTATAGATATGTGCCCTCATACACGCTGTGTGTGTATAGATATGTGCCCTCATACACGCTGTGTGTATAGCTATGTGCCCTCATACACGCTGTGTGTATAGCTATGTGCCCTCATACACGCTGTGTGTATAGCTATGTGCCCTCATACACGCTGTGTGTATAGCTATGTGCCCTCATACACGCTGTGTGTATAGCTATGTGCCCTCATACACGCTGTGTGTATAGCTATGTGCCCTCATACACGCTGTGTGTGTATAGATATGTGCCCTCATACACGCTGTGTGTGTATAGATATGTGCCCTCATACACGCTGTGTGTGTATAGATATGTGCCCTCATACACGCTGTGTGTGTATAGATATGTGCCCTCATACACGCTGTGTGTGTATAGATATGTGCCCTCATACACGGTGTGTGTGTATAGCTATGTGCCCTCATACACGGTGTGTGTGTATAGCTATGTGCCCTCATACACGGTGTGTGTGTATAGATATGTGCCCTCATACACGCTGTGTGTATAGCTATGTGCCCTCATACACGATGTGTGTGTATAGCTATGTGCCCTCATACACGGTGTGTGTGTATAGCTATGTGCCCTCATACACGGTGTGTGTGTATAGCTATGTGCCCTCATACACGGTGTGTGTGTATAGCTATGTGCCCTCATACACGGTGTGTGTGTATAGATATGTGCCCTCATACACGCTGTGTGTGTATAGATATGTGCCCTCATACACGGTGTGTGTGTATAGCTATGTGCCCTCATACACGGTGTGTGTGTATAGCTATGTGCCCTCATACACGGTGTGTGTGTATAGATATGTGCCCTCATACACGCTGTGTGTATAGCTATGTGCCCTCATACACGATGTGTGTGTATAGCTATGTGCCCTCATACACGGTGTGTGTGTATAGCTATGTGCCCTCATACACGGTGTGTGTGTATAGATATGTGCCCTCATACACGGTGTGTGTGTATAGATATGTGCCCTCATACACGGTGTGTGTGTATAGATATGTGCCCTCATACACGCTGTGTGTATAGCTATGTGCCCTCATACACGATGTGTGTGTATAGCTATGTGCCCTCATACACGGTGTGTGTGTATAGCTATGTGCCCTCATACACGGTGTGTGTGCGTAGCTATGTGCCCTCATACGCGGTGTGTGCGTAGCTATGTGCCCTCATACGCGGTGTGTGCGTAGCTGTGTTCCCTCATGCGCGGTGTGTGCGTAGCTGTGTGCCCTCATGCGCGGTGTGTGCGTAGCTGTGTGCCCTCATGCGCGGTGTGTGCGTAGCTGTGTGCCCTCATGCGCGGTGTGTGCGTAGCTGTGTGCCCTCATGCGCGGTGTGTGCGTAGCTGTGTGCCCTCATGCGCGGTGTGTGCGTAGCTGTGTGCCCTCATGCGCGGTGTGTGCGTAGCTGTGTGCCCTCATGCGCGGTGTGTGCGTAGCTGTGTGCCCTCATGCGCGGTGTGTGCGTAGCTGTGTGCCCTCATGCGCGGTGTGTGCGTAGCTGTGTGCCCTCATGCGCGGTGTGTGCGTAGCTGTGTGCCCTCATGCGCGGTGTGTGCGTAGCTGTGTGCCCTCATGCGCGGTGTGTGCGTAGCTGTGTGCCCTCATGCGCGGTGTGTGCGTAGCTGTGTGCCCTCATGCGCGGTGTGTGCGTAGCGGTGTGCCCTCATGCGCGGTGTGTGCGTAGCGGTGTGCCCTCATGCGCGGTGTGTGCGTAGCTGTGTGCCCCCATGCGCGGTGTGTGCGTAGCTGTGTGCCCTCATGCGCGGTGTGTGCGTAGCTGTGTGCCCCCATGCGCGGTGTGTGCGTAGCTGTGTGCCCCCATGCGCGGTGTGTGCGTAGCTGTGTGCCCCCATGCGCGGTGTGTGCGTAGCTGTGTGCCCCCATGCGCGGTGTGTGCGTAACTGTGTGCCCCCATGCGCGGTGTGTGCGTAGCTGTGTGCCCTCATGCGCGATGTGTGCGTAGCTGTGTGCCCTCATGCGCGGTGTGTGCGTAGCTGTGTGCCCCCATGCGCGGTGTGTGCGTAGCTGTGTGCCCCCATGCGCGGTGTGTGCGTAGCTGTGTGCCCCCATGCGCGGTGTGTGCGTAACTGTGTGCCCCCATGCGCGATGTGTGCGTAGCTGTGTGCCCTCATGCGCGATGTGTGCGTAGCTGTGTGCCCTCATGCGCGGTGTGTGCGTAGCTGTGTGCCCCCATGCGCGGTGTGTGCGTAGCTGTGTGCCCTCATGCGCGGTGTGTGCGTAGCTGTGTGCCCTCATGCGCGGTGTGTGCGTAGCTGTGTGCCCTCATGCGCGGTGTGTGCGTAGCTGTGTGCCCCCATGCGCGGTGTGTGCGTAGCTGTGTGCCCCCATACGCGGTGTGTGCGTAGCTGTGTGCCCTCATGCGCTGTGTGGGCATTAGGGTTGCCAACTTGACTTTCTTATTTTTTTCGGACTGCTTATCAAAAAATCACATATAAACAGAAAAAACTGACCTGCACTTCCAAAACAAGAAATAGGTGTGTACAGGTGCTTACTAGGAGCAGCTACCTCCATATAAATAAATCTAGAGCAGTAATGCTATTCAAATTTCATATATTTCATGTTTACATACTTAGCGTATTTTTGTTAGTTGTATATGGAGGTAGCTGCTCCTAGTAAGCACCTGTCTTTAAGTGATACTTGTCTACAGCCCATAATTCTGATATGAAGACATCAGCTGCATTCACTGTAATCTGTAAAATAATAATTAGGCTATGTGCCCACAATGCGGTTTTAAGCGTTTCTGCAGCGGCAAAAACGCTGCAGAAACGCTTAAAAAACGCATGGTAGAAGGCCTGCCATGACCCCCAATGATAATCCGCATGCTGTGCACATGCTGCGGAAATTTCCGCTGCGGAAAAAAACGCAGCACTACCAATTATTTTGCGGAAGCGCTGCATTTTCGCCGCCATTGACTTGCATTAGAACACGCCAATTCCGCAAGACTGCATCTGTACTTGCGTAATTGGCGCATTCTAATGTGCGGATGGTACCCGGGTGTGGAGCACAGGAGACTCTCATCCACACCCAGGTACCATTGAAAGCTGTAAAAAACGAATAAAATAAAAAATAAATATATACTTACCTTCTGGCGGCCCGCGCTGCGCTCCTCCTTGCTTCCCGCACTTCGCAATGGAATGAAGGACCTGCGCTGACGTCAGAGTCATGTGACTGGTCACGCGACGCTGGCGTCGGCAGGTCCTTCACTCTACCGCTGCCGGCACCGAGTGAAGCAAGCCAGCGCAGGCCATCGGAGGGTAAGTATAGATTTATTTTTTTATTTTTTGACATTCTCTCGGGTCACACTATATAAATCCATGCTGATTGCATGGATTTATATAGTGTGACCAAGTTGACAAGCACTTTCCAAGTGATGCTAAAATTGCCTAGAAAGCGCTTGTCAGTCCGCATGCGGAAATGCATGTGAAGAACGCTTCACATCCGCTTGTCCCTGGCAGGAAAACGCATGTACAATCTGCATGCGTTTTTTTCTGCCAGGGAGATGCAGAAACGGTCAGGAAAAAATCCTGAGCATTTCTGCATCGTGGGCACATAGCCTTACAGTAAAATAATCTGTATAAGTTTCTTCAGCTTCAAAAAAGTCACGGACGTTTTTACAGACGGTAAAAAAGTGCCACATTTT
Organism: Phyllobates terribilis; assembly: GCF_046119375.1. Taxonomy (NCBI): domain Eukaryota; kingdom Metazoa; phylum Chordata; class Amphibia; order Anura; family Dendrobatidae; genus Phyllobates; species Phyllobates terribilis. The sequence continues at coordinate 569,413,668 of NW_027362763.1, forward strand.
TACTGACTGTCCTGGAATTTCTGGACAGTTAGCAACTATGGTGTGCATAGATATGCTCCCTTATAGACAGTGTGTACGTAGGCATATGCCCTCATCCATGGTGTTTGCGTAGATATGTGGCTTCATACACGGTGTGTGTATAGTCATATGCCCTCATAGATGGTATGTACGTAGACATATGTGCCCTCATGTGTGCGTAAATGTGTGCTTTTATTGATGGTGTGTGCATAGATATTATGCCCTCTTAGATGGTGTGTAAGTAGACATATGTGCTCATACACAATGTGTGCATAGAGATATGCCCTCATACACGGGGTGTGAGTAGATATGCCCTCGTACATGGTGTGTGCATAGAGATGTGCCACCATACATGGTGTGTGCATAGACATATTTCCAGAATCCGTCCTTTCCTCAACCGTCAATCTACTAAACTGCTTGTGCATGCCCTCATCATCTCCTGACTCGACTACTGCAACATCCTCCTCTGTGGCATACCTGCTAAAACTCTTGCACCTCTCCAGTCTGTCCTTAACTCTGCCGCCCGACTAGTTCATCTTTCTCCTCAATACTTCTCTGCTACCCCCTCCCCCTTGCAAATCCCTTCACTGGCTCCCAATTGCCCAGCGTATCCAGTTCAAACTACTAACACTGACTACAAAGCCATCCATAACCTTTCTCCTCTGTACATCTCTGAACTAATCTCCTGATATATTCCCTCACGTACTCTCCTATCCTCCCAAGACCACCTCCTTTCCTCCACACTTATTCGTTCCTCACCCAATCGCCTCCAAGATTTCTCCCGAATATCCCCCATACTCTGGAATTCTGTGCCTCTACACATCCGATTATCCGCCACATTCGGATCCTTCAGACTTAACCTGAAAACCCATCTCTTCAAGAAGGCTTACAACCTGCAATGAACACACTGCCTCCTCAACACCACTGGAGCTACTGCCTTACCAACACCAGACCTGCGCCTCACCAACACCGGAGCTGCTGCAACCCCCCAATCCACTGTCTCCTTCTCCATCATCCTGTAGAATGTAAGCCCGCAAGGGCAGGGTCCTCTTCCCACTGTACCAGTCTGTCATTGTTTATTTGTTACAGTAAGTGATAACTGTATTTTGTATGTAACCCCTTCTTATGTACAGCACCATGGACTCAATAGTGCTATATAAATAAACAATAATAATAATAGACAGCGTATACATAAACATATGCGCAGGATACAGAAGACAGGAAGACATCACATACCGACCTCCAAGCTACCTCCCCACTCTGCCATCCTGGGAGTTGCTGAGTGTGGCACATGTATGCACTAAGTGAACTGGAGGTGTGCAGAATAATGTCCAATATATTACCCAATGAAAGTGTGTTTCTAGAAGTTGCAGACGTCTCCACCATAGTCTGTACTTGAGTGTCAGTCACAGTCCTCTGCAAGATCAGGTGTAATGCGTCATGCTAGTCACAAAAAGAAATGAGGACTCTTCAGTGCCCAGCATTGGCATTAGTACTGGTAAAAAAGAGACTTACTGGTGTAGGTTGTGATATGAAATGGATAAATCTGATGTGGAAGGAAGCAAAGGCAGTAGTGCAGAATGCCCCCACATAATAGTTATTGTGTGAGGCACCTATGGGCAATGCGTTGTACTCGCTCCATTTAAGCTTTATTCACACATCAGTATTTTTAATCAGTATTTCATTAGGATTTGTATTCTAAAACAAGGAGTGTCTCCAAAACACAGGACACGTGTCAATATTTCAATTATAGTTTTACTCCACAAGTTCCACTCCTGGCTTTGGCATGTAAAAACTAATGAAAAATACTTACCAAATACTGATATGTGAATAAGCCCTAAAGCAATATGTTGTATAAAACAATATGACACCGACATGTGCAGCTTCTTTGTTTGACCATTGGGAGGCCTGTTCTGAGTGGAACTTGTCTTGTTAAACTGCTGTATGATCTTGTCCACCGTGCTGCAGCTCAGTTTCATAGTGTTGGCAATCTTCTTAAAACCTAGGCCATCTTTATGTAGAGCAACAAATCTTTTTTTCAGATCCTCAGAGAGATCTTTGCCATGAGGTGCCATGCTGAACTTCCAGTGACCAGTGTGAGTGAGGGCGATAACACCAAATTTAACACACCTGCTCCCCATTCACACCTGAGATCTTGTAACACTAATGAGTCACATAATACTGGGGAGGGAAAATGGCTAATTGAGCACAATTTTGCCATTTTGACTTAGGGATGTACTCACTTTTGTTCCCAATGGTTTAGACATTAATGACCGTGTGTTGGGTTAGTTAGAGGCCACACCAAATTTACACTGATATACAAGCTCTACACTGACTGATTTACATTGTATCAGAGTGTAATATCTTCAGTGTTGTCCCATGAAAATATATAATAAAATATTTTCAGAAATGTGAGGTGTGTATTCACTTTTGTGATATACTTTTGTGATATATATATAATATAATATTGAAAAAGTATTCATACCTCATTAACCTCTCCACATTATTTCACATCACACCCATAAACTTGCATGTATTTTATTGGTATGTAGTGTGATATACCAACACAAATTAGCAAATATTTGTGAAGTGTAAAGGAAATGATACATGGTTTTCTAATTATTTTAAAAATGTAAATCTGAAAGTTGTGATGTACATGTGTATTCAGCCACCCCCTGTAGTTTGATACCCTTAGGCTATGTGCCCACGATGCAGAAATGAAGCAGAAAATTTCTGCAGCATTTCTGCATCTCCCTGGCAGAAAAAAACGCATGCAGATTGTGCATGCGTTTTTCCTGCAGAATACATGCGGATCCACATGCGGGTTCACATGCGTTTCCGCATGCAGATTGACAAGCACTTTCCAGGCGATAGCATCACTTGGAAAGTGCTTGACAACTAGGTCACACTGTATAAATCCATGCAAACAGCATGGATTTATACAGTGTGAACCGTAAAAATGAAAACAAATAAAGCTATACTCACCCCCGATGCCCCGGCGTGGCTGCAGCGCTGCTTCCTGGCTGGTTCCCGGCTGCCGGCATATCGCGAGACAGAGCGGTGAAGGGCCTGCGGTCACATGACTGTGACGTCACCGAAGGTCCTTCAGCGCTGCTGGCATTCAGAGAGAAGACGCCGGACAGGTGAGTATAAGCTTTATTTGTTATTTTATTGTTTTTTTACAGGTACAATGGTACCCAGGTCTGGATGAGAGTCTCCTCTCCTCCAGAACTGGGTACCATCCGCACATAGAGACGCATAGAAGCCGCTTGTAAAAATGTACAGTCGCGGTTTCTGTGCGTCTCAATGCAAGTCAATGGCGGGAGTTCCGCTGCACTTCCGCAAAATTAAATGACATGCTGCGGATTTTTGTATGCAGCATAAACGCTGCGGAAAAATCCGCAGCATGTGCATAGAACATGCGGAATCCCCTTGGGGACCATGGGGTGCGGATTACCTAGCGTTTTACAAGCGTTTCCGCTGCGGAAATTCCGCAGCATAAACGCTTGAAAAACGCTACGTGGGCACACAGCCTTAAATAAAATCCTGAGTGACCAATTGCCTCCAGAAGCCACATAATTAGTAAATTGAGTCAGCCTGTATAACTCAGTATATCTACATAATCTCACTATAACTACAGCTGTTCATTGGGGCTTTCATTGGGGTGCACTCATTTTTACAACATGGTCTTGAATGAATTTGTTATGAAAACTACTATTTTGGGTGTGCAAAAGAGCAAATCTTGTTTGCAATCAATGAGCCACATTTGCGGGCGTATTCTGTAGTATGGTATTCCATAGAAAATGTTAATTCTGAAGGGAGACTAAAAGTTTTCTGAAATATCTGTTGGGGTGTATTCATTTATGCTGAGCACTGTATATGTGTGTGTATATATACAGTATAGACCAAAAGTTTGGACACACCTTCTCATTTAAAGATTTTTCTGTATTTTCATGACTATGAAAATTGTACATTCACACTGAAGGCATCAAAACTATGAATTAACACATGTGGAATTATATACTTAACAAAAAAGTGTGAAACAACTGAAAATATGTCTTATATTCTAGGTTCTTCAAAGTAGCCACCTTTTGCTTTGATGACTGCTTTGCACACTCTTGGCATTCTCTTGATGAGCTTCAAGAGGTAGTCACCGGAAATGGTCTTCCAACAATCTTGAAGGAGTTCCCAGAGATGCTTAGCACTTGTTGGCCCTTTTGCCTTCACTCTGCGGTCCAGCTCACCCCAAACCATCTCGATTGGGTTCAGGTCTGGTGACTGTGGAGGCCAGGTCATCTGGCGTAGCACCCAATCACTCTCCTTCTTGGTCAAATAGCCCTTACACAGCCTGGAGGTGTGTTTGGGGTCATTGTCCTGTTGAAAAATAAATGATGGTCCAACTAAATGCAAACCAGATGGAATAGCATGCTGCTGCAAGACGCTGTGGTAGCCATGCTGGTTCAGTATTCCTTCAATTTTGAATAAATCCCCAACAGTGTCATCAGCAAAGCACCCCCACACCATCACACCTCCTCCTCCATGCTTCATGGTGGGAACCAGGCATGTAGAGTCCATCCGTTCACCTTTTCTGCGTCGCACAAAGACACGGTGGTTGGAACCAAAGATCTCAAATTTGGACTCATCAGACCAAAGCACAGATTTCCACTGGTCTAATGTCCATTGCTTGTGTTCTTTAGCCCAAACAAGTCTCTTCTGCTTGTTTCCTGTCCTTAGCAGTGGTTTCCTAGCAGCTATTTTACCATGAAGGCCTGCTGCACAAAGTCTCCTCTTAACAGTTGTTGTAGAGATGTGTCTGCTGCTAGAACTCTGTGTGGCATTGACCTGGTCTCTAATCTGAGCTGCTGTTAACCTGCGATTTCTGAGGCTGGTAACTCGGATAAACTTATCCTCAGAAGCAGAGGTGACTCTTGGTCTTCCTTTCCTGGGGCGGTCCTCATGTGAGACAGTTTCTTTGTAGCGCTTGATGGTTTTTGCAACTGCACTTGGGGACACTTTCAAAGTTTTCCCAATTTTTCGGACTGACTGACCTTCATTTCTTAAAGTAATGATGGCCACTCGTTTTTCTTTACTTAGCTGCTTTTTTCTTGCCATAATACAAATTCTAACAGTCTATTCTGTAGGACTATCAGCTGTGAATCCACCAGACTTCTGCACAACACAACTGATGGTCCCAACCACATTTATAAGGCAAGAAATCCCACTTATTAAACCTGACAGGGCACACCTGTGAAGTGAAAACCATTTCCGGTGACTACCTCTTGAAGCTCATCAAGAGAATGCCAAGAGTGTGCAAAGCCGTCATCAAAGCAAAAGGTGGCTACTTTGAAGAACCTAGAATATAAGACATATTTTCAGTTGTTTCACACTTTTTTGTTAAGTATATCATTCCACATGTGTTAATTCATAGTTTTGATGCCTTCAGTGTGAATGTACAATTTTCATAGTCATGAAAATACAGAAAAATCTTTAAATGAGAAGGTGTGTCCAAACGTTTGGTCTGTACTGTATATATATATAATATATATATAATTATTTATTATTATAGAGCCATTTATTCCATGGCGCTTTACATGTGAAAAAGGGGTATCCATAATTAAAAATAATTAAAATGATCTTTAACAAAACGTGACGGCGACTGGTACAGGAGGAGCGAGGACCCTGCCCGTGAGGGCTCACAATCTACAAGGGATGGGTGAGAATAGAGTAGGTGAGGGCAGAGCTGGTCGCGCAGCGGTGTGGTGGAGTGACGATTGCTGTAGGTTGTAGGCTTGTTGGAAGAGGTCGGTCTTCAGGTTCTTTTTGAAGGTTTCCACGGTAGACGAGAGTCTGATGTGTTGGGGTAGAGAGTTCCAGAGTAGGGGATATGCACGGGAGAAATCTTGTATGCGATTGTGGGAAGAGGAGAATATATATATATATAATAAATATATATATATATGTATACACTGTATATATAATATACAAACACACACATACAACACTATATGTGATGAAAACTTCGTCATGTTATGACAAATAAATGCTATTTCAGGTCCCTTGGCAGAGAATTGGGCAAGGAGAATGCAAATGTTAAATTCTTTTTGCCTGCAATCTTGGGATTTGATGATTTGTTCATAGATGTCCCATTTCTGGTAATTGCTAATTTGTTATTTATGAAGTTTTTTAACCGTTTGAGTAATAATACCTACAATATATTTCAAATAATGTTCCCTTTTCTGTTTTTGTTTTTTTTTTATTTTTTTTCATTGGATATTTTTGAAGAAAAACATAAAGCATTCTTTAAAATTAATAAAAAAATTGTCTTTGATTATTTTTATTTTTTGTAAACGAGTATAAGTAGATCATGCAAAAAAAGTTTCTTATAATTTTTCTAATATTGCAGCAAATTAACCTATTATAATATTAATGATGTTCTTATATATCCTTCAGCTAGATGTCGATCTCTTCATCAGATAGATATATTAAGAGATTGACACCTAGCTGAAGGATTATACAAACATTGTTAGTATTATAATAGATTGATTTGCTACAATGCTAGAAAGATTATAATAAGCTCTTGTTTTAGACTGATTTATTTTTTGTAAATGAGTATAAATAAATAAAGAAAATTTTTCAATGAATTAAATAATGCCTTGTCTTGTTTGTTTTTTTTTAATATACATATATTTATAGTGATGTGTGAATATCCTTCAGCAAGTCATCTATATACATACAAATATTTTGCACTTGTGTCACTTTATTAATAATGAAGGATATTATGATGTTATAACTATGTATTATTAAAATAATGATTATGTATGTTTGATCTTGATGCACTGATGATCTACACATTAATGCACTTTATATAATGGACTAGGTGTATACATTTTATATATCTATTAATTGTCATTAAAATTGATATATATATTATATATAATCTCACATGTATACTACTGCACTACTTGAGAAAGTTCCACACTTTGGAATGAAACGTCGCCATCATAAAGGGTCAATAAACCATTACACTTTCTGACCTTGAAGTGCTGCCTTCATTTTTTGGATATCTATCTGTCTATCTATCAATCTATCTACAGTAGATAGATATAGATATTTTTTTTTATTTTTGCACTACCTTACTTCTGTAACATGGTCATAAATTGTTTGCTACTTTATACCTTATAACATAACTAATTTATAGTCTTCAAGCTGGAAACTATAAGAATATAACACCAGGCTTTCTATTTATGTTTTCTGCAGGGGAGGACAGCTTCCTAAAAATAAGAAACATGATGGACATGCGATGGAGATTAATTTAGGTTATACAATGTAAATAAGCCATTTATTGCTATATACTACATAACATATTTTTGTTACATTGAAAATTGAAGAACATTGTTTTTCATTTATTTTCTGCTCCAAAACAAAACCCAAATAAACAATCTGTGACATATATAAATGTATAAATAATCAAGATTTGCACTTATTTTAACAATTCGTTTTTTAAAGCACTGGATTACATTTTGAAGATGTTCATAACTTACATATGTATAACAAAAAAATGGCTAAATCATCCATTTAGATGTACAGATATATTTTCTGGTTAGCCAATAGTAACCCCTATAATACTTTGTCTTCTTTGACACAGAAATATGTAACATGCCATAAAATTCTACGTGGTAATCTATTCCTAGTAAAGAGTTCAGTAATCTGGAGCAATAGTTTTGGGAATGAAGCGAGGGGAACACATTGTTTTAGAAACTAAAGTCCCCATGGACAAACAGTTTCGTTCCCTGAGACCAGAATTGGGCTGGTGCTGTGACTACTGCTATTTATTATAGTTTATAACCAGGTATGAATTGGACAGGTATTGTTATGCTTCTATTTGAGGGAATTGCATGTATTGAGATCACATAATAGATCTCCTTTATTAGAATCATTACATTTGTGAGCATGAGAGATTCCGTGCTAGAAAAAGGCAGCATTGAATGACTTTGTAAGGTACGGGGGGAGGACAGCAGCAACCTCAATCTCTCATTAGAAATGCTAACAAGCAGCCAAAACTGATGGAAATAGCTGCTAAGAATCCGACGAAGACAGAGCTACAGATTTATGTATTATTCCTCGGCTCACAACTACATATGTCCATCAAATTGACTAATGTTGTGCTGAGCTAAACAGCTTTTAGACTAGTGTTGTATAGTTTTGTACAGTTAGTTTATCATTAATGCAATATTCTTCTGCTATCATTAGTTATTTTTCTGTGAATGAACTATAGCTTGCAGCAGGACTCTCCGCACAGGAAGAATTGGTTTGAACCTAAACCATTACGTAGGTAAAGATGTCCTGCTCACTCAATCAACCCCATTGTATTCAGAGCTACACACAAAAAGGAGGTTTTGTGAGCAGTTACATATACTAAAGACAGACGCAAGCAATTATTTACAAATGCTAATGATGAAGCACAACGAAGCAATATGTGTTATTAGTACAGTATGCTACAGAGAAATCATTTTTAGGTGCTCATTTAGCTTGCTGCAGTGTACATTGTTCCCCAATAACAATTTCTGGAATGTACATTAAGGCATATTGCTATTCAGTGTGCATTGGACAGCATCTAAGCTAAACACACATCCACGTGACGTGTCCTATTCATGTCCCTTTTTTATCTGACCACTAAAGTTTCATTGATCCATACACACACACACACACACACACACACACACACACACACACACACACATCCTTTTAAAAGCAGATCCATGTCTCCACTCCATGAAACTCAGAACATGTCCTGTTCAGACAGTCTACCTGCTTCAATGAAAAAAGCAGAAGCAATTAGGATGTAACTATGATGACATCTGATAAAAAAAAAAAAGCGGTCCATTTCTCTTGGATGGTAACACTCACACAGAGGTGTATGTAGCCTTAGGGCTCATCCAGACATCAGTTTTTCTCGTACACATTTTATTTGTGGTTTTCATGGATAGAATTCGTACCTATTATAGTCTGTTGGGCTGTTCACATGTCCATGTATTTTTGCAGACTGAGTGGTCCACTTAAAATCATGGAGACATATCGGATTTTGATCAGATTTTCAGATCAAACTCACCAATGCAAGATTTATTGGCCTGTGAAAAAATCGGACAGTACTTGGATGTCATCCATGCGCTATCCTACTTCACTTTATTATGAGAAGCTTGAAAAACCTTAATCAGTTTTTTTGTTCATCTGAGAAAAACTCATGAAACAATAACCAAACTCTGATTAAAAACACTGATTAAACTCGGACCAGTTTTTGCATATGAGAAAAATCAGTGATATCTAACGTCTGTACCCTAGGTCTAATTATTAAGTAAGCTGCTACAGCTACATGATTTTATAGTGTACCAAAAATAACCCTGATCCATTAGAAATCTGATGGAAATCGTTGCATTCTAAATAAAATATACCTGTTTCACATGTACGTTGTATGCAAAAAAAAATTTCCTTTAAGGAGATGAACTCTTTTTTTTTTCTTTTTTTTTTGAGAGGTGTTAGGGGAGGATTAGCAGATTACACAACTGCCTAGAAATAAAAAGGATAAAAAAATCAGACACTAACATATGCAAACTTATGGCAACAATTTAAAACAATGGATACGTCTCGCTTCCTTATTTTTTTAAAGGATGAAAAAGCCTACAGACCTATGCAGTTTTGATTCGTCAAAAAAAAAAAAAAATCCAATTGAAACTATTTGTGGAACAGATACCCATTTGAAATACGTTTCAACCATTATATTCTATTTGAACAACTCATCTATTCAAATCCATCTATTCCAAAAATGTGGTCCAAACCAAGTTTAAAAGCAAGTATACTTTTTTTTCAACATATGTTGCTTCTTTTTGCATCAATTTTTTTTAAATGATTTTTTTTTTTTTTATATGTTAAGGGAACCCTATCAGATAATGTGATTGCCCATTCAGAAGAACAATTAAAAAAACCCTGAGACTTTATCATATGCACACATAAGGAGATATGTTTAAAATGTTTGAAAAAAATGGGACAGCTTCCCATTTACAGGAAAAAGCACAGCATAGTACACTATTAGCATGTTAGCCTAAATTAATTTACACTTAGAGATGTACATCATTATACAACTGGCAATATGTTTGCCAGTCGGAGGCTGTTTGTTTGTTGTTATGGTCGGATAGGGGTTCCCGACCTTTGACATATGGGTATGTCATGGCTGGGAGAGGGACAGGGTGGCCCTGTCCCTTAAATAGGCACCCCCACTACGTCATCATGAGGGCCCAATCGTTGCTCAAAGCATGGTCTAAGAGGTTTCTGTCGGTGCAGCACTAACAGGTATGGTGCTTTGCAATGCATTATACCAGCGATCAAAGTAAAAAAGAGTTAAAGTCCCATAGAGGGACTAAGTAAAAAAAAAATTGTAAAAATATTTTTAAAAAAAATCATAAAATAAAGAACAAAAAAAGCGAACAAAAATATTTGACATATTTATGTAAAAAAATAAAAGTAAACAAAAAAAAGTACACATATTTGGTATTACCGCATCCGGAAGGACCCGACACACAAAACTGTCACACTAGTTAACCCCTTCAGTGAACACCGTAAAAAAATAAAAAAGGTGGCACAAAACTATGCTTTTTCATCATACTGCCAAAGAAAGTAGAATAAAATCAATCAAAAAGTCGAATGGAAAAAAAAAATGGTATCGCTGAAAACAACATCTTGTCCCACAAAAAACAAGCTGCCATACAGCTCTGTCAGTGAAGAAATTAAAAAGTTATCGATCTCAGAATATAGCGATGCTAAAACAATTATTTTTTCTATAAAATAGTGTTTTATTGTGTAAAATCGGCAAAACATGAAAGAATTAAATAAATGTGTATTGCTGTAATCGCACTGACTGGAAAAATAAAGCCATCTAATCTCTTTTACCACACAAAATGGGCACTGAAATGTACGGGCACTGCAATGGCAGATGTGCAATTTTCACTCAGCAACATCCACTACTACTTGTTTCTGGAAAACACACATGGAGTCCAAATCACCACTACACCTACCTGTAGATTACCGAATTTTTTGGATTATGTTTTGTTCCCTCAATGGGGGTGCGTCTTATAATCCGAATGTAGCTTGCGGGAGGGGCGGCTGCAGTGGAGCGGGGTCCCAGGAGGCAGGGTTTCTGCTGAAGGAAGCTGGCGGCAGCAGGAGTGGGGCGATCTTGAGGGCCCCGGAATGGGAGGAGGGGGTGTTTGACGGTTCGAGGCTGTGGCGGGCCCAGAAAATATCGGCTCACGAGATCTCGGCTCCTGAGATCTCAATCTGCGCATACACCGCCTCTGATGGCCATTTTCCCTAAGTCCACTGCAGTGAAAACGATGGGAAGTGCGGAGACTCCGCCAACATTTTCTGGAATCCTGCAGCCTACTACAGCCTTGCACTGCCAAACACCCCCTCCTCCCAGCCTGAGGCCTGCAGCATCACAACACTCCTGCCGCCACGGCCTGCTGGCTGGCCACCCTGCCTCCTGGGACCCCGCTCAACCACAGCCGCCCCCCTCTGGTAAGCTACCGTAAAAACTAACTATAACACGCACCACCATTTTATTAAAACAATTTTTTTCTTATTTTCCTCTCCAAAATTTGGGGTGTGTCTTATGGTCTGGTGTATTTTGTAATCCACAAAATACGGTAATTCCCAGAGGGGTATAATTTCCAAAATGGGGTCATTGAGGGGGAAATCTTCTCTTCTGGCACTAGGGGCTCTGTATATGGAGTCCGCAAACTATTCTATGATAATTGCTGTCTAAGATACAAATAACACTCCTTCTTTCCCAAGTACTTTAGAGATGGGGTATTGCCACATTCAGCACAAATTGTGTGACAAATTTTGGTGCCATTTCAATCTATTTCCTTGAGTGAAATTTTAAAATCTGGGGCTAAAACTAAATTTTTGTGATAAAAAATATTTTTTTTTACTGCCCAATGGTATAAAATTCTGTGACACACCTGTGGTGTCAATATTATCACTGCACCCCTAGATGAATTCATTGAGAGGTGTAGTTTGTAAAAAATGGTCACTTATGCAGGGGTTCTGCTGTTCTGGCACCTGAGGGGCTCTTCCAGTGGGTCATGGCCTCTGCAAACCATAGCAACAAAATCTGTGCTATAATATGGGGCTCCTTCCCTTCTGAGCTTTCCACTGTCCTGAAAAGTATTTCCAGATTTGCAGACTTGAGGCTAAAACAACATTTTAGTGGTAAAAATTAATTATTCTTTCTTCACCACCCAATGGTATAAAATTCTATGAGGCACATGTGGCATTAATACATTCACTGCACCCCTAGATGAATTTATTGAGAGATGTAGTTTATAAAATGAGGTCACTTATAGTGCTTCTGCTGTTCTCGCACCACAGGGTCTCTGCCAATGTGACATGGTACCCTCAAACTATTCCAGCAAAATCTGAATTCCAATATGGCGCTCCTTCCTTTCTGAGCTTTGCACTGTGCCTCAAAAGTAGTTTTCGACCACATAATGGGGTATTGATGTACTCAGGAAAAAATGCGTAACAAATCGTATGGCTAATTTTCTACTATTATCCCTTTTGAAAATTAAAAACTTGGGACTAAAACAACATTTTAGTGGAAAAAAATTTAATTTTCCATTGACTCAGCCCACTGTTATACAATTCTGTGAATTGCCTGAGGGTTAAAAATGCTCAATAAATTCCTCAAGAAGTGTTGTTTCTAAAATTAGGTCACTTTTTGGAGTTTCTGCTGTTTGGTGTGACTATTTTGGGATTTATTTTCTCCTGTTACCCTTGCAAAAAATGAAAATTCTGGGGCTAAAGCTACATACTTGAGGGAAAATGATATTTTTTCATTTCCATGGCTCAACATTCTAAAATTCTGTGAAGCACTTGTGTTGAAGGTGCTCACCACACCTCTAGATAAGTTCCTTGAGGGGTTTATTTTTCAAAATGGAGTCACTTGTGGGGGTTTTCCATTGTTTAGGCACATCAGGGGCTTTGCAAATGCGAAATGGCGTCTTGTATTGATTCCAGCCAACTTTGTGCGCCAAAAGTCAAATGGTACTCCTTCCCTTCCAAGTCCTGCCATGCGCCTAAACAGTAGTTTTCCACCACACATGGTGTATCGGTGTACTCAGAAAAAATTGCACAACAAATGGTATGGTTCATTTTCTCCTGTTGCCCTTGTAAAATGAATAATTTAGGGCTAAAACAACATTTTTGTGGGAATAATGTGATTTTTTATTTTCAACGTTATAAAATTATGTGAAGCACCTGAAGGTTCATAGTGCTCACCACACCTCTATACAAGTTCCTTGAGGGGTCTAGTTTCCAAAATAAGATCACTTGTGGGGGTGTTTGCACTGTTTAGGCATTCAGGGCCTCTGCAAGCTCAACGTGGCACCCACTTTCTATTCCAGCCAATTTTGCGCTCCTTTTTTGAGCCCTGCCGTGTGGCCAAACAGTAGTTTTCCACCACATATTGAGTATCAGTGTACTCATAAAAAACTGCCTTACAAATTGTATGGTCCATTTTCTCCTGTTACGCTTTTGAAAATGCAAAATTTGGGGCTAAATCAATATTTTGGTGAGAAAAAGTAAAATTTTCATTTTTCCCTTCCACATTACATTGCTTTAATTCTGATGAAGCCCCTCAAAGATGAATAAACTTCTTGAATCTGATTTTGAGCACTTTGAGGTGTGTAGTTTTTAAAATGGTGTCACTTTTGGGTATTTTCTGTCATAAAGGCCGCTTAAAGTCACTTCAAATGTGATGTCCCCTCAAAATAGATTTTTTTGTAAATTTTGTTGGCAAAATTGTGAAACTTCCAAACAATATAAAATTGTGTTTCAAAAATGATGCCGATGTGAAGTAGTCTTATGGTAAATGTTATCTATTATCTATTTTGTGTGGTATAACAATTTGGTTTAAAGGCATACAAATTTAAAGTTTGAAAATTGCAAAATTTTCAAATATTTTGTCAAATTTTCAATATTTTCATAAATAAACACAAAAAATATTGACTAAAATTTACCACTAACATAAAGTACAACATATCACGGAAAAACATTCTCAGAATCACTGACATTTGTTGAAGCATTCCAGAGTTATTACCACATAAAGTGACACTGGTCAGAATTGAAAAAATTGGCCTGGTCTGGTAAACAAGTTGAGGGTTGAAGGAAGGGGTTAATAGCTTGTTTGCACAGTCCAACCCAGCCTCAGATGGGCAATATTTGATCTGTAATAAATCGTTTAGTGAGTATAGGCTGCCATTGACTAGCTATTGAGCCCGTTCTACGCCCGGGTGGTGAGCATTTTTATTGGTATGTGCTGCCCCCATCCTGGTATTTGTGCTCCCCAATCCTGCTCCTCCATCCTGTTATGTGCTTCCCTCATCCCTATCCTGGTATGCATGGCACCCCTGACCCCCAATTCTGGTATGCATGGCACCCCTGACCCCCAATCCTGGTATGCATAGCACCCCTCACCCCCAATCCTGTATGCATGGCACCCCTCATCCCCAATCCTGGCATGCATGGCGCCCCTCATCCTGGTATGCATGGCTCCCTCATACCCAATCCTGGTATGCATGGTACCCCATCCCTATCCTGGTATGCATGGCGCCCCATCCCTCATCCTGATATACATGGACCCCTCATCCCCAATCCTGGTATGCATGGCACCCCTCATCTCCAATCCTGGTATGCATGGCACCCCATCTCTCATCCTGGTATGCATGGCCCCCTCATCCCAAACTTGATATACATCGCACCCCTCATTCCAATCCTGGTATGTATTGCACCCCTCATCCCCCAATTCTGGTATGTATGGGACCCAATCCCTCATCCTGGTATGCATGACTTCCTCATCCCCAATCCTGGTATGCATGGCACTTCTCATCCCTATCCTGGTATGTATGGTACCCCTCATCCTGGTATGGATGGTACCCCGCATCCCTATTCTGTTATGCATGGTACCCCTCATCCTGGTATACATGGTACCCCTCATCCCAATTCTGGTATGTATGGTCTCCTCATCCCTCAATCCTGGTATGCATGGCACTCCATCCCTCATCCTGGTATGCATGGTACCCCACATTCCTATTCTGGTATGCATGATACCCCTCATCCCTATTCTGGTATCCATGGTACCCCTCATCCTGGTATCCATGGTACCCCTCATCCTGGTATGCATGGCACGCCATCCCTCATCCTGGTATGCATGGTATGTATGGTACCCCTCATCCTGGTATAAATGACACCCCTCATCCCAATTCTGGTATGTATGACACCCTTCATCCCCCAATCCTGATATGCATGGCACCCAACCCCTCATCCTCGTATGCATGGTACCCCTCACCCCCCAATCCTGGTATGCATGGTCCCCTCACCCCCAATCCTGGTATGCATTTTACCCCTCACCCCCCAATCCTGGTATGCTTGGTACCCCTCACCCCCCAATCCTGGTATGCATGGTACCCCTCACCCTCCAATCCTGATATGCATGGTCCCCTCACCCTCAATCCTGGTATGCATGCATGGTCCCATCACCCCTCAATCCTGGTATGCATGGTCCCATCACCCCTTAATCCTTGTATGCATGGTCCCCTCATCCCCCAATCCTGGTATGTGTGGCCCCTCATCCCCCAATCCTTGTATGTGTGGTCCCCTCACCCCTTAATCCTAGTATGTATGGTACCCTTCATCCCCCAATCCTGGTATGTGTGGCCCTGTCATCCCCCAATCCTGGTATGCTTGGTACCCCTCATCCCCCAATCCTGGTATGCTTGGTACCCCTCATCCCCCAACTCTGGTATGTGTTGCCCCCTCATCCCCCAATCCTGGTATGTGTGGCCCCCTCATCCCTTTCACGCTGCACACATACAAAAAAAATAAACAGTTATACTCACCTTTCTTCTCTGTGCTCCAGCGCTGCGGTGTCCTGTTCTGCAGGAGACCGGGGGAGGAGTGCAGCGCCGGAGTACGCGCGTGCCCATACTGCACGTGTCTTCAGTAAAATGGCGCCGGATAGCGCTATGCGCACGCGCCGATTCCGACGCCTTCACTCCTGCCCCGGTCTCCGGTGAAGAGTGGCACCGCGGCAACTCTCCTCCCGGTGAGGTAAGTATGGCGCCGGAGATTGCGATATGCGTTCAGTGTCTACGCATACCGCAATCTCCAGCGCCATACACTCCTCTTACCTGTAACGGCTCGAAGCGTTCTTCTGTCTGGAGCCAGGCTGCGCAGGAGTGTTGCGCTTGCGCAGTCTATAGAGGCTTCAGACAGAGGGACACTTGTAGCATTATATTATAGATATTATCCTGCCGAGAACGATGATCTTTTGGGCAAACAAAAAGATCATTTTACACCATTTCACTTTGCTCGTTTGTTTGATGATCAGCAGCCTGTTTAAACTGCACGATTATCGTAAAATTAGTCGGAATGCTCTTTCACGTTAAAAGTGCAGTGTAAAAGCACTTTTAGGGTATGTGCACACAGCATCTTTTTCATGTGGAATCCCTCTGGAATCCACCTGAAAAGGCACAGTAAAACTGCAGCAATTTAAAAATGACAGTCCTGAGCAAGAAGGACTTGAGCTGCTGAAAGTAGACTTCCATTTTAAACCTTTTAACACTTCAGTACTTTGATCGGTTTTGATTGTGGTGTTCGTTTTAGGAATTATTTTCATACTG
The DNA here is from genome assembly GCF_046119375.1 of Phyllobates terribilis. Lineage (NCBI taxonomy): Eukaryota > Metazoa > Chordata > Amphibia > Anura > Dendrobatidae > Phyllobates > Phyllobates terribilis. Next base: position 569,430,419 of record NW_027362763.1, read on the forward strand.
TTTGCGTTACATGTGAATACCGTTTTGTTGTAAACATGGCTTTTTGTTTTCTGAAAAAGTTAAAGTAGGATGAATTGACGCATTAATGAACTTTGTATCCTGATGATTCTCCAGGTCAGTACAATTAAAAGAGTTGTCCACTACTTTTTACGATTGCCCCAATGTATTTACCCTGTGATTATAAGTCTTTTTGTAATTACCTTGGTAGTCTTTATTGCCTGTGAGTGGCGCTATCCTTGGCCGCTCGCAGGCATCATGTGACTCCCCTGGCTGCCACCGACTCTGACATCCTCTGATGTCAAGATCCGGCTGCAGCCGGGCGTGACACAGTGCTGCGATCCACAGTGAGTGATGGGCTGTGGGCACAGTTACCCCGCACATAACACCCAGCATCCACCGCGTGCTTTCCCTCTCCTCATTCATTGGGAAAGCGCACGGTGGATGCTGGGTTTGAAGCGCGGGGTAACCCCGCCCACAACCCAGCATCCACCGCTGGGACCTCGTCACTGATGTCACGCCTCATTTCACGTGACATCAGCGGAGGGAAGAGCCGGCTGCCGTCGGAGGTCACGTGATGCCTGTGAGCGGCCAAGGATAGCGCCGCTCACAGGTAATAAAGACTACCAAAGGTAATTACAAAAAGACTTATAATCACAGGTTAAATACATTGGGGCAATCATAAAAAGTAGTAGACAATTTCTTTAAGGCAATTCCAAACTTGGATAGTTTTATTTTGTTTTTATTATTTATTTAAGTGGTGAAAAAATGTGTAAATTCTTAAAAAAATGTGCTTGTGTCACCATTTTCCATTTTCTTTTTGCGGTCAATGGAACTGTGTGAAAGCTTGTTTTTGCAGGGAGACCTGAAGTTTTTATTGATACCACTTTGAGGTAGATATGATGTTTTCATAGTTTCTTATTGCATTTTTCTGCAAAGTTGTGACAACAAAAAAACTGCTGTTTCTAATTTTTTTTTCCTCTTTGGTAAAAACTGTAATCGGTTTAGTTAATTTTATATTTTGATAGATCAGACTTTTATTGATGCAGCGATACCACGTGTGTATTTTTTTTTAAGATCTTTATTTCACATTATTCGAATTATGTTTGTTTGTTATGTAAGTTATGTTTTTTTAATCTCCTTAGGAGACTTGAACTTGTTATCAGATCGCTTATAGCAGGGATGTCAAACTCAAACACACGGAGGGCCAAAATGAAAGTCACAGGCCAACCAGTATACAGTATAATGGGCCCCACACAGTCCTCTATACAGAATAATGGGCCCACATAGTCCTACAAACAGTATAATTGCCTCACATAGCTTTCTATACAGTATAATGGGCCCACATAGTCCTACAAACTGTAATCGCCCCCCATAGCTTTCTATACAGTATAATGGGCCCTACATAGTTCTCAATACAGAATAATGGCCCCACATATGGGTGGTGGTTCTGGTGTCGCAGGCCAAATATAATCACCCTGTGGGCCAGATTTGGCCCACGGGCCAGAGTTTGACATGTATGGCTTATAGTATATACAGCAATACTACTGTATTGCACATATAGCACAAGTCACAATCTCCTATGAAAGAGAGCCAGAGGCTTGTTTTCACAGGAGTACATGTCTTCAGCAGACCCCACGACTGTCATGGCAACCCATCAGCGCGATCACGACACAGATGGGCAATGGTTGGTTAGAACAGCTCGTCCCCTGGGTCATGAGCTGTTAATGCCGATGTTAGAGAATGGCAGTAGCATTTAACAGGTTTTTACAGCCATGGACAGAGCTCCGCTCCATCATCTGCCCAGAATAGGGTGGGTTTAGCTCCTGAAGCCACTCCATTCAGCCGCTCCAAACGAGCATCATTCATGTATGGCGCTAGTGGTTAAAGGGTGAAATGGACTGCTCACTGACCCATAGAGTTTCATTGATCCATACACACACATCAGTTTTAAAAATATATCAAAGGAACGTTTTTGAAGGAGAGACACAAAAAAATCACATTTGAGTACAGTCCGATTTCCACGGACTCACAGAATGGAGAAGGTGGAGAAATTTTGTTCTCTATCTTCTCCTCAGCCCAGAGAATCTGATCACACTATACTGACTCTCGGATCAAACTCAGACTTTAATCAGAGTTTGTTAGCATAGTCCACATGATTTTCTCGTATGAGAGCATCTACAGTTGTGCGTGTGAGCCCTGATAGTAAGAGTAAAGACCAACCCAGGGGACAGCAGCATGCTTCATCTGCTGCGAAAAAACTTGACATTTCTGCAAGAACTTGTAGCATACAAAAGATTGAACGTGCCTGATATTGAGACAGCAATGAAAACTTTCAACAGACGCCTGTTGTACCACTGTGAGATTATGGTGGGTCTGGATTTTTCTAACAGTGAGGATCCAACCTCAGAAAAGGTTGAGATGGTACTGGCTCTGCAGAAGGAATGCAACGATGTCTGCTCAACTCGCGTGCAGCTTGCCGAAGACCTTGTGTTACACAAGAATCTTCATCACTTCATGTTGTCCAACACGAAAAAACTGTTGGTTGCACTGGAAATAAACCAATATTTTCTTCATCAGGATCCTTGTCTGTGGCACACTAATGCAAGTTACATCAATGCATCCTCAAAAGTCGCAGACTGAAAATCGTGAATGATACCGCCGAACGCTCCATTGCACTCATGAGTACATTCAATTTGACACTGAGCACTCAAGAAGACCAGAAACAGTTTATTCTCCAGTGTGTGGAGAAGCATCACCATGACTATCCTGAATCAAATAAAGTGTGTTTCGTTACAAAAAAATTAAACTACTGTAAAATTGTACAATTAATTTGCTGATGATTGAGCCACAGGTAAACAATGTTGCAGCGTTACAAAACTTTGTGTATGTTACAGTCACACCAAGGGGAATTATTCCCAAGCATCAAACCTAACAACTTGCACAAATATTTTTTGACGGTCATCCGAAGATTATATATAAGCTGCCCATTGAGTCGGGATATGGACGCTGCAGTTTCCAGCGGCAAACCATGTGTGACACCCTCGTTCAGAGGAATGTTAAGTGTTTTGACAGTCCTATGTCTTTGTTCTGATATTGTCATGCAATCCCCTAACCAACCATGATAAATGATATATTTAACTCATACGAAAAAAATGACGTAAGCGAACATACATTTACAAAAAATCCATACTTTTATTTGATGCACATAAAAAACATAAAAAAACATCTATGTTAGGAAGTTGCACAAGTACATAAATGGTGAGCAATTCTGAAAATATCAGGACAAGAGCAATCATATAATGGTACAAATAGAATTAGATGCTTGGAGCAGATGTAAATGTGGGCATGTGAACCACATGCTCTGTCCCAGCTGCCAACAAATCAGATGTCAAAATTTACTTCAGGTACCAAGGTGCACAGTGCATATACAAATAAGTCCATTTGGCACCTGCGATACACGTATGAGCATGTGGGCCACATGTCCCTCCCAGCCACTCACAAAAACCTTCATTCAGATGCCAAAGTGCACAGTGCATATACAGACAAGTCCATTAAGCATCTGAAATTAAATAAGAATAGAATGTTACTCACATAATGTTGCTTTTCAGTCCAGATATCATCACCCCTACGCGCGTTTCGGCGCTGTGCCTTCTTCTGTTATAAAAACATTGACGTACAATACTATATGTGTGAGGATAACTAGTTTACTGTCTTGATTGGTGCAAAACCGAGAGGCTGAATCTTTCACCTGATGCATTCTGAGACAATGACAACTCTCATGCACAGCAGTACATCGGTACTTCTGTGCATGAAACCATTAATCGACATGTAAAATGTTCAACTCCTCTAGTAAAAATGTAAAAAAACTCACAAAAAAATCACACCACTAATAATGCAGGTTTTATGTAAACTTCAAAATAAAGAAGAAAATATTCACTTTATGGGTATTGCTGCAATTGGAATGGCCCAACTTATAAAACTGTCACTATATTCCTCTCACATAGCAAATACTGTAAAAATAATTAAGAAAAGAACATCGAAAATTAAACTTTTTCATTGTATTGACAGGTAAAAAATTGAATAAAAAGAGATCTAAAATTCATATATAAAATAAAAGATTTCATCTCCTCTTCCAAAAAACACATGCCCTCAGACATTTCTGCCTGCTGAATTTTTTTTTTATAGCTCTCAGAATATGGTGAAAAAATTGTTTTTTTTTCTGTAAAAGCAGCAAATGATAAAACAAGCTATATAAATCTGGTATTGTTTTAATCGTAGTAACCCAAAGAATAAAGTCGTCTTATCACTTATCCCATATGATGAACGGTGTTAAATAATAAAATAAAATAATTCTTGAACTTCAGTTTAGTTGTTCATGCTGCTTCCCAAAAAGCACTGGAGGAATGGTAGCAAGGAACGTCAACCACATATAAACAATAGATGTCTCAGTTGCGGTCAAACCAATTCCCGAAATGTTACCAACTACATCTATTGTGGAATCTGTAGTTAAGACAGGGAAAGGAATATTTGGTGATGCCCACCCTTTATGGTCTACCCAATGTAGTTGATAGCCTATCACTTTATTGTATGAAGTAGGGGCAGGTTTGCCAACCTCATCCATTAGGAAGAGAAATGGTCATTTGATGGGCATGAAGAAAAAGAAGGGAAAATGTTATTATTAGAAAGGGGTGTCTTCAAGCATGCTAAATCTTATAGGATATGGTAATGCTCACGTGAACATGCTGAAACAAAGACTTATTGAGAAGGGGGAATAAGCTGGGTGGACACAGGAAGTATTTTTTACTTCTTATGCAGCAATGTATTTTGCTATTTGCTATCATGAAAGAAATGCCTACATTTATGCAAGGTATGCCTAAATAATTGAAGGGTATAAATAATTGAGCACTACCGAACTCTTTAAAGCTCAACTATCAGCAGAATTGTGCTCAGTAAACAACATACACTGTCAGGTGGGCGACATTACACTGATTAAAATGATACCTTGGTTGATGAAATCCATCCTGTGGCTCTTGTGTAATCTTTCCTTTCAGTTTGGAGATAATGATATGCTCGTGCTTCGGGTGGCCTGTGGGATGCGCTCTATCTGGTGATCTGCTAACATATTCATCTGTATGCTCTTATGACGGCTCACTGTGCCTTCACTGACCTGCCTCCTATTTTACATAGCCCTGCACTAATAGATGCATTATGTAAAATAGGAGGCAGGTCAGTGAAGGCACAGTGAGCTGTCATAAGAGCATATAGATGAATATGTAAGCAGTGCACCAGATAGAGCACCCCTAAAGGCCGCCCCGAAGTGCGAGACTATCATTATCTCCAAACCGAAAGTAAATATTACACAAGAACCACAGGATGGATTTCATCAACCAAGGTATCATATTAATCAGTGTAATGTCACCCACCTGACAGTGTATGTAGTTTACTGAGCACAATCCTGCGCTTTAACCCCTGGCGTGCGCTTTAACCCCTGGCGTAATAGTACACACCAGGCTGTCACCCCCTTTTCAGTGCGGGCTCCGGCACTGAGCTCACACTGAACCGGGCACGTCAGCTGATTTATACAGCTGACATGTGCCCGCAACAGCCGCGGGTGGAATCGATGGAATCTCTGACAGCGGCATTTAACAGCGCCAAAGCGCGTCACTTATCCCGGCCATCGGTGACCCTGGCCGTCACGTGATCGCGGCTCACTGATGGGTGGGCATGACAACCCTGGGTCTGCAGCAGACCCCAGTGGTTGTCATGGACTGATCGCTATGAGGAGCATTTCTGCTACATAGAGGTGATCTGCTCATCACCTCTATGTAGTAGAGGCGATCGGACAGTTGCTGCTTCTAGTCTCCTATGGAGACTATAGAATCAAGCAAAAAGTGTAAAAAAAATGTTTTTAAAAAAATATAAAAGTTTATTAAATCACCCCCCTTTCGCCCCATTCAAAATAAAATAATAATAAAAAAACCACATACACATATTTGGTATCGCCGCATTCAGAATCACCCGATCTATCAATATAAAAAAAGAATTAATCAGGTCGGTAAACGGCGTAATGAGAAAAAAATTCTAAACGCCAGAATTACGTTTTTTGGTCTCTGCAACATTGCAATAAATGCAATAACGGACGATCAATACATCGGATCTACCCCAAAATGGTATCAATAAAAACTTCAGCTCGGCGCGCAAAAAGTAAGCCCTCACCCAGCCCCAGATCCTGAAAAATGGAGGCGCTATGGGTCTTTGAAAATGGTGCCATTTTTTTTTTTTTTAGCAAACTTTGGATTTTTTTTCACCACTTAAATAAAAAGAACCTACACATGTTTGGTGTCTACGAACTCGTAGTAACCTGGAGAATAATAATGGCAGGTCAGTTTTAGCATTCAGTGAACATGGTAAAAAAAAAATAAATCTGTGGTATTGCACTTTTTTTGCAATTTCACCTCCTCACTTGGAATTTTTTTCCCGTTTTCCCGTACACGATATGGTAAAACCAGTAATCTCGTTCAAAAGTACAACTCGTCCCGCAAGAAATAAGCCCTCACACGGCCATATTGACCAAAAAATAAAAACGCTCTGGCTCTGGGAACAAGGGGAGCAAAAAACGAAAATGCAAAAACGGAAAATCCCAGGGTCCTTAAGGGGTTAAAGACTGTTTTAAATTGCAAGCCTGTGTATTTCTCTGTTCTCACTGGCTGTTAACTGAATCCAAAAATGTCTAAGTTGGAGTTAGAACTACTCTAATGCCTTGCCATACTTACAAATAAAAACAAGGACCATAATTCTGAGAAGCTATTTGACCAGTTAGGATGCTTCCTTATATGTATGTGCCTTCCTATTGCATGTATAAATTGGATTGTTTCCTTTCTGAAATACATCAAAGTTGTTATATTACACATGCAGAAGCAGAGCTGATCATTTACATTGTATATCAATTTGACAAAATATTACTTTGTGGATATAAATGTAACCAATATGCAAATCATAGAAGACTTTATATTCAGATTATACGATATAAAATTTCATAGGTACTTCACTTTGGAAATAATAATAATAATAATAATAATAATAATAATAATACTACCAGATATCCCACACCATCCAAGTGTGGCCTTAAGCATTAGCTGAAATTTGGTCAACCCACTGATTTCAGTAGCTGCTGGGTAAGCTAATTCATGTCTATAGGAGGTACCAATTTATTAGTGGGTGATGACAAAAGTCCAGGTAAAAAAATGAAACATGCCTATAATTTTGTTCTGATCAGAGTAAAGCTGCAGCCAGAGGAGTATGGTATTGAATTAGTTTTCTACAACCATCGAAAATACATGCATGCTTGTAAAGATCCGGTGGGTTGTGGGTTGTAAGTAATCACCTAGGCAGATTAACGATGCAACAATATTTTATTGATCACAGCCATGGTATTAAGCAATTCCAGGTAAATGGCCAAAAAACAGTTCTCTCAGTCCTCAAATTTCCAATCTGGGTTCAATAGTTCCACTGGCTTTGTATAATGCCATACTCACTGTCTCCCAACTTTTGGTTGGCCCACAGATTTTGTATCTCCTGCCAGTATAGTCTGTAGCCACAGTCCATGATCCTCTTCCTTCAATCCTTCCACACACTCTCCTAAAACAGGTCTGTCCTTTCTTCCACTGGGCTCAGTCTCCTCCCAGGTCAGAAGTGATCACACCCTCCCCCTTAAACATTCACTGTTCATTAAAAAATGAAGAATATTCTTGAAGCCTTCATCTGAGACTGCATGTAAGACCGCCTGTGGTGATGGCTCCACTGTGTCTACAATCTACACACACATAACGAGATTATTGGCTATTGGAACAATGGTTAGATACTCCTGAGATACAGATTAGTGGAATGCTGGACATTTTACAAGTGAATCTAGTGCACATACTGACAAGTTAGCAGAACTATATAAAACATAACAAGTAAATCACTGAAAAAACAAACAATAATAATATTAACAAAAATGGTGATCCGTTGCTGGAAAAGTATCATAGTCTTTAGAAAGTGGGCAGCTCCTCACAATGCTCTTTGTCGTTAATCTCTGCCCTGTCCTTATAGATGAGGGTCCTCATCTGGGGACTTTATTATTGAGGCAGTCCAGGGGTAGAAAAATAAATCTCTTTTTTTTTGTCTAAACGGTACCTAATGGCAGTCAGGCTACCTCTGGCGAGCACATGGAGGGCTGTGCGGCCCTCCAAAGAAATGCCACCCCATACCATTACTGACCCACTGCCAAACTGGTCATGCTGAAGTATTATGCAGGCAGCAGATCGCTCTCCACGGCGTCTCCAGACTCTGTCACGTCTGTCACATGTGCTCATTGTGAACCTGCTTTCATGTGTGAAGAGCACAGGGTGCCAGTGGCGACTTTGCCAATCCTGGTGTTCTGTGGCAAATGCCAAGCGTCCTGCACGGTGTTGGGCTGTGAGCACAGCCCCCATCTGTGGACGTCGGGCCGTCATACCACCCTCATGGAGTCGGTTTCTAACCGTTTGTGTAGACACATGCACATTTGTGGCCTGCTGGAGGTCATTTTGCAGGGCTCTGGCAGTGCTCCTCCTGTTCCTCCTTGCACAAAGGCGGAGGTAGCGGTCCTGCTGCTGGGATGTTGCCCTCCTACGGCCCCCTCCACGTCTCCTGGTGTACTGGCCTGTCTCCTGGTAGCGCCTCCAGCCTCTGGACATTACGCTGACCAACACATCAAACCTTCTTGCCACAGCTCGCATTGATGTGCCATCCTAGATGAGCTGCACTACCTGAGCAACTTCTGTGGGTTGTAGAGTCCGTCTCATGCTACCACGAGTGTGAAAGCACAACCAACATTCAAAAGTGACCAAAACATCAGCCAGTAAGCATTGGTACTGAGATGTGGTCTGTGGTCCCCACCTGCAGAACCACTCCTTTATTGAGTGTGTTTTGATAATTGCCAATAATTTCCATCTATTGTCTATTTCATTTGCACAACAGCATGTAAAATTGATTGTCAATCAGTATTGCTTCCTAAGTGGACAGTTTGATTTCACAGACGTTTGATTTACTTGGAGTTATATTCTGTTGTTCCCTTTATTTTGTTGAGCAGTGTATTTAGATGGACATACAGTACTGTGCAAAAGTGGTTGGCAGGTGTGAAAAAATGCTGCAAAGTAAAAATACTTAAAAAAAAGAATGTTAATAGTTTATTTTTAGCAATTAGGAAACTTCAAAGTGAATGTACAAAAGAGAAATCTAACTCAAATCAATATTTGGTGTAGCCAACCTTTGCCTTCAATATAGCATTAAAGAGGGCCTTTCACCAATTTTTTTGTGCTCCTCTCAACACACAATGTAATAATGTCTGCAGAGTTGAATAAAAACTGTTTTTTTTTTCTTTTTTCAGTTCGCCTCTCTGTTTCGGAGCTATTAGCAATCAAAGTATTTACTACTTAATGAGTTAACTTTTTTAAGTCCAAGTGGGTGTTATCAGATACAGTACAGACCAAAAGTTTGGACACACCTTCTCATTTAAAGATTTTTCTGTATTTCATGACTATGAAAATTGTACATTCACACTGAAGGCATCAAAACTATGAATTAACACATGAGGAATTATATACTTAACAAAAAAGTGTGAAACAACTGAAAATATGTCTTATATTCTAGGTTCTTCAAAGTAGCCACCTTTTGCTTTGATGACTGCTTTGCACACTTGGCATTCTCTTGATGAGCTTCAAGATGTAGTCACCGGAAATGGTCTTCCAACAATCTTGAAGGAGTTCCCAGAGATGCTTAGCACTTGTTGGCCCTTTTGCCTTCACTCTGCGGTCCAGCTCACCCCAAACCATCTCGATTTGGTTCAGGTCTGGTGACTGTGGAGGCCAGGTCATCTTGCATAGCACCCCATTACTCTCCTTCTTGGTCAAATAGCCCTTACACAGCCTGGAGGTGTGTTTGGGGTCATTGTCCTGTTGAAAAATAAATGATGGTCCAACTAAATGCAAACTGGATGGAATAGCATGCCGCTGTAAGATGCTGTGGTAGCCATGCTGGTTCAATATGCCTTCAATTTTGAATAAATCCCCAACAATGTCACCAGCAAAGCACCCCCATTCCCTCACACCTCCTCCATGCTTCACGGTGGGAACCAGGCATGTAGAGTCCATCTGTTCACCTTTTCTGCGTCGCACAAAGACACGGTGGTTGGAACCAAAGATCTCAAATTTGGACTCATCAGACCAAAGCGCAGATTTCCACTGGTCTAATGTCCATTCCTTGTGTTCTTTAGCCCAAACTTGTCTCTTCTGCTTGTTGCCTGTCCTTAGCAGTGGTTTCCTAGCAGCTATTTTACCATGAAGGCCTGCTGCACAAAGTCTTCTCTTAACAGTTGTTGAAGAGATGTGTCTGCTGCTAGAACTCTGTGTGGCATTGACCTGGTCTCTAATCTGAGCTGCTGTTAACCTGCGATTTCTGAGGCTGGTGACTCGGATAAACTTATCCTCAGAAGCAGAGGTGACTCTTGGTCTTCCTTTCCTGGGGCGGTCCTCATGTGAGCCAGTTTCTTTGTAGCGCTTGATGGTTTTTGCAACTGCATTTGGGGACACTTTCAAAGTTTTCCCAATTTTTCGCACTGACTGACCTTCATTTCTTAAAGTAATGATGGCCACTCGTTTTTCTTTACTTAGCTGCTTTTTTCTTGCCATAATACAAATTCTAACAGTCTACTCAGTAGGACTATCTGGTGTAACCACCAGACTTCTGCTTAACACAATTGATAGTCCCAACCCCATTTATAAGGCAAGAAATCCCACTTATTAAACCTGACAGGGCACACCTGTGAAGTGAAAACCATTTCCGGTGACTACGTCTTGAAGCTCATCAACAGAATGCCAAGAGTGTGCAAAGCAGTCATCAAAGCAAAAGGTGGCTACTTTGAAGAACCTAGAATATAAGACATATTTTCAGTTGTTTCACACTTTTTTTGTTAAGTATATAATTCCACGTGTGTTAATTCATAGTTTTGATGCCTTCAGTGTGAATGTACAATTTTCAAAGTCATGAAAATACAAAAAAATCTTTAAATGAGAAGGTGTGTCTAAACTTTTGGTCTGTACTGTACATCTCGCACACTGAGAAACCTATGAGGACATGTTCTTTTTCTCTTGTGTTGCCGGTTTATGACTGGTTAGCATCATACATGTGGAAAAAGTACAAGCCTCTTATGAAAACTGTCTGATAACACCTCCTTAGACTTAAATAAAGTTAATTCATTAGATGCTAAATACATTGATTGCTATTAATTAAAAAAAAAGTTTTATTCCACTCTGCAGCCACTATTCCATCATATGTCTAGTTCAACATGAAAGAAAATTGATGAAAGGTCCTCTTTAATTCTTTTAGGTAAACTTGCACATGTTGTGTTTTAACTAACTTGCTAGGTAGGTTGTTCGAAACATCTTGGAGAACTAACCACAGATCTTCTGTGGGTGTAGGCTTTTGCAAATCCTTATGTCTTTTCATATAATCCAAGACAGACTCAATAATAATCCATCAATATAAAGCACAAACAACACTCACCTAGGAGTAGCAAAGAGTACAAAAAAAATCTTAATTTTTGCATACACGTAAAGAAACAGCAATGTTTTAACTTATATGGTTTTGTTAGCTTGACAAAGACTACGCAGGTCTAAACATTGCTTTCTTTTTACGTGTATGGAAAAATAACGTTTTATTTCTAATCTTTGCTACTCCGTGGTGTGAACTGAAACATTTTTTTTCACCAAGTGGAGTCCTTAATATTTAATAGACTGTGTCACTCCTGTTGTTCTGAGTGTGCTTTAGACAATTTTAGTGATTTTGGTAGACTCGATGATGATGAGATCAGGATTCTGTGGTGGCTATACCATCACTTCCAGGACTCCTTGTTCTTTAAACTGAAGATAGCATTTATTGATATTGGCTGTGTGTTTGAGGTTGTTGTCCTGTCGCAGAGTAAACTCACTGCTGGCATTGCAAGATAAATAAGTATCTGCCTATATTTCTTATCAAACAAGACACCATTAGTCCTACCCAAATCACCAACTTCATGTACTGAAATGCAGTCACGAACTTGCAAAGAAGTTCCACTATGATTTACTGTTGCCTGTAGACACTCAATATTGTATCTCTCTACAACCCTTTGGAAAACAAACTTGTTTATGTTACAGCCAAATATTCCAAATTTTGACTTTTGGATGCAATTCTTTTACGAAAACCACTTCTGACCTCTTTTCACTTAACAGAAGATAAGTGTAGCTAGTCCCAATGGTTAAACCAGTTCTGAGCTGATGGCACTGCTGGATATACTCAGATTTCGAAGGGAAGTAAGCATGATGTATCTTTCATCTGAGGCACTAAGTTTCCTTAGCCAGCCACCTCATCACCGGTCCTCAATGCTGCCCATTTCTTGTTAAAATCTTTGCCTAGGAGAAATCTTATTGATGCAATAAAACTTTCTTGAGTCTTGTTGCTATTCTCAGTGTTGTCATAGTGTATGTATGATTTGTGACATGATGATGTGCATATGTTCCGTCTGGACCAGGCTTCGCTCCCTTCCTCAATAGCCAGTGCACTTTGCTGTGCTCCACATTGGATTTGCAAGTTTTTTAATGGCTTCTCAGTGACATCATCTCCCTATGTCTCTTAAAGCCCATTTTGACACACACCTGTGTCTTAGTATTGAGACTCATGCGTTAAGTTGTTTGGATTTCTCCATCATCTGTTCACATTGTGCATTTAACTTTGCAAAACTCCTCTGATTCCTGCATACCCTCATACCTGCTGGTTAATACTCTGGTTGCTACTTTCTGGTTAACCTATTGGTTGCAGTAAGTATCATACACTGTTCTCAAACTCTGCTCATATTGTGCATTCATCCTTGCAAAACTGTGGTTCCTCTGCCTTCCTCTGTATGCTGCTTTGGACTTGCCATCTCCCTCTTCATCTGCCTTTTAGTTCCGTAGTTTCCAGTGTGTCCAAGTCCTAGCTGTTCTACATAACCTCCAGCTTGTGGTGCCAATGCCCTGGGTCTGTGTGTTCACCCTGACCTGCTCCTTCCCGGGCACTGTGCTTAGGGCGCGCATGCGCGCGCTCCCCCTCTCTTAAAGGGACCGTGCGCGCCGTTCTAAGGAGTCCCCGGCCAATAGCCGGAGGACCTCCCATATATAAGGCACCTCCTCCAAAATGGAGGTGCCCGAGCAAAGTTGTTGCAAAGCATACTCACCTCTGCTTCAGCCCTCAGGTCCCGTTGCCAGCCTGACTACCAGTCTAGTCTGCCTGCTTGTCTGCTCTTCAGCCCGACAGTCGGTCTCAAGCATCCACCAGTCTGTCTATGGGCAAGTCCACCTACGGACCAGGAAGCACCTGCCAGTTACCTGCCTGCTACCTGCCGTACTTGCTAGCCCGCTCACATGGGAGCGCTCACCTGCTACCCGCCTGCTAGCCTACCTGGAGGCTCTGCTGTCACTTGCCGTGACCACCTGCCTGCCAGCCAAGAGACTCTTACCTGCTCTGCCGTCACTTTCCGTGACCACCTGCCTGCCAGCCAAGAGACTCATAACTGCTCTGCCGTCACTTTCCGTGACCACCTGCCTGCTGGCCAAGAGACTCTTACCTGCTCTGCCGTCACTTGCCGTGACCGCCTGCCTGCCAAGAGACTCTTACCCGTTCTGCCGTTACTTGCCGTGACCACCCGCCTGCTCACCCAGAGACTGCTACCCTTCTGTTGTGTCCACCCGCTACACCGGTCAGTCCCCGCTATCTGACCCGTGGGAGCCACCTGCTCAATTACAAGGTCGTCCCCAGACTAACACCTGCCCCTCGGAGTCTCTCCTTGTTCCAAGGCACAGAGGTTCCACCACCCGGCCCCGTTACAGTTTGCTCGGGCCATGGAATCCGGTGGCACCCAAGCTCCCTCGCTCTCTGACCTATACCATGAAGTCTCCCGTCAGAGATCCCAACAGGAAACCATCCTGAACCATCTGCGGAATGTCAATTCCCGCCTGGACACACTGATTACTCCATCGGTATCCGCCGCGAGTCGCGCGACTCCTGTCCCGGCAGGTCCGCTGCCCACCTATACCATGGCATCCAGCCCCAACCCCCGGCTCTCTGCACCACCTCGTTTTGGTGGAGACCCCGCTTTGGCGCGAGGTTTCATAAACCAGTGCACCCTGCACTTTGAACTCTTGGCACATCATTTTACCTCCGACCGGGCCAAAGTGGCATTCCTCATGTCCCATCTCACTGGGGAGGCACTGGCTTGGCTCAATCCCCTGTAGGAGAGAGGGGATCCTCTGGTATCCAACTTGTCAGCTTTCCTCACAGCTTTCCGGAAAGTCTTCGATGAACCAGGACGAAAGACCTCATCTGCCTCATCTCTGCTACGTCTCCGCCAAGGGAGTCTCACCGTGGGCCAATATGCCATACGCTTCTGACGCGCCCTGGGCCCATGTGATGTAGCGTTGCGCACGCAGGGACTACCCGGAGCCGGATCTGATAGGGGTAGTAGTCTCGTGGCGGTGACCCGGTCCGTGCCCAGGGAGTCAGACTAAGTGGCGGTATATTAGCAGTAGATGTAGGACGACTACGCCACCCGTTGAATGCAGCTATGGAGCTGCCGCTGCAGGGCAGACCGCTGAGGCCGGTGGAAGGATGGTGCAGCGTGGATGGTATAACCCCCAACGGGAGGGGTATGGCCTCAGGGCAGCCGACGTGGATGATGGGGGTAGCAGGAATCACTCAGAGACGATGCGGTGTAGTTCAGGGTCTTTACTGGTGACAAAGATAGACCCTCCCGGAGTACTGGCTAGCGGTCGGGGCCTGGTCAGTCCTTGAGCTGATGGGATCCCCCTTGGCCAGGCGGAGTTGTAGGCCTCCCCAACTAATTGTACTCTTCTGGCTACCTTGCTAGAGGTGGGTAAAGGTAGCCCACGTCCCTGAGTGTACCGTGTGGTGCTCACCCGTATGGCCAGTGACTCGGGGCCTTCTAGTGGCTTCCGCTCCACGACGGCGGTGCTGGTCCCACGCGTGTGACCGTGCCTTCGGGTTTCTTGGCCAGAGGACCTGAAATCCCCTGCCGGGCGGTTTCTGCTGCTGGGTCTGGGTTAATCCCCACAGCCTCGGACTCTGGGTCCGGTGGTAACTCTTCAATCAGGGCGAGCTCTACAGCTGCCAGCCCCTGACTCCTTTTAGCACGACTTCCCCAGAGCTCCTGATCTCTCTTTCCTATAGCTGCTTCTCTTCTTCTCAGCTCTACTCTTCTCCTCTTCTTCTGTCTGACTGAACTCCTAAGATGGTGCCCACCTTTTATACTCCCTCTGACACCCGAGCCCAGGTGACTAGCACCCAATGGGCTCCTTCCTATGCCCAGAGTCCCTCCCCTCTCTGCTCCTGCACCACTGGGATATTCCTCCCCCCCTCCCACTCCAGCCAGGGACAGACGCTGTCGTACCTGCACATCTATCTGGTGGGAGTCACGTTGATCTGTCCCCCGGAAATGGGATGTATGTGGTGCATGTAGCCAACTGAGTTCTAGTCCACACTCCATCCTTACCCGGGAGTGGAATACCACACCTCTGGTTCGAGGTGCAATACCCCTGTAGCAGCCGAGCCCTCGGGGTACTACATTCCCCCCTGGTAAACCACAGCATGTCCTCGGGCTGAAATAGAGTAAAAACAATTTTTAAAGTGTACGTACACATAAAACACATCAACTTTCATCCATCCCTTTATGGGAGGTTTTCTCAACAGCTGGCTAATGCCACCGGAACTCTTTTACAAAAACACTATGTAAAACTTTGGCATCATATCAAATTTCACATTAAGGCATTCTCAAATAAAACATTCTTGAATTCTCGGGTTCTTGGGATCTGGCCGCTCTCAGTCTTCGGCCAGGTAGAGGGAAGGGATGACCGCTCTCAGTCCTCGGTCAGGTTAGGGATTAGGGCAAAAATAGGCAACAGTTCTCTTTCTGTCCCAACGGGGACCACACTCTTAGTGGAAACAGTCCTACAACAGTCCTTATACCCGGTCGGGTAACTATTTACATCTCCTCTTTTACCGTTTACGATTAACGGTGTGCTCCACACGCTCCTTTCTCTTCCTCAGGTTCAGACCCGTCCGGGCCCTCTTTCTCCTCCTCCTCCTGGTACGATTGCTCCTCTTCTTCCTTGACCCGGTGGACATGAAGGGCGTACCACCCCTTCACTCCCTTATGCCTGGTATAGGTGACGGTATCTCCAGGCACCAGGTCCCGTCCACTGTGCCCCTCCGGTAGGTGGGACTCTACGTCGCTCCTGTTTACAAACACCTGGCTTATGGTCTTCGGGTCTTGGATGATGCCCCAGCCACATGCCATGTGAAACTTAACAACAGTCTCGGTGACTCGGGGACCGTGAGCTGTACGGGGGGGTCCTGGCGGGTCCTTGTCTTCTGCTCCACGTTTTTTTTAATGTGGAGCCACTCCTCCTTCACTTTCCTCTCTCTCCGCTCCCGCTCAAACGTTGCCAGTTGTTGGCGGCAGGTCTCATAGCGCCGGGCGGCGCCCGCCCGGGTCTCCTGAGTGAACCCCATCAGGTCTTCTCCAGTGGGGTCCCCCTCGAATTGGGCGTCCTCCAGCGGGGTGAAGAGAGGTCCACGGGCTCTGGAGCTGGGATTAGCGGTTCATCTGGGGCCCTTGCTCCTACGGGATGACTCTTCCTGGAGCGGGGGTTGGTGTACTCAGGCGGCCAGACGAATGGTGTCCCATCCAGGCAGGTGTGCTGCTCATACAGGTCTTTCCCCAATGATGGCACGACTGGGGGCCCCGGCTGGGGTGCAGCGCCCGCGGGCATTCGGCCTTTTAACCAGGCCGGTGACTTTCTGATCGTGCCCGGTGTTGGGGAGCACGGTTCAGGGTGAGGCTCCGCTGCAGAGCTTGCTGCTGGAGGGCTGACTACTGGTGGTGGAGGTACGGTGGGCGGTGCGGCACCCAGAGCTTCGGGTCCCGCGGCGGGAGGTAGGGGCAGGTCCGTGGCCTCAGGGCCCGGAGTAACGGCGTTCCCCTTACTTGTCGTTGCGGCCTCCCCCGCGGCGTCGTCCCCGGCCTCCGGTCCGCTTCTGCTGCCTCTCGGGATCGACGCGGTGCTGGATGGTGGCTGCACCTCCGGTTGGCAGGTCAGCGTGCGCCGGGTCAACTCCTCCTTCTACCCGGCGAGCACGTCTCGTTGCGCCCAGATCATCCTCCTGTTCAGCTCTTCCAGCGCGGCCTGCGCGTACTCCGGTTCTTCCTTCTGGAGCACCGCTAGCAGCTCTGCAATCTGGTATGGCGGCTGTGGCGGTGAAGCTCTCCTCCGTATCCGACATCTTCCTCCCCCCTAGTGGACCGTGGCCTACCTTGCGATGATCCTCTTCCGTAGGCCGCGGCTCCGCAGTGGATCGTCAGGGTTGAGGACCTTCCGTCGCGCTCCTGTGACGTCAGCGTCTGCTGGGCTCCTTCCAGGACCTTACGCGATGTCCGGACGTGAGGCGGGGCTTCAGTTCTCGCGCGCTTTCAGAGTCCACGCCCCTCTTCTTCCCGCGCGGCGTCTTCAAGATGGCGTCCAACGGCGGGAAAACTCCACGGATGGCGGGAAGAAGGCAGAAGATGGCGCCGGATGGCGGGAAAACTTCGCGGATGGCGGGAATCTTCACCACTGGTAAGTTTGAACAGTCTTTTTCAGGCACGCAGTACCCGGTGGTTGCGGGCACGAAATCCTGCCGACTACGCCAAAAGTTGACGCGCCCTGGGCCTATGTGATGTAGCGTTGCGCACGCAGGGACTACCCGGAGCCGGATCTGATAGGGGTAGTAGTCTCGTGGCGGTGACCCGGTCCGTGCCCAGGGAGTCAGACTAAGTGGCGGTATATTAGCAGTAGATGTAGGACGACTACGCCACCCGTTGAATGCAGCTATGGAGCTGCCGCTGCAGGGCAGACCGCTGAGGCCGGTGGAAGGATGGTGCAGCGTGGATGGTATAACCCCCAACGGGAGGGGTATGGCCTCAGGGCAGCCGACGTGGATGATGGGGGTAGCAGGAATCACTCAGAGACGATGCGGTGTAGTTCAGGGTCTTTACTGGTGACAAAGATAGACCCTCCCGGAGTACTGGCTAGCGGTCGGGGCCTGGTCAGTCCTTGAGCTGATGGGATCCCCCTTGGCCAGGCGGAGTTGTAGGCCTCCCCAACTAATTGTACTCTTCTGGCTACCTTGCTAGAGGCGGGTAAAGGTAGCCCACGTCCCTGAGTGTACCGTGTGGTGCTCACCCGTATGGCCGGTGACTCAGGGCCTTCTAGTGGCTTCCGCTCCACGACGGCGGTGCTGGTCCCACGCGTGTGACCGTGCCTTCGGGTTTCTTGGCCAGAGGACCTGAAATCCCCTGCCGGGCGGTTTCTGCTGCTGGGTCTGGGTTAATCCCCACAGCCTCGGACTCCGGGTCCGGTGGTAACTCTTCAATCAGGGCGAGCTCTACAGCTGCCAGCCCCTGACTCCTTTTAGCACGACTTCCCCAGAGCTCCTGATCTCTCTTTCCTATAGCTGCTTCTCTTCTTCTCAGCTCTACTCTTCTCCTCTTCTTCTGTCTGACTGAACTCCTAAGATGGTGCCCACCTTTTATACTCCCTCTGACACCCGAGCCCAGGTGACTAGCACCCAATGGGCTCCTTCCTATGCCCAGAGTCCCTCCCCTCTCTGCTCCTGCACCACTGGGATATTCCTCCCCCCCTCCCACTCCAGCCAGGGACAGACGCTGTCGTACCTGCACATCTATCTGGTGGGAGTACCGTTGATCTGTCCCCCGGAAATGGGATGTATGTGGTGCATGCAGCCAACTGAGTTCTAGTCCACACTCCATCCTTACCCGGGAGTGGAATACCACACCTCTGGTTCGAGGTGCAATACCCCTGTAGCAGCCGAGCCCTCGGGGTGCTACACTTCCGTACCCTCGCTTCTGAGCTTGCCTGGGATAACGAGTCTCTGCTGTCCGTCTTCTGGGAGGGTCTTTCCGGTCGGATTAAAGATGAGCTTGCCGGTCGGGACATTCCTACCACCCTGGACGACCTGGTGTCACTTGCTACCCGGATTGACATCCGGTTCCAAGAATGTACCAAGGAGACCACCCGTGTGAGAAGGTTTCCTCACCTTGCTCCTACCTTCCAGAGACCTGTCTCTTCTTCAACCACACCCCGGGCGCACTCACCCGAGCCCATGCAGCTCGACCTGACCAAGATCGTCAAATCCCACCAGGAGTAACGCCGGGCCGACGGGAGCTGTTTCTATTGTGGCAGCAAGGAGCACTTGATCCGTTCCTGCCCGGAGAGGCTGGGAAACGCCGGTGTCTAGGATCACTCGGAGAGGTCGTCCTAGACAGAAAAAAGTCCTCTTCATCTCTGACTCTGTCTGTCACTATCTCCTGGCCCCGTCCTGAGGGGTTGAAGGCGATACAGCGATTCCTGGGCTTCACCAATTACTATCTTCTTTTCATCCCACACTTCTCGTCCCGGACTTCTCCCATATCTGCGCTTACCCGTAAGGGGGCAAATCCCAAGGTATGGTCGCCCGAAGCCGAGGAGGCCTTCCTTTCCTTAAAGAAAGCCTTCGTCTCTGCCCCCGTCCTGCACCGTCCGGACTGCAATAAACAATTCTACCTGGAGGTTGATGCCTCCTCCTCCGGAGCCGGAGCGGTACTCACCCAAAAATCTTCTACGGGAGAATGGTAACCTGCGGCTTCTTCTCCAAAATCTTCTCCTCGTCTGAGCACAACTACTCTATAGGAGACCATGAATTGCTAGCCGTCAAATTAGCACTGGAGGAGTGGCGCTATCTGCTTGAAGGGGCTCTATACCCGGTGATCATCTACACAGATCACAAAAATCTGGCATATCTCCAAAATGCCCAGAGACTTAATCCTCGCCAGGCCCGGTGGTCTTTGTTTTTTGCCCGCTTCGACTTCATCCTTCATTTCCGTCCGGCGGACAAAAGCGTCAAAGCTGATGCCTTGTCCCGGTCCTTCCTGTCCTCCGATCAAGAGGTGGAGCCTACGCACATCATTGACCCCTCCAGGGTAATGAAGGTGGCCAACCTGGATCTGACTCGTCTCCCACCCGGTAAGACGTTTGTAGCTGTACCAGATCGGGAGAGGGTTCTTCGTTGGGGCCATTCTTCTAAACTAGCTGGCCATGCTGGCCAAAAGAAGACCTTCCAGCTCATTACCCGGCATTACTGGTGGCCTACCCTGCGTAAGGACCTTGTAGACTTCGTCGCGGCCTGTTCATCGTGTGCCCGAAACAAAGTGCCCAGACACCTACCAGCCGGCCATCTCTTGCCCCTTCCCGTACCTGCTGCTCCATGGCAGCACATAGCTATGGATTTTATCACCGATCTTCCTGTTTCTGCCGGGTGTACAGTCATTTGGGTGGTCGCTGACCGCTTTTCAAAAATGGCCCACTTTGTTCCCCTGCCTGGTCTCCCATCTGCACCCGAACTGGCTAAAGACTTTATCCGCCACATCTTCCGTCTCCATGGCCTACCCCTCCACATCGTGTCGGATCGTGGGGTTCAGTTCACCTCACGCTTCTGGAGAGCTACATGTAAGCTGCTAGACGTCACCCTGGATTTCTCCTCCGCTTACCACCCACAGTCCAATGGTCAAGTGGAGAGGATCAATCAGATCCTTACCAGTTACCTCCGGCACTTCGTTAATGCCCACCATTCCGATTGGGTGGATCTCCTACCTTGGGCCGAATTCTCTTATAATAACCATGAGAGCGAATCCGCTTCCAAGTCCCCGTTCTTTATAGTCTGTGGCCAACATCCCCGGATTCCAGTTCCCGTCTCCGCTTCTGTGGACAACCCTGCCGCGGAGTCTCTTGTCAGCGAATTTTCTACCATTTGGGAGAGTACCAGGTCCGCTCTTCTTCAGTCCTCCGAGCAGATGAAGAGATGTGCTGATAAGAGACGTCTGGATCCGCCTCAATTCCGTCCTGGAGACAAGGTTTGGCTCTCCTCCAAACATGTGCGGCTCAAAGTACCCTCCTACAAGTTGGCCCCTCGATTCATCAGACCCTTCGAAGTTCTCAGGCAAATTAACCCAGTGGCCTACAAATTAAAATTCCCGGCCACCCTACGCATTCCCAACTCCTTCCACGTATCCCTCCTCAAACCCGTTGTCCTTAACACTTTTTCCGATAATCCAGGTACTCCTCCTGCTCCGGTTTCTGCTGAGGACGTCTTTGAGGTGGAGAGTATCCTGGCCACAAAGAGGGTAAGGGGGAGAACCTTTTTTCTGGTGGATTGGAAGGGGTTTCCTGAGGAAAAAACTTGGGAACCCAGGGAGAACATCAACGCCCCGCTTCTCCTTGAGAAATTTCTCTCTGGCCTGAAAAAGGGGGGCCTAAAGGGGGGGGTACTGTAGCATCTGCATCTCTGCCCCCTGCTAGGCAGAGACGCCGTCCCTCTCACCTTCCTGTTCCGGGCGCGGCATCCTCCAGCGCCCCTTCCCTCGCTGCTACCGGCGTGCGCTCCTTCCCAGGCACTGTACTTAGGGCGCGCGCGCGCTCCCCCTCTCTTAAAGGGACCGCGCGCGCCGTTCTAAGGAGTCCCCGGGCAATAGCCGGAGGACCTCCCATATATAAGGCACCTCCTCCAAAATGGAGGTGCCCGAGCAAAGTTGTTGCAAAGCATACTCACCTCTGCTTCAGCCCTCAAGTCCCGTTGCCAGCCTGACTACCAGTCTAGTCTGCCTGCTTGTCTGCTCTTCAGCCCGACAGTCGGTCTCAAGCATCCACCAGTCTGTCTATGGGCAAGTCCACCTACGGACCAGGAAGCACCTGCCAGTTACCTGCCTGCTACCTGCCGTACTTGCTAGCCCGTTCACCTGGGAGCGCTCACCTGCTACCCGCCTGCTAGCCTACCTGGAGGCTCTGCTGTCACTTGCCGTGACTACCTGCCTGCCAGCCAAGAGACTCTTACCTGCTCTGCCGTCACTTTCCGTGACCACCTGCCTGCCAGCCAAGAGACTCTTACCTGCTCTGCCGTCACTTTCCGTGACCACCTGCCTGCCAGCCAAGAGACTCTTACCTGCTCTGCCGTCACTTTCCGTGACCACCTGCCTGCCAGCCAAGAGACTCTTACCTGCTCTGCCATCACTTGCCGTGACCACCTGCCTGCCTGCCAAGAGACTCTTACCCGTTCTGCCGTCACTTGCCGTGACCACCTGCCTGCTCACCCAGAGACTGCTACCCTTCTGTTGTGTCCACCCGCTACACCGGTCAGTCCCCGCTATCTGACCCATGGGAGCCACCTGCTCAATTACAAGGTCGTCCCCAGACTAACACCTGCCCCTCGGGGTCCCTCCTTGTTCCAAGGCACAGAGGTTCCACCACCCGGCCCCGTTACACACTACATGCAAAAGGAGTGCTCACACTACAACAAAATCACAAGATTAAGTAAAATTGGAGAACAATCCCAAAAAGGACCATATAAAACAATATGTAAATACCCTAGGATTAAGCAAATAGTAAAAAAATACATAACTGCACATGCTACATGGCACGCTACCCTGGATACCTATGGTGTGTGGCAGATTAATATGTGTCAGACACTGTATGCAGTAATATTACATCGGCTAAGATGGTATAAAACAAAACAAGTGACTGTATCAGAACTCATGGAAATTGATCAGAACAATTATCTTTGACCTGAAGACACCATTGCCTAACCATAGGACTCTGTTTATGATGCGGGAAACAGGATCATTTTAGAATAAATTGTACCAAACTGAAGACTAAACAGGAAAACTTCAGACCCTAGGCAAAGAAGGAGGGATCGCCTTTGGGTTAACTCTATCCTCCACTAAAACTAAACTTATGCTAATGCCCATTTCCTTCAGTTACAGTTTGTTCATGGGGCAAGCATTTATTGATTCCGTAACTGCAGAGAATTTTATGGACTTTTCTCTGGCGAAAGATTGAAAATTCTTTTTTTGTTGTTGTAGACTCAGCTGAAGCTAATATCCTCAAATGGCTCCACAATTTCTGATGGCTGTATTCAATTCCAGACAGAGGAAGTGACCCTTCAGATTGGAGCACTACATGTTGAGGACATTTTTTATTTTTCCAATTTCTGATGCATTGGTCCTTTTAGGAATTCCATGGCTATGGCTGCATGCTCCAGTCATTGATTTGTCGTCAGACTCGATTACCCAATGGGGATTATTTTGTATTCACAATTGCCTTAAATCTCTATTTCAACTACTTTCTCTGACACTCTCTTCTGCATCCCTTGCCTCCAGTTTGCCTGCCTCATATCAGGTTACACCTCTTAATATATCTATGGTGAGGGGAAAAGGAATGAGGAGTTAAGTGAGAAAACAGATAAAGGCAGACATGGAGGGATTGTTCTGAGGCTTCTAAACTCAACTCCCCAGCCCCATATACCATTGATAGTTGGTGGCTGAATAAATTGTTATGTGATCATTCTGCAGATTGCTGCCTCTCAACTCCTCCACATTAGGAATATGCGGCCAAGCACTTTTGTTTTGTTTATGAGAGAGCCGCTCCCAGACTCCTCTGATGGCAGCTTATTTCCTGGAGAACCAAAGGATCAGCCATTGGAAATCCAACATGTTTGATACTTTTCTCCTCTGAAATCATCTGTTGGTGGAGAGTTTTGAGGCTCCATACACACTCATCTGATTTTGGCACGGTTCAGCCCATGTTGATGTAAAATGTTTGGGGTGGTCACATTTCCAGCACCATCTATTCTTAACCATCACAGACTTCCCAACCTGCTGATAACCCAAAGCAGAACCTGCTGCTGTATTTCTCCCTATTACCGAACCTGTTGTCTGGCAGGGTAACAGTACTACTTTTAGTACCCAACATAATAATGACCACCAATGTGTCCAATTTAATAGTAAAATTACCCGTTTTGCCTTCTAGATGATAAAATTTGCCCCGCTGTCTAGAAAAAAATCAATGCCCGAGAGTAATAGTGCTCAAAATTTGACACCTGGAAAGTAATAATGACTCCTGTGTGCCTATTTGATGGTTACAGCACCCTGTACTGTAATAATGTCTCTTAAGTGCTCACTTAACATTTAATTTTGTCCCCTAAGTGCCCCAAAAAAGTAATAATGTCACCTGAGTGTCCCCTTATCAATTAATAATGACCCCGAGTGTCTCAACAAAAGTAATAATGTCACCTGAGCACCCCAATATATAGTAATATTGCCTCGAGTCTCTCTACATACAGTAATAATGTCTGTCCCAAGTTAATTTATGAAATAGTTATAATGTTCCCTCTTCAAAAACAGTAATTATTTCCCCCACGTCCACCTACAAATACAGTAATAATGGCTTTAGAGTTTCCCATAATACATTAATAATGTCCCCTGTGTCACTCCCGTTTAAGTAATAATGTCCCTTAGTTCAGCCACATACTATAATAAGGTCCCTGAGTCCCCTACCTACACTTATGACTCCTGATGGCTTCCATTTACAGTAATAATGGCCTGTGAGTTCCCCCCACAAACAAAAATAATGTCCCCTGATTCCCCCACACCCAGTAATAATGGCTTCCGATTCCCCCCACATACCGTAATAATGTCCTCTGAATCCCACTGACATATACTAATAATGCCCCCCTGAGCTCCCTGAAAAAGTAACAATGCGTCAGAAATAAAAAGAAATAAATACAGTCATGGCCAAACGTTGGCACCCTTGAAATTGTTTAAGAAAATTAAGTATTTCTCCCAGAAAATTATTGCAATTACGCATGTTTTGTTATACGCATGTTTATTTCCTTTGTGTATATTGGAACAATGCAAAAAAGCAGAAAAAAGGCAAATTGGACATCATTTCACACAAGACTCCAAAAATGGGCTGGACAAAATTGTTGGCACCCTCAACTTAATACTTGGTTGCACACCCTTTGGAATAAATAACTGCAATCAGTCGCTTCCTATAATCATCAACAAGCTTCTTACACCTCTCAACTGGAATTTTGAACCACTCTTCTTTTGCAAACTGCTCCAGGTCTCTCATATTTGAAGGATGCCTTCTCCCAACAGCAATTTTAAGATCTCTCCACAGGTGTTCAATTGGATTTAGATCCGGACTCATTGCTGGCCTCTTCAGAAGCCCACAGTGCTTTATTTCCATCCACTTCTGGGTGGTTATTTAAGTATGTTTTGGGTCATTGTACTGTTGGAAGACCCATGTCCTAGTACGTAAACCCAGC
The DNA here is from genome assembly GCF_046119375.1 of Phyllobates terribilis. NCBI lineage: Eukaryota > Metazoa > Chordata > Amphibia > Anura > Dendrobatidae > Phyllobates > Phyllobates terribilis. Next base: position 569,455,718 of record NW_027362763.1, read on the forward strand.
AGCTTTCTGACACTGGGCACTACACTGCGACCCAAAACCCTTTGGTAATCTTAAGATTTCATGATGCCTTGCACACAGTCAAGGTACCCAGTGCCATAGGCAGCAAAACAATCCCAAAACATCTTTGAACCTATACCATATTTGACTGTAGGTACTGTGTTCTTTTTTCTGTACAGTGGCTTGCGAAAGTATTCATCTCCTTGGCTTTATACCTATTTTGTTACATTACAACCTGTGTTTAAATACTTTTGTAATCCAATTTGTGTGTGATGCATCAGCACTAAATAGTCTAAGTTGGTGAAGTGAAGTGAGTAAAATATAGGCATAAATTAAATGTATGGGGTCAAATAAATAAATATTGGCAAGTACATATATATTCCCCCGTTTCGCTATGAAGCAATTACCTCATAAGTCACATGCTTAGTGAAAGGAAGTCCACCTGTGTACAATCTAAGTGTCATATGGTCTGTCAGAACATACACACCTTTTCTAAAAGGTCACAGAGGCTGCAACACCATTAAGCAAAAGGTACCACTAACCTAACAACACCATGAATACAAGGAGATCTCCAAACAAGTCAGGGACAAAGTTGTTGAGAAGTCAGGGTTGGCTTATAAAAAATATATCTCTGATGATTCCCTGGAGCACTATCAAATCCATTATAATCAAATAGAAGGAATATGGTACCACAACAAACCTGCCAAGAGAGGGCCGCCCACCAAAACTCTCAGCCCCGGCAAGGAGGGCATTAATCAGAGAGGCAGTACAGAGACCCAAGGTAACTCTGAAGGAGCTGCAGAGTTCCCAAGCAGAGACTGGAGTATCTGTCCATACGACCAATAAGCTGTAGACTTCATAGAGGTGGCCTTTATGGAAGAGTGGGCAGAAAAAGCCTTTACTTAGACACAAAAATTGTAAGGTTCATTTTGAGTTTGCCAATAGACATGTGGGAGACTCTCCAAATGTATGGAGGAAGGTGCTGTGGTCAGATGAGACCATAATTGATCTTTTTAGCCACAAAGGTGAACGCTATGTCTGGCGCCAAATCAACACAGCTCATCACCCCATAAACAATCATCTCCACATGTGGGTATGTCTTTTGGCAGCAGGGACAGGGAAAATGGTCCGAGTCGAGGCGAAAATGGATGGTACGAAATGCAGGGATATTTTGAGCAAAACCTGTTTCAGTCTGTCAGTGAATTGAGACTGGGACGTAGGTTCACCTTCCAACAAGACAATGACTCAAAGCATACTGCTAAAGCAACACTCGAGTGGAATAAGGGGAAATGTGTGAATGTTTTCTAGTGGCCTATTCAAAGACCAGGCCTTAATCCAATTGAGAATCTGTGGCTTATGACTTGAAGATTGCTGTTCACTAGAGGAAAAAATCAACTTGAAGGAGCTGAGGCAGTTTTGCCTTGAGGAATGGGCAAAAATCCCAGTGGCAAAATGTGGAAAGCTCAAGGAGACTTATCCAAAGCGACCTGCAACTGCAATTGCTGCAAAAGGAGGCTCTACAATGTACTTTAGGGTGGTGAATAGTTATAAAAACAAGCTGACCGTAAGAGAGAGTACTTATGTAGAGATAATTAAAATTTAACTTATACAAAGTATTATTAGGGTATGTGCACATAATCGGGACAAGCAACGCTTTGGACGCAGCATATTTTATGCTGCGTCCAAAGCGCTTGCGTTTATTGAGCGCAGGTGAATCTGCACGTGTTCATTAAACCATGCGGATTCACTGCATTCAAAACATTGTACTGACCAGATTTCTCTTGTGGAGACTAGAGACTCTGCAAGAGAAATTGACATGCTGCGGTCTTGAAAGACGTGCCGCATGTCCGTGTCCGTGGGTGATTCGCAGGCACAGGTGAAAGCATAATGGACTCTACAAATCCCATCCACTATGCTGTAACATCTGGCCGCTGCGGGTTTGACGCTGCATAAGCATGCAGCGTCAAACCCTTAGCAGCTCCTGATCATATGCATATACCCTTAAAGATATAAACAACCATGTGGAAAAAACATGAATTAAAAACAATATATAGGGGCCTTGTCTTTTCCCTATTCAGTCTCTCAAACTTTCTCCTTCCTGACCAGTGGAGGTTGGCACCCTATTTCTACACAGTGGAGCCTCCACTCCACGACGGCTCTCCCTACTTTCCCTATAGAGCCCTAAATTAAGGGAGAGGGGGGAGAAAAAAGGAAAGGGTACAACAAAAAAGATCAGTAGGAAAAAAGATTTCTCTAACAGACTATAGCTGTAGAAGAAAAATGTGACTATTAGTCTTAAGGTAGATACAGCACGTAATCATTTAATAGCCATTATATGATAATTAAAAATACTATGAATCAGGTACAGACCCTTCTTATTGCCTAGGGTCAATTCTCATAATCTTAAAAGACTTGTGTAAACTAGCTGGAGAAGATGTAGATCGATTAAAAATCTCATTCTATTATAGGTAAGCAGTCATACTTCATAATTTTCATATAGAGCTCAAACCTCATGAACTAGAAAAAAAAAGAAGTTCATAGAGCTCATACCACATGAATAAAGTTCATAACCAAAAATGTTCTGTATTCAATACTCAACGCTATCAATAGTTATAGCTTCCACCAATAAATAGAACTATTTCATGTGCATGTAGAATTCATGATTTATGAATAAAGTGCTCTTTGCCATATCTATTTTAAAACGTAAAAACAATGCTCTTTGTCATGTGTATTTCAAAAAACTGATAAAGTGCTCTTTGCCATATAACCTTGCGAAACCTGACGCGTCGCGGAGTGGGGACGCCACTGCGCAGGAATAGGATGCCAACCTCCACTGGTCAGGAAGGAGTAAGTTTGAGAGACTGAATAGGGAAATGACAAAGCCCCTTTATAATGTTTTTAATTGATGTTTTTTCCACATAGTTGTTTATATCTCTAATAATACTTAGTAAAGGTAACGTTTTAATTATCTCTACATAAGTACTTTATACTACGGTGAGCTTGTTTTGATTTCAGTAGTACTTTGATTACCCTATTGGCTATGAGTCACTTTTTTGGGATGAATAGTTATGCACACTGTAGTTTTCAGTTAGTTTGTTTTATTTGTTGTTTGCTTCAAATGTTCACAGTTGTAGGCATGTTCATTACATGAACTGTTGCAAACCCTCAAAAAAAAACAGTGAAATTCCAGGTTGTGAGGTAGCAAAATACGAAAAATGGCAAGAAGGGGGGATACTTTCACAAGGGACTGAAGGCCTCATTTTGTTTTCGGTAAACAGTAGAATGATATGCTTTACCAAAAATTTCTATCTTGGTTTCATCTGTCCACAAGACGCTTTTCCAAAAGGATTTTTGCTTACTCATGTACATTTTGTCAAACTGTAGTCTAGTTTTTTATGTCTGTCAGGAGTGGGGTCCTCCTGGGTGTCTTGCCATAGTGTTTCATTTAACTCAAATATCGATGGATAGTTCATGCTGACACTGATGCACCCTGAGCCTGCAGAACACCTTGAATTTCTTTGGAACTTGTTTAGGGCGGCTAATCCACCATCTGGACTATCCTGCGTTGTAACCTTTCATCAATTTTTCTCTGCCATCTAAGTCCAGGGAGATTAGCTACAGTGACAGGGGTTGTAAAGTTCTTCATTATGTTGTGCACCATGAACATCAACATCTCTGGAGATGGACTTGTAACCTTGAGATTGTTAATATTTTTCAACAATTTTGGTTCTCAAGTCCTCAGACAGTTCTCTTCTCTTCTTTGTGTCCCCATGCTTAGTGTGGCACACTCAGATACACAATGCAAAGATTGAGTCAACTTTTCCCCTTTTTATCTGGTTTCAGGTGTTATTTTCATATTGCCCACACTTGTTACTTGCCACAGGTGAGTATCATGTGCTTAAAACAAAATTGTCCAGCCCATTTTTGGGGTTTTGCATGAAATTATGTCCAATTTGCCCTTTTTTCTATTTTTTTGTGTTGTTCCAATACACAGAAAGGAAATAAACGTGTATAACAAACATGTTTAATTTCAATAATTTTGTGGGAGAAATACTGTATTTTTAGGACTATAAGATGCATTTTTTAACAAGAAAAACTCTTGTTAAAAAGTGTGTGTGTCCTATAGTCCGGAGGCAGCTTACTGTGATGAAGAACACAGACACAGCGTCCTCACCGATCACAGAGAGAGCCGTTGTCTCTCCTCTTGCTCTGCACTAATCTATTTGATCGGTACAGAGCAGGAGAGGAAGCTTACTGGAACCTGAACGGAGATTGCAGAGGCTGATCAGCTGAAGGACCTTCTGCACTAGTAATTCCAGGACCTTTCGGGTCATGTGACTGATCACATGACTTGAAAGGTGCTTGACTTAATCAAGTGGAAGGTCCTGCAAATGCTCAACTCCTACAGCTTCCGTACAAGTCTCAATCAAGAACTGCAATATGTGGTAATGTATAGTGTGTGTGTGTGTGTATTGCTATATCTGCATGCAGCAGAGCTGTGTATGTGTCTATGTGCATGTAGCAGAGCTGTGTGTGTCTTTATGTACATGTAGCTGAGCTGTGTATGTGTATATATGTGCAGGTAGCAGAGCTGTGTGTGTCTTTATGTGCATGTAGCAAAGCTGTATGTGTATATGTGCATGTAGCAGAGCTCTTTGTGTGTCTTTATGTACATGTAGCAGAGCTGTGTATGTGTATATATGTGCAGGTAGCAGAGCTGTGTGTGTCTTTATGTGCATGTAGCAGAGCTATATGTGTATATGTGCATGTAGCAGATCTGTTTGTGTGTCTTTATGTGCATGTAGCAGAGCTGTGTGTGTCGTCATGTTCATGTAGCTGAGGTGTTTGTATGTGTGTATATGTGCATTTTGCAGAGCTGTGTGTATATGTGCATGTAGCCGAGCTGTGTGTTTGTCTTCATTTGCATGTAGCAGATCTGTGTGTGTGGTCATGTGCATGTAGCAGAGGTGTTTGTATGTGTGTATATGTGCATGTAGCAGAGCTGTGTTGTGTGTGTGGCGCCCCTGAGGGTTCAGTCCCTGGCTGGAGTGGGGGGAACCAAAGGTAGGGGGAACCAGTAGAGTCTCGTCAGGAGCTCTGCTCCACAAGTGGGGCCTGGTGATAGAGGCCCAGGAGGGGAGCAGAGGAGGAAGGCTCCGTTCTATAGAAGGGATCCCAGGGGGTACGGCGAGTGCAGGACGGCACCCGTACGCCCCGAATCTGCCAGGTGTCAGAGGGATCAGGAAGCAAGAAGGGGACCGGCCCCTGGACCAGCCGTGTTACTCCAGGTCTCGGCTGGAAAAACCAGAGGCTTCTGACTTTTATAGTGCAGTTGCCACAGCCTCATCCTAGTCACCGTGAGGGTCAAGCAGGTCCGGAAACTCTAAGTTGCCAGAGGGACTTCAGAGCACCCGATCAGGACTGTGAGTGGGGAAGCGCAGGGCAGGAGGGAGAAGACTCAGTGTGAAGTCGGTCTAGTGAGGAACATAAGAAAGCAGGGTTCCGTCAAGTACTCCTGACCTATCTGAGGAAGACGTGGGAGGCTGGCACCCGCGCAGTGTACCTGTGGAACTTACATAAGAACTGTGAGTAAAAACTCGGATGACTGCACTGCACTGCTTCCATCAGTTATTTCAGCTGCGCCATCTCTCCCTCTGCACTACAACGCCCAGCATCACCACCATCTGCACCTACACTGCCCCGGGGGCGCGCTCCGCCTGTGGGGAGCAGAAATATCCCAGCTGCCATCCCATCACCCCCGGAGGACTGCAGCAGCGCTGGTAATCTTTACCAGGTACCACAGGTGGCGTCACGAACACTTCCTAAAACTACAAACCCCAGATAAATAACATTCCCCTTTTTGTTGACCGCCCTGGGCCACGGACCGGGCCAGCCACTGTAACATATCCCTTTTCTCAGCGTCCACCGGCCTGGCACCGAGTACCCCACAGCCCTGGGGCGCGTCATGTGCATAACACTGCAGAGAGACAATAGATTTATTACCTCTCTATTCTACCCTAGCACATTAAAATTTGTGATAATGACCCCTCCACTTTATCCCACCAGGTAAGTTTAATTAATAGGGAAAAAATGTTTTTTCCTATTTTCTTCTCTCTAAACCTGGCGTGCGTCTTATAGTCCAAAAAATACGGTACTTCATTTTCTGGAACAATTTCATGGATGCCAACACTTTGGGCTATAACTGTATGTAGATATGACAACATGAGAACTTAGAAGATGAGTCCGGCAACATGATCTAGATATTGAAGGGGCAAAACAAGAAGAAGACATCTCTAAACTAAAGCCTATTCTCTTTGACTTTAAAATGGCTCATAACTGTGATCCAACAAGATTACATGTTATGGGGATTCACAGACTCTATAATGGACCCCGTGGAGGCAATTGGAAATACCTCATTTCACAAACGAATCCAAATGGATTTATAAACTCAACGCTATCACTCCGTTTGGCCTTAATGACCACAATAGCTTTGTACCGTTACTTCATTTATGGCCGGCGTCACACTACCCGTATAACACAGCCGAGTGCTATGCAATATAACATCGCATAGCACTCGGCCCAGTGTAATACTATGGGCAGTGCAGATCAGCGATTATTTTCTCATGTTGAATTGGCACGAGAGAACAATCAGAGCATGCTGCGATTGGCAGGGAGACTCGATTCACTCGCACCCATACAAGTCTATGGGTGCGAGTGAAACATCGGACTGCACTCGCATGTCAGCTCAGTGCAGGCCGATATACGGCGAGTCAGGCCACGAAGGAGTTGGAGAAATTACTTTCTCCATGTCCTTCGCACCTGTGCTGCAATCTTCCCATGCGAGAGATTCGCAGCACAGTAGCATGACACTCGGCTCACGCTCGCATTAGAGCAGAAGCCGAGGGTCATTAGCATATCGTATCCAATGCTCTCTCATCGGATGCCATACGCTGGTGTTACGCCGGCCTATAGCTTAATGTTGCCGACGTTTCCTTCTGCCTTCACCCTTCCTTTTTGTTTTTCTTTCTTCCCTTCCCTTCCTTGATAATTTGTTAAAATATTTCACTTTTGGACTGATTTGTTTCATTTTGCTGTTTATTATGTATTGTTTTTATATTTTTTAACCATTTTTTTTGTTCTTTGTTTCTCATTTTTTATTTTTTACGATATGCAATTTATATGTATTTTAATTTTAGTTTTCCCATTTTTTCACGTACTATCTGTATCACTTATGCACTTTATTCAACTTTTACACTTATACTAAATTTATGTCTTTTCAGACTTATGCGTGTATATGTGTATACATATACATGCATATATGTATGTGTGTATTTATATGTGTATATATATATATATACTAGCTATTGAACCCGTTCTACGCCCGGGTGGCGAGCATTTTTATTGGTATATGGTCTCCCATGCTGGTATGTGCTGCCCCCCTCCTGGTATTTGTGCTGTCCCCACCATCCTATCCTGGTATGTATGGCACCTCTCACCCCCAATCCTGGTATGCGTGGCACCCCTCACCCCCAATCCTGGTATGCGTGGCACCCCTCACCCCCAATCCTGGTATGCGTGGCACCCCTCACCCCCAATCCTGGTATGCGTGGCACCCCTCACCCCCAATCCTGGTATGCGTGGCACCCCTCACCCCCAATCCTGGTATGTGTGGTACTCCTCATCCCTATCCTGGTATGCATGGTACCCCATCCCTCATCCCTATCCTGGTATGTATGGTATCCTTCATCCTGGTATGCATGGCACCTCTCATCCCCATCCTGCTATGCATGGCACCTCTCATCCCCATCCTGGTATGCATGGCCCCTCATCCGAATCCTGGTATGCATGGCACTCCTCATCGGAATCTCAGTATGCATGGCACCCCTCATCCCCAATCCCGGTATGCATGGCACCCCTCATCCCCAATCCCGGTATGCATGGCACCCCTCATCCCCAATCCCGGTATGCATGGCACCCCTCATCCCCAATCCTGGTATGCATGGCACCCCTCATCCCCAATCCTGGTATGCATGGCACCCCTCATCCCCCAATAATGGTATGCATGGCACCCCTCATCCCCCAATCTTGGTATGCATGGGCCCCTCACCCTGGTATGTGTGGTCTCCTCACCCTGGTATGCGTGGTCCCCTCACCCTGGTATGCGTGGTCCCGTCACTCCCCAGTCCTTGTATGCGTGGTCCCCTCACCCCCCAATCCTTGTATGCGTGGTCCCCTCACCCCGCAATCCTTGTATGCGTGGTCCCCTCACCCCGCAATCCTTGTATGCGTGGTCCCATCACTCCCCAATCCTTGTATGCGTGGTCTCCTCACCGTGCAATCCTTGTATGCGTGGTCCCCTTACCCCCCAATCCTTGTATGCGTGGTACCCCACAATCCTGGTATGCATGGTACCCCACAATCCTGGTATGCCTGGTCCCCTCACCCCACAATCCTGGTATGCATGGTCCCCTCACCCCCCAATCCCGGTATGTGTGGCACTCTCACCCCTTTCACACTGTACACACACACAAAAAAATAAACAGTTATACTCACCTTTCTCCTCTGTGCTCCAGCGCTGCTGCGTCCTGTTCTGCCGGAGGCCGGGAGAGGAGTGCGGTGCCGGAGCACCGCGCTGTCCGGCGCCATTTTGCTGAAGACACACTGCAAATGTGTCTTCAGTAAAATGGCGCCGGATAGCGCTATGCGCATGCGCCGATCTGACGCCGCCTCAAACCTGCCCCGGTCTCCGGCGAAGAGAGGCGCCGTGGCAACGCTCCTCCCGGTCAGGTAAGTATGGCGCCGGAGATCACTGTATGCGTTCAGTGTCTACGCATACCGTGATCTCCGGCGCCATACACTCCTCTTATCTGTAACGGCTGGATGTGTGCTTCTTTCTGGAGCCAGACTGCGCGTCACGCATGTGCCGTCTATAAAGGCTTCAGACAGAGACACGCATCCCCCGTTATATTATAGATATATACAGGGCCGGCCCGAATGTATAGGCGAACTAGGCGGCCGCCTAGGGCGCCGACCCTAAGGGGGTGCCAGAGAAAAAATAGAAAAAATTATAAAATATCTTTTCAAAAGGCAAAAAGATTTAGGGATGGAAAGAAAAGTGTACATAAATTTTTTTACCATAAATTTAAAAGAAAAACCATTGAGCTTCAATTTACGCACGGAAAGGAGGCGCTAAACTGAGTCGTTTGCATCGTCTGCTGACAGGTGTTTGATCCCGCGCGTTTATTTTGCTCCTAAGTTTTCAAATGTTGGTAAAGCAAAGCAAACAACCAAAAATGCATACACTACACTAAGGGGGCGCCCGAGAGAAAAAAATACGTATACTTAAAAGGTAGGTGTACCATATGGCCTATTTATACGTAGTTTGGACTTTAGGTACTAGGTACTAGTTGGCGATTATATTGATAGATGTCATCAGCAGTCGATGCGGCTAGTGGGAGGAGTCTGTTTTGACGCATTGGCGTAGACTGCCTGGACTGCCAGTCAGGCCAGCTAAGGCAAGGGAGATAGTATCTACGTTTTTTGCATATCGGCGCGCGCGCGATTATAATATTTTCGACGTATGTCTCTACTGTTTGCATGCTTTATCATGTGAGCCATTGCTGTTATTTTGTATATTCATTAGATTCATTGTTCCATGAGGTTTCATGAATGAAAATACAAAATAGGAGGTTTTTAGTACATTTTTGGCCTAGGTTCTAAAGTGTTAGGCGCTGCAAGGTAGGTATATTGTTTTGATTTTCAAAAATATTGGAAACATTGGAAATTGTTAAAGAAATTTGTGTTTTTTGTCTTAAAAGTAAAATCGTATTATATAATGTTCAGATAACAATTTTAATCGGCGCGTTAACTTTTAGGTAAATGCTGTGTGTTGTAATGAGTCATGGCTGATAAGAAGAAAAAACTTTCGGGGTTTCAGAACCGTAAAAGAAAAGCTGAGGAGGAGAAATCACTTTCAAAAATCAAAGGGTCATTTTTAAAATATCTAAGCAATAGAAATGAAGACGCGGAATTCCAAACGTTGGAACAACAGGCTTCTGTTGCCTCGGAAATATCGAATGTGGAAATAGAATTTGTTTCTCATGCTGAAAATAGTGAACTACAACCATCAATATCTGGTGGTAGATCTGATCAAAGTACCAGTACTGACATGGAGGCTGGTACATCTATAGAAATACTACGCAAAGACTATTCGGACGATCCCGCTACGTGGACCGTAATCAATGATGACTTACGCCTAGATGTAGTAAAACTCGGCCCCACACAAGTTAAAGATTTCGATTTTCCTTTGGACACTAATCGTAGAAAATTTTCTTGTGTTCACTATAAACGTCGTCTTGTCAATGGTGAAAGTCTTGAACGCAATTGACTAATGTATTCTATTCAGAAAAATTCAGTTTTTTGTTTTTGCTGCACGTTGTTTCCAGACTGATCACTTCAACTAGGAATCATCAAACGCTCAGCCTTAGGTACTGATGGTGTAAATGACTGGAAAAACATATCTGCTATTTTAGCCAGCCACGAAAAAAGCAAAGATCACATGATTAGCTTTCAAAAATGGAAGGAACTCGAAAATAGGCTTAAGATGAACAAGACCATTGATGAAGAACACTTACGCAAAATTGAAGAGCAGGGAAAAAAACTGGCATCAAATTTTAGAAAGGTTGATAGCTCTAGTGAGGGTACTAGGTATGCAAAACTTAGCGTTCCGTGGATCAAATGATGCATTGTTTGCATCTAATAATGGGAACTTTTTGAAATTTGTGGAGTATTTGACTATGTTCGATCCCGTCATGTGTGAGCACATTCGGAAAATCCGGGACAAAGAGATTCATGCACATTATTTGGGAAAAACAATACAGAGTGAGATGATTCAACTGCTAAGTAATGGTATTCAGGAAAAGATTCTTGACGATGTCAAAAGTGCAAAATACTTTTCTGTAGTGCTGGATTGTACTTCTGACGTGTCTCATGTTGAACAAATGACTATCATTGTTCGGTTTGCTTCCACATCAGAAGACAAAAAGTTTGAAATTAAAGAGCACTTCTTGGGATTCATTCCTGTTTCTGATACAACTGGAGGTGGTTTGACAGCTGCTGTCTTGAACAAATTTGAAGAACTGTCGCTCTCTGTGGACAACTTACGAGGGCAAGGCTACGACAATGGAGCAACATGAAGGGAAAAAACATTGGACTACAAAGACGAATTTTGGACATAAACCCACGTGCATTCTTTGTGCCTTGCAGCTCCCATTCTCTACACTTAGTCGTCAACGATGCCGCTAAATGTTGTTTTGGAGCGACAACTTTTTTTCTGTTAGTTCAAAATCTCTACGTATTTTTCTCTTCGTCAACTCAGCATTGAGAAGTACTCGTGCGTCATTTGCCATCTCTGACTCTAAAACCTCTAAGCGAAACAAGGTGGGAAAGTAGAATTGATGCTCAGGCCCCCCTCCGTTACCAATTGAGCGAAGTCCATGATGCCCTAATGGACATAGCAGAAAATATTAGTCTCACAGGAAGCTCTGGAAATGTCTCCCGGCTAGAAGCTCAAGGTCTGTCTAAACAAGTTGGAACCTTTTCTTTTGTTACATCTGTTCTAGTATGGTTCAACATTTTGTACGAAATCAATTTGACAAGTAAGTTACTTCAGTCACAAGAATTCGATTTAGCTGCTGCTTCTCAACACCTTGACAAAACAAAGAAATATCTGCAATCATTAAGAAGCGATGAAGAGTTTGAGAAGCTGTTAGTTGATGCGAGGGAAATCGCAGAAGAGCTTGGCATACCAGCTAATTTTGAGTCAAGTTCTGCGCCAAAACATTTAAAGAAAAAAACAGACAGTTCTCTTATGAAGGGAAAGATAAGCCCATAAGAGATGAGAAACAGAGTTTCAAAATTAACTTTTACTTTGCGATCTTAGATACTGCTATAAATTCAGTTGATGAGTGGCTCACTCAGCTGAAAGAAATGGAATTGAAATTTGGATTTTTGTACCACATCCGTTCACTTGAGGGAAAACCAAGCAAATTTGTTCTGGATAAGTGTAAAGCTCTGGAAAAGTCTCTTACACACAACGAAGTAAAAGACATCGATGCCATAGAGCTATGTGGTGAACTGCAGGCAATGTCAAGACGTGTTCCAGAAGATTCATCACCAAAAGACGTTCTTGAACTTTTGCTTAAATCTGACTTGAAAGAAAGTGTCCCCAACCTGGTGGTGGCTCTAAGAATTCTTTTGACTCTGCCTGTGTCCGTGGCCTCAGGAGAGAGAAGCTTCTCAAAACTAAAGCTAATTAAAACATATTTAAGGGCAAATATGACGCAAGAGAGGTTGGTTGGGTTGGCAACAATTTCGATAGAATCTGAAGTTGCTAAACAAATTAATCTCGGTGACTTAGTGTCATCCTTTTAAAAAAAAAAGGCAAGGAAACAAAAATTTTAATTACCTATGGTCGTTTTTGTTTTGTGTTATTGATTACTTTGTATATATTTGTCCTATACAACTTCTCAGAAGATTAAAGAGTTAGGAGAGAGTTAATTAATCATTGTTGTTGTGGTTTATTTTGCTCCTAAATTTATATCCTAAGTTTTCATCTACTGCCAAGAATAGTAGGGGCGCAACAAAATAGTTTCGCCTAGGGCGCCGTAATCTCTCGGGCCGGCCCTGGATATATACATGTATATATGTGTGGTTTTGCACTTATCTATATATGTATATACATGCATATATATATATATATATATATTATATATGTTTATATTTTAATATATTTTTTATCTAGTATTCTAGTATGTATCATATATATTTATTTTTATATATTTCACTTGTCATTTTTTCAATTCACCATTTCGCACTTTTTTTTTATTGCACTTTTTTTTAATAAAGTAGTTTTGATACACATGGTGTTTATTGTTTTATTTCCAATAGATTGGCACTTTTATTATTTATATACACTTTTTGTAACTTTCACTTATCTCATTTATAGATGGTTCACAATTACAAATATACCTTTAATAATTTTGTATCTCTATTACCCTTTGTGTTTGTATGTATGTACTGTATATTTGTATGGATCGACCAGACTTATGCAAATATACATTTATACATTTTTGTTTAATGTGTTTTTTATAATTATATTTTCTTTTGCTCAACTCAGCACTTTGTCCCTTTATTTGTATTTTCACATTATATAAATTGTTGGTTGTGTATATACAGTAGGTGCAGTAAAATATAAATATGTATATATTTTTTCATTAACAATTTTTTTTATATATGGCACATACTGTATAATTTTTTTTAAGGTATATATGTACAGTATATTTATGCAATCTTTTGAAAGGCACTTACTGTAGATGTGTATGTATAACGATATGCAATTTTTGGCCTTCGTTTATTATTTTTCCAGTTTTTCTATGTCTATATTTTTAATTCTCTTTAAATACGTATGTAATGTTGACAAATTTACTTGCTCCATCATGTAACATGCTGTTTTGTTACCATCAATATGATGTATTCTGGCTCAAATTTACTGTTCTGATCATGGGACTGCGCAATCACATGATCAATACTTACCGGTTGCAGCATTCCTTCATATACAGATCACGTGATCTTGTCCAATCATGTGACCTATGTTGGTCATGTGATTGAAATTTACTGCGACGTTATGTGCATCATATGTGTCATCAGGAAGTGGGCGGTGGCTGTATATATCCTTACCAGCTATTGAACCCGTTCTACGCCCGGGTGGCGAGCACTTTTATTGGTATATGGTCTCCCATGCTGGTATGTGCTGCCCCCCTCCTGGTATTTGCGCTGCCCCCATCCTGTCTCCACCATCCTATCCTGGTATGCATGACACCCCTCACCCCCAAACCTGGTATGCATGGCATCCCTCATCCCCAATCCTGGTATGCATGACACCCCTCATCCCAAATCCTTGAATGCGTGGCACCCCTCATCCACAATCCTGGTATGCGTGGCACCCCTCATCCACAATCCTGGTATGTGTGGCACTCCTCATCCCTATCCCGGTATACGTGGTACACTTCACCCCTATCCCGGTATGTGTGGCACCCCTCACCCGCAAATCCCTGTATGCGTGGCACCCCTCACCCCCAAATCCCGGTATGTGTGGCACCCTTCACCCCCAATCCCGGTATACGTGGCACCCCTCACCCCCAATCCCGGTATGCGTGACACCCCTCACCCCCAATCCCGGTATGCATGGCACCCCTCATCCTTATCCTGGTATGATTGGTATCCCTCATCCTGGTATGCATGGTGCCCCGCATTCCTATCCTGGTATGTATGGTACCCCTCATCCCTATTCAGGTATGCATGGTACCCCTCACCCCCCAATCCTGGTATACATGGTCCTCTCATCCCCCAATCCTGGTATGCATGGTCCCCTCACCAGCCAATCCTGGTATGCATGATACCCCTCATCCTGGTATGCATGGTCCCCTCACCCCCCCAATCCTGGTATGTGTGGTACCCCTCACCCCCCAATTCTGGTATGCATGGTCCCCTCACCCCCCAATCCTGGTATGCATGGTCCCCTCACCCCCCAATCCTGTTATGTGTGGCCCCCTCATCCCCCAATCCTGGTATGCATGGTCCCCTCACCCCCCAATCCTGGTATGCATGGTCCCCTCACCCCCCAATTCTGGTATGCATGGTCCGCTCACCCCCCAATCCTGGTATGCATGGTCCCCTCACCCCCCAATCCTGGTATGTGTGGTCCCTTCACCCGCTAATCCTGGTATGTATGGCACCCCTCATCCCTTTCACACTGTCCACACAAGCAAAAAAATAAACACTTATACTCACCTTTCTTCTCTGTGCTCCAGTGCTGCTGCGTCCTGTTCTGCCGGGGGAGGAGTGCGGCGCAGGAGCACCGCGCTGTCCGGCGCCATTTTGCTAAAGACACACTGCAAATGTGTCTTCAGTAAAATGGCACCAGATAGCGCTATGCGCATGCGCCGATCCGACGCCTCACTCCTGCCCCGGTCTCCGGCGAAGAGAGAGGCTCCGCGGCCATGCTCCTCCTGGTCAGGTAAGTATGTAAGTATGGCGCCGGAGATCGCGGTATGCGTTCAGTGTCTATGCATACTGTGATCTCCGGCGCCATACACACTCCTCTTACCTGTAACGGCTGGATGCCTGATTCTGTCTGGGCCAGACTGTGCGTCACGCATGCGCAGTCTATAAAGGCTTCAGACAGAGACGCATCCCCCGTTATATTATAGATACTAAGTCATGTGACTTGACTTTGATCACATGACGGGATTCTATGGTAACGTCGTGAGCACAATCAAGAAATCAGCGGCGATTATACACACCGGTGGCCGATATACTGGGACAACACACTCTGTGGCTCTTGGCTCCTGACACCTTAAATAGTCATTTTTTGAGTGCCTTATTACCTCTGGAAGTAGCATTTCAATACGAAACACACCTCAGGTGTAGTGAGCCCCTGGAAATTGATTTTTAAGGTAATTATCTCCTGCACATGTATGCATGTATATGTGTATTTCAATACTTTAACTACTTTGTAATATTGTGCTTATACTTATAACTTTAAATGAATATCAAGGGTGTTATTTATGTGTGGCATCCCTAACTGCTTTTTGCCAGATTTCTCATTTTACCATACTATATTAACACAGTAATATTGCTATGTGTAAATTTGTCTATGTACAATATGTACAGTATATGTATATATATTATATCTTGATTGATTTGCAGGATTCCATTATTTTTTTATTTCACTAATGTATATTGGATCTGAGTAGAACTTACATATGTCCGGGTGTACCCACCTTTAGCCTTTTCTGTGGTGGTCCATTTGCCTTTTCATATATATTGTTTTTTAACTATGATTGTTCAAATAAAATAATTTTTTTAATGATGTTCTGTTTCTCTTTCATTGAGATTTCCTGTGACTGCAAGTTGTGGCTTCACAGCATCAGCTTCCAAATGCAAATGCCACACCTGTTATCAGCTCCAGACATTTTACCTACTTAATTGATGATGGATTATTGATGGAATAACCCATGCAGCCCATTAAATAGCTTTTGAGATAATTGTACAATTGCTTTTGGTCCCTTTAAAAAGCGGCAACAACACATTAAAGAGCTTCCTAAACCCTTACTCCAATTAGGATGTGAATACCGTCAAATTAAGGCCACGGCCCCACTATCAGTGTTTGGTCAGTATTTGGTCAGTATTTTTTCTCAGGAGTGGGAGCCAAAACCAGGAGTGGGTGATAAATGCAGAATTGGTGACTTGTTTCTATTATACCTCTTCTCTGATTGTTCCTCACCTGGTTTTGGCTCCCACTCCTGAGAAAAAATACTGACTAAATACTGATCAAATACGGATAGTGGGGTCGTGGCATAAAGCTTAGAGTCTGCACTTTAAGCCCATATTGATTATATAAATGTATCTTGAATATGTTTTGGTAAACAGCTAAAATGCCCAAACTTGTACCATTGTCCAAATATTTCTGGACCTAACTGTATATACAGTATATATAAATGTATATACACCATCTATTTAGCAAGCTTTCAGTGGATAAGAGAACTTATTCTTGGTTTTCTCTTTTTACTCTTTTTATCTATAGCATAAAGGAATTAAGGAAATATACCTTGTTGAAAGCCCTGACTTTTTTCACACCCATGACAAATTCTAAATGGTGATTAGCTAGTTATTACATTGATAGTTACATAGATTACAAGGAAAAGGAACAAGCTTTTGCCCTATTGTTATGCAGTGTTGACCCAGAGAAATGAGAGGCTTCATTCCTGACTACTAAACTCATTAGACAGATCATTGTATTGACTTTTGCTGAACTGCTATACAGTAATTAGGTCACTTATAAACCACATGTGTTACAAACTAAATAAGTGTACAGTCATGGCCAAAAGTGTTGGCACCCTTGAAATTGTTCCAGAAAATGAAGTATTTCTCCCAGAAAATTATTGCAATTACACATTTTGTTTTACACATGCTTGTTTCCTACGGTTTTATTGTAACAACGCAAATAAAAAACAGAGAAAAAAAGGCAAATTGGACAGAATTTCACACAAAACCCCCAAAATAAGCCGGACAAAATTGTTGGCACCCTCAACTTAATATTTGGTTGCACACCCAGAATCATAGAATGATTGAGTTGGAGGGGACCTCCTGGGTCATCTGGTCCAACCCCCTGCTCAAAGCAGGATTCACTAGATCATCTCAGACAGATGTCTGTCCAGCCTCTGTTTGAAGACGTCCATTGAAGGGGAACTCACCACCTCTCGTGGCAGCCTGTTCCACTCATTGATCACCCTGTCAAATTTTTTTTTCTAATATCTAATCTGTGTCTCATCCCATTGCTTCTAGTCTTTCCTTGTGCAAATGAGAATAAAGATGATCCTTCTACAATGTGACAGCCCTTGAGATATTTGTAGACAGCTATTAAGTCTCTTCTTAGTCTTCTTTTTTGCCCCCTTTGGAATATATAACTGCAATCAATCGCTTCCTATAACCATCAACAAGCTTCTTACATTTATCAACTGGAATTTTGAACGACTCTTTTTTTTGCAAACTGCTCCAGGTCTCTCATATTTGAAGGATGCCTTCTCCCAACAGAAATATTAAGATCTCTCCACAGGTGTTCAATGGGATTTAGATCTAGACTCATTGCTGCCCACTTCAGAATTCTCCAGTGCTTTGTTCCATCCATTTCTGGGTGGTTCTTGAAGTATGTTTGGGGTCATTGTCCTGCTGGAAGACCCATGACCTAGGACACAAACCCAGCTTTCTGACACCGGACACTACATTGTGACACAAAATCCTTTGGTAAGCTTCAGATTTCATGAGGCCTTGCACACAGTCAAGGCATCCAGTCCCACAGGCAGCAAAGCAATGCCAAAACATCTTTGAACCTCCACCATATTTGACGGTAGGTACTGTGTTCTTTTCTTTGTAGGCCTCATTCCGTTTTCGGTGAATAGTAGAATGATTTGTTTTACCAAAAAGCTCTATCTTGCTCTCATCTGTCCACAAGACACTTTCCAAAAAAGGATTTTGGCTTACTCAGGTATATTTTGACAAACTGCAGTCTAACCTTTTCTGTCTCTGTGTTAGCAGTGGGGTCCTCCTGAGTCTCCTGCCATAGCATTTCATTCATTCAAATGTCGACGAATAGTTCGCGCTGACACTGATGCACCCTGAGCCTGCAAGACAGCTTGAATTTCTTGGAATTTGATTGGGGCTTCTTATCTACCATCCAGACCATCATGCATTGTAACCTTTCATCATTTTTTCTCTGCTGTCCACTTTCAGGGAGATTAGCTAGAGTGTCATGGGATGTAAACTTCTTGATTATGTTGCGTACTGTGGACAAAGGAACATCAAGATCTATGGAGATAGACTTGTAACTTGAGATTCTTGATATTTTTCAACAACTTTGGTTCTCGAGTCCTCAGGCATTTCTCTTCTGCTTTTTCTGTTCTCCATGCTTAGTGTGGCTTACTCTGATCGCGGGCATTTAGCCTCTGTGATGCCAATGATGGCAGCGACATCGCAGGGCATAGCAGTGGGAGTGAGCTCCCTGTCTGATCCCATCAGCACAACGATCACGTTGTGTTGATGGTCTACATGGTGTCCTCTGCTCCCAAGATGGCCGCAGGGTCCTGCAGGAAGGTGGCATGTCAGCGCCTACTCAGAGAGCAGGAGCTGAGACGCCTCCCCCTGCCTGTCAGACGCTGATCTGATGATCTGCAGTGCTGAAGAATTGTAGAGTATTTGATCATCGATCAGGGCAAGGAAAGTTGATGTCCCAGTATGGGACAATGTGAAACAGTGAAAAAAAAAGATAATAAAAATATTAAAAAAAATCACAAAATAAAGAACTAAAAAAAGAAAAATATTAATCCAATAAATACATTTATCTTTGTAAAAAAATGTACACATATTTGGTAACGTTGAGTCCAGAACGACCTGAACATATAAAACTGTCCCATTAGTTAACCCCTTCAGTGAACAATGTGAGAAAAAAAATAAATGAAAAACAAGGCAAAAAACTATGCTTCATCATCATACAAACAAAAAGTGAAATAAAATGCTATCAAAAAGATGAATGTAAATAAAAATTGTATTGCTGAAAACATCATCTTGTTCCTCAAAAAACAAGCCGCCATACAGCTCCGACAGTGGAAAAATAAAAAAAAGTTACAGCTCTCAGAATAAAGCGATGCAAAAATAATTATTTTTTCTATAAAATAGTTTTT
This sequence comes from Phyllobates terribilis, assembly GCF_046119375.1. Lineage (NCBI taxonomy): Eukaryota > Metazoa > Chordata > Amphibia > Anura > Dendrobatidae > Phyllobates > Phyllobates terribilis. Next base: position 569,475,013 of record NW_027362763.1, read on the forward strand.
ATTGTGTAAAAGCGCCAAAACCTTCCTGGTAATCTTCTGGTCCGTCTGGACCCTCAGGGTAGTCCATGTCTGGGCGGTACCGCAGTTCCTCCTCTGTTAGATGGTGGACATGGAGGGCATACAGTCCCTTTGCGCCCTTGTGTAGCAGGCCTCGCGACCGGGCCTGGAGAAGGTCGCTGTTAATGATGCCCGGGGTCAGAGGGTGCGACTTTGGGCCTGGGCGCGGGCTGGTGGCGGCAGTGACCAGGGCTGGAGGGCTCGGCAGCAGGGCTTGTTGCGGGGACTGGAGCAGGTCGGTGTTTGCAGCGCCCGGGATCGGCGGCTCCACCAGGGGGCCCGGGAGCAGGCTGACGCTGGCAGCGTCCGGGACAGGGAGACTCCTCTTACCTGCTCCCGCGACCGCTCCTACATCACGCGTCTTCTCCTGGCGCTGGTCGGGGCCCGCGACGGCTGGGGCACTGCCGATGCTGGGCAGCTTAGTCTGCTGCTGGTCCGCCATCTTGCTCTCCGTTCCTGGTGTCCTCCTCCCCCCTGGTGGACCGTGGCCTACCTTGTGATGCTCTTCTTCCGTAGGCCGCGGCTCCGCAGTCAATCGTCGGGGTAGAGGACCTGGCGTCGCGCTCCGATGACGTCAGCGTCGCTCTTCCTCCCTTCCAGGACCTTGCGCAGCGTCAGTGCGTGGGGCGGAGCTTCAGATCTCACGCGCTTTCGGCGTCCACGCCCCTCTTCTTCCCGCGCGGCGTCCCGAAGATGGCGCCCGATGGCGGGAAAACGACTGCGGATGGCGGGAAGACGGCGGGAAACGACCCAAGATGGCGTCCGATGGCGGGAAATGGTCCAAGATGGCGTCTGATGGCGGGAATCGGCTCCGGATGGCGGGAAATGACTCCGGACGGCGGGAAACTTCGGGAAATGGCGGGAGACTTCTTTTCCAGGTACATGTACAATTTTCTTCAGGCACGCAATACCCGCTTGTGGCGGGTTGGTAATGATCCTGCCGACTACGCCAAAGTTGACGCGCCCCCTGGGCCTGTGTTGTGCTGCTGTGCAGGGGGAATACCCGGAGCCGGATCGCTGGGGGTTGTAATTCTCCGTGGCAGTGACCCGGTCCGTGCCCAGGGTGGTCAAACCAGTGGCAGTCTATTTGTATGGTAATAAGTGTCCGACTACGCCACCCGTGGATTGCGGTCAGTGGGGACCGCCGTTGCACTGCAGACCGCTGAGGCTGATGTTGTTTGCGCAGCTGAGTATGGGATGACTCCCCACGGGAGAAGTATTGCCTCAGGGCAGCTAATGTGGATGATGGTGGTAGTGATGGTGTGAGGGTCCCAGTGCTAGTGGTGCTGGAGCGGCAAGGAATCACAGAGACGTGTGGTGCAGTTTCCAAAGCTTTACTCACAGTTGTTGCTCCGGTCACTTCGGCCAGCAGTGACCGCCCGAGCCGTGCTGCGTCCTCCAGGTGAGGGACTCGGTCAACTCCCAAGCAAGTCCAGAGTGTGGCTGAAAGCTCCCCTCTCTTCCTTTCTACTGGCCGTCCCCACCAGTGACCCACCTTTGTCCAGCTTCCTCGGGCCTTCTGTTGGTGAAACCTCTCTCCGGTCTCCCTGACCCTATGCGGTATGCCTTTCTGGTGGATGTAGTGAGGGGTCGCACCAAGATGTGGTCACGACCTCCGGTTTTGGCTGAGGATTAGTCGCCTCCACCAATTCGGGTTCCGGTACCCTGCTCTGCCAACCCTTCACCCAGTATCTCCTCTGGGAATATGGGGTTCCTTCTGCCTTCGTGTCTCTGGGCCTTTCTTTGTGTTCCTTGCCTCCTTTCTCCTCTGTTTCAGTTCCTTTCTGTTCCTTCTCCTCTCTCTCTCTGCTGCTTCTGGCCTCCACTCCAGGCCTGTGTCTGGAGCTGGGCCCAGACTGAGCCACAGCTCCCTGTCAGCCCTCTCTGGCTGAGCTCCTCTCTTCTTCTCCTCCTCTCTGAACTGAACCGGACTGAACCCTGATCTAAGATGGTGCCCACCTTTTATACCTCCTTCTGTGTGTGAGCCCAGGTGACTAGAAACCAATGGGCTCCTACCTATGCCCAGAAACCCACCCCTATCTGCTCCTACACCACTGGGTTTTCCTCCCCCTCCCCACTCCAGCCAGGAACAGAAGCTGTCGTGCCTGCACTCTGTCTAGTGGGAGCACCGTTGGTCTGTTCCTCGGAAATGGGGTGTGTGTGGTGCATGCAGCCTACTGAGCCCCGGTCCACACTCCATCCTTACCCGGGAGTGGAATATCACACCTCTGGTCTGAGGTGCAATACCCCTGTAGCAGCCGAGCCCTCGGGGTGCTACAGATCCCTCGGGGGTTTCATCTGAATCACATCACTTGGAGATTTAGCTGGAAACCCCGATATAAGTGCTCAGCATAGAGTGCAGGATAAATGTGATCCCAAATGTTATCTAAAATGTTCCCAATAAAAGCTTCAACTCCATTTGCAAAAAAAAGCAAATCACCACTCAGGTCCATTATCTGTTAACGGAAATATAGAAGGCTTCCACGCTACTGGTAGCACAAAAGCTATGGAAAAACTAAATGGCTCCTCGCCCTCCAAAAAGAAATCCAGAAAATTCTGCACTCCCAAATCCAAATGTTCCCCTCCCTTCTGAGCTTCACAGTGTGCCTAAACCGCAGTTAGTGTCCACATGTTTGGCATTCCTGTAGCGATGAGAGCCCGCTTAATTTATGGGTGCATTACTCCAGAAGCATGAGTTGGTCACTACCACATACTGGTCACTACAACATACTGGTCACTACAATGTACTGGTCACTACAAGGGCAGTTTACAATCTTCACTTAGCAACATCCACTGCTGCTTGTTTCTGGAAAACACCTATGGAGTCAAAATCGTTACTACACCTATAGTTAAATTCACAAAGTGGTATAATTTCCAAATTCGGGTCACTGGAGGGGAATTCTGCTTTAGCACGTAGGGGCTCTGTATATGGAGTCCGCAAACTATTCTAGGAAAATCTGCGCTCCAGGAGGCAAAAAGCGCTCCATCCCTTCGGCGTACTGCACAGTCACATATTTCTACATTCAGCAGAAATTGTGGGACAAATTTTGGTGCCATTTTTGCCCATTTCCCAGTGTGAAAATTTAAAATCTGGGGCTAAAACAAAATTTTGGTGGTAAAAATGTAATTATTTTTTCTTCACGGCCCAATGATATAAAATGCTGTGATACACCTGTGGTGTCAATATGATCCCCTAGATTAATTAATTGAGAGGTGTAGTTTGTAAAATGGGGTCACTCATGGAGGGTTCGGCTGATCTGGCACCTCAGGGGCTCTACCAATATGACATGGCACCCTCAAACTAGTCCAGTAAAATCTGAACTCCAATATGGCGCTTCTTCCCTTCTGACCTTTGCAGTATGCCTCAAAAGTAGTTTTCGACCACATACGGGGTATCTGCGTACTCAGGAGAAATTGCACAACAAATTTTGGGTTCCATTTTCTCCTGTTACCATTGTGAAAATGCAAAATTTGGGGCCAAATAATATTCTTGCATGAAAAATTAGATTTTTTTTATTTTCACAGGTCAAAGGTCTAGTTTCTAAAATGGTGTCACTTGTAGGGGGTTTCCACTGTTTAGGCACATCAGGGGCTCTCCAAACGTGACATGGCATCTGCTAATTATTCCAGCAAATTTTGCATTCAAAAAGTCAAATGGCGGTCCTTCACTTTCAAGCCCTGCCGTGTGCCCAAACAGTAGTTTTCCTCCACATATTGGGTATCTGCGTACTCAGGAGATATTACACAACAAATTGTATGGTGCAATTTGTCCTGATACCCTTGTGAAAATGCAAAATTTGGGGCTAAAAATTTTTTTTATGGAAAAATGTGATTTCTTTATTTTTACAGCTCAACATTATAAACTTCTGTGAAGCACCTGGGGGTTCAAGGTGCTCACCACACATCTAGATAAGTTCCTTGAGAGGTCTAGTTTCCAAAATGGTGTCATTTGTGGGGGGTTTCCACTGTTTAGGCACATCAGTGGCTTTCCAAACGCGACCTGGCATCTGGTAATTATTACAGCAATTTTTACATTCAAAAAATCAAATAGTGCTCCTTCCCTTCCAGACCCTGCTGTGCACCCAAACAGTAGTTTTCCCCCACTTATGGAGTATCAGTGTACTCAGGAGAAATTGCACAACAAATTGCATGGTGCAATTTCTTCTGTTACCCTTGTGAAAATGCTAAATATGGGGCTAAGAAACATTTGTGTGGGAAAAATGTGATTTGTTTTATTTTCATGGCTCAACATTATGCACTTCTGTGAAGCACTTTGGTGTTCAAGGTGTTCGCTACTCATCTATACAAGTTCCCTGAGGAGTCTAGTTTACTGAATGGAGTCACTTGTGGGAGATTTCCACTGATTAGGCACATCAGGGGCTCTCCAAATGCGGCATGGTGTCCGCTAATTATGCCAGCAAATTTTACATTCAAAAATTTAAATGATGCTCGTTCCCTTCCGAGCCCTGCCGTGTGCCCAAACATTGGTTTTCCACCACATATTGGGTATCGGTGTGCTTAGGAGAAATTTCACAACAAATTTTGGGGTCCATTTTCTCCTGTTACCCCTGTGAAATTTAAAAAAAAATTGGGTCTAAAGTAATTTTTTTGTTAAAAAAAGTTAAATATTTATTTCTTCCTTTCACATTCCATTAATCTCTGTGAAGCATTTGAAGGGTTAAACTTTTTGAATGTGGTTTTGAGCACCTTGAGGGGTGCAGTTTTTAGAATAGTGTCACTTTTGGGTATTTTCTGTTATATTGACCACTCAACGTGACTTTAAATGTGATGTGGTCCCTAAAGAAAATAGTTTTGTAAATTTTGTTGTAAAAATTAGAAATCAATGGTCAAATTCGAATCTTTATAACTTCCTAACAAACAAAAATTATGTTTCCAAAATTGTGCTGATGTAAAGTAGACATGTGTGAAATGTTATTTATTAACTATTTTGTGTGACATGACTCTCTGATTTAAGGGCATAAAAATTTAAATTTGCTAAATTTTCTCCAAATTTCTGATTTTTTCACAAATAAATGTAAGTCATATCAAATAAATTTTACCACTATCATGAAGTACAATATGTCATTAAAAAACATTCTTAGAATCTCTGGGATCCATTCAAGTGTTCCAGAGTTATTTCCTCATATAGTGATGCTGGTCAGAATTAAAAAAAATTAGCCCGGTCAGGAAGGTGAAAACAGGCTTTTGGAGTGAAAGGGTTAATGACACCATTCATTTTGACACAGAATGTTCTGGAAAATGGGGGAAAAAATCCATGTTCGGTGAAATTGCAAAAAAAAATCTCTGCAATTCTGACATTGTTTTTTGGGATTTTTTTTACGACGTACATTGTTTGGCAAAAATGACCTTTCTTTATGATTCTCTGTATCTGTGCGATTACAGCTATATCAAACTTATCCATTCTTTTTTATTATTTTCTTGGAAAAAAAAAGCTTAAAAAAAAAAAATGTTTTTGATTTTGTCACCATGTTTCAAGACCCATAATGTCTTCATTTTTTGATGGATAGAGCTGTGTGAGGGCTTATTTTTCGTGGGCGAGACATTTTTAACCCCTTGACACATGACGTATATTTACAGTGGGATTCAACACGCGCCGGCAGGGAGCCCATCATTCCACACGCTCATCGGTGCCCAAGACGTGATCATGGGGCGCCGACGGGTTGCCATGACAGCTGGGGGTCTGCTGATGATCCCTGTGCATGTCATTATAATCCTCCTGTGAAGAGATAGTGATTTCTTCCATACCAAGAAGTGCTAACAGCTTCAAATCCCCTCAGGGAAATATTAAATACAGTAAAAAGTTTAAAAAAAAGTTTTTAAAAATATGAAAAAACATAAACAGTACAGGTCTTGGAAGTGGTGACAAAGGCAAAAAATGTTTTTCAAACAAATTTCCAAATTTCTTTTCACCACTTAAATAAAAATGATGCATGTTTGATATCTGCGTACTTGTACTGACCTGAGGAATCATTTTGCTAGAATGCTAGGTCAGTTTTACTATAAAAGGAACATGATAAATAAAAAAAAACAATTGTGGAATTGCAGTTTTTTTGCAATCTCACCACACTTAGAATTTTTTTTCCGCTTTCCAGTATACTATGTGGTAAAATGAATGGTGTTTTTCAAAACTACAACTTGTCCTGCAAAAAATAAGCCCTCATATGTATATGTGAACAGAAAATATAAAAGTTATGGTCCTTGAAAAAGGAAAAAAAAAAAGGAAAATCACGTGGGAGTAAAGGGGTTGATGATACAATTTTGGGATAGATATGAAATGTTGATTGCTTCTTGTAGCTTCTTATAGTTTACGATGTTTACTGATTGGGTTAATTATTTTTTATTTTGATCTAACTTTTCGCATCAGGCAATACCACATATGTGTATTTTTTTTATTATCTTTATTTTCAATGGGGGAAAAGTGGGTGATTTGAACTTATGTCTTTTTTATTGTTTTCATATTGTTAAACTTTTTTTTAAACTTTTTATTGTATTTATTAGTCCCCTTATGGGACTTGAACCCGGGATTGTCTGAACGAGCGGAAAAAAGGGACAGTGGCACTTCCAGCGACTCAATAAAAACAGGGATTTTATTTAACAAGCCCTTTTTATGGCTTGTTGAATAAAATTCTTGTTTTTATTGAGCTGCTGGAAGTGGCGCTCTCCCTTTTTTCCCCCTCTATTGTTGCTGTGCCACACTAGTTGGAGACATGGCACCCATTGATGGTCTGATTGCTTGTGCTATCCTTTGTGGACTCCTTTCAAGCCCAGCCACAGGCACATTGGTCCTCAACAGACCCCCGGCTGTCTTAGCAACCTGACGCCCCACGATTGCATCACAGAGGCGCCAATGGGCTCCTAGAATGACTTAATTCTGTTGCACTGTTAATGCTTCTGTCAGAGTTTGACAACAGCATTTAACAGATTAAGGCCACGTTCACACATTCAGTATTTGGTCAGTTTTACATCAGCATTTGTAAGCTAAAACCAGTAGTGGGTGATAAATACAGAAGTGGTGACGTGTTTCTATTATACTTTTGGTAAAAAACTGAATGTTTGAACGTGGCAGTCAGGGGCGAACCTCTGCTCCACTCCACTCATGGCTGTTAGAGGCAGGTCCTGGCTGTGTGTCACCCAGTGAACCTGCTCCACACACCCGCTACCAACTTTTCCCATGAGGTCATAAAGTCACAGACTGAAGTACACATTTGGCGGCGGTGCACGCCAGTTAACGGATGCACTTATTTCATTAAAGAGTAACCATCATTTTTTTTTCCATAAATCAATAATAAAGATGAAAATAAGCACCTTCGCAGTGTATCATATCAGAGAAATCTGCTTCTTTCTCTTCCCAGACTGATCTTTCAATTTCAATTCATGAGTAAAATCTGTCATCAGTGAACACAGATTTTCCCATTATTGAGATAGGAGATGAAAGTTTATTGCATAAAATATAGTAACATTCATGGTGTGAAACAAAGGAGGATGCCATAGCTTGGTGGAATATAAGAGAAACTGCAAAGCCACAGTCTCCAAATACTCTCAAATTATTCCATAGTGTCTTCTCATGCTCTTTAACTGTTGTAAAGTATAGTAACCTTCCATCTAGTAACAATGAGAATTCGTAGGGTCATTGTAATAAACTGAATAAAACATGGCTTGTTACCTAAAAGAGGAATGAGTTTATTAAATAGAAATGATTAACATCATAATGAAGCCACTATTCAGCACATTCACCAAGTGTGCCAGATGTCTCCCGGAGCATCACAGCCTCTAAAGCAGGGGTCCTCAAACTTTTTAAACAGGGGGCCAGTTCATGGTCCCTCAGACCATTGGAGGGCCGGAATATAGTTTTTAAAAAAAACTATTAACAAATTCCTATGCACACTGCACATATCTTATTTTGTAGTAAAAAAAACAATACAGGAACAAATACAATATTTAAAATGAAGAACAAGTAAAGTTAAATTAACCGGTATTTCAATAGGTAGGTAACTGTACCCAATAGGCAGCATAGGTCCTCAATAGGCAGGTAAATGTCCCCAATAGGCAGCATCGGTCCTCAATAGGCAGGTAAATATCCCCAATAGGCAGGTAAATGTCCCCAATAGGCAGGTAAATGCACCCAATAGGCAGCATAGGTCCCCAATAGGCAGGTAAATGTACCCAATAGGCAGGTAAATGTCCCCAATAGGCAGGTAAATGTCCCCAATAGGCAGCATAGGTCCCCAATAGGCAGGTAAATGTACCCAATAGGCAGCATAGGTCCCCAATAGGCAGGTAAATGTCCCCAATAGGCAGGTAAATGTCCCCAATAGGCAGGTAAATATCCCCAATAGGCAGCATAGGTCCTCAATGGGCAGGTAAATGTTCCCAATAGGCAGGCTTTTTCCCCCTTATAATGCCATATGCAGGCTGTTCCACCCCTTATAATGCCCCATGCTGGATGCCACCCCCATATAATGCCCCATGCAGCATGTCACCCCCCCATATAATGCCCCATGCAGCATGTCACCCCCCCATATTATGCCCCATGCAGGATGTCCCTTTCCCCCATATAATGCCCCATGCAGGATGTCCATTTCCCCCCCATAGAATGCCCCATGCAGGATGTTACCCCCCCATATAATGCCCCATGCAGCATGTCACCCCCCCATATAATGCCCCATGCAGCATGTCACCCCACTATATAATGCCCCATGCAGCATGTCACCCCCCATATAATGCCCCATGCAGCATGTCACCCCCCCCATATAATGCCACATGCAGCATGTCACCCCCCCATATAATGGCACATGCAGCATGTCACCCCCCATATCATGCCCCATGCAGGATGTCACCCCCCCATATAATGCCCCATGCAGGATGTCACCCCCCCATATTATACCCTTTGCAGGATGTCACCCCCCCCCATATTATACCCCTTGCAGGATGTCACCCCCCCCATATAATGACCTATGCCTCCATACATAAAAAAAAAATAAAAATCCAATACTCACCTCACTTCTCCTCACTTGCTGCCGCTGCCACTGCTCTACTCTTGTCTGGACTCCAGCGTCGCGGCGTCGTGGTCCCGCTCTGCGCTGCCTGTGACAGCACTCGGGAGGGCGCGGTGTAAAGACGTCACCGCACCCTCTGACCTGAGATGTCACAGGAAGCGCAGAGCAGGAAGACAGCGGATCTGCAGAGGCACGGGGAGAGGTAAGTATCCGCCTGTCGGGGCCCTGAGCAAGCGGGGGGAAGGGCGGGCAATGGCACCGCTCTCCTCTCCTCCGCCCATAGCCCGGCGGGCCGGATAAAAGTCCTCCGCGGGCCGCATGTGGCCCGCGGGCCATAGTTTGAGGACCCCTGCTCTAAAGCATTGGTTAGAGATGTGTGGGTATATTTTATTTAGATGAGCATGGACATAATACACTTGAGTTTTGAAGAGGTCTCAATAAGGAGGAGCTGATAGCTTTCCCTAGAAAGTTTACAGCAATGGTGCCACCTATCAAGAAAAGAGACTTACCAACATCTGTTTCCCTTTCCTCCATATAATGCATTTTAACTTCATTTTTGGAGGTGGTGCTATCAGTAGTAAATAAATATTAGAGATACTCCCTTTCCCATAAGAATCCATTTAACATACAGTTTTAAATGTCATGGAGCCAACCGTGGAAGCATTTGTTGTAAAAGTCCTAAAGAACGTAGACTAAATTGTTCACTTATTGGTGGATAATATATATTTTTTTATTTCACTTAAAGTAAGTACCGTAAACTATTCCCTAAATTAAACCGTTCACAACCTAGGATGCAATCCAGATTAAAGACACACAGAGCAAACATACAAACTCTTTGCAGATGTCCTTGTAGGATTTGAACCCAGGACCCCAGTGTTGCAATGCTAACCACTGAGCCACCTTGCTCATGAGTTATTTTGGAGCAATAAGGCTAAATTCGAGAAGAATCCATGGTAAGTTTGTCTTTTAAATGTTGAATTTTGCTGTAAAATGGAAAGATATATTTAAAATTTTGAAATAGAAGCAAAATTACAGTAGAAATATTATTTTAAATGGGGAATTTTCTGGCTGTTTTAACAGTAGGAAATTGAATTTATTCCAAGTTTTGCTACATAAAAATGGTTTCATTGTTTTGGATGGTTCGCTGCCCTATTTTCATGGCTATAACTATGTGACTAAAAAGTCTTGCTAAAAATACAGATGAAATAAAAAATACTTCTAGTTCTGAAAACTCAAAGGGAGTTGAATGGTTACAGTTAAGTTTATTTTTTGCACACATGCTGCCTTTCCAGCTGCAGCATTAAGAGCCAAGGAGAAAGCAAACTGTTTAGAGTAGGCAGGAATAATCCAAAATCTCTACTTGACTGGAGGAACACAATCCTTCAGAGTATTGAGACTTTAACCCATAGATTTCGTACCTAAGTAAGTATGTATATAAACTATAACATGCTCTGTATTAACCTCATAACAACCAAAGGGTGTAAATTTACAGTACTTGGTTCTGAGCTCTTACCTTGGATACTACGTCGATAACTCCTTTTTAAATTGAGTACACTATCTTGTAAAATAAAAATAACATATACTCACCTCCCACACTGGCTGATGATTGGATGCATAATGATGTCACGTGAGTTTCAGTAGACCTGGCACCGGCATTGCTGGAACAGTGCTTCTGTAGGAGGTTATTATATGTTATTTTTATTTCACTAGGGGGAGTACTTATTTTATTTCAATGGGATTGTCCAGGTAGTAGGCAACTGTTCTAAAGTTCCTGCTCCTGCAACCTAGAAGAACAGTCAGGACCCTGGTTAGAATACAGGAGTAGTTTATCACTGCAACTGTCTTCTATTTTGTTGGCAATGTACCGCCCAATAAGCAAAAGTTTAAATCCCCCCTCTTTAGCCCCATTCAAAATAAAACAATTTAAAAAAATACACATATTTGGTATGGCCGCGTTCAGAAATGTCCAATCTATCAAAATATAAAATAAATGAATCTGATTGGTAAACGGCTTAACGAGAAAAAAAATCAAACTGACAAAATTATGTTTTTTTGGTCACCGCGACATTGAAATAAAATGCAATAACAGGTGATCAAAACCTCATATCTAACCCAAAATGCTATCAGTAAAAATGTCAGCTCAGGGCACAAAAAATAAGCTCTCACACAGCACCCGATCCCAAAAAATGAGAACATTACGGTTCTTGGAAAATGGCGACAAAAGCAAAAAAACATTTTGACAAATTTCTGAATTATTTTTCAAGACATAAATAAAAAAAACTATACAAGTTTGGTATCTGCGTACTCGTACTGACCTAGGGAATCATATTGCTAGGTCAGCTTTACCATACATTCAACATGGTAAATTAAAAAAAAAAAAAAAAAAACTATTGTGGAATTGCACTTTATACATGGCAGAATGAATGGTGTCATTCAAAAGTACAACTCGTCCCACAAAAAACAAGCCCTTATATACATTTGAAAAGAAGAAATGAATGTATATTTATACAGTTAGGTCAGTGACATAAATTTTTACATTTTAGCTGTTTACCAAAACATATTCAAGATACAGTAGTATAATCAAAATGAACTTAAAGTGCAGACTCTCAGCTTTAATTTGAGGGTATTCGCATCCTAAGGATTTAGGAAGTACAGCTGTTTAATTTGTAGCTGCCTCTTTTAAAAGGGATCAAAAGTAATTGGACAGATATCTAAGTTATTGATGGGTTGCATGGGCTGTTCCCTCCATAATCCATCATCAATTAAGCAGATAAAAGGTCTGGAGCTGATTCCAGGTGTGAAATTTGCATTTGGAAGCTGTTGCTGTGAACCCATAACATGCAGTCAAATGAGCTCTCAATGGAATAGAAACAGACCATCATTAGACTGAAAAAAAGAAGAAATCCATCAGAGAGATAGCAGAAATGTTAGGAGTGGTCAAATCAACAATTTGGTACATTCTGCAAAAAAAGAGCACACTAGTAAGCTTGGTAAGAAAAATCCCTTCACAACATCCACCCAAGTGAAGAACACTCTCCAGGAAGTAGGTATTTCAGTATCTACAGTGAAGGAAATAATTATTTGATCCCTTTCTGTTTTTGTAAGTTTGCCCGCTGACGAAGACATGAACAGTCGATAATTTAAGGGTAGGTTAATTTTAACATTGAGAGATAGAATATCCAAACAAAAATCAAGAAAATCGCATTGTATAAATTAGATAAATTTATTTGCATTTTGCAGTGAGAAATAAGTATTTGATCTCCTACAAACCATTATGAGTTCTGGCTCCTACAGACCAGTTAGATGCTCCTAATCAACCTGTTACCTGCATTAAAGACAGCTGTTTTACATAATCACCTGTATTAAAGACTCCTGTCCACAGACTCAATTAATCAGTCAGACTCTTACCTCTACAACATGGGCAAGACCAAAGAGCTTTCCAAGGATGTCAGGGACAAGATCATAGACCTGCACAAAGCTGGAATGGGCTACAAAACCATAAGTAAGACGCTGGTGAGATGGAGACAACTGTTGGTGCAAAAGTAAGAAAATGGAAGAAATACAAAATGACTGTCAGTCGACATCAATCTTGAGCACCATGCAAAATCTCACCTCATGGGGTATCCTTGATTATGAGGAAGGTGAGAGATCAGCCTAAAACTACACGGGGGTAACTTGTTAATGATCTCCAGGCAGCTGGGAGCACAGTCACCAAGAAAACGATTGGTAGCACATTGTGCCTTAAAGGTTTAAAATCCTGCAGTGCCTGCAAGGTCCCCCTGCTCAAGAATGCGTCTGAAGTTTGCCAATGAACACCTGGATGATTCTGTGAGTTATTGGGAGAAGTTGCTGTGGTCGGATGAGATAAAAATTGAGCTCTTTGGCATTAACTCAACTCGCCGTGTTTGGAGGAAGAAGGATGAGTACAACCCTAAGAACATCGTCCCAACCATGAAGCATGGTGGGGGAAACATCATATTTTGTGGGTGCTTTTCTGCAAAGGGGACATGACGACTGCACCATACTGAAGGGAAGATGGATGGGGATATGTATCGCGAGAACAACCTCCTTCCCTCAGTAAGAGCATTGAAGATGGGTCATGGCTGGGTCTTCCAGCAAGACAATGACCCAAAACATACAGCCAAGGCAACAAAGGAGTGGCTCAAAAAGAAGCACAGTAAGGTCATGGAGTGGCCTAGCCAGTCTCCAGACCTTAATCCCATAGAAAACTTATGGAGGGAGTTGAAGCTCCGAGTTGCCAAGCGACAGCCTCAAAATCTTAATGATTTAAAGATGATCTGTAAAGAGGAGTGGACCAAAATTCCTCCTGACATGTGCACAAACCTCATCATCAACTACAAAAAACGTCTGACTGCTGTGCTTGCCAACAAGTGTTTTGCCACCAAGTATTAAGTGTTTTTTTGCCAGAGGAATCAAATACTTATTTCTCACTGCAAAATGCAAAAAAAATTATCTAATTTATACAATGTGATTTTCTTGATTTTTTGGGGGATATTGTATCTCTCAATGTTAAAATTAACCTACACTTAAAATTATAGACTGTTCATGTTTTTGCCAGTAGGCAAACTTACAAAAACAGCAAGAGCAAGGGATCAAATAATTATTTCCTTCACTGTAAGTCTACCATAAAAAGAAGACTTCATGAGAGCAAATACAGAGGGTTCACCACAAAGTGCAAACCATTTATCAGTGTTATGTTCTGCTACCAGAGCTAAGGAAAGAGAGGAGATCTGTCCCTACGATAGAACTCAGCTTAATCCCTACGATGTAACAGGGGACCTGATCCTGCGATCAGACCTGCTAAAGTCCTAAGCTAGTCTGTACGGAGACCTATAGATGTGGGGAAGGAATCCCTACAAGTACTAAGGACTGGGAGGAGTATGGGACACCTCCTAACAGAAATAGTAGCAGACAGACGAACAAACAAAATATATAGAACATAGAGGTCAGTAGACCAAGCAAACTAACAGAGCAAGACACAGAGCACAGGCTAGCTAGAAAGTAGATATACAATGAAGTCCAGCAAAGCCAGAAGGGCGGAGCAGGATTAAATAGGCCAACAAGGTCATGTGACCAGCAAAGGAAAAAAAACCTAAGAGCAAGGTTCTAACAGTACCCCCCCTTCTAAGAGGATCCTCCGGATCCCCTAGGACCAGGCTTATCAGGAAATCTCCTGTGAAACGCTCTGCTAAGTCTGGACGCGGAAACATCATCCGACCTCACCCAAGAGTTATCCTCGGGACCGAAACCTTTCCAGGCCACAAGATACTGCAAACTACCTCTATACCGTCTAGAGTTAAGGATGCGAGAAATTTCATATTCCCCGTCCTCCACCACCGGAGGAACAGAGGCAGAGGCGTCACAATCCGATACAACAGCTTTTTTCAACAGAGAGACATGAAATACCGGATTAATTCTCCAGGAGGTAGGAACCTCCAACCTAACAGCAGATTGGTTGACAACCTGAAGCACCTTAAAGGGCCCTACAAACTTGGGACCCAATTTCTTTGAAGGAATCCTCAACCGCAGATTCCTAGAGGACAACCAAACCATGTCACCAACAGCGAACAAAACCTCCTGTCGTTTCCTATCAAAGTAGTCTTTAGATTTTCTGTTGGCCTCCTGAAGATTACCACGCACATCCGTCCAAACTCTCTCCAAATTACCGGAAAAATTCTCCTCCTCAGGCACGGCAGATCCCAACTTGGAGAACGACCCAAACGACGGATGTCTCCCAGAACAACAAAAAAAAGGCGAACAACCAGCAGAAGAAGATGTATGATTGTTCAGAGCAAATTCAGCAAGTGGCAGAAACTCAGACCACTCCTCTTGATTGTCTGCCACAAAACAACGCAAGAACTGCTCAACATCCTGGTTTTTCCTTTCTGTCTGGCCATTAGATTCAGGATGATATCCGGACGAGAACGACAAATGAACTCCCAACCTATCACAAAAGGCACGCCAAAAACGAGCCACGAACTGAGGACCCCTATCAGAAACAATGTCAGTAGGAACGCCATGAAGTCTGACAATTTCCTTGACAAAGGCCTTAGCGAGAGTTTTAGCGCAGGGCAGTTTGACGAAAGGAACCAAGTGACACATCTTGCTAAAACAGTCCACGACCACCCAGATGACAGTAAAACCCTCAGAGGGGGGAAGGTCAGTTATAAAGTCCATAGCCAAATGTGTCCAAGGAGCACTGGGAACCTCCAAAGGACAAAGCAACCCCACAGCAGGAGTATGTGAGGACTTAGATCTAGCACATATAGTACATTGACGCACCCACTTAATGACTTCCTTCTGCCATCCAGGCCACCAAAAACTGCGACCCACCAGTCTCTTGGTCTCAGAGATTCCGGGATGACCTGCCAACCGAGATTCGTGACACTCAACAAACAAATCTCTCCTAAAGGTCCCAGGCACAAACAACCTCCCATGAGAAGTGTTAGAAGGGGCATTCTCCTGTGCTTTAAGAATCTCATTTTCCAAAACGGAGTCCAAAGCAGCTATCACAACACCTTCTTGTAAAATGTTCTCCTCTTTCTCAGCACCGACTATGGGAGAAAAACTGCGAGACAAGGCATCCGCCTTAACATTCTTAGTACCAGGGATGTAAGTAACGGAGAAATTAAACCGCGAGAAAAACAGTGCCCACCTAGCCTGACGGGCATTCAGGCGCTTGGCAGCATCAAGATATATCAGATTTTTATGATCCGTAAGAACCTGAACGGGAAATTCCGCACCTTCCAAGAAGTGGCGCCAGTGTTCAAATGCGAGTTTAATAGCCAATAATTCCCGATTACCAATATCGTAATTCAGTTCACTCTCCGAAAATTTTTTTGAAAAAAAGGCACAGGGATGTAATCCATGCCCGTTATCCTGAGACAATACTGCGCCAACCCCCACAGAGGAAGCATCAACCTCAACCAAAAACGGCCTAGTAACATCAGGCTGCATAAGGATGGGGGCAGAGGTGAACCTCTCCTTGAGATACACAAAAGCTTCAATGGCCTCAGAAGACCACTGAACCGCATCAGCACCTTTCCTGGTGAGATCAGTGAGAGGTTTGACAATACTAGAAAATTTTTTTATGAATTTTCTGTAGTAATTGGCGAAACCCAAAAACCTCTGTATCGATTTCAAACCAATAGGCCTAGGCCATTCCTGCACAGCCTGAACCTTAACCGGATCCATCTCAAAACCTTTGCTGGAGATAATGTAGCCCAAAAAACTAATTCTCTGTACAGCGAACTCACATTTCTCCAGCTTAGCAAAAAGCGAATTGTCCATTAATAACTGTAATACCTCACGCACGCTCCGCCAATGAGACTCCAGATCCGGCGAATAAATCAAAATGTCATCCAAATACACAACCACATTTTTGCCGATCAAAGGTCTAAGGATGTCATTAATCAGATTCTGAAAAAATGCAGGAGCATTAGTAAGACCAAAAGGCATAACCAGATTCTCAAAATGACCCACAGGAGTGTTAAAAGCAGTCTTCCATTCGTCACCCTCCTTCATGCGCAACAGATTGTATGCCCCCTTAAGGTCAATTTTAGAGAACCACTTGGCCCCCATTAACTGGTTAAACAGATCAGGAATCAATGGCAGTGGGTAAGGATTGCGTACAGTAATTTTGTTAATCTCACGAAAATCCAGACAAGGACGTAAACCGCCGTCCTTTTTTTTTACAAAAAAAAATCCAACCGCCACAGGAGACTTAGAGGGCCTAATGTGACCGGCGGCCAAACTTGTCTGTATGTATTCCTCCAAAGCCTTCCTCTCAGGAATAGTAAGGTTAAATAAACGACTTTTAGGAAGAGTCGCTCCAGGGACAAATTCAATAGAACAATCATAGTCTCTATGGGGAGGCAAAACCTGCGAATCCTTCTCAGAAAAAACTCTCCAAAAATCCTGAATAGGAACAGGCAATTCTCCCCTATCCAAAGCTGCAATACGCCCGTTACAACACTTGTCATAACATTTATGGCTCCAGGATTTAATTTCACTGGTAGACCAATCCAGTACAGGATTGTGAAATTTTAACCAGGGCAATCCCAATATTACCGGAGAAGGCAAGTTATTCAACACTACCAAATCCAATTTCTCATGGTGAACACCATTAATAGTGAGAGGAAATTCACAGACCTTGAGAGTAATATTCTTCAAAGGGGAACCATCCACAGAAACCACAGCAATGGGGGATGATAAAGGTTCAGGTTTTAAATTGAGTCTTTCCACGAATCCCCCATCAATTACATTCAAAGTAGACCCGCAATCAACAAACAGCCGAAATTCCATTAATTCTTTCTGAGCAATCGTGGAAGCAGCTAAAAATATACCCTTGGAATTTAAACAGGCAATACGGGCGTGACTGACCATTTTTTTTTCTTTCTTCATACGAAGCTCACAGCCTTTAATCAAATGACCAGATTTTCCGCAATAGAAACACAAGCCTTCAGAAAATCGACGGTCTTTTTCTTGAGAGCGAGGTGCCACCGATCCAATCTCCATCGGTTCACCACTGTTAGTACACATTCTCATAACCAGAAACTGACATAGCAGAGGATTTGCTCTCATTAACCCTTGCACGCAGTCTTCTATCCACCCGTATAGCTAATTGCATAGCCTGTTGCAAATCTTCAGGTGTAGGATAAGCAATTAGCAGGTCTTTAACCCTTTCACTGAGCCCAGCAAGAAATAGACTTTTCAGAGCAGAATCGTTCCACCCTGTTTGAGTAGACCAACGACGGAAATGAGTACAATATTTTTCCACATTACCTGATCCCTGTTTTAAACGTCTCAACTCAGTCTCAGCTGATGCGACACGGTCAGGATCATCATATAATAGTCCCAAAGCAGAAAAAAAACTATCCACTGATCTGAAGCATGTATCACTAGGTTGCAAAGAAAAGGCCCACTCCTGAGGCTCTTTGCGCAAAAGTGACATTATGAACCCTACGCGCTGGGATTCATCCCCAGAGGACTTGGGTCTCAAACGAAAATACAATAAGCAGACATTTTTAAATGAAAAAAATTCTCGGTGTTCACCAAAAAATAAATCCGGCAAACATACCTTAGGCTCCAAGAAATGTGCTCCAGGACAGTTAAGGCCCCGTCACACATAACGAGATCGCTAGCGAGATCGCTGATGAGTCACGGTTTGGTGACGCAATAGCGATCTCGCTAGCGATCTCATTATGTCTGACAGGTAGCAACGATCAGGCCCCTGCTGTGAGATCGCTGATCATTACAAAGCTTCCTGGACCATTCCTGGGTCGTTGCGCTCCCGCTGGGCAGTGTGCATCGCTATATTTGACACCTTGTCAACTACCTCGCTAGCGATTCAGAACTGAGTCACGTAGAGGTGCATAAATTGGACTTTTCTGCGTTTATCGTCCCCGATTGGTGGTCGCTACTGCGTCCTTGTTTTTTCAGATCCCACCAGCGTTCTCCGGCTGTGACTCCACTTTGAACAAATTAGACATCTTTAGCGAAGTAGGTATTGTTTGGGGTCTTAAATGAGTTTCCATTTTTAATTCATTTATAGGACATCTACCAATTATCTGCTATCATTGCTCTTCAGGGAGGGAGGGCTTGGCTTCTATCTGTATATATATGCTTTTGCATGGGCAGATATTTTAGGGGTCTCGTGCACACACACCCACACAGCACGTTTTCTGACACGCAGTCGTGGCCAACCGCTTCAGAGTTTTTCATACGCCAATTAACATGAAGCTTAAATCAATAGACTCTGTTCTTTTGGCCTGTTGCACGCTTCAAAACTTTCTTCGTCGACGTGATGCAATTACGTACTGTCCGCCTGGCTTTGTGGACTCTGTGGACCGAGCCAATGGGGAAGTGGAGCTCGGTGAATAGCGTGCAAACGATCCTGCAATTGCAGGCCTTCAACCAGTGGGACATGGCAGAAACACCCATGATGCGAAGACCTGCTGCGACAACTGCTGCCAGTATTTTAACGGTCCTGGTGCCCCGTCACACATAATGAGATCGCTAACGAGATCGCTATTGAAGCCAAACCCTCACTCCCTGAAGAGCAATGATAGCAGATAATTGGTAGATGTCCTATAAATGAATTAAAAATGGAAACTCATTTAAGACCCCAAACAATACCTACTTCGCTAAAGATGTCTAATTTGTTCAAAGTGGAGTCACAGCCGGAGAACGCTGGTGGGATCTGAAAAAACAAGGACGCAGTAGCGACCACCAATCGGGGACGATGAACGCAGAAAAGTCCAATTTATGCACCTCTACGTGTCTCAGTTCTGAATCGCTAGCGAGGTCGTTGACAAGGTGTCAAATACAGCGATGCACACTGCCCAGCGGGAGCGCAACGATCCAGGAATGGTCCAGGAAGCTTTGTAACGATCAGCGATCTCACAGCAGGGGCCTGATCGTTGCTACCTGTCAGACATAACGAGATCGCTAGCGAGATCGCTATTGCGTCACCAAAACGTGACTCATCAGCGATCTCGCTAGCGATCTCGTTATGTGTGACGGGGCCTTTACTCACGTGCTGACGGAGCTCGGCCACCTCCAGAGAGAGTCCCTGCAGGCGATGAACCAAATCCTGAACCGACACCATGATGGAACAGAAAAATCTTTCCTTAGAGAATTTGCTGGCTGGACTTACTGTTATGTTCTGCTACCAGAGCTAAGGAAAGAGAGGAGATCTGTCCCTACGATAGAACTCAGCTTAATCCCTACGATGTAACAGGGGACCTGATCCTGCGATCAGACCTGCTAAAGTCCTAAGCTAGTCTGTACGGAGACCTATAGATGTGGGGAAGGAATCCCTACAAGTACTAAGGACTGGGAGGAGTATGGGACACCTCCTAACAGAAATAGTAGCAGACAGACGAACAAACAAAATATATAGAACATAGAGGTCAGTAGACCAAGCAAACTAACAGAGCAAGACACAGAGCACAGGCTAGCTAGAAAGTAGATATACAATGAAGTCCAGCAAAGCCAGAAGGGCGGAGCAGGATTAAATAGGCCAACAAGGTCATGTGACCAGCAAAGGAAAAAAAACCTAAGAGCAAGGTTCTAACAATCAGACTCAAAAATATAAAGGCCAGATTAGACTTTGCCAAAAAACATCTAAAGAAGCCAGCCCAGTTTTGGTAAAGCATCCTTTGGACAGATGAAACTAACATCAACCTGTACCAGAATGATGGGAAGAAGAAAATGTGGGCTTGGAACAGCTTATGATCCAAAGCACACCACATCCTATGTAAAGCATCGTAGAGGCAGTGTGATGGCATGGGCATGCATGGCATCCAATGGCACTGGGTCACTAATGTTTATTAATGATGTGACTGAAGACAGAAGCGGACGGATTAATTCTGAAGTATACAGGGCTATACTTTCTGCTCAGATTTAACCAAATGGAGCAAGGTTACTTGGACGGCGCTTCACAGTACAGATGGACAATGAGCCAAAACATACTGCGAAAGCAACCCAGAAGTTTTTTAAGGCAAAAAAGTGGAATATTATGCAATGGCCGAGTTAATCATCATATCCTAAACCCATCAAGCATACATTTCACATGCTTAAGACAAAACCTAAGGCAGAAAGACCCACAAACAAGCAACAATTGAATTAAGCTACAGTAAAGGCCTGGCAATGCATCACAAAGGCGGAAACCCAGCGTTTGGTGACGTCCATGACTTTCAGACTTCAGGCACTCATTGCCTGCAGAGGGATTCTCTACGAAGTATGAAAAATGTGAAGGGAAGCTCAGGGGTCACACTATGGGCCGGTTTGACTTCTCTTCACCCTGAAACCCCTCTTGTAAACGGGAACCTTCCCCATGTGTGCTTTGCTGCAGTACTCGCTCTTACTTACAGCCTGGAAGCCTCTGCTACATCTCTGTCCTTGTGACTGGGATCAGTAACACAGACCAGGAGACATTTGCAACAGGTTCTACTTTACTGTTCAGTTCGGATACATTCAGCTGCTTCATACAGTATGAGGCAGAGCCCCCTCCGGTTGTTGTCCCCATTAAACAGTACATTACAAGATCTTGCCTCCGGTCTGCCCAATCTGTCCCCACCTCAACGGCTTCTGTTGGTACTAGGGACTCCCCGTCCAGCAACCCAGCTTTCCTGAGACCCGTCACCATTCCCTCTCGCTCTTTCTGATCGGCCTCTTCCTCTTAGGAGAGACTGAGACATGAATCCCAATGTCTGTTTCTTGCCGTAGGCCCTGGACCGTCCAGCAATCTGCGCTAGAATTCCGATGTGTCCTCATTCTATTTGGAAGCTTGGTACTGTTAGAACCCATTGCAGTTTGTACGTGAACTAATAATAATAATCTATTTATTTATATAGCACCAACATATTCCGTAGCGCTTTCCAATTCAGACAATTTACAGACATTATGGGCACTGTCCACATTGGGGCTCACAATCTGGATTCCCTATCATTATGACTTTGGAGTGTGAGAAGAAACCAGAGAACCCGGAGGAAACCCATGCAAACAGGGGGAGAACATACAAACTCCTTGCAGATCTTGTCCTTGGTGGGATTTGAACCCAGGACCCCAGCGCTGCAAGGCTGCAGTGCTAACCACTGAGCCACTGAGCCACTGTGCCGCCCCCGTGAACTAAACTTGAACATTTCACTAACACTGTCTAAGTTTTTCATTCAGGAAGTGCTTCCCATTTTTTGTTTTCCATAACTCCTCCCAGTATATGGGCTACTCCCAAACCATTTAACTGTATCTTACCCAGTGTGAACTAACTATATCCCTAACGCCTTCCACTGGTTCCCTTATTGAACAGCCCTCCCAACTTTCTGTGGATGGCTTTGAGGTTATAGATATATAAAACCTATGCCAATAAAAACACTTTTAGCAAATTCAACCCACCTGACACGACGTATTCTTGAGCTATTGCTCACCCTCTCACAAATGAACATTTTATTTATGGTAAATTTAATTTGTGCAATTACTTTTGAGCCCCTGAAATGAGGAGGCTTTGTAGAAAAATTGTTGCAATTCCTATACATTTCACAGGATATTTTTGTTCAACCCCATTAATTAAACCTGAAAGTCTACACTACAATGGAATCTCAGTTGCTTCATTTTAAATAAAAAATTGAGGCATGCAGAGGCCAAATCACAAAGATCCGGTCACTGTCCAGATATAATATATATATATATATATATATATATATATATATATATATAAAAGCATATGAACTTGCATACAGCGGGTGAAAACGTATTAAACACGTCACCATGTTTCAAAACTTTCTATTGACATAAAATTCTCACTAATACATATGTATCTATATTGATATATAAATATATATATGTGTGCATATATATATATATTTATATATATATATCCACACAACTGTAACAACCTGGAGCATTCATTCAACTGGTTATTTTGTTATGGCTGCTGAAAAGCAGAGGGGCAAAGACAAAATGGCTTTGAGACCTGGTCATTAAGGGGATAAACTAGGTTTCCCATTTTCCAGCCAGCCACAGTAAAGTTGTATAAAATAGTTTGTGCTTATTTGTGTACATGATTTTATCATGTTTTCACTGTGTTTACTAGTTTCTAGACCTTCATATTCACTAAGGGCATTTTGGTGACTATAACATGAGTCTTAACTACACCAGCTGATGACTTCACTGCTGGATGTTCTGGTCTCAAAAGAGGCACTGATGATGCTTTGGGACAACCATCACTACGAGATTGCTTTTCCCATGTGTTAAGAGATGACAAGCAAAGAATGAAGCATACGTGTGTTTGCCTTTGTATGTACGTATGAGCCTGGAAATCATACAAGCTGTTAGTAATTCTGATGCATGTAGGTTGTTTGAACTACAGAAATTGTATAACGAAAATGACATAGACAAAAAAAAACTTTTGCTGCAAATTAGGCATCTGCCAAAAGTAGTAACTTTTTCCACTACTGGCACACAGCCTTTAACCCATTTCTGACATGCTACGTAATAATACGTTCCTCTGCCCTGGGTCTTATGTACCGGTATGTATTATTACGGCAAAGCCCGGGAGCTGTGGGGGCGCTGGGTGTCAGCTGATTTTGTCAGCTGATTTTGACAGCTGATACCCGGCACTCAGTGCCAGGGGCGGTGCCCGCACCTCTCCTGGCACTTTAACCCCCTAAATGCTGCATTTAACAAGCGAGCAGAGTGACGCAAGCCCCTCTGCTCTTGGATCAGAGACCCCACAATGTCATCGTGGGGTCCCAATCGTTGCCATGGTTACTCGATGTCATCATGACGACATCCGGGTCACCAGGCACTAGCAAGCTAGTTTGATCAGGCACAGTGCTTGATCAAACTAGCTTCTGTCTGCAGGGCTGACAGGTTGCAAGGTATAGAAATGATCCTGCACTGCTATACCTTATAACTGCGATCAGACTACAGAAAGTGAAAGTCCCATAGTGGGACTAAGTAAAAAAGAAAAAAAAAAAAAGGAAAATAAACATTTTAAAAATATATATTTTTTTTAAATAATAAAAAATATATACATATATTGTACCCATAAATAATTATTATTATGAAAAAAATGAAAATAAACAATAAAAGTACACATATTTTCTAATGCCGCATCCAGAATGACCTGACCTATAAAATGGTCCCACTAGTTAAACCCTTTAGGGAACACGGTTAAAAAAAAAAAAAAAAACGAAGCAAAAAACAGAGCTTTATCATCATACCGCCGAACAAAAAGTGGAATAAAACGCAATCAAAAAGATGAATGTAAATAAAAATGGTACCGCTGAAAACGTCATCTTGTCAAGCAAAAAACAAGCTGCCGTACAGCTCCATCAGCCGAAAAATAAAAAAGTTATAGCTATTAGAATAAAGCGATGCAAAAAAAATTATTTTTTTCTATAAAATAGTTTTTATTGTGTAAAAGTGCCAAAACATAAAATAAAATATAAATGTATTATCGCTGTAAACGTACAGACTAGAAGAATAAAGTTGCCTTATCAATTTTAATTTTATGCGCAACAGCATAAAAAAAAAAATAAAATTCCTGAATTGTTGGTTTTTGTTTATTCTGCCTCCCAAAAATTGGAATAGAAAGCGATCAAAAAATGTCACGTGCCCGAAAATGCTACCAATAAAAACGTCAATTTGTCCCACAAAAACAAACCATTACATGACTCTGTCGGCCGAAATATGGAAAAATTATATCTCTCAAAATATTGCGATGCCAAAAAAACGCCTTTTGCTGTATGGCAGTTGCCAAACATAAAATCCCGATACAAATCTGGTATCACTGTAATCGCACCGACCCGAATAATAAAGTCGCCTAATCACTTATGAAGCAAGAGGAACAGCGTAAAAAATAAATAAAACCAATTCTTCACCTGCTGCTGATTTGTTCATTCTGCCTCCCAAAGAATGTCGCATCATTCTGCCTCCCAAAGTAGGTCTCAGCAGTATGGCTCAGCTCACATTTATCCTGCGCTCAGCACTGAGCGCTTACACCGGGGATTCCGTGTAAATCTCTGAAATACGTGATTCAGAGAACCCATGGCAGAAGATTCCCTGTAACGAGGGAGATAAAGAGACCATGGACGTCGTCTGACCTGTGATCCCACAGTGTCTGTCTGTTTATTAGGCATGCATGAAAGTGTCATTGGACACAGTTTTGTGAACCTCTAAAAAAAAAGGACACCTTTGAACAAAGGCCAGACGGAGTCCAGAGTAAGACCGGTTTCACACATTCTGATATTTCTGGTACCGGAAAAACCTTTAACGGAGATATGTGTGTCCATGTGCACCTGTGTGACATATGTGTGACAACTGGGTGCCGCATCAGGAGCACACATACCGGCGCCTGGGAATCACTGGTACAGTTAACTTTGTTCCCAAACGCCAAGTGCTGAATGCTGCCCTCATCATTGTCCCCTGCCGTCGCTGCGATCAGCGCAAGCAAGGGACAGTGTTGAGAGTAGTATTCTACTCCCGCTGTGTCCTGGTGTAAAAATAAGAATAAAATAAAAAAAATCCTTATACTCACCTGTCCGAAGATGTCCCCCGCTGTAACCCATCCGACTGCTCACGCCAAGAAGCCGGGGAGAATGAGTGGGCCCCAGAACAGCGCTCAGCGAGCGGTGTCCTGTCACTCACTGAGCTCAGTGCTCCGGGGCTCGCTCACTGGAGCAAGTCATTCTCCCCGGCTCCTCTGCCTGAGTGGTCAGGTCATTCAGCAAAAATTGTGTGACAAACTTTGGTGCCATTTTTACCCATTTCCCCATGTGAAAATGTAAAATCTGGGGCTAAAACAAAACTTTGGTGGTAAAAATGTAATTTTTCTTTCTTCACGGCCCAATGGTGTAAAATTCTGTGAGGCACATGTGGGGTCAACATGCTCACTGCACCCATAGATGAATTAATTGAGAGGTGTAGTTTGTAAAATGGGGTCTCTTATGGGGGGTTCTGCTGTTTTGGCACCTTAGGGGCACTTCCAATATGGCGTTTCTTCCCTTCTGAGCTTTGCACTGCCTCAAAAGTAGTTTTTGACCACACATGGAGTATCTGCGTGCTCAGGAGAAATTGCACAACAAATTTCAGGGTCTACTTTCTCGTGTTACCCTTGTGAAAATAATTTTTTTTTGTCTAAAATAACATTTTTGTGGAAAAATTTTTATTTTTTTTTACTTTCACAAGTCAACGTTATAATTTTCTGTGAAGCACATGGGGGATCAAACTGCTCACCACACATCTACAGTCATGGCCAAAAGTTTTGAGAATGACACCGAAATTATATTTTCACATGATCTGCTGGCCTCTGGTTTTTATTAGTGTTTGTCTGATGTTTATATCACATACAGAAATATAATTGCAATCATGTTATGAGCACCAATAGGTTATATTGACAGTTAGAATGAGTTAATGCAGCAAGTCAATATTTGCAGCGTTGCCCCTTCTTCTTCAAGACCTCTGTAATTCTCCCTGGCATGCTCTCAATCAACTTTTGGACCAAATCCTGACTGATAGCAGTCCATTCTTGCATAATCAATGCTTGCATTTTGCCAGAATTTGTTGGTTTTTGTTTGTCCACCCGTCTCTTGATGATTGACCACAAGTTCTCAATGGGATTAAGATCTGGGGAGTTTCCAGGCCATGGACCCAAAATCTCTATGTTTTGTTCCATGAGCCATTTAGTTATCACCTTTACTTTATGGCAAGGTGCTCCATCATGCTGGAAAAGGCATTGTTGTGCGCCAAACTGCTCTTGGACGGTCGGGAGAAGTTGCTCTTGGAGGACATTCTGGTACCATTCTTTATTCATGGCTGTGTTTTTAGGCAAGGCTGTGAGTGAGCCGATTCCCTTGGCTGAGAAGCAACCCCACACATGAATGGTTTCAGGATGCTTTACAGTTGGCATGAGACAAGACTGGTGGTAGCGCTCACCTCTTCTTCTCCGAATAAGCTGTTTTCCAGATGTCCCAAACAATCGAAAAGGGGATTCATCAGAGAAAATGACTTTGCCCCTGTCCTCAGCAGTCCACTCCCTGTACCTTTTGCAGAATATCAGTCGGTCCCTGATGTTTTTTCTGGAGAGAAGTGGCTTCTTTGCTGCCCTCCTTGAAACCAACCAGTCTCCGCCTCACAGTGCTGCAGAAGCACTCACACCAGCCTGCTGCCATTCCTGAGCAAGCTCGGCACTGCTGGTAGTCCGATCCCGCAGCTGAAACAGTTTTAAGATACGGTCCTGGCGCTTGCTGGTCTTTCTTGGGCGCCCTGGAGCCTTTTTGACAACAATGGAAGCTCTCTCCTTGAAGTTCTTGATGATGCGATAGATTGTTGACTAAGGTGCAATCTTTGTAGCTGCGATACTCTTCCCTGTTAGGCCATTTTTGTGCAGTGCAATGATCGCTGCACGTGTTTCTTTAGAGATAACCATGGTTAACTGAAGAGAAACAATGATACCAAGAACCAGCCTCCTTTTAAAGTGTCCAGTGATGTCATTCTTACTTAATCATGACTGATTGAACGCCAGCCCTGTCCTCATCAACACCCACACCTGTGTTAATGGATCAATCACTAAAACGATGTTAGCTGCTCCTTTTAAGGCAGGACTGCAATGATGTTGAAATGTGTTTTGGCGGTTAAAGTTCATTTTCTGGGCAAATATTGACTTTGCAAGTACAGTAATTGCTGTTAAGCTGATCACTCTTTGACATTCAGGAGTATATGCAAATTGCCATTACAAAAAATGAATCAGTAGACTTTGGAAAAATTACTATTTGTCTCATTCTCAATACTTTTGGCCATGACTGTAGATAAATTCATTGAGGGGGTCTAGTTTCCAAAAAGGGGGCACTTGTTGGGCATATCCAGTGTTTAGGCACTTCATGGACTCTGCAAATGCAACATGACGCCCGCAGACCATTCCCTAAAAGTCTGCATTCCGAAATGTCACTCCTTCTCTTTCGAGCCCTGCTGTGCGCCCAAACAGTGTTTTTCCCTCACATATGGAGTATCGGCGGGCTCAGGAGAAATTGAACAACAAATTTTGGGGTCCATTTTTTCCTGTTACCTTGCAAAAATTTAAAAAAAATTGTTTCTAAAGTAACATTTTTGTGAAAAAAAGTTAAATGTTCATTGTTTTCTTCCACATTCCAAAAATTCCTGTGAAGCACCTGAAGGGTTAATAAACTTCTTGAATGTGGTTTTCAGTTTTTAGAATGGTGTCACTTTGGGTATTTTCTGTCAAAAAGCCTCTCAAAGTGACTTCAAATGTGATGTGGTCCCTAAAAAAATGGTTTTGTAAATTTTGTTGGAAAAATAAGAAATCGCTGGTCAACTTTTAACCCTTATAACTTCCTAACAAAAAACAAATTTGGTTCCATAATTGTGCTGATGTAAAGTAGACATGTGGGAAATGTTATTTATTAACTATTTTGTGTGACCTATGTCTCTGATTTAAGGGTATAAAAATTAAAAGTTTGAAAATTGCAAAATTTTCACCAAATTTCCGATTTTTTCACAAATAAATGGCAGTCATATCAAATAAATTTTCCATTATCATGAAACACAATATGGCACGAAAAAACAATCTCAGAATCCGTGGGATCCGTTGAAACGTTCCAGATTTATTACCTCATATAGTGAAAGTGGTCAGAATTGTAAAAATTTGTCTGGTCATTAAAGTGCAAGCAGCCTTCGGGGGTAAAGGGGTTAATAAATACTATCCACTCTTCCCACACAGTGTTTACCAGAGGAGGGCGTCAAAATGAATTTCTTTCATATTGTTTGCCATTAATCTAGTATAGGTCTGTCTCTTGTTTGTTGGCCTTTTTAAATGGGCGCCAAAGCACAAAAAGATCACTATAGTATATTATATAATTTTGGAAATAATCAAGAGATGACATTGACTACCCAAAATCAGTGCACAGGAGAGGAGGGACAAACAATAAATAATTCAATATCATAAAGGTACCAGAATACTAATATCATGCTAAACATATTTGTCTACGTATGAGAATAAGCACCCAGATAATCTAAAAACAATTATTATTGGTCTGTCTAAGAAGTCTATATAATTCAGATGACATGATACTAGAGAGTCCCAGAATAGAGACATTTTTGTCATGTCTCATAAAATAAACAAACCACGAAATCCATTGAGACTGTACATATTGCACATGGCCATCTAGACAATTTAACAGATAAGTGACTATTTAAACAAAAAATAGCAATAAATACTACACCAGAGGCACCATCTTAGTTACCATGAAACTGGAATTGTTGTATACTAATGTCAAACCACCAGGATGGATTAACTCCATCCTGACTATGTGATTTACATATACATCACATGTCGGGTGCAGTTGAGTCCTCTTCATACATGGCAGATTCCAGCTGTGTTATACAGCCTTCACCTGCCTCTAGAAGCAGCAATTACAGCTAACTCCTATCTAGCTACAGTTTAAAGAGGACCTTTCACCAGTGTTTTCATGTTCAACTGGACACTATGTACTAGTGGCTGCAGAGCGGAATACATTTTTTTTTCTTTATTTCACCTCTCAGTTGCGGAGATCGGCACCTAATGAGTTAACTTTTGTTAAGTCCAAGTGGGTGTCATCAGATAGTTTTCACAGGGTGCTGTACAATGGCAGCAACATAGCAGAAAAAGAACACACTCTCACAACAGCGTATATACCTTATGAAGGTGGACAATCAGACATAGAAGGCGTGCACAGCAAAGTGCACGTTTGCTCTGCTGGCACCATTATAGTCTATGGCCCTGTCTGGCCATATGCTTGCATTATTCGGGGATTCGGACATAAGCCCTGAAGGGGTCAACAAATGGGTGCCTGAACGCAATGTGAGAGCAACCTAAGTTTCTCGGTGTGTTAGATGTAATGATACTGCTCTGACCTCCTGGTCTAACCTCCTGTATGATTAGAAAGTGCTGGGAGATTGGAGCACAGGTGACTTACACCTTTCAGATAAGGTCTCTGTGGGAGAAGGGGCAGCACCGCTGAGTTAAGATGTGTCACATTACAAATCCTTCTATCAACTCTCCTCCTCTCATAAACTCCCACATGACCAGATAAGGTTGTAAAATGTTAAAATGACATTTACCGGTGAATGCATTTGTCACGGTTGAAAGCAATGCAAAAGAGCACAAACGCATCAAAAATGCTACGTGTGAACATAGCCCCAAGGTGTGGAGAGGCATTTTTGTTTTTGGTTATTTATTTTACCTTATATACAAGTCATTGCCCTGGAAAGGATGTTCCTTAAAATTTTTCCCAGGAAAATCCATTTTGGTTTCATTTTTGTATGTTTTATTTTGAGCCCGGAAAAGTGGGTAATACTGACAACATTGTTCACAGCAGTGACCTGGGAGTCAGAGATGCTTCCAGGGGTCTTCCCCATGCTGTTCCCATGTCATTTAAGCACTGTTCCCATCGATTTCGGCAATTTCTAGGCCCCCTGCAGACCTCCAAGGGAGGCCGCTGGAAAAATGCTTGAGTTTCCCATAGACTTACATTGGGCTCGTTGCTCGACCAACGAGTACCCGAGCATTTTAGAGCTCGCTCATCACTAGTAGGAACCTCTCACCATGGCATATCTAGAATTGGGTTCTCCAAAATAAAGCTCCAAATGTGTCAGATTGTGAGGGCATCTCCTGGGTACTGCCCACAGTTTTCAATTGAATTTAGGTCTAGGCTCTGGCTGGGCCAATTCAAAACTCTGATCTTCTTTTGTTGATTTGAAGTTATTCTTATGGTTGTTGTCTAGTGTTGAGCGAGTATGTTCTGTCCGAGTATGCTCGGGCCGAGCTCCGAGTATTTATAGCTGCTCGGTGATATGGTTGAATCGCTCCCGTGTGCATGATTTGCAACTGTTTGACAGTTTTATTACATGTGAGGAATGTGTAAGAAATAGACATTCCTCACATGTATTAAAACTGTCAAACAGTCGCAAATCATGCACACGGGAGCGATTCAACCATATCACTGAGCAACTATAAATACTCGGAGCTCGGCCCGAGCATACTCGGCGAAAGGGTTAATAGAACATACTCGCTCAACACTATTGTTGTCATGCTGAATGGTGAAATTCCTCTTCAGCTTTTTAACAATGGGCTGAAAGTTTTGTTGCATAATTGAGTGATATTTGGAACCTTTCATTATTCCCTCCACCTTGACTAAAGCCCAAGTTCCAGCTGCCAAAAAACAGTGCCAAAGCATATTGCAGCCTCCACCATGTATTCTTTTGGAGAAGGAGAAAAAATGGAAATCAGCACATCATTCAGGGATGACAATTCATTGTGAATAGCCCTTGAATTCACATAGGAAACCTGTTAGATCTTGTTTGGTGAGAGTGTGGTACAAGGAGTGTAGAAAATCAGGCTGGTATCCATGTGAGAAATGGGAGAGAAGGTCCATGAGGACTGGGCTCCAGCAATAATGAAAAAAATTTAAAACACAACTTTTACTGTGCAAAAACTGTGTTAAAAACATGGTGAGAAAAAAAAAAAAAAAAAAGGATCCATAATCTTACACATTTTGAGTTACCAACCCTTATTCATAGCTGTTATAGAGGGATATGAGGTGAGGGTTTAAATAGCAAAAGGAAAAGATGAAGTCTAATCAAAGAATGTATTGTAACCAATGGCAGATCAGCATGAAGAAAAAAGAAAATAATATTATTTTTGTTTGTATGTATGTGTAAAATAGGGAAAAAGAAGAATTGATATCAGTAAGGCTCTGTGCATATATTGAAGTCTTGCCGTGCCTAATAGGCTGTCAGTCAAACACTGACAGGTTAGACTAAGGCTGTGTGCACACTATCCGGAGTCGCTACGGACATATGCAGCGTCAAACCCGCAGCGGCCAGCTGTTACAGCATAGTGGATGGGATTTGTAGAAATCCCATGTCCACTATGCGTCTGCGGCACACTGGTGGAAACTGACATGCGGAGTGTCTTTCCAGACCGCAGCATGTCAATTTCTCCGGCGGGTCCACATGTGGGCTTTCCCCATAGACCTAACCTCTGTTAGGAAAGTCCGCAGGTGAAAAACAATGACACCGCTCATTTGCATAGATGAGCGGAAGCCGCCAGTAGCTCTCCTGTAGCGTCTGGGCCGCAGGCCTGGATGCATCGTGGGCACATGAGAGTCTCAAACTTGACTGAGTGAATGGGCCGCACATATGATAAAATTGAAGTTGACAGACGGCAGGCATTCTTTACAAGATGAGATGATATGTTCAGTGATACCATTTTTTTTTCTATACGACTTTTTGATCACTTTTTATTTCATTTTTTGTGTATTATACATAAGCTACATTTTTGGGTACTTTATTTTTATTCATTTTATTTTTACATAAGTGTTTTTAATGGCAAAATATTTTTCCGAAATTTTTTCTTACTTCATTTTGAATTTTTTTTCCATTTTTCCATTTTTGCCTTATCACTGTCCTTTTAACACTGATTAGTCCCCTGCGTATTGCAAGACCTTTCAGGTGACCGTAGATGGCTGACACAAAGGTTATTACTTGGACATGGGTATACGCTTCAAGAATTGTTCTATTTTATGTCGCCGTCCTCCTTCTCCTCATCCTTCACCACCATATCACCAGGGTGACCATCATGCCATGCCCACATAATTTTTTTAAGGGTGTTTCTGATTAGAGACTAGCAAATATTTCAATATTCGTTTCGGATTACGATCACCGTTTTTGCAATATTCGCCAATGTAATTGTTGAATAATCACCAAACATTGCCAAACGCCATTGGATTCAATGGGGGCCAAAACCAAACGCATACAAAAAACCTTTGAACTTGACCAAAAGCTGACAAAACACATCAATTTAGGGGCAGACACCAGGAAACTGCCATCATTGACCCAGAGTACAAGTAGTATAAGTATTATTTATTATTATAGCGCCATTTATTCCATGGTTCCAAGTTGTAGGCTTGTCGGAAGAGGTGGGTCTTCAGCTTCCTTTTAAAGGTTTCAACAGTAGGCAAGAGTCTCATATGTTGGGGTAGAGAGTTCCAGAGTAGGGGGGATGCACGGGAGAAATCTTGTATGCGATTGTGGGAAGAGGAAATAAGATGGGAGTAGAGAAGAAGATCTTGTGAAGATCGGAGGTTTCATGCAAGTATGTACCGGGAGACTAGGTCACAGATATATGGGGGAGACAGGTTGTGGATGGCTTTGCATGTCATGGTTAGGGTTTTGAACTGGAGTCTCTGGGCAATGGGGAGCCAGTGAAAGGATCTTATAGATTGCAATCTTATAGATTGCTGGAGCCACAGTAAAAAAGCAGCCATAGAGTGTCCGGGAACCTTCACACAGAATTTCCTTAGCCAGGGCTGCTTCTTGGCAGGGTTGGACGGGCCCACCAGAGAATCGGAGACTCCTCTGGTGGACCCTGGTTTCTCCTTCAGGAGAGATCATAGAGCAAACCTTGCAGGTCTGATGATGATAGAGGCTACCATCTCTTTAGCTTGCTGCTGGTACTTTTCTGTGGGAATCAGCTTGGCTCCAACCAGCCTGGAATATTTCCAGTGAACTATGGCACGACGCCATGGTATTAGCAGTGCGCCCAGTACCAGTAGCAAAGTCATCCACAATTTCTTTCTCAGGAATTTTATTTGGTAGATTGAGTGGCTGCCCAAATACATTTGTTTCTCACAAAGGAGCTGAAGATACTGAGTGGTAGTAGGTGCAAGTTTCTCCAGCATGTTAGATATCAGAGGGAGAACAGAGAGGGTAGCACAGTGGCTCAGTGGTTAGCACTGAACCCTTGCAGTGCTGGGGTCCTGGGTTCAAATCCCGCCAAGGACAACATCTGCAAGGATTTTGTATGTTCTCCAAGTGTTGGTGTGGGTTTCCCCCTCAGTAAAAAAGCAGCCATAGAGTGTCCAGGAACCTTCACACAGACTTTTCTTAGCCAGGGCTGCCTCTCGGCAGGGTTGAACGGGCCCACCAGAGAATCCCTCAGTGGGCCCTGGCCTCTCCATCAGGAGAGGTAATACTGTAAACTTTGCAGCTGCTATGGGGCTCTTGAGTGGGTGAGAAAGGTGGGCCCAATGTTCTTAAGTCTAACACTGCTTCTCGGTGAGCGTTGTGTTTCACCACTGCCATATTCTTTAGCTCGGTGAAAGGACTGGCATAGAGGGAAACCATATCTACTCTGGCTGTCATTTCTCCCAAGAAGTCCTCTAATGCAGCTTGTTGCATAAGCAATGGCAGCCCATCCAACTTCAGCTCACACTTCTCGGTGGTGCTTCGACACACAAAGATCTTTGTTTTTGCCTTGAATTACATGACTGCAGAATTGGGCAATGGCCTGATCTTCAATGCTTTTTGAGAAATAACATGCATAAGCACGTCCAATTCACAGTAAAAAAGCAGCCATAGCGTCCGGGAACCTTCACACAGACTTTTCTTAGCCAGGGATGCTTCTCAGAGAGAGTTGTATTTCACCACAGCCATATTCATTAAGTTGGATGAAAGGACTGGCATACAGGGAAACCGTATCTACTCCGGATGTCATTTCTCCGCCACCAGGTTCCGGCCATTGTCACACACGACCAGGGCCGGCTCCAGGTTTTTCTTGGCCCTGGGCGAAAGAGTCTCAGTGGGCCCCTTTAATACATACCACGATTCATGATGCACAGATACCGCAGAGAAATATATATATATATATATATATATATATATATATATATTTATATATATAGTACAATGCAAAGATTTCACTTCTTACATTACATGAGCGATATCTATTGTAAATTATACAAAAGCTTATAAACGGGCGAATCGCTCCACACGGAATACTGGCCCCCATATAAGGCCCCATACGGAATACTGGCCCCCATATAAGGCCCCATATGGAATACTGGGCCCCATATAAGGCCCCATACGGAATACTGGGCCCCATATAAGGCCCCATACGGAATACTGGGCCCCATATAAGGCCCCATACGGAATACTGGGCCCCATATAAGGCCCCATACGGAATACTGGGCCCCATATAAGGCCCCATACGGAATACTGGCCCCCATATAAGGCCCCATACGGAATACTGTCCCCCATATAAGGCCCCATACGGAATACTGGCCCCCTATAAGGCCCCATACGGAATACTGGCCCCCATATAAGGCTCCATACGGAATACTGGCCTCCATATAAGGCTCCATACGGAATACTGGCCCCCATACAAGGCTCCATACGGAATACTGGCCCGCATATAAGGCTCCATACGGAATACTGGCCCCCATATAAGACTCCATACAGAATACTGGCCCCCATATAATGCTCCATACAGGATACTGGCCCCCTTATAAAGCTCCATACAGGATACTGGCCCCCATATAACGCTCCATACAGGATACTGGTCCCCATATAATGCTGCATGCAGGCTGTTACCTGCCACATAATGCCCCATACAGGCTGTCCCCCCCCTTATAATGCTCCATGCAGGCTGTTACCCCCCACATAATGCCCCATACAGGCTGCCCCCCCTTATAATGCTCCATGCAGGCTATTCCCCCCACATAATGCACTATGTAGGCTGTCCCCCCCCTTATAATGCCCCATGCAGGCTGTTCCCCCCCATATAATGCCCCATGCAGGCTGTCACCCCCTCTCTCCATAATGCCCCATGCAGGCTGTCACCCTCTCTCTCCATAATGCCCCATGCAGGCTGTCACCCCCTCTCTCCATAATGCCCCACGCAGACTGTCACCCCCTCTCTCCATAATGCCCCATGCAGGCTGTCACCCCTTCTCTCCATAATGCCCCATGCAGGCTGTCACCCCCTCTCTCCATAATGCCCCATGCAGGCTGTCACCCCCTCTCTCCATAATGTCCGATGCAGGATGTCACCCCCTCTCTCCATAATGCCCCATGCAGGCTGTCACCCCCTCTCTCCATAATGCCCCATGCAGGCTGTCACCCCCCCATATAATGCCCCATGCCTCCATACATTAAAAAAAAGAAAAAAATCAAATACTCACCTCCCTCCTCCTCACCTGCTACCTGCTGCAGCTGCTCGGGTCCGGACTCCAGCGTTGTCGGTGTCCTCCCGCTCTGCGCTCCCTGTGACGGCTCAGGGGGACGGCACGGTGGAAAGATGTCACCGCGCCCTCTGACCTGAGATGTCACAGGGAGCACAGAGCAGGAAGACAGCGGATCTGCGGAGGCACAGGGAGAGGTAAGTATCCTGCTGCCGGGGCCCTGAGCAAGCGGGGAAGAAGGGCGGGCGCTGACACCGCTCTCCTCCACCCATAGCCCAGCGGGATGCGCGACTGCCAGTGGGCCCCTCTGCCTGCTCAGGGCCCCGGCACTTGCCCGGGTGCGCCGGGTGCTGACGCCGGCCCTGCACACGACCATGCCTGGCTGTATGTTCAGCGGTGAGAGCCACAGATCAGCCTGCTGTGTTACAGCTTTCAACAACTCTGCAGCAGTGGGCGGTTTGTCACCTAAGCATTAAGCATATTATCTTCAGCACAGCCTGTTGCCGCTTGGCCAAGGCAGTGCTGCAGTGCTTCCAGCTTGTGACTGATGTGGTCATTTTGGAGATGGAGGCCGAACAGGAGGAGGAGGAGGAGGTGCAGGAGCTGAACAATGTGATTACATTGAGGTTACATTGGCGAGTCTGGTTTTTATACTAAAGAAAGATCCTACTGTGTTTTTATTTTTTATTTTTTTTTATGTCTCTTCAAATGTGTATTGGAGTGCATCCTAATTTTTGGCAGCCCTTGAAATTATGCAATAACTGTATAGGACAACCACTTCTTAATAATGGGAAAGACAATTCAAATAGATTCTATATTCTACATAATATGCTATATAGAATATTAACTGTCTTATCTGAAATTCGTTTATGGGTGAAATATCTCAGTATGGATAGCGTATTACATCGATCCCGCCAGGTATTATTGATTTATACTGCATGCTGCTGGTGCTGCCCAAAAAAACTTAAAATCTATTCTATTCCCTATCGATAATGCTGTTAGATACATTTACAATAGGGACAGGTGCTAGGTGGTATCATCAGCTCCAGATGAGTGTTCATTCTGGTCACATAAATGTTTTCCACAGTCCATAACTTTTTTTGTTAGTATTTCTTTGGCCTTATATACAAGTCATTACCTTGGAAAGAATGTTTATTAATATTTTTTCTATTTTAGCTTGTTTTTCGTATATTTTTTTATTATCAGTCCGTAAAAGTGGCGTAATACTCTGACAACATTGTTCACAGATATGCTATTTGTCAGCAACCAACTGTGAATAGGTTTGAACCCACAACTGCAATACTTTAAATGGAGTGTAATATTTGACACACTCACAAAAATTGCTGGATTATTAGGTCAATCATAAGGGATCACATCTGATGGCCGCGGTTTCAGGCAGTCGAATAATATTATGGTATTTGACAGCGACCAAGTGTCAATTGGTTCAACAAAACACAGCTGGCTGACTTTAAATGGAGTGGAATATTTGGCACGCTCCACAAAATTTCTGTATTATTATGGCAGTCATATGGGATCACATCTGATCATTGAAAAAAGTTTCTCTGCTTGCACAATACAGTAATGCGAATAAAATGAAAAAAATCTGGCTGTATTCTGCGAACAAGCAAATGGAGCAGTAAAATGGTGCACTCTGGATTGCTTTTTAAGGAAATAATCAGGATTAAGTTAAAAAAAATTAGCCCTGGCCCATGATATCTGGGTATATCAGAATTGACTAATTTTAACCTTATCACCAAAGTAGAGTTCTTACATTTCCAGGAGGGATTACAGAGGAAGTGCATAAAGTAAAGTTCTTACACTTCCAGGAGGGATTACAGAGGAAGTGCATAAAGTAAAGTTCTTACATTTCCAGGAGGAATTATAGAGGAAATGCACAAAGTAGAGTTCTTACATTTCCAGGAGGGATTACAGAGGAAGTACATAAAGTAAAGTTCTTACAATTCCAGGAGGGATTACAGAGGAAGTACATAAAGTAAAGTTCTTACAATTCCAGGAGGGATTACAGAGGAAATGCACAAAGTAGAGTTCTTACATTTCCAGGAGGGATTACAGAGGAAGTGCATAAAGTAAAGTTCTTACAATTCCAGGAGGGATTACAGAGGAAATGCACAAAGTAGAGTTCTTACATTTCCAGGAGGGATTACAGAGGAAGTACATAAAGTAAAGTTCTTACAATTCCAGGAGGGATTACAGAGGAAGTGCATAAAGTAAAGTTCTTACATTTCCAGGAGGGATTACAGAAGAAATGCATAAACCACCTTTGGCTATTTGACTTTACTAAGATTGCTTAAAAAATACTGGCTCATTCTTAAGAATGACCCAGTCTTAGCAGATGACTTACTGGAAAAACCGTCTATCACTTTTAGAAGAAGTAAAAATCTACGTAATTTGGTTGCCCCTAGCAACACCTCCATCTCATCCAGCTATTCAAAAGGTTTATTATATTCCCTTAAGGGGGGTTGTCTCCGCTGTAACACACCTAAATGTCTCTGCTGTACCTCTATCAAGCATGGTGCTTTCACTTTTATCTCTCAGACAACAGGGGAAAGTTTTCCCATTCATCAGAATGTAACGTGTCAGTCATCCTATGTAATATATCTACTTGAATGTCCATGCGGTCTACAATATGTAGGCCGCACCATTCAAACTATGCATGCTAGAATAAACAAACACAGGCAGAATATCCGCAATGGATTTTTATTGCATAGCATTTCGAAACATTTCTTGAATCTGCACCACAAGGATCCAAAATTTCTAAAATTAATCATTATAGATCATATTGAGGACATATCACAGGATAGGTTGAGTCGCTTAATAAGTAGCGAAAGTTATTGGATTTTTAAATTGGGCACTCTTGCCCCGGAGGGATTGAATTTAACTTTAGAACATGTGGTAAATTAGATTTTTATTGTAGTTTTTAGTTTTGGTTTTATAATTTTGTCATTGTGGTTTGTTACAATTCACACATTGTTTGGCTTTTGGACCCCCGTGGGTTAATTTTATCTCCTTTTCTCTCTATTTGCCTTGAACTCTTCAGGGCTAATTTTATTCCCCCTCCCCTTGTAATTGTCTTCAGCTATATAATACTGTGCCTCTGTAATAACCATTATCACCTGATGAAGGCGGATTTTCTCCTCCGAAACGCATTGTGATTAATAAAAAACGTTTTTAATCCCACTTATTTGCCTAATCCCAGCTATTTGGCGCTCCTTCCAAATCACTTTTTTTTTCTTAATTGGTTCAACAAAATACAACTGGCTGACTTTAAATGGAGTGGAATATTTGGCACGCTCCACAAAATTTCTGTATTATTACGGCAGTCATAAGGGATCACATCTGATCATTGAAAAAAGTTTCTCTGCTTCCACAATACAGTAATGCGAATAAATCAAAAAAATCTGGCTGTATTCTGCGAACAAGCAAATGGAGCAGTAAAATGGTGTACTCTGGATTGCTTTTTAAGGAAATAATCAGGATTAAGTTGAAAAAAATTAACCCTGGCCCATGATATCAGGGGCTATGTCTACGGATGTCTGTAACAGCAGGAACAGACAGAACGTGCAATGGACCCTCTTGTGCTGCATACACTGCCACAAACCCTGCCTGCCTTCCTAACTCCTGCTATCAGGATTAATATATGTAGCTGGATAAGTCCTCAGAAGGACTGTTAGTTCAGATGGATATATATATACTCCTGGAGTACCACTACCTATATCTAACTATTATACCTCCAATTTTGTCCCTCACACAGCAGCACCTCTCCCTACTCTGCCTGTTTCTGGGATAGACTGTGACAAGCCTAGCGTCACCAGGTCTTATATAGACCATATGACGCTATGCGGCCAGCCAATCACTGTAATGCCCACAACCGACATGGCTACGGCATTACAGTGCATGGCAGGCGATGCCTGCATGTTCATTGGCTCTCTAAAGAGCACCAAACATGCAGGGAGGGGACCTGAGCTCCTGCCTGAGCAACCCGGAAATACTTGCTGAGCGCCGAGCATATCGAGCAGTGTGATGCTCTGGCGAGTACCGAGCAGTGGCGAGCACACTTGCTCATCACTAGTTCTTACCTAAAAAAAACTGAATTTTGTCATAAATTCAAAGGGTACGTCAACAAAAGTATTATTTTAAGGGTTTGTATATTTATGCAGCCACATCATTTTAATTCCGTATTTTTCTTTTTCCACCTGAAGAGATTTCATTTTTTTTCAATTGAACTGTACAGATTATGGATGACATTAAAGGGTGTAAAAGTTCTGAAATAATTCTTCATGGTATGATTGACCATGGAAACCCATACCATGAAACACAGTTTTTGTGCTGTTACTGCTGGGGAAGGTTTGATACTCTGTATTAAGTCAGCTGTGAG
Source organism: Phyllobates terribilis (assembly GCF_046119375.1). Lineage (NCBI taxonomy): Eukaryota > Metazoa > Chordata > Amphibia > Anura > Dendrobatidae > Phyllobates > Phyllobates terribilis. The sequence goes on from NW_027362763.1 coordinate 569,515,023, forward strand.
TTGGCTACTTTTATACTCCGGAAAACCACTCTTCAACATTCCATGGTCTGCCACTTCATGGTTGAGTTGCTGTGATTTATAGACACTTTTTATTTTCAATACTACCACTCACAGTTGATTGTGAAATATTTAGGAGGGAAGAAGTTTCACTAACTGACTTGTTGCAATGGTGACATTCTATAAAACTACCACCCTCAAATTCAGTGAGCTCTTTAGAATGTCCCATAATTTTACAAATGTTTGTAAAATCAGACTCCATGGCTAGGTGCTATTTTTTATACACTTCTGGTAATGCAACCGAATGAGAAACATGAATTCAATGATTGAGAGGTGTGTGTCAATACTTTGTCCATGTAGTGTATGTATGTGCATTACAACTGATGTATGCAGCAACAGGTTACTGCACTTATGTAACAATTTATATTGGGCCTTTATAGATTGCAGTTGTGACATCATCATCCTTCTGTGTAACAACTTATACTACTAATACCCTATATTAATAGTAGTATCCTGTTGTGATCGTAGTATGACTGCTGTTTATTCATCCATACTACAAGCGCAATTAACAAAAATGTAACCTCAAACATATACATAAGCTTGATATGGCTATTATGTCTACAAAAATACCATATGTGGATGTTAACTGCAGTTTAGGTACACTAGGGGCTCAGAAGGGAGGGGGACATTAGGATTTGGGAGTGCAGAATTCACTGGATTTCTTTTGGGTCATGGAGCCATTTTGCTTTCTCGGAGCCTTTGTGCTACCAGTAAAGTGGAAGCACCCTATATTTCCATTGACAGATGACGGACCTGAGTGGGGACTTGCTTTTTTTGTGGATTGAGTTAAAGCTTTTATTGGGAACATTTTATATAACATTTAAATCACATTTATCCTGTGCTCTACACTGAGCACGTGCATCGGGGTTTCCATCTAGATCTCCGAATGACGTGATGCAGATGATACCCTCAATGGGTCCGTTAACTGTAATGAGGCTGCAGAGTTACTCTGGACTCCGTTTGGCCTCTGTTCACCAGTGTTCTTCTTTTCAGACTTGCACAAAACTGTGGTTGACAGCGTTTTCGTGTACACATCTAAAAAGACGGACACTGCCGGATCATAGTTCTCCATCTGCCTCATTATAGGGATTCATCTGTCAGGGGTTCCGTCTGAATCACGTACAGTGGGGGAAATAAGTATTTGATCCCTTGCTGTTTTTGTAAGTTTGCCCACTGACAAAGTTGTGAACAGTCTTTAATTTTAAGGGTAGGTTAATTTTAACATTGAGAGATAGAATATCCCCCAAAAAATCAAGAAAATCACATTGTATAAATTAGATAATTTTTTTTGCATTTTGCAGTGAGAAATAAGTATTTGATCCCTCTGGCAAACAACACTTAATACTTGGTGGCAAAACCCTTGTTGGCAAGCACAGAAGTCAGACGTTTTTTGTAGTTGATGATGAGGTTTGTGCACATGTCGGGAGGAATTTTAGTCCACTCCTTTGCAGATTATCTCTAAATCATTAAGATTTTTAGTTGTCACTTGGCAACTCGAAGCTTCAACTCCCTCCATAAGTTTTCTATGGGATTAAGATCTGGAGACTGGCTAGGCCAGTCAATGACCTTACTGTGCTTCTTTTTGAGCTACTCCTTTGATGCCTTGGCTGTATGTTTTGGGGCATTGACTTGCTGGAAGACCCAGCCACGACCCATTTTCAATGCTCTTCTTCCTCCAAAAACGGCGAGTTGAGTTAATGCCAAAGAGCTCAATTTTTGTCTCATCTGACAACAGCACCTTCTCCCAATAACTCACAGAATCATCCAGGTGTTCATTGGCAAACTTGAGATGGGCCTGCACATGTGCCTTCTTGAGCAGGGGGACCTTGCGGGCACTGCAGGATTTTAAACCTTTAAATGTAATGTGTTACCAATGGTTTTCTTGGTGACTGTGGTCCCAGCTGCCTGGAGATCATTAACAAGTCCCCCCCCCCATGTAGTTTTAGGCTGATCTCTCACCTTCCTCATGATCAAGGATACCCCACGAGGTGAAATTTTGCATGGTGCCCCAGATCTATATCGATTGACAGTCATTTTGTATTTCTTCCATTTTCTTACTATTGCACCAACAGTTGTCTCCTTCTCACCCAGCGTCTTACTTATGGTTTTGTAGCCCATTTCAGCTTTGTGCAGGTCTATGATCTTGTCCCTGACATCCTTAGAAAGCTCATTGGTCTTGCCCATGTTGTAGAGACAGGAGTCTTTTATACAGGTGACTATGTAAGATCGCTGTCTTTAATGTAGGTAACGAGTTGATTAGGAGCGTCTAACTGGTTTGTAGGAGCCAGAACTCATAATGGTTTGTAGGGGATCAAATACTTATTTCTCACTGCAAAATGCAAATAAATTTATCTAATTTATACAATGTGATTTTCTTGATTATTTTTGGATATTCTATCTCTCAATGTTAAAATTAACCTACCCTTAAAATTATAGACTGTGCATGTCTTTGTCAGTGGGCAAACTTACAAAAACAGCAAAGGATCAAATACTTATTTCCCCCACTGTATTTCAGAAACTTACATTCAAACGCCAGTGTAAGTGCTCAGTGTAGAGCGCAGGATAAATGTGAGCCGAGCCTTACTGTGATCTTGGGGAGGCAGAATAAACAAATCAACAGCAGGTCAAGAATTGGTTTTATTTATTTTTTTACTCCATTCCTCGTGCAGTATGGTCTTCGGATCGGTGAGATTACAGCAATACCATATTTATATCAGTTTTTTGTTTGGATGCTGTCACACACTAAAAGACTATTTTTTTTTCTATATTTCTGCTGAGATTCATGTGAGGGCTTTCTTTTTTGTGGGAAGAGTTGACATTTTTATTGGCTCCATTTTCGGACAAATAACATTTTTTTTACCACTTTCTATTCTGATTTTTGGGAAGCAGAAAGAACAAAACCGAGCAATTCAGGAATTGTTTTTTTTTTGCTGTTCTCTGTGTGGTAAAAGTGATAAGGCAGCTTTATTGTTCAGGTCAGTACGATTACAGCGATACCACATTTATATCATTTTTATGTTTTGGCGCTTTTACACAATAAAATTAATTTTTAAGAAAAAAGAATTGTTTTTGCATCGCTTTATTCTGAGAGCAATGGCTTGTTTATTTCTCCGTTGATGGAGCTATATGGTAGCTTGTTTTTGCAAGGCAAGATGATGTTTTCAATGGTGACCTTTTACCCTTATTTACATTTGACTTTGATCACTTTTCATTCCACTTTTTGTTCGGCGGTAAGATGAGAAAGCTTCGTTTTTTGCCTCTTTTTTTTTTTTAACTTGTCTAACAAGGCCACCATAGGTGGCAGACTCGGAGGTCGTCATGAAGACCTCGGGCTATCATGGCAACAATCAGACCTTCACGATGACATCACAGGAGCACTGATTGGAAGAGTAAGGGAGACCCCTCCCTCTCCCAGCCATGTAAATGTTGCGGTCTAAATGATCGCAGCATTTAGGGGGTTAAATGGATCAGTGCGGTTGTGGGCATTGTTCCTGGCAGAGACAGCTATTATTTACGCTGAGCTCCCAGTAGCAGTGCCCTCAAGATTGCCATGACGTAAGTTTACATCATAGGTCATGAACCCCTTCCCAACCATGATAAACTTACGTCAAAGGTCATGCATTATTTAAGTTTCATCTTGTCTAAATTTTGTTTCACATTTGTTTATACTCTATTTGTACTATTGCATGTGGTTCCATGTATTTATTCATTCATGTACACGACTATAGCACAGTCTGGTCCATGGATGCAGCATTGTTTGTGCTTTTTCAACATTTATAATGTGTTTTGTCTTTATGATGATTAATATTGTATTCAAAATCTGTTTTTTTTCTTTTCTTTCATGGACTGATGTGTTCATGTATATGAAGGTTGTCATTTTTGCATGGCTGTAGTTTTGGATGCCATTTAGAGAATTTTATAATCTGGACATTTATTTGGTGTTGGTATTTAATACATACACAAATGGCTGCTCATTTTTTTAATTCTACATTTAGAAATTAAAACTAAATGTTAAAGGGGATATCCCAGCTTATTATGTTCACAGGTTCCATTTCATTGCTTAATTTATTTGCATATGTTTTTTTTTCTAATGCTGATATTATTGATATATACTACTCAAAATAAAGCCATTAGAAGAGCAACAAGATGATTTCACAATTTCCCATTTGTCTTCATCTTAGCTGCATTCTACCATGTGCATTTTGCTTTATCTGCCCCTCATTGTGGTCTGTAAGAAGGACAGAAAAGTACATTATTTGTATCACCGCAGACATACAGGATGCTCTGTAATTGATTATCCTTCCATTACACTTGTGCACGACTTTTTCTTCACAATAAAGTAAGATCCAGTTGCGCATTAGAGGCATTATCTTCATGGCTACAGTTTAACTTAATTGATGAAGATTATGAACATTAATTCATGAATATAGATAAAGCAGTGTAAGGTTGACAACTACCATTTAAAGGAAAAAAATGTACTATAATATTGTGCACTGTTCGTTATATTAGTATATAGTGAAAAAAAAATACACCAAGTTAAAGTAAGGCTCTGCAGTGTGGATACAGTGAAAAAAAAAAGGTATGCGCACACTATATCGTTTTACTAAAAATAAAAGTGTAAAATACAAGTGAATTGAGCAAGGCCTCTCGCGTCTAGTCGTAATGTGTCCAGAAGTATTAATATCACATACCTGTGTTCACATCACCACTCATGATGTGAGGATTCACATAGAGTGACAGCACACTTTTGTGATAAATCTGAACAACCCCTTTAAAGTGAAATAATATTCTGTGCATATACCTTGTTTTTTCCTTTTTTTTTTAAAGTAAATAGAAAAACAATGGTCGCACAACATACCTCTGAAGCAAGCCCGAGGCAGATAAAGGTGTTCCTGTATCCGTTGCAAAAATCCACTTTGGTGCCCCCTTGTATACACAACTTAAAGTGGTTTTCCCATGAACAAAAGTACATTTTAATCAATAGATGTTGGAATAATAATAAGTTCCACGATTGGATGTGGTGGTCAAATAAAATGTTCCTGTTCTGAGATAATCTTATAAATGTTCCCCTATGTAATGGTTGTGTCTGACTGTGTACAGAACATGGTCTGATCATACCACATCTTCTGGGCAGGGGAGGAAGGAAAAGAGTATACAGACATTACAGCAGGGGATCACAGCTGATTCTTTCTGTAAGGAATTTCACTGCCTGTTTTAAACAATGTTTTACTTCAAAGAAAGAATCAGCTGTGATCCCCTGCTGTAATATCTGTATACTCTTTTGCTTCCTCCCCTGCCCAGGAGATGTGGTATGATAAGACCATGTTCCTGTACAGTCAGACACAGCCATTACACAGTACACAGCAGGGGCACATTTATAAGATTATCTCAGCATAGAGATTTTTTATTTAAATACATTCAATTGTGGAACTTATTATCATTCCTAGAACTATTGGTTAAAATGAACTTTTGTTCATGGGAAAACCCCTTTAAGTGGTTTGAGTAGTCATCTCGCGACCACTTATGCATTTTGCATACTTACAGTCATGTGCCGACTAGCTTCTCTTCCAGATTCTCTCAATGATCAATGAAAAGCGAACATTTGTTCTGCCCCTTTAACCTACATGTCCTGCCGTATAAATTAAGCAGAGGTCGCAAACCTCATGAGAACAGAGGATTTTACCAGATTTTTTGCTTATTCCATAGCCTTGCACACTATGGACATATAAAACAGCAAACTCAATTATACTTACCTTCTGCTGCTCCAGGTTTTATTGAAAGGCTACCGTGTTGATGTCATGACTACAGCTCACATGAGTGTGAAACCCAATCACTATCGAAGCCTTTTTGGGTTGACTACCTTTCCAATTACAGGTGAGCCCAGTAATTGGCTGCAGCGGTCATGTAAAAATTGGATAACCCTTTTATAGAGCTGTATATGCAGCAAAAACATATTATTTCACTAATATATTTACACACACACACACATATAATCACTAGTATACACCCCAAATACACACATACATACATATACACCTAGTGCCTGTGCGGTGCGGCCCCTCCTGTTCCCTCTTTGGCATCCGACTGGCATCATGTCTTTAAGTGTATGCAGCATTTAGCATTCGGGTGCCCCCCATTATATACAAAGTGGTGAAAAAAAATTGTGCCATTTTCTAAAAGTCGTAACATTTTTCTTTTTCTTTTGACTAAACTGTATGAGGGCTTGTTTTCGTGCATCTAGCAGACATTTTAGTTTACTAGCTTGAGGTAAATACATTTTTTTATTGCATATTTTTGGGTAATTGCTGCTACCAAAAAACGTTATGGCTGGCTTTTTAATTTTTTTTCTCATTTCAGCGTTCATGGTATGAGATATTTTATATTGTATTAGTTTGGGCAAGTACACAGACAGCAATACTCAATATGTAATTTTTTTTTACATTTCACTAGTTATGTCTGGTGAATCTGGGGAAGTATTTAAGCTTTTACAATTTTGTATGACAGTTTAGAATTTTTATAAATATTTTTTAATTTTTTTTGTCTAATTTTTAATTAGTCCCCTTAGGGGGATTTGAACCAGTGATCACCTACCCAATACACTTCATTATTATGGTAGTACTGGATATTATGAAATAGTTGATCTCTTATGAGGACCCAGTCACATGGCAGACATGGTGGCCTTCAGAAAGTCCTAGTTATTATGGCAATTGTGTAGCATAGGGTGTGACAGTAGCCGCTTTCTTCAAGCCTTTTAAATTCTGCAGCTGACAGTTGCATTTAAAATGTTAAATTGATGAGATCAGCATTGGTGCTGATCAAATCACTTACTGACAAGTACCAGCTATGTAATACATCCAGTACCCTCACTGCATGGAGCAGGCTCAGCTCTATACAATGATAGTGCACGGTCGAGGTACATGTACAGAGGGCATCGATAAGGGGCAAATGGCCCCAGGATGCTGGTTAATTAAAAGAAGTCTATATGACGCGCCCCCTGGGCCATATTCTTTAGGGGAATACCCGGAGCCGGATCAGATGGGAGTTGTAGTCTTTCGAGTGGCTATGACCCGGTCCGTGCCCAGGGTGTCAAACTCAGTTGTATGTGGCAGTCCTACAGATGTTATTAAGTTCTTTATTGTCGACTACGCCACCCGTTGTATTGCGGTCACTATGGCCGCCGCTGCAGCAGGGTCCGCTGAGGCTGATGGTGTTGGTGCAGCTTTTGGTAGTATAACCCCCAACGGGTGGGGTATAGCCTCAGGGGGTCAGGTGCAGAGGATGGGGGTTGTGGTGGTGCAGCATAGATGGTAATTAAAGACAGAGTCGGGTTGTGCAGTTTAGGGTATTTACTTACTGCTGATGTTCCGGTCACTCCAGCTTCAAGTGACCTCCCGAGCCGTGCTGCATCCACCAGGTCCTGGATCCAGCCAACCCCCAAGCAAGTCCGGAGCGTGACCCTGAGCTCTCCTTCTGTCCTTTCTCTGGCCGTCCCCACTAGTGATCCACCCAGGTCCAGCTCCCTCGGGCCTTCTGTTGGGAGACCCTTGGCCTTGGGTTCCCTGACCCTCCACGTGGTATGCCTTCGTGGTGGATGTGGTGGGTGGCCATGGCAGACGCTGCCCACGGCCTCCGGTCTCTGGCTGGGGTGTGTTTTTGCCCCCACCAGCTTGGGTTCCGGTACCCTGATGCCGACTCTTCACCCGTGGATTGGATTTGGGGTCTTAGAGTCCTCTCTTCTGCTTCCCCCTCTGGGTCTCTCTTGCTTTCTCCTCTCTCTCTCTCTTGGGCTGCTCTGCTCCTCTGCTTCTTACTCTGACAGACTGACCCTGTTCTCTGATGGTGCCCACCTTATATACACCCTCTATGTGTGAGCTCAGGTGACCAGCACCCAATGAGCTCCTATCTTTACCCAGGCTGCTCCCCCTATCTGCCCCTACACTACTTGGGATGTACCACCCCCCTCCCACTCCAGCCAGGAACAGACTCGGTCGTACCTGCACATTTCTAAGTGGGAGTACCGTCGGTCTGCTCCTCGGAAATGGGATGTGTGTAGTGCATGCAGCCTACCGAGCTCAGATCCACACTCCATCCTTACCCGGGAGTGGAATATCACACCTCTGGGTTGAGGTGCAATACCCCTGTAGCAGCCGAATCCTCAGGGTGCTACATATACATCCCAGACAAGTGCCACTCCTCCTCTCAGCCCTGTATTCCATGCTGGCTTCCTGACATAAGTACTATCACATGACACACAGTGAGGCTGATTCATCAAAGTAATGCTGCTAGAATTCTAGAAATAGCTTCAACCAAAATATTATTTAATTAAAAATAGTCATATAGATTAATAGGGAATGTTTCTATACAGTGCTTGTGGCTTTTAAAAATGGCAAAAAAATCCCTTCTAAAATCACAGTAAAAAACATATGTAAATGCTGTGTATAAAGGGCTTTAGGGCTTTTGTCTTTTGTCTTATAATGTTGTAACATTACAGTTACTGTGAATGAAGCTAGGTAGGTACTAGCTTCTGGCCATGTCTCCTTTTGTTCTATACTTCCTGCCTTCAGTGGTCTCACCACTACGATGAGAGGAGACATATGTCAGTAGTATGGCATGTGACTCGTAAGGTCACTGATTTGTTGCAGTGGTTATGTGGCGGCTGCTTGTATAAAAAAAAAAAGATCAAGAACATCACTGAAGCCTTTGTAATGGATTACCGGGGGAAAGAAGAAATATGTATACCTTATTTTGTTATTTTAATATGACTTTTATTTTTTTCAAAGGTTGGAGAACACCTTTAATTTTTCAATTCTGTAATTTCCTAATAAACCAAGGTGGAGGTCTTTACTATATCAGTCATTACTGAACAGTAAAATACTGAACCTTATAAACCAGGATATGGATCTAGACAGACAGATGACTTTTTATAACTAATTTTATTCTAGTTTGTAACATCTAAAGTTTGTGATAGGTTTCCAGAACTACTGTGACTACTACAAATATGTAAACCACTCAGAGGCAGAAAATTTGCATTAGTATAACAACATTTGCTTGCAGCAAAAGACAAGCTCTTATTAAACTATATGAACAGGGGGTAATGACTCAATAGGAGACCAAGCAAAGACAGACAGGTCATTCTGCGGCTTCAAACAAATTTATTTTACTTCAAAGCTGGAGTCACAGCCACACAGCTCAGTACTGTTGTTTAATATAGTCCATGCTACTGATGCTTCTTCCATCTGTGGTACAGAGAAAGAAGTGTAGGAATCCATCTCACTGTGTGAACCGTGTATGAAAGATATCAGCTACAACTTCTTTCATTAAGTCAGAAACAACTTCAGGGAAAACTGGGCAAAAATGCAGGATATTAGAAATATAATGGCCAGAAAAAGTGTTATTCCTCATGCACACACACACAACAGCTTATTCTGAAACATTACTTGAAATGACAGATGCATTTTAATTTAGTATTGTTGATAATCCATGACCTTTACTATTTCCTATTTTAAATAGTAGATGCTTTGTCAATTTGAAATAGAAATATTGGAATATTATATATAACATGCTTCTTCTGAGAAGCATTGTCTTGTGGCATTTCATGATGCAACGGGAACATCCTGTAACTGACAAGAAAAAGCTGGTTAACATTTCCTATAACTTACCCTGTGGTTTGTAACAATAGTCCAGTGTCCTATTCATTACGTTATTTACTTAAAGACGTGTGATTTCTAAATGAGATATAACAGTATGTTAATGCTAAACATTTATAAAACAAATGATTTAAATGAAAGATTGTTCTAATCTTATAGAATGATGGCAATTGGTGGTACCTTGGACCTACACTGATCCTGAGAATGAAGCAGGCACAGCTATAATTTGTGGCTGCATCTTCCTTCACTGTATTTTCTCCTGCAGCGTGGCCCCAATGAGTAAATCATGGGTATGGGGTCCTATAGTAGAACAGATTATTTGAAACATGGCACTCACCAACTACTGCTAAGTAATATTTAATTTATCAAGATAAATGCACCAGAATTCGGGCAAAATTTGCAAAAAATAATGTCTGTCATGACTTGCACCTTATTTATGTGTTTTATACACTTTTTATGACTAGTCTGACTAGGAGGTGTAATTTTACTGAAAATTGGTGTATATTGTCTAAATGGGGTACAGCTTAACATGCAACACAAAATACACCTACATTGTGGCTCACATTTCTGGCACAAAATAAGCTAAATAATTGGTGGTGCAAACCTAGACTGGACAGTCATCAAATTAGACAGATTTGTCTAACAGCACAAACCATTGGTGTAAACTGCTGCATTTTAAGATTGACTAGTCACAGTTTGGACTTTTTAAGAATTAAACAGTTTTAATATATATGCCCTAATATGTATAAATAAGAGGTGAAAAATTTAGCACACCAACACATTTTGAGATCAAAATGATGTCCCGATCACCAAAGAAAGGACACAGATGGACAATATAGGTGACTCCTTATTCAAATGGTAATATAATTCTCATACAGCACATAAACAGACTGAAGAAGAGGTTTAACCAAAAATAACAATAAAGCTATGTATAACATGGTTAAATTCTCAACCCCAAATTAAAAAACTTCTAGCATTTACACTTTTAGATTCCAGCTCTTTTTTTCAGAGGAGCTTTGAAAAAAAAGGGACCTGATAAGCTACTCAACTTCTCTATGTATTTTGCACCCCTGCTGCCTCTGTCTTTTATCATGGGGGCTTGCTGCATCCTGCAGTGCATTAGTGTTCTGACCTGGTATTGGTAAGTATGGCTGCTGTTTTCTATGATATTTTTTTTACTTATTTTTCTTTTTTTCTGTTAATTGCTTAGAATTTTAGTGTAGGGGCAACGCAATCAGATCCTTTAGCATGGATTGTGAGCTTGCATATTCTGGCCAAATTATCAACTAATGCCTCATGTATTTTTTATCTTCTGCAGGATGCAGCCAGACTCTGTAGTGTTGGTGGGGGAAACCTGTGGTGCCTGTCCGTATTGGTTGCACTTATATAGTGCTGAGCAACTTCACTGATCTAATAGTATGGGTTTTTTTGTGCTTTTTTCTGCATCTTTGAAGTATTTTGGGTAGGCTAAGCATTGCTGTAAATATTCTGTGACACTGAGTCACTCACACGGACAAGCCGTGAGTTGGAGTATGAGGTCAAAAGCAAGGAGGGTACATCATAAACAAATGAAAGAGACAAAGCCGTAGTCAGGTAACGATCCGAGGTCAAAATACCATGAAGATAACGGATCAGAACAAAGGGGTTAAACAGATAGATGGTCAGAACGAGGTCCAAGGACAGGCAACCAAAGATCACCAAGCAAAACTTTAGTCACAGAGAAAACCAACCACATTTAGCTGAAGCTACATCTGGCAGAGGTCTGGGACTAACAGCCCAGTTAAGTAGCTGGGCAATCATCTGGGACAATAAACACGTGGAGACAGTAAGCACCTCCCAGTCTCATATTGGATGGCCGAGCTGTCAATTAAAACACCGACTGCTCAGCGCGCCCTTGCACCAGACTGGACACTGAACTGTCAATCAAAGTACTGACAGCTTCAGCACGCCCCTGTAGCAGATTGGACAGCCGAGCCATCGGTAACTGCATCCCAGGTACACTTAAGGGTGGAATTGTGACATATTCAGCATTGTTCCAAATCCTTTGTGTTTCAAAATAATTGTTTTCATTGTGATTTGCTGCCATCCCAGGGTGTTAGGGTCATTACACATGTGTATTCAGCTGTAATTCCAAAACTCCACCCAATGTACGCACGACTTGGTTTCAAAATCTTGCAACTCTTGGGCATCTTGGTGGGTGACGTTTCAGATGTAGGTAGTGTAGTATCCCCCTTAGAACTGTCCTTATAACCTATTACAAACTTCAAGAACAACTTTATTTTATCATTCAAATCTTACATTATATTTTAAAAGTTTTATGGTGCCTTCTCCATTCTCACAGTTCAGTTACATGGTTAGGCTCCATCAAGTCCGAATATACTCACTCAGGTTAATTATCATATAAACTGGATAGATAGAGACGTTTTCATAGCACAATAAATGCTGTCTGTCTGTAGAGGAGTCCTTACATAGTTACAGCTGATTACTGCCACTGCCAAAAAGAAGTTACACAACTGCAAACCAATGTGATGAAATATGTCCTCTAATACATTCTTGTTTTATCTTTAATCATCTTTAAAATTTTAACTATTTACTATGTTTGTTCAACCCCCTCACCCACCAAGCTTGCTTTCAGCTTCATAACCAGGCCAAATTTTACAATTCTGACCACTATCAATTTATGAGGTGATAACTCTGAAACATTTCAAAAGATCCCACTGATTCTGAGACTGTTTTTTCGAGATACATTGTACTTCATGTAAGTGGTAAAATTTCTTTGATATGACTTGCATTTATTTGTGAAAAAAAATGGAAATTTGGTGACAATCTTGAAAGGTTTACAAATTTCTAAATTTTAATTTTGATGCCCTTAAATAAGAAAGATGTGTCACACAAAATAGTTAATAAATAACATTTCCCACATGTCTACTTTACATCAGCACAATTTTTCAAACACAATTTTTTTTTGTTATGAAGTTATAAGGGTTAAAAGTTGACAATTTTTTTCTCATTTTTCCAACAAAATTTACAAAAACATTTTTTTAGGGCCACATCACATTTGAAGTGACTTTGAGGGGTCTATAAGAAGGAAAATACTCAAAAGTGATGCCATTCTAAAAACTACACCACTCAAGGTGCTCAAAACCACATTCAATAAGTTTATCCACCCTTCGCGTACTTCGCAAGGATTATTGGAACGTGGAAGAAAAAAATTAACATTTAACTTTTTTTCACAAAAATTTTATTTTAGAACCAAATTTTTTTATTTTCACAAGGGTACCAAGAGAAAATGGACCCCAAAATTTGTTGTTCAATTTCTCCTGAGCATGTTGATATTCCATATGTGGGGGAAAACCACTGTTTGGGTACACGGCAGGGCTCTAAAGGGATGGAGCACCGTTTAACTTTTTAAACCCAAAATTGGCTGGAATTCACAGCGGACGCCATGTCACGTTTGAAGATCCCCTGATGTGCCTAAACAGAGGAAACCCCCCACATGTGAACCCATTTTGGAAACTAAGCCCCTCAAAGAACTTATCTAGATGTGTGGTGAGCACCTTCAAATCCCCTAGTGCTTCACAGAAGTTTATGACGTAGAGCCGTGAAAATAAAAAGATCACTTTTTCTACAAAAATTATTTTTATCCCCAAATTTTTAAATTTCACAAGAGTAACAGAAGAAAATGGACCCCAAAAATTGTTGTGTAATTTCTCCTGAGTACGCCGATACCCTATATGTGGAGCAAAATCACTGTTTGGGCGCACAGCAGGGCTCGGAAGGGAAGGAGCACCGTTTGACTTTTTGAACCCAAAATTGGCTGGAATCAAGAGCGGATGCCATGTTGCGTTTGGAGAGCCTCTGACCCCCCAAAGAATTTATCTAGATATGTGATGAGCACCTTGAATGCACAGGTGCTTCATACAAAATTATAATGTTGAGTTGTGAAAATCACATTTTTTTCTGCAAAAATGTTTTCTTAGCCCCATTTTTTTTTTCACAAGGGTAACAGGAAAAATTAGACCCCAAAATTTGTTGTGCAATTTCTCATGAGTATTTGGATACCCCATACCTGGGAGAAAACTACTGTTTGGGCGCAAGTCAGGGCTCGGAAGGGAAGGAGTGATGTTTTGCAATGCAGACTTTGATGGAATGGTCTGCAGGCGTCATGTCACATTTGGAGAGCCCCTGATGTGCCTAAACAGTAGAAACCCTCCACAAGTGACCCTATGTTGGAAATGATCTAGTGTTTTCCTGATATGTGAATTTTATAATGTGGTGACATAAATTGTGTAGAGTGCATCAGGTTGGCATATGTGAGTTGTGTAGTGTACGTCAGGTTGTCATACGTGAGTTGTGTAAGTCAGAAATGAATTTAGTAGTCCATAGATGTGTGGTACAGTTTGAAGCCTTCTTTTATGCACAGGCCAGGTATGTCAGGGCAGATGTCGCATTGCCAAATGGTGTCCTTTCTTATCCCCCTTCTGTAACACACTCAACACCTTATTTATAACCTTCCTTTCTTTGAGGCTTGAGGGAACTCACTGGCGAAATGTTGGCCTGGTTCAATACGAGCACCTTCAGTTCCGGAAGTACTGGGGCCCACTCCTTCCTGACTGCCAAATATTAGAGCCTTGATCACTACCTTCTGGAACTCAAGGTACATACCGGTCTCGCCGGCACATTGTGATAGCGCGAAAGCGTACATTGTCATCTGTACGATATGCAGGGCCAACTTCTTGTATTACACCAACAATCTTGTATTAAGACAAAAATCTTCTGTTCTGTTTATATGTCTGGTCTGTAGGAAAGGGTAGCAAGACGGAAGAAAAACTTCCAAGTATGTTTTGCCAAGATATAGGGTGGCCATTTATATGGATACACCTAAATAAAATGTGAATGGCTGGTGATATCAACTTCCTGTTTGTGGCACATTTGTATATGGGAGGGGGAAAACTTTTCCAGATGGGTGGTGACCATGGCAGCCATTTTAAAGTCAGCCATTTTGGATCCAACTTTTTTTTTTTCAATGGGAAGAGGGTGATGTGACATCAAACTTATTGGGAATTTCATAAGAAAAACAATGGTGTGCTTGGTTTTAACTAGAGATGAGCGGTGTTCGACTAGAACTGTTCGCCAATCTCAAATTCGAGCTGTTTTGGGCGGTGTTCGAGTTGTTCGAGGAACCCGAACGATTTGCAAAAAATTCGGCTGTTCGAGGTTATGTTCGATAACTGTTCGTGCATCAAAAGCGTGTCCTGCATGTCTGGCGCTATTTAGAGCACCAATCATGCAGGGATTGTCTGCCACTCACTGTAATGCCACAGCCATGGAGGTTGTGGCATTACAGTGATTGCCCAAATCGATGGGAACAGTGCCAACAGTGAAACATGAAAAGCCGGCAATTCAGCAGCGGCATACACCGGTACCCGACAATTTAGAACCGAAAGAATAGAGCTTCACACATAGATTAGATAGATATAAACATGTCAGCCACATATATACGAAGTACAGTGACAGTGCTGCTTACTGTACTTGTCATTTAGCGTAAAGGATTTATAAAAAAAAATAATAGTGTTTTCATGCACTGTCTCTTTAAAAAAGCCGGCCGGCAATTCAGCAGCGGCATACACCGGTACCCGACAATTTAGAATAGAAGGAATAGAGAATCACACATAGATTAGATAGATAGAAACATGTCAGTCACATATATATGAAGTACAGTGACAGTGTTGCTTACTGTACTTGTCATTTAGTGTAAAGGATTTATTAAAAAAAATAATAGTGTTTTCATGCACCGTCTCTTTAAGAAAGCTGGCCGGCAATTCAGCATCTGTACCCGACAATTTATAACAGACAGAATAGAGCTTCACACATAGATTAGATAGATAGAAACATGTCAGTCACATATATATGAAGTACAGTGATAGTGTTGGTTACTGTACTTGTCATTTAGTATTAAAATAAAGGATTTATTATTAAAAAAATTGGCGTGGGGTTCCCCTTAATTTTAGGCTCTAGCGGAGGTTAAGCAGACAGCTGGGGCAGATGTTTGAAGCCTGGGAAGGGGGTAATACCCACGGAGCTTCCCAGGCTACTAATATCAGCCCCCAGCTGAATACATAGCCTTTACTAGCTATTAAAATGGGGGACCCCCCCAAAAAAATGACGTGGGGTCCCCCCTAATTTAATAGCTAGCAAAGGCTAGGCAGACAGCTGGGGGCTGATATTAATAGCCCAGGAAGGGAGCCATGAATATTGGCCCCCTCCCAGGCTAGAAACACCAGCCGTCAGCCGCCCCAGAAATGGCGCATTCATAGGATGCGCCAATTCTGGCACTTAGCCTCGCTCTTCCACGCTGCCCTGGTGCGGTGGCAGGGGGTAATAGGGCTGGGGTTGATGTCAGCTTATAATGCCAGCTGACATCAAGCCCAGGTTAGTAATGGAGAGGCGTCTATAAGACACCCCCATTACTAACCCCATAGTCAAAGTTAAAAAAAACACAAACACCCAGAATAAAGTCCTTTAATTGAAATAAAGACACAATTCTTTATTGTTCTAAATTAAACCATACTTACCGTATCGCCCATTCCAGCTGAAGCCAACGATCTCCTGCAATAAAAGAAAAATAATAAAGCAACATCATCCTTACCTTTCCATGGTTCCCAGGACAGCTTCAGCTCTGCTACATCGAGATGACAGGCTGGACCGCAGCAGAACGCTGCCATCCAGCCTGTCATCCCGCAGACACTGAGAAGCGCAGGCATGCTTGCGCTCCACATTGTCTCTCTGTGACGGCATAAAGATGAGCCGAGGTCATGTCCAATGAACTCAGCTCACCTCATGCACGTCACTTACAGCGTGGGAGAATTCTCATGCTGAAGCGCTGAGTGCAGGAGAATTTTCCCACGCTGTCAGTGAGGTGCATGAGGTGAGCTGAGTTCATTGGACATGAGCTCACCTTATGCACGTCACTGACAGCGTGGGAGAATTCTCCTGCACTCAGCGCTTCAGCGTGAGAATTTTCCCACGCTGTCAGTGACGTGCATGAGGTGCGCCGAGTTCATTGGACATGAACTCGTTTCATCTTTATGCCGTCACAGCCAGACACTGCAGAGCGCAAGAATGCCTGCGCTTCTCAGTGTCTGCGGGATGACAGGCTGGATGGCAGCGTTCTGCTGCGGTCCAGCCTGTCATCTCGATGTAGCAGAGCTGAAGCTGTCGTGGGAACCATGGAAAGGTAAGGATGATGTTGCTTTATTATTTTTCTTTTATTGCAGGAGATCGTTGGCTTCAGCTGGAATGGGCGTGATGGTAAGTATGGTTTAATTTAGAACAATAAAGGATTGTGTCTTTATTTCAATTAAAGGACTTTATTCTGGGTGTTTGTGTTTTCTTTTAACTTTGACTATGGGGTTAGTAATGGGGGTGTCTTATTGACGCCTCTCCATTACTAACCTGGGCTTGATGTCAGCTGGCATTATAAGCTGACATCAACCCCAGCCCTATTACCCCCTGCCACCGCTACAGGGCAGCGTGGAAGAGCGAGGCTAAGTGCCAGAATTGGCGCATCCTATGAATGCGCCATTTCTGGGGCGGCTGACGGCTGGTGTTTCTAGCCTGGGAGGGGGCCAATATTCATGGCTCCCTTCCTGGGCTATTAATATCAGCCCCCAGCTGTCTGCCTAGCCTTTGCTAGCTATTAAATTAGGGGGGACCCCACGTCATTTTTTGGGGGGGTCCCCCATTTTAATAGCTAGTAAAGGCTATGTATTCAGCTGGGGGCTCATATTAGTAGCCTGGGAAGCTCCGTGGGTATTACCCCTTTCCCTATATGTGACTGACATGTTTCTATCTATCTAATCTATGTGTGAGGCTCTATTCCTTCTTGTCTAAATTGTCGGGTACCGGTGTATACCGCTGCTGAATTGCCGGCCGGCTTTTTTAAAGAAAGCGTCTTCTGAGCAGTTTGTCAGCTTTTGGACACCTTTGAAGGTGTTTTCTATGTGTTTCTATGTGTTTTTGTTTGCCTGCCATTGGTTTTAACGGTGTTCGACGGTGTTCTAAGGTGTTCGACGAACAGTTCGACGAACAGTTCCTCGAACATCCCGGTGTTCGACGAACCGAACCGAACCCGAACACTACGGGGGTGGCTCAACACTAGTTTTAACATAACTTTATTCTTTCATGAGTTATTTACAAGTTTATGACCACTTATAAAATGTGCCCAAAATGCTGCCCATTGTGTTGGATTGTCAATGCAACCCTCTTCTCCCACTCTTGACACACTGATAGCAACACCGCAGAAGAAATGCTAGCACAGGCTTCCAGTATCCGTTGTTTCAGATGCTGCACATCTCGTGTCTTCACAGCATAGACAATTGCCTTCAGATGACCCCAAAGATTAAAAGTCTAAGGGGTCAGATCGGGAGGCCTTGGTGGCCATTCAACTGGCCCACGACCAATCCACTTTCCAGGAAACTGTTCATGTAGGAATGCTCGGACCTGACACCCATAATGTGGTGGTGCACCATCTTGTTGGAAAAACTCAGGGAACGTGCCATCTTCAGTGCATAAAGAGGGAAACACATCATCATGTAGCAATTTCAGATATCGAGTGGCATTGAGGTTTCCAATGATGAAGAATGGCCCCACTAACTTTGTACCCTATATGCCACACCATACCATCAATTTTTGTGTTCCAACAGTCTTGGAGGGATCTATCCACCGTGGGTTAGTGTCAGAACAATAGTGGTGGTTTTGTTTGTTAACTTCACCATTGACAAAAAAGTTTGCCTCATCACTGAACATAATGTGTAAACTGAGGGTCCTGTTCCAATTTTTGTTTTGCTCATTCTGCAAATTCAGTGAGCCGATCTGGGTCATCCTCGTTGAGATGCTGCAGCAGCTGGATTTTGTAAGGACGCCATTTGTGAGTAGCTAATATCCGCCGAAGGGATGTTCGACTGATGCCACTCTCCAGTGACATGCAGCGAGTGCTACGCTGTGGGCTCTTGCTGAATGAAGCTAAGACAGCCACTGATGTTTCTTCATTAGTGACAGTTTTCTTGTGTCCACATTTTGGCAAATCCAACACTGAACCTGCTGTTAGCAAGCAGTTTGCTAACTGTAGCATGGGAGATGGGTGGTCTCGTAGAGTGTCTTGCATTGAAATCTGCAGCAATGACCCAGGTACTGCGTTCACCAGACATAAACACAATTTCTATCTGCTCCTCATGTGTTAACCTCTGCGACATGTCAATGGCTGTAAACAAAGAGAAACTTGTAAATAACTCATGAAAGAATAAAGTTACGTTAAAACCAAGCACACCATTGTTTTTCTTATGAAATTCTCAATAAGTTTGAAGTGTCACATGACCCTCTTCCCATTGAAAAAAATAAAGTTGGATCCAAAATGGTCAACTTCAAAATGGCCACCATTGTCACCACCCATCTGGAAAAGTTTTTCCCCTCCATATACTAATGTGCCAAAAAAAGGAAGTTGATATCACCAACCATTCCCATTTTATTTAAGTGTATCCATATAAATGGCCCACCCTGTACATCAAATCTGCTAAACGCATGGTGGGAAGCTTATTATGGTTTGATCAGTCAGAGATTAAATTTTCTGGTCATAATTACAAAAGGTATGTTTGGCACAAAGCCAACACTGCGGATCACCAAAAGAACACCATCCCCGCAGTGAAGTATGTTGGAGTTAGCATTATGATTTGGGGCTGTTTTTCGGTAGCTGCATCTTGCGATTTTGTCAAGATGGAGGAAATTATAAACAGTTCCAAATATCATTCCAGTATTTTACATAGTCTTCAGGCCTCTGCTAAAAAGGAAAAGATGAAAAGGAAGTTCACCTTTTAGCATGGCAATGACTCTAAGCATTCCTCCAAATCAACAACTGACTAGATTTGCCAGAAGAAGATCAAGGTTTTGGAAAGGCCCAGTGAGAGCTCAGACCTGAATCCAATTGAAAATCTGTGGGTGACTTGAAGAAAGCTGTACACAATAGATGCCCTCGCAATCTGTCAGATTTGGAGTATTCCTCCAAGACAGAGTGGACAAAGCTTGCCAATTCTAGATGCGCCATGCTGATAGACTCCTAAATTATCTAATTTCCTATAAACAGGATTTAGGGTCTAATATAACTCCTTTTCCCTGCATGCACTCTTAGCCTTCAAGGTTTTGTCAAACAATGTATTTTCAGCCAGATGTCTTCTTGCTTGATTGACAGTTTGGATTAGCAACAATGTCATGCTGATGGCAAAACTATGCGCTCCTGATCATGCTACATCAGGCAGCGTGGCTACTGCGGCATTAGAATAGCACAATAGCACTAAAGCTGACTATGTTCGGAAAGGACTGTGCATGATAGCTGTGGTGATTGTGGCTAGTTTTCTTTAGGCAATGAGTCATAAATAAAATAATGCCTCCATTCTTGAGAATAGAAAGGAATTTTAATAACAAGTAAACTGCACAGTTTACTTGTACAAACAGCAAGACGCTCTCTGGCCAGTAACGTAGTCTGCATTCCTCAAGCGTTATGAGTCCTGAGCCCTGTGATGTCATAGTGCTCATAGTCATCATATAGTGCTAACTGTGACATCACATGCTCAGGGATTCTGATATATGAACATTGTAACAGCACTAAAGAATAAACATATCACTTTTTATCTGATAAGTCGCTAAGTACTACGTGTACACGTTTATCACATATTTAGCAGTCCTTAAAGTTGGAATATCCTAGTACCTATAATCAGCATTTAGGGTTTAATGTAAACCTTTCGCCCTTCATGCATATTTGGCTTTAAAGTATTTGTCTGACAATGTCTTTTCAGCCTCTTTCTTTCTGCTTGATTCTCAGTTGTTTTAAAATAAAATAACTTGTTTTTATAGTTTTACAAAAGGTGCATTAGAAACTACTACATTTATAACAAAAAATACAATGTAATAAATAAAAGTATATAAAAAGATAAATCAACTTGTTTATTAAAAAGTAATCTGTTCACCAAGTTATATTATCCTTTATCTCTACTACTTATATATTAACCCTTTAGCGATGCCTGCTGTACACGTACTATGGAAATGTGCTATCACTGTTTGTTGCTCTAACAACTATATACAGAGAATCCACCAAAAAAAGACTATATATATACTGTAGTGAAGCGGTATTCACACAGTGCAGTAATAAGACAGTGACCCTAGAAAAGTTAAACTCAAATGTCTTTATTCTCCAAACTCACAACTTAAAGGCAAATGATATCCTCCGGATAGCAGCCGGGTTGTCAAAACAGTCAGTGTCCAAGTCCATTGCCATGGGCGACTGCACTGCCGTGTCACTTGTGGTGGAGTCAGTTATGTTGCCTCCACAGTCCTGTGTTCAGCCTTCACACAGGCTTGCAGTGCAGAGCTTCCTACTCAGCTGCTAGCAATCCCAACGCTGACACACCCAAACATTTGCTGCAGGTTTTAAATGAAAACTGTGGCCGTGAGCCACTTGTAAGACCCGGGCTGGAAAGAGTGATCTGCCTCACTACCATCCTGTAGATCACTCCAAAAATAAAAGCCTATGTTGGGTTTTCTTAAATACAACTTGGTCAAATAGCTTGACCAAGTACAATCTTACTTTTATTTTGCACTTAAACCACAGCTACATCTGCGATTGCAGTGCACTCCGGCAGGTTCAATAATCCTCTATGCGCATTCTGAGGGATACATACCGTCCCTCACATATGATCCCCCTCACTGTCTCACAATACATATACTGTATTGTATACATATACAATACATACGGTATATATATCAGAGGAAACAGTAATATCCTAACGAGTCTAGATACAGAAGAGATATGCATACAAAAGAGTACCTATTAAGTCACTATAAATCTTTAAATAAAAATCCTGCCTCACCATCAATATTGGCACCCTCAATATATTCATATAGGCCAGAAAAATTAGCAATAAACAAAAAGGCCCATAGCTCCAGAACTGACAAATGATGGCACCCTCAGGGGAGCAGTGGAATTAAAGCAAGTACAAAAAACTGGCAGAAAAGGTGCACTCCCAACTTCCTTCCTCCCGCTCTCCATAATAAGAATGTTATTTGCACCTTTTCTGCGTGCTGGAGAACACTGGGAGCGGAAGTTACAGTGACTCTTTGGCGCCTGAGCTTAACAAAAGTGAAGCCATTGCTCATAGAAGGACAGTGAAGAGGAGGGCCCGCAATCGGAATGCGCAGGTGTGGGATTTCCGACCATGCATCTGCCGTCACAGGAACAGAGTAACGATGTTATCTACCGGGCAGCGTATGCCCTAGAGCCTGGGAGAACTAATTTACATAAAGTGATAAAAGATGATTTATCTACAACAAGGCATCATCCATGAGGCATACAGGGATGACTTTTTTCAGCAGTCTATCACCTGTATGCCCATATTAATAAATCAGAAAAGAAAAAAAGAAGTTGAAGCTGGTAGTACAAAGCGCTATGATGTCAAAATGAGGGGCAAAGCAGATCACCAGTAACCCCAAAGGGGTGAAATGTGGAAAATACAAAAGGCATATAAAATTCAGCAATTACTACCTTTAATAAAGTCCTTGTAAAAACACAATGCGTTTCGACGGCATGCAAGCCGTCTTCATCAGGTGATCACGCCGTCGAAACGCGTTGTGCTTTTGCAAGGACTTTATTAAAGGTAGTAATTGCTGAATTTTATATGCCTTAGCGCTTCTCATCACCAGCTTTTACCTTTTGTATTTTCCTTATTAATAAATCAGATTGCTTAAATCTAGTGACAGATACCCTTTTACGGGCATGGCTGTACCCGCATCGTTTTTGAAGCAGAATCTGCTTCAGGAAAATGCCAGCGGTGCTCTCTTGACGTGTCTTCTTTGTGGTCTCTTTTATTATTTTTGTGGAGACTTCATTGTTTTGAATGTTTATTGAGCGCTTTTTCAGGTGGGTTTCAAGCAGACAACTGTCAATCCACAGAAAAAAAATGTATAATTTTGCCTACGTAAGCTGAAAACATAAACATGACTGTCCACTGAAAATGCTTTTGTTTCAGCAATGATTAGAAACTTTTGTGGACTTGTCCTTTAGCCCCTTCCTCCCATATTGCCAGGGCAAGTCTTCCTGAACACCAATTCAACCTCCTCTAATCAGTACAGAGTAATGCAGCTTGCACATAATTTTATACTCTTTCCATATTTAATAGTGTCCATATTTAATCAGGAAAGCAAATTGACTTTCACACCTTGTTCTTTATGCATTAATGAACCCATCTTCAGTTCCTTCCTTTCCTCAATAAATCCAGCTTTATTCCATTCCTAGTGACACATTAGCAAAGATTTGCTAATCTAATTACATCAGTTCTTTAAAGGGGTTGTCCGCTTCATCTTTATTTTAACAAATATGTTTAGGACAAATGTGTTTTGTGGATCTCTTCTAATATATAGGTACTCCGAAAGGTTCTCCTCCAGCATTGGAAAGGGCAGCCTTACTCACATACTGCACAACACTACAGATCCCAAAATGACTGGTGGTGGAACATATGATCAGATCAGTTCACCAGCCTTCTCCAAATGAAAATCACTTCACATGGAAAACACTTTTTCTATTGGATGTGGCCTCACAAGTTATTTCAGTAACTTTTTTCCACTCTTCTGAACAGAAAAGTGGCATTGAACAATATTACCCAATTTAACAAGCTACTGAGAAAAATGTAAATGGCTATAACCCATTAAAGGGTTATTCCAGCCTGATGCTGTTATCACCTGAAATGTCAGTGGTCAGATTTATGGTACTCTGATCGCCTGAATGAGGGACCCCATGATGGGAGAACACTCCCTTTGTCAGCCCATCAGCAACCCCCCAATGCCTATTAGTTGGTAAGGCAACCAGAGACTTAAAGGGTTTTTCCCAGGAATGAAAGTTGATTTTAATCAATAGATCTTGGAATAATAATAAGTTCCACAATTGAATGTATTTAAATAAAATGTTCCTGTGCTGAGATAATCCTATAAATGTTCCCCAGTGCAATGGCCGTGTCTGACCGTGTACGGAACACAGTCTGATCATACCACAGCTCCTGGGCAGGGGAGGAAGCACAAGAGTATACAGACATTGCAGCAGTGGATCACAGCTGATTCTTTTTGTGAGGTAAAACATTTCCCCGCCTGTTCAGAAACAATGTTTTACTTCAAAGAAATAATCAGTTGTGATCCCCTGCTGTAATGTCTGTATTGTCTCTTGCTTCCTCTCCTGCCCAGGAGCTGTGGTATGTTCTGTACACGGTCAGACACGGCCATTGCACTGGGGAACATTTATATGATTATCTCAGCACAGGAACATTTTATTTAAATACATTCAATTGTGGAACTTATTATTATTCAAAGAACTATTGATTAAAATAAACTTTTGTTCGTGGGAATACCCCTTTAACAATGGCCCCCAAGTCTACTATGTTCAAATGCTTATTAGATCCCACTAGAGGCAGGGTCTAATAGGTGGCCTGTTAATACGACAAAAACATGTAATGCAGTTTATTATCCAGTAGTGATGAGCGAGCATGCTCACTACTGCTCGGTGCTTGCCCAAGCATCTCACTGCTCGAGATGCATGGCGCTCGCAGAGTATTTCCGGGTTTCTCAGGCGGGAACTCGGGTCCCCTCCTTGCATGTTTGGTGCTCTTTAGAGAGCCAATGAACATGCAGGGATTGCCTGCCATGCACTGTAATGCCGCACCATGTTGGTTGTGGGCATTACAGTGATTGGCTGGCCGCACAGCGTCATCAGGTCTATATCAGACCTGGCGCCGCCATGCTCGTCACAGTCACTCCGGATCAGACAGTGTAGGGAAAGCTGCTGCTGTGTCAGGGACACATTTCAAGTGCAAGCAGCTTTAGAGGACTTCCTGGGAGAAATGACATGCAGGGTAGATACGGTTTCCCTGTATGCAAGTCCTTTCACTGAGCTAAATACAACTCTTAGCAAAAAAAGTTGTGGACTGGCTCCGTACCATCCCTGGCCACATTCACCTGTCCACGTGTTTGTGGTTAGGCGGTCCTTCCCAGTAAGTGCACTGTGGAGGGCACGGGTAATGTTGTGGGACCCGTGCTTGTGGAAGGCGGAGGCGATACCGGGAAATATAGTGGCGGCTGGGGACAGAGTATGGACACTCGGCCGCTGCCGGCATGAGGTTGTGAAAAGCTTCCGCCTCCACGAGCCTAAAAGGCCACATTTCAAGTGCAAGTGTAGCACCCCGAGGACTCGGCTGCTACAGGGGTATTGCACCTCAAACCAGAGGTGTGGTATTCCACTCCCGGGTAAGGATGGAGTGTGGGACCGAGCTCAGTTAGTTGCATGCACTACACTCATCCCATTTCCGGGGGACAGAACAACGGTACTCCCACCAGATAGATGTGCAGGTACGACAGCGTCTGTCCCTGGCTGGAGTGGGAGGGGGGGAGGAACATCCCAGTAGTGTAGGAGCAGTCAGGGGAGGGACTCTGGGCATAGGAAGGAGCCCATTGGGTGCTAGTCACCTGGGCTCGGGTGTCAGAGGGAGTATAAGAGGTGGGCACCATCTTTAGACAGGGTCCTGTTCAGAGGAGAGCCTGTGCAGAGAGGAGCTCAGCCAGAGAGGGCTGACAGGGAGCTGCGGCTCCGTCTGGGCCCAGCTCCAGAGCCAGGCCTGAAGCACAGAGAGGAGGAACAGAAACACCAAGAAAGGCCCAGAGACGTAAGAATAGAGGGAACCCTGAGATCCCACAAGAGAACAAGTTAACGGGTGAAGGGTTGGCAGAAGAGGGTACCGGATCCCAAACTGGTAGAGGCTAAACATCCTTAGCCAGGAACCGGAGGTCGTGGACAAGTTTTGGCGCGACCCCTCACCATATCCACCAGGAAGGCAAACCACGCATAGGGTCAGGGAAGCCGGGAAAGGTTTCGCCACCAAAAGACCCGAGGGAGCCGGACAAAGGTGGGTCCCTGGTGAGGACGGCTGTAGGAAGGAATAGAGGGGAGCTTGGGACCACGCTCTGGAACTGCCTGGGGGTTGGCCGAGTCCCGCACCTGGTGGACGCAGCACGGCTCGGGTGGTCACTGCTGGCCAAAGTGACCGGAGCAACACCTGTGAGTAAAAGCCTTGAAACTGCACCACACGTCTCTGAGCTTCCTTGCTGCACCATCACTACCACTATCTTCCACATCTGCTGCCCTGAGGTCATACCCCTCCCGTTGGGGGTTCTACCAGCTACGCTGCACAACCTTACTACCGGCCTCAGCGGTCTGCCCTGCAGCGGCGGCTTCATAGCCGCATTCAATGGGTGGCGTAGTCGAACATTCTAACATCTACTGCTAAAGACTGCCGCTCAGCTTGACTCCCTGGGCACGGACCGGGTCACCGCCACGAGACTACTACCCCCATCTGATCCGGCTCCGGGTAAGCCCCCGTGCGCGCGATGCCGCACGACACAGCAGGCCCAGGGGCGCGTCAACTTTGGCGTAGTCGGCAGGATTACGTGCCCGCAACCGACGGGTACTGCGTGCCTGAAGAAAAGTTCACATTTACCGTAAAAAGGAGTCTCCCGCCAATTCCAGAGGGTTCCCACCATCGGACGCCATCTCGGGTCGTTTCCCGCCGTTTGCCCGCCATCTGCAGCCTTTTCCCGCCATCCACGGAGTTTCCCGCCATAAGGAGACGATTCCCGCCATCTGAGACGATTTCCCGCCCTGGCAGAGCGGACTCCATTGTGGGCGTGCCAGAGGGTGGCAAGAGGCCACCTCCCATCGTGGGCCAGGTCCAGGAATGGCGCCAAAAGTGGAAACCGCCCCCACCAGCAGAGACTGCAATGATAGAAATGTCCATCAGCGTGAGAGGGCTGCCCCTGGAACTGACAATCACTAAGTTGCCACGGGACCACCCTCAATGGGGGCGGATACAGAACAAAACAGAGAAGATGGGTGCGGCCTGGAGGAGTCTGGACAGATCGCACCCGGAGATGGAGGAAGAGTCAATCAGCACTGACCCTGTGGTCCGGAACCTGTTGCAGGCTGCCACCCCAGAAGGCCTGGTGGAGATCCTGGCACAGCTCCCCAGAAATCGGGAGTGTGCACAGACCGCGCTGGAGGCCTTGGCCCGGAAGATGGCCCGGGTACAGCAAGAAGCGCTGGCCGAGTGGAGGAGAGAGATGGTCCAGCAGGCTGGAACCCGCCAGCAGAGGATGCCACCCGCAACGTGGAGCGTGTCTGCCCCTGAGGATGGTGCAGGAGGAACGGAGGCCGGAGACGACGCCGCGGAGGGAGCCGCAGAGATGGAAGCAGGTAATGGGGACGTCATCACCCCGTGCCCCGTAGCCGCAAGCCTGCCCCAGCTCCCCGTCGCAGAGCCCGAAGTTCCACTTACCGCGCCCGTTGCCGCACCGCCGCTGCTTCCAACTAGGCCTCAAGCGGCAGGAGCCGCGGTCGTGCCCTCTGTTACGCCACGCCCCTTGACCCTGAGCGCGGCAAAAGAGGAAGTGCCCCCGGCCTGGTCGCAGGGCCGAGTACCCCCGGGCGCCGCCGTCTCCACAGTACCCTTCACCTTCAGAGTGCCACCGGCCTGGTCGCAAGGCCTGGTGAATCCGGGCGCCGCTGCCCCTCCAGTGCCCTCAACTTCCACAATGCTGCCCCTGGGTGAAGATCTATTCGCACAGCACACTAGCCCGGACGGGCTGCCTTTCATTTGGCCACCGGAGTACGTCAACCCCCGACTCCGGAAGGAATGGCCTCTGTGTGAGCCTCTGATCCCGGCTCCGGCACCCGCCAAAATTGTTCCGCTCCCGCTGGAGGAGGCCCAATTTGCATGGGACCCCACCGGTGAAAACCTCATGGGGTTCACCCAAGAGACCCGGGCGGCCGCAGCCCAACGTGAGGAGTGTTGCCGACAACAACTGGAAGTCTTTCAGAGGGAACGGCGAGAGAGGCGGGTCTGCGAGGAGCGGCTGCAGGTCCAAGGCGCGGAGCAGAAAAGCCGGACCCGACGAAACCGCCGTGCGGCCCACGGTCCCCGCGCCACCGGGACTGTAATAAAGTTTCAAATGGAGCACGGCTGGGGCTTTATCCGGGATCACAGAACCCCCGGCGATGTCTTTGTCACCCGCAGGGATGTCGAGTCTCACCTGCCGGAGGGACACCGAGGACGTGACCTCTACCCGGGTGATGAGGTCACCTTCACCCGGCATCAGTGTGCCAAAGGACCATACGCCCTTCACGTGCACCAGTTGACGGAGGAGGAGTTGCGGTATGAGGAAGATCAAGAGGACCCGGACGGGTCTGAAGTCTACCCTCAGGAGGAGCCAAGGAGAGGATACCGCTACTGAAGGGAAGTAGCATAAGCCGGGAACTGTATATAGTTACCCGTAGGGGTACCTAAGTTGTTGCTAATTGGAGTGTGGTCCCCGTTGGGACTAGTGTGGAACTGTTTAAAGGAACTGTTTCCTGTGTGCCCCTATCCCTTACTAGGCTGAGGACTGTGAGCAGCCATTCCCCTATCCCCACTGGCCGAGGACTGAGAGCGGCCATACCCTGTAAATAGTTGCGCTTCCTAAAGCGCCCCCTTCTGGTTTTATAAGGAACTGTTTTTCTACTAGTGACTGTTGTGTAGCACCCTGAGGATTCGGCTGCTACAGGGGTATTACACCTCACTCCAGAGGTGTGGTATTCCACTCCCGGGTAAGGATGGAGTGTGGAACTGAGCTAGTAGGCTGCATGCACTACATACATCCCATTTCCGGGGGACAGATCAACGGTAGTCCCACCAGTTTATGTGCAGGTACGACAGCGTCTGTCCCTGGCTGGAGTGGGAGGGGGGTGGAACATCCCAGTAGTGTAGGGGCAGATAGGGGGAGTAGTCTGGGTAAAGATAGGAGCTCATTGGGTGCTGGTCACCTGAGCTCACACATAGAGGGAGTATATAAGGTGGGCACCATCTTAGAACAGGGTGAGTGAGTGAGTCTTTAGCCTGAGTAGCAGAGCAGAGGAGCTCAGCCAGGAGGGCTGACAGGGAGCTGTGGCTCCGGCTGGGCCCAGCTCCAGAACAGAGCCTGCTGAGAGAGAGAGAGAGGAGTCAGAAGGACCCAGAGAGGAAACAAGAAGGAACCCCAAGATCCCAGAATAAGGACAGAAGGGTGAAGGGTTGGCGGACAAGGGTACCGGATCCCAAGCTGGCGGAGGCCAAAACGAACCTTAACCAGGAACCGGAGGTTGTGGGCAGGATCTGCCACGACCCTCACCAAATCCACTAGAAAGGCACACCGAGTATAGGGTCAGGGAGCCCAGAGGAGGCTTGACCACCAAGAGACCCGAGGGAGCCGGCCAAAAGTGGATCCCTGGTGGGAACGGCCAGAGGAAGGGAGAGTCAGAAAGGAGCTCAGGACCACGCTCCAGAATTGCCTGGGGGTTGGACGAGTCCAGGACCTGGTGGACGCAGCACGGCTCGGGTGGTCACTCAAGGCCAGAGTGACCAAAAGAACACCAGTAAGTAAA
This sequence comes from Phyllobates terribilis, assembly GCF_046119375.1. NCBI lineage: Eukaryota > Metazoa > Chordata > Amphibia > Anura > Dendrobatidae > Phyllobates > Phyllobates terribilis. The sequence goes on from NW_027362763.1 coordinate 569,544,261, forward strand.
AGCCCTGAACTGCATCTCCTGACTCTGAGTCTTCCCTTCTGCATCTTCACAACCCCCATCATCTACACCTTCTGCCCTGAGGCCATACCCCTCCCGTTGGGGGTTATACCATCACAGCTGCACATATACCACCGGCCTCAGTGGACTGCTCTGCAGCGGCGGCTTCAAAGCCGCACTCAACGGGTGGCGTAGTCGACAATCAAGTTAAACATCTACTGCCATAGACTGCCACTTAGTTTGACACCCTGGGCACGGACCGGGTCACCGCCACAAGGACTACTACCCCCATCGAGATCCGGCTCCGGGTATCCCCTACAGCACTGGCCCAGGGGGCGCGTCAGTTGCACTTTACCCGGTCACAAGTTGCACCATGGCCGGAAGAACAAGAACGTTTTATATAAAAGAGTTTTATATTGAAAGTTTATACTACAAAAATGATAATATAAGAAGTTACCTGTAACGTTATATTTTCTGATAATGTTTTTTTTTATAATGTTTTATATGTTAGTGTGTACTTTAAAAAAAAATTTGTATGTTTTGTTTTGTTCTTTTACAGCCCGAGGACGTGCTGTGATTTACCAGGGGGGAATGTAGCACCCCGAGGACTCGGCTGCTACAGGGGTATTGCACCTCAAACCAGAGGTGTGGTATTCCACTCCCGGGTAAGGATGGAGTGTGGGACCGAGCTCAGTTAGTTGCATGCACTACACTCATCCCATTTCCGGGGGACAGAACAACGGTACTCCCACCAGATAGATGTGCAGGTACAACAGCGTCTGTCCCTGGCTGGAGTGGGAGGGGGGGAGGAACATCCCAGTAGTGTAGGAGCAGTCAGGGGAGGGACTCTGGGCATAGGAAGGAGCCCATTGGGTGCTAGTCACCTGGGCTCGGGTGTCAGAGGGAGTATAAGAGGTGGGCACCATCTTTAGACAGGGTCCTGTTCAGAGGAGAGCCTGTGCAGAGAGGAGCTCAGCCAGAGAGGGCTGACAGGGAGCTGCGGCTCCGTCTGGGCCCAGCTCCAGAGCCAGGCCTGAAGCACAGAGAGGAGGAACAGAAACACCAAGAAAGGCCCAGAGACGTAAGAATAGAGGGAACCCTGAGATCCCACAAGAGAACAAGTTAACGGGTGAAGGGTTGGCAGAAGAGGGTACCGGATGCCAAACTGGTAGAGGCTAAACATCCTTAGCCAGGAACCGGAGGTCGTGGACAAGTTTTGGCGCGACCCCTCACCATATCCACCAGGAAGGCAAACCACGCATAGGGTCAGGGAAGCCGGGAAAGGTTTCGCCACCAAAAGACCCGAGGGAGCCGGACAAAGGTGGGTCCCTGGTGAGGACGGCCCGTAGGAAGGAATAAAGGGGAGCTTGGGACCACGCTCTGGAACTGCCTGGGGGTTGGCCGAGTCCCGCACCTGGTGGACGCAGCACGGCTCGGGTGGTCACTGCTGGCCAAAGTGACCGGAGCAACACCTGTGAGTAAAAGCCTTGAAACTGCACCACACGTCTCTGAGCTTCCTTGCTGCACCATCACTACCACTATCTTCCACATCTGCTGCCCTGAGGTCATACCCCTCCCGTTGGGGGTTCTACCAGCTACGCTGCACAACCTTACCACCGGCCTCAGCGGTCTGCCCTGCAGCGGCGGCTTCATAGCCGCATTCAACGGGTGGCGTAGTCGAACATTCTAACATCTACTGCTAAAGACTGCCGCTCAGCTTGACTCCCTGGGCACGGACCGGGTCACCGCCACGAGACTACTACCCCCATCTGATCCGGCTCCGGGTAAGCCCCCGTGCGCGCGATGCCGCACGACACAGCAGGCCCAGGGGCGCGTCATAAGCAGCTGTCAAAAATTTGGCAGTATAGTATTGCAGCCTGTGGGTGGGTGGGTGCCTGCATACTTGCGCTCGCATTCCAAGGAATGGGGTAGGGACCACTGAATGCTGCAGTGGGACAAGGACAAGGACGGTGATTGTTGCAAGTCTGAAATGACAGTTGCATGGCGGGAGGTATCTTCCCTTGCACCAAGGATCACTTATGATGGGCACACTTTTAGGCAGTGACCTGGGAGTCAGAGATGCTTCCAGAGCTCTTCCCCATGCTGTTCCCATGTCTTTTCAGCACTGTATGCATGTGTCTGATGATGTGTCACACACCACATGGCCAGATAAGGTTGTAAAATGTTAAAATGACATTTCCTGGTGAATGCATTTGTCTTGGTTGAAAGCAATTCAAAAGTGCAAAAATGCATCAAAAACGCTACGTGTGAACATAGCCCAAGGTGTGGAGGAGTATTTTTGTTTTTGGTTATTTATTTTGCCTTATATACAAGTCATTACCCTGGAAAGGATGTTCCTTAACATATTTCCCAGGAAAATCCATTTTGGTTTCTTTTTTGTATGTTTTATTGTGAGTCCGTAAAAGTGGTGTAATACTCTGACCACGTTGCTGACAGCAGTGATTTTGGAGTCAGAGATGCTTCCAGGGGTCTACCCCATGCTGTTCCCATGTCATTTGAGCACTGTTACCATCGATTTGGGCAATTTTTAGGCCCTCTGCAGACCGCCGGGGGGAGCCGCCTGAAAAATGCTTGAGTTTCCCATAGACTTACATTGGGCTCGTTGCTCGGGTCGAGCACCCGAGTATTCCAATTTGCTCAACCCGAGCAACGAGCACCTGAGCATTTTAGTGCTCGCTCATCACTATTATCCAGCATAAGTTATGCCTTGTATTATCTGTTATTAATGGATCAGATGTTCAACTGCCTTTGTGTGACTAATAATAAGTATTGTAAAAAAAAAGAGATGAAAATCAAAATGTTGGGAAGTGTAAAAAAAATGTTTTAATTTGGAATAAAAACAACCCTTCAAAACACAACACATATTTGGCATTGCCATATCCGTATTGTTGCACTGTAAAACTAAAAATAACCTGTAACATAAAAATAATTTATAAATCATCCCAAATTCATGCTGTTAAAAAATGATGAAAACAATTCCACCTCATTCCCCAACAAATGAAATAAAAAGATATAAACATGGTACCAATAAAAATTAAAGCTCTCAGAATGGCTCTCAGAATCTGATGACCAAAATGGGTATTTTTAAGAAAGATTTCTTGTGTAAAAGTTGAAACACTAAAAAAAATATATGAATTGACTATCCCTGTAATCTCATTGACCCATAAAATAATGTTAACATCAATCACACTGCAGGATTAACACTGCAATGAAAAATAATGAAACGACAATTTCACATTTATCCTTTTTGCAAAAAAAACAAACACACAAGTGATAAAAATGTGTGTGTCCCCAACAATGGATGGTACAAGTGAAAACTACTGCTTGTCCTGCAAATATACAAGCCCTTATACAGCTCTATGAAAAAAAATTCTGTCTCTTAGAATATGGAAACCAAATCCCAAGATTTTTTTTTCTGCAAAAGTGATAAAACAAAATTTTTTATATACTGTATATATGAATTTGATATTGCTATAATTACTTCGAACTAGAGAATAAAGATAGCATGTGAATTATATTTAATGATGAATGGTGTAAATAAAATCTAGAATTGATTGTGTTTTGTTCATTTTGCCTCCTATAGAGTAGAATAAAAAGTAATATGAAAACCATATACAACCCCTGGCAAAAATTATGGAATCACCGGGCTCGGAGGATGTTCATTCAGTTGTTTAATATTGTTGAAAAAAAGCAGATCACAGACATGGCACAAAACTAAAGTCATTTCAAATGGCAGCTTTAGGGCTTTAACCCCTTAAGCCCCGGAGCATTTTTCGTTTTTGCATTTTCGTTTTTGCTCCCCTTGTTCCCAGAGCCATAGCGTTTTTATTTTTTGGTCAATATGGCCATGTGAGGGCTTATTTTTTGCGGGACGAGTTGTACTTTTCAACGCCATTACTAGTTTTATCATATCCTGTACGGGAAAACAGGAAAAAAATTCCAAGTGCGGTAAAATTGCAAAAAAAGTGCAATACCCCAGTTGTTTTTTATTTATTTTTTTTACCATGTTCACTGAATGCTAAAACTGACCTGCCCTTCTTATTCTACAGGTCATTACGAGTTCATAGACACCAAACATGTATGGGTTGTTTTATATTTAAGTGGTGAAAAAAAATTCCAAAATTTGGTAAAAAAAAAATAAAAAAATAGCGCCATTTTCTAAGACCCGTAGCGTCTCCATTTTTCGTGATCTGGGGCTGGTTGATGGCTTATTTTTTGCGTGCCAGGCTGACGTTTTTATTGATAACATTTGGGGTAGATCCGATGTTTTGATCGCCCGTTATTGCATTTTATTGCAATTTTGCGGCGACCAAAAAACGTAATTCTGGCGTTTAGAATTTTTTTCTCGCTACGCCGTTTACCGATCGGAATAATTCTTTTTTTATTTTGATAGATCGGGCGATTCTGAATGCGGCGATACAAAATATGTGTATGTGGGTTTTTTTTATATATATTTTATTTTGAATGGGGTGAAAGGGGGGTGATTTAAACTTTTATATTTTTTTATTTTTTTTTATATTTTTAAAAACTTTTTTTTTTTACTTTTTGCATGCTTCTATAGTCTCCATAGGAGACTAGAAGCAGCAACTGTCCGATCGCCTCTGCTACATACAGGGGACCAGCAGATCCCCTGCATGCAGCAGAAATGGTCCTGTGCAATGAGCGCCGACCACTAGGTGGCGCTCATAGCGACAAGATCATGACAACCACAGGCGTCTGCTGCAGACCCTGGGTTGTCATGCACGCCCATCGGCGACCCGCGATCACGTGACGGGGTCGCCGGTGGGCGGGGCTTATGACGCGCTACCCGGAAGCGCGCGTTAAATGCTGCTGTCGGAGATTGACAGCAGCATTTAACTGGTTAACAGCCGCGGGTGGATCGCGATTCCACCCGCGGCTGTTGCGGGCACATGTCAGCTGTAAGAATCAGCTGACATGTGCTCGGTTCAGTGAGGGCTCAGCGCCGGAGCCCTCACTGAACCGGCGGTACGCAGATATGCGTACTAATACGTCCCCGGTAAGTAAGGGGTTAAGAAACACTAAAAGAAATCAAGATAAAAAATGTGGTACGCAGTAAGGATAATTTTTTTCAGACCAAGCAGAGGGAAAAAATTATGGAATCACCCTGTAAATTTTCATTTCCAAAACTAACACCTGCATCAAATTAGATCTGCTCGTTAGTCTGCATCCAAAAAGGAGTGATCACACCTTGGAGAGCTGCTGCACCAAGTGGACTGACATGAATCTTGGCTCCAACACGAGAGATGTCAATTGAAACAAAGGAGAGGATTATCAAACTCTTAATAGAAGGTAAATCATCACGCAATGTTGCAAAAGATGTTGGTTGTTCACAGTCAGCTGTGTCTAAAATCTGGACCAAATACAAACAACATGGGAAGGTTGTTAAAGGCAAACATACTGGTAGACCAAGGAAGACAGCAAAGCGTCAAGACCGGAAACTTAAAGCAATATGTCTCCAAAACAGGAAATGTACAACAAAACAAATGAGGAACGAATGGGAGGAAACTGGAGTCAATGTCTGTGACCGAACTGTAAGAAACCGCCTAAAGGAAATGGGATTTACATACAGAAAAGCTAAACAAAAGCCATCATTAACACCTAAACAGAAAAAAACAAGGTTACAATGGGCTAAGGAAAAGCAATCGTGGACTGTAGATGACTGGATGAAAGTCATATTCAGTGATGAATCGCGAATCTGCATTGATGCTGGAACTTTTGTTTGGTGCCATTCCAATGAGATTTATAAAGATGACAGCATGAAGAGAACATGCAAATTTCCACAGTCATTGATGATATGGGGTTGCATGTCAGGTAAAGGCACTGGGGAGATGGCTGTCATTCCATTTTCAATAAATGCCCAAGTTTACATTGATATTTTGGACAGTTTTCTTATCCCATCAATTGAAAGGATGGTTGGGGATGATGACATCATTTTTAAGATGATAATGCATCCTGCCATAGAGAAAAAACTGTGAAAACATTCCTTGAAAGAAGACACATAAGGTCAATGTCATGGCCTGCAAAAGTCCGGATCTCAATCCAATTGAAAATCTTTGGTGGAAGTTGAAGAAAATGGTCCATGACAAGGCTCCAACCTGCAAAGCTGATCTGGCAACAGCAATCAGAGAAAGTTGGAGCCAGATTGATGAAGAGTACTGTTTGTCACTCATTAAGTCCATGCCTCAGAGACTGCAAGCTGTTATTAAAGCCAGAGGTGGTGCAACAAAATACTAGTGATGCATTGGAGTGTTCCTTTTGTGTGTTTGTTTTTCATGATTCCATATTTTTTTCCTCTGAATTGAGTGATTCCATAATTTTTTTCCCTCTGCTTGGTCTGAAAAAAATTACCCTTACTGAGTACCACATTTTTTATCTTGATTTTTTTAGTGTTTCTTAAAGCCATAAGTTGCCATTTGAAATGATTTTAGTTTTGTGCCATGTCTGTGATCTGCCTTTTTTCAACAACATTAAACAACTAAATGAACATCCTCTGAGCCTGGTGATTCCATAATTTTTTCCAGGGGTTGTATACCAAAAAATGCTACTACAGATTGTCACATGAAAAAAATAATAAGCCCTCACGGAAATATTTTTTTTATTATTGAGTGTCTCTATTTATTATATACACTGCTCAAAAAAATAAAGGGAACACTTAAACAACAGAATATAACTCCAAGTGAATCAAACTTCTGTGAACTCAAACTGTCCACTTAGGAAGCAACACTGATTGACAATCAATTTCACATGCTGTTGTGCAAATGGAATAGACAATAAATCGAAATTATTGGCAATTATCAAGACACCCTCAATAAAGGAGTGGTTCTGCAGGTGGGGACCACAGACCACATCTCAGTACCAATGCTTTCTGGCCGATGTTTTGGTCACTTTTGAATGTTGGTTGTGCTTTCACACTCGTGGTAGCATGAGACAGACTCTACAACCCACAGAAGTTGCTCAGATAGTGCAGCTCATCCAGGATGGCACATCAATGCGAGCTGTGGCAAGAGGGTTTGCTGTGTCTGTCAGCGTAGTGTCCAGAGCATGGGGGTGCAACCAGGAGACAGGCCAGTACACAAGGAGACGTGGAGGGGGCCGTAGGAGGGCAACAACCCAGCAGCAGGACCACTACCTCCGCCTTTGTGCAAGGAGGAACAGGAGGAGCACTGCCAGAGCCCTGCAAAATGACCTCCAGCTGGCCACAAATGTGCATGTGTCTGCACAAACGGTTAGAAACTGACTCCATGAGGGTGGTATGAGGGCCCGACGTCCACAGATGGGGGTTGTGCTTACAGCCCAACACCATGCAGGACGCTTGGCATTTGCCACAGAACACCAGGATTGGCAAAGTCTTCACTGGCGCCCAGTGCTCTTCACAGATGAAAGCAGGTTCACACTGAGCACATGTGACAGACGTGACAGAGTCTGGAGATGCCATGGAGAGAGATCTGCTGCCTGCAACATCCTTCAGCATGACCGGTTTGGCAGTGGGTCAGTAATGGTGTGGGGTGGCATTTCTTTGGAGGGCCGCACAGCCCTCCATGTGCTCGCCAGAGGTAGCCTGACTGCCATTAGGTACCGAGATGAGATCTTCAGACCACTTGTGAGACCATATGCTGGTGAGGTTGGCCCTGGGTTCCTCCTAATGCAGGACAATGCCAGACATCATGTGGCTGGAGTCTGTCAGCAGTTCCTGCAAGATGAAGGCATTGAAGCTATGGACTGACCCGCCCGTTCCCCAGACCTGAATCCGATTGAGCACATCTGGGACATCATGTCTCGCTCCATCCACCAACGTCACGTTGCACCACAGACCGTCCAGGAGTTGGCGGATGCTTTAGTCCAGGTCTGGGAGGAGATCCCACAGGAGACCATCCGCAACCTCATCAGGAGCATGCCCAGGTGTTGTAGGGAGGTCATACAGGCACGTGGAGGCCACATACAATACTGAGCCTCATTTTGACTTGTTTTAAGGACATTACATCAAAGTTGGATCAGCCTGTAGTGTGTTTTTCCACTTTAATTTTGGGGGTGACTCCAAATCCAGACCTCCATTGGTTAATAAATTTGATTTCCATTGATGATTTTTGTGTGATTGTGTTGTCAGCACATTCAACTTTGTACAGAACAAAGTTTTCAATGAGAATATTTCATTCATTCAGATCTAGGATGTGTTATTTGAGTGTTCCCTTTATTTTTTTGAGCAGTGTATATTGTAAGGTGGCTAATGGTCGCATAGTCGATGGGAGGTATATATCACAGAGATGGCTGTCCTCTGTGATGTAACCCGGAGTGTTTGTCTATTGCACATAAGCACTAAGAGGTCTGATTGTTGCACCTGGGGCTGGGTTATCGGTAGCTTGGAGAGATGGGCGGGTCCAGCTACCCACATAATTCACCTCTGGGTGTGGTTAACAGCCTGTAAAATGGAGGCAGTTGTTTGGCACATGGTCTGTGTGTTTGGAGGGAGAAGGCCTCCTGTGTGTTGTGGTCTCCAGACCGAGCCAGGATACTGGACACTACCCAGCCTGTGTGCCCACAGGACTGGCTGAGCATAGACCTGCTTAAAGGACACTTTACTTTTGTTTGCCGGAACTAAAGGCTGTTTGTTTTTTCTTTTTGCTTGTTGGTTTATGAAGCAATAAACCAACATGGACTTTTAAAGGAACATGCTGCCTGTTTTCCTCGCGTCACACCCAAGTGAGTAAAACCCCTACAATATATATACTGTATGTGTATATATATATATATATATATATATATATATATATATATATACACATATACACACGCTATATGTACAGTTATATGAAAAAGTTTGGGCACCCCTGTTAATCTTAAGCTTAATGTTTTATAAAAATTGGTGTTTTTGCAACAGCTATTTCAGTTTGATATATGTAATAACTGTTGGACACAGTAATGTTTCTGCCTTGAAATGAGGTTTATTGTACTTGCAGAAAATGTGCAATCTGCATTCAAACAAAATTTGACAGGTGCATAAGTATGGGCACCCTTATTTTCTTGTTTTAAATACTCCTACCTACTTTTTACTGACTTACTAAAGCACTTTTTTGGGCTTTGTAACCTCATTGAGCTTTGAACTTCATAGCCAGGTGTAAGCAATCATGAGAAAAGCTACTTAAAGTGGCCACTTGCAAGTTGTTCTCCTGTTTGAATCTCCTCTGAAGAGTGGCATCATGGGCTCCTCAAAACAACTGTCAAATGATCTGAAAACAAAGATTATTCAACATAGTTGTTCAGGGGAAGGATACAAAAAGCTGTCTCAGAGATTTAACCTGTGAGTTTCCACTGTGAGGAACATAGTAAGGAAATGGAAGAACACAGGGACAGTTCTTGATAAGGCCAGAAGTGGCAGGCCAAGAAAAACATCAGAAAGGCAGAGAAGAAGAATGGTGAGATCAGTCAAGGACAATCCTCAGACCACCTCCAGAGAGCTGCAGCATCAACTTGCTGCAGATGGTGTCACTGTGCATCGGTCAACTATACAACGCACTTTGCACAAGGAGAAGCTGTATGGGAGAGTGATGCGAAAGAAGCCGTTTCTGCAAGCACGCCACAAACAGAGTCGGCTGAGGTATGCAAAAGCACATTTGGAGAAGCCAATTTCTTTTTGGAAGAAGGTCCTGTGGACTGATGAAACCAAGATTGAGTTGTTTGGTCATACAAAAAGGCGTTATGCATGGCGGCAAAAAAATACTGCATTCCAAGAAAAACACTTGCTACCCACAGTAAAATTTGGTGGAGGTTCCATCATGCTTTGGGGCTGTGTGGCCAATGCTGGCACCGGGAATCTTGTTAAAGTTGAGGGATGCATGGATTCCACTCAGTGTCAGCAGATTCTTGACAATAATGTTCAAGAATCAGTGATAAAGTTGAAGTTACGCAGGGGATGGATTTTTCAGCAAGACAATGATCCAAAACACCGCTCCAAATCTACTCAGGCATTCATGCTGAGGAACAATTACAATGTTCTGGAATGGCCATCCCAGTCCCCAGACCAGAATATCATTGAACATCTGTGGGATCATTTGAAGAGGGCTGTCCATGCTCGGCGACCATCAAACTTTACTGAACTGGAATTGTTTTGTAAAGAGGAATGGCCAAAAATACCTTCATCCAGGAAATCATTAAAAGCTACAGGAAGCGACTAGAGGCTGTTATTTTTGCAAAAGGAGGATCTACTAAATATTAATGTCACTTTTCTGGTGAGGTGCCCATACTTATGCACCTGTCAAATTTTGTTTGAATGCAGATTGCACATTTTCTGTTAGTACAATAAACCTCATTTCAAGGCAGAAACATTACTGTGTCCAACAGTTATTACATATATCAAACTGAAATAGCTGTTGCAAAAACACCAATTTTTCTAAAACATTAAGCTTAAGATTAATAGGGGTGCCCAAACTTTTTCATATAACTGTATATATAATAAACATAAATAAAACTAAATAAATTTGGTATCGCTATAACCGACCTGACCCCCACAAAAAAATCATAGTTTATTTGTGCAGCACAGTAAAGTGGAAAACGTATAACAAAAAAAACAATGGTAAAATCATGATACTGAAAAATATAACTGATCCTGAAAAAAAATAAGCCCTTTACAGCAATGTTTGCAAAAAGATATTGCAGTTATTGCTTCATAACAATTAAAAAATAGTTATACATGCCAAAATTAATTAAATATTAAAAATACTTGCTATTCTTATAACCGTGACAACTATAAAATAAAGTTAACATATTGTTTATCATGCACATCAACAAAATATAAAAAAAAAATTAACATAAAAATGTTAGAATTGTCAGAATTTGGAAGCAAAATACTAAAATTCTTACTCATTCATAAGGCCAAGCATGGCATGGTCTACAAGGGGGTAAATTATTAGAAATGAATTGCCTTCAATAACACATATATATTTTTTTAATATTAAGGGGATATAACATTATTTTGGCACAGTATGATAAATTATCTGAGAGTCCCAAACTGACAAACGGGTAGATTCTGTCAGTGACCGTGCAAAGCTTCATTTACATTAATAGTAGAGATCATGGAGTAGGTGGATTGCAATAAGTGTGAGATCCTTTTAACTCCTGATTGATTCATGCTTGTCACATAACAGCAATATATTGAATTAATCGAAGAAAAAAAATGCAAGGCATATGCTGACGATACAGCATTTTCTGAATCACTAATCTCAGCAGCTTGAAAAGAATAGGCTTGTGTATAAAAGTAGATCACTGTTATGAAGTGAATAAATAGGAGAGGGATCTTACGTCAGAACAGTAGCCACCCGAGTCAGCACTGTCATCTTGTTTGTTCATTTTATCCTCTTTTCCTCATTTCCTTTTTTTCTCTCGCTCTCTTGAGAGAATATGAAATGTTATATCTACCACTCCTTAGCTCAGTTCAGAGACCCGGTGGAAAATGTACGTCAGAGAGCTGGAAGAGATTCATTAGGGCCCTACCTCTGCTCCGTTTTGGCCATGGTTATGTGCAACAGATAATGTTTTTATTGGCACAGTTAATTTTCAAGCCTAGCAGGCAGAATTGAATGATCTCTTTGACTTGCAATCATGAAGAATCATTACAGTCTGAATAAAAAGGGACTAGTTACCTACTATAATAAAAAATACATATTAGACATAGCTTTACTTACATAATGTAACTGTGGCACCCCAGGGGTCTGGTTTCCACAGTAATAGCAGTATTACGTCTGTGAGCAGGTGGGAGGTCTCCTGGGCAGGAATCCTAAGCATGCCACACCTCCTGCCCAGTCCTGGGAGGGGAAGAACTTCCCCTATATAAACTGGGGCTGAGGCAGGGTTAGGGAGAGGAGTTCCAGACAGAGACGGAGTCTGGTCTGGACACGCAGAAACAGGGACAGATAAACATCAGGAGCTCTGTAGGAGCCAAGGAGAAGCGCCAGGGGCTGGAGCTGTGCAGAGCTCGCCCTGGGAAAAGGTACTAAAACCGGACACAGGAGTCCGAGGCTGTGGGGACTAAGATACACCCAGCAGCAGAATCCATCCGACAGGGGATTCCAGGTCCTCTGGCCATAAAAGCCCGGAGGCTCAGTCACAACGAAGGGACCAGCACCGCCATCCCGGAGCGGAGGCTAACAGGAGGCCCCAGGTCACCAGCCATACGGGTGAGCACCACACGGTATACCCAGGGACGTGGGCTACTTGTAACCGCCGAAAGCAGGGTAGCCAGGAAGGGTACAGACTAACGGGAAGGCCTACAACTCCACCTGGCCAGGGAACTCCGGCTTACTCGCAGACTAACCAGGCCCCAACTACTAGCCAATACTCCCGGGGGAATTTGCCTTGTACCATCAGTAAAGACCCTGAACTGTACCCTCGCGTTTCCGTGCTTCCTTGTCGCACCGTTAGTGCTGGGACATCCACACCATCACTCCCAACATCATCCACATCCGCTGCCCTGAGGCCATACCTCTCCTGTTGGGGGTTATATCAACATTGCTGCACACCTATACCACCGGCCTCAGCGGTCTGCCCTGCAGCGGCGGTTTCATAACCGCATTCAACGGGTGGCGTAGTCGGACACGAATACCATCATACCAATAACCGCCACTAAGTTTGACCACCCTGGGCACGGACCGGGTCACCGCCACGAGGACTACTACCCCCATCGGATCCGGCTCCGGGTATTCCCCGCGCGCACGCGCGCCGCACTACAGCACTAGCCCAGGGGGCGCGTCAACTTTGGCGTAGTCGGCAGGATTACATGCCCGCAACCACCGGGTACTGCGTGCCTGAAAAAGAGACTTTTATACTTACCTGTGGTGAAGTTTCCCGCCGTCCGGAGTCGTTTCCCGCCATCCAGAGCCGATTCCCGCCATCAGACGCCATCTTGGACCGTTTCCCGCCGTCTTCTGCCTTCTTCCCGCCATCCGCAGCTGCTTCCCGCCTTCGGACGCCATCTTCGGGACGCCGCACGGGAAGAAGAGGGGCGTGGACTCCGAAAGCCCGCGAGAACTGAAGCCCCGCCTCACGTCCGGACGTTGCGTAAGGTCCTGGAAGGAGCCCAGCAGACACCGACGTCATAGGAGCGCGACGGAAGGTCCTCAACCCTGACGATCCACTGCGGAGCCACGGCCTACGGAAGAGGATCATTGCAAGGTAGGCCACGGTCCACTAGGGGGGAGGAGGATGTCGGATACGGAGGAGAGCTTCACTGCCACAACCGCCGCCAGCGCCACCGCTGCTGCGGTCATGCCTTTCACCATGCCCTATATCCCGGGGGCAGCCTGGCTACCCCAGTACTCAGGGGAGTCACATACCCTAAATGACTTCAGAGAAAGGCTGGATAGCCTCTTCCAGGTGTATCCCCTCACGGAGGCGCAAAAAGTGAGCATCCTGGTGGCCCAATTAATCGGGGCAGCCCAAAGGGAGGTAAAGTCCTGGCCACCTGGGAGGAAGAGGACTGTCAGAGACATACTAACCCGGCTGAAAGACACATTTGACACCCGCACCTCAGCCGAAATAAAACTAAGATTTTATGGGTGCAAACAACGTGCACATGAGAGTATAAGAGACTATGCTCTAAACCTACAAGAGGCCCTGAGAGCCATTAAGCAGGCAGACCCTGACAGCGTGGGAAATGAAGATAAGCTGTTGACTGAACAATTCATTGAGGGTCTACTGTGCAATGCCCACCGAACCCAGTTGCGGGCAATGGCCTTACAGGACCCTGACCTGGACTTTGCACAGTTCAAGGACAGAGCCATCCGGGTGCTCCGAGAACCGGCACCAGGTGGCGCTGTGACCCACAGGCACCCTGCTATCACTTATCACCAGGAGACGGCGCCCTTGTCTGCAGGGCCTGTGGGAGCTGATGCGCAGGCTTTAAACAGTGACCCGGCTACAGACCTGCACCATCAGGTCCAAGAGCTAACTAAAAGCGTTGCCGCGCTAACCCGAACTGTGCAGTCTTTACAGGTTTCTACTGCAGGGAAGATCGAGCTGGCATCCGGACCGGAGGACATCCCGTGGCGCCGACCAAGGAGGACCCCACCGGCCAGAGGAAGACCCAGCGATCGATACAACGAGGACGGACGACCTATTTGCCGCCGCTGCAATCAACCCGGACATGTGGCAAGGTACTGTCATTTAAACGGGCACAACCTGGGGTAGAGGGCCAACCCCCAGGCATAAGACCATCAGGCCCATCAAACTGGTGTGATAAATACGTAGGGGGACGTCCAATCTTGCCTGTGGTACTGGATGGCATTCCTATGAGTGCCCTACTAGACACTGGGTCACAGGTCACCACCATCCCGTACGTGCTCTTCAAGCAGTACTGGAATGATTCGGACATAACCCGCTACCCAGACGACGACCTGAGTATCAGCGCCAGCAATGGTCAGCCCGTGCCGCAGGTGGGATTCAAGGAGGTGACCATTAAAATCGGTAAAGTCGAACTAGCGGCACAAGGACTGATTATAGTGGACATCGACCGTCATGAGAGTCACCCTAGAATCACCCTGGGAACCAATGTAATTGAAAATTGTCTTGCAGAGGTGATTCTCATTTTACAGCAGGTTGCCAAGAACGCCAGTTCCGGCCAGCAGCGTGTGCTCCAAAAAGAGATCCGGGCACTGATGAAGCGGCAACAGGTGGAACTATCTGGTGGTGAGATAGGTAGCGTGAGAATGTGTGACCCGTTCCCTATTGCCATGCCCCCAAAAAGTGAGATGATGATTTGGTGCCGGGCAGCTATTGGTCTAAGAGGTAGAGACTACCAAGCAATGGTAGAACCCGTCTACTCAGACAGTAGGCCCACCATTTTGACAGCACGGGGGGTGGTCGATGTACGCCATGGGAGGGTGCCCGTTCGCATCATAAATATCGGTGAGAGAGAAGTACACCTGCCCCGGTATGCCACGCTAGCTAAATTGTTCACCATAAACCAGAATTCTGTACAGGCCGTGGAACCCTTGCCTCCATCTCAACCAGAGGAAGGTAACGGCTCTAAGAAACCAATGGAGGACTGGTGTCAGCAACTACATCTGGGTACTGACTCCACTCCCTCACACCAGAAACAAGGAGTCTATCGGGTGGTTCAAGAGTACGAGAGAGTGTTTAGTAAACACCCGTTAGACTTCGGGCGAGTAAAGGGGGTAGAACACCACATCCCCACGGGAGACCATCCTCCCATAAAGGAGAGATACCGACCCGTACCCCCTGCACACTACCAACACGCCAAGGGGATGCTTAGAGACATGAAGGAGGCTGGGGTAATCAGGGACAGCTGTAGCCCCTGGGCAGCTCCACTAGTCTTAGTGAAAAAGAAAGACAACACCATGAGAATGTGTGTAGACTACAGGAAGGTCAACCGTATCACACACAAAGATGCGTACCCGTTACCAAGGATAGAAGAGTCCTTAGCTGCATTAAAATCTGCTAACTTCTTCTCTACTTTGGATCTCACTAGCGGGTACTGGCAGGTTCCTGTAGCAGAGGCAGACCGGGAGAAGACCGCATTCACCACCCCGATGGGTCTCAGCGAATTTAACTGTATGCCGTTCGGGCTCTGCAACGCACCAGGAACCTTCCAACGGTTGATGGAATGCTGTCTGGGACACCGGAACTTCGAGACGGTCCTGTTATACCTGAACGATGTCATCGTCTATTCCAAGACCTACGAGGACCACCTGAACCACCTGGCGGAAGTGTTTGAAGCTCTGGCAAACTACGGCCTAAAGGTGAAACCCTCCAAGTGTCACCTCCTGAAACCAAAGGTGCAATACCTGGGACACGTGGTGAGTGCTGACGGAGTGGCTCCCGACCCTGATAAGATCACCGTAATTAAGGACTGGCCAAGACCCTCCAGCATAAAGGAAGTGCGGCAGTTCCTCGGGTTGGTAGGCTACTACCGAAGATTCATTCCCGGTTTCACCAAAATGGCAGCCCCTATGCAGGACCTCCTGATAGGTCAATCTCGGAAAGCCAAAAACCAGAAGCCGCCCTTCAGGTGGGAAAAGCTGGAAGAGGAGTCCTTCTGCCAGCTGAAGATGGCCCTCACGGGGGATGAAATCCTGGCATATCCAGACTACAGCCAGCCCTTTATCCTCCACACGGACGCAAGTAACATCGGGCTAGGAGCCGTGCTGTCCCAGATCCAGCAAGGAAAAGAACGGGTAATCGCTTACGCTAGCCGAAAGCTACGACCCACCGAGAGGAACCCTGAGAATTATAGCTCATTCAAGCTGGAGTTCCTGGCAGTAGTGTGGGCAGTGACCGAACGTTTCACGCATTACCTTGCCTCCTCCAAATTCACTGTGTACACGGATAACAACCCGTTGACACACCTGGACACTGCAAGGCTCGGTGCCCTGGAACAGAGATGGATGGCCCGCCTGTCCAACTTTGAATTCACCATCAAATACCGGGCAGGACGCTCAAATGCCAACGCGGATGCCCTGTCTAGAATGCCGAACTTACCGGATGTAGGGGAAGATCCAGAAGATCTGGAAGAAGTTGAGCTCCCTGCATTCCACCGTCATGGGATTACCCTGTATTCCAACCATGTGAAGGACAGGCGCTCCGCGACGTTCAATCCCTTGCCCCACTACAACTGGGCGGAGACGCAAGACAGTGATCCTGCAGTCCGCCTGGTGAAGGAAATGCTGACCCAAGCTGATGCCAGTCTGGACCCAGACGCCCCAGAGGTGACTAAGCAACTGTGGAAGGAGAAAAGTAGGCTGTTCCTCTACAGGGAGAAGTTGTGCCGGAGAATGGTTAACTCTCGAACGTATGAGTTGACCTGGCAGGTAGTGGTCCCCAGACGAGACGCGGCTATGATTCTGGAGGCGTACCACAACGGAGCAGGACATTTTGTGTGGAAGAAGCTGGAGTTCTTATTGCGTGAACGGTTCTACTGGGTAGGCATGAGAGGAGCCATCGAGAGGTGGTGCAGAGACTGTGGACCGTGCCACCTAAGAAGGAAGGACCGTGCCAGCCAGAAGACTCCCTTGCAGCCCATCATCACCCGACAGCCACTGGAACTGGTAGCCCTGGACCATGTGAAACTGGCTCCAAGCAGATCTGGGTATGTCTACGCCCTCACAATCGTAGATCATTACTCCCGGTTCCTGGTGGTGGTCCCGGTCAAGGACTTAACGGCTCAAACAGCAGCTAGAGCCTTCCAGCAGCACTTCTGCCGTCCACACGGGTACCCGGACCAAGTGCTGACAGACCAAGGGCCAGCCTTCGAAGCGGAAGTCTTCCAGGAGTTCTGCAACCTGTATGGCTGCACGAAGATAAGAACAACGCCCTATCACCCACAAACTAATGGACTCTGCGAGAAGATGAACCAGGTGGTGATAGACCTCCTGAAAACATTGCCCCTGGAAGAACGTAGTATGTGGCCTGAGAAGCTGCCTGATCTGGTGGACCTATACAACCACATCCCTGTAGGTTCTACCAACTGTACCCCGGCTTACCTAATGAGAGCGAGACCTGGTAAGCTGCCTATCGACCTGGATATGGGAGTCCTGACGCCCGAGGACACCTCGCCAGAGGCAAACTGGGATACAGGGCGGCAGCAGCAGTATCGGAAAGTGCAGGAGAGCGTGGAGCGAAGTCTGTCTCAAGCTAGAGAAAGGCAAGAGAGGGCTTATAATCAGTATGCTCCCGCTGTTCCCCTGGTACCTGGAGAGCAGGTCTTGAAGAGGAAAAGACGGCTCCACAAGTTGGACGACCAGTGGGAGAAGGACCCGTACACCGTACTGCCATCAAGCCATGAGAGCCCAAAGATTTGCGTGATCAGTAAGGATGGAGGAGAAACCACAGCCGTTGTCTCCAGAGACCACCTGAAGAAGTGTCCCGAGCAGCTGCAAAGCCCTGAAGAAGATCAAGAAAACCCTCAACCCGCAGAGGAAAGGGAAGAAATGATCAGGACTGTACTCGGAGACTTCCCCCGGTCTTGGACACAAGTAAACGGTGCTGTCGTGGTACCCGTCCTCACCTTTCTCCAGCCAGCCCCGCAAGTGCCTACAGAAGAACCAGTAGAGCTGGAAGAGCAGCCGGCCCAAGAGGCAGAAGAGTCCACACCAGCAGTACAGGAGGATCAACCCTCTGCTAGTAGTGAGCCTGCCGTGCCCCTAGTGAGCCAAAGAGTGCGCAGAAAGCTGCCCAGCTTGCCCATAACACCTCCTACACCCTGTAGTGCAGGACCAGTGAGTGAGCTCCGTAGGTCCACTAGGGTTACCAGAGGCCAGATGCCCGTACGTTGGAGAATCTAAGTTGGCTAATTGCTTTAACTATTTTATGTTTACCTGTTTTGTTGTAGCCGTTGCTAATTATGTTTTTCAGTTACAGGTTTCTTTATATGGACTGACAGGTTATGGACAGTGAGTAACCGGAACTCTGTTGTAAATATGTTTGGAGCGTAACCCAGGAATGGACTACAGACTGTTAAAGACTCGGGGCAGGACAGACCCCTACCTGGTTACGGCTCCCTGTTCTTTGGTGAAATGGACACCTTTATTGCTTCCCAGTTACGGACACGCCGTGACCATCTCATGTATTTAATTGTTATTGTTTATACCCTGTTATGTTTAGTCCGGGAGTACTAAATTTCACTAGGGGGGAATGTGGCACCCCAGGGGTCTGGTTTCCACAGTAATAGCAGTATTACGTCTGTGAGCAGGTGGGAGGTCTCCTGGGCAGGAATCCTAAGCATGCCACACCTCCTGCCCAGTCCTGGGAGGGGAAGAACTTCCCCTATATAAACTGGGGCTGAGGCAGGGTTAGGGAGAGGAGTTCCAGACAGAGACGGAGTCTGGTCTGGACACGCAGAAACAGGGACAGATAAACATCAGGAGCTCTGTAGGAGCCAAGGAGAAGCGCCAGGGGCTGGAGCTGTGCAGAGCTCGCCCTGGGAAAAGGTACTAAAACCGGACACAGGAGTCCGAGGCTGTGGGGACTAAGATACACCCAGCAGCAGAATCCATCCGGCAGGGGATTCCAGGTCCTCTGGCCATAAAATCCCGGAGGCTCAGTCACAACGAAGGGACCAGCACCGCCATCCCGGAGCGGAGGCTAACAGGAGGCCCCAGGTCACCAGCCATACGGGTGAGCACCACACGGTATACCCAGGGACGTGGGCTACTTGTAACCGCCGAAAGCAGGGTAGCCAGGAAGGGTACAGACTAACGGGAAGGCCTACAACTCCACCTGGCCAGGGGACTCCGGCTTACTCGCAGACTAACCAGGCCCCAACTACTAGCCAGTACTCCCGGGGGAATTTGCCTTGTACCATCAGTAAAGACCCTGAACTGTACCCTCGCGTTTCCGTGCTTCCTTGTCGCACCGTTAGTGCTGGGACATCCACACCATCACTCCCAACATCATCCACATCCGCTGCCCTGAGGCCATACCTCTCCTGTTGGGGGTTATATCAACATTGCTGCACACCTATACCACCGGCCTCAGCGGTCTGCCCTGCAGCGGCGGTTTCATAACCGCATTCAACGGGTGGCGTAGTCGGACACTAATACCATCATACCAATAACCGCCACTAAGTTTGACCACCCTGGGCACGGACCGGGTCACCGCCACGAGGACTACTACCCCCATCGGATCCGGCTCCGGGTATTCCCCGCGCGCACGCGCGCCGCACTACAGCACTGGCCCAGGGGGCGCGTCATAAGCTGTTTACTACATATGCACAATATGTCCTACATGGCTTCATATATTCTTCATATTGCTAGATATTTATAAAAATTTGACACATATTTTCATATATCATTTAACTGTGTCAGCAGCTATGTTTGCATTACATTAAAGAAGTTCGCCACTACTTTTTATGATTGTCCCAATCGATTGCCCCGGTGCCCATAAGTGTTTTTCTAATTACCTTCTGCTGTTCTTCTTGCCTGTGAGCGGTGCCATCGCTGGCCGCTCACAGGCATCACGTGACCCCCGGCGTCAGCTGGCTTTTTCTTCCATTGATGTCACGTCAAGTGAGGTGTGACATCAGTGACGCGGTGCCCACGGTGGCTGATGGGCTGTGGGCGGGGTTTACCCCTAGCGTCACACCCAGCATCCACCGCGCACTTTCCCTATGAATGAGGAGAGGGAAAACACGCGGTGGATGTTGGGTGTGACACGCTGGGCAACCCAGCCCACAGCCCATTACTCGCTGCGGAACACAGCACTGGGTCACGCCCGGCTGCAGCCGGAACTTGACGTGTCAGAGCCGGCTGCAGCCGGGGGGGGGGGTCACGTGATGCCTGTGAGCGGCCAGCGATGGCGCAGCTCACAGGCAAGAAGGACACCAGAAGCTAATTAGAAAAACGCTTATGGGCACAGGGTCAATCAATTGGGGCAATCATAAAATGTAGTGGCCAACTTCTTTAAGTAAAAACAACAAATATCCCAATGTTATGACATTTTTACCCAAAAGAAAATTCTACCCCAAAGATATTCACATAACATTAGATTATAAAATGATGGCGAAGAGAAATGGTCAGAGATCACACTTAAAAAAAAAGAGGGAAATGCATTTCTAAAAAAAAAACAAAAAATACTACAGAAAAATACAGATAAAAAAAGTTAACAAAAAGACATATTAAAATATAAATTAATATAAAGATCCAGATAGGGGGTATATGCAACAGGCTACAAAAATGTATGTCATAAAGTAATAATTCTAGCAATAAATTATTTAATGTATAATAAAATAGATATTTAAATAAAAGAACATTAAATTCAAGTTTTTGGATTAAGAAATGAGTTATATAGATTAGAAGGCAGCAAATAAATAGAAAAGTACACAGACAAGGAAGAGCACTGCAAGTAATAAGTGGATAAAATATGTGCTCAAGCGAAAAAAAAATCATCATTTAATAAGAACAAACTTCCTAATCTTATCAATTTACCTACCGAATCTAAATAATGAATATAGAAGCTGCTAGTTTTAAGTGTAGTTCTATAACCCTGCACACCACACGGGGCAGCAGTAAATAAGGCACACATAAGGGTAAGTAAGGCACCACTATATAAATTATTAAAGTAAAATACAGTAAATGTTCTGCAAAGTACCACTATATAAATAATTGAGTAAATAAATAATTCAGTAAATACACTAATAAGAACTGTAGAGATTATAAAATATAAACTCGAAAACAACAAGTATAAAAAATGCAAAGGTACAAAAATACCAGGAGGGGAACATTGTAATGATAAACTAAGTAATGTGCTCAAAAACAGCTTAATATTTTCCCCACTGTATTTATATAGTGGGAAAAATAAGTATTTGATACACTGCTGATTTTGCAAGTTTTCCCACCTACAAAGAATGGAGAGATCTGTAATTTTTATCGTAGGTACACTTCAAACGTGAGAGACAGAATTTAAAAAAAATCCAGAAAATCACATTGTATGATTTTTACATAATTAATTAGCATTTTATTGCATGAAATAAGTATTTAATGCAATAGAAAAACAGAGCTTAATATTTGGTACAGAAACCTTTGTTTGCAATTATAGAGGTCAGACGTTTCCTGTAGTTCTTTACCACATCTGCACACACTGTAGCAGGGATTTTGGCCCACTCCTCCATACAGATCTTCTCCAGATCTTTCAGGTTTCAGGGCTGTCGCTGAGCAAAATTGAGTTTCATCTCCCTCCAAAGATTTTCTATTGGGTTCAGGTCTGGAGAATGGCTAGGCCACTCCAGGACCTTGAAGTGCTTCTTACGGAGCCACTCCTTAGTTGCCCTGGCTGTGTGTTTCAGGTCATTGTCATGCTGGAAGACTCAGCCACGACTCATTTTCAATGTTCTTATTGAGGGAAGGAGCCTGCTGGCCAAAATCTCGTGATACATGGCCCCATCCCTCTTCCCTTCAATATGGTGCAGTTGTCCTGCCCCTTTGCAGAAAAGCACCCACAAAGTATGATGTTTTTCCCCCATGCTTCACAGTTGGGACAGTGTTCTCAAAGGTTGTACTCATCCTTCTTCTTCCTCCAAACATGGCGAGTGGAGTTGATACCAAAAAGTTCTATTTTGGGCTCATCTGACCACATGACCTCCCATGCCTCCTCTGGATCATGAAGTTGGTCATTGGCGAACTTCAAATGGGCCTGGACATGTGCTGGTGTGAGCAGGGGGACCTTGCGTGCCCTGCAGGATTTTATTCCAAGACGGCATAGTGTGTTACTAACGGTAATGTTTGAGACTGTGGTCCCAGCTCTCTTCAGGCCATTGACTAGGTCCTCCCATGTAGTTCTGGATTGATTCCTGACCTTTCTCAGAGTCATCCGTACCCCATGAGGCGATATCTTACATAGAGGCCCAGACCGAGGAAGATTGACAGTCATCTTGTGTTTCTTCCATTTTATAATAATTGTGCCAACAGTTGTTGCTTTCTCTCCAAGCTGCTTGCCTATTGTCCTGTAGCCCATCGCAGCCTTGTGCAGGTCTACAATTTTATCCCTGGAGTCCTTAGACAGCTCTTTGGTCTTAGCCATAGTGGAGAGGTTGGAGTGTGATTGACTGAGTGTGTAGACAGGTGTCTTATTCTGGGAACAAGATTCAAACAGGTGCAATTAATACAGGTAATGAGTGCAGAGTAGGAGGGCTTCTTAAGGAAAAACTAAGGTCTGTGAGAGTCAGAATTCTTGCTGGTTGGTAGGTGATCAAATACTTATTTCATGCAATAAAATGCAATTTAATTATTTAAAAATCATACAATGTGATTTTCTGTTCTTTAGATTTTGATTCTGTCTCTCACAATTGAAGTGTGCCTAACTATGATAAAAATTACAGACCTCTCAATTCTTTGTAGGTGGGAAAACTTTCAAAATCGGCAGTATATCAAATGCCAAGAGTGTGCAAAGTAGTCATCAAAGCAAAAGGTGGCTACTTTGAAGAACCTAGAATATAAGACATATTCTCAGTTGTTTCACACTTTTTTGTTAAGTATATAATTCCACATGTGTTAATTCATAGTTTTGATGCCTTCAGTGCGAATGTACAATTTTCATAGTCAAGAAAATGCAGAAAATCTTTAAATGAGAAGGTGTGTCCAAACTTTTGGTCTGTACTGTATATATATATATATATATATATATATATATATATATATATATATATATATATATTCATTTAAACACTACCTACTTCAGTAAAGCAGTGGTGGGATCTACACAGTATAATTATAAAAATGGCATTTCCTTTCATACTTTTCTTCATTTAGCTATGGTCACCATCTACTTCTCAGCATGCTCTCCAATTGGTTCTCCAGCTACCAATCTCTCTTCCTCTCCTCTTTCTCTTATTGTCAGGGTTCGGTCCTAGATTTCCTACTCTTTTCTCTGTACACACCTATTGGTCAGTCCATAAGCAGATTTGGGTTTTCACTACCATCTCTGTGCTGATGACACCCACTTATACACATCTTTTACTGACATCATCCCTGCAAGACTACAAAATACCAGTCACCTCCAAGACTAGTGTTGAGTCCATAGTTTTAAACAAGCTCTAAAAATATAACTTTAAAAATTCAAGTTAAAGGAAACACTGAGACCAAAATAGTATTGCTACGGGCACCCCGTAATCCCATTTCTAATACACAGTGAGCTATTTTCCTTTGTATGGATTGACCCATTGCTACATGACATCTGTGTTTTGTACTCCCTCTTTTTCTGGAATAATAATTCAATACCTTGTAATGATATAATTCTCAAGTATAAAATACAATCTCAATTATGTGCATTATAGCTCAATTTTTTTTTCTCTATGTACAAAAACATAAATGTATATGTTGTATTGTCACATAGAAGTTTCTACCTTCCATTAAAGCGGTTTTATCAACATTAATCTTCTAGAGAACACCATCTCTTGGACCCCAGCTCCCAGCTTTGCTGGGGACTGTTCACTCCATAAGGTGGAAGTTCAGACAAGTGAAAAGTGGCATGGTCTGAATTATGCTCTCTCCCAGTCTGCTATGAAGAGCAGTTTTGCCTCTGCAGCATGGGAGAAACAGAGGATGACTAAGGCTGGTCAGATCCAGTGATTCAGTCAACTTTAGAGTGGTGTAGGTGACGCGCCCCTGGGCCTGTGTCGCGCTGCGTTGCGCACGCGGGAGCTTACCCGGAGCCGGATCTCTTGAGGGTTGTAGTCTCGTGGCGGTGATCCGGTCCGTGCCCAGGGAGTCAGACTAAGTGGCGCTGTATCAGCGGTAGATGATGGACGACTACGCCACCCGTTGAATGCAGCTATGGAGCTGCCGCTGCAGGGCAGACCGCTGAGGCCGGTGGTAGGATAGTGCAGCGTAGATGGTATAACCCCCAACGGGAGGGGTATGGCCTCAGGGAAGCCGACGTGGATGATGGGGGTAGCAGGAACCACTCAGAGACGATGCGGTGTAGTTCAGGGTCTTTACTGGTGACAAAGATAGACCCTCCCGGAGTACTGGCTAGCGATTGGGGCCTGGTCAGTCCTTGAGCAGATGGGATCTCCCCTGGCCAGGCGGAGTTGTAGGCCTCCCAAACTGACTGTACTCTTCTGGCTACCTTGCTAGAAGCGAGTATAAGTAGCCCACGTCCCTGAGTGTACCGTGTGGTGCTCACCCGTATGGCCGGTGACTCGGGGCCTTCTAGTGGCTTCCGCTCCACGACGGCGGTGCTGGTCCCACGCGTGCAACCGTGCCTTCGGGTTTCTTGGCCAGAGGACCTGAAATCCCCTGCCGGTCGGTTTCTGCTGCTGGATAGGAGTTAGTCCCCACAGCCTCGGACTCCGGGTCCGGTAAGAAATCTTCTCAGTCAGGGCGAGCTCTGCAGCTGCCAGCCCCTGACTCTTTGTAACACTGCTCCCACAGAGCTTCTGTTGTTTCTTCCTATGCTGCTTCTCTTCTCTGTCTCTACTTCTTCTCTACTCCTGGCATGGCCCAGGAGCTGGGCCCAGCCGGAGCCACAGCTCCCTGTCAGCCCTCCTGGCTGCACTCTCCCTCTGAACTCTCTAACCCTGCCTCAGCCCCAGGTTTATCTAGGGGAAGTTCTTCCCCTCCCAGGACTGGGCAGGAGGTGTGGCATGCACAGGATTCCTGACCAAGAGACCTCCCACCTGCTCTCAGACGTAATATCTCTATCACTGTGGCAACCAGACCCCTGGGGTGTCACATAGGCAGTAAAATATAGAGCCTGCTTATACTGCATGCTCCTTGCCTAGATAACTGCCCAGGCTGGGACTGTAGTGTGGCTGGTAACATAGACAATGAGCTGTACACTAGAAAATTAAAAATCCCTCTGTTGTTCAGAATAGGAAGAATTTTTAATATTTTTACAAGCACTTTGCAATTTTACCCATATTTTTCTTGAGACAACCCCTTTAAGGAACGGCCTTCTAGAAAAATGCCTTAAGTTGGCCTTACATCTTACATAGCAATCATTCAAACCCTCATTTGACTGACAGCTGTTTCTCATAATTTTTCCATTCAAGAACACTGCTATAGAAAGTCACTGCCAAACAGATTAGGTGTTTGATATCAAAATGCTTGGTCTGTCTGTCCGCTAACAACATCTGTCAGGGAAGACTTGAGACACACATAGGACGGCAGATAGCTAATAATTGAGGGTTTAACTATCTTTAACTCTTAAGCCGCCACATCATGTACTATTACATCTTGGTCCCTGGACAAAAATGCAAAGTGATTACTGTCAGCTCCTGAGCTTACAACATCGGCAGCAGATATCAGCTGTAACAAACCAATGACACCCTGCAGCAGCAGCACCAATCCTTACAGTTTAAACCCTTCCATGTTGCAGTCAATAGAGACCAGGGCTGCCACCAGGAACTTCAGGGCCTAATACTAGCAAAATTTTCAGGCCACCTTGAGACTCTGCCCAGATTTCACCCCAGCTCCGCCTCAACCCCTTGCACCTTCCATAATCCCATCGCCCAATCTTGGAAAAACTAAATTTCTGCAACACGTCCTCACCAATCAATCACTCACTCTGTACCTCCCGCTCCCCCGATTCATTATATTTACATGCCCCCCTCTGACTCAATTCATTATGTCATGTCCTCGATTTTTCTCACTCCCACCCTCAATTTATCATCATTTGCTTTCCCTGACACTCAATTCATCATTTACTCTCCCCCACCCCCAATTCATCATCATTTGTTGTCCCCCACCCTCAATTCATC
Source organism: Phyllobates terribilis (assembly GCF_046119375.1). Classification (NCBI taxonomy): domain Eukaryota; kingdom Metazoa; phylum Chordata; class Amphibia; order Anura; family Dendrobatidae; genus Phyllobates; species Phyllobates terribilis. The sequence goes on from NW_027362763.1 coordinate 569,570,497, forward strand.
ATCATTTAATGTTCCTCATCCCCCAGTTTCAATACATCATCATTTACTCTCCTCACCCTCAATTCATTATCATTTACTGTCCCCCATCCCCCAGCCTAAATTCACCATTATCTGCTTTCCCCCCACGCTTAATTTATTATCATTTGCTGTACCCCAACTTCAATTCATCATTATTTGATGGCCATGGAGCTCCAGGAAGGCTACATGCACCGAGATGTGCGCCGCCGATGGCTGTATACCGATGCACAATACTTTATTTACCCTGGGGCCCGGTGAGCAGAAGCACAAGACGGTGGGCCCGAACTCAGTCTGGGTCCCCCTCTTTACTTCTGCTCACCTAGCCTCATATGCCAGTAAGGGCAGTAATGCCCTGATGGCGGCTCTGATAGAGACCATAGCATCTAAGTGGTTGACAGAGTTCCCTCTATTCTCCTAACTCCCCATACCCAGCGTTTGAGGGTTGCCATTATTAGGTCTACAGCTACGGAAACCTATTAAGCCCTACCAGCAACAAAATGTAATAGACTGAACGTCAGTGTGAAACGGACAGGCATAAAACATTGCATGATATCTTTCTATGTGTTGTATGATATTAACAAGTTCACAAATATGGAGAGTGAGGCAGCACATCCAGTGAAATGCACCTTTTATTAACCCATGCAACATTTCAGCTCCAGTGAGCTTCTCTCAAGCATGGATTAATAATTCTAGAAATTTCACTGAAAGTGCTGTGTCACTCTCCATATTTTTTGACTATATTGGTGACTGTTGGACCAAGTCCTTAGAAGCATGCACCCCCACTTTCAAATTGCCAGTGCTGCTGCATTTCCTTTCACTTCCATTTAGTATTACACAGTTAAATGTGCATGTCCCATAGCAGGACTAAGTAAAAAAAAACAGTTTTAGAAAATTAAAAAAATCCATGTAAAAATGTAATTGTAAATCACCTTTTTAAGTCCTTTATTATTGAAAAAAAGTGTTAAAACAATATATATTTGGTAGCACCGCATTTGTAACATCCTGAACTATAAAATCTATGTCACTTAACCTGTCCAGTGAAAGTCATAAGAAAATGCAGAAAAAAAGCAACTATTGTTGCTAATAATTGAATAAAAAAAACCATTAAAAAGTCACATGAACTCAAAACTTGTAATAAAAAACATAGTTCATCTTGCAAAAAAATAAGCCATCAAACACCCTTGTTAATTAAAAAATAATAAAAGTTATTACACTTAAATATAAAAGACACAAAATTAAATTTTATAGTGAATAAGTAATAAAATATAAATAATTAGATATATTTGGTTATGGCCATGTCAGTAATGATTATTATCATTTCAAGTGAAGACAGTAAAGAAAAAAATAAAACAAAGCCACTTTGCCACCTGTAAAATAGAATAAGAAACAATCAAACAGTCACATTTTGTCCCCCCAAAAAACAAGTCCCATATACCCCATATAGACAAAAAATAAAAGTTATGACTTTTGTTGATGTCAACACATAACAAAATGTATACGGTAATTAAAAAAACAAGAATTTCATAGTGAAAAAGTAATGAAACATAAAAAGTATTCTTATAATTGATATCACTGTGAAGATAAGAACCTGTACTATAAATGTACATTGTAAATTTAAGTATAAAATCACTTTTAAGCCATTACTTATTAATAGCCATAAATGTCTGTATTCATCTTGCTTTGTGAACAGGGGAATGGGCATTTTGTAAATGGCCTTTCCCAATTTCATACCATTATTCCTCTAACACCAAATATTACAATAGGGGCTTTGCATTCATTGATCAGACTTCAGGATCATGAAATGTGATTCATTACTCCAAACAACTAATTTGAACTTCTTCAGTTTTCTAAGGTACCAAAGGTAGGCAATAAATATTATCTATAGTGCAATTTGTATCTGAAAGTTTAGGATATAAAGCCAAATCATAAACTATATTTGCAGGCATGTGTTTTGGAATGTTTGCTGCTCATCAGCGCAAAGCAGAATGTCTAATTTGCTTCTAACCCAGCCAAATCTGACCTCCTGCTTTGCACTGATGAGGGGCAAACATCCTGAAACATGTCTGCAAATGGAGGTTTTGGTTTCACTTCTTAAAGCTTGACATTGACTTTTACAATCTTTACATGCAAAAGGTGGTACTAGAATTCCAGTCCTTTCTGAAGAGGCTATTTGCATATTTGAAATTCTTTGAGGAACATTGCATGGCTTAAAAGTCTCCTTACGCCGGCTTGGCACTCTCCAAAGGAGAAACATTATCCTGAAAATGTAGGCACTTTTGAGAAATATTAAAGAAGAAAAACAACCAAAGGCTGCAAGGTATACAAAACTGTACACCAGCTCACCAAAAAGCCTATTAAATTGTTATATACTTTTTGTCTTACAATAATAACAGAAATCCATGTTCACATCCACAAAAAAAAAAATACAAAAGCAGTTTGTGAATATTTCATTTACATCATACCCATGGTAAACTAATGTGTATGTCTCTTACAACTTGACCTGTTTTATGGGAGCTTTGCAAAAATATCTGAAATACCGTAAAAGACATTAGGTACAAAATGTACAGCAAAAACAGCCATGTGACAGTGTAATAAATACAGCCCAACAATGACCAAAGGTAACATATGTAAATATTATCTAATCCACGGAATAAATCAGTTGTGAGACTGTCTGCTGCTGCCAGAGATGGAAATTGATGTAATCCAGATGCAAGAGACAAACAGAACATGTGAGAGTGTAATGTAGAGATTAATCCCTTGAAATAAATGATTAAATGTGTTATCCTCTTACAATATTCCTGGCTCCTGTGACAATTTCTGACCAAACAACATGGCACAATGATAAGAAGAAGCCAAAGACTAACAGTTAAGTTTTTGAAAAATTACAATTGATGAAGAGGATGTTTAATTCATGTATTATAACTAGTGATGAGTGAGCACTAAAATGCTCGGGTACTCGTTGCTCGTGTCGAGTCCATTGGAATACTCAGGTGCTTGACCCGAGCAACGAGCCCAATGTAAGTCTATGGGAAACTCGAGCATTTTTCAGGCGGCTCCCCCGGCGGTCTGCAGAGGGCCTAAAAATTGCCCAAATCGATGGGAACAGTGCTCAAATGACTTGGGAACAGCATGCGGAAGACCCCTGGAAGCATTTCTGACTCCCAGATCACTGCTGTCAGCAACGTGGTCAGAGTATTACGCCACTTTTACAGACTCACAATAAAATATACAAAAATGAAACCAAAATGGATTTTTCTGGGAAATATATTAAGGAACATCCTTTCCAGGGTAATGACTTGTATATAAGGCAAAATAAATAACCAAAAACAAAAATACTCCTCCACACCTTGGGCTATGTTCACACGTAGCGTTTTTGATGCGTTTTTGCACTTTTGAATTGCTTTCAACCAAGACAAATGCATTCACCAGGAAATGTCATTTTAACATTTTACAACCTTATCTGGCCATGTGGTGTGTGACACATCATCAGACGCATGCATACAGTGCTGAAAAGACATGGGAACAGCATGGAGAATACCTCTGGAAGCATCTCTGACTCTCAGGTCACTGCCTAAAAATGTGCCCATCATAAGTGATCCTTGGCGCATGCGAAGATGCCTCCCGCCATGCATCTGTCATTGCAGACTTGCAACAATCACCGTCCACGTCCTTGTCCCAGTGCAGTGTTCAGTTGTCCCTACCCCATTCCTTGGAATTCAAGAGCAAGTATGCAGGCAGCCACCCACCCACCGGCTGCAATACTATACTGTCAAATTTTTAACAGCTGCTTGCACTTGAAATGTGGCCTATTAGGCTCATGGAGGCAGAAGCTTTTCACAACCTCATGCCGGTGGCGGCCAGGTGTCCATACTCGACACCATGGTATTAGCACTGCCCCCAGTACCAGTAGCGAAGCCATCCCCAATTTCCTTCTCAGGAATTTTATTTGGTAGACTGAGTGGCTGCCCAAATACATTTTCTCACAAAGGAGCTGAAGATAGAGTGGCAGTAGGTGCAAGTTTCTCCAGCCTGTTAGATATCAGAGGGTGAACGGCAGCACACTGGATCAGTGGTTAGCACTAAAGTCTTGCAGCGCTGGGATCCTGGGTTCAAATCCCAGCAAGGACAACATCTGCAAGGACTTTGTATGTTCTCCAAGTGTTTGCGTGTGTTTCCTCTTCAGTAAAATAGCAGTCATAGAGTGTCCGGGAACCTTCCCACACACTTTTCTTAGCCAGGACTGCTTCTCGGCAGGGTTGGACGATCCCACCAGAGAATCCTCTGGTGTGCCTTGGCTTCTACCTCAGGAGAGTTCATGATAGCGCTAACTTTGCAGCTGCTATGGGGCTCTTGAGCGGGTGAGAAAGATTAGCCCTCAGAATCAAATCCTCTGGTGGGCACAGTGTTTTTCAATCTGAAACAGCTTCTCAGTGGGAGTTGTATTTCACCACAGCCATATTCTTTAGCTCGGTGAAAGGACTGGCATAGAGGGAAACCGTATCTACCTCAGCTGTCATTTCTCCGTCACCAGGTTCCACCCATTGTTACACACGACCATGCTTGGCTGTATGTTCAGCGGTGAGAGCCACAGATCAGGCTGCTGTGTTACAGATTTCAACAACTCTGCAGCACTGGGCGGTTTGTCAATTAAGCATTAAGCATGTTATCTTCAGCACAGCCTGTTGCCACTTGGCCAAGGCAGTGCTGCAGTGCTGTCAGGTTGTGACTGATGTGGAGGAGGAGGTGCATGAGCTGAACTATGTGATTACATTGAGGTTAAATTGGTGATGCTGTTTTTTATACTAAAGAAAGATCCTATTGTTCTGTTTTTTTTATTTTTTAAGACAAATGCATTCACCGGGAAATGTCATTTTTACATTTTACAACCTTATCTGGCAATGTGGTGTGTGACACATCATCAGACAGATCCTTTTTTATTTATGATGGAGGGACACTGAAAGTCATAAAGCTTATTTTTATAGGGACATCAGATGGCCATTACTATTCTTAAAAGGCCAGCAGTCGGCCCTAGCTATTGTTAGAGAGCCATCAGCCGGCTATGCTTTGTTGTTCCCATTATTAACAATTGGGTCTCCTATACTGTTATTGCGTATGCAGTGACTGCAAGGGCTGCCAAAAATTTGGACGCAACCCAATACCCCTTTGAAGAGATATGGAGGAGGGTGTCAGTAAAAAAAAAGGTTCCCATTATAAAGGAGCCGGTCCTATAGTGGTAATTCCCATGCTGTGACTGCAAGGGCTGCCAAAATTTGGGAAAAACCCCACTAAGAATTTAAAGACACATAGAGCAGGGCCACAGTAACAAGGTACGACATGTTCCCATTAGAAAGGAGAGGATCTGCTATACAGTTATAGGGTATGCAGTGAGTCCAACGGCTGACCAATTTTAGGAAAAACCCCACTAAGAATTTAAAGACACACAGAGCAGGGACACAGTAACAAGTACGACATGTTCCCATTAGAAAGGAGAGGGTCTGCTATACAGTTATAGGGTATGCAGTGAGTTCAACGGCTGACCAATTTTAGGAAAAACCCCACTAAGAATTTAAAGACACATGGAGCAGGGCCACAGTAACAAGTACGACATGTTCCCATTAGAAAGGAGAGGATCTGCTATACAGTTATAGGGTATGCAGTGAGTCCAACGGCTGACCAATTTTAGGAAAAAACCCTCTAAGAATTTAAAGACACCCAGAGCAGGGACACAGTAACAAGTACGACATGTTGCCATTAGAAAGGAGAGAGTCTGCTATACAGTTATAGGGTATGCAGTGAGTCCAACGGCTGACCAATTTTAGGAAAAACCCCTCTAAGAATTTAAAGACACATGGAGCAGGGCCACAGTAATGACAAATTCCCATTAGAAAGGAGAGAGTCTCCCATAGTGTTAGCCTATGCAGTGAATGCAAGGGCTGCCAAAAATTTGGAGGCACTTCAATGCCCCTTGGAAGAGACGTGGAGGAGGACCTCATAAAATAATGTTCCCATTAGAAAGGAGCGGGCCTCCTATACTTGTAATGCCCATGTACTAAGTGTATGGGCTGACAAACATTTACCCCTGGGGGGTATACATGAACATACTGTATAACATTTTTTTTTATGGTCATCATAATCACCCTTTAAAAATTTGTGGGTGTTGCATCACGGACTACGGTCACCCTGGTGATGTGGTGGTGGAGGATGAGGAGAAGGAGCAGGACAAGAGCAAATAGCCAAAATCAGGAAGCATATACTCATGTGTGGGTGTGAAAAGGTGCATGGGAATACACCTCTCAAGAAAAGACACTGATTTGAGTTTGTTACCCTGCTATCATTCGGTGGTGTTGAGAAGTCAGGCCTAATCCAGCCCTTGTTCATTTTTATAAGAGTCAGCCTGTCAGCATGTTCAGTTGACAGGCGGATGCGCTTGTCAGTTATAATTCCACCAGCGGCACTAGAAACCCGCTCTGATAAAATGCTGGCGGCAGGGCAGGCCAGGACCTCCGAGGCATAGAGAGCCAGTTCATTCCACGTATCCAGCTTAGATACCCATTAATTATAAGGCACAGAGGAATCACGGAGGACGTTGGTACGGTCGGCAAGGTACTCCCTCAGCATCTTCCCAAACTTTGCACTCCTTGTGAGAGTACCCCACGCCTCAGAGCCTGTGCAATGGGAAGGTCTGAGAAAACTCTCCCAGAACTTTGACAGTGTTCCCCTGTCTCTGCTGGATTGAAGTTGTGTCCCTCTCGCCTGTACTCCTTGGTTGTCCAACGAAGTGTGCCCTCTGCCGCCAGCGTTTTCAGATGGGAATTTTTTTAATAGTTCCGCAACAAGGGCCTTCTGGTACTGCCCCATTTTTGTAGACCTGTACACCTCAGGAATAAGAGATATAAAGTTCTCCTTGTAGCGTGGGTCTAGAAGTGTGACCAACCATTAATGACTGTCACCCAAAATTTTGAGAACGCGAGGGTCATGGGAAAGGCAGCGTAACATAAACTCAGCCATGCGTGCCAGACTACTAACAGGCAAGACTTCGTGTCCTCACCAAGAGGATGACTGACCATGCTCTCCTCCTCCTCCTCTCTATCCTCTGGCTATCCACGCTGAACAGACGGTATGACAGCTGTGCAGCTAGTACCGTCTAAAGTGCTTGAAAATAGCTCCTGTTCTTCCTCCTCCTCCTCCTCTTCCTCATTGTCACCCAATCCACGTTGGGATGAGATGAGGCTTGGCTGTGTGTAATCACCCTGTATCGTTCCTTGCTCCATCTCATCGTTCTCCGCCTGCAATACATCCTCTTTGATTGTGAGCAGAGCGTTTCAGAAGACAGAGAAGTGGTATGGTGACGCTAATTATGGCGTCATCGCCGCTCACCATCTTGGTGGAGTCCTCAAAGTTTTAGAGGATGGTACATATGTCTGAAATCCATGTCCACTCCTGAGGTCTTATGTGTGGAGTCTGAACTGAATACCGACAGCCTTGTTGATGCTGGTACTCAACAACTGCCCTCTTCTGCTCACAAATCCTTCTCTACACTGCAGATGTTGGGTTCCAATGCGTGGGGACATCACACACCAGTCTGTGAGCCGGAAGCTGCAAACGCTGCTGAAACACTGCAAGGGCGGCGGAAGCTGTAGCTAACTTTCTAAAATGGGCACACAGGCGGCGTACTTTAACAAGCAGATCCGGCAGCTCCGGGTAGGATTTTAGAAACTGCTGAACCACGAGGTTAAGCACATGGGCCAGGTATGGTACATGTGTGAGCTTGCTTCGCTTCAGAGCCGCCACCAGGTTCCGGCCATTGTCACACACGACCATGCCTGGCTGTAGGTTCAACGGTGTGAGCCACAGTTCTGCCTGCTCTTTCAGAGCTGTCCACAACTCTTCAGCATTGTGCGGTTTTTCACCTAAGCATATTAGCATCAGCACAGCCTGTTGCCGCTTGGCCGAGGCAGTGCTTCTAGCTTGTGAATGATGTGGTCATTTCGGAGATGGAGGCTGAAGAAGAGGGGGAGGCTGAGGAAGATGAGGTGCAGGAGCTGTACACTGTGGGGGAAACCATTATTGACCTAGGGCCCGCAATCCTTGGCGTCGGGAGGACGTGTTCCGTCGCAAGGTCCGACTGGGTCCCGGCTTCCACTATGTTAACCCAGTGTGCCATCAGTGAGATGTACCGTCCCTGCCCACAAGCACTTGTCCACGTGTCCGTGGTTAGGTGGACTTTACCGGTAACTGCGCTGTTGAGAGCACGGCTAATGTTTTGAGACACGTGCTTGTGTAATCCGGTGACGGCACACCGGGAGAAATAGTGGCGGCTGGGGACCGAGTACCGAGGGACGGCCGCCGCCATCAGGTTGCGGAATGCTTCCATCTCCACGAGCCTAAAAGGCAACATTTCGAGCGCAAGCAGTCGTGAAATGTGAGAATTTAGTAGTGTGGCCTGTGGGGCGTTGGCTGCATATTTGAGCTTGCGTTCCAAGGACTGGGGTATGGACAACTGAACGCTGCACTGGGACAAGTACATGGACGTGCTTCCTGATGCTGCTACTTGAGAGTGTGCAACGACAGGTGCAGGGCAGGAGGCGTCTTCGCATGCACCATGGACAGGGGATTGGCTTGCATGCACAACAGCGGAAGAAGCAATGCTGCCACCCGCAGACACTGTTCCTGGTCCCTGGGGTTTGGCCCACAAAGTTGGGTGCTTTGCTGCCATGTGTCTGATCATGCTGGTGGTGGTCAGGCTGGTCGTTTTACCACCCCTGCTGATGCTAGCCTGGCAGGTGGTGCAAATAGCCTTTTTGGGGTTATCGGCAGAGTCTTTAAAAAACAACCAGACTCGAGAAGACCTAACAGTTGTACTGGCAACTTCCTTCGTGTTGGTGTTACGGGGAACGGTTGTTTGCCTTCTGTCTGCGGCCACCACACTGCTTCTTCCTGCCTGTTGGGGTGCTCTGCCTCCCTTCCCCTGTGTGCTGCTGTCCTCGCTCTGCATGTCCTCCTGCCAGGTTGGGTCAGTTACTATATCATCCACCACCTCGCTTTCCACTTCTTCACCCTGGTCCTCCTCCTGACTTTCTGTCAATTGTGTCTCATCATCGTCCACCTCTTGTGACACTTTCCCACAGTCGCCTTCATGTGACCGTGGCTGCTCACATATTTGGCCATCGCTACACACGATCTCCTCTTGCCCCGCTTCAAGTGGACCGGGCGAGAGGCCCGAATCTATAAATGGAAAAGTGAACAGCTCTTCAGAGTGTCCATGTGTGGGATCAGTTGTCTCTGAGTACTCGGCCTGGTGGGAGGAAGAGGATCAGGGTGAGGAATATGCGGTCCAGACTCACGGCTACTGAGACTTGACCATGTGGAAGACAGGGTGGTGGTGGTGGCTAAGTGACTGGAAGCATTATCCGCTATCCAATCAACAACCTTTTGAAACTGCTCTGAGCTCAATAGTGGTGTGCTGCGGTCCCCTAGAAATTGGGACAGGAAGGTCAGGCGAGAAGATGTGGGTGTTTGTTGTGGCACAATTTCGGCTTGCCCACGGCCTTGTCCTCCACCTCTGCATGCACCATTACCATCACGTCCAGTTCCCGTCCCTTGCCACGTGCCTTGCCCATTTTAAATGGAGGACAATACATTCCACGCTCACTACAAATGACTGAGTTTGGAGCGAACTTATATGTGATCCGTGTGATAGAGAAAACAGAGTTTTAAATACCTGGCCTGTAGGTAAGTAGTTTGTACAGCAAACTGCGGTGAATTGCTTCAATGACACACTAAAGGAAATTTTTAATGGAGGCCAGAAATGGCAGTATTTTCTGACAACGTATATGTGATCCGTTTGGCGGAGAAAACACAATTTTCAATAGCTGGATTTCTAGCGCTGTAATATGGAAAGGACCTGGTTGTATTCTGCCGAGCCAAAAAGAAAATGGCACAGAAAAAATTGTGTTCTCTGGATTGCTTTTTAAGCAAACAATGAGGATTAAAATCCAAAGAAAAGTATTCCTGGCCACTGAGTCCTGAGCCTTTGTATAGAAATATCTAACAGCAGCAGAAGGCAGAATTGGAATGGAGCCTCTTGTGCTATATGCACTGCAGTCTGCTATATACACTGCCTGCCTATACACCCTGCCTGCCTGATATCTCTGCAGATGGATTAGTCCTCAGAAGGACTGTTTGTTAAGATGGATATGTGTAATGTATGGTTTTTCTCCCTACACTACCTAATACACGATCAAATCTCTCCCTGACACAGCAGCAGCTCTCCCTACACTGTCTGATCCGGAGTGACTGTGACGAGCATGGCGGGGCCAGGTCTGATATAGACCTGATGACGCTGTGCGGCCAGCCAATCACTGTAATGCCCACAACCAACATGGCTATGGCATTATAGTGCATGGCAGGCAATCCCTGCATGTTCATTGGCTCTCTAAAGAGCGCCAAACATGCAGGGAGTGAACCCGAGTACCCGCCCGATCAACCCGGAAATACTCGGCGAGCGTTGAGCATCTCGAGCAGTGAGTTGGTCGTGCGAGCACCGAGCAGTAGCGAGCATGCTCGCTCATCACTAATTATAACTATAGGTAAAATTAAGAAAAAGCAAACATTTTTTATGAAATTGTTCCATTTTAAGGTGTTGAGGTGTTGTCAATTTTTTAGACAAAATTGGGCAGGTAATGCTTTAAAATAACAAAATAAGCAGTCTGGACTATTCGAGAGCTGCCACTTCATTGTTCCCTGCTGGTCTTTATTGACAGTGCTCTATTGGTGATTTCTTATGTGAAACACGTAACAACTGCAGCCAATCACTGTCCTCAGCAGCGATGTAATGACTGCAGTTGCAGCAGTAGCCACTGCGACTGGGCCAGGCAGGTCGGGCCCCCTGAAGCCAGCAGAAACTTTAACCGCATGAGCGTCCTCGGACGCACATCAAATTGAAGTGTATTGCTGCGCACAGACACATTGGGTCCGAGCGCCACAATACACGCTGCCGTCCAATCAGAGGCCAGCAGCTGACATCGGTGTGCACGTGACGGGACTCATGGCAGTGGCGTCATACGCTCCCGTTGTACGACAAAGTCAGCTTCCGGTTTCACAAGAGGATGCGTGCGGCAGGAAAGGTGAGTATTTATTTATTTTAAAAAATCAGTGGCCATACTAATACTTGGATGACTATGGAGTGCATTATACTTTATGGGTGACAATGGGGTGTATTATACTTTATAGATTACTATGGGGTGCATTATATTTTGTGGATGACTATGGGGTTATTATACTTTATGGATTACTATGGGGGTGTATTATACTTTATGGGTCACTATGGGCTGTATATTATACTTTATGGATGACTATGGGGTGCATTATACTTTATGGATGACTGTGGGGTACATTATACTTTATGGATGGCTACTGGGTACATTATACTTTACAGAGGACTATAGGGTGCATTATACTTTATGGATGACTACGGGGGTTCATTATACTTAATGGATGACTATGGGGTGCATTATATTTAATGGATGACTATGGGGGTGCATTATACCTTATGGAGGACTATGTGGGTGCATTACACTTTATGCATGACTATGGGGTGCATTATACTTTATGGATGACTATGGTGGTACATTATATTTTATGGATGACTATGGGATTGCATTATATTTTATGGATGACTATGGGGGTGCATTATACTTTATAGATAACTACAGTATGGGGATGCAGTATGTTTTATGGATGACTATGGGCTGTACATTATGCTACATGGATAACTATGAGCTGTGCAGCTCATTATATGGAGGACTATGGGATGCATTATATTATATGGAGGACTAAGGGAGGTGCATTATGCAGTGGGTACGGAAAGTATTCAGACCCCTTTAAATTTTTCACTCTGTTTCATTGCAGCCATTTGGTAAATTCTAAAAAGTTCATTTTTTTCTCATTAAGGTACACTCTGCACCCCATCTTGACTGAAAAAAAACTGAAATGTACAAATTTTTGCAAATGTATTAAAAAAGAAAAACTGAAATATCACATGGCCATAAGTATTCGGACCCTTTGTTCAGACACTCATATTTAAGTCACATGCTGTTCATTTCCTTGTGATACTCCTTGGGATGGTTCTACTCCTTCATTGGAGTCCATCTGTGTTTAATTAAACTGATAGGACTTGATTTGCAAAGGCACACACCTGTCTATATAAGACTCACAGCTCATAGTGCATGTCAGACCAAATGAGAATCATGAGCTCAAAGGAACTGCCCAAGGAGCTCAGAGACAGAATTGTGGCAAGGCACAGATGTGGCCAAGGTTACAAAAGAATTTCTGCATTACTCAAGGTTCCTAAGAGCACAGTGGCCTCCATAATCCTTAAATGGAAGAAGTTTGGGACCACCAGAAGTCTTCCTAGACCTGGCCGTCCAGCCAAACTGAGCAATCATGGGAGAAGAGCCTTGGTGAGAGAGGTAAAGAAGAACCCCAAAATCACTGTGGCTGAGCTCCAGAGATGCAGTAGGGAGATGGGAGAAAGTTCCACAAAGTCAACTATCACTGCAGCCCTCCACCAGTCGGGCCTTTATGGTAGAGTGGCCCGACGGAAGCCTCTCCTCAGTGCAAGACTTATGAAAGCCCGCATAGAGTTTGCTCAAAAACACATGAAGGAGTCCCAGACTATGAGAAATAAGGTTCTCTGGTCTGATCAGACGAAGATAGAACTTTTTGGTTATAATTCTAAGCGGTATTTGTTGAGAAAACCAGGCACTGCTCATCACTTGCCCAATACAATCCCAACAGTGAAACATGGTGGTGGCAGCATCATGCTATGGGGGTGTTTTTCAGCTGCAGGGACAGGATGGTTGCAATTGAAGGAAACATGAATGCGGCCAAGTACAGAGATATTCTGGATGAAAACCTCTTCCAGAGTGCTCTGGACCTCAGACTTGGCCTAAGGCTCACCTTCCAGCAAGACAATGACCCTAAGCACACAGCTAAAATAATGAAGGAGTGGCATCAGAACAACTCTGTGACCATTCTTGAATGCCCCAGCCAGAGCCCTAACCTAAACCCAATTGAGCATCTTTGAGAGACCTGAAAATGGCTGTCCACCAACGTTCACCATCCAACCTCACCGAACTGGAGAGGACCCACAAGGAAGAATGGCAGAGGATCCCCAAATCCAGGTGTGAAAAACTTGTTGCATCATTCCCAAGAAGACTCATGGCTGTACTAGCACAAAAAGGTGCTTCTACTCAATACTGAGCAAAGGGTTTGAATACTTATGACCATGTGATATTTCAGGTTTTTTTAAAATTAAATTTGCAAACATTTCTACATTTCTGTCTTTTCAGGCAAGATGGGGTGCAGAGTGTACTTTAATGAGAAAAAAAAGAACTTTTTAGAATTTACCAAATGGCTGCAATGAAACAAAGAGTGAAAAATTTAAAGGGGTCTGAATACTTTCCGTACCCTCCGTACTTCTTCTATGGAGCCCCATGACTTCTATGTATGCCCCTGGTGAGTATAATGGTTAATTTTCTTCTATACAGCGGCAGAACAGGGGGCATATACCAAGATGAGGGATATACACTGTGTGCAGAATTATTAGGCAAGTTGTATTTTAGAGGATTATTTTTATTATTGATCAACATCTATGTTCTCAATCAACCCAAAAGACTCATAAATATCCAAGCTTAATATTTTTGGAAGTTGGAGTGTTTTTTTTTTAGATTTGGCTATCTTAGGAGGATATCTGTTTGTGCAGGTAACTATTACTGTGCCGAATTATTAGGCAACTTAATAAAAACCAAATATAATTCCATCTCACGTGTTTATTTTCACCAGGTAAACCAACATCAGTGCACAAACTTTAGAGATAAACATTTCTGATATGCAAAAACAAAAACCAAAAAAATTAGTGATCAATATAGTCACCTTTCTTTATGATAACACTCAACAGCCTTCCATCCATAGATTCTGTCAGTTGCTTGATCTGTTTTCGATCAACATTGCGTGTAGCAGCCATCACAGCATCCCAGACACTGTTCCGAGAGGTGTATTGTTTTCCCTCCCTGTAGATCTCACATTTTATGATGGACCACAGGTTCTCTATGGGGGTTCAGATCAGGTGAACAAGGGGGCCATGTCATTATTTTTTCTTCTTTTAGACCTTCACTGGCCAGCCATGCTGTGGAGTAGTTGGATGCATGTGATGGAGCATTGTCCTGCATGAAAATCAAGTTTTTCTTGAACTATACCGACTTCTTCCTGTACCACTGCATGAAGAAGTTGTCTTCCAGAAACTGGCAGTAGGTCTGGGAGTTGAGCTTCACTCCATCCTCAACCCGAAAAGGTTCCACAAGTTCATCTTTGATGATACCAGCCCATACCAGTACCCCACCTCCACCTTGCTGGCATCTGAGTCGGAGTGGAGCTCTCTGCCCTTTACTGATCCAGCCTCTGGCCCATTCATCTGGCCCATCAAGAGTCACTCTCATTTCATCAGTCCATAAAACCTTTGAAAAATCAGTCTAAAGATATTTCTTGGCCCATTCTTGACGTTTTATCTTATGTTTCTTGTTCAAAGGTGGTCGTTTTTCAGCCTTCCTTACCTTGGCCATGTCCCTGAGTATCGCACACTTTGTGCTTTTTGGTACTTCAGTAACGTTGCAGCTCTGAAATATGGCAAAACTGGTGGCGAATGGCATCTTGGCAGCTTCACGCTTGATTTTCCTCAATTCGTGGGCAGTTATTTTGCGCCTATTTTGGCTAACACGCTTCTTGCGACCCTGTTGGCTATTTGCCATGAAACGCTTGATTGTTCGGTGATCACGCTTCAAAAGTTTGGAAATTTCAAGACTGCTGCATCCCTCTGCAAGACATCTCACAATTTTGGACTTTTCAGAGCCCGTCAAATCTCTCTTCTGACCCATTTTGCCAAAGGAAAGGAAGTTGCCTAATAATTAAGCACACCTTATAAAGGGTGTTGATGTCATTAGTCAACACCCCTCCTCATTACAGAGATGCACATCACCAGATTTACTTAATTGGTAATTGGCTCTCAAGCCTATGCAGCTTGGAGTAGGACAACATGTATAAAAAGTATCATGTGATCAAAATACTCATTTGCCTAATAATTCGGCACACAGTGTACATCAGGATGGGGCCCAGGATAACGGAAATATAGCAGAATGGGCGATTTGTATAAAAGGATGGGGCCAGGATGAGGGACATATATACCAGGATGAGGGACATATATACCAGGATATATATAATTTATTCAGGATATGGGGGGCCCGGTCCAAATCTTGCACCGGGGACCATCAGTCTCTAGTTATGCCACTGGTCCTCAGCATTCATGCCAAGGTATATGGTGCGAATCAGCAGAGGCCAGTGTTTGGCTGCAGAGGTCACAAAAGCAACACACATCTAAGTATTCCCTCTGGAGAAGATCCACAGCGAAACTGATCAGCATTGTGGTTTTGAATATGGCAGAATGTAACTTTAGGCTGTAATGCAATTTTGCTGCATATTGTCCCAGTTTTCAAAAATATAAAAAGGTCCACAAATGCTCCTCCACAAAACTGCACGCAGGTGACAAATAGCATAGCTTGCATACAGTCAGCAGGCAAGAATAGTAATCAGTGTCAGTTTTGTTTATGGAAAATTTCTTTTATTTTTCCAGCAGGTTTAGAGGATATATACAGGCTTAGTTCTCACGCCTTATGACAGCCTATCTGGTGTGTACACGATCACTGATAAATTAAAAAGAGGCTTAAGAATCTATTCAGGAGACTCATGTATATGGTAAGCTCACATGGGAGATAAAAGAAATCATATTTTTGGTTTAGGATTTGTGCAAAGGTTTTAGGCAGCTGTAGTGAAGATGCTGCATAGTAAGAATGCTTTAAAAAATAGAAGTATTAATATTTTTACCAATTAACAAAATTCAAAATGAATTATCCAAAGAGAAAACCAAATCAAATTAATATTTGGTATGACCACCATTTGCTTTCAACACAGCATCAAAACATCAATTCTTCTAAATGAACAGTACATGCTCAGATCTTCTGAAAATATACGCTTGCATAAATCCTTCTGTCTCCTCATGTAATCCCAGGCAAACTAGATGATATTGAGATCAGGGTTCTATGGGCCCATATCATCACTTCCTGGTCTCTCTGTTCTTCTTTATGCTGAAAATAGTTATTAACATTGGTTGTATGTTTTGGGTTGCTGTCCTGCTGCAGAATTATTTTGGAGACAATCAGATGCCTCCCTGGTGGTACTGCATGATGGATAAGTATCTTACTTTTATTTCGCATTATTGAGGACACCATTAATCTTGACCAAATTCACATCTGTTTTCTGAAGTGAAGCCTCAAACTTGAAAGGAAATTCCATCCTTCTTGAATGTGGCCATCTCCCGCAATGGTCACTCTCCAGTCCTTCAGCAAGCACACTGCCTTGTGTTACAGCCAAATATTCACATTTTGACTTATCAATTCAGAGCACCTGCCATTTTGTGCATGTCAGTTTATGTTTTCATGCATAGTTGAGTCACTTGCCTTTCCATGTCACAGGTATGATTTTTGGCCATAATTCTTCCATGAAGACCACTTCTAGGCAGACTGTTCCGAACAGTAGATGAATGTAGCCAGCTCCAACTAGTTCGGTTCTGAGCTGATGGCTTTGCTGACAACTTCTCATTTGACAAGGACATAATCATGGTGCATGATGTGTCTTTCATCCACTATATTTAGTTTCCTTAGCCGACCATTGCGTCTAGGGTCCTCAAAATTGCCCATTTATTGATGTCCTCAATGCTGAGAAATACAGCAAGATACTTATCCATCATACAATCCTATCACGGAGATGTCTCCAAATTTATTCTCTAGCAGACAACGACCCCAGACATAAAGACAAAGACAATATCATAAAGAACTATCTTCAACATAAAGATGAACAAGAAGCCCTGGAAGTGGTGACATGGGATTACATGTAGAGACAGAAGGATTAGCACATGTCTACATCCACAGAAGATCTCGGGTTAGTTCTCCAATATGTTTGGAGTAACCTCCCTGCTGAGTTCCTTAAAAAAAATGTGTAATAGTATACTCAGAAGAATTTAAAAATTCAGTACACGCAAGACCATGTCCTCCTTTTTTTAGCCGTTTGTTATACAGTATATATAGTTATATACATATATATACGCTGCTCAAAAATTATAAAGGGAACACTAAAATACCACATCCTAGATATCACTGAATGAAATATTCCAGTTGCAAATCTTTATTCATTATATAGTGGAATGCGTCTAGAACAATAAAACATAAAAGTGAATGTAAATCAAAACCAATATGCCAGAAGGGGATATATTAAGCAGCTCCACCCTCTAGAAATTATCTGAGCATAGGTCCTAGTTGCACTTTGTCTCTAGTTCCCTGTCAATGTGCATTATTGTGACTCTCCTGTTACCGACTCGGCTTGGTTACTTGTTTGATCTGATCTCTCTGCTTCTGACGTTGGCTTTGTATTTTGAACCTGTGCTGCCTGCCCCATCTTCGGACTGTCTAACCACATCTCTGTCTTTGCCCTCTGTACTTCGCATTTGTGCCTCTGACCTGAAGGTCAGCTCCTGCAGGTCCTGATACTACCTTGGAGTGGCACCTGGTGACAACCCTAAGTGCCCAAGGCTATCCTCACCATCAGAGACTCTAGTGAAGACCAGGTAGTCACTTACCGTAGATACGCTCTTCCAGGGTAAACCCGGCCAGTGGCGCAGTGAGTCCACACACACCATCATCACAGCTGTGTGTGTAGGGAGAAAGGTAATGTTTTCTTAGTATTGTTTTATGGGTATCACTTTGTTTTTACAGTTCACCACTAAAAGATTTTACATAGTTCTTTGGAGACTCTATTATTCTTTAATATATTATGTAACTGGAGCAGTCATAACACATTTACAGTGATCATTGAGCACTGAAAGCTGATGGCTGAGAAATCAAATGGTTTAAAGAAAGTCTCTACCTTGTATACTGGCTGTCCAGTTGTGTCGGACAGGCGCTTTTCAACCTGTCGTCTAGTTTCTATTCTTTTGCATCATGAAAAAGTTTATGGAAATCACATTACAAGCTGACAGTATGCACAGTTGAGATGTTATTTTGTGATTTATTATCATTTATAAGATTTTCTCAGCACAGGAACATTTTATTTAAATACATCCAACTTATTATTCCAAGATTTATTGATTAAAATCAACTTTTGTTTGTGGGAAAACCCCTTTAAAGGGGTATTCCCATCTCCAAGATCCTATCCCAATATGTAGTAGGTGTAATAATAATAATATTAGCAAATATCTCCAATTAGAAATGTAGTATAGTATTTTTGATTCACTATCTCTCTTTCCTCATGTGCAGGCATCATAGGACCTTAGGTATCCATGGTTACGACCACTAGCAACTAGCTAACTAACTGTGACTTTATCAGTGGATGTAACCATGGATACCTAAGGTCCTGCAATACCTGCACATGAGAAAAGAGGCATAGCGAATCAAAAATACTATACTACATTTCTAATTGGAGGAATTTGCTAATATTATTATTATTACACCTACTACATATTGGGATAGGATCTTGGAGATGGGAATACCCCTTTAAGTTGGACATTGAAAGCTTTATGTCTGCTGAATTCTGTTTTATTTTCTGTTTATCATGATTGGAACAAACAAAATCATCTTTTGTTCGTAAACAGGATTTCTCAAGAACCAATATAAACTACACTTTCAAAGGATGGCACTCAATATAAAATCTCTAAGAGATTCCCATGGGGATAAAAACAAAATGCTGATTGTTGCCTTGGAAAATGGCATCCTTCCTTGGATCATGAAGAAAAGAAGCATTAAAGTGGAATAGGTGTGTTCATTTCTGAAGATTCAAGTAAATCTAATTATTCCGAGGACTGGGGACTAGGTGCAATAATTCAAAGCAAAATAATTATAAAATAATCGTATTATTCCCTATTATTATCCCTATTATTTCATTATTATTATAATCTGCTCCTACATCAAGCTACTCTCTTTTTATATACAGTAGCTAAAACCTGCTGACTGATTCGATTTAAAGACTTGTGCCCCATATTCATAAAGGGAAGAATTTTATGAAGATCCACATATAGAGAATGTTTTATTAATGGTCTGATAGGTTGAGGTCTCAACTGAGTTGGTATATAGATTTAAGAGTGCACTGGTAGTGAGTCAATGCTGGGTATCACAAGAAAAATGCACAGGGGAAGATCTTTTATGTTATGTAGTGAGGTGAGAGGATCAATAACGATTTCTTAGTAATATTTTAGTAACTCAGGTACACTTAGGACTCCCTGTTGCTACTCGACTATGTAGGCACCCGTCCATAAACATAAAGGAGGTCAATTTACATTGGAAGTTGTGTAAAGTATATGGGGGATGTAGGCTTGCAGCAGCTGGACAGGTACTGGTTGGGAGATATTCGCCACTGAGGTGGTTAACCTCGGTAATGTAAACCGGGAAAAACACAGTTAGGGTTGAGAGGGTTTTTTAATAGGCTTTGATTTTGGGTCCAGGTATTAAGAACAACCACTAGAGCTGGGTGGAACTGGCCATTCCCATATCTCAACCTTCAGGTCTTTGAGCAATATATTTTAGGTAGCTGAGCTGCTTTATTTATGTTCTGTGAGTAGAGGTGGACAGACCTCTGATATGCTTGTCAGTCGCTGCAGAGTCTAAGTGTGGACCTAATTTTTAAATGGGTGAGCCCCTACCTGCTATGGGAATTGGTTTTGTTTATTTTTGTCACATCTGTGCTGAAGGAAGGCTATATTCGGTTGTGTGCTTTGACCATTTGTGGACTTTGTAATAAACTGCATGTTTGACACCAGAACTGGATCCCTGTGTGTAAGCTAGTTGCAAAGATCAAAGTCCCTACAGGAAATATAACTACAACACTGTTGGAAACATCTTAAAGAAATGGTATATTTAGGTAATTTTGTCTTTTTTTTTTGCATGTACTCTACAGAACCAAGACAATTATATGCTCTACCATTTGTCAATCCAATCTGTTTGAAAGACAGAGGTAGTGATAGGGGTGATTTTGACTATTAAATTGTCAATGTAGTTGAAAGGTTATTTAATTGGAAATTGTGTACGTAGACATGAAGTGTTCTTGTTAGTGAAATCTGCAAGAGATTTATTATTACTAATGTTGAGCGAGTATGTTCTATTAACCCTTTTTCCGAGTATGCTCGGGTCGAGCTCCGAGTATTTACAGCTGCTCGGTGTTATGTTTGAATCGCTCCCGTGTGCATGATTTGCGACTGTTTGACAGCTTTATTACATGTGAGGAATGTCTATTTCTTACACATTCCTCACATGTAATAAAGGTGTCAAACAGTTGCAAATCATGCACACGGGAGCGATTCAAACACATCACCGAGCAGCTGTAAATACTCGGAGCTCGGCCCGAGCGTACTCGGCGAAAGGGTTAATAGAACATACTCACTCAACACTAATTATTAAAATTTTTAGTTAGACTTAGTGATAAATTGGGATGTTTGAGGCTGGATTCCAGTTAGTATCATGGAATCTGCAAATAAGTAAAATTGGTTTTCTGTATCTTGATGGAATATATAACAGTTGCAGGCTTGTGCGGTGGAGGGATGATCTTGATGCCACTGTGTTAACTGTTGTCGTTTATTTATTCATGTGCGTGTAGTTTGCCTAGATTCTAATGTATGACTTCTCAGGATTTTTGTTTGTTAGGTCTCTTCTGTTATCCTCCATGTTGTGGTGATGTAGATCATGGTTGTTTTATGCTTCAAATAAAAGAGTTCATTCACTCACACTGATTGCAGATGATTCTGCTGAAGGATGAAATTTGCAACATGTTTGCCACTTTAATTGCTTTTATGTTGGAATTTCAGTGGATTAGCATCTTGAGAAGCTCCATACTAAGGGCATTTGGGATTGGAAAGTGGGTGTTTCTGTTTAGCTTGTAATCAAATAGTAAAGTGGACTGAATCGTATCCTGCATATCCTGACAATGCTCCTGGGAATAAGTAAACAGTTGTCATCTAGGAGAGGAAGTTGTCTCAGAATACCCATTTTTAGGGTAAATGACATATATTTCCATTTTTTGCCTGTTAGATAATGTTTGTAAAGGAGAGCAATACAAGGATTAAAGAGTGAATTGACAAACCTGATAAGTAAACAGCCCCTGTGTCTTAAGTGCGCCTATCACTTAGAGCAAATGGAAAAATAATATTTTTTGGTGTTCATTTGTAGGATGCAAGGGTCATGTTAATATGAAATAATGTACCACATAGCAATAAGTACCTTCTTAAGGAGTCTGACGTATCCTTAGTGCAAATAAGGATGATTTTCATAAATGTAAGGACCATACTGCGGCTAGGGAATTTAGGACATGAGGCCAGGTAAAATCTTGTTTCCTGTAGAGATACAGTATCGGTTTTATAGAATTTGTTATAATAAAAAGATTGCAATATGTTGGGAGAATCGAATCTTGTGTAATAATATTTTAAGGTTTGAGGTAACCATATTTAGAGGCTAATTGAAGTACAAAGGAAGACGGGAGAGTGAAAGAAGAGAGGAGAGAGAAAGTAAAAAAATGAAAGGCAATTGTTATGCAAAAGCAACAGTGTCTATGGGTTCTTTCCTATTATAAGGAAGTAAAAGAGAAGAAAGGGGATCATTGGTATCTAGGCACAGTGGTGCAACTTTGTATGCAGATATGTGACTGGTTTCAACCAAGTGTAGTCAAAAGTAAAAAAAAAAAAGTCCACGCTTATCGTGAGAGGTAATTGCAAAACGGGTCATGTCATTATTGGAGAAGTATGATTTATACTTCAACTGTGATATATCTTATAAGAATACCTCTATCTGGGTTTCCATCCAGTGCCTGTTGTAGCATAGGCTTTGTTGGATGTCATATTCCATAACCATGAATGTTACTATATAGTAGAGCCACATTAGGTGCCTATACAGTAACACAGTCTTCTGGAAACGTTTTCCTTTGGGAATGTATCTCTGGTAATTTGTGTTTAATTGGCCAAAAGAGCATTTTGTAGGAAACCTCAGTATATTAACATTTTTATGTGTACAGTAATACAAGTATACATAAAATATAAACAATATTGGACCCTTAATATCTCTGAAACCTTAACAAAAAGCAATGATTTATATTAATAACGATAAATGATACACTAAACTATTAATATGAAAATAAAGTTATCTAATGTGAACAAAATTGTAAACTAAGGGGAAGAAAGAAAGGGAGGGGAAAAAGGAGAGAGGAAAAGGTCAAAAGAGAGAGAATGAATCTACTTATGTGGTTGGTCCCCTTGAATGTACATGTGCCCCAGAGAGTACACAGAGCCAATAAAATCATGTTTTGATAACAAACAATCCTTGTCCATTGCCGTTTTATATTCAAAATATACACCTTAAGCTCGTGACTACCAATTTATAGAGTTTGGCTTTGACGTAAAATATCAGCACAAAAACCCTCTCTAGGGAATGATTATATTGACCCAATCTTGATGTAGATGAATACTAGCACTTACACTGTGTTCCAAATTATTATGCAAATAATATTTTCTCAGATTTTCCCAAATTACCTATATGAATTGCAGTCATTGTAATTTTCCAGTCAAATAACTATTAGAGTACAATTGAAAGGTTTTTGTACAAACTGCCTACGATAACAGTATATTTTTAAAAAAATAAAACACTCAAACTGCACTCAAAATGCATGTTCCAAATTATTATGCACAGCAGAGTTTTCAACCTTTTCATTTTAATAAAGAACAAAAAAATGGTCATTTTTGAAATTATAAGCATTAGCAGGTTATTACAAACTGAAATCAAACAGTTTTCCACTCAAAACTTTATTCTAGGTGATGTTACATTTGCACATAGGACCCCTTGTTCGAAAGGAGCTTCTGAACTCTCTCATTCATTGAATTTGTCAGGTTTTGGATGGTTTCTGCTTCAATTGTTTTGCATGAGGACAGAATACCCTCCCAGAGGTGTTGCTTAGATGTGAACTGCCTCCCGCCATCATAGACACTCCTTTTGATGATGCTCCAGAGGTTCTCAATGGGGTTGAGGTCAGGGGAGCATGGGTGCCACACCATAAGTTTGTCCCCTTTTATGCCCGTAGCAGCCAGAGATGCAGATGTGTTATGTGCAGCATACCAATAACTGCCACTTAGTTTGACACCCTGGGCACGGACCGGGTCACCGCCACGAGGACTACTACCCCTATCGGATCCGGCTCCGGGTATTCCCCGCGTGCGCAACGCTACACAGCATGGCCCAGGGGGCGCGTCAACTTTGGCGTAGTCGGCAGGATTACGTGCCCGCAACCACCGGGTACTGCGTGCCTGAAGAAAAGTTCACATTTACCTCAAAAAGGAGTCTCCCGCCAATTCCAGAGGGTTCCCGCCATCAGACGCCGTCCGGAGTCGTTTCCCGCCATTTGCCCGCCATCTGCAGCCTTTGCCCGCCATCAGCGAAGTTTCCCGCCATCAGGAGACGATTCCCGCCATCTTGGACAGTTTCCCGCCCCGGCAGAGCGGACGCCATTGTGGGCGTGCCAGAGAGTGGCAAGAGACCACCTCCCATCGTGGGCATGGCCCCAGAGTGGCGCCAAAGGAGGGGACCGACCCCACCAGCCGAGACTACCACCATGGAAATGTCCATCAAAGTGGGGGGTCTGCCCCTGAAACTGACTGTCACTAAGTTGCCCTGGGACCACTCCCAAGGGGGGCGGATAGAGAACAAAACGGAGAAGATGGGTGCAGCCTGGAGGAGTCTGGACAGATCGCACCCGGGAATGGAGGAAGAGACAAGCGGTACTGACCCCGTGGTCCGGGGCCTGCTGCAGGCCGCCACCCCAGAAGGCCTGGTGGAAATCCTGGCACAGCTCCCCAGAGATCGGGAGCGTGCACAGACTGCGCTGGAGGCCTTGGCCCGGAAGATGGCCCGAGTACAGCAGGAAGCACTGGCCGAATGGGGAAGGGAGATGGCCCAGCAGGCTGGAACCCGCCAGCAGAGGACGCCACCCGCAACGTGGAGCATGTCTGCCCCTGAGGATGGTGCAGGAGGGACGAAGGCCGGAGACGACGCCGCGGAGGGAACCGCAGGGATGGAAGTGACGCGCCCCCTGGGCCAGTGCTGTAGTGCGGCGCGCGTGCGCGCGGGGAATACCCGGAGCCGGATCCAATGGGGGTAGTAGTCTTCGTGTGGCGGTGACCCGGTCCGTGCCCAGGGTGGTCAAACTAAGTGGCAGTTACTGGTATGATGGTATTAGTGTCCGACTACGCCACCCGTTGAATGCGGCTATGAAGCCGCCGCTGCAGGGCAGTCCGCTGAGGCCGGTGGTACGGATGTGCAGCGTGGATGGTATAACCCCCAACGGGAGGGGTATGGCCTCAGGGCAGAGGATGAGGTTGATGTTGGGAGTGATGGTGTGGATGTCCCAGCACTAATGGTGCGACAAGGAAGCACGGAGACGCGAGGGTACAGTTCAGGGTCTTTACTGATGGTACAAGGCAAATTCCCCCGGGAGTACTGGCTAGTAGTTGGGGCCTGGTTAGTCTGCGAGTAAGCCGGAGTTCCCCTGGCCAGGTGGAGTTGTAGGCCTTCCCGTTAGTCTGTACCCTTCCTGGCTACCCTGCTTTCGGCGGTTACAAGTAGCCCACGTCCCTGGGTATACCGTGTGGTGCTCACCCGTATGGCTGGTGACCTGGGGCCTCCTGTTAGCCTCCGCTCTGGGATGGCGGTGCTGGTCCCTTCGTTGTGACTGAGCCTCCGGGCTTTTATGGCCAGAGGACCTGGAATCCCCTGCCGGATGGATTCTGCTGCTGGGTATATCTTAGTCCCCACAGCCTCGGACTCCTGTGTCCGGTTTTAGTACCTTCTCCCAGGGCGAGCTCTGCACAGCTCCAGCCCCTGGCACTTCTCCTTGGCTCCTACAGAGCTCCTGATGTCTATCTGTCCCTGTTTCTGCGTGTCCAGACCAGACTCCTTCTCTGTCTGGAACTCCTCTCTCCAACCCTGCCTCAGCCCCAGTTTATGTAGGGGAAGTTCTTCCCCTCCCAGGACTGGGCAGGAGGTGTGGCATGCTTAGGATTCCTGCCCAGGAGACCTCCCACCTGCTCACAGACGTAATATTGCTATTACTGTGGAAACCAGACCCCTGGGGTGCCACAGAAGCAGGTAATGGGGACGTCACCACCCCGAGCCCAGTAGCCGAAAGCCTGCCCCAGCTCCCCGTCGCAGAGCCCGAAGTCCCACTCACCGCGCCCGTTGCCGCACCGCCACTGCTCCCAACTAGGCCTCAAGCGGCCGGAGCCGCGGTCACGCCCCCTTCCGCGCCACGCCCCCTGACCCGGAGCGCGGCAAAACAGGAGGTGCCCCCGGCCTGGTCGCAAGGCCGAGTGCCTCCGGGCACCGCGGTCTCCACGGCGTCCTCTACCTCCACAGTGCCATCGGCCTGGTCGCAAGGCCGAGTACCTCCAGGTGCCGCGGCCCCCACAGCGCCCTCCCCCCGGGAGGTGCCATACTTGGACCCAGGTAGGATGCCTCCGGCCTGGACGCAAGGCCGAATACCCCCGGGCGCTGCCGCCCCTACGGCGCCCTCAACCTCCACAGTGCCACCCCTGGGCGCAGATCTGTTTGCACAACATACCAGCACGGATGGGCTGCCCTTCGTGTGGCCACCGGAGTACATCAACCCCCGACTCCGGAGGGAACGGCCCCTGTGTGAGCCTCTGATCCCGGCACCGGCGCCCGCCAAAATTGTCCCGCTCCCGTTGGAAGAGGCCCAATTCGCATGGGATCCGACCGGTGAGGACCTCATGGGGTTCACCAAGGAGACCCGGGCGGCCGCAGCCCGGCGTGAGGAGTGCTGCCGTCAACAGCTAGAGGTCTTTGGGTGAGAACGGCGAGAGAGGCGGATCCGCGAGGAACAGCTGCAGGTCCAAAGCGCGGAGCAGAAACACCGGGCCCGACGAAACCCCCGTGCGGCCCACGGTCCCCGCGCCACCGGGACCGTAATAAAATTCCAGCTAGAGAATGGCTGGGGCTTTATCCGGGACCACCGAACCCCCGGCGACGTCTTTGTCACCCGCAGGGATGTCGAGAGCCACCTTCCAGAAGGACACTGAGGATGCGACCTCTACTCAGGTGACGAGGTCACCTTCACCCGGCATCAGTGTGCTAAAGGACCGTACGCCCTTCACGTACACCGGCTGACTGAGGAGGAGATGCAGTATGAGGAAAGCCAAGAGGACCCGGACGGGTCTGAAGACTACCCTCAGGAGGGAGCACGGAGAGGACATAGCTACTGAAGGGAAGTAGCATGAACAAAGAGCTGTATATAGTTACCCGTCGGGGTACAAGAACTGTCGTAAAATTGGTGATTATGTGAACTGTTACCTGTGTGCCCCTAATCCCGTACCAGGCTGAGGACTGTGAGCAGCCATTCCCCTATTCCCACTGGCCGAGGACTGAGAGCGGCCACCCTGTAAATAGTTGCGCTTCTTAAAGCGCCCCCTACTGGTTTTATAGAAGAACTGCTTTTCTACTTTGGAACTAGTGACTGTTGCACTTTACCTGGTCACAAGTTGCACGGTGGCCAGAGATCAAGAACGTGTTGGTCAAGAATGTTTTATATGAAAAAGTTTTATATGATGCTAAAAGAGTTAATGGTATTTTATAAGTATGTGAAGAAAGTCTGATAATGTTTCCGTAATGTTTTATACTTGTAACGTTAAAAGAGAAAAGTACCTCCCATAAAGGGATGATTGAAAGTTGATATGTCTTACATGTGAGTGTACACTTTAAAATTTTTGTATGTTTTAATTTGCTTTTGCTCTATTCCAGCCCGAGGACGTGCTGTGATTTACCAGGGGGGAATGTAGCACCCCGAGGACTCGGCTGCTACAGGGGTATTGCACCTCGATCCAGAGGTGTGGTATTCCACTCCCGGGTAAGGATGGAGTGTGGAACTGGGCTCAGTTAGCTGCATGCACTACACTCACCCCAGATCAACGGTACTCCCACCAGATAGATGTGCAGGTACGACAGCGTCTGTCCCTGGCTGGAGTGGGGAGGGGGGAGGAATATCCTAGTGGTGTAGGAGCAGATAGGGGAGGGACTCTGGGCATAGGTAGGAGCCCATTGGGTGCTGGTCACCTGGGCTCGGGTGTCAGAGGGGAGTATATAAGGTGGGCACCATCTTAGGACAGGGTCTGTCTGTTCAGAGAGGAGCTCAGCCAGAGAGGGCTGACAGGGAGCTGTGGCTCAGTCTGGGCCCAGCTCCAGAGCCAGGCCTGGAGTGGAGGCCTGAAGCAGAGAGAGAGAGAAGTAAGAGGAAGAAGGAACAGAAACACCAGGAAAGGCCCAGAGACGCAGGAAAAGAGGAAACCCTAAGATCCCATGGAATAACGGGTGAAGGGTTGGCAGAACAGGGTGCCGGATCCCAAACTGGTGGAGGCCAATTATCCTTAGCCAGGAACCGGAGGTCGTGGACAAGTTTTGGCGCGACCCCTCGCCATATCTACCAGGAAGGTATACCATATAGGGTCAGGGAAACTGGGAAAGGTTTCACCACTAGAAGGCCCGAGGGAGCTGGACAAAGGTGGATCCCTGGTGGGGACGGCCAGTAGGAAGGAAGAGAGGGGAGCTCAGGACCACGCTCTGGAACTGCCTGGGAGTTGGCCGAGTCCCGCACCTGGTGGACGCAGCACGGCTCGGGTGGTCCTAACTGTGCACAAGGGACCTGATAAAGAACTGTGAGTAAAGCTGTGAAAACTGCAATTGCAAGTCTCAGTGATTCCTTGTCGCACCGGTACCATCAGTGCTGGGACATACACACCATCTCTCCCAACATCATTCTCATCCTCTGCCCTGAGGCCATACCCCTCCCGTTGGGGGTTATACCATCCACGCTGCACATCCGTACCACCGGCCTCAGCGGACTGCCCTGCAGCGGCGGCTTCATAGCCGCATTCAACGGGTGGCGTAGTCGGACACTAATACCATCATACCAATAACTGCCACTTAGTTTGACACCCTGGGCACGGACCGGGTCACCGCCACGAGGACTACTACCCCTATCGGATCCGGCTCCGGGTATTCCCCGCGTGCGCAACGCTACACAACATGGCCCAGGGGGCGCGTCAGATGCAGTTAAAAATTTGTAATTAGATACTCTCGTTGGATGCTGAGAAAGCATTCCATAGAGTCTCCTGGCACGCCATATATGATTCTCTTAAAAAGCTTGGGGTAGGGGTCTAGGGGACCCTTTTATAGCCAAAATCACGGCCCTGTATCACAATACGTCACCTAGGCTGAAGATAAATGGAACTGTAGCACCCTGAGGGCTCGGTTGCTACAGAGGTATTGCACCTCACCCAGAGGTGTGATATCTCACTCTCAGGTAAGGATGGAGTGTGGATCAGGACCCGACACCTGCATGCATTACACCACATTGCCGTGGGGCAGGGCGACCAATATGCCTCTGAGATGGGCACGACAGTCCCTGTCCCTGGCTGGAGTGGGGGGAGGGAACACTGAGGAAGGGGAACCCTGTAGTGCAGGAGCAGGGAGGAAGCAGTTCCTGGGTGCATTGAGAAGGGAGTATAAAAGGTGGGCACCATCTTAGTTCAGTGCAGAGAAGTCTGAGCAGAAGTGGCAGGGAGCAGGGGCTCTGCATGAGCTCTGCTCCGGAGGCGGGCCTAGTAACAGAGGCCCAGGCCTGGAAGAGGGAGAAGGAAGGAAGAGGAGCGGAGAAGGCTCCAGGAACGAGGAATGAAGGGATCCCAGGGGTGCGGAAGGGCGAGTCGCCACCGCACGCCCGAATTCACCTGTGTGGAGGGGTCAGGCCAAAGGGGGAGACCGGTCCCCGAAACTAGTGGAGGCAGGAAACGACCCTCAGCTAGAAACCGGAAGCTGTGACATTTTATGTGGCGCAGCCCCTCGCTACACCCGCTAGGAAGGCACCACATAGGGTCAGGGAAACTGGCGCCAAGTTTACCAAGAGGAGGCCCGAGGCAGCCGGACAGAAGGGTTGGTAAGAAAGGCCAGACAAAGGACACACAAAGGGGGTCCTGTGAAGCGCTCCAGAGTTATCTGGTAGTTGTCTGAGCCCCTCACCTGGTGAGCACAGTACGACGTGGGCAGCCGTTACCTGCAGACGTGGTCTGGATAATAAGAACTGTGAGTAAAGGCCCTGGACTGCATCACTGACTCCGTGTCGTTACTGCTGCTGCCCTGCACCATCACCCCCATCCTCCGCATACACTGCCCTGAGGCTATACTCCTATACTACGCTCTGCTGCACCCACAATACCAGCCTCAGCGGTCTGCCCTGCAGCGGCGGTTCACTCTGACCGCAATCCACGGGTGGCGTAGTCGGACATTTAAACATCAAAACCACATAAATAGTTCCGCCACTGGTTTGACCACCCTGAGCCACGGAACCGGGTCGCCGCCACGAAGACTACAACCACCAGCATCCACCAAAAAGGGTCCGGCTCCGGGTGTCCCAAGGCCCAGGGGGTGCATCAAAACATTTTCATCACCTTTCACAATCACCAATGGGACAAGGCAGGGATGTCCTCTGTCCCCTCTCTTATACATCCTAGTGACGGAGCACCTGCTCTCATCAATTCGCCATAACCCCAATATTAGGTGGATTGAGGTGGGAGGCACCGAGTACAAGTGCTCTCTATTTGCTGATGATGTCCTAGTATATATCACTCAATCACATATATCCATCCATGCTGTTATGGCTGAAATTGATCACTTTGTTACATGGTCAAATTTTAAAATCAATGCAGCGAAGTCTGAGGCCCTCGATGTCTCCCTCCCCAAATCCATATAGGATTCCATCCAGTCCAACTTTCCCTTTGCCTGGCCCTCACAGGGTATCAAATACTTAGGAATTCCTATTCATAGAGACCTCTCCCATCTATGTTATCTTAATTTTGGGCCCTTTATTGAACAACTCCATACAGACCACGGTTGGCAAGTTAGAACTGTAAGATTCACTACGTGAACCACTGGTGTTTTGTGGAAAAGCACATGTACACTGTGTTCCAAATTATTATGCAAAAAGTGTTTAGGAGTGATAAGGGAAGAATTTGTTTGTTTGTCAGTTAAACTCATTGATGGTGATGTGTGTCAGGGCTCTTTATATCACTGTAAGCAATTGCAGACACCTGTGCTAATTAGTTTGGCAGGTGTGTCCAATGAAAGGCAAGACTACTTAAGAATAGTGTTGAGCCACCCCCGTAGTGTTCGGGTTCGGTTCGGTTCGTCGAACACCGGGATGTTCGAGGAACTGTTCGTCGAACTGTTCGTCGAACACCTTAGAACACCGTCGAACACCGTTAAAACCAATGGCAGGCAAACAAAAACACATAGGAACACATAGAAAACACCTTCAAAGGTGTCCAAAAGCTCACAAACTGCTCAGAAGACGCTTTCTTTAAAAAAGCCGGCCGGCAATTCAGCAGCGGCATACACCGGTACCCGACAATTTAGACATGAAGGAATAGAGCATCACACATAGATTAGATAGATAAAAACATGTCAGTCACATATATATATGAAGTACAGTGACAGTGTTGCTTACTGTACTTGTCATTTAGTGTAAAGGATTTATTAAAAAATATAATAGTGTTTTCGTGCACAGTCTCTTTAAAAAAGCCGGCCGGCAATTCAGCAGCGGTACCCGACAATTTATAACAGACAGAATAGAGCTTCACACATAGATTAGATAGATAGAAACATGTCAGTCACATATATATGAAGTACTGTGACAGTGTTGCTTACTGTACTTGTCATTTACTGCAAAGGATTTATTAAAAAAAATAATAGTGTTTTCATGCACCGTCTCTTTAAAAAAGCCGGCCGGCAATTCAGCATCTGTACCCGACAATTTAGAATAGAAGGAATAGAGAATCACACATAGATTAGATAGATAGAAACATGTCAGCCACATATATACGAAGTACAGTGACAGTGTTGCTTACTGTAATTGTCATTTAGTGTAAAGGATTTATCAAAAAAAATAATAGTGTTTTCATGCACCGTCTCTTTAAAAAAGCCGGCCGGCAATTCAGCATCTGTACCCGACAATTTATAACAGACAGAATAGAGCTTCACACATAGATTAGATAGATAGAAACATGTCAGTCACATATATAATAAGTACAGTGATAGTGTTGGTTACTGTACTTGTCATTTAGTATTAAAATAAAGGATTTATTATTAAAAAAAATTGGCGTGGGGTTCCCCGTAATTTTAGTCTCTAGCGGAGGTTAAGCAGACAGCTGGGGCAGATGTTTGAAGCCTGGGAAGGGGGTAATACCCACGGAGCTTCCCAGGCTACTAATATCAGCCCCCAGCTGAATACCTAGCCTTTACTAGCTATTAAAATGGAGGACCCCCCCCAAAAAAATGACGTGGGGTCCCCCCTAATTTAATAGCTAGCAAAGGCTAGGCAGACAGCTGGGGGCTGATATTAATAGCCCAGGAAGGGAGCCATGAATATTGGCCCCCTCCCAGGCTAGAAACACCAGCCGTCAGCCGCCCCAGAAATGGCGCATCCATAGGATGCGCCAATTCTGGCACTTAGCCTCGCTCTTCCACGCTGCCCTGGTGCGGTGGCAGGGGGTAATAGGGTTGGGGTTGATGTCAGCTTATAATGCCAGCTGACATCAAGCCCAGGTTAGTAATGGAGAGGCGTCTATAAGACACCCCTATTACTAACCCCATAGTCAAAGTTAAAAAAAAAAACACAAACACCCAGAATAAAGTCCTTTAATTGAAATAAAGACACAATTCTTTATTGTTCTAAATTAAACCATACTTACCATCACGCCCATTCCAGCTGAAGCCAACGATCTCCTGCAATAAAAGAAAAATAATAAAGCAACCTCATCCTTACCTTTCCATGGTTCCCAGGACGGCTCCAGCTCTGCTACATCGAGATGACAGGCTGGACCGCAGCAGAACGCTGCCATCCAGCCTGTCATCCCGCAGACACTGAGAAGCGCAGGCATGCTTGCGCTCCTCAGTGTCTGACTGTGACGGCATCCAGATGAGCCGACAATGAACTCGGCTCACCTCATGTACGTCACTGACAGCGTGGGAAAATTCTCCTGCACTCAGCGCTTCAGCGTGAGAATTTTCCCACGCTGTCAATGACGTGCATGAGGTGAGCCGAGTTCATTGGACATGACCTCGGCTCATCTGGATGCCGTCACAGCCAGACACTGAGTAGCGCAAGCATGCCTGCGCTTCTCAGTGTCTGCGGGATGACAGGCTGGATGGCAGCTTTCTGCTGCGGTCCAGCCTGTCATCTCGATGTAGCAGAGCTGAAGCTGTCCTGGGAACCATGGAAAGGTAAGGATGATGTTGCTTTATTATTTTACTTTTATTGCAGGAGATCATTGGCTTCAGCTGGAATGGGCGTGGCGGTAAGTATGGTTTAATTTAGAACAATAAAGAATTGTGTGTTTATTTCAATTAAAAGACTTTTTTCTGGGTGCTTGTGTTTTTTTTAAATACTTTACTAGAAATTCATGGTGGTCATGTCTAATATTGGCGTGACCCCATGAATTTCGGGCTTAGGGCCAGCTGATAATGCCAAGCTGGCCTTAACCCCTTTATTACCCAGTGAGCCACCGCACCAGGGCCCTGGATGAGTTGGGTACAGCGCCAGAAGATGGCGCTTCTATGAACGCGCCATTTTCCGGGGCGGCTGCGGACTGCAATTTGCAGCGGGTGGGGCCCAGAAAGCTTGGGCCTCCCTGCGCTGCAGATTCCAGCCCCCAGCTGCCTAGTTGTACCTGGCTGGACACAAAAATAGGGCGAAGCTCCACGTATTTTTTTTTTAAATTCATGAAATTCATGGAATAATTAAGAAAAAAAGGGCTTCCCTATATTGTTGTGTCCGGCTAGGTACAAATAGGCAGCTGGTGGTTGGGAGCAGCCCGTTCCTGCCTGCTGTACCTGACTGGACACAAATATAGTGCGAAGCCCCACATCAATTTTTTTTTCATTATTTCATGAATTTCCTGAAATAATTGAAAAAAAATTGACGTGGGGCTTCGCCCTATATTTGTGTCCAGTCAGGTACAGCAGGCAGGAACGGGCTGCCCCCAACCACCAGCTGCCTATTTGTACCTGGCCAGACACAACAATATTGGGAAGCCCTTTTTTAAAAAAATTATTTCATGAAATAATTAAAAAAAAATTGACGTGGGGTTTTGCACTATATTTGTGTCCAGCCAGGTACAGCAGGCAGGGACGGGCTGCCCCCAACCACCAGCTGCCTATTTGTACCTGGTTGGACACAACAATATAGGGAAGCCCTTTTTTTCTTAATTATTCCATGAATTTCATGAAATAATTTAAAAATAAAATGCGTGGGGCTTCGCCCTATTTTTGTGCCCAGCCAGGTACAACTAGGCAGCTGGGAGCTGGAATCCGCAGCGCAGGGAGGCCCAAGCTTTCTGGGCCCCACCCGCTGCAAATTGCAGTCCGCAGCCGCCCCAGAAAATGGCGCGTTCATAGAAGCGCCATCTTCTGGCGCTGTACCCAACTCATCCAGGGCCCTGGTGCGGTGGCTCACTGGGTAATAAAGGGGTTAAGGCCAGCTTGGCATTATCAGCTGGCCCTAAGCCCGAAATTCATGGGGTCACGCCAATATTAGACATGACCACCATGAATTTCTAGTAAAGTATTTAAAAAAACACAACACCCAGAATAAAGTCCTTTAATTGAAATAAACACACAATCCTTTAATGTTCTAAATTAATCCATACTTACCATCACGCCCATTCCAGCTGAAGCCAACGATCTCCTGCAATAAAAGTAAAATAATAAAGCAACCTCATCCTTACCTTTCCATGGCTCCCACGACAGCTTCAGCTCTGCTACATCGAGATGACAGGCTGGACCGCAGCAGAAAGCTGCCATCCAGCCTGTCATCCCGCGGACACTGAGAAGCGCAGGCATGCTTGCGCTCCTCAGTGTCTCGCTGTGACGGCATAAAGATGAGACAAGTTCATGTCCAATGAACTCGGCGCACCTCATGCACGTCACTGACAGCGTGGGAGAATTCTCCTGCACTCAGCACTTCAGCGTGAAAATTCTCCCACGCTGTCAGTGACGTACATGAGGTCAGCTGAGTTCATTGGACATGAATGAGCTCACCTCATGCACGTCACTGACAGCGTGGGAAAATTCTCACGCTGAAGCGCTGAGTGCAGGAGAATTTTCCCACGCTGTCAGTGACGTGCATGAGGTGAGCTCATTCATGTCCAATGAACTCAGCTGACCTCATGTACGTCACTGACAGCGTGGGAGAATTCTCACGCTGAAGTGCTGAGTGCAGGAGAATTCTCCCACGCTGTCAGTGACGTGATGAGGTGAGCCGAGTTCATTGGACATGACCTCGGCTCATCTTTATGCCGTCACAGCCAGACACTGCAGAGCGCAAGCAAGCCTGCGCTTCTCAGGGTCTGCGGGATGACAGGCTGGATGGCAGCGTTCTGCTGCGGTCCAGCCTGTCATCTCGATGTAGCAGAGCTGAAGCTGTCGTGGGAACCATGGAAAGGTAAGGATGAGGTTGCTTTATTATTTTTCTTTTATTGCAGGAGATCGTTGGCTTCAGCTGGAATGGGCGTGATGGTAAGTATGGTTTAATTTAGAACAATAAAGAATTGTGTCTTTATTTCAATTAAAGGACTTTATTCTGGGTGTTTGTGTTTTTTTTAACTTTGACTATGGGGTTAGTAATGGGGGTGTCTTATAGACGCCTCTCCATTACTAACCTGGGCTTGATGTCAGCTGGCATTATAAGCTGACATCAACCCCAGCCCTATTACCCCCTGCCACCGCACCAGGGCAGCGTGGAAGAGCGAGGCTAAGTGCCAGAGTTGGCGGATCCTATGAATGCGCCATTTCTGGGGCGGCTGACGGCTGGTGTTTCTAGCCTGGGAGGGGGCCAATATTCATGGCTCCCTTCCTGGGCTATTAATATCAGCCCCCAGCTGTCTGCCTAGCCTTTGCTAGCTATTAAATTAGGGGGGACCCCACGTCATTTTTTTGGGGGGGTCCCCCATTTTAATAGCTAGTAAAGGCTAGGTATTCAGCTGGGGGCTGATATTAGTAGCCTGGGAAGCTCCGTGGGTATTACCCCCTTCCCAGGCTTCAAACATCTGCCCCAGCTGTCTGCTTAACCTCCGCTAGAGCCTAAAATTAAGGGGAACCCCACGCCAATTTTTTTTAATAATAAATCCTTTATTTTAATACTAAATGACAAGTACAGTAACCAACACTGTCACTGTACTTCTTATATATGTGACTGACATGTTTCTATCTATCTAATCTATGTGTGAAGCTCTATTCTGTCTGTTATAAATTGTCGGGTACAGATGCTGAATTGCCGGCCGGCTTTTTTAAAGAGACGGTGCATGAAAACACTATTATTTTTTTTAATAAATCCTTTACACTAAATGACAAGTACAGTAAGCAACACTGTCACTGTACTTCATATATATGTGACTGACATGTTTCTATCTATCTAATCTATGTGTGATGCTCTATCTTTCTGTTCTAAATTGTCGGGTACCGCTGCTGAATTGCCGGCCGGCTTTTTTAAAGAGACGGTGCATGAAAACACTATTATTTTTTTTGATAAATCCTTTACGCTAAATGACAAGTACAGTAATCAACACTGTCACTGTACTTCATATATATGCGACTGACATGTTTCTATCTATCTAATCTATGTGTGAAGCTCTATTCTTTCGGTTCTAAATTGTCGGGTACCGGTGTATGCCGCTGCTGAATTGCCGCTTTTCATGTTTCACTGTTGGCACTGTTCCCATCGATTTGGGCAATCACTGTAATGCCATAACCACCATGGCTGTGGCATTACAGTGAGTGGCAGACAATCCCTGCATGATTGGTGCTCTAAATAGCGCCAGACATGCAGGACACGCTTTTGGTGCACGAACAGTTATCGAACATAACCTCGAACAGCCGAATTTTTTGCAAATCGTTCGGGTTCGTCGAACAACTCGAACACCGCCCAAAACAGCTCGAATTTGAGATTGGCGAACAGTTCTAGTCGAACACCGCTCATCTCTACTTAAGAAGGCTGTCTCACATTATTAAGCAGCCTACATTTTCTGCCAAAATGGGAAAGAAAAAGGATGTGTCGGCTGCTGAGAAGCAACAAATTGTGGAGTGTTTAGGTCAAGGCATGACTGCAATCAACATTGTGCGATGATCAGGATGAAGTGTCTTGGCAATCAAGAAGTATGTAGCTGATTCACAGTACACACGTGTGCGTGCTGATAAGGGCAAATTGAGGACTCTTTCCTACAGGCAATTACGTCAGGTTAAAAGAGCAGCGGCAAAAAAGCCTTGTCATAGCAGCAGACAAGTTTTTGAAGCTGCTGGTGCTTCCAACGTCCCCCGAACAACAAGATGCAGGGTCCTTCAGAGGTTTGCAGCTGTGCATACGCCATCCTGTCGACCTCCTCTATCCACTTCACACAAGCAGAAACGGCTCCAGTGGGCCAAACATTACATGAAGACTGATTTCAAAACTGTTTTGTTCACGGATGAGTGCCGTGCAGCGCTCGATGGTCCAGATGGATGGAGTGGAGGATGGCTGGTTGATGGACACCCCACGCAAACACGGCTACAGCGCTAACAAGGAGGAGGTGGAGTAATGTTTTGGGCTGGAATCATGGGGAGAGAGATTGTCGGCCCCTTTAGGATCCCTGAAGGCGCTAAAGATGAACTCCATAATGTATGTGGATTTTCTCAAACAGTACTTCCTGCCATGGTTCAAGAAGAAGAACCGTGTATTTCACAGCAAGATAATTTTTTTGCATGATAATGCACCATCTCATGCTGCACATAAAACATCTGCATCTCTGGCTGATATGGGCATAAAAGGGGACAAACTTATGATGTGACCCCCATGCTCCCCTGACCTCTACCCCATTCAGAACCTCTGGAGCATCATCAAAAGGAGTGTCTATGATGGCGGGAGGCAGTTCACATCTAAGCAACAGCTCTGGGAGGGTATTCTGTCCTCATGCAAAACAATTGAAGCAGAAACCATCCAAAACCTGACAAATTCAATGGACGAGAGAGTTCAGAAGCTCCTTTCGAACAAGGGGTCCTATGTGAAAATGTAACATCACCTAGAATAAAGTTTTGAGTTGAAAACTGTTTGATTTCAGTTTCTAATAACCTGCTAATGCTTATAATTTCAAAAATGACCATTTTTTTGGTCTTTATTAAAATGAAAAGGTTGATCGAAAAGTTTGGGGGATCTAAGAGTGTGGCAACCCAGTAGTCATGATTACTTCGAATTCTGACAATATGAGGGTCATGTTGCAGGTAGTGCAGCAAGAAGGCACTTATGTGTCTTGCGCATCTCGGAGCCCCAAAATTATTTTCCGGGCTAGATGCAGCTAAAAATTATTATTAATTTTAAATCTGGTGGAGCTTAGTATAGATGGCCTAATAGGATCAGTGCTGCACACTGCTACAAAGCCCAAATTATTTTCCAGTCAAGATACAGATAAACATGATTAGTAATTTTAAATCTGGTGGAGCTTATTATAGATGACCTAAAAGAATAAGTGCTGCACACTGCTACAAAGCCCAAATTATTTTCCAGTCAAGATACAGATCAACATGATTAGTAATTTTAAATCTGGTGGAGCTTATTATAGATGACCTAAAAGAATAAGTGCTGCACACTGCTACAAAGCCCAAATTATTTTCCAGTCAAGATACAGATAAACATGATTAGTAATTTTAAATCTGGTGGAGCTTATTATAGATGGCCTAATAGAATCAGTGCTGCACACTGCTACAAAGCCCAAATTATTTTCCAGCCAAGATACAGATAAACATGATTAGTAATTTGAAAGCTTAAAACGGTTGGTAGGGTGATTTTAACCAATCATCAAGCTTTTACTCTCCCCAGGATGACACAGGGGTAGAAAAGTCGTTTCGGATCCATGATTTGTTCATCTTCATGAACGTGAGTCTGTCTACATTATCAGTGGAGAGCCGTGTGCGCTTATCTGTCAGCACACCACCAGCAGCGCTGAACACACGTTCAGACAGAACGCTGGCTGCGGGGCATGACAAGATCTCCAAGGCGTAAGTGGCTAGCTCCGGCCATTTATCCAGATTGGAAGCCCAAAAAGAGCAAGGGTCCAGTGACACAGTCATGGCTTCAATGTTTACTTGGAGATACTCCTGTACCATCGTCTCTAGGCGTTGACTATGTGTCAGACTTCTTGTCTCCTGTGGCCTTGCAAAGGATGGGCTAAAAAAGTGGTGAAATGATTCCGCAAAATTGATGTTACCAGCAGATACTGTGGTTCTGTTACGGTTTGAGTGCTGAACACTTGACGGTCCCACGGTTGGCAAGTTGGAACTGTGAGATTCACTACGTGCACCACTGGTGTTTTGTGGAAAAGCACATGTAAGATTCTGCAACAGTCTCTGCTGATACTCCTGCATGCGTGCATCCCTTTCTATGGCAGGAATAATTTCTGCAAATTTACTTTTGCACCGGGGATCTAACAGTGTGGCAACCCAGTAGCCAGGATTATTTCTAATTCTCACAATTCGAGGGTCATGTTGCAGGTAGTGCAGCAAGAAGGCACTCATGTGTGTTGCGCATCCAGGAGCACCAAGTCCCTGTTGTGTTGGTGGCGAGGTAACAATCATGCTTCCTTCCTCTGTCCTCTCCCCCCAACCTCGCACAACAGAAATGTGATCAAGGTCTCCCTCATCTGATGAGTCTTCCATCAGTTCGTCCTCCACTTCTTCCTGGGCTCCTGCACCTTCCTCACTAGTTTGGCTGCTACCATGCGCCCTGGTAAAACCATCTCCCCCACCCTCACATGCCTGCCGCCTTGGTGCTGCCGACCGTCTGGACCTTGCAGATGTTAGCCCTTCTGCATACTACTCCTCCTCCTCTACTTCCTCCACCTCCTCTTGTGCCACCACCTGACTCCGAATTCTGTTTAACATATGCTCCAGCATGTAAATCACCGGAATAGTCATGCTGATAATGGCATCCTCAGCACTAAACATCTTCGTCGCCATTTCAAAACTGTGCAGAAGGGTGCATAGGTCCCTGATCTGAGACCACTCCTCCAGCGTGATTTGCCCCACCTCTGGATCTCGTTGGCCCAGGCTATACGTCAGAACGTATTGCACCAGGGCTTGTCGGTGCTACCACAGTCGCTGCAACATGTGCAGAGTTGAATTCCACCGGGTAGGCACATCGCATTTTAGCCGGTGAAGTGGCAGGCCCAACGACTTCTGTAGAGATGTAAGTCGCTGAGCTGCGGGATGCGAACGGCGGAAGTGAGCACACAGCGACCGTGCCCTCTGCAGAAGGCCATCTAGTCTGGGATAGTGGGCTAAAAATTGCTGGACAACCAGGTTCAACACGTGAGCCATACAAGGCACGTGTGTGACATTGCCCCGGCGAAGGGCCGCACCCAGGTTTGCAGCATTGTCGCACACGGCCTTCCCTGGTTTCAGATCCAGTGGAGACAACCATTCATGAAATTGGTTCTCCAGAGCTGACCACAACTCCTCAGCTGTGTGACTCACATTTCCCAGACATTTCAATGTAAAAACCGCCTGATGACATTGAGCCCTACTGCCAGCATAGTAAGGAGGTGTGCAGGATCCCTTCTGCGCAGTTAGAAAGCTTGTGGCATGACCAGACAGGCTTTGGGTGCAGGTGGAAGACCGAGAGGAGGCTGATGAGGCAGAAGCAGTGGAGGAACTTTGACATAAAGAGGATTGACGCACAACTCGTGGGGACGACAAGACTTGGACAGCAGCCCCTTGTCCTGCTGTCACCATAGTTACCCAGTGCCCAGTCAGCGACATGTAACGCCCCTGTCCATGCCTACTCGTCCAAGTGTCTGTGGTGAAATGCACCCTGTCACACACAGAGTTTCTCAAAGAAGCGGTGATGTTGTGTGCGACATGCTGGTGGAGCGCAGGCACACCTTTCTTTGAGAAGTAGTGCCGACTGGGCATCTGGTACTGGGGCACTGCGACGGACATAAGGTCTCGAAAATCCTCTGTGTCCACCAGGCGGAAAGGCAGCATTTCTGTAGCCAAGAGCTTGCAGATGGTGAAATTCAACCTCTTAGCTTTCTCATGGCTAGGAGGAAATGGTCTTTTACTTGTCCACATCTGAGGGACCGAGGGCTGGCTATTGTGCTTAGACGGGGTTGATAAGGGTGTCCCCGGCAAACTGCCGGTCTGTGAGGAAGATGCAGGCGGACATGTTAGGTTGCCTTGATCCAAAGGTGGTGCTATCGATGTCGGACAGCGCTCAACACCAGCTGGTGTTACCACCTCCAAAGAAAATGATGACCTGCCAATCACGCTGGCTGTTGCGGGTAAAGAGGTGGCAGGTCTGCGCCCCAAAACAGGTGTGACTGCTGTCCCCCCAGTCACAGAGGATGAAGAGGCCGCGGATGCACAAGATATGGCAGACGGTGGTTGGCCCGGCCGGCTAGGCCGCATTGTAGCACACTGAGCTTCCCACTGCAACTTATGCTTCATGTCCATGTGCCGGTTCATGCATGAAGTACTCAAACTATGTATTTTTTGGCCTCTACTTAGCTTTTGCTGACAAATGTTACAGATAACACGAGTTGGGTCATCTTTATCGATCTGAAAAAATGCCCAGGCTATGCAAGGCTTAGCACCCATGTGACCTGAAGAGCCACCACGACTTGTGGTGAGAGGCAGAGTTGTGTTTGAGGATGCAGTTGTTGACGTGCTTCCAGTACTACGTCTCTGTCCTGGAAGGCGCAACCTGACCTCGTCGTCACTAGCATCTTCCTCCACCTCCTCTGCTGACCTCATCTCTTGGCTGACTGTGGGTTGACAGTAAGTGGGATCTCCAACCTCATCATCATCACCCTGTGCGTTATCACACCCGTCGTCCTCAGAGC
This sequence comes from Phyllobates terribilis, assembly GCF_046119375.1. NCBI lineage: Eukaryota > Metazoa > Chordata > Amphibia > Anura > Dendrobatidae > Phyllobates > Phyllobates terribilis. The sequence continues at coordinate 569,611,628 of NW_027362763.1, forward strand.
CACCCTGTTCCTGCCCTGACAAAAAACTAAAGTTGTCGCTCCAATCAGGTATTTGAGTCTCATCATAGTCTTCCTCATTGTCTCCACCAACAGGAGTTACAGTTTGGGAATGAGGGTCTACATTATGGTCAGAACCTTCTGCGTCTGGTCCTGGATCCGACTCATAAAGATTCTGGGCATCAGTGCAGATCATTTCCTCATCTGGATTCACAGAAGCGCTGGAGTCGACCTCTGATTCCCAGGCTATAGTATGAGTAAACAGTTCTGCAGACTCAACCATCTGTTCTACCTCATACTCAGACGGGCAGCTGGAGATTTGGGAGCTGTGAGGAAGCAAGTGCGATTGGGGTGACACCTTTTAGGACTGGAGTATTTGTGATGTTGAAGTTGATGTAGAGGAGAGCCCACTTAAAGCAGCACTTGATATCCGATGAAGCACCTGCTGTTTTTGTGCCTCATCTGGAATTTGTAGCGATTGGCGTGGCCGTAAGAAAGGGATCTTATCACATTGTCCGCTAAAAGAAGTAGACATTTTAGTTTGGCTGGAAGATGGTCTTTCTTCTGCAGATGTTACTGTTGCTTTAACACCTACCCCACGGACACAACCTTTTTTCCCCTTCCCAACATGCCTATTCCCCTTTCCACCAGCAGCAGGCCTTTTTCCACTCATTTTGGTGGTTAACTAATTCACAACTCTGGAGTTGTTTGCACAAAAAAACAATGGATGGGAACCGAGCAGAGCTGAGTGGCCAAACTGTGGTATTAGGCCAAAACTATTAGCTGGGTTAGATGCAGAAAAAAATGATATTCAATTTGCAACCTGATGGAGGTCAGTATAGATGGACTAATAGAACAAGTCCCACACACAGCTAGAAGCCCAAATATTTTTTCAGAGGTAGATGCAGAAAAAAATTGTATTCAGTTTGCAACCTGATGGAGGTCAGTATAGATGGACTAATAGAACAAGTCCTACAGACAGCTAGAAGCCCAAATATTTTTTCAGAGGTAGATGCAGAAAAAAAATATATTCAGTTTGCAACCTGATGGAGGTCAGTATAGATGGACTAATAGAGAAAGTCCCACACACTGCTAGAAGGCCAAATATTTTTTCAGAGCTAGATGCAGAAAAAAATTATATTCAGTTTGCAACCTGACGGAGGTCAGTATAGATGGACTAATAGAACAAGTCCCACACACAGCTAGAAGGCCAAATATTTTTTCACAGGTAGATGCAGATAAAAATTATTTTTAATTTGCAGCCTGATGGAGGTCAGTATAGATGGACTAATAGAGAAAGTCCCACACACTGCTAGAAGGCCAAATATTTATTCAGAGGTAGATGCAGATAAAAATTATTTTTAATTTGCAACCTGATGGAGGTCAGTATAGATGGTCTAATAGAACAAGTCCCACACACTGCTAGAAGGCCAAATATTTTTTCAGAGCTAGATGCAGATATAAATTATTTTTAATTTGCAACCTGATGGAGGTCAGTATAGATGGACTAATAGAGAAAGTCCCACACACTGCTAGAAGGCCAAATATTTTTTCAGAGCTAGATGCAGAAAAAAATTATATTAGTTTGCAACCTGATGGAGGTCAGTATAGATGGACTAATAGAACAAGTCCCACACACTGCTAGAAGGCCAAATATTTTTTCAGAGGTAGATGCAGATAAAAATTAGTTTTAATTTGCAATCTGATGGAGGTCAGTATAGATGGACTAATAGAGAAAGTCCCACACACTGCTAGAAGGCCAAATATCTTTTCAGAGCTAGATGCAGACAAAAAATTATTTTGAATTTGCAACCTGATGGAGGTCAGTATAGATGGACTAATAGAGAAAGTCCCACACACTGCTAGAAGGCCAAATATTTTTTCAGAGCTAGATGCAGACAAAAAATTATTTTTAATTTGCAACCTGATGGAGGTCAGTATAGATGGACTAATAGAGAAATTCCCACACACTGCTAGAAGGCCAAATATTTTTTCAGAGGTAGATGCAGAAAAAAATTATATTCAGTATGCAACCTGATGGAGGTCTGTATAGATGGATTAATAGAACAAGTCCCACACACAGCTAGAAGCCCAAATATTTTTTCAGAGGTAGATGCAGAAAAAAATTATATTCAGTTTGCAACCTGATGGAGGTCTGTATAGATGGATTAATAGAACAAGTCCCACACACAGCTAGAAGCCCAATATTTTTTCAGAGGTAGATGCAGAAAAAAAAAATATTCAGTTTGCAACCTGATGGAGGTCAGTATAGATGGATTAATAGAGAAAGTCCCACACACTGCTAGAAGGCCAAATATTCTTTCAGAGCTAGATGCAGACAAAAAAATATTTTTAATTTGCAACCTGATGGAGGTCAGTATAGATGGACTAATAGAGAAATTCCCACACACTGCTAGAAGGCCAAATATTTTTTCAGAGGTAGATGCAGAAAAAAATTATATTCAGTATGCAACCTGATGGAGGTCTGTATAGATGGATTAATAGAACAAGTCCCACACACAGCTAGAAGCCCAAATATTTTTTCAGAGGTAGATGCCGAAAAAAATTAGATTCAGTTTGCAACCTGATGGAGGTCTGTATAGATGGATTAATAGAACAAGTCCCACACACAGCTAGAAGCCCAATATTTTTTCAGAGGTAGATGCAGAAAAAAAAAATATTCAGTTTGCAACCTGATGGAGGTCAGTATAGATGGATTAATAGAGAAAGTCCCACACACTGCTAGAAGGCCAAATATTCTTTCAGAGCTAGATGCAGACAAAAAATTATTTTTAATTTGCAACCTGATGGAGGTCAGTATAGATGGACTAATAGAGAAAGTCCCACACACTGCTAGAAGGCCAAATATTTTTTCAGAGCTAGATGCAGATATAAATTATTTTTAATTTGCAACCTGATGGAGGTCAGTATGTATGGACTAATAGAGAAAGTCCCACACACTGCTAGAAGGCCAAATATTTTTTCAGAGCTAGATGCAGAAAATTTTTTTATTCAGTTTGCAACCTGATGGAGGTCAGTATAGATGGACTAATAGAACAAGTCCCACACACAGCTAGAAGCCCAAATATTTTTTCAGAGGTAGATGCAGAAAAAAATTATTTTCAGTTTGCAACCTGATGGAGGTCTGTATAGATGGATTAATAGAACAAGTCCCAAACACAGCTAGAAGCCCAATATTTTTTCAGAGGTAGATGCAGAAAAAAAATATATTCAGTTTGCAACCTGATGGAGGTCAGTATAGATGGACTAATAAAGTCCCACACACTGCTAGAAGGCCAAATATTTTTTCAGAGGTAGATGCAGATATAAATTATTTTTAATTTGCAACCTGATGGAGGTCAGTATAGATGGACTAATAGAGAAAGTCCCACACACTGCTAGAAGGCCAAATATTTTTTCAGAGCTAGATGCAGAAAAAAATTATATTCAGTTTGCAACCTGATGGAGGTCAGTATAGATGGACTAATAGAACAAGTCCCACACACAGCTAGAAGGCCAAATATTTTTTCAGAGGTAGATGCAGATAAAAATTATTTTTAATTTGCAGCCTGATGGAGGTCAGTATAGATGGACTAATAGAGAAAGTCCCACACACTGCTAGAAGGCCAAATATTTTTTCAGAGCTAGATGCAGACAAAAAATTATTTTTAATTTGCAACCTGATGGAGGTCAGTATAGATGGACTAATAGAGAAAGTCCCACACACTGCTAGAAGGCCAAATATAGTTTCAGAGCTAGATGCAGATAAAAATTATTTTTAATTTGCAACCTGATGGAGGTCAGTATAGATGGACTAATAGAGAAAGTCCCACACACAGCTAGAAGGCCAAATATTTTTTCAGAGCTAGATGCAGAAAAAAATTATATTCAGTTTGCAACCTGATGGAGGTCAGTATAGATGGACTAATAGAACAAGTCCCACACACAGCTAGAAGCCCAAATATTTTTTCAGAGGTAGATGCAGATAAAAATTATTTTTAATTTGCAACCTGATGGAGGTCTGTATAGATGGATTAATAGAACAAGTCCCACACACAGCTAGAAGCCCAAATATTTTTTCAGAGGTAGATGCAGACAAAAAATTATTTTTAATTTGCAACCTGATGGAGGTCAGTATAGATGGACTAATAGAGAAAGTCCCACACACTGCTAGAAGGCCAAATATTGTTTCAGAGCTAGATGCAGATAAAAATTATTTTTAATTTGCAACCTGATGGAGGTCAGTATAGATGGACTAATAGAGAAAGTCCCACACACAGCTAGAAGGCCAAATATTTTTTCAGAGCTAGATGCAGAAAAAAATTATATTCAGTTTGCAACCTGATGGAGGTCAGTATAGATGGACTAATAGAACAAGTCCCACACACAGCTAGAAGCCCAAATATTTTTTCAGAGGTAGATGCAGATAAAAATTATTTTTAATTTGCAACCTGATGGAGGTCTGTATAGATGGATTAATAGAACAAGTCCCACACACAGCTAGAAGCCCAAATATTTTTTCAGAGGTAGATGCAGATAAAAAATTTTTTTAATTTACAACCTGATGGAGGTCAATATAGATGGACTAATAGAGAAAGTCCCACACACTGCTAGAAGGCCAAATATTTTTTCAGAGCTAGATGCAGACAAAAAATTATTTTAACCACTTCGTGCCAGAGCCTGTTTTTGCCTTCGTGACCCGGCCAATTTTTTCAATTCTGACCACTGCCAGTTTATGAAGTAATTACCCTAGAACGCTTCAACGTATTCCCCTGATTCTGAGATTGTTTTTTCGTGACATATTGTACTTCATGATAGTGGTAAAATTTCTTCGATATCACTTGCGTTTATTTGTGAAAAAATCGGAAATTTGGCGAAAATTTTGAAAATTTTGCAATTTTCAAACTTTGAATTTTCATGCCCTTAAATCAGAGAGATATGTCACACAAAATAGTTAATAAATAACATTTCCCACATGTCTACTTTACATCAGCACAATTTTGGAACCCAAATTTTTTTTTGTTAGGGAGCTATAATGGTTAAAAGTTGACCAGCGATTTCTCATTTTTCCAACAAAATTTACAAAACCATTTTTTTAGGGGCCACATCACATTTGAAGTCACTTTGAGGGGTCTTTATGACAGAAAATACCCAAAAGTGACACCATTTTAAAAACTGCACCCCTCAAGGTGCTCAAAACCACATTCAAGAACTTTATTAACCCTTCAGGTGATTCACAGGAATTTTTGGAATGTGGAAGAAAAAAATTAACATTTAACTTTTTTCACAAAAATGTTACTTTAGACCCAATTTTTTTATTTTCACAGGGGTAACATGAAAAAATGGACCCCAAATTTTTTTGTGCAATTTCTCTTGAGCGTGCTGATACCCCATATGTGAGGGAAAACCACTGTTTGGGCGCACGGCAGGGTTCGGAAGGGAAGGAGCGCCATTAGACTTTTTGAATGTAAAATTTGTCTGAATAATTAGCGGACGCCATGTTGCGTTTGGAGAGCTCCTGATGTGCCTAAACAGTGGAAACCCCCCACAAGTGACACCATTTTGGAAACTAGACCCTTAGGGAACTTATCTAGATGTGTGGTGAGCACCTTGAACCCCAAGGTGCTTCACAGAAGTTTATAATATTGAGCTGTAAAAATAAAATTTTCACATTTTTCCCACAAAACCGTTTTTCATCCCTTAATTTTGCATTATCATAAGGGTAATAGGATAAATTGCACCATGAAATTTGTTATGCAATTTCTCCTGAACACGCTGATACCCCATATGTGGAGGCAAATTACTGTTTGGGCACATGGCAGGGTTTGAAAGGGAAGGAGCGCCATTTGACTTTTTGAATGTAAAATTTGTTTGAATAATTAGCGGACGCCATGTCACATTTGGGGAGCCCCTAATGTGCCTAAACAGTGGAAACCCCCCACAAGTGCCACCATTTTGGAAACTAGACCCCTTAGGGAACTTATCTAGATGTGTGGTGAGCACCTTGCACCCCCAGCTGCTTCACAGAAGTTTATAATATTGAGCCGTAAAAATAAAATTTTCACATTTTTCCCTCAAAAAATGTTTTTCATTCCCTAATTTTGTATTATCATAAGGGTAACAGGATAAATTGCACCATGAAATTTGTTGTGCAATTTCTCCTGAACACGCCGATACCCCATATGTGGAGGCAAATTACTGTTTGGGCACATGGCAGGGTTTGAAAGGGAAGGAGCGCCATTTGACTTTTTGAATGTAAAATTTGTTTGAATAATTAGCGGACGCCATGTCACATTTGGGGAGCCCCTAATGTGCCTAAACAGCGGAAACCCCCCACAAGTGCCACCATTTTGGAAACTAGACCCCTTAGGGAACTTATCTAGATGTGTGGTGAGCACCTTGCACCCCCAGCTGCTTCACAGAAGTTTATAATATTGAGCCGTAAAAATAAAATTTTCACATTTTTCCCTCAAAAAATGTTTTTCATTCCCTAATTTTGTATTATCATAAGGGTAACAGGAAAAATTGCACCATGAAATTTGTTGTGCAATTTCTCCTGAACACGCCGATACCCCATATGTGGAGGCAAATTACTGTTTGGGCACATGGCAGGGTTTGAAAGGGAAGGAGCGCCATTTGACTTTTTGAATGTAAAATTTGTTTGAATAATTAGCGGACGCCGTGTCACATTTGGGGAGCCCCTAATGTGCCTAAACAGTGGAAACCCCCCACAAGTGCCACCATTTTGGAAACTATACCCCTTAGGGAACTTATCTAGATGTGTGGTGAGCACCTTGCACCCCCAGCTGCTTCACAGAAGTTTATAATATTGAGCCGTAAAAATACAATTTTCACATTTTTCCCATAAAAAATGTTTTTCATTCCCTAATTTTGCATTATCATAAGGGTAACAGGATAAATTGCACCATGAAATTTGTTGTACAATTTCTCCTGAGTACGCCGATACCCCATATGTGGGGGAAAACCACTGCTTTGGTGTACGGCAGGGTTCGGAAGAGAAAGAAGCGCTATGTTGGCTGGGATAGGCAGCAGACACCATGTCACATTTGAAGAGTCGCTGACATGCCAAAACAGCAGAAACCCCCACAAGTGACCCCATTTTGTAAACTACACCTCTCAAGGAATTCATCTAGGGAAGTAGTGAGCATTTTTTAATTTTTAAATTTATACCATTGGGCAGTGAAAAAAGCATAAATATATTTTTACCACAAAAAAATGTTTTACCCTCAGATTTTACATTTTCACACAGGGCAATGGGTAAAAATGGTGCCGAAATGTGTCACACAATTTCTTCTAAAAGTGTCAATACCCCATATGTGGCTGTATCGTACCACTTAGCCATACGGTGAGATTTGAGGGGGAAGGAGCGCTATTTGACAATTGGAGAACAAATTATTGTAGAATAGGCATTTGGATTTGGGAGCACAAAATTTTCTGAATTTCTTTTGGGGGGCAAGGACCATTTTGCTTTTCCAGAGCCTTTCTGCTACCAGTAACTTGGAAGTCCCTTATATTTTTAACAGATGATGGACCTGAGTGGGGACTAGCTTTTTTTGAGGACTGAGTTGAAGCTTTTATTGGGAACATTTTACGTAACATTTATCCGGCGCTCTAGGCTGAGCACTTACATCGGGGTTTCCATCTAATTTTCCAAGTGATGTAATTCAGATGAAACCCCTGCAGGATCCATTCACTGTAATGAGGCAGCAGAGTTACTCTGGACTCCGTCTGGCCTCTGTTTAGTGGTGTCCTTTTTTTCAGAAGTGCACAAAACTGTGGCCAACCGCACTTTTATGCACGCCTAAAACAAATGACACCGTGGGATCCCAGGCTAGATGGCATCCACAGTGGCCTATATCTGCCTCATTACAGGGAATCTTCCATCATGGGTTCTGGCTGAATCACGTATTTCAGAGATTTACACGGAAACTCTGGTGTAAGTGCTCAGCGCAGAGCACAGGATAAATGTGAGCAGAGCCTTACTGGGATCTTTGGGAGACATAATAAACAAATCAGTAGCAGGTGAATAATATTTGTTTTATTTATTTTTTATGCCGTTCCTAGTGTGATATAACTGATTAGATTACTTTATTCTTCGGGTCGGTGCGATTACAGAGATACCAGATTTATATCGGGTTTTTATGACTGACAGCTGTCACACACTAAAATACGCTTTTTTTGCAAAATCTAGTTTTTGCATCACCATATTTTGAGAGCTATAATTTTTCCATATTTCGGCCGATAGAGTCATGTGATGGCTTGTTTTTTGCGGGACGAGTTGAAATTTTTATTGGAACCATTTTTGGGCACGTGACATTTTTTGATCGCTTTCTATTCCGTTTTTTGGGAGGTAAAGTTAACAAAAACAAACACTTCAGGAATTGTTTTTTGAGTTTTTTTTTATGCCGTTCTGCGTGTGGTAAAAGTGATCAGGCAGCGTTATTCTTCGGGTCAGTACGTTTACAGCGATACTACACTTACTGTATTTTTTTCATGTTTTGGCGCTTTTACACAATAAAACAATTTTATAGAAAAAAAAATATTTTTTTTGCATTGCTTTATTCTGAGCGCTATAACTTTTTTATTTTTTGGCTGATGGAGCTGTATGGCGGCTTTTTTTTGCGGAACAAGATGAAGTTTTCAGTGGTACCATTTTTATTTCTATTCTGCTTTTTGATCGCATTTTTTTCCACTTTTTGTTTGGCGATATGATCAAAAAGCATATTTTTTTGCTTCGTTTTTTATTTATTTTTATTACGGTGTGCACAGAAGGAGTTAATTAGTGTGACAGTTTTATAGCTCGGGTTGTTTCGGACGCGGCGATACCAAATATGTGTACTTTTTTTGGTTTTGTAATAATTTACGGATTTATTGGTTTAATATTTTATTTATTTATTTTTATTTATTTTGTGATTTTTTTTTTTAATAGTTTAAAAACTTTTTTTTTACTTTTTTTTACATTTTTACTTAGTCCCTGTATGGGACATTAATTTTTATTTTTCTGATCACTGATCTCATGTAATGTAATACACATATATTACATTATATGAGATCTTCACTGACTGTTTCAGTCAGAGTCTCCTGTCTGACTTCAGCTACATACAGGCTGAAGTCAGACAGGAAGGACACCATATATGGCAGAGCTGGAGGCGGTCATGTGACCTCCAGCTGCCATAGCAACCCCAGGTCCTCAAACGAAACGGAGGTCTTCGGAGGTAAGTAAGACGACCCCCTCTCTTCCTGCTGTCTCCTATATGCCGTGATCACTATAGATCACAGCATATAGAAGACAGCAAAGGGTTAACATCACTGGGACCTGATCTAATCAGGTCCCGATGATGTACCCTGTCAGAGCTAACGCTCTGCACCGGAATCGCAGTGCTTGCAGGACCCTGGGGGTCCTGAGCACTGCGAGACCACCCACCGTTTTTAAACGTCGGCACTGCACAGAGCCCGGCAAGCGCCGACGTTTATCTACAGTGGGCCGTCGGGAACCGGTTAAATTTGCAGCGTGATGGAGGTCAGTATAGATGGACTAATAGAACAAGTCCCACACACTGCTAGAAGGCCAAATATTTTTTCAGAGCTAGATGCAGAAAAAAATTATATTCAGTTTGCAACCTGATGGAGGTCAGTATAGATGGACTAAATGAATGATGCTATGCCCAAAAGATTTTACTTCACTAGGTGCAGTAAAAATATTGGTATTCTATACACAGGTGGTATATCTTGCAACACAGATAGGCTACTCCACTGACTAACACACTCTGCAATAGGCCAAAAAGGATTAGCTTTGCTAGATTCAGCCAAATGCTGTGAAAAAAACTTGCACAGCACTGGCACAGACCTGCCTGGCAAAAACTGATAGGAACTGATGTGACCTAGTCCTGAAAAGGACTGCAATTACAATTAGTCTTTACCCCCACAATCTATCTATTTAAGAGCACAGACCTGCCTGATAAAAGTCGTAGGAAATGCTGTAACCTAGTCCTTAAAAGGACTGCAATCACAACTATTCCCTACTCCCAAGCTATCTGTAGATTTGTGCGAAAATTGGCTTGAAATGAACAAGGTATAGCGCACACAGCAACAGCTGTGCCGTCTAACACGCAGCTGCAGCAGTGAGAAAATGGTGGCGACGGGGAAAATGGCTTGGTCTTATAGGGCAAGGACATGTGACATACACTGCCAATGACACATGCCCTTGCTTGTGTGAAAAAAAGCTCTTCGCTCCGTGTGTGCGCTGCTGATAGGCTGACAGATTGCACCTCCCCACTGTAAATGCGGGAAAGAGAAAAAAAAATGGAGATCTTCATTATTCCTGCAGAGATCCATCCCCTGCCCCTCCCCCCGCCCCGCTGTACACTCAAACTGCGTATTAACATTAATTTTCATCATTACTGAGAAAAAAATCCAGTTATGATTTTGGTGCACGAACAGTTATCGAACATAACCTCGAACAGCCGAATTTTTCTCAAATCTTTCGTGTTCGCCGAACGGCTCGAACACCGCCCAAAACAGCTCGAATTTGAGATTGGCGAACAGTTCGAGTCGAACAACGCTCATCTCTAGTATGGAGCGCACGAGTCACCAAACTAACGCCATATCCGGTATATGAACTGTGCATGGAAAGCATGCTTCATTACCAAGTGCCGGGACAGTGGTGTCATTTCCTGTGCGCCACAAACACCACCAGATGTGTTACCATAGGGAAAAAAAGTATCCATTTAAACAAATTCATAAAATCTGGTGAGAAAGCCAAAATAAGCAGCCAACTAATGGCGATGACATTGTTTGCACATTATATAGATACAGTGGAGAAAATAAGCATTTGATACACTGCCGATTTTGCAAGTTTTCCCACCTACAAAGAATGGAGAGATCTGTAATTTTTATCGTAGGTACACTTCAACTGTGAAAGACAGAATCTTACAAAAATCCAGAAAATCACATTATATGATTTTTACATAATTAATTTGCATTTCATTGTATGAAATAAGTATTTGATCACCTACCAACCAGCAAGAATTCTGGCTCTCGCAGACCTGATAGTTTTTCTTTCCAAAGCACTCCTACTCTGCACCCAAGCTGTGCAATGCTTTCCAATCTGTGACCGATTTGCACAGACATCTGAATGAGCCCTAAGGCTTAGACTCCCAAGGGGATTTAATAATATTCCTGTGGGTCAATCTGAGCATGGATGCAGGTATTAGACTGAAGCAAGGCAAGTAGCAGCTGCAGATTTCCATCCATTTGTGTGGATTTTAGTTAAATGACTTAAGGTCTGGCCAGACAGGACGTCTGGCCACATTCAGCCAAAGCTTGACCTACTGCAATTGCCAATTGTGCGCCTTGAACTTGTTGCCACTACACAGCCGTTGCAAGCTCTGGCTATATGTGACTGTGTGGTGTATGTCAGAATATGTTCACTTACGTTTTTTTGCCATAGTTTTTTTTTAAAACAAAAAACACATAAACTATGTCGTTTTGTTCCAGCTTGATATTTTACCATGACGTATTAGCTATTATTGAGTCATAATAAGAGGGAAAAGAAGTGTATCCCACGTATTTCTTTCATACATTTGATGACTTTGATGAACCTATGTTTTTAACTTTACATAAAAATGGTGGGAAGAGAGAGTTGCTTGGCTTGTCTTTTCTTCATGAAAAGTGGTATTGTTGTCACCTTTTGAAAAAACAGATGATTAAAATTATGAGCCCAGTAGGTCAGATACATTCTATAATGGGAATTTAAACTGTTTTATGTAAAAGGTCATTTAAAAATACATTTCTTATGTAAATGTAAGGCTGGGCTTATATCTGTGTTGGTGACCTAGTTAGAAACAATGTGTCCATTGGGTGCTATTAATGTCCATCTTGTGAAAAATATAACACTGCCGTTATTTTCACAAGAATGAAAATAAATAAAAGAAATAAGAATATACAGGTCTTAATTGGGACTAAAAAGCAGCCCTGTAACACAATCCCCACCAACCCATACACAGCTTAAATTATCCCCTTGATCAAAGAAAATGTATCTATGGTTCAGAAAATTTTGCTCTATCATGCCCCTTACCATTCCCTTAAAAAGGTTGTTTATGGTTCATTTTTTTGCCAGTAGGTGTGCGGATGTAGAAAATACCAAACACAACAACACTCAACCTTTCCTGCTTCTGTTCTGGCTCCACATTGCTGCTTCCATCTTTGTTGACAGGATGCAATAGTGACATCATGACCACCGCACACATGACTGCTACTGCCAATAATGGAAGGAAAGGTCTTGAGAAGGTGGACTGCACAAGACCGCTGAGCCCACTGATAGATCACAAGAATAGGTTACATGAAGTACTGTCGTCGTGACATTACCGCTGAAGGCTGTCAAAGCTAGGGGCAGTTGCGGAGAACCGGTGCTGGATGAGTATAGATGTGTTTGTTATTTCTGACTAAGCACTAAGAACATTTAAATAAACATCTGGCTGCAGCATTTTTGGAAAAGAAAAATTACTGTAAAAACACCCTGAAAAAAATATCCTGAAAAACACGGTGTCTTTTTTTTAGTTAGCAGCAAGCCACTAACGCTTATATGAAGACAAATCGTGTTACGCTGCTGCTGTATCACATTATGATGTAAGTGAATGCTGTAACGCAGGTTGCAAGAAATCTAAATTATTTGGATTTTTTCCACTTGTGTTACATAGTCATGCAACCACATTCACTCACATTAGGGTGTGTTCTAAAAGCAGCACAATGTGATCTTTAGCTGTATAAAGCGTTTCACCATCAAAGTCATCCTGTAACCCCAGTCCAATATTATGTGTCTCGCCACAATACCACTCACATGTAGCATTTTGCCATGAGCAAGTCACTGCAATAAATAGCATTTTAGGCTGTGTGCCCACTATGCGTTTTTTAAGCATTTCCGCAGCGGCAATTCCGCTTAAAAAACGCATGGTAGAAGGCCTGCCATGTTCCCCAATGATAATCCGCATGTGTTGTGCACATGCTGCGGAAATTTTCGCTGCGGATTATCATTGCTGAAAAAAACGCAGCACTACCAATTATTTTGCGGAATCGCGGCGTTTTCGCCGCCATTAACTTGCATTGGACCGCATGACATCCGCATCACTACATGTGTACATGCGGATAACATGCGGATATCATGCGGTTCAATGTGCTGATGGTACCCGGGTTTGGAGAAGAGGAGACTCTCCTCCAGACCCGGGTACCATAATACCTGTAAAAAAAAGAATAAAATAAAAAATATACATTATACTCACCTTCTGATGGCCCCCGGTGTCCTTATCCGATCCGTCCTGGCTTGCCGGCAGCTCGCGATGGTCTAAAAAGGACCTGCCATGACGTCATTTAGATTCTGCCAGCTATGCATAGATCACAATGTTTCTGATAAGAAGTTTCCAATTGCACTTCTGCTCTCTTCATAAAATTTTTTCTTTTATTTTGCATAATTTTAAGCATAGTAGAAACATAATGAAGGGAGCATAATATTCCACTAACAGGGTTATAACACTCTGGATCTTATTCATGACTTGTCTAGATGCTTAACCCATGTGAATTTAAAAACTGCCTATACTTCTATCATAGGATACTAAAGCGAAAGAGAATCATTGATACAAATATCAAATTATTGTATATAGAGTGGGGAAATAAGTATTTGATACACTGCCGATTTTGCAAGTTTTCCCACCTACAAAGAATGGAGAGGTCTGTAATTTTTATCGTAGGTACACTTCAAACACGAGAGACAGAATCTAAAAAAAAATCCAGAAAATCACATTGTACGATTTTTAAATAATGAAATTGCATTTTATTGCATGAAATAAGTATTTGATCACCTATCAACTAGCAAGAATTCTGGCTCCCATAGACCTGTTAGCTTTTCTTTAAGAAGCCCTCCTACTCTGCACTCATTACCTGTATTAACTGCACCTGTTTGAACTCGATACCTGTATAAAAAACACCTGTCCACACAATCAATCACACTCCAACCTCTCCACCATGGCCACGACAAAAGAGCTGTCTAAGGACACCAGGGACAAAATTGTAGACCTGCACAAGGCTGGGATGGGCTACAGGACAATAGGCAAGCAGCTTGTTGAGAAGACAACAACTGTTGGCACAATTATTAGAAAATGGAAAAAACACAAGATGACTGTCAATCTTCCTCGGTCTGAGGCTCTATGCGAGATCTTGCCTTGTGGGGTAAGGATAATTCTGAGTAAGGTCAGGAATCAGAACTACACAGGTGGACCTGGGTCAATGAAGTGAAAACAGCTGGAACTACAGTCTCAAACATTACCATTAGTATCACACTATGCCGTCAGGGATTATAATCCTGCAGGGCATGCAAGGCCCCCCTACTTAATCAAGCACATGTCCAGGCCTGTTGTGTGTGCAATCTTGGTCAACATTGGTTTTATTTAATCACGTTTTATGGATCCCCTACTAACCTGCATACTAATAGCAGTATCAGGAAAATATTTAATTGTTTAATCATCTTAAATTCATTTAATATTTACAAACTATATATTTGTTGTAAAGTTGTAAAGTTTCTACTCACTCAGCTGCGTTTGAGGTAGGCACGGGAAGCGGTTTAAGTAAAATGTTCAGGCTGGTTTATTAAGAATCCATAAACCATGCCACAAGCGAAGGAAATAAATGGCCTTTCAGTGTAGGCAAAACAAAATGAACAGTTCAAACAGCACTTTAGTGATAGCCCAGTATACTCCGGCTGGATAGCATCCAGTATACAACCTTGGTCTGGAGACCACACACAGGTGGCCTTTTTACCTCCACACATTTTTAACCACCACCACCTCCGTGATACATATCGCCCATCAATGATGTGTCTGGTGGCCTTCTTTCTGTGACACTGAGACAAGCCATGGTAGTCATGAGGTCCGTGATCAGATACCCAGAGGGCTCGTAGTACAGAGGTCAAGACAAAGGTGTGGTCAAGTCATAGTTTGGGGTCAAATGTGAGGAGGGTACGTCAAGATAAAGGGATAGGAGAAACAGAAAGTCATAGGCCAAGTCTGGGGACAAGGAACCTGAGGTCAGAGAGCGTCAAGAGCAAAAAGAGATAATACACACAAATAGTCAAGACGAATCCAAGGTCCGGTAGCAAAGATCGGACACAGAGCACTGAGCACAGAGCACTGAGCACACACGCCACTGAGCAAAGCTACAGCTGACAATATTCTCATAGCCAGTCAGCTAAATAGCTAAGTCAGATTGAGCAGCAAGGCTGTCAATCCAAATACTGACAGCCCAGCACGCCCTAGCCTCAGATTGAACAACTGGGTCGTCACTCACCATAATGACAGTCCAGCACACTCCAGATCCTATAGGGTAGCTGAGCTGTCACTCACAGCATCCCTAGGACACAGTGAGTGATGAAACCGTGACACTTACAGTGTGTAAATAAGCTAGAAAGCACCCGGTACACCATCATCTAAATCGACTGAATGTTACTATGTTTGGACAATATTTTTTAAAACTGTCCTTGAATTCAAGTTGCATGTAGGTGGCTTATATTATATTTAGGTAATACAGAGTTGGGTTTTATTATATTCAGGGAGAACAATGGTGAGTTAATTTAGATGGGGGGGCAAAAAAGTGGCTTATGTTATATTCAGGGGAACATTGGTGGCTTAAATTTATGGCTTAAACACTTAAGATGGCACAGAGGTGGCTTCATTCATATTCGGGGGGGCAAAAGCGGTATGACACCCAATTATATACATTGTCTGTTGACATCACCCCTGCATTACTACAAAATACCAGTGATTGTCTTTCCGCTGTCTATAACATTATGTTTTTACTCTCTCTGAAACTGAATCTGTCAAAAACTGAACTCCTGGTGTTTCCTCCCTCTTCTAATCTACCTGTGCCCCATATTGCCATTTCTGTGTGTGGTTCTACCATTACTCTCCTGTAACACGCCCGCTGTCTCGGGGTCACTCTTAATTCAAATTTTTCAGTCTGATTTTTGTCTGGGCCATTCAATCTCATGAATATACTTTAATCTAAATCATTCCATTGTAGCTCTGGCAGTATGTTTAGGAAGGTGATCCTACGCCCGAGTCTCAAAACTTTTGCTGCCTCTAACAGGTCTTCTTCTAGTATTTACATAGAGAGAGAGGGGATTATGAGCTCATCATGCCATGCGGTCTGATGCTGGAAGTTGAATCTGTGTGGCGGGTGCCGGTCCTGCTGGAGAAGTTCAGTCAAAATTCAAAGCAGATGAAAGCAATTGGCACATCCATCCAATGATATATAAAAAATATTACAAGCTTTATTAAAGATTCATTAACACCATGGAGTCCAGGGATTTAGAAACCTGACACGTTTCTGGCGTCCAAGCGCCCTTAGTGATAGGATTTGTATTTAAATACTTGCTGTCACGCTCGAGTCAGGAGAGCCGCCAGCCAGTCCGAGAACTGCAATGCTATCATCGCCAGTGTTATATGGCCATCTGACTGCACCCTAATATAATCCTGTGGACAGATTTTCCCACCTGAGCTGTGGATCTCTGTAGGTCCTCCACAGTGACCATGGGCCTCTTGGCTGCTTCTATAATTAGTGCTCTCCTTGCTTGGGATGTCAGCTTAGGTGGACGGCAATGTCTTGGTAGGTTTGCAGTGGTGCCATGCTCCTTCCATTTTTGAATGATGTATTGAACAGTGCTCCATTAGATGATCAGAGCTTGGGCTATTTTTTTTTTATACCCTAACTCTGCTTGATATTTTCCACAACTTTATCCATGACCTGTCTGGTGTGTTCTTTGGTTTCATAATGCTGTTTGATACTTAATGTATTCAAACAAACCTCTTAGGCCTTCACAGAACAGCTAAAGTTATAATGAGAATAAATTACACAGAGGTGGCTCAATATACTAATTATGTAACTTCTGGAGGCAATTGGTCAGATATTCTCTATCTTACTGTCTGGTGCCTCAAGCTCATGATGTCTTTAACACCACTGCCTGCGTCCCTACATGGCTTCCCAACCCCTACCATGCAGGGACACTGACTTACTCACCACTCCAGGCTGTGTAATGAGCTCCTTGTCCTCTGCTTGCTGTGTGCAGTGAGCTCCTGGTCCTGTGCTTGCTGTGCATGTTTCTTGGCTGCATGCTTAGGGCGGCCGCGCATGCACTTCCTGATTCTTAAAGAAACAGTGTGAGCATTCCTAATGTGTTCTTAGCCTATTGCTGAGAGGCACTTAGTACTTAAGGCACCTTCCACCTGTTAGGAGTCGCCTGAACAACATTCTCTTTCAGTGTGTTTGTGCAACTACTAAGTTGCCAGGTTCTATCCTGTTTCTGTCTCTGAACCCAGCACCTCTTGTGCATCAGGCGGCAGCTATTTCTGCTGAGCTATTCAGCTCGTTGGTCAGTTCCTAGCTAACCTAGATTCTAGTACCTGTATTGTTCCTGAGTAGCTCCACCCTATGTTGTACCTGATTAGCTTCATCCTGATTGAGCACCCTACTTAAACCTGACCTGGCACCTCCCTCCTTGCAAGATTATTGAGTTCCCAGCCTCTAGTCAAGCTTTTCCTTCTACTGCTGCTTCCTACAAAGACAATACTGCTTTCCTGAGTACCGAATTCCTGTCTTCCCTGACTACGCTACTGACCGGTGCTGACCCTAGTAGTTGCAATATCACTATTCCAACCCAGGTCAGTTCCTAACAACTTATCTCTAAAACCTGCAGTGTCTGAACCAGTACCTCTCTCTAATCTGTTACCTCTGTGCAACATTAGTGGTTTGCGTGTTCTCTTGGTACTTTATTGTAAGTACCTTGTGTGAATCTGGCTCTGTCTGTCTTGTGTGTACCTGTCCTTATGTTCGTCCTGTGTGAACCTGACCCTGTCTGTTCTATATGAACCTGATTCTGTTTGTCCAGTGGGAACCTGTGGTTCCCTGCCTGTCTGCACCTGCGGTTCCCTGCTTGTACTCACCTGCGGTTCCCTGCCTGTCTGCATCTGCAGTTCCCTGCCTATCCGCACATGCAGTCCAGTACCACCTTGCCAGAGACCCAGTTCTTCCTGAAGCCGTTCATGTCCATCCCATCTGAACTGGGTCCTACCCGTTCCTGTATTCCAGTCATACCAGCCAGTGACACAGTTCTTCCTGAAGCTGTACCTTCCTGTCCAGTCTGAACTGGGTCCTACACCTGTCTGACTGTAAATCAGCTGTGTCTGCCAGTATCCGCCTGCCAGTATACCAGTCGTGGCTGCCTGTACCCGCTTGTCTGTGAATCAGCCATGCCAGTCTGTATACCTCCTTAAGAGTCAGTTGCCATGTATCCGAGGTCTACCCTGGAGTAGTACCTGGTTTGGCCCCCGGGCTATCCTCGGATCATCCGAGGTCAGTCTTGGTGTGGCACTTAGTCACTCCCCTCCAGCCTCTCCTCGGTCCATGGCACAGTGGGACCACGATCGACGCTCGCACTAAACAGTCTGAGCCTGAGCAAAACAATGTCCCTTTCAATTTTTTTCCTAAGACACAGATATAAGACAGAATTTGTGTAAAAAGACTAAACATACAGAGGTCTGCAATCATTTTTAAGCTTGTTCCATAAAAGATCAGTTTATGACACTACTGCATGTAACAGTACAATGACTAACCTTCTTCCAATTCCCAGTGTTTATTTAAATTCATCGAACATGCCTTAGTCACATTCTTTTTCTGTTCACTTGAGCATCTTTATTTTGAACCCACTGTTTGTTTCTTCTATTAATCTTTTGTCACATGATTGCACTTCTTCTTTTTGATAGTATTTATTCAATAGTTTATTTTGTTTAGCTTTCTTGGTAAAACTGGATTTTCTGGCATAGCCATTGTTGTTTGGAGCATCAGCTTTCAAAATCTTTAAGTTGTGTTTTGTTTAGTTTTATTCAGCTAATGCTTCACTGATTTCAATGGGTTGGCAAAGACAGAAAAGGACAGACTAGAAAAAAACAAACCTCTCCAAGCTCTTCAAATTCTGAATTAGCAAAGGTAGAAGCTATGCTGAAAAGAAAAATTTTAAGCAAAAGGTAAAACTGGAGAGACAAAAAGTGAAAGAGAAGTCTGGCCCAATCCAGCCCTTGTTCATTTTGATAAGAGTCAACCTGTCAGCATTTTCAGTTGACAGACTGATGTGCCTATCAGTTATAATGCCCTCGGCGGCAATAAAAACCCGCTCTGACAAAGTGCTAGTGGCAGGGCAGGCCAGGACCTCCAAGGTGTAGAGAGACAGTTCGTGTCCAGCTTGGATACCCAATAGTTGTAAGGCACAGAGGAATCACGGAGGACGCTGGTACGGTCGCCAAGGTACTCCTTCAGCATCTTCCAAAACTTTTTCCTCCTTGTCAGAGTACTCCGCACATCAGGGTCTGGGCGCTGGGAGGGTCTGAGAAAATGGTCCCAGATCTTTCAGAGTGTTCATCTGCCTCTGTCGCATCTGGTTTGTGTTTCGCTCGCCTGTACTCCTTGGTTGTCCAAAGAACTGTGACCTCTGCCGCCAGCTGGGAATTTTTTTAATACTTCTTCAACATGGGCCTTCTGGTACTGAAACATTTTATTAGAACTCTCCGCCACGGAAAGGAGAGATAGAAAGTTCTCCTTGTAGTGTAGGTCTAGAAGTGTGACCAACCAGTAATTAGTGTTGGCCAAAATGCGTACAGCGCGAGGGTCACGGGAAAGGCAGTGGAACATAAAGTCAGCCTTGTGTGCCAGAAGGCCAACCGGAAAGATTTCCCTGTCCTGACTAAGAGGAAGACTGTTCATGCTCTCCTCCTCCTCATCCTCCTCCTGGTCCTCTTCCTCGTTATCGCTCTCCTCAAGCCATCAACACTGAACAGATGGTATGAAAGTTGTGTGGGTAGTGCCGTCTGTAGCGCAGGAAACCAGCTCCTGTTCCTCCTCCTCCTCTTCTTCCTCCTTCTCATTATCACCCAATCCACATTGAGATGAGGCTGGGCTGTGTAGCATCACCCTGTATAGTTCCTTGCTCCATCTCATTGTGCTCTGCCTGCAATGCCTCCTCGTTAATTGTGAGCAGTGAGCGTTTCAATAGACAGAGAAGCGGGATGGTGACACTAATTATGGCATCATCGCCGCTCACCATCTTGGTAGATTCCTCAAAGTTTTGGAGGACAGCACAAATGTCAGACATCCATGCCCACTCATCAGCTCTTATATGCGGAGGCTGACCTGAATACCGATAGGTGTGTTGAAGCTGGTATTCAACAATGCCCTCTGCTGCTCACAAAATCCTTCTCAACATATACAACGTTGAGTTCCAATGTGTGGTGACATTGCATACCATTCGGTGAGCTGGAACCTGCAAACGCTGATGAAGCACTGTCAGGGTGTTGGAAGCTGTAGCTGACTTTCTGATATGGGCACACATGCGGCGTACTTTCACTTTTTTTGTATAGAGCACTCGTGTTAAATACAAAAGAGCAAATGATAAGCAATGGGAGGGAAAAATAGAAAAACATAAAGCTTGCTGTTTCACTGGTATTGGCACCCTTTACATTAATTCAGTATGGAAACACATTTTGGCTCACCTATGGTAAATCACAAAACAGATTCACTTGTGATTAATTGTCGGTGCCCATGTGACATGAATTAGCCAATGAATGATGACTTCAGAGTTTTAAAAAGCCACATGTTAGGCCCTGTTCCTTTGTCATAATGGCAAAGACAAAGGAGCTGTCTGAGGACATCAGAACTGTTATTATTAGCAAACACAAGACTACCAGAGAGTATAAGGCCATCTCCAAAGACCTTGGTATCCCAGTTTCAACAGTGTGGAATGTTATTAAGAAGTTTTCCAAGCATGGAACCGTCAAGAATCTCCCTGGACTTGGGGGAAAGAGGAAAATTGACAAGAAATGTCTTTGAAAGTTGGTGTGAATGGTGGAAAACACACCACGTCAAACATCCAAAAACCCGAAGGCCAACCTGGAACAGTCTGACGTCATGGTTTCATCAAATACTATATACTGTACACTAAACCAAGCAGAGCTTTATGGGCGAAGGCCAGGGAAGAGACCATTGCTGAAGAAAAGACATAAAAAAGAATGACTGATCTTTGCCAAAGAGTACCTTGACAAACCATAATCTTTCTGGGAAAATGTTGTGTGGACAAAAATAAAGCTTTTTGGCAATGCAACGCAACAGTTTGTTTACAAACAGCACAATGATGCTTATAAGAAAAAGAACACCTTACTAACACTTAAGCATGGTAGAGGATCCATAATGCTGTCGGGTTGCTTTGCTGCGTCTGGTACTGGAGGCCTTGACTGTATCACAGGAATCATGAATCAGAGAATTATCAAGAGCTTTTAGAGCAAAATGTCCTACCCAGTGTAAAAAAAACTTGGTTTGAGTTGAAGATCATGGGTCCTCCACCAAGACAATGACCCAAAGCACACATCCAAAAGTACACAGGAATGGTTGAAAAAGAAAAAATGGACTGTTTTAAAATGGCCACTAATGAGTCCTGACCTCAATCCTATTGAAAATGATTGGGGTGAGCTGAAATCTGCCATTGGGAAAAAGAACTCTGCAAACATTCAAGAGCTTGAACAGACTGCAAAAGAAGAGTGGGAGAAAATTCCAGCTGAGAAGTGCAAGAAGCTTATAGATGGCTATAAAAGAAACGTTTGGAGGTTGTCAGCAAACATGGAAGTTGAAAAACAATGTTTTATTATTGTATTACTTTGGACCACTAATTGAAAAATCCTTAGGATATAACTTTGGTACATTTCCATTTAGTTCTGAAGATATTGTACAGTCTATGAAAAAATGAAGGGGTGCCAATAATGGTGAGCAGCACTGTCTTAGCTTCAGCACAGCCTGTTGCCACTTGGCCAAGGCAGTGTTGCAGTGTTTCCAGTTTCTGTCTGATGTGGTCATTTTGGAGTTGGAGGTTGAAGACGAGGAAGAGGAGGTGCAGAAGCTGTAGAATGTGGGGGCAACCCTGATTGACCCAGGGCCCGCAATCCTCGGCGTCGGGAGGACATGTTTCGTCCCAGGATCCGACTGGGTCCTGGTGTACCGTCCCTGGCCACAAGCACTTGTCCACATGTCTGTGGTTAGGTGAACCTTCCCAGTAACTGCATTGGTGAGGGCACAGGTAATGTTCTTGGACATGTGCTTGTGTAAGGTGGGGGCGGCACACTGTGAGAAATAGTGGCGGCTGGGGACCAAGTACCAAGGGATGGCAGCCACAATAAGTTTGCGGAAAGCTTCTGTCTTCACGAGCCTAAGAGGCAACATTTCCAGTGCAAGCATTCGAGAAATGTGTCAGTTTAGTTTTCTGACCTGTGGGTGGTTGGCTGCGTATTTGCAGGTGCGTTCAAAGAACTGGTATAGGGACAACTGAATGCAGCGCTGGGACAAGGATGTGGATGTGGTTGCAGATGGTGGTGGTTGTAAGTGTGCAATGACAAGTGCAGGGTGGGAGGCATCTTTGCCTGCACCATGGACAGGGGATTGGCGCGCATGCACAACAGCAAAGCAGGCAGTGGTGTCACCCACAGACACTGTTTCTGGATCCTGACGTTCGGCCCAACTAGTCGGGTGCTTTGCTGTCATGTGCCTGAGCATACTGATGGTGGTCAGACTGGTAGTTTTGCTGCTCCTGCTGATTCTGGCATGGCAGATATTGCAAATTGCCTTTTTTGGGTTAACTGGACAGTCTTTAACCCTTTCATGACCGGAGCATTATCCGTTTTTGAGTTTTCGTTTTTTGCTCCCCTTCTTCCCAGAGCCATAGCCTTTTTATTTTCTTTTAAGTGGTGAAAAAAAATTCCAAAGTTTGCAAAAAAAAAAAGAAAAGAAAAAAAAAGGCGCCATTTTCCGAGACCCGTAGCGTCTCCATTTTTCTGGTTCTGGGACCGGGTGAGGGCTCATTTTTGTGCGCGCCGGGCTGACGTTTTTATTGATACCATTTTGGGGTAGATCTGATGTTTTGATCGCCCGTTATTGCATTTTATTGCAATGGTGCAGCGACCAAAAAAACGTAATTCTGGCGTTTGAAATTTTTTTCTCGCTATGCCGTTTACCGATCGGATTAATTCTTTTTTTATATTGATAGATCGGACGATTCTGAACGCGGCGATACCAAATATGTGTATGTGGGGTTTATTTTTTATTATTTTATTTTGAATGGGGCAAAAGGGGGGTGATTTAAACTTTTATATTTTTTTTATTTATTTTATATTTTTTAACACATATTTTTTTACACTTTTTGCTGCTTCTAGGAGACTAGAAGCAGCAACTATCCGATCGCCTCTGCTACATAGAGGCGAAGAGCAGATCACCTCTATGTAGCAGAAATGCTCCTGTGCTATGAGCACTGACCACTAGGTGGCGCTCATAGCAATCTTTACATGACAACCAAAGGGGTCTGCTGCAGACCCAGGGTTGTCATGCCCGCCCATCAGTGACCCGCGATCACGTGACGGGGTCACCGATGGGCAGGGTAAGTGACGCGCTTCTGGCGTGGCACTGTTAACCCTAGAACGCATACCTGGGGCCTCGCAGGCCCGCCCTGTTAATTGTTTTCTATTTTCTGCAAGATTACTTTAGTTAGAATTTTGAAACTCTAGGTATTCCTGAGCTATATAGTTGTTTGTCATTTTTGTTTGAGTTATTCCATGTTATTTGCACACGGGCCTAAAAGGCCCTAGGTATGTGAAAAAGTAGATTTTTATGGTCATGCGTTCTAGGGTTAAATGCCGCTGTCAGAGATTGACAGCGGCATTTAACTAGTTAACAGCCGCAGGTGGATCGCGATTCTACCGGCGACTGTTGCGGGCACATGTCAGCAGTAATAATCAGCTGACATGGGAAGAGTCCTAACAGTTGGACTGGCAACTTCCCTTGAATATGAGTTTTGGGGAACAGTTGCCCACCTTGTGTCTGTGGCCACCCCACTGCTTCTTCCCGCCTGTTGTGGTGCTTTGCCTCCCTCTCCCTCTGCGCTGCTGTCCTTGCTATGCATGTCACCTTGCCAGGTTGGGTCAGTGACTTCATCGTAAGCCACCTCGATTTCCACTTCTGCACCCTGGTCCTCCTCCTGACTTTCTGGCAATTGTTTTTCAGCATTATCCAGCTCTTGTGACAGTAATTGCACTTTCCCACCGTTGCCTTCATGTGACCATGGCTGCTCAAATATTTGGGTATCGCTATATGCAATCTCCTCTTGCCCCGGTTGAAGTGGACTGAGTGAATGGCCAGAATCTATAAATGGAAATGTGAACAGCTCTTCGGAGTGTCCAAGTGTGTGACCACTTTTCTCCAGGCACTCGGCATGGTTGGAGGAAGGAGGATCAGGGTGAGGAATATGTGGTCCAGACTCACGGCTACTGAGACTGGACTGTGTGGAAGACAGGGTGCTGGTGGTTCACAGCCCAACATCGTGCAGGACGCTTGGCATTTGCCACAGAACACCAGGATTGGCAAAGTCGCCACTGGTGCCCTGTGCTCTTCACAGATGAAAGCAGGTTCACACTGAGCACATGTGACAGACGTGACAGAGTCTAGAGACGCCGTGGAGAGCGATCTGCTGCCAGCAACATCCTTCATCATGACCGGTTTGACAGTGGGTCAGTAATGGTGTGGGGTGGCATTTCTTTGGAGGGCCGCACAGCCCTCCATAGGCTCGCCACAGGTAGCCTGACTGCCATTAGGTACCGAGATGAGGTCCTCAGACCCCTTGTGAGACCATATGCTGATGCGGTTGGCCCTGGGTTCCTCCTACTGCAGGACAATGCCAGACCTCATGTGGCTGGAGTGTGTCAGCAGTTCCTTCAAGATGAAGGCATTGAAGCTATGGACTGGCCCGCCCGTTCCCCAGACCTGAATCCGATTGAGCACATCTGGGACATCATGTCTCGCTCCATCCACCAACGTCACGTTGCACCACAGACTGTCCAGGAGTTGGCGGATGCTTTAGTCCAGGTCTGGGAGGAGATCCCACAGGAGACCATCCGCAACCTCATCAGGAGCATGGCCAGGCATCGTAGGGAGGCCATACAGGCACGTGGAGGCCACACACAATACTGAGCCTCATTTTGACTTGTTTTAAGGACATTACATCAAAGTTGGATCAGCCTGTAGTGTGTTTTTCCACTTTAATTTTGGGGGTGACTCCAAATCCAGGCCTCTATTGGTTAATAAATTTGATTTCCATTGATGATTTTTGTGTGATTTTGTTGTCAGCATATTCAACTTTGTACAGAACAAAGTATTCAATGAGAATATTTGATTCATTCAGATCCAGGATGTGTTATTTGAGTGTTCCCTTTATTTTTTTGAGCAGTGTATTTGTCATGTTGCAAAAAATGTCTGTATTATTACCTTGGTAATATAGGATCACGTCTGATGACCATGGTTTTAGGCAGTGGCCTAAAAGATATTCTATTGGTCAGCTGCCAAATGTGAATTGGTTTGAACACACAACTGGTAGACTTTAAATGGAGTATAATATTCGTCACATTCCCAAAATTGTCTGTATTATTATCGCAGTAATATAGCATCACGTCTGATGACAACGGTTTTAGGCAGTGACCTGGGATGCAGAGATGCTTCCAAGGGTTTTCCCCATGCTGTTCCCATGTCATTTGAGCACTGTTTCCATCAATTTTACCAGTTTTTAGGTCCCCTCCAAACCTCCGGGGGTCCACCCTTGTCTAATCCGCTATCTCTCAGATAACTCCCTTCTTGATCCTTTACAATCCAGTTTCTGCTCCATTCATTCTACAGAAACTGCCATTATTAACAATCTACTAATAGCCAAATCTAGTGGTCCCTACTTCCTGCTGATTCTCCTGCAGCATTTGATAGCGTGGACCATCAATTTCTGCTCCCCATGCTCCGCTCTATTGATTTCTCCTCTTGCCTCTCTGACCGCTCCTTCAGTGTGTCATTTTCTGGCTCTTCTTGCCCTCATCATCTCTTTACTGATGGGATTCAGTCCTAAGACCATTACTCTTTTTTCCAAACATGGCTCCTTTTGGACAAATGGATCAGCAGATTTGGTTTTTAGTACCATCTCTATGCTGATGACACCCAATTATACACAAGGTGGCTCAGTGGTTAGCACTGTTGCTTTGCATCGCTGGGGTTCTGGTTTCAAATCCCACCAAGGACAACATCTTCAAAGAGTTTTTATGTTCACCCTGTTTGCGTGGGTTTCATGTTGGTACTCCCGTTTTCTCCCACACTCCAAAAGACATACTGATAGGGAATTTAGATTGTGAGCCTCAGGGGGGACAGTGATGATGATGTCTGTAAAGAGCTGTGTAATATGATGGCGCTAAGTAAGTAAGTATAATAAATAAATTATACATAATCTTCTCCTGACATTATCCCCATATTACTGCAAAATACCAGTGATTGCCTGACTGCTGTCTCTAACATTATGTCCTCTCTATGTCTAAAACGGAATCTTTCCAAAACTGAACTCTTTGTGTTTCCTCCCTCTAAACCCGATACTGCCATTTCGGTGGGTGGCTCCACTATAACTACCAAACATGTGGCTATATTTGACTCAGATCTTTCCATTACTCCTTATATCTGATCACTCGCTCACTCATGTCACCTGAATCTAAAAAATATATCAATAATTCAAACTTTTACTGTTACTCCTATTCCTTCTCAAGTGGACGACTGTAACTCTCTACTAATCGGTCTCCCTCTTACTAAATAATCCCCTTGCTAATCTATCCTGAATGCAGCAGTCACGGCCATATTTCTGTCCAGCCGCTATAATGTGCCAGCCATTGGACTGGTTATTAATCTGCTACAGAGTACAATATAAACTTATTCTTACCCACAAAGCTTTCCACCATTCTGCACCAACCTACATCTCCTCCCTCATCTCTTGCTGTTATTTTTATATTATTAATTTGTTTAACTCTAGGTATATGTACAAAACATATGAAAATGATAAGCAGGAAACAAATGGCGTTGCAAATGGTACTGAGAGAGAATAGAGGGCAGAGGGAATTGGCTGCCTAGGCCAACTAACACGGGGAGATTGAATAGTAAATAGTCGTGCCGTGAATCCTATGAGCTCTGCTTCTTCCTTGGCAAGCCATGCAGTGCTCTCCTTGAGCAGAACATTTAATACTTTTGTTATACTCACTGTCATCTCTGTCACTTTGTTACTATGCATACTCAGCTACTGAGATAACAGATATCAGTATAAAAAGTGTTGATATTCAGGAGTAGGACTTGCTGAGTCCTGTCCTGCTTCCATGAACAACGCAGTTTTCTGAAAGTAGGGCCTCCTCCATCTCAGGGATAAGGGCACCCTGCAATCTTTTAGTTTCTTGCGGTACTTCATGGAATGCAGGCAGTACATTCCCACCACAAACAATTGCTTTTTCAGGTATCTGAGGTGGGGGCTAGATGATATACTGTATATAATGACAAAAAGTTTCAAGGGGTTGTCCACCCCTCTTTTTATTTTATGAAATGTAGTCTGATAAAAAAAAATACCAATCCCACATCTCTCCTTTTTACTGCTGCCTCATCAGTCTCCTCGTTTCCTCTTCCAAGGAAGGCGATGCATGACTGCTGCGGCCAAAAGTGGTCACAGGGCTGGCTAAGCCTTCACTGCAGTGGAAAGTGATTGATGGCAGCTGCTGTGTTTTTCAGCCAGAAGATTAAAAAAAGTGATTAGACGCAACCTCCAAAGTAGTATGGAAGAGCAGAAAAGATTGGTAGGTGGGTATTGTTTTTAATTGTTAGAACGTACTATGACTGTTTTTAAAATAAATGGAAGTGGCAACCCCTTTAAGGCTAGAGCTACACAGTAAATTTGACCATTAGACCATTATTGCCCAACCAAAGATCTCAGTGTTGTGAGGCTACGCCATTGCATAATGAACTTAAATGTGGTCACTTTGCAACACATTGCTAAGACTGTGAAACACAAGTGGTAAGAGGTCTAGCGGGTTTGGATTTCTTACAACTCAAGTGTCATGAATGTGATCACATACACTTTCATTATGTTGAAAAGTAGCAGGAAGTAATTAAAAAAAAAAAACCTGTGACTTGTTAAAAAAGTGAGTTAAATACCTTGAAAAAATCCCTTAGTTTCCCTGATTCTGCAGCTCATTTCCGTTTTGCAATGCATCACTCCATGTCAGACATAGTCACATTTGTTGCTTTTGGAGTGCAATATGAGAAATCTCTGCTTGCAGACCAACTGTGCATTTCTCCAGCCTGCTCTGGACTTTTACCTCTTCTAGATGTTGCCTATCACAGCTCAGCAGCTGATCTAGCAGTCTCAGACACTGCCTAGCTGTGACTGGCAATACTTAGGATTGATGGGTGAAACAGTATACCCCAAAAGAAGATTTAAAGGGATTGGCCCATGAACAAAGTACATTTTAATCAAGAGATCTTGGAATAATAACTTCCACAATTGTATGTGTTAATAAAATGTTCCTGTGCTGAGATAATCTTATAAATGTGCCCCTGCTGTGTACTGTGTAATGGCTGTGTCTGACTGTACAGGAACATGGCCTGATCATACCACAGTTCCTGGGCAGGGGAGCAAAAGAGTGTACAGACATTACAGCAGGGGATCACAGCTGATTCTTCCTGTGAGGTAAAACATTTCCCTGCCTGGTTTTAAGCAATGTTTTACCTCACAGAAAGAATCAGCTGTGATCCCCTGCTGTAATATCTTTATAATCTTTTGCCTCCTCCTCTGCCCCCTGCTTAAACTACTGCACCAAAACGCTGCCTTTTTCAAAACCATCAAAATGAATGAGATTTAGAAAATCTCATTCACACGTGGCTTATTTTTTCCTTGAAGATTTGAAGCAGTGTAAAATCCAATTATCTAGCATGAAAAAATAATGAACTGGACTGTCTAAAAAACCCTAAAGTAAAAAATAATGTTTTTTTTTACCATGTTCCCCTTATGTTGCATTGAGATGCCTATTAAAAATGATAATATTAGGATGCTTGGGACTATCCATGTGATATTTAGAATAAACTACGTAGAAGAATAGTGTGTCAATACAGAAGGATTTAGAAAAAAGGCTTAACAGCTCAACATAGGGCTGTCCATCTCGGTTGCAGTCATCTTATGCACATATGACTAGATGGGATACACAAGAGAAAATCTCAGATTGAAAAGGATTTAGGAATGACAGTAATCTGAATAGCAATCCCAGGCACATAGTACAAATGTTAATGTGAGATGCATGCACGGAAAATGTGAGAATATCATGCAAAACCTTCTTCAGTACTGTCGTCAAACCACACCTTGAATGATGCTGTAGGGAGGTTACACTCAAAAATACACTATACATTGAGATTACAATCCCTGGTTTAAGTGAGCAGGTATGCTGCTCCAGTTGTGGTATTCCAGCCATAATCAGGACAGGAGAGCAAAAGGGAATACAAAATGCTCCGAACATGTTAAAAAAAACAAAACAAGCAAAACCTCACACTACCAATTTCCCACCCACTAGATTTAGTGGCAGAGACACTGATTCCAGGGATGTGTCACTTGCTTAGCAGCTTGCTGTAGTTTCAATACAGTGTTTTATCAGCAGGAGGACTAGGTGTAACATGCAGACCAGTCAGGCTAGTCTGTGTAGCTCTGCCCTCACCAGTGATTGGCAGCTTTCTGACAATGCACAATGTACACATGAAGTTGCCAATCAGGGGTGTGGGCGAGGTTATACAGAACTCATCATTCCGACAACTGCTACATCTACAGCCGGGGAAACAGGCATTTTATCAAAACTGCTCCATGCAGTCCAGTAAGTGACACATCACTGGAATCAGGATCTCTGACCCTACATCATGCTGCTCTCAGATTCCATAGCAAAAACCTACTGACGCATTTCCTTTAAAGTATATGGCTATGTTCACAAGTTTTACTTACTTTTTTTTTTTTTTTTTTTTTTAATATGCTGGAAAAAAAGCCAAAACAGATTCGACTTTATAACAGCACAACATATTCCATGGAGAATTGAATATAGGTGTTCTATTTGCTATGGTGCAAATGCAAAAAACAATGTCCAAGAACTAGGTTACATCATGTAAAATATGTTAAAACACAAATTACCATACATTCTAGTTGAATATTGAATATTACTATAGTTCGTATTATTGTAGTTTAAATTCAATGCAACATTTGGCTATTAAAAGCAATACTAAAACCTCAAAACTATAAAGAATCATAATATACAGATTATTCAGTTTCCAGGACATTTACCCTTGTTCATGACCAGGCACTTTTTTTTTCAGTTTTAACATGTGGTTTTAAGAATTTGTTTCTTGTTTAGATATTCAAATAATTTTTGCCTTTTTTCATGATACATGGCACCAAAGTTGTATGTGATTTTTATGTTCTTTTTTCCAAAATCTAGGGAAAATGTAAAGAAAAATAAGGAAATGTGTCTGTTTATTTTATTTTGTTTGATTTCTTATTCCTCCTTTTTCTATTTTTTTTCAACTTTCTTTCAATCATTTTTAGGGGCACGTTAACACTTAAGTATATTTTTATTATTGCTGGGGTTGACATAGTACCAGTAAAAGCAAATTCAGCCTCCTGCCTCCACTGCGGAATTGATCTGGATCTGCCCTTGACAGCCAGAAGAGGGAGCCATCTTTCTGCTTGCATAACTCTGTCTATACATTAATCAGTACAGCAGAGGTGAGAATAAACCGTATCCGCCTTCTTTATGAGGAATCTGGCTCACGGCTACCAATTACAGCTGCTGAATGCACAATGATGTTAGAAAATGTCATTGCAGAGTTAGATGTGGACCATCCTGATGATTTAAGTCATTGGGTGGTCTGCAAGCAGTTAAGAGGTCTATGTGCTACACAGAGAAAAAAAAACTAACAGAAAAGGTAACTGTTAGACTGTTGATTATTGAATAGTCAGAGTCAGTTTTCTTGTTGAGTATTTCTTTACCAAGGTCAAGATTGTGGCTACAATATAGCTTCCTGATGACAAGCAATGGTCTATTTTTATATCTGCCAATAAAGATCAAATTGCTGCAAAAGCTAAAGAAAACTGCAGTTATTTTTAAACTTAACTTCGATTGCTGGTAAAAATATACAGCTCATTAAGTGGATCAAATATCGTGAAAGATTATTTTCAAAGAAGAAAATGATTTGATTTCTGTGATTCATAGGAAAAATTAAAAATGACAGTAAACATATGATAAAAGTAAATAATACATTTGTGCGTTAAATGCTTGAAGGTATCTACAAGCACATGACTACAGCAATCACAGAAGAAGGAGTCAGAGGAAATGTTACACAAGCATATTGTTACAAAACCCAAATGCCTGACAAGCAGAATCCGTCTGGACATCGAATATGTGGCAGCACAATCTGGCTTGCCACTCTTGCCAGTCCACTTTGAGGGCATCAATCACCCAAAGATTCCAACAGGCTAGTTATTTTTGCAGATCTCCATGGCACAATTTGGGATAAATATACACTATTACCTAACTTTTATTTACTCTTTATAGAGGGAAATAGAAAAAAAAAAACAGCAATGCTGTGGGATGTCTTCAATTTTAAGCTACTGATGTGCTGAACAATAAAAATGTTAAATATGTTCTGTAGGTCAACATGATTAACCCCTTTCTGACGTGCTCAGTAATAGTACGTTGCACCGGCCCGGGCCTATTGGACGCGCAGCTGACACCCGATGCTATGTGCCAGGAGTGGTCAAGCACCGCTCCCGGCACATTAACCCCCAAAATGCTGCAATCAAAGTCGATCGCAGCATTCCAGAAGCAAGGGGAGGTAAGCGCAGCCCCTTACCTGCTTTTCCGGCGGCCCGTGCTGTCTGTGCCAGGTCCCGGTGGTTGTCATGGTGACCCGATGTCCAGGTCACCAGACAGCAGGAAGTTACTTTGATCATGCGCAGTGCGCGATTAAAGTAACTTCTGAGTGTGCAGCGCTGACACGCAGCATAGCATAGAGATGCTACTGCATTTCTATGCTATGTAAGCGATCAGCCTGCAAAAAATGAAAGTCCCATAGTGGCACAAAGTGTAAAAGTAAAAAAAAGTATCAGAAAGTGAAAAAAAAATGGTAAAAATATGGAAAAAAAAATGAAAAAAAAATAATAATAAAAAAATTAGGGTTGTGCTACAATTAGGCTTGTGCTAGGGTTAGGGTTGTGGGTTGTGCTAGGGTTAGGGATGTGCTAGGGTTAGGGATGTGCTAGGGTTAGGGTTAAGGATGTGCTAGGCTTAGGGTTGTGCTAGGGTTAGGGTTGTGCTAGGTTAGGGGTTGTATTAGTGTTGGGGTTAGGGTTGTGTTGGGATTTTTTCAAAAGTAAAGAAAAAAAAATGATGACGATATGGCGACTAGTGTTGAGCGCAAGTGCGCGCTACTTGAGCTTGCATCGGGTGCTCGGGTATGCACCAAGTATCGTGGGTCGAGTGACATGCTTGAGTCTCTGCCCCATATGTTTTGCGGCTGTTATACAGCCAAAAAAACCTTGCGGGGATTGCCTGCCATGCATGAGCGATCTCCGCATGTTTTTTTTTGGGTGTCTAATAACAGTGAAACATGTGGGGCGGGGACTCGAGCATCCGCGATACACGGTGCATACCCAAGTACCTGATGCAAACTCAAGTAGCGAGCACTTGCGCTCAAGACTAATGACAACTTATTCAATATGATGACCTAATGTTATCAAATTCTGTGTCGTATCTCTGGGTTCAAAATGTTCACTATACCCCTTGATAAAATCCTTGAGGGGTGTAGTTTCCAAAATGGGGTCACTTGTGGGAGGTTTACACATGGCGTCCGCTCTCGATTTCAGCCAATTTTGCGTTCAAAAAGTCACACAGTGCTCCTTCCCTTCTGAACCCTGCCATGTGCCCAAACAGTGTATTTTCCCCATATATAGGGTATATACTCAGGAGAAATTGCACAACAGTTTTTAGGGTTCCTTTTCTCCTCTTACCCTTGTGAAAATAAAAAATTTGGGGTTTAAAGACCATCTTTGTGGAAAAAGATTGATTTTTTTATTTTCACGGCTCTACGTTATAAACTTCTGTGAACCACCTGGGGGTGGTGCTCACCACACATTTATAGATGTTCCTTGAGGGGTCTAGTTTCCAAATTGGGGTCAGTTGTGGGCGGTTTCCACTGTTTAGGCACATCAGGGGCTCTTCAAACGTGACATGGCGTCCGCTAATTATTCAAGCAAATTTTACATTCAAAAGGTCAAATGGCTCTCCTTCCCTTCCGAACTATGCCGTGGGCCCAAACAGTGGTTTTCCCCCATATATGGGGAATCGGCTCACTCAGGAGGAATTGCACAACAAATTGCGTGGTGCATTTTCTCCTGTTACCCTTATGAAAATGCAAAATTGGAGGCTGAAAAACATTTTTGTGGGAAAAATGTGAAATTTTTTTTTTACGGCTCAATGTTATAAACTTCTGTGAAGCACCTGAGGGTTCAAGGTGCTCACCACACACCTAGATAAGGTCCCTGAAGAGTCTAGTTTCCAAAATGGTGTCACTTGTGGGGGGTTTCCACTGTTTAGGCACATCAGGGGCTCTCCAAACGCAACATGGCGTTCGCTAATTATTCAAGCAAATTTTACATTCAAAAGGTCAAATGGCTCTCCTTCCCTTCCGAACCCTGCTGTGGGCCTAAACAGTGGTTTTCCTCCACATACGGGTATCGGCTTACTCAGGAGGAATTGCACAACAAATTGCATGGTGCAATTTCTCCTGTTACCTTTGTGAAAGTGCAAAATTGGAGGCTGAAAAACATTTTTGTGGGAAAAATGTGGAAATTTTATTTTTACGGCTCAATGTTATAAACTTCTGTGAAGCACCTGGGGGTATCGGGGTGCTCAGGAGGATTTACACAACAAATTTTGGGGTCCTTTTTTTCCTGATACTCTTGCAAAAATAAAAAAATTGGGGTCTAAAGTAACATTTTTGTGAAATAAGTTAAATGTTCATTTTTTTGTCTTCCACATTCCAAAAATAACTGTGAAGCACCTGAAGGGTTAATAAAGTTCTTGAATGTGGTTTTGAGCTCCTTGAGGGGTGCAGTTTTTAGAATGATGTCACTTTTGGGTATTTTCTGTCATAAAGACCCCTCAAAGTGACTTCAAATGTGATGTGATCCCTAAAAAAATGGTTTTGTAAATTTTGTTGGAAAAATGAGAAATCGCTGATCAACTTTTAACCCTTCTAACTTCCTTACAAAAAAAAATTGTGGTTCCAAAATTATGCTGATGTAAAGTAGACATGTGGGAAATGTTATTTATTAACTATTTTGTGTGACATATCTCTCTGATTTAAGGTCATGAAAATTCAAAGTTTTAAAATTGCAAAATTTGAAAAATTTTCGCCAAATTTCCAATTTTTTCACAAATAAACGCAAGTCATATCTTAGAAATGTTACCACTATCATGAAATATGTCACAAAAAAACAATCTCAGAATCAGTGGGATCCATTGAAGCATTCCAGAGTTATTACCTCATAAATTGACAGTGGTCAGAATTGTAAAAATTGGCCTGGTCATTAACGTGCAAACCACCCTCGGGGGTAAAATGGTTTATGTTCATCACTTTTGTACAACAAAAAATACACAGTTTAAAAAAATATTTTGCTTTTAAGTCACCATATTCTGAGAGTGACAAGTTTAAGACTATATTCACACAGTGTTTTTGCAGCATTTTTTTGCTCCATTTTTTTTTCTGCAGAAAAGAAGTTGCATTTTACAGCACCAGCAAAAGCTATGAGATTTCAGAAATCTCATGCGCACGGCAGCATTTTCTAAATCTCCGGCAGGTTATTTTTGTCACCATTTTTGCAACGTTTTGCATTTTTTCACCCAAAGAAAGGAATGAAGGTGCAAAAATACAGCAAACAGGTTTTGCAGCATTTTTTGTGTTTTTGGTGAATAAAACTAACTTTATTAAACATTTACTGTACACAAATCACACATAATCAGCACACAAAAAAGCAGCAAAAACGCAGCAAATTCCTGCATTTTATACTCGTTTTTACTGTCAAGAGGGAAGGTTTAGGCTGAAGAAAAAAAAAAAACACTGCAAAATAACTGCGTGTGAACACAGCCTAACATTCTTTTGTCAACTGAGCTATGTGAAGGCTTCATTTTTTATGTGACAAGATGTAGTTTTCAGTGATACATATGACTTTTTGATTACTTATTACACTTTTTGAGAGGTAGATTTAACAAAAAACAGCAATTCTTGTTTTTTTTGTTTAACACTGTTCACAAATCAGTATAATTGACTTGTTAACTTTATTCTATTCGTAGACAATATGAAATTTATGTAGTTCTTTTAGGTTTTACTAATTTTTACTTAAGAAAAACTAATTTTGGTCACAAAATTTTGAAACCCATAACTTTATTTTTCTGTAGACAGAGCAGTGTATGGCACAAGCTCTCAGTTCCACTAGTGCTATTTTTTGTTTGGGCAAAGTCATGGACAAATTTTTGAGGCTGACACAAATTTTGGTTTTCACAAAGTTTGCTGATTTAGGGTATGTGCACACGATGCAGAAATGAAGCAGAAAATTTCAGCAGCATTTCTGCATCTCCCTGGCAGAAAAAACGCATGCAGATTGTGCATGCGTTTTTCCTGCAGAATACATGCGGATCCACATGCGGATTCACATGCGTTTCCGCATGCAGATTGACAAGCGCTTTCCAGGCGATAGCATCACTTGGAAAGTGCTTGACAACTAGGTCACACTGTATAAATCCATGCAACCAGCATGGATTTATACAGTGTGAACCGTAAAAATGAAAACAAATAAAGCTATACTCACCCCCGATGCCCGGCGTGGCTGCAGCGCTGCTTCCTGGCTGGTTCCCGGCTACCGGCATATCGCGAGACAGAGCGGTGAAGGGCCTGCGGTCACATGACTGTGACGTCACCGAAGGTCCTTCAGCGATGCCGGCATTCAGAGAAAAGCCTTCGGAAAGGTGAGTATAAACTTTATTTGTTATTTTATTCTTTTTTTACAGGTACAATGGTACCCAGGTCTGGATGAGAGTCTCCTCTCCTCCAGAACTGGGTACCATCCGCACATAGAGACGCATAGAAGCCGCTTGTACAAATGTACAGTCGCGGTTTCTATGCGTTTCAATGCAAGTCAATGGCGGGAGTTCCGCTGCGCTTCCGCAAAATTAAATGACATGCTGCGGATTTTTGTACGCAGCATAAACGCTGCGGAAAAATCCGCAGCATGTGCATAGAACATGCGGAATCCCCTTGGGGACCATGGGGTGCGGATTACCTAGCGTTTCACAAGCGTTTACGCTGCGGAAATTTCGCAGCATAAACGCTTGAAAAACGCTACGTGGGCACCCAGCCTAAGTGTTTTTAGATCTTTTAGTCAAACGTTTATATGGTTACTAAAGTATTTCATAAGTTTTTATTCTTGTATTGACAAATATATCAAATTTATGCAAATTCTCAACATTTATTGAGAATTATCTTTTATTTTTCAAGACTTCTGCAATTTCCCCAGGCCGATGGATATCAGCATCTGGGCCAAATCATGACTGATGACAACACATTCTTGCTTAATCACTGCTTGAAGTTTATCACAATTTCTGTGTTTTTTTTTGTCCATCCGTTTTTTTTTGAGGATTGATCACAGGTTCTCAATAGGATTAAGATCTGGAGGGTTCCTGGCAATATACTCAAAATTTCAATGTTTTGCTCATGCACCATGTAAGTTATCACTTTTGCCATGTGACATAAAGCTACATCATTCTGGAAAAAAAATTGTTCATCACCAAATGAGTCCTGGAAGGTTGGGAGAAGTTGCAAATGGAGGATATTTAGATACAATTCTTTTTCTCTGGCAATATTCTTAGGCAAAATTGTGAGTAAGCCTCCTCCATGGATGAGAAATAACCCAACATATGAATGGGCTCAGAATTCTTTACTGTTGGTATGACACAGGACTCATGGTAGTGCTCTCCTTTTCTTCTCTGGACAACCATTTGTCAACATGCCCAAACACAGAGAAAATAACTTTACTCCAGTTTTATGTAGTCCGATCCCTGTACTTCCTGCAAAGTTATTTTCTCTGGAGAAAATAATGTTCAATGAGATTATTAGTATTTACATTTGCTCAAAGTGAAATATTAGAATTAAGACAATAGAGTTACGGATATTAGGCTCAATATAATTGTGTCAGTGGAAGAGTAATGATATATCATCATTTTCTGAGCAATCATCATCTCACAACCCATTCTTTCAACCTAGCCACGAAGAAAATAAATCAGCCAAGAATGAAAGTAGAGTGTGAGAACTATGATCTTTTTGGCAAAACACCAAGATATAATATACACATAGCTACAACTGAACCAAACTTTCTTTAACAGTAACCAGAAACATCTGCAGTGATTTCTGCTACCTTTATTAATATGTAAAAGGTTTTTGTTCATTAAAAGGTAGTAAGGAGAATGTATCATCTGTACGACAGTTTGTTTTTTTGTCAAAAAGACCGTTTTGTGTCAAGAGGTACCTTTTGTGCAAAGCTTATCAAAAAGGGGCTATGCCAACCCAATAAATTTGTTATAATGTATTCCAGAAATGGAATGCAACTGAAATCTATGAAAGCTTCTTTTTTTTGTCCAAGAACAACCCAAATATGCATAGAAATTGCGAAATTATTGAGAGGTGCACATTTGGTGCACATTACTCCAGTGGGCTTATGGTTCTGGAATGACGTAAAAAAAAACCCCTCCAGTCTAGATAAATTATCCCTAGTCTGCTTCTTCACATTTGTGTACAGTATGTTCCTATTTACAGAGTGAACACCTTCACGACTAAACTCTGTCACCCACGTTTACTAAGAATGACACATCTCATGCCAATTAAAGTGGAGGGAGTAGTTGCAGTGACATATGGCAAATTTTCTTAAAAGATGCATACATTTTCACAATAATAGTTCAGTCTAAACAGGCTGTTCATCACCTGATGAATGTGAGTTTTGCTTGTTTTGTTTTTTTGGTTTGCCCAAAAGATCATCTTTCTTGGCAGTACATCATCCTGTTTAAATGATGTCTATGATCCTTATCATTTCCCCTCAGTTATGAGATAGAAGTGTTACCCTTCATTGTAATCCTGCCATGTGATGCCATGATGACTTCTGAGAAATGACTTCTACAGAACGGGAAGTTTCGGCCTATTGTTTGGCTGAGAAGCCTTGGTAAACATTGCAATATTTCCGGAATTTTCTTTAATAGAGATAGTAGATATTTACACCAGGCGAAAAGCAGCCCGCCAATCACCCATCAAATGAGCAATATGCTTGTGTATCTAGTAGAATGATTTTTAAACATGGTTAAGCCCTTAAGGACCGAGCCACTTTGTAGGTTAATGACCGGCCTCGTTTTTAAAATCTGACCAGTGTCACTTTATGAGGTAATAACTCTGGAACGCTTCAACATATCGCAGTCATTCTGAGACTGTTTTTTCATGAGATGTACTTCATGTTAGTGGTAAATTTTGGTGAATATGATTTATTTATGAAAATATCAAAAATTTGATAAACAAAATTGAAGATTTTGCAATATTCAAGCTATTAACTTTTTATACCTTTAAATCAGATAGTTATGCCACACAAAATACTTTTTTACATTAGAATAATTTTTTTAACTTTTTTTTGTTAGGAAGTTAGAAGGGTTAAAATATTTCATTTTAACCTCTTAAGGACCCTTGGATTTTCCGTTTTTGCATTTTCGTTCTTTGCTCCCCTTGTTCCCAGAGCCATAGCGTTTTTATTTTTTGGTCAATATGGCCGTGTGAGGGCTTATTTTTTGCGGGACGAGTTGTACTTTTGAACGACATTACTAGTTTTACCATATCGTGTACTGGAAAACGGGAAAAAAATTCCAATTGCAAAAAAAGTGCAATACCACAGATGTTTTTTTTTTTTTTACCATGTTCACTAAATGTTAAACTGACCTGTCATTCTTATTCTCCAGGTCGCTACAAGTTCGTAGATACCAAACATGTATAGGTTCTTTTTTATTTAAGTGATTAAAAAAAATTACTAAGTTTGCTAAAAAAAAAAAAAAAAAAAAGGCACCATTTTCCAAGACCCGTAGCGTCTCCATTTTTCGGGATCTGGGGCCGGGTGAGGGCTTATTTTTTGCGCGCCGAGCTGAAGCTTTTGTTGATAGCATTTTGGGGTTGATCTGATGTTTTGATGGCCCATTATTGCATTTTATTGCAATGTTGCCGCGACCAAAAAACGTAATTCTGGCGTTTGGAATTTTTTTCTCGTTACGCTGTTTACCGGTTGGATTAATTATTTTTTTGTATTGATAGATTGGGCGATTATGAACACGGCGATGCCAAATATGTGTATATGGTGATTTAAACTTTTATATTTTTTTAATTTTTTAAAAGCATTTTTTTTTCACTTTTTGCATGTTTCTATAGTCTCCATAGGAGACTAGAAGCAGAACTTGTCTGATCACCTCTGCTACATAGAGGTGATGAGCAGATCACCTCTATGTAGCAGAAATGGTCCTGTGCTATGAGCGCCGACCACTAGGTGGCGCTCATAGCGATCAGCACATGACAACCACTGGAGTCTGCTGCAGACCCAGGGTTGTCATGCCCACCCATCAGTGACCCGCGATCATGTGATGAAGTCACCAATGGGCGCGGTAAGTGACGCGCTTCCGGCGCGGCGATGTTAAATGCCGCTGTCAGAGATTGACAGCGGCATTTAACATGTTAACAGCCGCGGGTGGATCGCGATTCCACCCGCGGCTGTTGCGGGCACATGTCAGCTGTAAGAATCAGTTGACATGTGCCCGGTTCAGTGTGGGCTCAGCGCCGGAGCCCGAGCTGAACAGGGCGTGACAGCCTGGTGCGTACTAATATGCCACAGGCTGTAAAGTGGTTAACAAGGGTAACAAGAGAATATGGACCACAGTATTGTGTGCAATTTCTCCTGAGTACACGGATATGTAGTCAGAAAGTCTTGTTTAGGCACACGGCAGGTCTTGAAAGGGAAGGAACGCTATTTGATTTTAGGAGTGCAAAATTGTCTGGAATAGATTGCAGACGCCATATCGCATTCAGAGAGCCACCAAGGTCCCAAAACAGCAGAAACCCCCACAAGTGACCCCATTTTGGAAACTACACCTCTTGAAGAATTCCTCTAGAGGTTGTGGTGAGCATTTTAAACCAACAGGTATTTCACAGAATTGTATAACATTGGGCTGTGAAAATGAAAAATTTTTTTTTTTTCACTAAAATGTTGTTTTATACCCAAGTTTTTAATTTTCAAAAGGACTAATAGGAGAAAATGGACCACAAAATTTGTTACCCAAAGTCTCCTGAGTACAACAGTGGTTAAAAACTACTTTTTAGGCACAGTGTAAAGCTCAGAAGGGAAGGAGCGCAATATAGGAGTGCAGATTTGTCTGCAATGGTTTTTCGGGTGCCATGTCACACTGGCAGAGCCTTTGAGGTGTCAGAACAGCAAAACCACCATCTTTCAAACTAAATCATCTAGCGATGCAGTGAGCATATTGACACCACATGTGTTTCACAAAATGTTATACCATTGAGCGGTGAAGAAAAAAAATTATATTTTTAGTACTACAATGTTGTTCTAGCCTTAGATTTTCCATTTTTACAAGGGGAAATTGTGTAACAAATTATACGGTCATTTTTACCTATTTCTCATGAATGTGGCAATACCCCATATGTGGCTGTAAACTATTGTTTGGCCACACGGCGAGACTTCAGAGGGAAAAAGGCCTATTTGACTCTTCGAGGACAAATTTTCGTAGAATAGTTTTTGGACTCCATATACAGAGCCTCTAAGTGCCAGAAGTTCAGAAACCTTCCTCAATTGACCCTAATTTGGAAATTACACCCCTCGGGGAATTCATCTATGGGTGTAGGGATGATTTTCACTTCCACTTATCTCTTGTGGCTGGAGTAGAAGATTCTATTGGTGGTATTTTGGGGTACTGAACATTTTGGATCAGTACACATTTATCCTGTAGTCTACGCTGAGCACTTATGTAGCATCGGCGTCTCTGCCTCCTGCCGGGCAGAGACGCCGTTCCCCTCACCTCCGCGGCCCTGGTCCGGCGTCTTCCGACTCCCGTCCTGCTGCTACTGTGGCGCACACTGCGCGCAGCTTCCAGGGCACTGAGCTTAGGGCGCGCGCTCCCTCCCTCTTAAAGGGGCCACATGCGC
Organism: Phyllobates terribilis; assembly: GCF_046119375.1. Classification (NCBI taxonomy): domain Eukaryota; kingdom Metazoa; phylum Chordata; class Amphibia; order Anura; family Dendrobatidae; genus Phyllobates; species Phyllobates terribilis. Next base: position 569,652,923 of record NW_027362763.1, read on the forward strand.
TGTACTAAAAAGTCCCCAGCCAATGGCCGGAGGACTTCCCCTATTTAAAGCACCTCCTCCAATATGAAGGTGCCTGTGCAAGGTTGTTGTACCGTGCGCTAACACTTGCTCCAGCCCTCAGGTCCCGCTGCCTGTCTGTCAGTCCAGCCTGCCAGCCTGTCTTACAGTTCTGTCCTCCAGTCTGTCTACAGCCGTGCCCGCCAGCCTGCTTACCTGGAGCACCTGCCTGTAACTTGCCGTGCCCGCTAGCCTGCTTACCTGGAGTACCTATCTGTTACCTGTTGTGCCCGCCAGCCTGCTTACCTGGAGCACCTGCCTGTTACCTGTCGTGCCCGCCAGACAGCCTACCTGGAGCACCTGTCTGTTACTTGTCGTGCCCGCCAGCCTGCCAACTCGAAGCACCCGTCTGGCTATCTGCCGTACCAGCCTGCTCATCTAACCAGACCATCTGTCTGCCTTCCAGCCGTGCTCATCCGGTGTACCGGTCTGTTCCTGTCATCTGACCCGTGGGAGCCACCTGCTCTCACACAAGGTCGGTCCCAGAGTGGCACCTGGTCCACCTGCCCGGTTCCTCCCTTGTTCACGGAGTCGACTGAGCCACCGTGTGACCTTGGTTGGGCTGTGTAGGCACTTAGTCACGCCCCTCTGGTCCCTCCTTGCACCGGAGCACAGAGGTTCCACCACCCGGACCCGTAACAACTTACAATCGGTGTTTCCATTTAAATCTATAAAATATGTGATTCGGATGAAACCCCCAGGGATCCATTCACTAATGAGGCAGCAGGTTCACAAAACTGTGACCGACCGCGTGCTTGTGCATGCCTGAAAAGACGGGTACGGCCGGATCATAGGCAAAACAGAGTTAACAGTGTCTCCATCTACCTCATTATAGGGAATCTTACGTATGAATCACGTATTTCAGAGATTTACATGGAAACCTCGGTGTAAGCACTCAACTAGAGCATAGGATAAATGTGAGCTGAGCTTTACTGAGATCTTTGGGAAGCAGAATCTACAAATTAACAGCAGGTCAAGAATTGGTTTTATTTATTTTTTACACCGTTCCTCATGCAGTATAAGTGATTAGATGACTTTATTCAATTACAGCGATACGAGATTCATATTGTTTTTTTAGAGATGAGTTGAAGTTTTTATTGGTACCATTTTTGGGCATTTAACATTTTTTGATCGTTTTCTATTCCGATTTTGTTTTTGTACATACCTTGCGGTACCTTTTCTGCCTCTGAGCAGCGCTATCGCTGGCCCCTCAGAGGCATCATTTGACCTGTCACTGATGTCACATCAAGTGAGGCGTGACATTAGTGACGAGCTCCCTGCGGCAGACGCTGTGCTGTGGGCGGGGTTATCCCGTGCATCACATCAGCATCCACCTCGCGTTTTCCCAGTGAATGAGGAGAGGGAGAGCGCACGGTGGATGCCAGGTGTGACGCGCGGGGTAACCCCACCCACAACCCAGCAGCCACCGGTGGAGCACGGAAGAGGGACCCTCGGCTGCAGCTTGGACTTGTCGTGACGTCAGCGGATGTCAGAACCGGCAGCAGCCGGGGGTCACGTGATGTCTGTGAGCGGCCACTGATCGCGCCGCTCACAGGCAGAAAAGGCACCACAAGGTATTTAGAGAAACACTTATGGGCCCTGGGGGAATACTTTGGGGGATCATATAAAGTAGTGGACAACCCCTTAAGGTTAAAAATCATTGTCTCTGCAGCACTTCCTTCTGTGTAACCAGTACTTGTGCTGCAGAGATCAATGATATCCTATGCCCACACAATGGTCCAGCATTACTAAGATGACATATTCTTCGCTGAGCTGAAGTCAGATAACACAGAATCCACCATGGAAAATCTTCTCTGCATAATGATCTATGAACAGGTCACAGAGCATGCCCTTAACATTATTGTATAAAAGTGCATGTGTAATCTCCAGACTACAGGTTAAAGGTTCGCTCACACTAGCATTTAAAAAAATTGGTCCCATTCTCATCCAGGAGAGTGGTACGATTTTTTTCTCACTTGTCATCCATGTGCAATCAGTTTTTTTTACTCAGCAGCTATTAATCTTTTATGGGACCATTTACAGTCTCCCATCTTACAGAATTGAAATACATCAGTAAAAATTGGATAACCTTGTAAATACTGAAGTGAATAACCAGACCTAAGTAACTTTAAAGCGGGAGATCAACCATGATGCAATTTCGAGGTGACATCAGATTGTTATGGCAGCCAGGGGCTTACTGAAAGCCTACAGGTTTGCCATGAACCTAAATCTATAGCAGTGTAATTGTAATTAGGGTACACCTCCATAAATGGGGGCAAAACAAAAAGAACTACTACACATAATTGGTATCAATGTAACCAAAAAAATCTGATAGCATGGGCAAAAAATAACCTACACGTAAAATAAAAAAATATAACCCCCTTCCCACATAAAACAAAAATCTGTTTTTGCCTTACAAAAAAACAACAGTTTTCTGTTTGGATTTTCCCCATAGAACTGCATTAGATGCAGAAAATCCGCAGGTAAAAAAAGGTATATGCTTCGGAAACTTTTGTAATACCTTAAATACAGTTCTGCCAAAGCCAAATACCAGACGTATCAAAAACAAGACAACTTTCATGACCAGGCTAAATTTTACAATTCTGACCACTATCACTTTATGAGGTAATACCTCTCAACGGATCCCACTGATTCTGAGAATGTTTTTGCATAACACAAAAACCATTTCCCACATGTCTACTTTATATCAGCACATTTGAAGTGACTTTGAGGGGTCTATATGACAGAAAATATCCAAAAGTGACACCATTCTCAAAACTGCACCCCTCAATGTCCTCAAAACCACATTTAAGAAGTTTATAAAACCCTTCAGGTGCTTCACAGGAATTAATGGAATGTGAAAGGAAAAAGATGTGATTTTTTTTAACAAAAAATTTAATTCAGACCAAATTTTTCTATCTTCACAAGGTTAACAGTAGAAAATATCCCCCAAAATGTGTTGTACGATTTCTCCTGAGCACGCAGATACCCTATATGTGTGGAAAAAGCACTGTTTGGGCTTGGAAGGGAAGGAGCGCCATTTGACTTTTTGAATGCAAAATTTGCTGGAATAATTAGCGGACTTCATGTTGCGTTTGGAGAGCCCTTGATATGCCTAAACAGTGGAAACCCCCACAAGTGACACCATTTTGGAAACTATACCCCTCAAGGAATTTATTTAGATGTGTGAAGAGCACTTTGAACCCCCAGGTACTTCACACAATTTTACAATGTGGATCTGTAAAAATTAAAAAATATATATTTTTACCACAAAAATGTTTTTTAGCCCCAAATTTAGCATTTTCACAAGGATAACAAGAGAAATTGCACCATAAAATTTGTTTTGTAATTTCTCCTGAGTATGCAGATGTGGGTAAAACTACTGTTTGGGCACACTGCAGGGCTCATAAGGGAAGAAGCACTTTTTGAATGCAGAAATGGCTAGAATGGAGAGTTGATGCCATGTCGCATTTGGAGAGCCCCTAATGTGCCTAAACAGTGGAAACCCCCCACAAGTGACATCATTTTAGAAACTAGACCCCTCGGGGAACTTATCTAGATGTGTGGTGAGCACCTTGAACCCCCAAGTGCTTCACAGAAGTTTATAACGTAGAGCCTTGAAAATAATAAAAATCTAATTTTTCCGACAAAAAAGTTCTTTTAGCCCCAATTTTTTTATTTTCAAAGGGGTAACAGGAGAAAATGGACCAAAAAATTGCTTTGCAAATTATCCTGAGTATGCAGATACCCCATCTGTGGGGGAAAACTATTGTTTTCGCGCATGGCATGGCTCAGAAAGGAAGGAGTGACATTTTGGAACGCAGACTTTGATGGAATGGTCTACAGGTGTCATATCACGTATGGAGAGCCCCTTATGTGTCTAAACAGTGAAAAAACAACACAAGTGACCCCATTTTGGAAACTAGACACCTGAAGGAATTTATTTAGATTTGTGGTGAGCAACTCGAACCCACAGTTGCTGCCACGCTTGGTATGGCGAACCCAGCATATACGATGGGAAAAGGGGAGGGAGCCCTACATCAAGGGAGAGGGAGATCTAAAAAGATCTGACAACAAACCTTGACTCCCCTATAGACCCTAAATAGGTTTTGCACCTATCGCAGAGCAGGAAACTTGGCCCTAGCTGACCCTGAGGCTAGGCACTAGGTAGGGAGCGGGAGGGGTGAGCGCCAAGTCAGATCCCCCTTCAACTAAAGCACATATGGGGAAACAAACTGGGGAATACACTTAACTCTAAGATGACACCAGAGAAAGCACGGCAATAATCCACGAAGGAACTCCAAGGTAATTCTAGTCGACAACTAGAATCCCAGGCCTGAATAGGTATAACACGCTATCACCAGCAACTCTCTGAGGGTCTGAGTGTATTGAAGGACACATGAAGGAAGTGCTGATTAACAGCAGAAAGGTGAAGTTAACTAAGGGTCCTAAAGAGAAAGGTATAGTCCCCAAGCAAGGTGAGGATCACCTCCGGGTCCTAAAGAGAGAGGAATAATGAAAAGCTTAGGAAGATGTTTGCAAGGCCAAACACAGTGACCTTCTACAGCCGGACACCGTATAACTGTCAGTCAACCCTGGCACACCCGTGAAGGTACCCCTCACTTTTACGAGTGGTCTCCGGGCATTCAGGACCAGGTTTATCTGGATGAGGGGCATGGAATAAACGAACCAACCTAGGGGCATTCACCTCCGATGCTGAAACCTACATCCTCTCCTCTAAACCGTAACCCCTCCAGTGCCCCAAGTACTGAAGGGAACGACGGTAAAGACGAGAATCCACAATCTTCGATATTTGGAACTCTAAATTGCCATTGTGGCACCCCAGGGGTCTGGTTTCCACAGTAATAGCAATATTACGTCTGAGAGCAGGTGGGAGGTCTCCTGGTCAGGAATCCTATGCATGCCACACCTCCTGCCCAGTCCTGGGAGGGGAAGAACTTCCTCTATATAAAACTAGGCCTGAGGCAGGATTAGGGAGAAGAAGAGGAGTCCCAGACAGAGACACAGTCTGGTCTGGAGAGGAGCAGCTATAGGAAAGAAAGATCAGGAGCTCAGTGGGAGCAGTGCTAAAAGGAGTCAGGGGCTGGAAGCTGTAGAGCTCGCCCTGATTGAAGAGTTCTCACCGGACCCGGAGTCCGAGGCTGTGGGGACTAATCCTTACCCAGCAGCAGAAACCGACCGGCAGGGGATTTCAGGTCCTCTGGCCCAGAAACCCGAAGGCACGGTCACATGCAAGGGACCAGCGGAAGCTACCAGAGGGCCCCGAGTCACCGGCCATACGGGTGAGCACCACACGGTACACTCAGGGACGTGGGCTACTTTTACCCGCCTCTAGCAAGGTAGCCAGAAGAGTACAATTAGTTGGGGAGGCCTACAACTCCGCCTGGCCAGGGGAGATCCTATCTGCTCACAGACTGACCAGGCCCCGATCGCTAGCCAGTACTCCGGGAGGGTCTACCTTTGCCACCAGTAAAGACCCTGAACTACACCGCACCGTCTCTGAGTGGTTCCTGGTGCCTGCGTGCAACTCTACTAACCCCATCATTCACGTCGGCTGCCCTGAGGCCATACCCCTCCCGTTGGGGGTTATACCATCCACGCTGCACATCCGTACCACCGGCCTCAGCGTTCTGCCCTGCAGCGGCGGCTTCATAGCCGCATTCAACGGGTGGCGTAGTCGAACACTCTAACATCTACTGCTAAAGACTGCCACTCAGCTTGACTCCCTGGGCACGGACCGGGTCACCGCCACGAGACTACTACCCCTATCAGATCCGGCTCCGGGTAGGCTCCCGCGTGCGCAACGCTGCGCGACTCAGGCCCAGGGGCGCGTCAACTTTTGGCGTAGTCGGCAGGATTTCGTGCCCGCAACCACCGGGTACTGCGTGCCTGAAAAAGAGACTTTTAAACTTACCTGTGGTGAAGATTCCCGCCATCCGACACCATCTTCTACCTTCTTCCCGCCATCCGTGGAGTTTTCCCGCCGTTGGACGCCATCTTCTGCCTTCTTTCCGCCATCCGTGGAGTTTTCCCGCCGTTGGACGCCATCTTGAAGACGCCGCGCGGGAAGAAGAGGGGCGTGGACTCCGAAAGCGCGCGAGAACTGGAGCTCCGCCTCACGTCCGGATGTTGCGTAAGGTCCTGGAAGGAGCCCAGCAGACGCCGACGTCACAGGAGCGCGACGGAAGGTCCTCGACCTTGACGATCCACTGCGGAGCCGCGGCCTACGGAAGAGGATCATCGCAAGGTAGGCCACGGTCCACTAGGGGGGAGTAGGATGTCGGATATGGAGGAGAGCTTCACTGCCACAGCCACCGCCAGCGCCACCGCTGCAGCGGTCATGCCTTTCACGATGCCCTATATCCCGGGGGCAGCCTGGCTACCCCAGTACTCAGGGGAGTCACATACCCTGAATGACTTTAGAGAAAAGCTGGATAGCCTCTTCCAGGTGTACCCCCTCACAGAAGAGCAAAAAGTGAGCATCCTGGTGGCCCAACTAACAGGGGCAGCCCAAAGGGAGGTAAAGTCCTGGCCACCTGGGAGGAGGACTGTAGCAGGGATATTAACCCGGCTGAAGGACACCTTTGATACCCGCACCTCAGCTGAGATTAAGCTTAGATTCTACGGGTGCAAACAGCGAGCACATGAGAATATAAGGGACTATGCACTAAACCTACAAGAGGCCCTGAGAGCCATTAAGCAGGCCGACCCTGACGGCGTGGGAAACGAGGACAGGCTGTTGACCGAACAATTTATAGAGGGACTATATTGCAATGCCCACCGAACCCAGTTGCGGGCGATGGCCTTACAGGATCCTCATCTGGACTTTGCACAGTTCAAGGACAGAGCCATTCGGGTGCTCCGAGAACCGGCACCGGGTGGCGTTGTGGCCCACAGGCGCCCTACTACCGCTTACCACCAGGAGGCGGCGCCCATGTCGGCAGGGCCTGTGGGAGCTGATGCGCAGGCTTTGAACAATGACCCGGCTCCAGACCTGCACCATCAGGTCCAAGAGCTAACTAAAAGCGTTGCCGCGCTAACCCGAACTGTGCAGTCTTTACAGGTTTCTACTCCAGGGAAGATCCAGCTGGCATCCGGACCGGAGGACATCCCGTGGCGTCGACCAAGGAGGACCCCACCGGCCAGAGGAAGACCCAGCGACCGATACAACGAGGACGGACAACCCATCTGCCGCCGCTGCAATCAACCCGGACATATGGCAAGGTACTGTCCTTTAAACTGGCACAACCTGGGGTAGAGGGCCAACCCCCAGGAATAAGATCACCAGGCCCATCGAACTGGCGTTACAAATACGTGGGAGGACATCCTGTCTTGCCTGTAGTACTGGATGGCATTCCTATGAGTGCCCTACTTGACACCGGGTCACAGGTCACCACCATCCCGTACGTGCTCTTTAAGCAGTACTGGAATGACTCGGATATAACCCGCTACCCTGACGACGACTTGAGTATCATCGCCAGCAATGGTCAACCCGTGCCACAGATCGGATTCAAAGAGATGACCATTAAAGTCGGTAGAGTCGAACTGGCAGCACAGGGACTGATCATTGTAGACATTGACAAGCGCGAGAGTCACCCAAAGATAACTCTAGGAACTAATGTGATTGAAAATTGTCTTGCAGAGGTGATTTTCATTTTACAGCAGGTTGCCAAGAACGTCAGCTCCGGCCAACAGCGAGTGCTCCAAAAAGAGATCCGGGCACTGATGCGGCGGCAACAGGTGGAACTCTCCGGTGGTGAGATTGGAAGCGTGAGAATGTGTGACCCTTTCCCTATTGCCATGCCCCCAAAAAGTGAAATGATGATTTGGTGCCGGGCAGCTATTGGTCTAAGTGGTAGAGACTACCAAGCAATGGTAGAACCCGTCTACTCAGACAGTAGGCCCACCATTTTGACAGCACGGGGGGTGGTTGATGTACGCCATGGGAGGTTGCCCGTTCGCATAATAAACATCGGGAAAAGGGAAGTGTACCTGCCCCGGTATGCTACGCTAGCCAAATTGTATACCATCAATCAAAATTCTGTACAGTCCGTGGAACCCTTGCCTCCATCTCATCCAGAGGAAGGTAACGGCTCTAAGAAAACAATAGAGGACTGGTGTCAGCAACTACATTTGGGTACTGACTCCACTCCCTCACACCAGAAACAGGGAGTCTATCGGGTGGTTCAAGAGTACGAGAGAGTGTTTAGTAAACACCCGTTAGACTTCGGGCGAGTAAAGGGGGTAGAACATCATATCCCTACGGGAGACCATCCTCCCATAAAGGAGAGATACCGACCCGTATCCCCTGCACACTACCAACACGCCAAGGGGATGCTTAGAGACATGAAGGAGGCTGGGGTAATCAGGGATAGCTGTAGCCCCTGGGCAGCTCCACTGGTCTTGGTTAAAAAGAAAGACAACACCATGAGAATGTGTGTAGATTACCGGAAAATCAACCGTATCACACACAAAGATGCGTACCCCTTACCAAGGATAGAGGAGTCTTTGGCCGCTTTAAAATCTGCTAACTTCTTCTCTACTTTGGATCTCACTAGCGGGTACTGGCAGGTTCCTGTAGCAGAGGCGGACCGGGAGAAGACCGCATTCACCACCCCGATGGGACTTAGCGAGTTTACCTGCATGCCGTTCGGACTCTGCAACGCACCAGGAACCTTCCAACGATTGATGGAATGCTGTCTGGGACACCGAAACTTCGAGACGGTCCTGTTATACCTGGACGATATCATCGTCTACTCCAAGACCTACGAGGACCACCTGAAACACCTGGCAGAAGTGTTCGAAGCCCTGGCAAACTACGGCCTAAAGGTGAAACCCTCCAAGTGTCACCTCCTGAAACCAAAGGTGCAGTACCTGGGACACGTGGTGAGTGCTGACGGAGTGGCTCCCGACCCTGATAAGATCACCGCAATTAAGGAATGGCCAAGCCCCTCCAGCGTAAAGGAAGTGCGGCAGTTCCTCGGGTTGGTAGGCTACTACCGAAGATTCATTCCCGGTTTCACCAAAAAGGCAGCTCCTATGCAGGACCTCCTGATAGGCCAGTCCAGGAAGGCCAAGAACCAGAAGCCACCCTTCAGATGGGAGAAGCTGGAAGAAGAGTCCTTCCGCCAGCTGAAGATGGCCCTCACGGGGGATGAAATCCTGGCGTACCCTGATTACAGCCAGCCCTTTATCCTCTACACCGACGCAAGTAACATCGGGCTAGGAGCCGTACTGTCCCAGATCCAGCAGGGGAAAGAACGGGTAATTGCTTACGCCAGCCGAAAACTGCGACCCACCGAAAGAAACCCTGAGAATTACAGCTCATTCAAGCTAGAGTTCCTGGCAGTGGTGTGGGCAGTCACCGAACGCTTTAGGCACTACCTCGCCTCTTCCCGGTTCACCGTGTACACGGATAACAACCCGTTGACACACCTGGATACGGCAAGACTCGGTGCCCTGGAGCAGAGATGGATGGCCCGCCTGTCCAACTATGAGTTCACGATCAAATACCGGGCAGGACGCTCCAATACCAACGCGGATGCCTTGTCCAGAATGCCAAACCTACCGGACGTAGGGGAAGATCCAGAGGAACTGGAAGAAGTTGAACTCCCCGCGTTCCACCGTCATGGGACTATCCAGTATTCCCACCGTGTAAGGGGTAAGCAATCTGCTACGTTCAACCCCTTACCTCATTACAACTGGGCGGAAACGCAAGACAGTGACCCTGCCGTCCGACTGGTGAAGGAGATGCTGACTCAGCCAGATGCCCGCCTTGACCCAGACGCTCCGGAGGAGACCAAGCAACTGTGGGCTGAGAAGAGTCGACTGTTCCTTTACAAGGGGAAGTTGTGCCGCAGAATGGTTAACTCCAGGACGCATGAACTGATCTGGCAAGTAGTGGTGCCAAGAAGAGACGCGGCTATGGTACTGGAGGCATACCACGACGGAGCTGGGCACTTCGGATGGAAGAAGCTGGAGTTCCTGCTGCGCGGGCGGTTCCACTGGGTAGGCATGAGAGGAACCATCGAGAGGTGGTGCAGAGACTGTGGACCGTGCCACCTAAGAAGGAAGGACCATGCCAGCCAGAAGACTCCCTTGCAGCCCATCATCACCCGACAGCCACTGGAACTGGTAGCCCTGGACCATGTGAAACTGGCTCCAAGCAGATCTGGGTATGTCTACGCCCTCACAATCGTAGATCATTACTCCCGGTTCCTGGTTGTCGTCCCCGTCAAGGACTTAACGGCTCAAACAGCAGCTAGAGCCTTCCAGCAGCACTTCTGCCGTCCACACGGATACCCAGAGCAGGTGCTGACGGACCAGGGACCTGCCTTTGAAGCGGAGGTCTTCCAGGAGTTCTGCACTCTGTATGGCTGCCGGAAGATAAGAACAACACCCTATCATCCACAAACCAATGGACTCTGCGAGAAAATGAACCAGGTGGTGATAGATCTTCTGAAAACATTGCCCCTGGAAGAACGCAGTCTGTGGCCTGAGAAACTGCCTGATCTGGTGGACCTATACAACCACATCCCTGTAGGTTCTACCAACTGTACCCCGGCTTACCTAATGAGAGCAAGACCTGGTAAGCTGCCTGTTGACCTGGATATGGGAGTCCTGACACCCGAGGACACTTCACCAGAAGCAGACTGGGACACAGAGAGGCAGCAGCAGTACCGGAAAGTACAGGAGAGCGTTGAGCGAAGTCTCTGTCAAGCTAGGGAAAGACAGGAGAAGACTTACAACCAGTATGCTCCCGCTGTTCCCCTGGTACCTGGAGAGCAGGTCTTGAAGAGGAAGAGACGGCTCCACAAGTTGGACGACCAGTGGGAGAAGGACCCATACACCGTACTGCCCTCAAGCCATGAGAACCCGAAAGTCTGCACAATCAGTAAGGATGGAGGAGAAACCACAGCCATTGTATCCCGAGATCACCTGAAGAAGTGTCCCGAACAGCTACGGAACCCTGAAGAAGAACAAGAAGACCCTCGACCCGCAGAGGAAAGGGAAGATATGGTCAGTACTGTGCTCGGAGACTTCCCTCGGTCTTGGACTCAAGTCAATGGCGCTGTTGTGGTACCCGTCCTCACCTTCCTCCAACCAGCATCCCGAGTGCCTACGGAGAAACAGGTAGAGCTGGAAGAGCAGCCGGTCCAGGAGGCAGAAGACCCCACACAAGCAGACCAGGAGGATCAACCCTCTGCTTATAGTGAGCCTGCCATACCCCTAGTGAGCCAAAGAGCCCGTAGACAGCTGCCCAGCTTACCTTTAACAGCTCCTACACCCTGTAGCTCAGGACCAGTCAGTAAGCTCCGTAGGTCTACTAGGGCCACTAGAGGCCAGTTGCCCGTACGTTGGAGGATTTAAAGTGCTCAAACTGTTTTATTTGTATTTACCTGCTTATTGTTGCTTGTGAATAATTGTGTATTTCCAGTTATTTTATAGGTGTCAGTTATGGATTATCCGGAATCCTTTGTATATATGTTCGGAGCGTAACCCAGGAAAGGACTAAGACTGTTAAAGACTCGGGGTAGGACAGACCCCTACCTGGTTACGGCTCCCTGTTCCTTGGTGAAATGGACACCCTTGTTTTCTTCAAAAACTGCACCCGGTTGCGGACACGCCGTGACCATCATAATGTGTTTTTCTTTGTTATGATGTTTCTGTTTATAACTTGTTTTGTTTACAAAAAAATATGTTTAGTCCCGGAGTACTAAATTTCACTAGGGGGGAATGTGGCACCCCAGGGGTCTGGTTTCCACAGTAATAGCAATATTACGTCTGAGAGCAGGTGGGAGGTCTCCTGGTCAGGAATCCTATGCATGCCACACCTCCTGCCCAGTCCTGGGAGGGGAAGAACTTCTTCTATATAAAACTAGGGCTGAGGCAGGATTAGGGAGAAGAAGAGGAGTCCCAGACAGAGACACAGTCTGGTCTGGAGAGGAGCAGCTATAGGAAAGAAAGATCAGGAGCTCAGTGGGAGCAGTGCTAAAAGGAGTCAGGGGCTGGAAGCTGTAGAGCTCGCCCTGATTGAAGAGTTCTCACCGGACCCGGAGTCCGAGGCTGTGGGGACTAATCCTTACCCAGCAGCAGAAACCGACCGGCAGGGGATTTCAGGTCCTCTGGCCCAGAAACCCGAAGGCACGGTCACATGCAAGGGACCAGCGGAAGCTACCAGAGGGCCCCGAGTCACCGGCCATACGGGTGAGCACCACACGGTACACTCAGGGACGTGGGCTACTTTTACCCGCCTCTAGCAAGGTAGCCAGAAGAGTACAATTAGTTGGGGAGGCCTACAACTCCGCCTGGCCAGGGGAGATCCTATCTGCTCACAGACTGACCAGGCCCCGATCGCTAGCCAGTACTCCGGGAGGGTCTACCTTTGCCACCAGTAAAGACCCTGAACTACACCGCACCGTCTCTGAGTGGTTCCTGGTGCCTGCGTACAACTCTGCTAACCCCATCATTCACGTCGGCTGCCCTGAGGCCATACCCCTCCCGTTGGGGGTTATACCATCCACGCTGCACATCCGTACCACCGGCCTCAGCGTTCTGCCCTGCAGCGGCGGCTTCATAGCCGCATTCAACGGGTGGCGTAGTCGAACACTCTAACATCTACTGCTAAAGACTGCCACTCAGCTTGACTCCCTGGGCACGGACCGGGTCACCGCCACGAGACTACTACCCCTATCAGATCCGGCTCCGGGTAGGCTCCCGCATGCGCAACGCTGCGCGACTCAGGCCCAGGGGCGCGTCACCATCAACCATGATTGGGGCTTGTGGCAAGGGGGAAGACTCAAGAGGTACCACATACTTCTTAAGCAAAGACCCGTGAAACACATTGTGGATCCTAAGAGCATGAGGAAACTCAAGACAAAACGCTGCTGGGTTAATGATGGCGGTTATTTTATAGGAACCAATAAACCTAGGTCCCAGCTTCCAGGAAGGAACCTTCAACTTGATATTTCTGGTAGACAACCACACAAAGTCATTTACCCTTAGGTCCGGACCTGGCGAGCGTCTCCTGTCAGCCATACGTTTTTATCTGTCTCCCATGAGTTTCAAATTATTCTGAACCCCCTGCCACACAGGAGCGAGCGACGAGGCAAAACGCTCCTCCTCAGGGACTCCCTTTTTTGTCATGTCAGTGAGGGGTTTCACTATTACCGAATAATTTTGGATAAATTTCCGGTAAAAATTAGTAAACCTCAGAAAGCGCTGCAACGCCTTCAGGTTCTCAGGACGATCTCCATCAATTATAGCACGGATCTTCTCCAGATCCATCCGAATACCGACGGTGACAACAGGCACGCCCAAAAATTGCACTTCATGAACAGCGAAAACACATTTCTCCAGTTTGGCATAAAGTTTGTTATCGCTTAAAATCTGTAATACCTGTTTAACATGACCCTGATGTGTCTCTAAATCAGGTGAGTAAATAAAAATATCATCAATACACTTAGCTCCAAAATGACACCGGAGAAAGCACAGCAGCAATCCATGAAGGAAATCCAAGGTAATTCTAGTCGACAACTAGAATCCCAGACCTGAATACCTATAACACGCTATAACCAGCAACTCTCTGAGGGTCTGAGTGTATTTAAGGACACATGAAGGAAGTGCTGATTAACAGCAGAAAGGTGAGGTTAACTCAGGGTACTAAATAGAAAGGTATAATCCCCAAGCAAGGTGAGGATCACCTCTGGGTCCTAATGAGAGAGGAATAATGAAAAGCTCAGGGAGATGTTTGTAAGGCCAAATGCAACGATCTTCAACAGCCGGACATAGTATGACTGTCTGTCAACCCTGACACACTCGTGACAGATGCTTCACAAAATTTGACAACGTGGATCTGTAAAAATAAAAAAATATATTTTTCCCACAAAAATGTTGTTTTAGCCCAAAATATTTTCGTTTTCACAAAGATAGCAAGAGAAAATGGACCCCAAAATTTGTTGTGCAATTTTTCCTGTGTAGGCTGACAGCATAGCTCAGAAAGGAAGAAGCACCATATTGGAGTTCAGATTTTGCTAGACTGGTTTGAGGGTGCCATGTCACTTTGTCAGAGCCCCTAAGGTGCCAGAACCGCAGGCCCCCATAAGAGACTCCATTTTACAAACTACACCTCTCAATGCATCCAGGGGTGCAGTGATCATGTTGACACCACAGATGGGTCGCAGGGTCCATATTTTACATTTTCACATTGGAAAATGGGTAAAAATGGCACCAAAATTTGTGTCACAATTTTTGCTGAATGTAGAAATATCCCATATGTGGCTGTACTGTACTGTTTTGCCACACGGCAAGACTCAGGAGGGTTCGAGCGTTATTTGCCTCCTGGAGCGTAGATTTTCCTAGAATAGTTAGCAGACTCCATATTTATGCACTTTTATGCATGCCTAAAAGGACGGACATCGCCAAATGATAGGTCAGACTGCGTCCACAGTGCCTCCATCTGCTTCATTATAGCGCATCTTCCACCGGGGGTTTCGTCTGAATCACATATTTCAGAGATTTACACAGAAACCCCGATGTAAGCGCTCAGTGCAGAGCACAGGAAAAATGTGAGCCGAGCCTGGGAGGCAGAATGAACGAATCAACAGCAGGTGAAAAATTGGTTTTATTTATTTTTTATACCGTTCCTTGTGTGGTATAAATGATTAGATGACTTTATTCTTCAGGTCGGTGCGATTATAGCGATGTTTGGCTGCTGTCACACACTAAAAGACGCTATTTATTGTAAATTGCCATATTTTGAGAGATATAATCTTCCCATGGTATAATAATCATAAAGATCAAAGTCAGCTCACCCACTTGTATTTACGATGCAGGGAACAACAGCAGTGCCGCAGTGATAAATCATGAGGAGGGAAGGAATGGAGTTAAAGATGTACGGTCTGTTTGCTACGCTAATACCATGTTGGTTGGTTGTAACTTTTGACTACATCAGTTTTTAATAAAATCTAATAAAATACAAGTTTTTACTAGATTCGGACGCTGGAACTCCATTTTTTCCCTCCTCATAATTTTTCCATGTTTCGGCCGACAGAGTCATCTGAGGGCTTGTTTTTTGCAGGACGAGTTGATGTTTGGTTTTATTGGTAACATATTTGGGCACGTGATAATTTTTTTTCTACACAATAAAAATTATTTTAAAGAAAAAATAATTATTTTTGCATCATTTTATTCTGAGATCTATAACTTTTTTATTTTTCTGCTGATGGAGCTGTATGGCAGCTTGTTTTTTGCGGGACAAGATGATATACCATTTTTATTTACATTCGTCTTTTTGATCGCGTTTTATTCCACTTTTTGTTCGGCGGTATCATGATAAAGTATAGTTTTTTGGCTCTTTTTTTTTTTACGATGTTCACTGAACGGGTTAACTAGTGGGACAGTTTTATAGATCAATTTGTTCTGGACATGGTAATACCAAATATATGTACTTTTTTTGTTTATTTTTATTTTTTTCTTAAAAATATTTTTTTATGGGACTTTTGCTTTTTTCAGCCTGATCGCTTATAAAGCATAGGGATGCAGAACCATTCCTATGCCTTATAAACTGTGAGTGCTGCACTGACACACAAAGTTGCTAGATCATGCTCTGCGCATAATCTACATAATCTAGCAACTTGGCTAGCTTTGGTGACCCGGATGTCGTCATGACGACATCAGGTCACCATGGCAATGATCGAGCCCTCTCGATGACGTCGCGGGGTCTCCGACCCAAGGGCAGAGGGGCTTTCTTCCCCCTGCCTGCTCGCTAAATGCTGCAATCGCAGCGATGCCCGAGCACAGCCCACTGTGTGCGGGCGATCACTACGACGTATATAAACTGCATAGGTCAGGAAGTCCTTCCTGATGATGACGTATATATACAGTTGAAACCAGAAGTTTACGTACACTATATAAAAAGATACAGGCATGTTTTCCTCAAAATCTGACATGAAATCAGAATAAACCTTTCCCATTTTAGGTCAATTAGGATTACAATAATTTTTAATATTTGCCAAATGCCAGAATAATAGGGATAGAGTCCAATGTGTTTTGTGCTGGTACTATTGTATGGAGCGGGAGGGGTGCTTCTGGACAGGATGTACACACCAAGTGATGAATATGTCTCCCCTTTTGTGTATGTTTGGTCTGATTAGATGGCTGCCTGTTGAGAGTGTACTGACAAAGTGAGAGTTCTCAAAGGAATGTCTTGGGAAAATGGGCTGTATAGTCTGTGTGACAGTCATTCTTAATGGCAAAATTTCTTCAGTTAGAAAGGGTCTGTCATTACACCATGCCACCCTGTTTACGGACAGCATAGTGTACCGAAAGACCTATTAACCAGTACAAAAATATTGTGCCACTTCTCTCTACTAGAAGTTATCAAAGAATAGCATTATTAGCCCACAAAAAGCTGATCTGTCCCACCATTGCATCCTGCACGTCAACCTTGTGTCATGACACCATGGCGTCATCATGGTCATCAGACAGGCAAAGGCTCATCCACAGAATTGCACAGGCACAGCTTCTTCTTGCAAAGCTTTAGTCTGCTTCATGCTTCCTAGTGGGACATCAAGAAAAGTAACATTAAGTTTACAGCCCAACTACCCACCAAAATAAAAAAAATGCAAACCCTAGCTTTATGGTTTGAAAAAAAATGTTCATCATAAAAAAATATATTTGACACTGCCACAATTATAATGACCTGAAGATAATAGTGAACTTATTATTTATACCGCAAAAACACTTGCTGTAAGGAAAAAAGATGGTGGATTTGTTGCTTTTTTTTTCTTTTCTCTCACCCAAAAAAAAACGTGTGAAGTAATGATCCACCCAGATAAAAAATACAGTTACTATATGAAAAAAATGTTATGGTCCTGGGCTACAACACAAAATTAAATAAAAATATTTAAACGTAACTAAAACTGTACATATTGGTTTTGCCTGAATCTTAGTATAAAGTAAACATTTTTTACCACTTGCTAAGGAACAGAGTAAATAATGCAAAGAACAGTACAAGACAGTAATCTGCTATAATACTGCTGTTTTTATGTTTTTCTATTAAACAAAAATGTATGAAAAACATTGATAAATTATACATACGCCAAAGTTGTGCCACACATAAATACAGCTACATCAAAATAAAAAATAAAAAGATATTTTGTGGAATGCAACATTGAAAAAAAACGAAAACAAAAATATTGCCTAATCCTTAAAACTCAAGATGGGCCAGTCTTTAACCTCTGCCCGACTTGGCGATTTTCCATTTTTGCGCTTTTTTTTTTCCTCCCCTTCTTCCAAGAACTATAAGAGGGCTTGTTTTTTGCGAGACGAGTTGTACTATTGTACTATTGAACGACACCATTCATTTTATCATGCGATGTACTGGAAAGCAGGAAAAAAATCCAAGTGCAGTGAAATAGAGAAAAAAAAGCACAATTCCGCAATTGTTTTTTCTTATTTACCATGTTCACTATACAATGGAACTGACCTGGCAATATGAATCTCCAGATTAGTCTGATTATGCAGATACTAAACATGTACAGTTTTTTTTTTTATTTAAGTGGTGAAAAAAATTCTGAATTTTTAGATTTATTTTTTTATATATATAGAAAACCATGTATCAGTTCACAAATACTTGCTACTTTGTGTTGGTATTTCACATAACATCCAAATAAAATACATTTAAGTTTGTGGGTATAACATGAAAAAAATGTGGAAAAGTTCACAGGGTATGAATACTTTTTCAAGGCACTGTAGTTGGTTATCTATATTGTCTGTATTTATACTCTTCTGGTAACATTTACAGCCATTCATAATTTCTATATTATCTATAGTACTTATTACCTTGGACAACATGTGGCCAGTCTTTTCATGGTTAGCATTTTGTAATTTTTATTAAATGGTGTATTAAGGCACATTAACACATCAGTATTTGGTCAGTATTTTACATCAGTATGTGTAAGCCAAAACCAGGAGTGGAACAATCAGAGGAAAAGTATAATAGAAACACGTCACCACTAGTGTTGAGCATTCCGATACTGTAATATCGGGTATGCCGTCACAGCCAGACACTGAGGAGCGCAAGCATGCCTGCGCTTCTCAGTGTCTGCGGGATGAGAGGCTGGATGGCGGCGTTCTGCTGCGGTCCAGCCTGTCATCTCGATGTAGCAGAGCTGAAGCTGTCGTGGGAACCATGGAAAGGTAAGTATGATGTTGCTTTATTATTTTTCTTTTATTTCAGGAGATCGTTGGCTTCAGCTGGAATGGGCGTGACGGTAAGTATGGTTTAATTTAGAACATTAAAGAATTGTGTCTTTATTTCAATTAAAGGACTTTATTCTGGGTGTTTGTGTTTTTCTTTAACTTTGACTATGGGGTTAGTAATGGGGGTGTCTTATAGACGACTCTCCATTACTAACCTGGGCTTGATGTCATCTGGCATTATATGCTGACATCAACCCCAGCCCTATTACCCCACTGCCACCGCTACAGGGCAGTGGGAAGAGCAAGGCTAAGTGCCAGAATTGGCGCATCCTATGGATGCGCCATTTCTGGGGCGGCTGACGGCTGGTGTTTCTAGCCTGGGAGGGGGCCAATATTCATGGCACCCTTCCTGGGCTATTAATATCAGCCACCAGCTGTCTGCCTAGCCTTTGCTAGCTATTAAATTAGGGGGGACCCCACGTCATTTTTTTGGGGGGGTTCCCCCATTTTAATAGCTAGTAAAGGCTAGGTATTCAGCTGGGGGCTGATATTAGTTGCCTGGGAAGCTCCGTGGGTATTACCCCCTTCCCAGGCTTCAAACATTTGCCCCAGCCGTCTGCTTAACCTCCGCTAGAGCCTAAAATTAAGGGGAACCCCACGCCAATTTTTTTTTAAATAAATCCTTTATTTTAACACTAAATGACAAGTACAGTAATCAACACTGTCACTGTACTTCATATATATGTGACTGACATGTTTCTATCTATCTAATCTATGTGTGATTCTCTATTCTTTCTATTCTAAATTGTCGGGTACAGATGCTGAATTGCCGGCCGGCTTTCTTAAAGAGACGGTGCACGAAAACACTAATATTTTTTTAAATAAATCCTTTACACTAAATGACAAGTACAGTAAGCAACACTGTCACAGTACTTCATATATATGTGACTGACATGTTTCTATCTATCTAATCTATGTGTGAAGCTCTATTCTGTCTGTTATAAATTGTCGGGTACCGATGCTGAATTGCCGGCCGGCTTTTTTAAAGAGACGGTGCATGAAAACACTAATATTTTTTTTTATAAATCCTTTATTTTAACACTAAATGACAAGTACAGTAAGCAACACTGTCACTGTACTTCTTATATTTGTGACTGACATGGTTCTATCTATCTAATCTATGTGTGAAGCTCTATTCTTTCTGTTGTAAATTGTTGGGTACCGGTGTATGCCGCTGATGAATTGCCGGCTTTTCATGTCATTCTACATTATTCTTAGTTGTTTTACTTCATGTAGAATTAACCTACAAGGAAAGAAAGGGTTTATTTTCATTCCGATATTTGTGTCCCATTGACTTGCATTGGTTTCCGGTATCGAAATCGGCGATATCCGATACTTTTTGGGTATCGGCCCGATCCAATCCGATACGATATTTCCTGATATCGGAAGGTATCGCTCAACACTAGTCACCACTTTTGCATTTTTCACCCACTCCTGGTTTTGTCTTAGAAATACTGATGTGAAATATTGACCAAACCTACCATGTGAATATGGCCTTAGTGTGATAACTTCTTCATCTAATGCATTTTTTAATTGTGTTTAACTTGCTTGAAAAATTATATCTGTATAATAAATTAATGAAGCTATATGTTTTTATTCTAGTCATTGTGGTTATCTATTGTTTTTACCTGTACGAATTATAGACTTATGATTCAACATGTTTTATATTTTAGTTGGATATTAAAAATACATAAAAAGAATCCAAACTAAATTCTCTACATGGTTTTCAGTGTGGTAGCGCCCTCTTGTGGATATGCTTATTTTCTACCTTACTTACAGTTTATATCTGTCTTGCAGCCATGTTGGGGCCATAATTTAAGGTCTGTATGACTAAAAATGTAAACTAATTACCAGAGGTTACAAAAGGGCCTTTAATGTGCAATAATAATGTGAAAGGCACCTTAAACTCTTACTCTTTAATCCAGCGATGTCAAACTCAAACACACAGAGGACCAAAATGAAAAACTTGGACAAAGTCGTGGGTCAACCAGTATACAGTATAACGCGCCCCACATAGTACTCCATACAGAATAATGGTCCCACATAGTCCTCCATACCGTGTTATGGGCCCCACATAGTCCTCCATATAGAATAATGGCCCCACATAGTCCTCCATACAGAATAATGAGCCTCACATAGTCCTCCATACAGTATAATGGCCCCACATAGTACTCCATACAGAATAATGGGTCCCACATAGTGCTCCATACAGTATAATGGGTCCACATAATCATCTATACAGTATTATGAGACCCACATAGTCCTCCATACAGAATAATGGCCCCACATAATCATCTATACAGTATTATGAGACCCACATAGTCCTCCATACAGAATAATGGTCCTACATAGTCCTCCATACAGTATAATGGGCCCACATAGTCCTCCATAAAGAATAATGGGCCCCACATAGTCCTCTATATAGAATAATGTCCCAACATAATCATCCATACAGTATAATGAGACCCACATTGTCCTCCATTCAGAATAATGGTCCTACATAGTCCTCCATACAGAATAATGGGCCCCACATAGTCCTCCATAAAGAATAATGGCCCCACATAGTCCTCCATACAGTATAATGGCCCCACATAGTTCTCCATACAGTATAATGGCCCCACATAGTCCTCCATACAGTATAATGGCCCCACATAGTCCTCCATACAGTATAATTGCCCCACATAGTCTTCCATACAGTATAATGGCCCCACAAAGGCAAATTTCCAACGGCTGAGAGATGATCTTAGTGCAATAAACTGGGACGATATCCTGAGACATAAAGCCACACAAAGCAAATGGGAGACATTTATTAGCATCCTGAATAGGACCTGTGCACAATATATACCCTATGGGAATAAACATGCAAGAAGAAACCACTATGGCTAAATAGAGCTGTAAGGGGAGCAATAAGTGACAAAAAGAAAGGATTTAGAGAACTAAAGCAAGTAGGTAGTGATGAGGCATTAAATAAATACAGAAAATTAAATAAATTCTGTAAAAACCAAATCAAGGCAGCAAAGATTGAGACAGAGAGACTCATTGACAGAGAAAGTAAAAATAATCCCAAAATATTCTTTAACTACATAAATAGTAAGAAACTAAAAAATGATAGTGTTGGCCCCCTTAAAAATAGTCTGGGTGAAATGGTGGATGGGGATGAGGAAAAAAACAATATGCGAAATGATTTTTTTTCAACTATATTTACACAAGAAAATCGCATGACAGAAAACATGATTAGTGATAACAAAAATTCTCCATTAAATGTCACTTGCTTAACCCAGCAGGAAGTACGGCGGCGTCTAAAAATCACTAAAGTTGACAAATCCCCGGGCCCGGGTGGGATACACCCGCGAGTACTGCAGGAATTATGTAAAGTCATGGATAGACCATTATAAAGATTCCATAATAACAGGGTCTGTACCACAGGACTGGCGTATAGCAAATGTGGTGCCAATATTCAAAATGGGGACAAATCCGAACTTGGAAATTATAGGCCAGTAAGCTTAACCTCTACTGTGGGTAAAATCCTGGAGGGTTTCCTAAGAGATGCTATACTAGAGTATCTGAAGAAGAATAACCTCATGACCCAATATCAACATGGGTTTACGAGGGACCGTTCCTGTCAAATTAATCTGATCAGTTTTTATGAGAAGGCAAGTTCTGGACTGGACCAAGGAAATGCAGTGGATGTTGTGTATATGGACTTTTCAAAAGCTTTTGATACGGTTCCACACAAAAGGTTGATACATAAAATGAGAACAATGGGGATAGGGGAAAATATATGTATGTTGGTTAAGAATTGGCTCAGTGATAGGACACAAAGGGTGGTTATTAATGGAAAACACTCAGACTGGGTCTCAGTTAACAGTGGGGTACCCGGGGTCAGTATTGGGCCCGCTTCTTTTTAACATATTTATTAATGACCTTGTAGGGGGCATACAGAGTAATATTTCAATATTTGCAGATGACACTAAACTCTGCAGGGTAATTGTAGCACCCCGAGGGTTCGGTTGCTACAGAGGTATTGCATCTCACCCAGATGTGCGATATCTCACTTCCAGGTAAGGATGGAGTGTGGCTCAGGACCCTAACACCCACATGCACTACACCACATTTCCGGGGGACAGCTCGACGGTGCTCCCATTAGTTATGCAGGCACGAGTGAGCATGTCCCTGGCTGGAGTGGGGGGAGGGAACACCTAGAGAAGGGAACCCGGTAGTGTGTGCGTGGGGGAAGTAGATCCTGGGTGCACTCTGTACAGGAGTATAAAGGGAGGCACCATCTTGGAAAGGGAGGAAGTTGAGAGAGGAGAAGACAGGGAGCAGAGCTGCTTTATGGGCTCTGCTCCACAGGCAGGCCCTGTCAGGAGGCCTGAGCCTGGAGGAGGGAAGAAGGAGGAAGAGGAGCAGACTGGGCTCCAGGAAGGACAGAGGGGACCCCAGGGTGTGGACTGGCTGGTAGCCACCACACGCCCGCCGCTACCTGAGTAGGGGGGTCAGGTCAAGAAGATGGGAACCGGATCCCAAATTAGTGGAGGAGAGAAACTACCCTCAACTAAGAACCGGAGGCTGCGACATTACATGTGGAGCAGCCCCTCACCACACCCGCTAGGAAGGCTCCACATAGGACCTGGGAAACGCAGGCCAACGTTTGCCCACCAAGAAGGTCCGAGGCAGCTGGACATAAGCGTGGTCACTAGTGGGGTTGAAGACCAGAGACAGGGGACATAAAGGGGGTCCTGCAAAGCACTCCA
Source organism: Phyllobates terribilis (assembly GCF_046119375.1). Lineage (NCBI taxonomy): Eukaryota > Metazoa > Chordata > Amphibia > Anura > Dendrobatidae > Phyllobates > Phyllobates terribilis. The sequence goes on from NW_027362763.1 coordinate 569,676,019, forward strand.
GAAAGACCTGGGAGTTAACCGAGCCCCTCACCTGGTGAGCACAGCGCGACACAGGCGGCCACCTCTGCAGCGGTGGCCTGGAGCAGTAACCGAGTAACCGTGAGTAAAGACCCTGAACTGCACCACCAAGACTCCGAGTTGTCTTTGTTGCGCTCGTGTACCACCATCACCCCCATCATCTATCCCTGCTGCCCTGAGGCCATACCCCTCCCGTTGGGGGTTATACCACCACGCTGCACATCCTCATACACCTGGCCTCAGTGGACTGTTCTGCAGCGGCGGCTTCGAAGCCGCACTCAACGGGTGGCGTAGTCGATCAAGTTAACATCTACTGCCATAGACCGCCACTTAGTTTGACACCCTGGGCACGGACCGGGTCACCGCCACAAGGACTACTACCCCTATCCAGATCCGGCTCCGGGTATCCCCTGAATATGGCCCAGGGGGCGCGTCAACTTTTGGCGTAGTCGGCAGGATTTCGTGCCCGCAACCACCGGGTACTGCGTGCCTGAAAAAGAGACTTTTAAAACTTACCATCCGTGAAGTTTTCCCGCCATCCGGCACCATCTTCAGCCTTCTTCCCGCCATCCGTGAAGATTCCCGCCATCCGGCGCCATCTTCAGCCTTCTTCCCGCCATCTGTGGAGTTTTCCCGCCATTGGGCGCCATCTTGAGGACGCCGCGCGAGAAGAAGAGGGGCGTGGACTCCAAAAGCGCGCGAGAACTGAAGCCCCGCCTCACGTCCGGACGTTGCGTAAGGTCCTGGAAGGAGCCCAGCAGACGCCGACGTCACTGGAGCGCGACGGAAGGTCCTCGACCCTGATGATCAACTGCGGAGCCGCGGCCTACGGAAGAGGATCATCGCCAGGTAGGCCACGGTCCACCAGGGGGGAGGAGGACACCAGGAACGGACAGCAAGATGGCGGATCGGCAGCAGACTAAGCTGCCCAGCATCGGCAGCGCCCCAGCCATCGCGGGCCCCGACCAGCACCAGGAGAAGACGCGTGACGCAGGAGCGGTCGCGGGAGCAGGTAAGAGGAGTCTCCCTGTCCCGGACGCTGCCAGCGTCAGCCTGCTCCCGGGCCACCCGGTGGAGCCGCCGATCCCGGGCGCTGCAGACGCAGACCTGCTCCGGACCCCGCAACAAGCCCTGCAGCCGAGCCCTCCAGACCTGGGCACTGCCACCACCAGCCTGCGCCCAGGCCCAAAGTTGCACCCCCTGACCCCGGGCGTCATTAACAGTACCACTCAGACCCCGAGTACCAAGAGGGCCCGGACGGGTCTGAACCTGAGAAAGAGAAAGGAGCGTGTGGAGCACACCGTTAATCCTAAACGGTAAAATAGGAGATGTAAATAGTTACCCGACCGGGTATAAGGACTGTTGTGGGACTGTTTCCACTAAGAGTGTGGTCCCCGTTGGGACAGAAAGAGAACTGTTTCCCTTACCCCCTACCTGGCTGGGGACTGAGAACAGCCACCCCCTTTTCCCTCTAACTGGCTGGGGACTGAGAACAGCCACCCCTACCTGGCCGAGGACTGAGAGCGGCCATATCCTGTAAATAATTATGTGTTTCTAGTAATGTATAGGAGTCCTTGGTGGATTTACCGGGAATCCTTTGTACAGTTAGTGGAGCGTAACCCAGGATGGACTAAAAGACTGTTAAGGACTCGGGGCAGGACAGACCCCTACCTGGTTACGTCTCCCTGTTTTAGGAAAATGGACACCTGGTTGCAGAATAAACTGTGATAAAGAGACTTCTTCGTGGATCTGCTGCTAGAAATGTTTTATATGAAAAATTTATATGCTAGAATGTGTTACTATGAAAAAGAGTTCCAGAACAGTACATATGCACTTATACCGTTTAAGAGAGAGCCGTTCCCATAAAGGGAAACTGAATGTTGATACCTGTTATACTTGTTGTTTATGAAAAATTTGCATGTTCTAATGTATACCCTGTCTTTTGCTCAGTTCCAGCCCGCGGACGTGCTGGGTTTTGCCAGGGGGGAATGTAGCACCCCGAGGGTTCGGTTGCTACAGAGGTATTGCATCTCACCCAGATGTGCGATATCTCACTTCCAGGTAAGGATGGAGTGTGGCTCAGGACCCTAACACCCACATGCACTACACCACATTTCCGGGGGACAGCTCGACGGTGCTCCCATTAGTTATGCAGGCACGAGTGAGCATGTCCCTGGCTGGAGTGGGGGGAGGGAACACCTAGAGAAGGGAACCCGGTAGTGTGTGCGTGGGGGAAGTAGATCCTGGGTGCACTCTGTACAGGAGTATAAAGGGAGGCACCATCTTGGAAAGGGAGGGAGTTGAGAGAGGAGAAGACAGGGAGCAGAGCTGCTTTATGGGCTCTGCTCCACAGGCAGGCCCTGTCAGGAGGCCTGAGCCTGGAGGAGGGAAGAAGGAGGAAAAGGAGCAGACTGGGCTCCAGGAAGGACAGTGGGGACCCCAGGGGTGTGGACTGGCTGGTAGCCACCACACGCCCGCCGCTACCTGAGTAGGGGGGTCAGGTCAAGAAGATGGGAACCGGATCCCAAATTAGTGGAGGAGAGAAACTACCCTCAACTATGAACCGGAGGCTGCGACATTACATGTGGAGCAGCCCCTCACCACACCCGCTAGGAAGGCTCCACATAGGACCTGGGAAACGCAGGCCAACGTTTGCCCACCAAGAAGGTCCAAGGCAGCTGGACATAAGCGTGGTCACTAGTGGGGTTGAAGACCAGAGACAGGGGACATAAAGGGGGTCCTGCAAAGCACTCCAGAAAGACCTGGGAGTTAACCGAGCCCCTCACCTGGTGAGCACAGCGCGACACAGGCGGCCACCTCTGCAGCGGTGGCCTGGAGCAGTAACCGAGTAACCGTGAGTAAAGACCCTGAACTGCACCACCAAGACTCCAAGTTGTCTTTGTTGTGCTCGTGTACCACCATCACCCCCATCATCTATCCCTGCTGCCCTGAGGCCATACCCCTCCCGTTGGGGGTTATACCACCACGCTGCACATCCTCATACACCTGGCCTCAGTGGACTGTTCTGCAGCGGCGGCTTCGAAGCTGCACTCAACGGGTGGCGTAGTCGATCAAGTTAACATCTACTGCCATAGACCGCCACTTAGTTTGACACCCTGGGCACGGACCGGGTCACCGCCACAAGGACTACTACCCCTATCCAGATCCGGCTCCGGGTATCCCCTGAATATGGCCCAGGGGGCACGTCATAATCAATACAGAGGAGGACAATTTTATATTACAGGAGGATCTATGTAAACTAGAAGCTTGGGCTGATAAATGGCAAATGAGCTTTAATGGGGATAAATGTAAGGTAATGAACTTGGGCAGAGGAAATAAAATGTATAATTATATGCTTAATTGTAAAACACTGGGCAAAACTGTAACTGAAAAAGACCTGGGTGTATTGGTGGACGACAAGCTCACGTTTAGTGGCCAGTGTCAGGCAGCTGCTGCAAAGGCAAATAAAATAATGGGATGCATTAAAAGAGGCATAGATGCTCATGAGGAGAATATAATTTTACCTCTATACAAGTAACTAGTGCGACCACACTTAGAATACTGGGGTTATTTAGTTTGGAAAAACGAAGGCTTAGGGGTGATCTTATTACTATGTACAAATATATGAGGGGACAGTACAAAGACCTTTCTACTGATCTTTTTACTCTGAGACCTGAGACTGGGACAAGGGGGCATCTTCTACGTCTGGAGGAAAGAAGGTTTAATCATAATCACAGACGCGGATTCTTTACTGTAAGAGCAGTGAGACTATGGAACTCTCTGCCGCATGATGTTGTAATGAGTGATTCACTCCTAAAATTTAAGAAGGGCATGGATGCCTTTCTTGAAAAGCATAATATTACAGGTTATAAATACTAGATTCCTTGATAGGGCGTTGATCTAGGGAACTAGTCTGATTGCCGTATGGAGTCAGGAAGGAATTTGTTTCCCCAATGTGGAGCTTAGTGTTTGCCACATGGGATTTTTTTTTGCCTTCCTCTGGATCAACATGTTAGGCTATGGGTTTAACTAGATGGACTTAGTCTTCCTTCAACCTTAAAAACTATGTTACTATGTTACATAGTCCTCTATACAATATAATGGCCCCACATAGTCCTTCATACAGTATAATGGGCCACAACCTGACGGAACTGGAGAGGATCTGCAAGGAAGAATGGCAGAGGATCCCCAAATCCAGGTATGAAAAACTTGTTGCATCATTTCCAAGAAGACTCATGGCTGTACTATCTCAAAAGGGTGCTTCTACTCAATACTGAGCAAAGGGTCTGAATACTTATGACCATGTGATATTTCAGTTTTTCTTTTTTAATAAATTTGCAAAAATGTCTACATTTCTGTTTTTTTCCGTCAAGATGGGGTGCAGAGTGTACTTTAATGAGAAAAAGAAATGATTTTATAGATCATTTCTACCTGCGATTATCCGATCGTTTGCAGCATTGTCCGATCGTATTGCAGTATATAGTGTAAATCTCAGGCTCCTTTGAACTCTGCATAAAGCGGAACTTCAGAAGAGTATGAAGATGACAGTGACCGCAAGTAACCCATCTGTGGTAACTCATCGTTGACCAACAATTATGTCACACGGTGCATGGCTATTAATCATGTGATATTCATAATTCCACAAATTTTCATTCCTGGTGTTACAGTTTCAATGTTGAGGAGTTTATATGGAAGAGATGGACAGTGTGTATAATGATTTAATCCCTTACAAGTTGTACATAGTATCACAGTATCTTTCAACAATCACAGAGAGATTAAAACACGCATGTCAAACTCTGGCCTGTGGGCCAAATCTGGCCCGCAGGGTGGTACTATTTGTCCTGCGACAACAGAACTTCCACCTCTATTTGGTGCCATTATTCTGTATGGAGGACTATGTGGGGCCCATTATTCTGTATAGAGGACTATGTGGGGCCCATTATTCTGTATGGAGGACTATGTGGGGCCCATTATTCTGTATGGAGGACTATGTGGGGCCCATTATTCTGTATGGAGGACTATGTGGGGCCCATTATTCTCTATGGAGGACTAGGTAGGCTCCATTATTCTGTATGGAGGACTATGTGGGGCCCATAACACGGTATGGAGGACTATGTGGGACCATTATTCTGTATGGAGGACTATGTGGGTCTCATTATACTGTACGGATGATTATGTGGGACCATTATTCTGTATGGAGGACTGTGTGGGGCCCATTATTCTGTATGGAGGACTATGTGGGGCCATTATACTGTATGGAGGACTGTGTGGGGCTCATTATTCTGTATGGATGACTATGTGGGGCCCATTATTCTGTATGTAGGACTATGTGGGGCTCCCCATTCTGTATGGAGGACTATGTGGGGCCCATTATTCTGAATGGAGGACTATGTGGGGCCCATTATTCTGTATGGAGGACTATGTGGGGCCATTATTCTGTATGGAGGACTATGTGGGGCCATTATACTGTATGGAGGACTATGTGGGGCCATTATTCTGTATGGAGGACTATGTGGGGCCATTATTCTGTATGGAGGACTATGTGAGGCCCATTATACTGTATGGAGGCCTATGTGGGGCCCATTATTCTGTGTGGAGGACTATGTGGGGCCCATTATTCTGTATGGAGGACTATGTGGGGCCCATTACTCTGTATGGAGGACTATGTGGGGCCCATTATTCTGTATGGAGGACTATGTGGGGCCCATTATACTGTATGGAGGCCTATGTGGGGCCCATTATTCTGTGTGGAGGACTATGTGGGGCCCATTATTCTGTATGGAGGACTATGTGGGGCCCATTATTCTGTATGGAGGACTATGTGGGGCCCATTATTCTGTATGGAGGACTATGTGGGGCCATTATACTGTATGGAGGACTATGTGGGGCCATTATTCTGTATGGAGGACTATGTGGGGCCATTATTCTGTATGGAGGACTATGTGAGGCCCATTATACTGTATGGAGGCCTATGTGGGGCCCATTATTCTGTGTGGAGGACTATGTGGGGCCCATTATTCTGTATGGAGGACTATGTGGGGCCCATTATTCTGTATGGAGGACTATGTGGGGCCCATTATTCTGTATGGAGGACTATGTGGGGCCCATTATTCTGTATGGAGGACTATGTGGGGCCCATTATTCTGTATGGAGGACTATGTGGGGCCCATTATTCTGTATGGAGTACTATGTGTTTTTCACTATGAGTGAAAAATATTTAGATTTGAGAGTCCTCAGTGGTTGATACCTTTTAATGGCTAACTGAAAAGACGGTAACAAATTGCAAGCTTTCGAGACTACTCAGGTCTCTTCATCAGGCATAGTATACCACAAAATCTGAAGATATACTATGCCTAATGAAGAGACCTGAGTAGTCTCGAAAGCTTGCAATTTGTTACCGTCTTTTCAGTTAGCCATTAAAAGGTATCATCCACTGAGGACTCTCAAATCTAAATATTTTTCTATCTACTGGCTAACACGGTACAAGAATATGTATATTTTCACTAAATCACTATGAGTGAAAAATTTAAAGGGGTCTGAATACTTTCCGTACCCACTGTAGCTATGGAATTCACCTGTTCTCAGAGTCAAGTGTCATGTATAATAAAGAAATAAAAAGATAGTTTTAGAACAGATGACAAACCTAGAAGTGGACGACCACGGAAAACTTCCTCCAGAGTTGATAACATTATTAAGAAAAAGTCAGCATCTGATATCCATAAAAGTACTGTACAGATTTCGCATGAAATGAAGGAACAATATGGGGTCAAAGTGAGTCGCCAAACTGTGGTGTGACAGCTAAGAGCTGTAGGGTTGAATACACAAGTTCCAGTCAAGAAGACTTTCATCTCTGCAAAGAACCAGAAGGTCTGAATTGAGTTTGCCAAAAAACACATCAAATGGAAAGAGACAGATTGATCTAAGGTGTTGTGGTTGGATGAATCCAAGTTCAATCTGTTTGGTAGTGATGGCAACACTGGGTGTGGGGAGCAGTGAATATTCGTTCCCTGCCTGCTCCAAGTCTGTGTCTTGCTCCACTTCCTCCTGCTCCTCCTCCTTTTCGTCCTCCTAATACTGCAACATGTGACCTTAAGGGTCACGGACAGATACAGAGTGACGCTGAAAAGGTGCAAATCAATGTTTTTCTTCCATCCTCTCTTGCATGGTGGTGAATGTCTTCTTCAGAAGACTATTAGTGGCATCACATTTCTAATTCTACACATGTCCCTACTGACAAGTTTGGTGGCTTCTTCACAGGGCTTCAGTAGGCGTAACATACCACTTATTAGCTGCCAATGTAGGATCTCAAACTAACCCACGCTCCAGTTTGACTGTTGCATGATATAGTCAGTCGCTTCTGTAAGCTGTCGGTATGAAAGCTGCAAAATATACAATGTCGAATTGCAATGGGTTGCACCATTGCAAACTAGGTGGTGCTCTAGAAGGCAGTTTTTTTCGCTGCAAAGCCAGCAGAGCTGTTAAAATGGGATGAAACCTTTCTAGCCATGGCCCCCACCGTCCTCAAGAATGTACATTTGCTAAAGAAATCTTGCATTATTAAATTCAGAACGTTGGCCGTGCATGGCACGTGGGTTATTTTGCCTGACCATAATGCAGCCAGACAATTCCAAGTTGCAGTTGACGGGGAGCCAGACAGCAGGCTAATTTCCTTAAATGCACAGCAGCAATTCTTTCACTGTGTTGCTTTTCTGCCCCAGATGTTCGAGCTGTAAAACTGCTTTGCAGCACTTTGACCTTCATGATCAAAAAGAATGAGAGCACTGTGTGGAATCAACAATGTGCCCTGTGCTTCTTGGGGATGAAGTCAAGTCAGTTGAGCAGGATGCAGGGGAGGTGTAGTGGATAACAATGAAGCGATAGGTGAGGAATTTGAAGGGGTCTGAATACTTTCCATATCCACTGTACCTCAGGGGTTCTGCAAATTCAATAGGGTGATTGGAAAATGTTCCAGCAAAATGTATCAAACATAGTTACATAATAACGTAGGTTAACCTAGGTCCATCAAGTTCAACCTTCCTCCCTCAATTGTACATTTTGTCTAATTTAACTGTAACCCACAATTGTATGTGTATTGAGGAAATCATCCAGTCCTTTTTTTTTTTTTTTTAAAGCTGTCAGTGTCTGCCATTACTACCTCTTATGGTAGGGCATTCCACAGTCCGACTGCTCTGACTGTAAAGAACCCTTTCCTGTTTAGGAGCTGGAATTTGCTTTCTTCCAGCCATAATGAGTGCCTCCTAGTCCTTAGTATGGTTTTTAGCAGGAATAAGTCATGTGCTAGTCCTTTGTACTGACCACACATATATTTGTACATGTAAATGAGATCCCCCTCTGAGCAGTCGTTTTTCTAAACTAAACAAGCTCAACTTTTTCAGCCTCTCATCATATGAGAGGCCTTCCATCCCTTGTAATAATCTAGTTGCCTGCCTTTGAACTGACTCTATCTTTTTTAAAATGAGGAGCCCAAAACTGGACCCATATTCTAGATGTGGCCTCACCAGTGATTTATAAAAGGGTAACAGTTTGTTGGGATCGCAGGATTTTATTTCTCTTTTTATACATCCTAAAATCTTTTTTGCTTTTGCGGCTGCTGCTTGACATTGAGTACTGCTGCTCAGATTATTTGTAACCAGAATACCCAAGTCCTTCTCCTGTTCTGTAGTATCCCGAGTATACTCCCATTTAATGTATATGCAGCAATAGTCCTAGGTGCATTACTCTACATTTATGTACATTAAACCTCATCTGCCGAGTGTTTGCCCATTCAGTCTTCTTATCTAGGTCGTTCTGCAATATCGTAATTTCAAGATAAGATTTTAATATCCTACATAGTTGGGTGTCGTCAGCAACATCTGCAAGGAGTTTGTATATTCTCCCCGTGTTTGCGTGGGTTTCCTCTGGGTTCTCCGGTTTCCTCCCACACTCCAAAGACGTACTGATAGGGAATGTACATTGTGAGCCCCGATGGGGACAGTGATGATAATGTCTGTAAAATTTGTCTGAATTGTAAAGCGCTGCGGAATATGTTGGCGTCTCTCTGGTATATGCTCTGCATAATTCCCCTGCTCCTATGTATGCTGTCTGCTAATGCTCTGCTGACCCGTCTCTCTGGTATATGCTCTGCATAATTCCCCTGCTTCATCTGTCCCACTCCAATCAATATTCACATATGTTTCTTCTTTCCCCACTATATACCTTATCTGATTTTTAGAGGTGTTAAACTGCAGAGACTTGTGTCCTGGCTCTGTCTTTGATCACCCAGCCATCTCCTGTTCAAATGACCAGCTGTTAATTTATCCACAAGCCGTTCCCACAATGCCCTACACCTGATATAGTTTAATGTGGCCTATATATTTAGACTCTCTGTAAGGGGTGCACGCGTGCTGGGGTGTGCACGCGTCTTCTTGTGCAAAGTGGCTTCGGAGAGAAGTGGCAGTTATTTCAGAGGCAGTTAGTCAGGGCAGGAGTCAGGTAACCCACACTTTGACCACTTACTCTCCTTTAACTATGTTTCTGTTAGCTCTCACTTTATCCTCTATAGTCCTCCACTTTCTAATAACCCCTCAAATCCCTACACCAAGTAAGAAACTCTTCATCTCTCCCTCTATTCTCCCCATTCATCTCACCTCCTCCTCCAAATTATTCCTCAGCATTCAATCCTGGATCTCCAAACACAGGCTGCCACCTCATGCTCTCTCTTGCTCCCACCTGCTAACACTTTCTCTGCTCCTCCTCACTGCTGGAGATATCTCTCCAAATCCTGGTCCTCCTCGCCATATCCCCACAGTCACTTCTACCTCCTATCCACGACCTTCCTCAAACTGTTGCAACCCTTCTAACCTCATACCCATCCAACTAATACCCACCTCCTCAGCTATACTAACAGGAGCTCTATGGAACGCTCGCTCTGTCTGCAACAAACTTTCCTTCATCCACGATCTTTTCATTACAAACAAACTCTCCTTCCTCGCCATCACTGAAACCTGGCTCACCCCCTCTGACACAGCCTCCCCAGCTGCCCTTTCATATGGCGGATTCCACCTTTCCCACACCCCCCGCCCCAATGGCAAACATGGTGGAGGCGTAGGTTTCCTCCTATCGGAACTCTGCGCTTTCACCAAAATCCCACTGCCACCCTCCGTTACACTCCCCTCTTTTGAGGTGCACTGTGTGCGCATCTATTCCCCCTCCAACCTCCAACTGGCTGTCGTTTACCGACCCCCAGGGCAAGCCACCACCTTCTTAGACCATTTCACTACCTGGCTGCTTCACTTCCTTTCCACTGACATCCCCACTATCATAATGGGTGACTTCAACATCCCCATTGACACTCCCCACTCGTCTGTCTCTAAGCTCCTATCCCTCACCTCCTCCTTTGGACTCACTCAATGGTCTTCCACACCCACCCACAAAGATGGCCACACACTGGACCTCATCTTCACCCGCCTCTGTTCCCTATCTAACCTCTCTAACTCACCACTCCCTCTCTCTGACCATAACCTCCTCACATTCTCTACCCTCTCCTCTCCGGGCGCACAATCCCCACTCCACAAACTCACACACCCTCGCAGAAATCTCAAACACCTTGACCTACACTCTCTCTCTGAATCCCTCCTTCCTCTCACAGACATAAATTCCTTGCACGATGCAGACGTTGCTGCTGCTTCATATAACACCACAATAGCTGCAGCTCTAGACTCAATCGCCCCTCTCACACACACCACACCTCGCACATTCAACAGGCAACCCTGGCACACTAAACTTACCAAAGAACTGCGCCGGGCCTCCAGGGTTGCGGAGCGGAGATGGAAAAGGTCTCACTCCATCGAGCAATCCCTCACTAATTTCAAGTCCGCACTCACTACAGCAAAACAAACCTACTTCTCATCTCTCATATCCTCCCTATCTCACAACCCTAAACAGCTATTTAACACTTTCAACTCTCTCCTTCGTCCCCCAGCACCTCCTCCCTCTTCTCTCATCTCAGCCGACGACTTTGCCTCATTCTTCAAACAGAAGATTGACACCATCAGACAAAACTTTGGCCTAAAGTCCACACAACCCCTCCTCATATCTACTCAACTATCCTCCTCCAAACCCCACTTCTCCACCATTACAGAAGGTCAAGTCTCCTCTTTACTCTCCAAATCACACCTCACCACCTGCGAACTTGACCCAATCCCATCCCACCTCATCACTAACCTCACCTCAGTCTTCATCCCAACCCTAACCCACCTCTTCAATCTATCACTAACAACCGGAGTCTTCCCCTCATGTTTCAAACATGCCGCAATCACACCCATCCTCAAAAAGCCCTCCCTTGACCCTTCCTCTCTGACCAGCTACCGCCCCATATCACTTCTCCCCTTTGCCTCAAAACTTCTAGAACAACATGTCCACCTTGAACTGTCCTCCCACCTCTCCTCCTGCTCCCTCTTCGACCGTCTACAATCTGGCTTCCGACCGCATCACTCGACTGAAACTGCCCTGACCAAAGTCACAAACGACCTACTAAATGCCAAATCCAAGCGACACTACTCCATCCTCCTCCTTCCGGACCTGTCATCTGCCTTTGACACAGTGGACCATTCCCTCTTACTCCAGATTCTCTCATCTCTTGGCATCACGGACTTGGCTCTATCTTGGATCTCCTCATACTTAACAGACAGGACATTCAGCGTCTCCCACTCACGCACCACCTCCTCATCTCGCCCCCTATCTGTCGGTGTCCCCCAAGGTTCAGTTCTAGGACCCCTGCTCTTCTCCATCTACACCTTCGGCCTGGGACAGCTCATAGAGTCTCACGGCTTTCAGTATCACCTCTATGCTGACGACACACAGATCTACCTCTCTGGACCCGATATCTCCTCCCTACTAACCAGAATCCCACAATGTCTGTCCGCCATCTCATCCTTCTTCTCCGACAGGTTTCTAAAACTCAACATGGATAAAACAGAGTTCATCATCTTTCCACCCTCTCATTCACATCCCCCATCCGACCTATCCATCAACGTCAATGGCTGTTCACTCTCCCCAGTCCCACAAGCTCGCTGCCTTGGGGTAACCCTGGACTCTGATCTCTCCTTCAAGCCACATATTCAAGCCCTTTCCACCTCCTGCCGACTCCAACTCAAAAACATCTCCCGGATCCGTGCATTCCTCAGCAAAGACTCTGCAAAAACACTAGTGCATGCCCTCATCATATCCCGCCTCGACTACTGCAACCTCCTGCTCCGTGGCATCCCTTCCAACACTCTTGCACCTCTCCAATCTATCCTAAACTCTGCTGCTCGACTAATCCACCTGTCCCCCCGCTATTCCCCGGCCTCTCCTCTCTGTCAATCCCTTCACTGGCTCCCTATTGCCCAGAGAATTCAGTTCAAAACTCTAACCATGGCATACAAAGCCATCCACAACCTGTCTCCCCCATACATCTGTGACCTAGTCTCCCGGTACTTACCTGCACGCAACCTCCGATCCTCACAAGATCTCCTGCTCTACTCCCCTCTTATCTCCTCCTCCCACACTCGTATACAAGATTTCTCCCGTGCTTCCCCCCTACTCTGGAACTCTCTACCCCAACATATCAGACTCTCGCCGACCGTGGAAACCTTCAAAAGGAACCTGAAGACCCACCTCTTCCGACAAGCCTACAACCTGCAGTAAACACCACTGCACGACCAGCTCTACCCTCACCTACTGTATCCTCACCCATCCCTCGTAGACTGTGAGCCCTCGCGGGCAGGGTCCTCGCTCCTCCTGTACCAGTCGCTGACTCGTTTTGTTAAGATTATGTAAATGCTTTTGTTATGTATATCCCTATCACATGTAAAGCGCCATGGAATAAATGGCGCTATAATAATAAATAATAATAATAATAATTATTATTATTATTATTATTATTATAACAGATAATTGATAATTCTTAGTGGTGAAAATTGACGTAGCTCCCAGTTGCCTCTTCACCTGTCCCAGATGCGGTGCATCGCCTCATCTGAAAACATTTACCCAGTGAGCAGTGAAACTCTGGTATTGTCCCTATCCATACTTGCAATTCCAAGTATCTGTAGTGCAGTGCACTTTGGAAGCCAAAAGACAAGTCCAGAGAGAGGCCTACATTTTTCTGCAAGTTAAAACAGAGAGCGGGTGTAGCACCCTGAGGATTCGGCTGCTACAGGGGTATTACACCTCAAGCCAGAGGTGTGGTATTCCACTCCCGGGTAAGGATGGAGTGTGGAACTGAGCTTAGTAGGCTGCATGCACTACATACATCCCATTTCCGGGGGACAGAACAACGGTACTCCCACCAGTATATGTGCAGGTACGACAGCGTCTGTCCCTGGCTGGAGTGGGAGGGGGGTGGAACATCCCAGTAGTGTAGGGGCAGATAGAGGGAGTAGTCTGGGTAAAGCTAGGAGCCCATTGGGTGCTGGTCACCTGGGTTCACACATAGAGGGAGTATATAAGGTGGGCACCATCTTAGGACAGGGTCTTTGGTCAGAGAGTCTGAGGAGAAGCAGAGCAGAGGAGCTCAGCCAGGAGGGCTGACAGGGAGCTGTGGCTCCGGCTGGGCCCAGCTCCAGTGCAAGGCCTGCAGAGAGAGGAGTAAGAAGGACCCAGAGAGAAAGACAGAGGGAACCCCAAGAACCCAGAAACAGACATGAAAGGGTGAAGGGTTGGCGAACACGGGTACCGGAACCCGAACTGGTGGAGGCCACTTATCCTCAGCCAGAAACCGGAGGTCGTGGTCAAGATTTGCCACGACCCTCACCAAATCCACCAGAAAGGCACACCAAGCATAGGGTCAGGGAGCCCAGAGGAGGTTTGACCACCAAGAGACCCGAGGGAGCCGGCCAAAGGTGGATCCCTGGTGGGAACGGCCAGGAGAAAGAGAGTGAGAGGGAAGCTCAGGACCACGCTCCGGAATTGCCTGGGAGTTAGCCGAGTCCCACACCTGGTGGGCGCAGCACGGCTCGGGTGGTCACTCAAGGCCAGAGTGACTAAAGCAACATCAGTGAGTAAAAACCCTGAAACTGCATCTCACGTCTCTGCTTCTCCTTTCTACAACATAACTACACCCATCATCCACACTTGCTGCCCTGAGGCCATACCTCTCCCGTTGGGGGTTATACCATCACTGCTGCACATATACCACCGGCCTCAGCGGACTGCTCTGCAGCGGCGGCTTCAAAGCCGCACTCAACGGGTGGCATAGTCGATCAAATTAACATCTACTGCCATAGACTGCCGCTTAGTTTGACACCCTGGGCACGGACCGGGTCACCGCCACAAGGACTACTACCCCTATCCAGATCCGGCTCCGGGTAATCCCTTGAACATGGCCCAGGGGGCGCGTCAACTTTGGCGTAGTCGGCAGGATTACGTGCCCGCAACCACCGGGTACTGCGTGCCTGAAGAAAAGTTCGCATTTACCTCAAAAAGAAGTCTCCCGCCGGTTCCGGAGGGTCCCCGCCATCGGACGCCATCTCGGATCGGTTCCCGCCATTTGCCCGTCATCTGCAGTCTTTTCCCGCCATCTGCAGTGTTTCCCGCTACTGGGAAGCGATTCCCGCCATCTAAGAAGATTTCCCGCCCTGGCAGAGCGGACGCCATTATGGGCGTGCCAGAGGGTGGCAAGAGACCACCTCCCATCGTGGGCCAGGTCGAAGAATGGCGCCAAAAGCGGAGACCACCCCCACCAGCAGAGACTGCAATGATTGAGATGTCCATCAGTGTGAGAGAACTGCCCCTGGAGCTGACAATCACCAAGTTGCCCCGGAACCACCCTGAATGGGGGCGGAGAGAGAACAAAAGAGTGAAGATGGGAGCAGCGTGGAGGAGTCTAGAGAGAACACACCCGGAGATGGAGGGAGAGTCAGGCAGCACCGACCCTGTGGTCAGGAGCCTGTTGCAGGCCGCCACTCCAGAAGGCCTGCTGGAGATTCTGGCGCAGCTCCCCGGAGATCGGGAACGTGCACAGACCGCGCTGGAGGGCCTCGCACGGAAGATGGCCCAGGTACAGCAGGAAGCGCTGGCGGAGTGGAGCAAGGAGATGGCCCAGCAGGCTGGAACCCGCCAGCGGAGCACACCACCCGCAACGAGGAGCACGCCTGCCCCTGAAGAGGATGCAGAAGGGATGGAGGCCGGAGACGACGCCGCAGAGGGAGCTGAAGAGACGGAGGCAAGTAAAGGGGACGTCACTACCCCAAGCCCAGCCACCGTAAGCCTACCCCCGCTCCCCGTCGCAGAGCCCGAGACCCCACTCACCATTCACGTTGCTGCATCGTCACCGCTCCGAGCTAGGCCTCAAGCGGCAGGAGCCGCGGCCACGCCCCCTGCTACGTCATGCGCCTCGACTCAGAGCGCGGCCAAGCAAGAAGCGCCCCCGGCCTGGTCGCAAGGCCAAGTACCCCCGGGCGCCGCCGTCTTCACAGCGCCCTCTACCTCCATCATGCCACCGGTCTGGTCGCAAGGCCTGGTAGACCCGGGAGCCGCAGCCTTTAAAGCGCCCTTTGTATTCAGACTACCATCGGCCTGGACGCAAGGCCAGGAGCCCCTGGGCGCCGCAAACACCACAGCGCCCTCTGCCTCCACAGCACCCCGTCTGGGCGAAGACCGCTCCGCACAAAACACCACCCAGGACGGGCTGCTCTTCGTGTGGCCACCTGAATATATTCATCCTCGATTCCGGAGGGAACGGCCTCTGGATGAGCCTCTAATTCCGGCTCCTGCGCCCGCCAAACTCGATCCGCTTCCGTTGGAGGACGCCCAATTTGAGTGGGACCCTACCGGTGAGGACCTGATGGGATTCACCGAGGAGACCCGGGCAGCCGCAGCCCAGCGTACGGAGTGCTGCCGGCAACAATTGGAGGTTTTTGCTAAGGAGCGACGAGAGAGGCGGGTCCGCGAGGAGCGGCTCCAAGTCCAGAGCGCCGAGCAAAAGCGCCGGGCCCGCAGAAACCCCCGTACTGCCCACGGTCCCCGTGCCAGCGGGACTGTAATAAAATTCCAAATGGAGCACGGGTGGGGTTTTATACGGGACCACAGAACCCCCGGCGACGTCTTTGTCACCCACAGAGACGTAGAAAGCCATCTGCCGTAGGGACACAGAGGTCGTGACCTTTACCTGGGAGATGAGGTCACCTTCACCCGGCACCAGTGTGCCAAAGGACCCTATGCCCTTCATGTACATCGCCTGACTGAGGAGGAGCTGCGGTGTGAGGAGGAACAAGAGGACCCGGACGGGTCTGAAGATTACCCTCAGGCAGGAGCAGGAGGACGTCGCCACTGATGTACAGTAGGAGCACTGTAAATAGTTACCCGTGAAGGTACAATAACTGTTGCCAGTAAGATATAGTCCCCGTTGGGACCAGTGAACTGTTCCAGTGTGTCCCATCTCCCCACAGGCTGAGGACTGTGAGCAGCCATCCCTTTTCCCCACTGGCCGAGGACTGAGAGCAGCCATATCCCTTGTAAATAGTTGCGCTTCTTAAAGCGCCCCCTACTGGTTTTATAGGAAACTGTTTTTTCTACCAGAGACTGTGGCACTTACCTGGTCACAATTTGCACAAGTGGCCAGAGGTCAAAAATGTTTTATATGAAAAGTTTTATTATGATGAAAGAGTTAATATTATTTTATGATGTGTCCGTAACATTTTAAAAGAGAAGTACCTCCCATAAAGGGATGATTGAAGGATACTGTTTATATATTTTATATGTAGTGCACTTTAAAAAGCTTGTATGTTTTATGTTTTTGCTCTTTTACAGCCCGAGGACGTGCTGTGATTTACCAGGGGGGAATGTAGCACCCTGAGGATTCGGCTGCTACAGGGGTATTACACCTCAAGCCAGAGGTGTGGTATTCCACTCCCGGGTAAGGATGGAGTGTGGAACTGAGCTTAGTAGGCTGCATGCACTACATACATCCCATTTCCGGGGGACAGAACAACGGTACTCCCACCAGTATATGTGCAGGTACGACAGCGTCTGTCCCTGGCTGGAGTGGGAGGGGGGTGGAACATCCCAGTAGTGTATTGGCAGATAGAGGGAGTAGTCTGGGTAAAGCTAGGAGCCCATTGGGTGCTGGTCACCTGGGTTCACACATAGAGGGAGTATATAAGGTGGGCACCATCTTAGGACAGGGTCTTTGGTCAGAGAGTCTGAGGAGAAGCAGAGCAGAGGAGCTCAGCCAGGAGGGCTGACAGGGAGCTGTGGCTCCGGCTGGGCCCAGCTCCAGTGCAAGGCCTGCAGAGAGAGGAGTAAGAAGGACCCAGAGAGAAAGACAGAGGGAACCCCAAGAACCCAGAAACAGACCAGAAAGGGTGAAGGGTTGGCGAACACGGGTACCGGAACCCGAACTGGTGGAGGCCACTTATCCTCAGCCAGAAACCGGAGGTCGTGGTCAAGATTTGCCACGACCCTCACCAAATCCACCAGAAAGGCACACCAAGCATAGGGTCAGGGAGCCCAGAGGAGGTTTGACCACCAAGAGACCCGAGGGAGCCGGCCAAAGGTGGATCCCTGGTGGGAACGGCCAGGAGAAAGAGAGTGAGAGGGAAGCTCAGGACTAGTGTTGAGCCACCCCCGTAGTGTTCGAGTTCGGTTCGGTTCGTCGAACACCCGTGTGTTCGCCGAACTGTTCGTCGAACTGTTCGTCGAACACCTTCGAACACCGTTAAAACCAATGGCAGGCAAACAAAAACACATAGAAACACATAGAAAACACCTTCAAAGGTGTCCAAAAGCTGACAAACTGCTCAGAAGACACAACTAACACATGGAAAAGTGACAAGTACATATAGTCATGCGAAAAGAAAAGAGGTGGAGGAGTAAAAGGAGGGGGAGACACAGATATAGGCATGTCATGCCCTTCTAAAATCCAAAAAGTGAGAAGCCGAGACGGCCAGTCCGCTCCTGCCCGTGCCACCTCCGTGTCGCCGGGTTTGTGCCAGAGCCGCGGTGAACCCTGACGGCCAGCCCCCCTCTCCCAATACTGGTGCCTGTCCGCTGGTGGGTCGAGAGAGCCCCCCTGTGGTGGAGGCAGCTCTAAGCTTTTTAATTTAAATTGTCCCTCTAATTTGAATGAATACACTTTAAATCCATTTACAAGGATCTATTGGAGGGCAAGTCTCATGCCAGCAGCCGCGTAATTCCAGCTCCAGTAGCGTCCACTAAAGCTGCTGCAGTTAAAAAGCTTTTATAAGGATCGAGCTCGGCTGTCCACCGCAAGGCATCCTAGTGCCAGTCCCAGCCCCTATGCCTTGGGGTGCCTCCTGATGCTCTTCACTAAGTATCCCGTGGTCCCGAAGCATTTCCTTTGAAAAAATTAAGTGTCCAAACTACAGGTGGTGTAGCTTGCTTAACAGCCGGGATAATCCGCTGACTAGCAGACACTGCTACTAGGCACAAAGTATTTCCTGGGCTAGATGCAGTTAAAAATTTGTAAGTAGATACTCTCGTTGGATGCTGAGAAAGCATTCCATAGAGTCTCCTGGCACGCCATATATGATTCTCTTAAAAAGCTTGGGGTAGGGGTCTAGGGGACCCTTTTATAGCCAAAATCACGGCCCTGTATCACAATACGTCACCTAGGCTGAAGATAAATGGAACTGTAGCACCGAGGGCTCGGTTGCTACAGACGTATTGCACCTCACCCAGAGGTGTGATATCTCACTCTCAGATAAGGATGGAGTGTGGATCAGGACCCGACACCTGCATGCATTACACCACATTGCCGTGGGGCAGGGCGACCAATATGCCCCTGAGATGGGCACGACAGTCCCTGTCCCTGGCTGGAGTGGGGGGAGGGAACACTGAGGAAGGGGAACCCTGCAGTGCAGGAGCAGGGAGGAAGCAGTTCCTGGGTGCATTGAGAAGGGAGTATAAAAGGTGGGCACCATCTTAGTTCAGTGCAGAGAAGTCTGAGCAGAAGTGGCAGGGAGCAGGGGCTCTGCATGAGCTCTGCTCCGGAGGCGGGCCTAGTAACAGAGGCCCAGGCCTGCAAGAGGGAGAAGGAAGGAAGAGGAGCGGAGAAGGCTCCAGGAACGAGGAATGAAGGGATCCCAGGGGTGCGGACGGGCGAGTCGCCACCGCACGCCCGAATCCACCTGCGTGGAGGGGTCAGGCCAAAGGGGGAGACCGGTCCCCGAACTAGTGGAGGCAGGAAACGACCCTCAGCTAGAAACCGGAGGCTCTGACATTTTATGTGGCGCAGCCCCTTGCTCCACCCGCTAGGAAGGCACCACATAGGGTCAGGGAAACTGGCGCCAAGTTTACCAAGAGGAGGCCCGAGGCAGCCGGACAGAAGTGTTGGTAAGAAAGGCCAGACAAAGGACACACAAAGGGGGTCCTGTGAAGCGCTCCAAAGTTATCTGGGAGTTGTCTGAGCCCCTCACCTGGTGAGCACAGTACGACGTGGGCAGCCGTTACCTGCAGACGTGGTCTGGATAATAAGAACTGTGAGTAAAGGCCCTGAACTGCATCACTGACTCCGTGTCGTTACTGCAGCTGCCCTGCACCATCACCCCCATCCTCCGCATACACTGCCCTGAGGCTATACTCCTCCCGTGGGGAGTTATGCTACGCTCTGCTGCACCCACAACACCAGCCTTAGCGGTCTGCCCTGTAGCGGCGGTTCACTCTGACCGCAATCCACGGGTGGCGTAGTCAGACATTTAAACATCAAAACCACATAAATAGTTCCGCCACTGGTTTGACCGCCCTGAGCCACGTAACCGGATCGCCGCCACGAAGACTACAACCACCAGCACCAACCAAAAAGGGTCCGGCTCCGGGTGTCCCAAGGCCCAGGGGGTGCGTCAGAACATTTTCATCACCTTTCACAATCACCAATGGGACAAGGCAGGGATGTCCTCTGTCCCCTCTCTTATACATCCTAGTGACGGAGCACCTGCTCTCATCAATTCGCCATAACCCCAATATTAGGTGGATTGAGGTGGGAGGCACCGAGTACAAGTGCTCTCTATTTGCTGATGATGTCCTAGTATATATCACTCAATCACATATATCCATCCCTGCTGTTATGGCTGAAATAGATCACTTTGTTACATGGTAAAATTTTAAAATCAATGCAGCGAAGTCTGAGGCCCTCGATGTCTCCCTCCCTAAATCCATATAGGATTCCATCCAGTCCAACTTTCCCTTTGCCTGGCCCTCACAGGGTATCAAATACTTAGGAATTCCTATTCATAGAGACCTCTCCCATCTATGTTATCTTAATTTTGGGCCCTTTATTGAACAATTCCATACAGACCACGGTTGGCAAGTTAGAACTGTAAGATTCACTACGTGAACCACTGGTGTTTTGTGGAAAAGCACATGTACACCGCGTTCCAAATTATTATGCAAAAAGTGTTTAGGAGTGATAAGGGAAGAATTTGTTTGTTTGTCAGTTAAACTCATTGATGGTGATGTGTGTCAGGGCTCTTTATATCACTGTAAGCAATTGCAGACACCTGTGCTAATTAGTTTGGCAGGTGTGTCCAATGAAAGGCAAGACTACTTAAGAAGGCTCTCTCACATTATTAAGCAGCCTACATTTTCTGCCAAAATGGGAAAGAAAAAGGATGTGTCGGCTGCTGAGAAGCAACAAATTGTGGAGTGTTTAGGTCAAGGCATGACTACAATCAACATTGTGCGATGATCAGGATGAAGTGTCTTGGCAATCAAGAAGTATGTAGCTGATTCACAGTACACACGTGTGCGTGCTGATAAGGGCAAATTGAGGACTCTTTCCTACAGGCAATTACGTCAGGTTGAAACAGCAGCGGCAAAAAAGCCTTGTCATAGCAGCAGACAAGTTTTTGAAGCTGCTTGTGCCTCCAACGTCCCCCGAACAACAAGATGCAGGGTCCTTCAGAGGTTTGCAGCTGTGCATATGCCATCCTGTCGACCTCCTCTATCCACTTCACACAAGCAGAAACGGCTCCAGTGGGCCAAACATTACATGAAGACTGATTTCAAAACTGTTTTGTTCACGGATGAGTGCCGTGCAGCGCTCGATGGTCCAGATGAATGGAGTGGAGGATGGCTGGTTGATGGACACCCCACGCAAACACGGCTACAGCGCCAACAAGGAGGAGGTGGAGTAATGTTTTGGGCTGGAATCATGGGGAGAGAGATTGTCGGCCCCTTTAGGATCCCTGAAGGCGCTAAAGATGAACTCCATAATGTATGTGGATTTTCTCAAACAGCACTTCCTGCCATGGTTCAAGAAGAAGAACCGTGTATTTCACAGCAAGATCATTTTTCTGCATGATAATGCACCATCTCATGCTGCACATAAAACATCTGCATCTCTGGCTGATATGGGCATAAAAGGGGACAAACTTATGGTGTGACCCCCATGCTCCCCTGACCTCTACCCCATTCAGAACCTTTGGAGCATCATTAAAAGGAGTGTCTATGATGGCGGGAGGCAGTTCACATCTAAGCAACAGCTCTGGGAGGGTATTCTGTCCTCATGCAAAACAATTGAAGCAGAAACCATCCAAAACCTGACAAATTCAATGGACGAGAGAGTTCAGAAGCTCCTTTCGAACAAGGGGTCCTATGTGAAAATGTAACATCACCTAGAATAAAGTTTTGAGTTGAAAACTGTTTGATTTCAGTTTCTAACAACCTGCTAATGCTTATAATTTCAAAAATGACCATTTTTTTGGTCTTTATTAAAATGAAAAGGTTGATCGAAAAGTTTGGGGGATCTAAGAGTGTGGCAACCCAGTAGTCATGATTACTTCGAATTCTGACAATATGAGGGTCATGCTGCAGGTAGTGCAGCAAGAAGGCACTTATGTGTCTTGCGCATCTCGGAGCCCCAAAATTATTTTCCGGGCTAGATGCAGCTAAAAATTATTTTTAATTTTAAATCTGGTGAAGCTTATTATAGATGGCCTAATAGGATCAGTGCTGCACACTGCTACAAAGCCCAAATTATTTTCCAGTCAAGATACAGATAAACATGATTAGTAATTTGAAAGCTTAAAACGGTTGGTAGGGTGATTTTAACCAATCATCAAGCTTTTACTCTCCCCAGGATGACACAGGGGTAGAAAAGTCGTTTCGGATCCATGATTTGTTCATCTTTATGAACGTGAGTCTGTCTACATTATCAGTGGAGAGCCGCGTGCGCTTATCTGTCAGCACACCACCAGCAGCGCTGAACACACGTTCAGAAAGAACGCTGGCTGCGGGGCATGACAAGATCTCCAAGGCGTAAGTGGCTAGCTCCGGCCATTTATCCAGATTGGAAGCCCAAAAAGAGCAAGGGTCCAGTGACACAGTCGTGGCTTCAATGTTTACTTGGAGATACTCCTGTACCATCGTCTCTAGGCGTTGACTATGTGTCAGACTTCTTGTCTCCTGTGGCCTTGCAAAGGATGGGCTAAAAAAGTGGTGAAATGATTCCGCAAAATTGATGTTACCAGCAGATACTGTGGTTCTGTTACGGTTTGAGTGCTGAACACTTGACGGTCCCACGGTTGGCAAGTTGGAACTGTGAGATTCACTACGTGCACCACTGGTATTTTGTGGAAAAGCACATGTAAGATTCTGCAACAGTCTCTGCTGATACTCCTGCATGCGTGCATCCCTTTCTATGGCAGGAATAATTTCTGCAAATTTACTTTTGTACCGGGGATCTAACAGTGTGGCAACCCAGTAGTCAGGATTATTTCTAATTCTCACAATTCGAGGGTCATGTTGCAGGTAGTGCAGCAAGAAGGCACTCATGTGTGTTGCGCATCCAGGAGCACCAAGTCCCTGTTGTGTTGGTGGCGAGGTAGCAATCATACTTCCTTCCTCTGTCCTCTCCCCCCAACCTCGCACAACAGAAATGTGATCAAGGTCTCCCTCATCTGATGAGTCTTCCATCAGTTCGTCCTCCACTTCTTCCTGGGCTCCTGCACCTTCCTCACTAGTTTGGCTGCTACCATGCGCCCTGGTAAAATCATCTCCCCCACCCTCACATGCCTGCCGCCTTGGTGCTGCCGACCGTCTGGACCTTGCAGATGTTAGCCCTTCCGCATACAACTCCTCCTCCTCTACTTCCTCCACCTCCTCTTGTGCCACCACCTGACTCCGAATTCTGTTTAACATGTGCTCCAGCATGTAAATCACCGGAATAGTCATGATGATAATGGCATCGTCAGCACTAAACATCTTCGTCGCCATTTCAAAACTGTGCAGAAGGGTGCATAGGTCCCTGATCTGAGACCACTCCTCCAGCGTGATTTGCCCCACCTCTGAATCTCGTTGGCCCAGGCTATACGTCAGAACGTATTGCACCAGGGCTTGTCGGTGCTGCCACAGTCGCTGCAACATGTGCAGAGTTGAATTCCACCGGGTAGGCACATCGCATTTTAGCCGGTGAAGTGGCAGGCCCAACGACTTCTGTAGAGATGTAAGTCGCTGAGCTGCGGGATGCGAACGGCGGAAGTGAGCACACAGCGACCGTGCCCTCTGCAGAAGGCCATCTAGTCTGGGATAGTGGGCTAAAAATTGCTGGACAACCAGGTTCAACACGTGAGCCATACAAGGCACGTGTGTGACATTGCCCCGGCGAAGGGCCGCACCCAGGTTTGCAGCATTGTCGCACACGGCCTTCCCTGGTTTCAGGTCCAGTGGAGACAACCATTCATGAAATTGGTTCTCCAGAGCTGACCACAACTCCTCAGCTGTGTGACTCACATTTCCCAGACATTTCAATGTAAAAACCGCCTGATGACGTTGAGCCCTACTGCCAGCATAGTAAGGAGGTGTGCAGGATCCCTTCTGCGCAGTTAGAAAGCTTGTGGCATGACCAGACAGCCTTTGGGTGCAGGTGGAAGACCGAGAGGAGGTTGAGGAGGCAGAAGCAGTGGAGGAAAAATGACATAAAGAGGATTGACGCACAACTCGTGGGGACGGCAAGACTTGGACAGCAGCCCCTTGTCCTGCTGTCACCATAGTTACCCAGTGCCCAGTCAGCGACATGTAACGCCCCTGTCCATGCCTACTCGTCCAAGTGTCTGTGGTGAAATGCACCCTGTCACACACAGAGTTTCTCAAAGAAGCGGTGATGTTGTGTGCGACATGCTGGTGGAGCGCAGGCACACCTTTCTTTGAGAAGTAGTGCCAACTGGGCATCTGGTACTGGGGCACTGCGACGGACATAAGGTCTCGAAAATCCTCTGTGTCCACCAGGCGGAAAGGCAGCATTTCTGTAGCCAAGAGCTTGCAGATGGTGAAATTCAACCTCTTAGCTTTCTCATGGCTAGGAGGAAATGGTCTTTTACTTGTCCACATCTGAGGGACCGAGGGCTGGCTATTGTGCTTAGACGGGGTTGATAAGGGTGTCCCCGGCAAACTGACGGTCTGTGAGGAAGATGCAGGCGGACATGTTAGGTTGCCTTGATCCAAAGGTGGTGCTATCGATGTCGGACAGCGCTCAAGACCAGCTGGTGTTACCACCTCCAAAGAAAATGATGACCTGCCAATCACGCTGGCTGTTGCGGGTAAAGAGGTGGCAGGTCTGCGCCCCAAAACAGGTGTGACTGCTGTCCCCCCAGTCACAGAGGATGAAGAGGCCGCGGATGCACAAGATATGGCAGACGGCGGTTGGCCCGGCCGGCTAGACCGCATTGTAGCACACTGAGCTTCCCACTGCAACTTATGCTTCATGTCCATGTGCCGGTTCATGCATGAAGTACTCAAACTATGTATTTTTTGGCCTCTACTTAGCTTTTGCTGACAAATGTTACAGATAACACGAGTTGGGTCATCTTTATCGATCTGAAAAAATGCCCAGGCTATGCAAGGCTTAGCACCCATGCGACCTGAAGAGCCACCACGACTTGTGGTGAGAGGCAGAGTTGTGTTTGAGGATGCAGTTGTTGACGTGCTTCCAGTACTACGTCTCTGTCCAGGAAGGCGCAACCTGACCTCGTCGTCACTAGCATCTTCCTCCACCTCCTCTGCTGACCTCATCTCTTGGCTGACTGTGGGTTGACAGTAAGTGGGATCTCCGACCTCATCATCATCACCCTGTGCGTTATCACACCCGTCGTCCTCAGAGCCAACCTGTTCCTGCCCTGACAAAAAACTAAAGTTGTCGCTCCAATCAGGTATTTGAGTCTTATCATCGTCTTCCTCATTGTCTCCACCAACAGGAGTTACAGTTTGGGAATGAGGGTCTACATTATGGTCAGAAC
The DNA here is from genome assembly GCF_046119375.1 of Phyllobates terribilis. Classification (NCBI taxonomy): domain Eukaryota; kingdom Metazoa; phylum Chordata; class Amphibia; order Anura; family Dendrobatidae; genus Phyllobates; species Phyllobates terribilis. The sequence continues at coordinate 569,701,266 of NW_027362763.1, forward strand.
CTTCTGCGTCTGGTCCTGGATCCGACTCATAAAGATTCTGGGCATCAGTGCAGATCATTTCCTCGTCTGGATTCACAGAAGCGCTGGAGTCGACCTCTGATTCCCAGGCTATAGTATGAGTAAACAGCTCTGCAGACTCAACCATCTGTTCTACCTCATACTCAGACGGGCAGCTGGAGATTTGGGAGCTGTGAGGAAGCAAGTGCGATTTGGGTGACACCTTTGAGGACTGGAGTATTTGTCATGTTGAAGTTGATGTGGAGGAGAGCCCACTTAAAGGAGCACTTGATATCCGTTGAAGCACCTGCTGTTTTTGTGCCTCATCTGGAATTTGTAGCGATTGGCGTGGCCGTAAGAAAGGGATCTTATCACATTGTCCGCTAAAAGAAGTAGACATTTTAGTTTGGCTGGAAGATGGTCTTTCTTCTGCACCTACCCCACGGACACAACCTTTTTTCCCCTTCCCAACACGCCTATTCCCCTTTCCACCAGCAGCAGGCCTTTTTCCACTCATTTTGGTGGTTAACTAATTCACAACTCTGGAGTTGTTTGCACAAAAAAACAATGGATGGTAACCGAGCAGAGCTGAGTGGCCAAACTGTGGTATTAGGCCAAAACTATTGGCTGGGTTAGATGCAGAAAAAAATTATTTTTAATTTGCAACCTGATGGAGGTCAGTATAGATGGACTAATAGACCAAGTCCCACACATCGCTAGAAGCCCAAATATTTTTTCAGAGCTAGATGCAGAAAATTTTTTTATTCAATTTGCAACCTGATGGAGGTCAGTATAGATGGACTAATAGACCAAGTCCCACACACTGCTAGAAGCCCAAATATTTTTTCAGAGCTAGATGCAGAAAAAAATTATTTTTAATTTGCAACCTGATGGAGGTCAGTATAGATGGACTAATAGACCAAGTCCCACACACTGCTAGAAGCCCAAATATTTTTTCAGAGCTAGATGCAGAAAAAAATTATTTTTAATTTGCAACCTGATGGAGGTCAGTATAGATGGACTAATAGACCAAGTCCCACACACTGCTAGAAGCCCAAATATTTTTTCAGAGCTAGATGCAGAAAAAAATTATTTTTAATTTGCAACCTGATGGAGGTCAGTATAGATGGACTAATAGAACAAGTCCCACACGCTGCTAGAAGCCCAAATATTTTTTCAGAGATAAATGAAGAAAAAAATTATTTTTAATTTGCAACCTGATGGAGGTCAGTATAGATGGACTAATAGAACAAGTCCCACACGCTGCTAGAAGCCCAAATATTTTTTCAGAGATAAATGAAGAAAAAAATTATTTTTAATTTGCAACCTGATGGAGGTCAGTATAGATGGACTAATAGACCAAGTCCCACACACTGCTAGAAGCCCAAATATTTTTTCAGAGCTAGATGCAGAAAAAAAATATTTTTAATTTGCAACCTGATGGAGGTCAGTATAGATGGACTAATAGAACAAGTCCCACACGCTGCTAGAAGCCCAAATATTTTTTCAGAGATAAATGAAGAAAAAAATTATTTTTAATTTGCAACCTGATGGAGGTCAGTATAGATGGACTAATAGACCAAGTCCCACACACTGCTAGAAGCCCAAATATTTTTTCAGAGCTAGATGCAGAAAAAAATTATTTTTAATTTGCAACCTGATGGAGGTCAGTATAGATGGACTAATAGACCAAGTCCCACACACCGCTAGAAGCCCAAATATTTTTTCAGAGCTAGATGCAGAAAAAAATTATATTCAATTTGCAACCTGCTGGAGCTCAGTATAGAAGGACTAATAGAACAAGTCCCACACACTGCTAGAAGCCCAAATATTTTTTCAGAGCTAGATGCAGAAAAAAAATATTTTTAATTTGCAACCTGATGGAGGTCAGTATAGATGGACTAATAGACCAAGTCCCACACACCGCTAGAAGCCCAAATATTTTTTCAGAGCTAGATGCAGAAAATTTTTTTATTCAATTTGCAACCTGATGGAGGTCAGTATAGATGGACTAATAGACCAAGTCCCACACACTGCTAGAAGCCCAAATATTTTTTCAGAGCTAGATGCAGAAAAAAATTATTTTTAATTTGCAACCTGATGGAGGTCAGTATAGATGGACTAATAGAACAAGTCCCACACACTGCTAGAAGCCCAAATATTTTTTCAGAGCTAGATGCAGAAAAAAATTATTTTTAATTTGCAACCTGATGGAGGTCAGTATAGATGGACAAATAGAACAAGTCCCACACGCTGCTAGAAGCCCAAATATTTTTTCAGAGATAAATGAAGAAAAAAATTATTTTTAATTTGCAACCTGATGGAGGTCAGTATAGATGGACTAATAGACCAAGTCCCACACACTGCTAGAAGCCCAAATATTTTTTCAGAGCTAGATGCAGAAAAAAATTATTTTTAATTTGCAACCTGATGGAGGTCAGTATAGATGGACTAATAGACCAAGTCCCACACACCGCTAGAAGCCCAAATATTTTTTCAGAGCTAGATGCAGAAAAAAATTATATTCAATTTGCAACCTGCTGGAGGTCAGTATAGAAGGACTAATAGAACTAGTCCCACACACTGCTAGAAGCCCAAATATTTTTTCAGAGCTAAATGAAGAAAAAAATTATTTTTAATTTGCAACCTGATGGAGGTCAGTATAGATGGACTAATAGACCAAGTCCCACACACTGCTAGAAGCCCAAATATTTTTTCAGAGCTAGATGCAGAAAAAAATTATATTCAGTTTGCAACCTGATGGAGGTCAGTATAGATGGACTAATAGAATGATGCTATGCCCAAAAGATTTTACTTCACTAGGTGCAGTAAAAAAATTGGTATTCTATACACAGGTGGTATATCTTGCAACACAGATAGGCTACTCCACTGACTAACACACTCTGCAATAGGCCAAAAAGGATTAGCTTTGCTAGATTCAGCCAAATGCTGTGAAAAAAACTTGCACAGCACTGGCACAGACCTGCCTGGCAAAAACTGATATGAACTGATGTAACCTAGTCCTGAAAAGGACTCCAATTACAATTAGTCTTTACTCCCACAATCTATCTATTTAAGAGCACAGACCTGCCTGATAAAAGTCGTAGGAAATGCTGTAACCTAGTCCTTAAAAGGACTGCAATCACAACTATTCCCTACTCCCAAGCTATCTGTATATTTGTGCGAAAATTGGCTTGAAATTAACAAGGTATAGCGCACACAGCAACAGCGGTGCCGTCTAACACGCAGCTGCAGCAGTGAGAAAATGGTGGCGACGGGGAAAATGGCTTGGTCTTATAGGGCAAGGACATGTGACATACACTGCCAATCACACATGCCCTTGCTTGTGTGAAAAAAAGCACTTCGCTCCGTGTGTGCGCTGCTGATAGGCTGACAGATTGCACCTCCCCACTGCAAATGCGGGAAAGAGAAAAAAAAATGGAGATCTTCATTGTTCCTGCAGAGATCCATCCCCTGCCCCTCCCCCCGCCCCGCTGTACACTCAAACTGCGTATTAACATTAATTTTCATCATTACTGAGAAAAAATCCAGTTATGATTTTGGTGCACGAACAGTTATCGAACATAACCTCGAAGAGCCGAATTTTTCTCAAATTGTTCGTGTTCGCCGATCGGCTCGAACACCGCCCAAAACAGCTCGAATTTGAGATTGGCGAACAGTTCGAGTAGAACAACGCTCATCTCTACTCAGGACCACGCTCCGGAATTGCCTGGGAGTTAGCCGAGTCCCGCACCTGGTGGGCGCAGCACGGCTCGGGTGGTCACTCAAGGCCAGAGTGACTAAAGCAACATCAGTGAGTAAAAACCCTGAAACTGCATCTCACGTCTCTGCCTCTCCTTTCTACAACATAACTACACCCATCATCCACACCTGCTGCCCTGAGGCCATACCTCTCCCGTTGGGGGTTATACCATCACTGCTGCACATATACCACCGGCCTCAGTGGACTGCTCTGCAGCGGCGGCTTCAAAGCCGCACTCAACGGGTGGCGTAGTCGATCAAATTAACATCTACTGCCATAGACTGCCGCTTAGTTTGACACCCTGGGCACGGACCGGGTCACCGCCACAAGGACTACTACCCCTATCCAGATCCGGCTCCGGGTAATCCCTTGAACATGGCCCAGGGGGCGCGTCACGGGCACCTCTTTCTGTGAAAAATAATGGCGGCTTATTATCTTCCAGCAAGGCTAAGCGCACACCATTATTTCTCAAATGGCAACAGAATCCACAAGGTGGTAATACAGTGACTTTACCACCAACAACTTGACAACATGGAAGTTTAGTTGGCAAGCTAGTGGATGACTGAGCGCATGCAGTTATTTCCTTGCCACACATCGGCGATGGATATTTGTCATTTTGAGGAGGCGGTGCACTTAGAATACTACACACAGAAGCAGAGGATGACAATGATGATGGTGGTAAAGACTGACACCAATCAGGTGCTAAATAATGCTGTGGCTTGGCTGACAGAATGATGAGCGTGGCAAGAAGAAGGAAGACAACTTGAGACTTGCTCTGATTGCTGGCCAGCTTGACTTTGCAATCACATTAGGCCTTTATCTCTCCCTATCTTGTGTGCTCTGAGCGCTCCTGTTCTCACACTATATAGACATAAAATGGCATTCTTTAGCTTGCCCCTTAATGTTATTACTGCCTGTGGTAGCCCTCCTGATTAGCTGTACTACACCATGTGATCGGATTGCTGCAGGGCATAATGAGGAAGCCCGCGCTGCCATGCCAGACACCATTAGCCTACTCATTGAGTGTGCAGCATATGTGATCTTTTTTTTAAATTACAAACTGTGAATCTTATTAAAGATTGTTTGAAACCACAGATCTCAGGAAATTTGACTCAAACTCGATCCTTCTCAGATCGATTCGATCATCTCTACTATGGATCCTGTGATTTCAATTACTAACCCATTTGTTTTGTGATTTCCATCACTAACATGTCTATCCATCCTGTGATTTCCATCACTAACATGTCTGTGGATCCTGTGATTTCCATCACTAACATGTCTATCCATCCTGTGATTTCCATCACTAACATGTCTATCCATCCGGTGATTTCCATCACTAACATGTCTATCAGTCCTGTGATTTCCATCACTAACATGTCTATCCATCCTGTGATTTCCATCACTAACATGTCTATCCATCCTGTGATTTCCATCACTAACATGTCTATCCGTCCTGTGATTTCCATCAGTAACATGTCTGTCCGTCCTGTGATCTCCATGACTAACATGTCTATCAGTTCTGTGATTTCCATAACTAACATGTCTATCCGTCCTGTGATTTCCATCACTAACATGTCTATCCATCCTGTGATTTCCATCACTAACATGTCTATCCATCCTGTGATTTGCAACACTAACATGTCTATCCATCCTGTGATTTCCATCACTAACATGTCTATCCATCCTGTGATTTCCATCAGTAACATGTCTGTCCGTCCTGTGATCTCCATCACTAACATGTCTGTCCGTCCTGTGATCTCCATCACTAACATGTCTATCAGTCCTGTGATTTCCATAACTAACATGTCTATCCGTCCTGTGATTTCCATCACTAACATGTCTATCCATCCTGTGATTTCCATCACTAACATGTCTATCCATCCTGTGATTTCCAACACTAACATGTCTATCCATCCTGTGATTTCCATCACTAACATGTCTATCCATCCTGTGATTTCCATCACTAACATGTCTATCCATCCTGTGATTTCCATCAGTAACATGTCTGTCCGTCCTGTGATCTCCATCACTAACATGTCTATCCGTCCTGTGATTTCCATCACTAACATGTCTATACGTTCTGTGATTTCCATCACTAACATGTCTATACGTTCTGTGATTTCCATCACTAACATGTCTATCCATCCTGTGATTTCCATCAGTAACATGTCTATCCATCCTGTGATTTCCATCAGTAACATGTCTATCCATCCTGTGATTTCCATCACTAACATGTCTATCCATCCTGTGATTTCCAACACTAACATGTCTATCCATCCTGTGATTTCCATCACTAACATGTCTATCCGTCCTGTGATTTCCATCACTAACATGTCTATACGTTCTGTGATTTCCATCACTAACATGTCTATCCATCCTATGATTTCCATCACTAACATGTCTATCCGTCCTGTGATTTCCATCACTAACATGTCTATCCATCCTGTGATTTCCATCACTAACTTGTCTATCCATCCTATGATTTCCATCACTAACTTGTCTATCCGTCCTGTGATTTCCATCACTAACATGTCTATCCATCCTGTGATTTCCAACACTAACATGTCTATCCATCCTGTGATCTCCATCACTAACATGTCTATCCATCCTATGATTTCCATCACTAACATGTCTATCCATCCTGTGATTTCCATCAGTAACATGTCTATCCATCCTGTGATTTCCATCACTAACATGTCTATCCATCCTGTGATTTCCAACACTAACATGTCTATCCATCCTGTGATTTCCATCACTAACATGTCTATCCGTCCTGTGATTTCCATCACTAACATGTCTATACGTTCTGTGATTTCCATCACTAACATGTCTATCCATCCTATGATTTCCATCACTAACATGTGTATTCGTTCTGTGATTTCCATCACTAACATGTCTATCCATCCTGTGATTTCCATCACTAACATGTCTATCCGTCCTGTGATTTCCATAACTAACATGTCTATCCGTCCTGTGATTTCCATCACTAACATGTCTATCCATCCTATGATTTCCATCACTAACATGTCTATCCGTCCTGTGATTTCCATCACTAACATGTCTATCCATCCTGTGATTTCCATCACTAACTTGTCTATCCGTCCTGTGATTTCCATAACTAACATGTCTATCCGTCCTGTGATTTCCATCACTAACATGTCTATCCATCCTGTGATTTCCCTCACTAACATGTCTATCCATCCTGTGATTTCCAACACTAACATGTCTATCCATCCTGTGATTTCCATCACTAACATGTCTATCCATCCTGTGATTTCCATCACTAACATGTCTATCCATCCTGTGATTTCCATCAGTAACATGTCTATCCATCCTGTGATTTCCATCACTAACATGTCTATCCATCCTGTGATTTCCAACACTAACATGTCTATCCATCCTGTGATTTCCATCACTAACATGTCTATCCGTCCTGTGATTTCCATCACTAACATGTCTATACGTTCTGTGATTTCCATCACTAACATGTCTATCCATCCTATGATTTCCATCACTAACATGTCTATCCGTCCTGTGATTTCCATCACTAACATGTCTATCCATCCTGTGATTTCCATCACTAACTTGTCTATCCATCCTATGATTTCCATCACTAACTTGTCTATCCGTCCTGTGATTTCCATCACTAACATGTCTATCCATCCTGTGATTTCCAACACTAACATGTCTATCCATCCTGTGATCTCCATCACTAACATGTCTATCCATCCTATGATTTCCATCACTAACATGTCTATCCATCCTGTGATTTCCATCAGTAACATGTCTATCCATCCTGTGATTTCCATCACTAACATGTCTATCCATCCTGTGATTTCCAACACTAACATGTCTATCCATCCTGTGATTTCCATCACTAACATGTCTATCCGTCCTGTGATTTCCATCACTAACATGTCTATACGTTCTGTGATTTCCATCACTAACATGTCTATCCATCCTATGATTTCCATCACTAACATGTGTATTCGTTCTGTGATTTCCATCACTAACATGTCTATCCATCCTGTGATTTCCATCACTAACATGTCTATCCGTCCTGTGATTTCCATAACTAACATGTCTATCCGTCCTGTGATTTCCATCACTAACATGTCTATCCATCCTATGATTTCCATCACTAACATGTCTATCCGTCCTGTGATTTCCATCACTAACATGTCTATCCATCCTGTGATTTCCATCACTAACTTGTCTATCCGTCCTGTGATTTCCATAACTAACATGTCTATCCGTCCTGTGATTTCCATCACTAACATGTCTATCCATCCTGTGATTTCCCTCACTAACATGTCTATCCATCCTGTGATTTCCAACACTAACATGTCTATCCATCCTGTGATTTCCATCACTAACATGTCTATCCATCCTGTGATTTCCATCACTATCATGTCTATCTGTCCTGTGATTTCCAACACTAACATGTCTATCCATCCTGTGATTTCCATCACTAACATGTCTATCCATCCTATGATTTCCATCACTAACATGTCTATCCATCCTGTGATTTCCATCAGTAACATGTCTATCCATCCTGTGATTTCCATCACTAACATGTCTATCCGTCCTGTGATTTCCATCACTAATATGTCTATACGTTCTGTGATTTCCATCACTAACATGTCTATCCATCCTATGATTTCCATCACTAACATGTCTATCCGTTCTGTGATTTCCATCACTAACATGTCTATCCATCCTGTGATTTCCATCACTAACTTGTCTATCCATCCTGTGATTTCCATAACTAACATGTCTATCCGTCCTGTGATTTCCATCACTAACATGTCTATCCTTCCTGTGATTTCCATCACTAACATGTCTATCCATCCTGTGATTTCCAACACTAACATGTCTATCCATCCTGTGATTTCCATCACTAACATGTCTATCCATCCTGTGATTTCCATCACTAACATGTCTATCTGTCCTGTGATTTCCAACACTAACATGTCTATCCATCCTATGATTTCCATCACTAACATGTCTATACGTTCTGTGATTTCCATCACTAACATGTCTATACGTTCTGTGATTTCCATCACTAACATGTCTATCCATCCTGTGATTTCCATCACTAACATGTCTATCCATCCTGTGATTTCCAACATTAACATGTCTATCCATCCTGTGATTTCCATAACTAACATGTCTATACGTTCTGTGATTTCCATCACTAACATGTCTATCCATCCTGTGATTTCCATCAGTAACATGTCTGTCCGTCCTGTGATCTCCATCACTAACATGTCTATACGTTCTGTGATTTCCATCACTAACATGTCTATACGTTCTGTGATTTCCATCACTAACATGTCTATCCATCCTGTGATTTCCATCACTAACATGTCTATCCATCCTGTGATTTCCAACATTAACATGTCTATCCATCCTGTGATTTCCATAACTAACATGTCTATCCGTCCTGTGATTTCCATCACTAACATGTCTATCCATCCTGTGATTTCCATCACTAACATGTCTATCCATCCTGTGATTTCCAACACTAACATGTCTATCCATCCTGTGATTTCCATCACTAACATGTCTATCCATCCTGTGATTTCCTTCACTAACATGTCTATCCATCCTGTGATTTCCATAACATGTAAAAATGCAATTCTGCCATGGATTTTTCGGTTTTGTTTTTATGGCGTTCATTGTGCAGTAAAAATGACCTGTCAGCATGATTCTCCATGTCAGTATAATCATGTCATACCAAACTTGTTCACTCCTTTTTTTAGTAATGAAGAACAATTCTGAATGTAAAAAAAATTTGCTTCTGTCGCCATTTCTTGAGACTTGCAATTATTTTAATTTTTTCGGTGACTGATTTGGGGATAAATATGATGTTTTGATCAATTTTTATTGCATTTAATGCGTCTGCTTCTCTAGTTCCCAGTTTTTTATTGTTGGAACAGTGGCATGTAAAAGTTTGGGCACTTCTGGTCCAAATTATTGTTATTGTGAGCAGTTAAGCAAGTTGAAGATGAAATAATCTCTAAAAGGCATAAAGTTAAAGATGACACAGTTCCTTTGTATTTTAAAAGGAAAAAAAAATCCACACAGGATGAAACGGTGAAAAAAATACAATTCCATCAAATTCTTTTGGGTTTTGTTATTGTGTTTATTTTAGGGTAAAAATCACCACTTTTCTAAGGCCCGATTCATCTTTTACACCTGGCATAAAAAGCTTTGAAAAGTCATATAATTTTGGTACAACTTATCACTGCGTTCAAATTAAGAGACTTTTGATGTTCTCACACCAGTTTTACCGGCTCCTACAAGGTGGATGGAGCTGGGCGGGGCAGGATGTGGTGGCAGCCACTTGTCAAATTCATGCCAATCGACTGGTGCAGGATTCAGGGACTGGAGTAGAACTTGTGGCGAGGCCCATCTGACACTTCTAATTCATAAGGAGGCACATGCCTCTTCATGAATCTGAAGTGTCTGACTCCAGGACATCTCCTCATCAAGACTGGAATGAACAATACCGGTCTTGATGAATCAGGCTCCTAATGTTTTATTATTCCGTGGATGGAGCTGTGCGAGGACTTGTTTTTTATTGAATACTGCAGTTTATAGTATGAATCATGGTTTTCTTTGAAGCTCAGCATGTAGCTAAGTTTCACAGGAGTACGCAAGATGGCAGCTACTACAGCTTTCCGCAGGCCCTCTGCTATGGTAAACCATTGGTGCAGCGCTATCACATCACAGGGAGGCTGATGGGAACTGGTTCACGCACACCGGTAATTACGTAATTTAAATGCCTTACTCAGTGATCTAAATGGTTTACAGCTTTAGCCAACTGAGAACATACAGTTACAGCCACATGCATGAAGGGGTTAAAGAGCATGAGAATCAGTACTGTTCCTGGACATATTAAACTGGTATGTGCACCAAAAGCAGTTTTAATATGTGGGGAATCAGGGCACCAAAACTATTTTTCTACAGGTTTCATGTGAAAGAGTCTGTCTGGATCCCAGAAACTCACTCAGCTTTTATGCACACACACCGATTACAAGCAAACAGGTCACAGGTGAGGATGTTACCTTTAGTAGCCATTCAAACCCATTTGTGTCAAATTCTGTGCATGTTATCAGGCCAAAATCACCAGGGTATGTGAACTTTTGATCATGGTCATTTGGATGCTTTTGGTTGTCATTAAGATTTAAAAAGAGAAAACACAGTAGTTTGACAATAAATGGCTTCACCCAACCAATAACCATGAGTGGAGAAAAAGTTTTTTTGTTATCATTCATATTCTCTGAAACAAGGCCAAGATAGGAACAATTCTGCTGCGGTATGTAAACTTTTGAGCACAACTGTATGTAAATGATATTTATAATATAATTGTTAAACAACTAGTCACTCTAATTGCCCATAACATCGCTGTGTAAACACTGTCCTACACTGACCAATAGTGGCAGGGTAAGTGACTATCATATAAAATAATAAAATATGTAGAACAATCATAACCCACAAGAAAGAGGTTATAAGGAGGCTAGTTCCTTGACAATTGCTTGAAACATTTACTTAAAGTAACATATGGCTAAGCCCTTGTCTTTTTGCATGTATATCTGATGCCTCAATGGTTGTCGTGTAATGATATTTATATAAAAAATGTGTATTCCCAGTGGGGATAATGCCCTTCCTATCAAGTGATCCATTTTTATCTTGTGCGTCAGTTATTGAATAAAGATTTACATTTTGTGTGCTGTATCGCCTGGTTCTCTTTGTACGTATACCTGTTTGCGTTATACAGGATGACATATCCCCTTACCCCTGAAGCCAGTTTTAATCTTCCTGATAGAGCCCCTTTTTCATTTGGAAAGCTTCTTCTAATCTCAGCGATTCTGAGATTATTTTTTGTGACACATTGTATTCCTTAATAGTAGTATTTTAGGTTGATAAAATTTACGTTTATTATAGGACATTTGATAAACATTTTGAAAAATTTGCAATTTTCAAACTTTCAATTTTTATTCCTTTATTACAGATAACCACACAAAATAATTAATAAATACCATTTCCCATAGGTCTAGTTTAAATCAGCATTCTTTTTGAAAAGCTTTTATTTTATTAGCATGCTAGAAGGGTTAAAAGTTTAGCAGCAATTTTTAATTTGTTCAACAAAAATTACAAAATCAATTTTTTTTACAGTTTTGAAGTGACTTTGAGGGGCCTATATTTAGGAAAGCTCCCCAAAAATAATACCATTTTAAAAACTGCATCCCTCGATGTTGTCAAAGCTGCATTCAAGAAGTTTGTCAATTCTTCAGGAGCTTCATATTAATTAATGTAAAGTGGAATGAAAAAATAAAAAAAATACATTATTTCAACTAAAATGTTGCTTTTGCTTCAAATGTTTAATTTTCATAATGAGAGAAAATGTGCCTACATTTTTTAAGTAATTTGAACATGATCATACCTGATACATGGAGGGAGTCTACTGTTTGGGTACATGGCATGGCACAGAAGTGTAATGTCACTGTTTTAGTTTTTAAGTGCAATTTTGGGTGTAATTTGGGTGTAATGTGGTTGATGCCACAACAGGTAATGAAACAGCAGAAACACCCCAAAAATGACCCCACTTTAAATATTACACCCTTTTAGGAATGTAATTTAAGTTTGTAGTAAGCATTTTGGACCCACAGGAGCTTTACAAAAGTTTATAACATTTGGACTTGAAAATGACAATTTCTTTCTATTAAAATTTTGTTTTAGCCCAAAATGTTTCATTTTCACATGGATAGCAGGAGAATATGGACCACATAATTTCTAAAGCAATTCATAAGTACACCGATAAACCATGTTTGGTCAGAAACTACTTTTTGGGCACGTAGCGGAGTTCTGAAGTTAAGGAGCACCATTTAACTTTTGGAGCGCAATTTTGGCTGGAAATAATTGTGGATGCTGTGTCGCATTTACAGAGACCCCAAGGAGCTGAAACACCAAAAAGCCCCATAAGTAACCCCATTTTGATATGCACCCTCAAGGAATTGAGCTAGAAATGTAGTGACTTTTTAGGACCCACAGGTATTTCTCAAAAATGTATAACATTGGCACATGAAAATGAAAAATTTGTTTTTTTTTCTACTAAAATGACTCTTAGGCCACGGCCCCACTATCAGTATTTAGTCAATATTGGCCAGTATTTTTTCTTAGGAGTGGGAGCCAAAACCAGGAGTGGGTGATGAATGAAGAATTTATGCACTTGTTTCTATTATACCTTTTCTCTGATTGTTTCTGGTTTTGGCTCCCACTCCTGAGAAAAAATACTGATCAAATACTGATAGTGGGGCAATGGCCTTAAGCACAAAATTTTTCATTTTCACATGGGGTAATAGGAGAAAATGGACACCAAAATGTGTAAAGCATTTTCTCTTGAACACAGCAATACCCCATATGTGATCAAAACTACTCCTTGAACACTTACAGCAGGGTTCTGAAGGAAGGATCGCTATTTGGCTTTTGGAGTGCAAATTCATCTAGGATAGTTTGTGGGCACCACTTTCAGAGACCTAAAGGTGCCAGAACAAGAGAAAACTCCCCAAGGTGACCCCATTTTGGAAATGACATAAACTCAAGAAATACATCTAGGGGTATGTTGAGCATTTTGAACTCACAGGTGCTTCACAGAATTTTATAATGCTAGATTGTTCAAATGAAAAATTACATCTTTTCCACTAAAATGTTGTTTTATTACAATTTTTTTTATTTTCACAAGGGATCAGTGGAGGAAATTAATTGCAAAATTTATAAAGCAATTTCTACTGAATGCGGCAATACCCAATACTGAATATGTTCACATGGCAGCACTCAAAAGGAAAGAATCACTATTTGGCTTTTGGAGCACAAATTGGCAGCAATAGTTTGTTGGCACCACTTTTAGGAGGTAACTGAAGTGCCAGAAAAGCAGAAAACCGCCAAAGTAACCCCATTTTGGAAACTATACCCTTCATGCAATTTATCTAGGCATATAATGAGCAATTTTATCCCACAGATGTTTCACCGATTTATTTACAATTGGGCTGTGCGAAAATGAAGAATGACATTAATTACAATAATAAATAAATTTAGTTTCAAAAGTTTTATTTTTTACCAAAGCTAGTAAAAAAAAAAGAACACATTGTAAAATATTATTATGCTATTTCTCCCAAGCACAGCAATGCCCTATACTTGGCCATGGACTTCTATTTGGGCACATGGATGGACTTAGAAGAGAAGGAGTGCTATTTGGCTTTTGGGACGCAGACTTTCCTGGAGTACTTTGTGGATGCCATTTTCAGATTCCCCTAGGGTGCCAAAACAGTAGAAATCCCCAAAAAGAGACCCAATTAGCAAATTATAGTCAGGAAATTCATCTATGGATGAAGTGACTATTTTTTACCCACTGGTGTTGTCACGACTCTGTTGTCTGGTATCCAGGTGCTCCTTCCCTGTCCCTAACGCTAGGGGCGCCCTAGCTATCCCTGTTCCTCTGATTACTTCTAATGGTGAAGATGTTGGGGCCACATACCTTGCTGAGCTCCTGAATCAACCCTCAGTCTGTTCCCTCCCCCCACCCAGGAAAAGAGGGTAGTAGTAGTGTATGGCAATACACCAACCAGACTAACAAGGTAATATGAACAGGGATAAAGGAAAATACCAATCATACAAATATGCACTCACAAACAGAGGGAAACACCAGGGAGTGAAGGATGGGAAAAAAAAACAAAGTAGGAGAAGGAGAGGATTTGCACACAACCAAAAGCAAGCAACAGTCTTAGATAAATCCACCAAACGCCAATAGTCAGAGGCCAGTATAAATAGGAGAGGGGAGTGGCCAACTCTGAACAGCTTAGAGCATCAGTACAAGCAAGCTTCCAGGAGCTCTTAACTGAAACAGATTAACCCCTGCACTGCTATAAGAAACCTGCACCATTTAATATGAAGATGAAGTGCTTCTAATTAGTGCAGGAGTAGGTGAAATCAGACAGCGTGGTCTTCTGGCTCCTCTCTGTCGTGGTAAACCTGTGACAGGTGTCTTCCAGAAATTAGTACGCAGTGGATTCTGCAGAGTGAAAATGACAAACATGCCATTTAAGTGTCCAATACATTGTGCCCTGTTTGTGCTTCTGGAGACATGTAACCCATAAATTGTTAAGCAGACTATTAAAATATGTCATCAACTGTCATCACCACTGATTAGCTAAAAACTGCTCTGACAGTGGCCCAAACTTAGCGATGTATGGGCTGAATACATTGGCCCTGTACATTGCTTAGTGTCTGCTGCCAAGTACTAGAGTGACGTGCCCCCTGGGCCATGGGGTGCTCGGTGCCGGGCCGGTCGTTGCTAGGGGAGATGTCACAGTGGCGGTGACCCGGTCCGTGACCCAGGGCGGTCAATAAAAGGGGGATTATTACAGGGGAATTAAAATTCTTATATACAGTTCGTGACACCACCTGTGGTATGCGGCTAAAGGGAGCCGCCGCTGCGGAGCAGGTCCTCTGGAGCCAATGTTAGTGCAGCGGAGCTGGTTTAGCTCTCCACAGGTAGTGCTTAGCTCCAGGGCAGGAAATGGTGACGTTATAGATGTTGCTGTGCAGTGTAGTGCAGGGGATGATGGCGCAGCAGTAATAATTCACAGAGACAGTGGGGTGCAGTCTTCCGGATTTACTCATAGTTCTCACTTTGCTCCTGGTTACAACTGCAGATCATCACTTCCCACGTCGTGCTGCGTTCACCGGGCAGGGGCTCAGCCAACCCTCAGGTACCTCCGGAGTACATGACGGGACCCCCTTCTGTGTGTTCCTTCTGGCCGTCTCCCTGCACCTCACACCCAGTGTCTCAATCCAGTGACCGCGGACCTTGTCGGGTGACGTCTTCTCTGTCCCCTGGGTCCTCTATGGCCACCTTTTCGGTGAGTTAGATGTGGTCTTTGGGCTGCAGCACCTGAAATGCTGCACCCTCCGGTTACCTAGTTGAATATTGTAATTCTCACTAGTTAGGGGCCGGTCCCCTCTGAGACCCGATCCCTCCACCGCCTGGTAGATTTAGGCGTACGGGTGGCCTCCAGCACTGCCTGTACCCCTGGGATCCTTTCTTCACTCCTGGAGCCTTCTATCTGCTCCCGTTCCTTCCTCCTCTCCTTCTCCTGGGCCTCCTCACTCAGGCCCGCGCTTCCCTGAGCAGAGCTCCTGCAGAGCTCCTGCTCCCAACTCTTCCTCTGACTGGAACTGACTTTTTCTCTAGAATGTTCCACCCCTTTTTATATCACTTCTTCCTGATCTCCCCTGAACTTCTTCCTCCACCCACACCCACTACATGGTTCCCCCTACTTTGGTTCCCCCCACTCCAGCCAGGGACAGGGCTCAGCAGGAGAACGACGCATCTTGCCTCTCCTGCTGGTCTGGAGTAGTGTAGTGTTGGATGCAGGTATAAAGGGCCCGGGCAGCACTCCTTTCTTACCTGAGAATGAGATACTACACCTTTGGGTGAGATGCAGTACCTCTGTGGTGACTGAACCCGCAGGGGTGCCACAATAGCATATTCACTTCCATACAAGAAAAAGCACAGTACTTGTCTGCAGCCACTAAGCTTTGTATGGGACTGGTGTGTTTTGACCATATGCACATCAACTTAAGTTTAAGTTCAGACCTTCAGGTTTTTTCTTTGCAGTCAGTATGCTTTCGTGCATATAAAAGGGTGTGGGCTGAGACGCTCGTTTTGCCTCGGTTTTATGCTTACACTAGGGATCAGTCTCTCTGCCCTTGTCCATATTTATGTCACTTGACAAATGGTAAGGTTTTTAATATTAGAGTTAGGACTGTCCCATAAGGGTTGCCGTGAAGTGGCGGGATGGCTTTCACATTATTTTGATCAAAATTATGTTAACTAAATACCCTTTATTATTTATTATTATTTTTGCACTGTGCTATTTATACATCTACTTTCAGTTATTTGGGTATTTTTCTTGTTCTTGGTTTCTCTCTGTTTAATGGCCTTGTGTGAACATGCATTTACATTTTGCATGCACATCAACTTACGTTTCAGTTCAGACCTTCAGGTTTTTTCTTTGCAGTCAGTATGCTTTAGTGCATATAAAAGGATGTGGCCGCCCTTTGTCTGGGCTGAGACGCTCATTTTGCCTCGGTTTTATGCTTACACTAGGGATCAGTCTCTCTGCCCTTGTCCATATGTATGTCACTTGACAAATGGTAAGGTTTTTAATATTAGAGTTAGGACTGTCCCATAAGGGTTGCCGTGAAGTGGCGGAATGGCTTTCACATTATTTTGATCAAAATTATGTTAACTAAATACCCTTTATTATTTATTATTATTTTTGCACTGTGCTATTTATACATCTACTTTCAGCTATTTGGGTATTTTTCTTGTTCTTGGTTTCTCTCTGTTTAATGGCCTTGTGTGAACATGCATTTACATTTTGCATGCACATCAACTTACGTTTCAGTTCAGACCTTCAGGTTTTTTCTTTGACCGTATATTGTTTAGTTTCGTCCGCTGCCTGCTGGAGCACTTTTCAGCTGATCGGTGGGTATGCCAGATGTCGGATCCTAAATGATCCAGCTAATAGGTCATCAATGATTAGAGCCAGTGAACCCCTTTGAAGTTCATTCTCCCCTCTGCAGCAATGGCAAATATGTCATCGTTAACTGTAGTTTGGGCATGCTGCAAGGCTCAGAAGGGGGGCCATTTGGATTTGGGACCATGGATTTTACTGGATTTGTTTTTGGGAGTCATAGCCATGTTGCTTTTCCAGTGTCCTTGAGCTATTAGTAACATTAAAAACCTTTATTTTTCCATTAACAAACAGCAGATCTGAGTGGGACTTATTTTTGCAGGATGAATTGAAATTTTTATTGGTGACATTTAGGGGGTATATACATTTTTTAATCACTTTTTATCCTGATTTTTCCTAAAGAGAATTAACAAACAGTAATTCAGGAATTGTCTAATTTTTTTATTCTGTTTTACGCTGTTCACCGTACGGTAAAAGTAATAAGACAACTTTATTCTTCAGGTCAGTGAGATTACAGGAAAGTATATGGGAGGCGTAGCATAGAAACACACTGTAGATGTGGCCCCAGTTACTTAAGGACAGGGTTCCAATCTTTTTGGTTCAGTTGCAGAGGGTATGAGCAGCAGCTGACTGAAGGGTCAGAGATAGAACACGAGATACAGAGGGCCAAGGCAGAAATGTGGTCAGGCACTCTGGGGTTGGGTCAGGCAGCACAGCATCAGAGTACGAAGCCAGGGTCAGGAGCGTAGACATAATACAGAATGATTAAATTGGCCAGGTCAGTAATGGGAGAGACTAAACAGAAAAACCCCGATAGACCAGGAAAGCAGAACTCTGCAGGACACAGCAGGGTAAAATTCCTGCAGCAGATTCTGTCTGCGCCTTCATTTAGCCAGGTGGAGACAGCAGGAAGATGCAGCAGTGTTGGGAGTGCTGCAAGAAGTAACTCAGTGAGACGGCCTGACACGAGGAGAAACAGAGCAGTGACCACAGTTAATAGGACTGCACTGAGAAGGCATGCGAGTTACCAGTGTAACCATTGGAAATACATCATCAAAAATTATACCAAAATTGTCCAGAGATTCTTGGAGAGCTACAAAATGCTTGGTTGCAACATGAGCATCAAGGTGCATTTTCTGCATAGTCATCTTGCTAACTTCTAACTTCTGCATATGATGGGGGACATTATTACAGGAGAAGGGCCATTATTACAGGAAGGGGGATGTTACTACAGAAAGGTGGACTTTATTACAGAAAGGTGGACATTATTACAGAAATTGGGACATTGCTACAAGATAGGGGATATTATTGAAGAAAGTGGGACATTATCACAGGATGGGGACATTATTACAGGAAAGGAGACATTATTACAGAAGGGGGAACATTAGAACAGGAAGCAGGACATTATTACAGGGTGGGCAACATTTTTACAGGAAAGAGAACATAATATAGGAAGGGGGTTATTATTCCACAAAGGGAGACATTGTTACAAGCTGGGGGACATTATTACA
Organism: Phyllobates terribilis; assembly: GCF_046119375.1. NCBI lineage: Eukaryota > Metazoa > Chordata > Amphibia > Anura > Dendrobatidae > Phyllobates > Phyllobates terribilis. The sequence continues at coordinate 569,720,084 of NW_027362763.1, forward strand.
CGAAGGGGAACATTATTACAGAAAGGGGGACATTAATGCAGGAATGGGGCCATTATTACAGGATGAGGGCCATTATTACAGGAATGAGGGCACTGTTACAGGATTGGAGACATTATTAAACAAGAGCCATTATTAAAGAAGGGGGACATTAATACAAGAAGGGGGCTATTATTACAGAAAAGAGGAAATTAATACAAGATGGGGTCATTATTACAGGAAGGGGGACATTAATACAAGATGGGGGACATTAATACAGAAAGGAGGAAATTGATACATGATGGTGGCCAAGATGGGGTCATTATTACAGGAAAGGGGATATTATTACAAGATGAGACCAGGATGAGGGAGATTACAAGAAGGTGGCATTATTAAAGGATGAAAACACTATTACAGGAAGTGGACATTATTACAGGATGGGGTCCAGTATTACAAGATAGTGGCCAGGATTGAGGACAGGATTGAGGATATTAACACAAGATAAAGGACATTATTACAGGATGGGGCCAGTATTACTACACGGGGCCAACTGTAAGACAATATTACTATATGGGGCAATTGAGAACGAAAAAAAGTAAAAATTACAAAAAAAATCTAAATAAAATATGAAAAACTAAAGGAAAAATATAAAGGAAAAATGCTGTTTTATGTAAAAACTAAACTAAGCAAATAAAGTACATGTTTGATAATCACCAAATTTGGAACAAACCAAGCTGTAAAACTGTACCATGCTAACCCATATGATGAGCATAATTAAATAAATAGATAAAAGCAAGCCCAAAATGTATTTTTTTCATTGTACTGAGGTACAAAAAAATGTAATAAAAAAATATAAAAAAATAATATAGAAAAAAAAGAAAATCACTTTATTACTGAAAACATCATCTCATCCTGCCAAGAATGCAGCCTGTCAAATTTACATTTTTTCTATGTGTGACCCATTTACCCGGCTGAGTTGAAGAGTGCCCTGCTCTAGCATGCACACTACTCTATCTCCTTGCTGAAAACTATTCATGGATAATGATTTCTATTAACCGTTTACTTGATTATTTTTTTGTATCTCAGATGGCAAATTGGGATGAAGTCTATCCAGACAGGTTTAGATTCTCAACAGATGCTCCGCAGGACAGCAGCCTGTACTGGGGCAAAGTGTGACATGATGTTGTAGTAGAAAATTTGCTATCTGATTCCAATCTTCTTCACCAATTCTTTAGTAGTCAGCACCATGAGCTCTGCTAGTCCATTTGATGGTGGATGAAACTGAGCTGTTGTTAAATGGTGAATAACATTTTCCATAAATACCTTAAAACTAAATTGTACTTTCAACAAACTTTGCATAGATCAATAGTACAAGCGATTATGAGAAACTTTGTACCTTATCAGAAAACCCTTCCTTCCCCTTCCCAGCCTCCTGAAACTGCGACTGTGGAAAAAGCAGCTCAAGTTCATCTAGCTCAGAGGAGATGAACTGCAGGTGTCATGTGACACAGCCCATTATGATCTATGGAGGTTAGGTGGAGAAGTGAGGAAGGGAACATACAGAGGCAGACAAAAATCATGCAGAGCTTTGCAACAAGTGTTTCACCTCACATCAAAGCTTCAGATCAAGACAGTTCAGCTCTACTGTATCATGTCCTTCATGTTACTACAGCTTGTCTCTGTGAGCTAAAAAGTGAATGAAGAGTAGGCATTCCCCTTTCTGCTGTGCTGTCTATGGAAAAAATCACTGCAGCTTTTCTCCTCCCATCAGCTACCAGTGGGTTGCAAATTGCAGATAGAGCCTGCAGAGGTGAAAACTGGTGACAATTCAAAATATGTCACATAATGGCCAGAAATTGTGTCATTCCTCATGTACACACATAGGACAACTTATACTTAAAAGCACAAATACCCTTTAGGCTGTGTGCCCACGATGCGCTTTTTAAGCGTTTACGCAGCGGCAAAAACGCTGCAGAAACGCTTAAAAAACGCATGGTAGAAGGCCTGCCATGTTCATCAATGATAATCCGCATGTGCTGTGCATGTTGTTACAAAATGTGCTTCAGCCCGGGAGTTCAACTAGGGGGGAATGTGACGCCCTGCTGTGCATGGAGCCACAGATCCTGGAGGGGTGCATTTCAGGTTTTCTCCACAAGAGGCCCTCACAGCATACACACACCTCCACCTTCCACCTCAGACCACCAGAGGGAGCCTGGATAGGGATATAAATAGGGAAGGTGGAGTGATTCAGCAGTTTTCTGCTCAGACACAGAAGGAGAGAGTCTGTGAGTGAGTTCTCCTCAGGAAGATAGTGGAGACAGAACAGTCTGCAGTCCACAGCCAGTTCCTGCAGAGTGAGACACAGAGAAACAGGTCAGTCTGCAGTAGAGCTCAGTCAGACTCAAGCAGCTCGAGTTAAGCGAGCTAGGAGCGTTGCTGACGCTCAGAGAGCAGCAGAAGAGGCAGCCACCTAACTGCCAGTGTGTATAGCCTAGTGAGGGCCCTAGTAGGCCGAAGGCTAGAGGAGTGAGTAGCATTGGGGGCAGAGGAGCCTTACCAGCTCACCCCAGAAACCATATCCCGGACACTGTGTCCGAGTCTGCAGGGATTCTTTATACCCAGCAGAAGACAACCAGAACCCCTGGCGAACTACAGGTCCCAGGAATACCAAATGCTGACAGTTAAACCAGGGTCAGGAGTTACCAAGGCCCCATATACCAGGGAGTGTGCACTCCAACAGAAGGCCCTACCACAGGATCAGCCAGTGCAGAACAGAGACTAAGTTAGGCCTAGCTCCAGGCAGGCCAGAGACAAAACAATAAGCGGCAAAGAAACAGGAGGCCCTACACCTGCTCACTGGGGAGAGTCCTGCAGTGCACCTCTCACCCTACAGTGCTCCAGACGGTACCTGCATTTCCACCAGTAAAAGGTACAGAAGCAAACCGTGTGTGTGACGCGCCCCCTGGGCCAGTGCTGTTAGGGATACCCGGAGCCGGATCAGATGGGGGTTGTAGTCTCCGAGTGGCGGTGACCCGGTCCGTGCCCAGGGTGTCAAGCTCAGTGTGTGGCAGTCCTACAGATGTTATTAGAGTTCTTTGTGTCGACTACGCCACCCGTTGATTTGCGGTCAAAAGGCCGCCGCTGCAGCAGGGTCCGCTGAGGCTGTTGGTATGTGTGCAGCTTTGGTAGTATAACCCCCAACGGGAGGGGTATAGCCTCAGGGGGTCAGCCGTGGAGGATGGTGGTTGTGAAGGTGCAGTAAGGAGACTCAGAGGCATAAAATGCAGTTCCAGGGTTTTACTTACTGGTGTTGCTCGGGTCACTGTGTACAGCAGTGACCACCCAAGCCGTGCTGCGTCCACCAGGTCCTGGACTCGGTCAACTCCCGGGCAATTCTCGAGAATGGTCCTGAGCTCCTTTCTGACTCTCCCTTCTTCTGGCCGTTCCCACCAGGGATCCACTTTTGGCCGGCTCCCTCGGGTCTCTTGGTGGTCAAGCCTCCTCTGGGCTCCCTGACCCTATGCTTGGTATGCCTTTCTAGTGGATTTGGTGAGGGTCGTGGCAGATCCTGCCCACGACCTCCGGTTCCTGGCTAAGGTGTGCTGTAGCCTCTGCCAGCTTGGGATCCGGTACCCTTTTGCCGACCCTTCACCCTTTTGTCCTTATTCTGGGATCTTGGGGTCCCCTCTGCGCCTCTGGGTCTCTCTTCCTTCTCCTCTGCTCTGCTTCTCAGGCTCTCAGACAGACTGTCTGACTGGCTGACTGACAACTGACTGACCGACAACTGACTGACCCTGATCTAAGATGGTGCCCACCTTATATACTCCCTCTATGTGTGAGCTCAGGTGACCAGCACCCAATGAGCTCCTAGCTTTACCCAGGCTGCTCCCCCTATCTGCCCCTACACTACTGGGATGTTCCACCCCCCTCCCACTCCAGCCAGGAACAGACACTGTCGTACCTGCACATTTCTCTAGTGGGAGTACCAACGGTCTGTTCCCCGGAAATGGGATGTGTGTAGTGCATGCAGCTAACTGAGCTCAGTTCCACACTCCATCCTTACCCGGGAGTGGAATACCACACCTCTGGCTTGAGGCGTAATACCCCTGTAGCAGCCGAGTCCTCAGGGTGCTACATTCCCCCCTGGTAAATCACAGCACGTCCTCGGGCTGTAAGATATAAAAAACATCCAAAACATACAATTTTTTTCATAAACATAAACATAGAAAACATCATATAGATATCATCAGCAATAAACTTTTCATATATAACATTCTTGTTTCTGGTTCCTCCGGTCACGGTGCAACTTGTGACCGGGTAAAGTGCGACAGTCTCTCTTGGAAGAAAACAGTTTCCTATAAAACCGGTAGGGGGCGCCTTAAAAAGCGCAACTATATACAAGGGAAATATGGCCGCTCTCAGTCCTCGGCCAGGTATTAGGGAGGAATGACCGCTCTCAGTCCTCGGTCAGTGGGAATAGGGACACACGGGTTTCAGTTCAATCGGCTGGTCCCAACGGGGACTATATTTTAACTAGAACAGTTCTTATACCCTGACGGGTAACTATGTACAGTCTCTCTCTACCGTACTTCAACGACGGCGTCCTCCTGCTCCTTCTTTAGATTCTTCAGACCCGTCCGGGTCCTCTTGCTCCTCCTCACACCGCAGCTCCTCCTCCGTCAGGCGATGCACATGGAGGGCGTAGGGTCCTTTGGCACACTTGTGCCGGGTGAAGGTGACCTCGTCCCCTACGTACAGGTCACGACCTCTGTGTCCCTCCGGCAGATGGCTTTCTACGTCTCTGCGAGTTACAAAGACGTCGCCGGGGGTCTGATGGTCTCTGATAAAGCCCCATCCGTGCTGCATATTGAATTTTATCACAGTCCCGGTGGCACGGGGACCATGAGCTGCACGGGGTTTCCTCCTGGTCCGGCTCTTCTGCTCCGCGCTTCTTATCTGCATCTGCTGTTCCCGGACCCGCCTCTCTCTCCGCTCCCTCTCGAAGACTTCGAGCTGCTGGCGGCAGCACTCTGCACGCTCCGCTGCGGCCGCCCGAGTCTCCTGAGTGAACCCCATGAGGTCTTCTCCAGTGGGGTCCCACTCAAACTGTGCCTCCTCCAGCGGGGGCGAGGTCCTCTTTACGGGCTTCGGAGCCGGAATCAGGGGCTCGCACATGGGCCTTGCTCTCTGGAGTTCCAGCTGAATGTACTCCTGGGGCCTTATGAAGGGCTGCCCATCCGGGCACGTATGCTGGGCAAATAGATTTTCACCCAGGTGCGGCACTCTAGATGTTGAGGGCGCGTTGATGGTAGCGGCGCCCGGGTTAACCAGGCCTTGCGACCAGGCCTGGGGCACCTTAAAGGCAAAGGGCACCGTAAGAACGGCGGCGCCCTGGGTTATTCGGCCCTGCGACCAGGCCGGTGGCTCCGCGGAGGTAGGGGGCGCTGTTGGAATAGCGGCGCCCGGGGGTACTAGGCCTTGCGACCAGGCCGGTGGTATTTCCTGCTTGGCCACGCTCGAGGTCGAGGCGTGTGACGTCACAGGGGTCGCGGCCGCGGTTTCCGGTTGAGGCCTAGTCTGCGGCGGTGACGATGCAGCGACGGGCACGGCAGGGGGAACTTCGGGCTCTGCGACGGGGAGCTGGGGCAGGCACGCGGTTTCCCGGCTCGGGGTAGAGACGTCCCCTTTACCTGCCTCCGTCCGTTCAGCTCCCTTCTCGGCGCCGTCTCCTGCCTTCATTCCTCCTGCGCCATCCTCAGAGGCGGTCTGTCTCCTCGTCTCAGGTGGCGTGCTCCGCTGACGGGTGCCGGTCTGCTGGGCCATCTCTCGGCTCCACTCCGCCAACGTCTCTCGCTGCACCCGGGCCATCCTCCGTGCGAGGCCCTCCAGCGCGGTCTGTGCACACTCCCGGTCTCGGGGGAGCTGTGCTAGGATCTCCAGCAGGCCTTCTGGAGTGGCGACCTGCAACAGGCTCCTGACCACTGGGTCGGTGCTGCCTGACTCTCCCTCCATCTCCGGGTAGGCTCTCTCTGGACTCTCCTCCAGACGTCTTGTCTCCGGGTGCGCTCTCTCCAGACTGCTCCAGGCGACACCCATCTTTGCTCTCTTGTTCTGTCTCCGCCCACATTGAGGGTGGTCCCGGGGCAACTTTGTGATTGTCAGTTCCAGGGGCAGTTCTCTTACGCTGATGGACACTTCCAGCATCACAGTCTCTGTTGGTGGGCGCGGTTTCCGCTTTTGGCGCCATTCTTCGACCTGGCCCACGATGGGAGGTGGCCTTTTGCCACCCTCTGGCACGCCCATAATGGCGTCCGCTCTTCCAAGGCGGGAAATCTTCGGAAATGGCGGGAATCGTCTCCCAGTGGCGGGAAACTCCATGGATGGCGGGAAAAAGCTGCAAATGGCGGACAACCGGCGGGAAACGACCTGTGATGGGGTCCGTTGGCGGGGACCCTCCGGAACCGGCGGGAGACTTTTTGAGGTAACGGTGAACTTTTCTTCAGGCACGCAGTACCCGGTTGTTGCGGGCACGTAATCCTGCCGACTACGCCAAAGTCGACGCGCCCCCTGGGCCAGTGCTGTTAGGGATACCCGGAGCCGGATCAGATGGGGGTTGTAGTCTCCGAGTGGCGGTGACCTGGTCCGTGCCCAGGGTGTCAAGCTCAGTGTGTGGCAGTCCTACAGATGTTATTAGAGTTCTTTGTGTCGACTACGCCACCCGTTGATTTGCGGTCAAAAGGCCGCCGCTGCAGCAGGGTCCGCTGAGGCTGTTGGTATGTGTGCAGCTTTGGTAGTATAACCCCCAACGGGAGGGGTATAGTCTCAGGGGGTCAGCCGTGGAGGATGGTGGTTGTGAAGGTGCAGCAAGGAGACTCAGAGGCATAAAATGCAGTTCCAGGGTTTTACTTACTGGTGTTGCTCGGGTCACTGTGTACAGCAGTGACCACCCAAGCCGTGCTGCGTCCACCAGGTCCTGGACTCGGTCAACTCCCGGGCAATTCTCGAGTATGGTCCTGAGCTCCTTTCTGACTCTCCCTTCTTCTGGCCGTTCCCACCAGGGATCCACTTTTGGCCGGCTCCCTCGGGTCTCTTGGTGGTCAAGCCTCCTCTGGGCTCCCTGACCCTATGCTTGGTATGCCTTTCTAGTGGATTTGGTGAGGGTCGTGGCAGATCCTGCCCACGACCTCCGGTTCCTGGCTAAGGTGTGCTGTAGCCTCTGCCAGCTTGGGATCCGGTACCCTTTTGCCGACCCTTCACCCTTTTGTCCTTATTCTGGGATCTTGGGGTCCCCTCTGCGCCTCTGGGTCTCTCTTCCTTCTCCTCTGCTCTGCTTCTCAGGCTCTCAGACAGACTGTCTGACTGGCTGACTGACAACTGACTGACCGACAACTGACTGACAACTGACTGACAACTGACTGACCGACAACTGACTGACCCTGATCTAAGATGGTGCCCACCTTATATACTCCCTCTATGTGTGAGCTCAGGTGACCAGCACCCAATGAGCTCCTAGCTTTACCCAGGCTGCTCCCCCTATCTGCCCCTACACTACTGGGATGTTCCACCCCCCTCCCACTCCAGCCAGGAACAGACACTGTCGTACCTGCACATTTCTCTAGTGGGAGTACCATCGGTCTGTTCCCCGGAAATGGGATGTGTGTAGTGCATGCAGCTAACTGAGCTCAGTTCCACACTCCATCCTTACCCGGGAGTGGAATACCACACCTCTGGCTTGAGGCGTAATACCCCTGTAGCAGCCGAGTCCTCAGGGTGCTACATGTGTGTGTCCCCTGTTCTTCCTTGGACCCGGCTGGGTCACCGCCATATCGTGCACTTTATCAAACATCGCTGCCCTGAGGCCCAGCTCCACCTGTGGGGAGCTACACCATCAAAGCTGCCATAACACCGGCCTCAGTGGACTGCCGCAGCGCTGGTGATCCTCACCAGACACCACAGGTGGCGTCACGAACTTTGACATTTCAATTTCCCCTGTTTTAAGAGAGACCCCAGGGTACGGGCCCGGGAGCCAACCACCGCGACATCCCCCCCAAGACTAGGCATTAAGGCCCGGGCGCCGAGTAGTCCCCATCCCCTGGGCGCCACATCTCTCTAACTGGCGTCACGAACAGGATTGCGCGCCCGCGGCAACGGAAGGAGTTGTGCCCGTTGCCACCTGGTACTGTGCGCCTTAAAAGACTGTAGAACTCACAGTGGTGAAGCTTTTCTCACCATTCTCTGGAGTTTCCCGCCACTGGCCGCCATCTTTCCGGTCGCCGCGCGGGAAGAAGAGGGGCGTAACCGCTGGAAGCGCGCGAAGTCGAGGACACGCCCCATGCACTGACGCAGCGTCAGGTCCTGGCAGGAAGCCCCAGCGAACGCTCTGACGTGGAACATAAGCGACGCAAGGTCCTACCAGATGACCGTCACCTGCGGAGCTGCGGCCTACAGAAGGAAGGTAGGCCACGGTTCACTAGGGGGGTGTCAAGATGTTGCAGCAACAACCCGACGCTGCGGCCCAGGCTGACAGCCCCGATGATGCACCCGCGGCCGCCGCCGCGCAGGATGGAGCAGCCGCTCCATCACCAGGGCCTGTAGCCCCTATCGTACCATTGACTTTACCATACATGCCCGAAGCAAAGTGGCTTCCCCAGTACAGCGGCAAGCCAGACACCCTGTCTGGATTCAAGCGCAAAATATGCAGCATACTGGACATGTATTCTATGACGGGCAAACAAAGAGCTGCAGTAGTAGTGGGACAATTGACTGGTGCTGCGGAGAGAGAAGTAGAGACTTGGTCGGCCGCAGACCAGGAATCAGTGTCCACAATTTTCAAAAAGTTACAGACTGCCTTTGAGGACCGCACTGAAGCAGACCTCCGGATGAGGTTCTACCAATGCTCTCAGAAACCGGAGGACAGCATTCGGGACTATGCCTGCCGTTTACAAGGGGCCCTGCGAGCTCTAAAACAGGTTAGTCCAATTAGCATAACTAATGAGAGTAAAATGCTAAAAGAACAATTTGTCCGGGGGCTGAGGTCCCAAGCGGAGAGCAGGACTGTGCGTTGGTGGTCCTTGGATCATCCAGATGCTACCTTTGACACCCTTATGGATATGGCTATAAAGGGTCTGCAACCCCTGGAGACGGCAGATACTGCAATCCAACGTTACCAGGGTGGGGCCACTCCAACGCCAGCAGCACCCACCTTTTCCCCGCTGGCTGCTGAAGCCAAAGTGCAGGCAGCGCCCCCTACTGAGCTGGACTGTCTGCGCTCAGAAGTGCGCCAGCTGACCAAAAACCTGGCCACTGTGATGAGTGCCCTGCAGCTACGGACGGAGCCAGAGACGGAGGGAAAGATCCTGCTAGCCGACTGCCCTGAGGATGTCCCCTGGATGAACTGGAGGAGAAGGAGGACGTCGCCACCCCGGAGGAGGACATCGCCACCCCGGAGGAGGACAACGCCGCCCCCAGGAAGGACCAACAACCAGTGCCATCCTCACCAAGAGTTCGTCTGCCACCGCTGCCAGAAGGCAGGTCACACAGTGCACCAGTGTCCTTTAAACAAGCAAACCCTGGGTCCGAGGGCCAGCACCCAGGAATAGACTCAGCAGGCCCATCAGACTGGCACCGCAGGTTCGTGGGAGGAAGACCTTTCCTATCCATCATACTGGACGGCATTGCGATACCTGCCCTGCTGGACACCGGATCCCAGGTAACAATCATACCTGATATCCTCTATAGCAAATACTGGTCCATGGACAGTCTCCAACCCCCAAACCCAGACTTTTCAGTATATGCCTCTAACGGCCTCCCTCTTGACCTACTTGGGGTTAAGAATGTAGCAGTAAAAGTGGGGAGAGTGGAGTTAAAGGACCAGGGACTCATTGTAGTGAAGACTGTCAATGAGGAAAATGGACTGAATGTGGTACTAGGCACTAACATTGTTGGTAACTGTTTAGAGGAGGTTGTGTTTTTACTCCAACAGCTCGCTGACGTTGCCAGACCAGGACAGAAGAGAGCGATCCAGAAGGAGAACCAAGCCCTGATGTACCAGCAGCAAGAGAAGCTGACCGGTGGTGAGATTGGTAGCGTGCGGGTAACAGACCCGATACCCATTGTGATTCCCCCAATGAGTGAAATGCTTATCTGGTGTAGAGCAGCAATAGGTCTTAAAGGACAGAGCTACCAGGCAGTAGTAGAACCCCTTAGCTCAGAGCACAGACCTACACTCTTAACTGCCAGGGGGGTAGTAGACGTACGCAATGGGAGGGTACCCGTCCGTCTTCTCAACTATGGGGAAGACGAGGTCAGATTACCACGTTATGCCACTATTGCCAAACTCTACACTGTAAATAATAACTCTATTCACACGGCGGAGTCCTTAACCTTCCCAGACCAAGTGGAGGATAATGACCCTACAACACAGGAGGGGGATTGGTGTCAACAGCTCCAAGTTGGGACAGACACCACTCCTGCCCACCAGAAACAGGGAGTACACCGGGTGGTTCAGGAATACGAGCAGGTATTCAGCAAACACCCGCTTGACTTTGGGAGGATTAAGGGGGTACAACATCACATCCCCACAGGCAACCATCCCCCCATCAAGGAACGGTACAGGCCTATACCTCCAGCACACTACCAGAAAGCCAAGGAGATGTTGCATGACATGAAGAAGGCAGGGGTAGTAAGGGATAGTTGTAGTCCCTGGGCAGCTCCCCTAGTCCTAGTCAGGAAGAAGGATGGAAGCATGAGAATGTGTGTAGATTACAGACAAGTAAATCGCATTACACATAAAGATACATACCCTTTACCCCGTATTGAGGAATCCCTGGCTGCCTTAAAGTCTGCAAATTACTTTTCCACCCTTGACCTCACTAGTGGGTACTGGCAAGTAGCTGTGGCTGAGGAGGATCGGGAGAAGACGGCCTTCACCACCCCGATGGGACTCTGCGAGTTCAACAGTATGCCGTTTGGACTCTGCAATGCCCCCGGAACGTTCCAGAGATTGATGGAGTGCTGCCTGGGACACCGCAACTTCGAGACTGTGTTACTATACCTGGATGACGTGATTGTGTACTCCAAGACGTATGAGGATCACTTGAAGCACCTGGCAGAGGTATTTGAGTCACTGTCCCGGTATGGGATGAAGTTGAAGCCCTCAAAGTGCCACCTGCTCAAGAAAAAGGTACAGTACCTGGGGCATATTGTTAGTCCAGAGGGAGTAGCACCAGACCCGGAGAAGGTCACTGCCATCCAGAAATGGCCGGAGCCGAAGAACCTCAAGGAGGTGCGTCAGTTCCTGGGACTAGTAGGATACTACCGGAGGTTTGTAAAAGATTACACGAAGAAAGCAGCGCCTCTGCAAGACCTCCTGGTAGGACAGTCCCCCAAGGGCAGAAATCCCCCATTCCACTGGGGTAAAGAACAGGCTGAATCATTTCAAGAAATGAAGGAGATCCTGACAGGTGATGAGATCCTAGCCTACCCTGACTACAGCCAACCGTTCCTGCTGTATACTGATGCCAGCAATCAATGATTGGGAGCTGTCCTAAGTCAGAAGCAGAATGGCCAGGAGAAAGTCATTGCGTATGCAAGCAGGAAGCTCCGCCTGACCGAGAGGAACCCAGAGAACTATAGCAGCTTCAAGTTGGAGTTCCTGGCCTTGGTCTGGGCCATCACAGAATGGTTCAAGCACTACCTAGCCTCCAGCAAGTTCACTGCCTACACTGACAATAACCCCTTAACTCATCTTGAAACAGCCAAGCTGGGAGCCATGGAACAACGATGGATGGCTCGGCTGTCAAACTACCAGTTCACAATTAAGTACCGGGCGGGCCGCAAGAACGCCAACGCTGATGCCCTGTCCAGGATGCCTCACCAGTCAGACACAGAAGAAGAAGTGGATGACCTGGAGATGGAGCTACTTGCCTTTCATCGGAATGGGATGATCCACGAGCAACGAGCCTCCAGGAGGCAGCGTGGTAAGACGTTAAACCCTTTGCCTCACCACAGCTGGAAGGAGACCCAGGACAGTGACCCGGTTGTCAGCCGTATAAAGGAGCTGATAACCCAAGAAGGCTCCTCCCTGGAGAAGGATGCATCTCTCCAAGCAAAGCAGCTGTGGAATGAGAGAAGCCGGCTGTTTATCTACCGTGAGAAGCTGTGCCGGAGGTACGTCAATCCGAAAACCCATGAGATGGTGTGGCAGATAGAATCCCTAGGACGGACATCCAGATGGTGTTGGAGGCCTACCACGATCAAGCGGGGCACTTTGGCTGGAAAAAGCTTGAGACCCTGTTGAAGTGTCGATTCTACTGGGTGGGAATGCGCAGCTCCATTGAGAGGTGGTGCAGAGACTGTGGACCCTGTAGCCTCAGAAGAAAAGACTACAGCAGCCAGAAGGCACCCCTGCAACCCATCAAGACGACTCGTCCCCTGGAGATCGTGGCCCTGGACCATGTCAAGTTGTCACCCAGCCGGTCAGGTTATACCTATGCCCTGACCATGGTGGATCACTACTCCAGGTTCCTGGTGGTCGCCCCAGTCAAAGACCTGACAGCAGAGACAGCAGCGAAGACGTTCCAAGCGTACTTCTGCAGACCCCATGGATACCCTGAGCAGGTACTGCCTGACCAAGGCCCGGCCTTTGAGGCTGAATTGTTCAAAGAGTTCTGCCATCTGTACGGGTGTAAAAAGATCAGGACTACACCGTACCACCCCCAAACTAACGGTCTCTGTGAAAAGATGAATAACATCATCATCGACCTGCTGAAGACCATACCACTTGAAGAGAGAAACCAGTGGCCAGACCTACTACCTGACCTAGTGGATCTGTATAATCACATACCAGTAAGTTCCACCAATTGCACTCCGGCATATCTAATGCGGGCAAGACCTGGGAAGTTGCCCATGGACCTGGAGCTCGGTGTTGTAGAACCTGAAGCTGATGTGACCACTGAGGACTGGGACACGACCAGACAGGAGCAGTACAGAAGAGTACAAGCCTGTGTCGAAGACAGTCTCACTCGGATGAGGGATAAACAAGAAGCTCAATACAACAGAAGTGCACCAGCAGAACCCTTCACACCAGGAGAAGTGGTATTGAAAAGGAAGCGGAGGAACCACAAGCTTGATGACCAGTGGGAGAGAGAACCCTACACTGTGTTGAATTCAAGGTTTGACAACAGAAAGACGTGTCTGATCAGCAAAGATGGTGGAAGAACAACTGCGACAATATCTAGGGACCACCTGAAGTTGTGTCCAGATCTGCTAAAACCCCAAGAAGAAGTGCCTCTCATTTTCCCGGAGGAACCTGATGAAGCAGTAATACATACTGATTTAGGAGACTTCCCGGCAGATTGGCCTCAAATCGGAGGAGCAGTCATAATTCCAGTACTCCAATTCCTCCAACAGCCAGAAGACCCTCCACAGCAAGTTGAACCTGTAAGTGCTGCAGAAGAGCCTAGTGCCGCAGAAGAGCCTGCTCAAGAAGGATCCCCGGCAGAAGCAGATCAGGAAGGCCCAGCCAATGGTGAACTTGCCAGCCCAGTAGCGAGGTTAAGGCAGTTTTACAATACCATCGCTAGTAGAACAAACAGGGTAGCTGAGAGAAACACTGACACTACACAGACCACCGCACTACGCAGATCTACACGTAGCACGAAAGGTCAACTCCCTGTCAGGTACACTAAGTAAAATAGTTAAACCACGACAGATGTAGATAGTTACCCCTGGGGTATTGTATTGTATAATACTGTATATTATTGCATTATCCTGCATATATATTGCTACGTATTTATTGCCTTTACATGCCTTTAACTTATATTTTGCCCCTCTAATGGACAATCCAAGTGAAACGGACACTTAACTTATTTGCTTCACATTACCCGCTTGGGTATCTAAGAACTCTGTGGCTGAGGACTATGTGCAGCCCAAAGACTTTTATTGTACATATTTGCGCTCCTTGGAGTGCCCCTTTGAGCAACCTCTCCGGAAGAGACTTGGACTTTCTGGTTGCTCATTGCCTACTGTTTACTGAACTATATATGTGTATTTATCCATGTTCTGGTTATGCAACGTTCAAGTGTCCTAACCTCCCATAAAGGGAAGCTTGTTATTGTTGTTACAAAATGTGCTTCAGCAAGGGAGTTCAACTAGGGGGGAATGTGACGCCCTGCTGTGCATGGAGCCACAGATCCTGGAGGGGTGCATTTCAGGTTTTCTCCACAAGAGGCCCTCACAGCATACACACACCTCCACCTTCCACCTCAGACCACCAGAGGGAGCCTGGATAGGGATATAAATAGGGAAGGTGGAGTGATTCAGCAGTTTTCTGCTCAGACACAGAAGGAGAGAGTCTGTGAGTGAGTTCTCCTCAGGAAGATAGTGGAGACAGAACAGTCTGCAGTCCACAGCCAGTTCCTGCAGAGTGAGACACAGAGAAACAGGTCAGTCTGCAGTAGAGCTCAGTCAGACTCAAGCAGCTCGAGTTAAGCGAGCTAGGAGCGTTGCTGACTCTCAGAGAGCAGCAGAAGAGGCAGCCACCTAACTGCCAGTGTGTATAGCCTAGTGAGGGCCCTAGTAGGCCGAAGGCTAGAGGAGTGAGTAGCATTGGGGGAAGAGGAGCCTTACCAGCTCACCCCAGAAACCATATCCCGGACACTGTGTCCGAGTCTGCAGGGATTCTTTATACCCAGCAGAAGACAACCAGAACCCCTGGCGAACTACAGGTCCCAGGAATACCAAACGCTGACTGTTATACCAGGGTCAGGAGTTACCGAGGCCCCATATACCAGGGAGTGTGTACTCCAACAGAAGGCCCTAACACAGGATCAGCCGGTGCAGAACAGAGACTAAGTTAGGCCTAGCTCCAGGCAGGCCAGAGACAAAACAATAAGCGGCAAAGAAACAGGAGGCCCTACACCTGCTCACTGGGGAGAGTCCTGCAGTGCACCCCTCACCCTACAGTGCTCCAGACGGTACCTGCATTTCCACCAGTAAAAGGTACAGAAGCAAACCGTGTGTGTGTGTGTGTGTCCCCTGTTCTTCCTTGGACCCGGCTGGGTCTCCGCCATATCGTGCACCTTATCAAACATCGCTGCCCTGAGGCCCAGCTCCACCTGTGGGGAGCTACGCCATCAAAGCTGCCGTAACACCGGCCTCAGTGGACTGCCGCAGCGCTGGTGATCCTCACCAGACACCACAGGTGGCGTCACGAACTTTGACATTTCAATTTCCCCTTTTTTAAGAGAGACCCCAGGGTACGGGCCCGGGAGCCGACCACCGCGACATCCCCCCCAAGACCAGGCATTAAGGCCCGGGCGCCGAGTAGTCCCCATCCCCTGGGCGCCACATGCACATGCTGCGGAAATTTCCGCTGCGGATTATCATTGTGGAAAAAAACGCAGCACTAACAATTATTTTGCGGAAGTGCTGCGTTTTCGCCGCCATTGACTTGCATTAGAACGCGCCAGTTCCGCAAGACTGCATCTGTACTTGCGTAATTGGCGCGTTCTAACGTGCGGATGGTACCCGGGTGTGAAGGAGAGGAGAGTCTCATCCATACCCAGGTACCATTAAAAAAGCTGTAAAAAAAGAATAAAATAAAAAATAAATATATACTTACCTTCTGGCGGCCTGCGCTGCGCTCCTTCTTGCTTCCCAGCACTTTGCAATGGAATGAAGGACCTGCGCTGACGTCAGAGTCATGTGACAGGTCACGCGGCGCTGACGTCGGCAGGTCCTTCAGTGTACCGCTGACGGCAGCCGGGACCGAGCGAAGAAAGCCAGCGCGGGCCATTGGAGGGTAAGTATATATTTATTTCTTTATTTTTTACCATTCTTTCGGTCACAGTATATAAATCCATGCCGGTTGCATGGATTTATATAGTGTGACCTAGTTGACAAGCACTTTCCAAGTGATGCTAAAATCGCTTGGAAAGCGCTTGACAACCCGCATGCAGAAATGCATGTGAAGAACGCTTCACATCCGCTTGTCCCTGGCAGGAAAAACACATGTACAATCCGCATGTACAATCCGCATGTACAATCCGCATGTACAATGCACATGTGTTTTTTTCTGCCAGGGAGATGCAGAAACGCTCAGGAAAAAATCCTGAGCATTTCTGCATCATGGGCACATAGCCTTAAACTCTGTGGATGTGAACTGTGGTGAAATGAATCCATTTAGACAATCATTCAGGGTTCCATTTTGGCTGTGTTTAGCAGAGACGCTGCATTAGGGACTAGATGTCTGTACCTGTTGCAACGTTTCGGGGACCAGCCATTTCCCACCCCTTTCTCAACCACGTAACTCATCATATCGTACTTCGTTAACAGCAATCTACCACTTCATACCCACTACCTATCATAAAAACAGGTAATAAAATCACAAATAAATTACTCAAGTTCACCACTAGATGGCAGTGGGTTCACCTTATAGGTCCTCCTGATATAAATAACATAATATCATAAATATAACAAGAATAAATACTTCTTCAAAATATGTCCACCAATATATCTATTTTATAGAAATGCCAATGTCACCTAAGAAATTCATTGTCTATATAGATTCCTACAGAAAAACACTAAAATTCTAATTTTTAGTCATGCCTTCTGGGATTGCTGTATTCAAAGTATACAGGTGCTTCTCACAAAATTAGAATATCATCAAAAACTTAATTTATTTCAGTTCTTCAATTCAAAAAGTGAAACTCATATATTATATAGAGTCATTACAAACAGTGATCTATTTCATTTCAAACAGAGTGATCTATTTCATTTCAAGTGTTTATTTCTGTTAATGTTGATGATTATGGCTTACAGCCAATGAAAACGCAAAAGTCATTATCTCAGTAAATAAGAATAATTAACAAAAAGCACCTCCAAAGACTTCCGAAGCATTTAAAAGGGTCCCTTGGTCTGTTTCAGTAGGCTCCACAATCATGGGGAAGGCAGTTATTGACACACTCCACAAGGCGGGTAAGACACAAAAGGTCATTTCTAAAGAAGCTGTCTGTTCACAGAGTGCTGTATCTAAGCATATTAATGGAAAGTTGAGTGCAAGGAAAAAATGTGTTAGAAAAAGGTGCACAAGCAACGGGATAACCGCAGCCTTGAAAGGATTGTTAAGAAAAGACCATTCAAAAATTTGGGGGAGATTCACAAGGAGTGGACTGCTGCTGGAGTCATTGCTTCAAGAGCCACCACACACAGACGTATCCAGGACATGGGAAACAAGTGTCACATTCCTTGTGTCAAGCCACTCATGACCAATACACAACACCAGAAGCGTCTTACCTGGGCCAAGGAGAAAAAGACCTGGACTGTTGCTCAGTGGGCCAAGGTGTTGTTTTCAGATGAAAGTAAATTTTGCATTTCATTTGGAAATCAAGGTCCCAGAGTCTGGAGGAAGAGTGGAGAGGCCACAATCCAAGCTGCTTGAGGTCTAGTGTGAAGTTTCCACAATCAGTGATGGTTTGGGGGCCATGTCATCTGCTGGTGTAGGTCCACTGTGTTTTATCAAGACCAAAGTCTGTGCAGCCGTCTACCAGGAAATTTTAGAGCACTTTATGCTTCCCTCTGCCATCAAGCTTTTTGGAGATGGAAATTTCATTCTCCAGCAGGACTTGGCACCTGTCCACACTGCCAAAAGTACCAATACCTGGTTTATACACAACAGTATCACTGTGCTTGATTGGCCAGAAAACTCGTCTAACCTTAACCTCAGAGAATCTATGGGGTATTGTCAAGAGGAAGATGAAAGACACCAGACCCAACAATGCAGACGAGCTGAAGGCTGCTATCAAAGCAACCTGGGCTTCCATAACACCTCAGCAGTGCCACAGGCTGATCGCCTCCATGCCACGCCGCATTGCTGCAGTAATTGATGCAAAAGGAGTCCCGACCAAGTATTGAGTGCATTTACTGAACATACATTTCAGTAGGCCAACATTTCGGATTTTAAAATCATTTTTCAAGCTGTTGTTATAAAGTATTCTAATTTACTGAGATAATGACTTTTGTGTTTTCATTGGCTGTAAGCCATAATCATCAACATTAACAGAAATAAACACTTGAAATAGATCACTCTGTTTGTAATGACTCTATATAATATAGGAGTTTCACTTTTTGTATTGAAGAACTGAAATAAATTAACTTTATTAATAAATTAATACATTTTGATGATATTCTAATTTTGTGAGATGCACCTGTATATCTAATAAATATAAGTATCTCATTTAGTAGCAATTCAATATTCACCTGAACTAAATCATGATCATCTACTTCCTATAGTACTATACATTTAAAAGGAATCTGTTACACCTCAAAACTATCTATATCTGCATGTAGCTCTTTCAAAGACGAGTCCAGTAATATCTTTACATGCTCAGTCCATTCCTCCATTATTGTGGAATAAATGTTTGAATTGATATGCAAATGAGGCTGCAGAGCTATGGTAGATCTGAAGCCTCTGTCACTCCAGCTCTATTCCCCGCCCAACACTGTCTTCTCCTGCTTGACTTTAGTCAATTCAGTCCAAGGAGCTGTCTGTAAAGCAGGAGGAGGCAGTGCTGGGTAGGGAATAGATATTTGTCTAGTTGCGGGTGTTTCTAAAATGTTTACATACATTTCTTCATAATGCTATTAACTTGCAGATTAAACCTATATAGCATTATCAGACCTGACAGGTTCCTTTTACGTTTCCTATGAAGAGCTTCATCTTAGACACCACACGCAAGTCTGTCTCTTAATCAGGATTCTAAACGGTTATCGCAGGTCAGTAACGTAAAACTGCAATGCTTTCACCTGTAAGCTAATTCCATTTGTTGAAACGGAAACACCTTACAGGTTCAGATGGCACAAGAGCAAAATAATGTTTATGCATTATGTCCTCAAAATAGTCACTAGGTTTAGTGGGGAGATAACAGAGAGCAGACCACACAAAATGTCTAACGGCCTACAACACTCAATAGCACTGCTCATTTCAGAACAGCATCAGACACTTTGGGGCCGATTCATTAAGATTGACATTGCACATGCCAATCTTAGTGAAGGATTCTTGCTGGAGTATGATGAGCATGCCACTTAAAAAATTAGGCACATCTGTTAACTAGTTAGGGACTGCTCTGATGTGGGTTACCTTGACGTTGGTAGAGCGGCTTAATATACATTTTTTGCAAAAACCAAATACCCTGTTTATCACCTTTTTACTTTCAGTTGCTGTTTACTGTTACTTTTTTACAACAGAGTATTTTTATACGTTTGTTTTACTGTGTCCTTATGTTTTTCAGTCTTTTGGTGGTGTGAACACTGTCCTACAGACTTGTTCACCGTGTGCATGGCCCATGTGTTTGTATTCACATCTGTTAACTGGCATGTGCTGCCACCAGAAATGTACTTGAGTCAATGAATGGAGTACATTTGTGGAGTAAATTACGCCACTAAAGTGGCATCACTTTTCATGAGTTGTATGGGCGGGTGTAGCCACTCTTCGTCCTGCCCGTGTACCACCCATGGCTTAGCTGTAGAAGACTGGCATGTAAATGCCAAATGTTGTAATTTTTTTGCGCAACTTCCAAGTTGCGCAAAAATATTGCAACTTATTAAGGTGTCTTACACTAGTATTCTGTCGTAAACTCCTTAATGAATGGACCCTGTATTTTCTTCTGAGCAAAATATGAAGAATAAGAACTCCATGATGATGAGTAAGAGACATTAAATTACTCCATGTGGTCCTCATAGCCATTTCATTGAAGTAGTATTGTATAAGCAGAGCAGTGTGATAACTGGAAATCTATAGTTTTGTAATCCGATAAAGCTTTGTGATCTCTTAGTACTCTTAGCATTCCCCATATTGTCACTAGTGTCATGTTCTGAGTTTAGTAAATAATGCTGTAGTAGATGAGAAGACAAAAGTTATCTTCTCTTGACTAATCAAGAGACTGAACATAAACCAACCACAAAAGATAGGAGCTAGCTGCATCTGGTGGGGACAGCAGGCCACACCAGTAATTCTGGAGAACTGTAGATGCAGGAGATGGTCTGTAGCTACTTCTGCCTGGCAGAATGGCGAGGTGCAGAAAGAGAGTGTATGAAGGGCAGCCGCATTGCCGGCGACCAGGACCTTCCCCATAAAGAGAGCATGTGTTATTTTCTGCACAGGGCACAGTGAATAATTTTATATAGAGGGGTCCAGTGGATAATTTTTGTATGGGGTGCAGTGGATAATTTTATATACAAGGGGACTGTGGATAATTTTATGTACATGGGTGAAGTGGTAATTTTATGTACAGGGGGACATTGGATAACTTTATATACAGGGGTGCAGTGGATAATTTTACATACATGGGTGCAGTGGATGATTTTATAGATGAGTTACAATGGATATTTTTTATAGACAGGAGGCACCATGGCTAGTTATATATTCATGGGGTACAAGGACTTTATACTGTATCTATTTAGGGATGCACAGAGGCTATATATATATTTGGGGGCACATTGTTCTATTAAAATAATAAGAACTTAGTAAGTGGAACTGCTACAAAAGCCAGGAAACAAAGACATCTGGGCAGCAATCTCTGCAGAGAAAAGTTGTGGCCAGGAGAAGTCATCATGGCTGTCCGGAGCAGATGGAGAAGAATAGAGAGAGACCGACTCCAGAGTACACATCACTTTTAAGTCACTGAATATAAATTTTTATTCTACCTCAGATGATGAATGATCGTTACTGAAGTCACTGTACTGTCTGCCGAGTAACAATGGATGAGAACATTCTTGTTTGTGAAACATTTTCCACCATACCCTTACTATTGTTAATGGTATGCTGGAAGGGGTAGTTTTATACAGCACAGACTTATGGCAGGTATACTACATATACTGGTCTATGTAAAACTGACTTGGGGACACACTCAGTTATGCTTCATGCAACCCTTGTGCTGAGTCCCTGGGTACACCTCCACATGCAGTGTCCTCCCTTATTATGTATAGTATTGTCATTTATTACATTGTGACCACTCTCCACTTTATATATTGCTTTCATCATTTGTTTGAACACCTGAACAGCCTGATACATAACATTGCACACACCATTTGTCACAATCTCTAGGAACCTACCCCACTACTCCCCCAAATTAAAATTCTGGGTTCCTGTGGGCATTTGAAATTTGTTACCTCTGTAATCCAGCCTTGCTTTCAATTCATCTTAAAGAGATACACATGAATGATATTTGATTTACATGTTCTGTAACTTGCCAAATGCCCTTGTATGTTGTTAGAAATTTCTATAGAAAATATAATTTTATTTGTTTCCGTATTTGTACAATTTACTACAGTTTTTCTACTATGAGGATCATATGCGGATAACAGAAAGTTGTAAATGTAATACATACAGGTTGTGGGAATTCCTGTGACTTTGTAAGGTACCCAGGGCGGTAACCGCGAGCGAGCTGCTGCTTCTCCACACCCTGGCACCCCAGAAACAAACAGTATCCCAGTCCATTAGTGTTGTGCTGTATAAATTGAATTGTATTCACTTGCAGGCTGGAGGCCTCCGCTGCATCCACGTCCTTAGGTCCAGGATCAGCCGCACACAAATCAGGGAACACCCAGTTCGTTATAACAGCTTCAGCTTTACCAGACAGTTCAAGTACATCAGTCTTCAACACGCGGTATTGGCATGGCACTTTCCAGTTCCATCAACACAGTACATTTCAAACTCTTGCTTACGTTCAGCTTGGACTATCCCTACTCTTGATTCTCCAGTCAGCCCCAGTGATTTCCCATCCGGCACCATCCTGGTACGACCTCATGCTGCCAGAACGATATGTACTCCACGTGCCTCCAACCCACTGCACACTGAACTTCCACATGTCACGAACCTCACATTTTCTCTAACTCACTAAAACAGGAAGTAATTCCCCTTTTTACTTGATCAAACCCCCTCCAATCCTGGGCTGGTCCCAAACATTTGACTGTATCCTACACTATTCCTATTACTATGCATTAATAAGGCCCACTACTGCCTTATCTATCCTAATATTCATATATATCACTACCTAAGTACTAACTGATTTTCAATAATTTCCCTACGCTTGAGCTGAGTGTACCAGGTTACCTTAGGCATTAACAATACAGTACCCACACAGCAGTATCAGTACTTATGACACTCTATGCATTTTCCATTACATTTTACACATTTCACATCATACAATAAAATGCACTAAAACCCAAGTCAATATCCACACTACAATAGTTGTCTTCAGGGGCAGGTATACGGCAGACTCTTTCACATCCTTACATAGGTTGTGGGAATTCCTGTGACATCATAAATGACATCACAGTCTTACCTAGCATGTACAAAGCTAGGATGTGATTGTAGCCCTAAGCCTAGACAGAAAAACTCAGCACAAGATAAGTAAGGCTGAGTTCACACGATGCGTTTTTAATGCGTTTCCGTGGCGTTTTTGCAGTTGCGTAAACGCCGCGGAAATGCATTAAAAACGCATGGTAGAAGGGCAGCAATGTTCCCCAATTGAAATCCACATGTGCTGTGCCCATGATGCGGATTTTTCCGCAGCGTAAACGCTGCGCTCAAAAATCCGCAGCATGTCAATTAATTTTGCGTAAACGCGCATTTTCGCCGCCATTGACTTGCATTGGAACGCGCCAATTCCGCAAGACTGCATCTGTACTTGCGTAATTGGCGCATTCTAATGTGCGGATGGTACCCGGGTGTAGAGGAGAGGAGAGTCTCATCCACACCCAGAAAGTTGCCGGCGAGGGAGAACGGATTGAGCAGGACAGCGCGGGCCATCGGAGGTAAGTATATACACTGTCTCGGGTCACAGTATATAAATCCATGCTGTTTGCATGGATTTATATAGTGTGACCTAGTTGTCAAGCACTTTCCAAGTGATGCTAAAATCGCCTGGAAAGCGCTTGTCTACCCACATGCGGAAACGCATATGAATCCGCATGTATTCCGCAGGAAAAACGCATGCACAATCTGCATGCGTTTTTTTCTGCCAGGGAGATGCAGAAATGATGCAGAAATTTTCTGCTTCATTTCTGCATCGTGTGCACATACCCTAAGGCAACATGTTTACAAAGTTGGTCAACTTTTGGAACTTTTATTTACATACTGCATACAGCTATACATCACATGTAAATGGTTGGCCATTAAAAAGTGCTTTAAAAGTTTGCAGAAACCTGTCTAAACTGTGTTTAACATGTAATGCTATGACATTTCTTCTCATCCATCACTGTGTGAAGCAATGTACGCTGCAGCGCAGCCTTGAGGTTTCCTTGACAACCAGATTCACTACCTTGGTGACAGTAACTTACTACATGATGTCAATAGACTAACAATATTACATGAGAACGCAGAAAATCTTTCTGGAGAGAAGAGAAGCACATTGATAATGTGCAATGGTATAACCTTGACGTTCTCCATCTTCATGTACTACATGTGGAGTGAAAATATTCCTTTTACATGATAACTCCTCCTCCCATGTGCCCTGTTAGGGACCACCTTTATCAGACTGTACAGTCGTTACACAGAGCCTCTCTCACTATGGAGAGCGTGGCAAAATGTAAAAAACATGGGTTACACAATGAGCCATTCATTTGAATAGGCTGTGTATACTAGAACAATTTTAGGTCTTAAGTTGCTTACGCTTGCAATAGATTGCTTTAGGGGCTTTTCTATCAAGGATGATTTGTCTGGCTCTCGTGAATTGGCTAATTTGTGCGCTAAGTAACTTCATCTTATAAGTATAGCTTGTATAGCAGTAATGCGGTCCAAATTTCATATATTCAATGTTTGCATATGACGCGCCCCCTGGGACATATTCCTTTTTGAGGGGAATACCCGGCACCGGATCAGATGGGGGGTTGTAGTCTCCGAGCGGCTGTGACCCGGCCCGTGCCCAGGGCGTCAAACTCAGTGTTATGTGGCAGTCCTACAGATGTTATTAAGAGTTCTTTTGTGTCGACTACGCCACCCGTTGTGATGCGGTCACTGTGGCCGCCGCTGCAGCAGGGTCCGCTGAGGCTGATGGTGGGTGCGCAGCTTGGTGGGATAACCCCCAACGGGAGGGGTATAGCCTCAGGGGGGACGGGTGCAGAGGATGGGGGTTGTGGTGGTGCAGTGCAGACGGCAGTGAAGACAGAGTCGGGTTGTGCAGTTAAGGGTGTTTACTTACTGCAGATGTTGTACTGGTCACTCCAGCTTCGAGTGACCACCCGAGCCGTGCTGCGTCCACCAGGTCCTGGATCCAGCCAACCCCCAAACAAGTCCGGAGCGTGGCCCTGAGCTCTCCTTCTGTCCCGTTCTCTGGCCGTCCCCACCAGTGATCCACCTAGGTCCAGCTCCCTCGGGCCTTCTGTTGGGACACCCTTGGCCTTGGGTTCCCTGACCCTTCATGTGGTGTGCCTTCGGGGTGGATGTGATGGGTGGCCGTGGCAGATGCTGCCCACGGCCTCCGGTCTCTGGCTAGGGTGTGTTTTCTGCCCCCGCCAGTTTGGGATCCGGTACCCTGTGCCGACTCTTCACCCGGGGATTTAAGTTGGGTTCTTGGAGTCCTCTTTTCTGTTTCCCCCTCTGGGTCTCTCTTCTCCTCTCTCACTCTGGGTCTCTCTTCTCCTCTGCTTGCTGACTTGTTCTCTGCATCTGACTTGTTCTCTGCATCTGACCCTGTTCTTAGTTGGTGCCCACCTTATATACACCCTCTATGTGTGAGCTCAGGTGACCAGCACCCAATGAGCTCCTATCTTTACCCAGGCTGCTCCCCCTATCTGCCCCTACACTACTTGGGATGTACCACCCCCCTCCCACTCCAGCCAGGAACAGACTCGGTCGTACCTGCACATTTCTAAGTGGGAGTACCGTCGGCCTGCTCCTCGGAAATGGGATGTGTGTAGTGCATGCAGCCTACCGAGCTCAGTTCCACACTCCTTCCTTACCCGGGAGTGGAATATCACACCTCTGGGTTGAGGTGCAATACCCCTGTAGCAGCCGAATCCTCAGGGTGCTACACATACATCTTTGCGCTTGCAGTGTGCTGCTGCATTCTTTAGTTTGTATATTTTGCAGTCATAGCAGCTTGCACGTGTTCACACTTGCTTTATTTTGTTTGATTGTGCTGGGCAGATTGTTTTTTGTAGTATACTATTGGAAGTGGTGACTGCCTCCATATTTAGCTAAGAACTCGTCCCATCAGCCAAAGGCTATGTTAATTAATGCTGGATCCTACCTGTCCTTTAAATTTGTAGGCTTTTAGCCCAGGAGAGCTATGTTTGATAAATATTAGATTTAGAGTCCCATCAAATAAAACAATGCCTTATCGCGGCTTGTAGGCGCTCATGAAATTGCCAATGTGAGTGCTAAGTACCTTAATTTTATAAGTATATTCTATATAGCAATAATGCAGTCCAAATTTCATATACAGTGTGACAGAGTCACTGGTGTGATATACGAGGGAGGTATGTGTCACTCAAGTTGCTAGCCTGTGTGATCTGAAACCTACTAAATTTCTGCCAGTATTTTATATGCTGGGGGTTAACTCACTTAAAGGGAGTGGTTTATGGGAATGGCAAGGGTGTGCCTGAGCAGGGTTAAATGCTTAGTCAGTTTTTTTTTCTTTGGAGTGTGTGGTCTGGAGAGTGAAGTCTCCAGGCTGTGTTGGGCTGAAGCCAGAGATCAACACTGGTGTTGCTGAGACTTCACTGTGCTACCTGCAGTGGGCAAAGCCTCGCTGGCTAAAGGACTCTGTTATACTTTATCTTTTGTTTTCCCGTTAACCCCGAGAGGGACTGTTTATTTTTATGGGACACTGCTGGAGTTTATGCCACACAATAAACCCGCAGGAAGTTTACTGAACCGTGTGTCCTGTGTCTGTCTCTAGAGAGCCGAGCAAGTCGCTTTACCACAACAGTAATCAATGTTTGCATACACCTTATCGCTGTGTTTCCTGCCCATTGACTTTAATTGCACCGCAGCAAATCTGCAGGTATAAACATTATACGCGGTTAGTTATACTAACCTGGGCTTCACGTCAGCCGCCAATACAAGGCTGATGTGAGCCCCAACTCCATTACCCCTACAGGGCAGTGGGAAGAGTGGAGGCTAAGCGCCAGATTTGGGGCATCTTATGATGCGCCATTTCTGGGACTGCTGAGGGGTGATATTATTAGTCGCGGAGGGGGCTAGTATCTAGCATAGTATCTATTAATATCAGCCCGCAGCTGTCTGTTCAGCCTTTTCTGGTTAGATTTTATAGGGGAACCCTACGTCAATTTTTTTCTGGGGTCCCCCTGTAATCTAGCCAGTAAAGGCTAAGCAAACAGCTGTGGGCTGTTATTAATAACCAGGGAACATTTTTGGCTAATGACCCCTTTCCCGGCTACTAAGCGGTTGGCTTTCCCTCTGCTGTTTCTAAAAATTTTTTTTTAAACATTTTAGCCTCTGTGCCCATGATTTAGACTTAGCTGCGCTTTGGACACATATTTTTGCTGCGTCCAAAACGCTGCATTATATTGAATGCAGATAAATCCACATGTGTTCACAGAACCATGCGGATTTATCGCATTCTATACATTCTAGTGGTCAAATTTTTGTTATGGAGACTAGCGACTCCGCAAGAGAATTTGACATGCTGCGGTCCTGAAAGACGCACCGCATGTCAGTGTCCATGGGTGATCCACAGCCTCAGATGCACGCATAGTGGACATGGGATTTCTAGAGATCCAATCCACTATGCTGTAACATCTGGACACTGCGGGTTTGATGCTGTATAAACACGCAGCGTCAAACCTGCAGCGGCTCCTGATCGTGGCCACGTGCCCAAACTCACCCGCAGCATGTCAATTTCTGTAGTGGACACGCTAGTCTCCGCTGCAGATTTTGACCGATTGAAGTGTCATTGTATGCGGTGGATTCACATGTACCGACAACAAAAGTGTGGCATTAGAACACTGTAATTTGGACGCAGCAAAAAAAAAATACGCTGCGTCCAAAGCGCTGCTGAGTGCTGATCGGGGGGACGTAGCGGTTAACGAAACAGCTGTGAGCTGTTAATAATAGCCAGGGACCATGTTTGCCTAATGGCATCTTCCTAGGATAAAAATAGCAGCTCACAGCTGCCCCAGAAATTACATGAATGGAAATGCTAATGAAGATTGGGTGTATGGGATCAGCTGACACCTAGCTCTTTTGTTTGGTGATGACATGGTGTCAATCAGATCCTTTCATCACCAAACCTAAACGCATCAAAAATGCTACATGGGCACTTAACCTAAAAAAGGCCCACATATCTGGAACCATAAGGCAGATTTGAAAATATTAAAAAGCAGATAACTCTGGGGAGAAACGAGAATAACATAAGTGCCAAAGATGGACACTTTTGATATGGTGACAGGTTAAACAGGGTCTTGATGATCTTGTATGCTTGATAAAGGCTGGTATTGTTGAAACATTGCACTGTATTTGGCAGAATAAAGATAAAAAAATCTAAATATAAAATACATTTTTTACTTCACTCAAGTTTGAATGCTGTCCTTCTATTCTACTGATGATTAAATTTATCCAAGTGATAAATCGGGATGCTGCAGATGTGTGGATATGATGACCTGGTTCCTAGAAGTCCTTATAGAGTGCTGCGGTTAACCTTCTACTTTCAGGTTAAGGAGGGTCTGGCTTCAGTTCAAAAGTGTTCAGTATTTGCTACTATTTTGTTCCTGCTGCTCTCCTGAAAGTTCAGGTTTTTTTTTTTTTTTTTTTTTTAAATCTGCCATACAGTTCAAGAGAAATGGGACTTTTTATTAAGTGCTGATTTTGTGTTCTTTACAAGGAGGCGTTGCTTACAAAATTTTCTTGGGGCGTGTTTTAGGCCAGTCAGCATTATTACCCTTTGAGCCACACCTCATAAAGCTCAGGAAAATTATCACTAGGTCAAAAGGCTTTATTCTGTTAAGAGATGATGATCAGTTTTTTTGTAGTATACTATACTGCCTCCTTCTCTGACTGTGCACGCCTCCCATCAGCCTAAGACTATTTTTAATTAGTGTTTGATATGACCTGCCCTTTAAATTTGTAGGCTTTTAGCCTGGGAGAGGCATATTTGTTAAATATTAGGTTTAATGTTCCATGAACGAAAGGTACACCTTGTCGCGGCTAGTGGGCTCTCATGAATTGACCAATTTGTGCGCTAAGTACTTTCATATTATATGTATATCCTATATAGATGTAATGCTGTTCAAATTTCATATATTCAATGTTTGCATACATTCTAGCGCTTACACAGTGCTGCTGTAATCTTTAGTTTGGGTATTGTGCAGTCATAGCAGCTTGCACCTGTTCACACTTGGTTTATTTTATTTGGAAGTGCTTGTCAGTTTTTTGTTTTTTTGTAGTATACTATTTGAGGTGGTGACTTCCTCAATATGTGACCATGCACTCCTCCCTTCAGCCTAAGGCTGTTTTTAATTAGTATTGGATCATACCTGCCTCTTTAAATGTGTAGACTTTTAGCCTGGGAGATGCTTGTTTGATAAATATTAGGGTTAGGGTCCCACCAAAGAAAGGTATACCTTATCTTGGCTGGTGAGCTTTTATAAACTGGCCAGTTTGAATGCCAAGTATAATATTTTATAAGTATATTCTATACAGCAGTAATGCAGTCCAAATTTCATATATTCAATGTTTGCATACATCTTTGCGCTTACAGAGTGCTGCTATATTCTTTAGTTTAGCTAAAAATGCCCATATGTCTGGAATGTATAGCAGATTTGAAAATAGGAAAAAGCAGATTAATGAAGGGATTAGTGGGAATAAAATAAGAGCAAAATCTGGACACTTTTTAGCTGATAAAAAGAACCTGTCACCATATCAAAAGTGTCCAGTTCTTGCTCTTATTTTATTCCTGATGCTCCCCTGAGTATTCAGTGTTGGTTTTTTTCTAAAACCGCCATCCGGTTCCAGAGATATGAGCCTTTTTATCTAGTGCTAATTTTAATTTTCAGTGTCCTCCAAGTTTCCTTTCTTTATGTGCTCTGTACTTTCTCTACGGCCTCTCAAAAATTCTTAATTTCTGTGCCATTTTCTCCTAAAGAGGTTGTTCACTACCAGACACCCCCAACTTAATCAATTCAGAACCCTAAGTAAAAAAAAAATGCATACTCACCTTCTGAAGTGATTCTGTTCCAGCAAATTTCGATGGTGGTATTCCCAGAGAGTGACATGACTTATTGTGCCACAAGTAGCCTACAGACAATGAGCAGCTGCTTGTTAGCTGCAACCTTTAGGTCTTAAATTGATTTCACTGAGGTTGTCTGGTGGTGGACAACCCCTTTGTGTTTCCATGAATGCAAGGATCCTACATATCTTACAGAAAATCTCTCATAAAACTCAATTACTCTTTCAAAAACTCAATAAAAATGTTTACAATTAGAAACATTTGAAAAGAGGCTATTAGTCATCATACCAATAAGTATAGCATGGCAAACCCTGATAACGGTAATCAAAATATCATCTAATCTATGTACTGGAATCTAAACATAGTGAACAAAATGTAAAGTTCTAGTGCAAGAGGTAACCAGTACTACATATAGGATGGCACTACAATATCACTATATACAGGCATAATATCTATTTCTAGGTTCCATATTACATCCTTACATAGTTAGCATATAAAATATTTACAGCGGGTGAAATTAGTATTGAACATGTCACCAATTTTCTAAGTTAATATATTTCTAAAGGTGCTATTGACATAAAATTCTCACCAGATGTTGGTAACAATACATCCAATCCACAGATGTCCCTAAATTAAGTTATGTGTAATAATGAGAAATGAGGCAGGGAAAAAATATTGAATACACTTACTGAAATTTATTTACTACCTCGTACCGACATCTGGTGAGAATTTCATGTCAATAGCACCATTAGAAATATATTTACTTAAAGAAGATGGCCACTAGTGTTGAGCCACCCCCGTAGTGTTCGAGTTCGGTTCGGTTCGTCGAACACCCGTGTGTTCGCCGAACTGTTCGTCGAACTGTTCGTCGAACACCTTCGAACACCGTTAAAACCAATGGCAGGCAAACAAAAACACATAGAAACACATAGAAAACACCTTCAAAGGTGTCCAAAAGCTGACAAACTGCTCAGAAGACATAACTAACACATGGAAAAGTGACAAGTACATATAGTCATGCGAAAATAAAAGAGGTGGAGGAGTAAAAGGAGGGGGAGACACAGATATAGGCATGTCATGCCCTTCTAAAATCCAAAAAGTGAGAAGCCGACACGGCCAGTCCGCTCCTGCCCGTGCCACCTCCGTGTCCCCGGGTTTGTGCCAGAGCCGCGGTGAACCCTGACGGCCAGCCCCCCTCTCCCAATACTGGTGCCTGTCCGCTGGTGGGTCGAGCGAGCCCCCCTGTGGTGGAGGCAGCTCTAAGCTTTTTAATTTAAATTGTCTCTCTAATTTGAATGAATACACTTTAAATCCATTTACAAGGATCTATTGGAGGGCAAGTCTCATG
The DNA here is from genome assembly GCF_046119375.1 of Phyllobates terribilis. Classification (NCBI taxonomy): domain Eukaryota; kingdom Metazoa; phylum Chordata; class Amphibia; order Anura; family Dendrobatidae; genus Phyllobates; species Phyllobates terribilis. The sequence goes on from NW_027362763.1 coordinate 569,750,597, forward strand.
CCAGCAGCCGCGGTAATTCCAGCTCCAGTAGCGTCCACTAAAGCTGCTGCAGTTAAAAAGCTTTTATAAGGATCGAGCTCGGCTGTCCACCGCAAGGCATCCTACTGCCAGTCCCAGCCCCTATGCCTTGGGGTGCCTCCTGATGCTCTTCACTAAGTATCCCATGGTCCCGAAGCATTTCCTTTGAAAAAATTAAGTGTCTAAACTACAGGTGGTGCAGCTTGCTTAACAGCCGGGATAATCCGCTCACTAGCAGACACTGCTACTAGGCACAAAGTATTTCCTGGGCTAGATGCAGTCAAAAATTTGTAATTAGATACTCTCGTTGGATGCTGAGAAAGCATTCCATAGAGTCTCCTGGCACGCCATATATGATTCTCTTAAAAAGCTTGGGGTAGGGGTCTAGGGGACCCTTTTATAGCCAAAATCACGGCCCTGTATCGCAATACGTCACCTAGGCTGAAGATAAATGGAACTGTAGCACCCTGAGGGCTCGGTTGCTACAGACATATTGCACCTCACCCAGAGGTGTGATATCTCACTCTCAGGTAAGGATGGAGTGTGGATCAGGACCCGACACCTGCATGCATTACACCACATTGCCGTGGGGCAGGGAGACCAATATGCCCCTGAGATGGGCACGACAGTCCCTGTCCCTGGCTGGAGTGGGGGGAGGGAACACTGAGGAAGGAGAACCCTGTAGTGCAGGAGCAGGGAGGAAGCAGTTCCTGGGTGCATTGAGAAGGGAGTATAAAAGGTGGGCACCATCTTAGTTCAGTGCAGAGAAGTCTGAGCAGAAGTGGCAGGGAGCAGGGGCTCTGCATGAGCTCTGCTCCGGAGGCGGGCCTAGTAACAGAGGCCCAGGCCTGGAAGAGGGAGAAGGAAGGAAGAGGAGCGGAGAAGGCTCCAGGAACGAGGAATGAAGGGATCCCAGGGGTGCGGACGGGCGAGTCGCCACCGCACGCCCGAATCCACCTGCGTGGAGGGGTCAGGCCAAAGGGGGAGACCGGTCCCCGAACTAGTGGAGGCAGGAAACGACCCTCAGCTAGAAACCGGAGGCTCTGACATTTTATGTGGCGCAGCCCCTCGCTACACCCGCTAGGAAGGCACCACATAGGGTCAGGGAAACTGGCGCCAAGTTTACCAAGAGGAGGCCCGAGGCAGCCGGACAGAAGTGTTGGTAAGAAAGGCCAGACAAAGGACACACAAAGGGGGTCCTGTGAAGTGCTCCAAATTTATCTGGGAGTTGTCTGAGCCCCTCACCTGGTGAGCACAGTACGACGTGGGCAGCCGTTACCTGCAGACGTGGTCTGGATAATAAGAACTGTGAGTAAAGGCCCTGAACTGCATCACTGACTCCGTGTCGTTACTGCTGCTGCCCTGCACCATCACCCCCATCCTCCGCATACACTGCCCTGAGGCTATACTCCTCCCGTGGGGAGTTATGCTACGCTCTGCTGCACCCACAACACCAGCCTCAGTGGTCTGCCCTGTAGCGGCGGTTCACTCTGACCGCAATCCACGGGTGGCGTAGTCGGACATTTAAACATGAAAACCACATAAATAGTTCCGCCACTGGTTTGACCGCCCTGAGCCACGGAACTGGGTCGCCGCCACGAAGACTACAACCACCAGCATCCACCAAAAAGGGTCCGGCTCCGGGTGTCCCAAGGCCCAGGGGGTGCGTCAGAACATTTTCATCACCTTTCACAATCACCAATGGGACAAGGCAGTGATGTCCTCTGTCCCCTCTCTTATACATCCTAGTGACGGAGCACCTGCTCTCATCAATTCGCCATAACCCCAATATTAGGTGGATTGAGGTGGGAGGCACCGAGTACAAGTGCTCTCTATTTGCTGATGATGTCCTAGTATATATCACTCAATCACATATATCCATCCATGCTGTTATGGCTGAAATAGATCACTTTGTTACATGGTAAAATTTTAAAATCAATGCAGCGAAGTCTGAGGCCCTCGATGTCTCCCTCCCCAAATCCATATAGGATTCCATCCAGTCCAACTTTCCCTTTGCCTGGCCCTCACAGGGTATCAAATACTTAGGAATTCCTATTCATAGAGACCTCTCCCATCTATGTTATCTTAATTTTGGGCCCTTTATTGAACAACTCCATACAGACCACGGTTGGCAAGTTAGAACTGTAAGATTCACTACGTGAACCACTGGTGTTTTGTGGAAAAGCACATGTACACTGCATTCCAAATTATTATACAAAAAGTGTTTAGGAGTGATAAGGGAAGAATTTGTTTGTTTGTCAGTTAAACTCATTGATGGTGATGTGTGTCAGGGCTCTTTATATCACTGTAAGCAATTGCAGACACCTGTGCTAATTAGTTTGGCAGGTGTGTCCAATGAAAGGCAAGACTACTTAAGAAGGCTCTCTCACATTATTAAGCAGCCTACATTTTCTGCCAAAATGGGAAAGAAAAAGGATGTGTCGGCTGCTGAGAAGCAACAAATTGTGGAGTGTTTAGGTCAAGGCATGACTACAATCAACATTGTGCGATGATCAGGATGAAGTGTCTTGGCAATCAAGAAGTATGTAGCTGATTCACAGTACACACGTGTGCGTGCTGATAAGGGCAAATTGATGACTCTTTCCTACAGGCAATTACGTCAGGTTGAAAGAGCAGCGGCAAAAAAGCCTTGTCATAGCAGCAGACAAGTTTTTGAAGCTGCTTGTGCCTCCAACGTCCCCCGAACAACAAGATGCAGGGTCCTTCAGAGGTTTGCAGCTGTGCATGCGCCATCCTGTCGACCTCCTCTATCCACTTCACACAAGCAGAAACGGCTCCAGTGGGCCAAACATTACATGAAGACTGATTTCAAAACTGTTTTGTTCACGGATGAGTGCCGTGCAGCGCTCGATGGTCCAGATGGATGGAGTGGAGGATGGCTGGTTGATGGACACCCCACGCAAACACGGCTACAGCGCCAACAAGGAGGAGGTGGAGTAATGTTTTGGGCTGGAATCATGGGGAGAGAGATTGTCGGCCCCTTTAGGATCCCTGAAGGCGCTAAAGATGAACTCCATAATGTATGTGGATTTTCTCAAACAGCACTTCCTGCCATGGTTCAAGAAGAAGAACCGTGTATTTCACAGCAAGATCATTTTTCTGCATGATAATGCACCATCTCATGCTGCACATAAAACATCTGCATCTCTGGCTGATATGGGCATAAAAGGGGACAAACTTATGGTGTGACCCCCATGCTCCCCTGACCTCTACCCCATTCAGAACCTTTGGAGCATCATTAAAAGGAGTGTCTATGATGGCGGGAGGCAGTTCACATCTAAGCAACAGCTCTGGGAGGGTATTCTGTCCTCATGCAAAACAATTGAAGCAGAAACCATCCAAAACCTGACAAATTCAATGGACGAGAGAGTTCAGAAGCTCCTTTCGAACAAGGGGTCCTATGTGAAAATGTAACATCACCTAGAATAAAGTTTTGAGTTGAAAACTGTTTGATTTCAGTTTCTAACAACCTGCTAATGCTTATAATTTCAAAAATGACCATTTTTTTGGTCTTTATTAAAATGAAAAGGTTGATCGAAAAGTTTGGGGGATCTAAGAGTGTGGCAACCCAGTAGTCATGATTACTTCGAATTCTGACTGTAACATACCTGGCGGCGTCCTTGCATGGTGGTCCATCTCCCACTGTGCAAGAGGGCGCACTTGATCTCCTGTCCAGAATGTCTCTCTGGCTTCCCTCCATGCTGTCTGTTTGTGTCTGTTTCTGCTGCTTAAGGGCGGCGCCCGATCACTTCCTGCCTTTTGTACCTGCTGTGGGTCACACCCCTTGTGCGTCCTCAGCCTATTGCTGTCTGTCACTTGGTATATAGCTCAGCAGCTCCCTTCTATCCCTGCCTGAGCATAGTGTTTCCTTCAGTGTGTGCTTGCACTCTGTAGGTGCCAGGTCCCGTCTCTTGTCTCCTGCTTTTTGTATCAGTTCCCGTGTCTGAACTGAGTCCTGTATGTCTCCTGCTTTGCGGTATCAGCTCCCGTGTCTGAACTGAGTCCTTTCTGTGTTCTCTTGTCTGTCCTGTCTGAACACGCTCCTAGCCTGTTCCTCCTGCCTTCTAGGGGCCGATTACCTAGACCCGTTCCTGTATCTTGTCTGACCTGTCTGAACTCGCTCCTAGCCTGTTCCTCTCGCCTTCTAGTGGCCGATTTCCTAGACCCGCTCCTGTGTCTGGTCTGTCCTGTCTGAACACGCTCCTTGCCTGTTCGTTCCGCCTTTTAGTGGCCGATTTCCTAGACCCGCTCCTGTGTCTGGTCTGTCCTGTCTGAACACGCTCCTTGCCTGTTCGTTCCGCCTTCTAGTGGCCGATTTCCTAGACCCGCTCCTGTGTCTGGTCTGTCCTGTCTGAACACGCTCCTTGCCTGTTCGTTCCGCCTCTCTGGGGGCCGTATTCCCAGACCCGCTCCTGTATCCCTCTGCAGTGTCGGTCTCCTCCGTACACTCAGTTCCAGTCTGAACTCTCTCCGGTCCTTTACCTGTTTTGCCTCTATGTCCGTTCCCTTCCTTTTTCTGCAGAGTCTGAACTCGTACCTAACTCCTGCTTGTTGTCTCTGCAAGTACTGTGTGAGTATCTGGCTCTGTCTTTCCCTTCCTGTCTGTTCCGTGTGAACAGAGCCCTGTCCTCCCTGCTCAGCCTTGTCTGCACTCTAGCTGTGCTTGCCTGTAACCCTCTGCCTGTATTGTTCCTGAGTCCCGGTGTGTACTGGGTCCTATCCCGCCTGTGTTCCTACCTGCTAGTGGCTCCCTGTCTGCACTCTAGCTGTGCTTGTCTTTACCCCCCTGCCTGCATACCCGCCTGCCTGCATACCAGTCGTGCCTGCCTATACCCACCAGTCTGTGTGCAAGCCTACCAGCCTGTTCCTGTATTCCCCTGTGTGGGTCAACAGCCGTGTCCGGGGTCTGTCCTGGAGTAGCACCTGGTCCCTCTGCTCGGTTCCTCCTTGGTGCACTGGCGTCGTATGCCGTCGTGCGACCCTGGTCGGATCGAGTGAATACCTAGTCACGCCCCTCCAGGCATTCACTCTCCGGCACGGTCCAGTGGAATCACTACCAATCACACGCACACGCCGCTTAGCCCGGGCGTGTGCATAACAGCATGCTCAGGCCATGGTTCCCGTTGAGCCCCACGGCCTTCGCTCTTTGAGAAGTTTTTCCAGCGAATACATGCATTAAAATAAATAAATAAATTTTTTTTTCCCCCTTTAGCTGAGTTCCAGGCGAATTACGCACCCGCCCAGATGGATCTATCAGCTCTCGTTCCTGCGGATCCGCCACGTTACTATGGGGATCCAAGACAGTGTCGTGCATTTGTGGAGCAATGCATGCTACACTTTAAGGCCTACCCTCTCTATTTTCCTTCCGATTGGGCTAAAGTGGCCTTTATGATTGACTACCTAGCGGGTGATGCCTTGAAATGGGTCACCCCCCTATGGGAAGCATGGGATCCTGTCATCCTTGACCTGCAGGCCTTCCTGGTGGCCTTTCGTATGGTCTTCGAGGACCCTAACTCTGAAGCCCCTGCTGAAGCTTCACTTCCCAATATCCCGGAGCAGCCCCGACGGGTAATGTGTGTGGGTAGCGCAATAGTCCTCCAGCCCAATGAGACTACTGCCCACCCAGAATCCTCACAGGGTGACTACGCTTTCCGGAATACTTCTCTCAACCTCAAGAGGCAGTCCAGACGTGCTAGACTTAGAGGCAAGCCGTCACGCCAGGGTCTGTCCTCCCTGAGACCTCCTGACCCCAACCTTGAAGTCCCTACTGAAGCTTCATCTCCCTGTATCCCAGAGAAACCCCAATGGGTAATGTGCGTGGGTAGTGCACCAGTTCTCCTGGCCGAAGAGACTTCTGCCCATCCAGACTCCACACAGGAGAACTTCCTGCACCCGGCATCAGATGCTTCTTTCTCTTTAACCGGTGTGCATGTCCAAGGATGCTCCAAAGCTGTGGTTACCTCAGAGTCTGTGCACCTCTACTACCTGGCGGAGGATCCCCTGTTGCCTCCTGAACCCTCCGGGATACCACTCGATGACAAATGGAGAGAGACTTCTCTACACCCGGTACTCAATACTTTGTCCGCTTCGTCCTGTGAGCCTGACAATGGGTACCCCAAAGTGGTAGTTACCTCCGAGTCTCTACACCCCTCCGACCAGGCGGAGGATCTCCAGTTGTCTCCTGAACCCTTCGGGGTGCTACCTGGTAGCGAAAGGACAGAGACTCTCCTATACTCTGTACCTGATACCTCGCTCGCTTCGTCCAGTGAGTCCAACCTAGTGTACTCCGAAGCAGAGGTTACTCCTGAGTCTCTACACCCCTCCGACCAGGCGGAGGACCTCCAGTTGTGTTCAGAATCCTTCGGGGTGCCACCTGGTGGTGAATGGACAGAGACTTTCCTATATCCTGGATCTGATACCTCGCTTGCTTCGTCCAGTGAGTCCGACCTAGTGTACTCTGAAGCAGAGGTTACCCGTGAGTCTCTACACCCCTCTGACCAGGCGGAGGACCGCCAGCTGTCTCCAGAACCCTTCGGGGTGCCACCTGGTGGTGAATGGACAGAGACTTTCCTATACTCGGTACCCGATACCTCGCCTGCTTCCTCCAGTGAGTCCGACCTAGTGTACTCTGAAGCAGTTGTTTTCTCTGAGCCTCTGCACTCTTCTGACCCGGCGGAGGACCTCCAGTTGTTTCCTGAATCCTCCGGGATACCACCAGATAACAAAGAGACAGTGACTTTTCCTCATTATGTACCTGATAACCCGTCTATTTCTTCCTGTGAGCTTGACAAGATGTACCTCGAAGCAGAGATTACCCTTAAGTCTCTGTCCCCCTCCAACCCAGTGAACGACTGGCCCTCGAATTCCCTGCGGAAGATTCTGGCAGGCCTGAAGAAGAGGGGGCGTAAGGGGGGAGGTACTGTAACATACCTGGCGGCGTCCTTGCATGGTGGTCCATCTCCCACTGTGCAAGAGGGCGCACTTGATCTCCTGTCCAGAATGTCTCTCTGGCTTCCCTCCATGCTGTCTGTTTGTGTCTGTTTCTGCTGCTTAAGGGCGGCGCCCGATCACTTCCTGCCTTTTGTACCTGCTGTGGGTCACACCCCTTGTGCGTCCTCAGCCTATTGCTGTCTGTCACTTGGTATATAGCTCAGCAGCTCCCTTCTATCCCTGCCTGAGCATAGTGTTTCCTTCAGTGTGTGCTTGCACTCTGTAGGTGCCAGGTCCCGTCTCTTGTCTCCTGCTTTTTGTATCAGTTCCCGTGTCTGAACTGAGTCCTGTATGTCTCCTGCTTTGCGGTATCAGCTCCCGTGTCTGAACTGAGTCCTTTCTGTGTTCTCTTGTCTGTCCTGTCTGAACACGCTCCTAGCCTGTTCCTCCTGCCTTCTAGGGGCCGATTACCTAGACCCGTTCCTGTATCTTGTCTGACCTGTCTGAACTCGCTCCTAGCCTGTTCCTCTCGCCTTCTAGTGGCCGATTTCCTAGACCCGCTCCTGTGTCTGGTCTGTCCTGTCTGAACACGCTCCTTGCCTGTTCGTTCCGCCTTTTAGTGGCCGATTTCCTAGACCCGCTCCTGTGTCTGGTCTGTCCTGTCTGAACACGCTCCTTGCCTGTTCGTTCCGCCTTCTAGTGGCCGATTTCCTAGACCCGCTCCTGTGTCTGGTCTGTCCTGTCTGAACACGCTCCTTGCCTGTTCGTTCCGCCTCTCTGGGGGCCGTATTCCCAGACCCGCTCCTGTATCCCTCTGCAGTGTCGGTCTCCTCCGTACACTCAGTTCCAGTCTGAACTCTCTCCGGTCCTTTACCTGTTTTGCCTCTATGTCCGTTCCCTTCCTTTTTCTGCAGAGTCTGAACTCGTACCTAACTCCTGCTTGTTGTCTCTGCAAGTACTGTGTGAGTATCTGGCTCTGTCTTTCCCTTCCTGTCTGTTCCGTGTGAACAGAGCCCTGTCCTCCCTGCTCAGCCTTGTCTGCACTCTAGCTGTGCTTGCCTGTAACCCTCTGCCTGTATTGTTCCTGAGTCCCGGTGTGTACTGGGTCCTATCCCGCCTGTGTTCCTACCTGCTAGTGCCTCCCTGTCTGCACTCTAGCTGTGCTTGTCTTTACCCCCCTGCCTGCATACCCGCCTGCCTGCATACCAGTCGTGCCTGCCTATACCCACCAGTCTGTGTGCCAGCCTACCAGCCTGTTCCTGTATTCCCCTGTGTGGGTCAACAGCCGTGTCCGGGGTCTGTCCTGGAGTAGCACCTGGTCCCTCTGCTCGGTTCCTCCTTGGTGCACTGGCGTCGTATGCCGTCGTGCGACCCTGGTCGGATCGGGTGAATACCTAGTCACGCCCCTCCAGGCATTCACTCTCCGGCACGGTCCAGTGGAATCACTACCAATCACACGCACACGCCGCTTAGCCCGGGCGTGTGCATAACACTGACAATATGAGGGTCATGCTGCAGGTAGTGCAGCAAGAAGGCACTTATGTGCCTTGCGCATCTCGGAGCCCCAAAATTATTTTCCGGGCTAGATGCAGCTAAAAATTATTTTTAATTTTAAATCTGGTGAAGCTTTAGTATAGATGGCCTAATAGGATCAGTGCTGCACACTGCTACAAAGCCCAAATTATTTTCCAGTCAAGATACAGATAAACATGATTAGTAATTTGAAAGCTTAAAACGGTTGGTAGGGTGATTTTAACCAATCATCAAGCTTTTACTCTCCCCAGGATGACACAGGGGTAGAAAAGTCGTTTCGGATCCATGATTTGTTCATCTTTATGAACGTGAGTCTGTCTACATTATCAGTGGAGAGCCGCGTGCGCTTATCTGTCAGCACACCACCAGCAGCGCTGAACACACGTTCAGACAGAACGCTGGCTGCGGGGCATGACAAGATCTCCAAGGCGTAAGTGGCTAGCTCCGGCCATTTATCCAGATTGGAAGCCCAAAAAGAGCAAGGGTCCAGTGACACAGTCGTGGCTTCAATGTTTACTTGGAGATACTCCTGTACCATCGTCTCTAGGCGTTGACTATGTGTCAGACTTCTTGTCTCCTGTGGCCTTGCAAAGGATGGGCTAAAAAAGTGGTGAAATGATTCCGCAAAATTGATGTTACCAGCAGATACTGTGGTTCTGTTACGGTTTGAGTGCTGAACACTTGACGGTCCCATGGTTGGCAAGTTGGAACTGTGAGATTCACTACGTGCACCACTGGTATTTTGTGGAAAAGCACATGTAAGATTCTGCAACAGTCTCTGCTGATACTCCTGCATGCGTGCATCCCTTTCTATGGCAGGAATAATTTCTGCAAATTTACTTTTGTACCGTGGATCTAACAGTGTGGCAACCCAGTAGTCAGGATTATTTCTAATTCTCACAATTCGAGGGTCATGTTGCAGGTAGTGCAGCAAGAAGGCACTCATGTGTGTTGCGCATCCAGGAGCACCAAGTCCCTGTTGTGTTGGTGGCGAGGTAACAATCATGCTTCCTTCCTCTGTCCTCTCCCCCCAACCTCGCACAACAGAAATGTGATCAAGGTCTCCCTCATCTGATGAGTCTTCCATCAGTTCGTCCTCCACTTCTTCCTGGGCTCCTGCACCTTCCTCACTAGTTTGGCTGCTACCATGCGCCCTGGTAAAACCATCTCCCCCACCCTCACATGCCTGCCGCCTTGGTGCTGCCGACCGTCTGGACCTTGCAGATGTTAGCCCTTCCGCATACAACTCCTCCTCCTCTACTTCCTCCACCTCCTCTTGTGCCACCACCTGACTCCGAATTCTGTTTAACATGTGCTCCAGCATGTAAATCACCGGAATAGTCATGCTGATAATGGCATCGTCAGCACTAAACATCTTCGTCGCCATTTCAAAACTGTGCAGAAGGGTGCATAGGTCCCTGATCTGAGACCACTCCTCCAGCGTGATTTGCCCCACCTCTGAATCTCGTTGGCCCAGGCTATACGTCAGAACGTATTGCACCAGGGCTTGTCGGTGCTGCCACAGTCGCTGCAACATGTGCAGAGTTGAATTCCACCGGGTAGGCACATCGCATTTTAGCCGGTGAAGTGGCAGGCCCAACGACTTCTGTAGAGATGTAAGTCGCTGAGCTGCGGGATGCGAACGGCGGAAGTGAGCACACAGCGACCGTGCCCTCTGCAGAAGGCCATCTAGTCTGGGATAGTGGGCTAAAAATTGCTGGACAACCAGGTTCAACGCGTGAGCCATACAAGGCACGTGTGTGACATTGCCCCGGCGAAGGGCCGCACCCAGGTTTGCAGCATTGTCGCACACGGCCTTCCCTGGTTTCAGGTCCAGTGGAGACAACCATTCATGAAATTGGTTCTCCAGAGCTGACCACAACTCCTCAGCTGTGTGACTCACATTTCCCAGACATTTCAATGTAAAAACCGCCTGATGACGTTGAGCCCTACTGCCAGCATAGTAAGGAGGTGTGCAGGATCCCTTCTGCGCAGTTAGAAAGCTTGTGGCATGACCAGACAGGCTTTGGGTGCAGGTGGAAGACCGAGAGGAGGTTGAGGAGGCAGAAGCAGTGGAGGAACTTTGACATAAAGAGGATTGACGCACAACTCGTGGGGACGGCAAGACTTGGACAGCAGCCCCTTGTCCTGCTGTCACCATAGTTACCCAGTGCCCAGTCAGCGACATGTAACGCCCCTGTCCATGCCTACTCGTCCAAGTGTCTGTGGTGAAATGCACCCTGTCACACACAGAGTTTCTCAAAGAAGCGGTGATGTTGTGTGCGACATGCTGGTGGAGCGCAGGCACACCTTTCTTTGAGAAGTAGTGCCGACTGGGCATCTGGTACTGGGGCACTGCGACGGACATAAGGTCTCGAAAATCCTCTGTGTCCACCAGGCGGAAAGGCAGCATTTCTGTAGCCAAGAGCTTGCAGATGGTGAAATTCAACCTCTTAGCTTTCTCATGGCTAGGAGGAAATGGTCTTTTACTTGTCCACATCTGAGGGACCGAGGGCTGGCTATTGTGCTTAGACGGGGTTGATAAGGGTGTCCCCGGCAAACTGCCGGTCTGTGAGGAAGATGCAGGCGGACATGTTAGGTTGCCTTGATCCAAAGGTGGTGCTATCGATGTCGGACAGCGCTCAACACCAGCTGGTGTTACCACCTCCAAAGAAAATGATGACCTGCCAATCACGCTGGCTGTTGCGGGTAAAGAGGTGGCAGGTCTGCGCCCCAAAACAGGTGTGACTGCTGTCCCCCCAGTCACAGAGGATGAAGAGGCCGCGGATGCACAAGATATGGCAGACGGTGATTGGCCCGGCCGGCTAGGCCGCATTGTAGCACACTGAGCTTCCCACTGCAACTTATGCTTCATGTCCATGTGCCGGTTCATGCATGAAGTACTCAAACTATGTATTTTTTAGCCTCTACTTAGCTTTTGCTGACAAATGTTACAGATAACACGAGTTGGGTCATCTTTATCGATCTGAAAAAATGCCCAGGCTATGCAAGGCTTAGCACCCATGCGACCTGAAGAGCCACCACGACTTGTGGTGAGAGGCAGAGTTGTGTTTGAGGATGCAGTTGTTGACGTGCTTCCAGTACTACGTCTCTGTCCAGGAAGGCGCAACCTGACCTCGTCGTCACTAGCATCTTCCTCCACCTCCTCTGCTGACCTCATCTCTTGGCTGACTGTGGGTTGACAGTAAGTGGGATCTCCGACCTCATCATCATCACCCTGTGCGTTATCACACCCGTCGTCCTCAGAGCCAACCTGTTCCTGCCCTGACAAAAAACTAAAGTTGTCGCTCCAATCAGGTATTTGAGTCTTATCATCGTCTTCCTCATTGTCTCCACCAACAGGAGTTACAGTTTGGGAATGAGGGTCTACATTATGGTCAGAACCTTCTGCGTCTGGTCCTGGATCCGACTCAAAGATTCTGGGCATCAGTGCAGATCATTTCCTCGTCTGGATTCACAGAAGCGCTGGAGTCGACCTCTGATTCCCAGGCTATAGTATGAGTAAACAGCTCTGCAGACTCAACCATCTGTTCTACCTCATACTCAGACGGGCAGCTGGAGATTTGGGAGCTGTGAGGAAGCAAGTGCGATTTGGGTGACACCTTTGAGGACTGGAGTATTTGTGATGTTGAAGTTGATGTGGAGGAGAGCCCACTTAAAGGAGCACTTGATATCCGTTGAAGCACCTGCTGTTTTTGTGCCTCATCTGGAATTTGTAGCGATTGGCGTGGCCGTAAGAAAGGGATCTTATCACATTGTCCGCTAAAAGAAGTAGACATTTTAGTTTGGCTGGAAGATGGTCTTTCTTCTGCAGATGTTACTGTTGCTTTAACACCTACCCCACGGACACAACCTTTTTTCCCCTTCCCAACACGCCTATTCCCCTTTCCACCAGCAGCAGGCCTTTTTCCACTCATTTTGGTGGTTAACTAATTCACAACTCTGGAGTTGTTTGCACAAAAAAACAATGGATGGTAACCGAGCAGAGCTGAGTGGCCAAACTGTGGTATTAGGCCAAAACTATTGGCTGGGTTAGATGCAGAAAAAAATTATTTTGAATTTGCAACCTGATGGAGGTCAGTATAGATGGACTAATACAAATAGTCCCACACACTGCTAGAAGCCCAAATATTTTTTCAGAGGTACTGTAGATGCAGATAAAAATTATTTTTAATTTGCAACCTGATGGAGGTCAGTATAGATGGACTAATAGACCAAGTCCCACACACCGCTAGAAGCCCAACTATTTTTTCAGAGCTAGATGCAGAAAAAAATTATATTCAATTTGCAACCTGCTGGAGGTCAGTATAGAAGGACTAATAGAACAAGTCCCACACACTGCTAGAAGCCCAAATATTTTTTCAGAGCTAAATGAAGAAAAAAATTATTTTTAATTTGCAACCTGATGGAGGTCAGTATAGATGGACTAATAGACCAAGTCCCACACACTGCTAGAAGCCCAAATATTTTTTCAGAGCTAGATGCAGAAAAAAATTATTTTTAATTTGCAACCTGATGGAGGTCAGTATAGATGGACTAATAGACCAAGTCCCACACACTGCTAGAAGCCCAAATATTTTTTCAGAGCTAGATGCAGAAAAAAATTATTTTTAATTTGCAACCTGATGGAGGTCAGTATAGATGGACTAATAGACCAAGTCCCACACACTGCTAGAAGCCCAAATATTTTTTCAGAGCTAGATGCAGAAAAAAATTATTTTTAATTTGCAACCTGATGGAGGTCAGTATAGATGGACTAATAGACCAAGTCCCACACACTGCTAGAAGCCCAAATATTTTTTCAGAGCTAGATGCAGAAAAAAATTATTTTTAATTTGCAACCTGATGGAGGTCAGTATAGATGGACTAATAGACCAAGTCCCACACACTGCTAGAAGCCCAAATATTTTTTCAAAGCTAGATGCAGAAAAAAAATATTTTTAATTTGCAACCTGATGGAGGTCAGTATAGATGGACTAATAGACCAAGTCCCACACACCGCTAGAAGCCCAACTATTTTTTCAGAGCTAGATGCAGAAAAAAATTATATTCAATTTGCAACCTGCTGGAGGTCAGTATAGAAGGACTAATAGAACAAGTCCCACACACTGCTAGAAGCCCAAATATTTTTTCAGAGCTAAATGAAGAAAAAAATTATTTTTAATTTGCAACCTGATGGAGGTCAGTATAGATGGACTAATAGACCAAGTCCCACACACTGCTAGAAGCCCAAATATTTTTTCAGAGCTAGATGCAGAAAAAAATTATTTTTAATTTGCAACCTGATGGAGGTCAGTATAGATGGACTAATAGACCAAGTCCCACACACCGCTAGAAGCCCAAATATTTTTTCAGAGCTAGATGCAGAAAAAAATTATTTTTAATTTGCAACCTGATGGAGGTCAGTATAGATGGACTAATAGACCAAATCCCACACACTGCTAGAAGCCCAAATATTTTTTCAGAGCTAGATGCAGAAAAAAATTATTTTTAATTTGCAACCTGATGGAGGTCAGTATAGATGGACTAATAGACCAAGTCCCACACACCGCTAGAAGCCCAACTATTTTTTCAGAGCTAGATGCAGAAAAAAATTATTTTTAATTTGCAACCTGATGGAGGTCAGTATAGAAGGACTAATAGACCAAGTCCCACACACTGCTAGAAGCCCAAATATTTTTTCAGAGCTAGATGCAGAAAAAAATTATATTCAGTTTGCAACCTGATGGAGGTCAGTATAGATGGACTAATAGAATGATGCTATGCCCAAAAGATTTTACTTCACTAGGTGCAGTAAAAAAATTGGTATTCTATACACAGGTGTTATATCTTGCAACACAGATAGGCTACTCCACTGACTAACACACTCTGCAATAGGCCAAAAAGGATTAGCTTTGCTAGATTCAGCCAAATGCTGTGAAAAAAACTTGCACAGCACTGGCACAGACCTGCCTGGCAAAAACTGATAGGGACTCATGTAACCTAGTCCTGAAAAGGACTCCCATTACAATTAGTCTTTACTCCCACAACCTATCTATTTAAGAGCACAGACCTCCCTGATAAAAGTCGTAGGAAATGCTGTAACCTAGTCCTTAAAAGGACTGCAATCACAACTATTCCCTACTCCCAAGCTATCTGTATATTTGTGCGAAAATTGGCTTGAAATTAACAAGGTATAGCGCACACAGCAACAGCGGTGCCGTCTAACACGCAGCTGCAGCAGTGAGAAAATGGTGGCGACGGGGAAAATGGCTGGGTCTTATAGGGCAAGGACATGTGACATACACTGCCAATGACACATGCCCTTGCTTGTGTGAAAAAAAGCACTTCGCTCCGTGTGTGCGCTGCTGATAGGCTGACAGATTGCACCTCCCCACTGCAAATGCGGGAAAGAGAAAAAAAAATGGAGATCTTCATTGTTCCTGCAGAGATCCATCCCCTGCCCCTCCCCCCACCCCGCTGTACACTCAAACTGCGTATTAACATTAATTTTCATCATTACTGAGAAAAAATCCAGTTATGATTTTGGTGCACGAACAGTTATCGAACATAACCTCGAACAGCCGAATTTTTCTCAAATTGTTCGTGTTCGCCGAACGGCTCGAACACCGCCCAAAACAGCTCGAATTTGAGATTGGCGAACAGTTCGAGTAGAACAACGCTCATCTCTAATGGCCACTTCTTTTTCTTATCCCCCTAATGTGTTCTCCCGGGGCCCATAAGGGTTTTTGTAATTACCTTGCGTTGCAGTTCTTGCCTGTGAGTGGCGCTACTGCGGGCCGCTCACAGGCATCACGTGACCCACTACTGATGTCACGTCAAGTGAGGCGTGACATCAGTGACGCAGTCCCCGCGGTGGATGCTGGGTTGTGGGCAGGGTTTACCTCACGCGTCACACCCAGCATCCACTGCGCGCTTTCACAATGAATGGGGAGAGGGAGAGCGCGCAGTGGATGCCGGGTGTGACGCGCAGGGTAAACCCGCCCACAATCCAGCATCCTCCGTGGAACACAGAAGTAAGTCACCCCCGGCTGCAGCCGGAACATGACGTGACGTCAGCGGATGTCAGAGCTGGCTGCAGCCGTGGGTCACATGATGCCTCTGAGCGGCCAGTGATAGCGCCACTCACAGGCAGTAACTTCAACACAAGACATTTACAAAAACACTTATGGGCCCCGGGGGAATACATTAGGGGGATAATAAAAAGTAGTGGACAACCCCTTTAATTGTTGACATGTTCAATACTCATTTCACCCACTGTACCGACAGATAACATGTCAATGATGATCCAATATATGCAAAATAATAAAATGTAAAATTGTGATAATATAAGATGGCAGGGCTTACGTTACAGTACATAGTAATGTAACCCCAAATACATAAATTAAAAATCATGCAAATAATTGATGACAACATTTGCAAAGAACACCCACAACTTAAATAAATCAATACCATATAATCCCAGTATATTATACTGATATTATGATGCAGAGAAAATAAATGTAGTGACACCAAAAATTATGATATATGAACTCACTGTCATCACAAAACACCACATAGTAGAAACTTTAATAATTAAATAAAGTGCTGATGAAATTCTGGTGGTGAATAAATTGCAGAAAACACCTACAACTGAGGTAAATTAATATACTCTGACCATGGTGTAAAATAAAAATGATGGAATGCAAATCTATTTCAAGTGTTTATTTCTGTTAAGGTTGATGATTATGGCTTACAGCCAATGAAAACACAAAAGTAATCTCAGTAAATTAAAATAATTAACAAAAAACAACTGCAAAGACTTTCTAAGCATTTAAAAAGGTCCCTTAGTCTGTTTCAGTAGGCTCCACAATCATGGGGAAGACTGCTGACTCGACAGATGTCCAGAAGGCAGTCATTGACACACTCCACAAGGTCCCAGAGTCTGGAGGAAGAGTGGAGAGGCCACAATCCAAGCTGCTTGAGGTCTAGTGTGATGTTTCCACAATCAGTGATGGTTTGGGGAGCCATGTCATCTGCTGTTGTAGGTCCACTGTGTTTTATCAAGACTAGTGATGAGTAAGGAACCATAATATTTGTAATCGCTGTACTCGTAATGAGTACTTTGTAATAATCGCGTATTCGTTCCGAATAGCGAGTACAATGTAAGTCAATGCAAAATGCGAGTAATTTTCTCCTGGACCCTACAAAGGGGTCTGGGGGCCTGATAAAAAGGTGAAATGGATGGGAAAGTGATGAAACAGAATGGGAAGAGCCTGGAGAATGTGCCTGCATGCATTTCTGACTCACATATGGTTTCTGGGAATAAGTTTGTTGCAGTATTACGCCACTTTTACAGACACACAAGAAAAACTACAAAACCTAACCTAAATTGCATTTAATAGGCTAAAAAGGTTAAGAAACAGTTTTTCCTGCATAATCACTTGTATATAAGGCTAAATAAACCAGAAAAAAACAAAAAAATATCCCTTTTAGCCTTTTTTAACACATACTGTTGTGGCTTTTTTACAATCGCCTTTTACAATTGGGAGGGCCCTGACTTATACACATTTTGTAGGTCCCTCTGTCATACATTATTTTTAGTTCGCTATTCCCCAGAACTTTACAAGCACAGCTAGAACGCACCAGTAGGTATGTTGATCTTTGACCTGAGAGGCCTTAGGTGGCTCTGTAACATGCGTTTTGGAGGGACAGCTGTTACTTAGACATTTGGACGGTCCCTCCATCCCTGACACTCACATAGTGGAATACATATTCCATACCAGTTTACAATGTGCCCATTGTAGCGTTGGGCTTGACCCTCCTCCTCCACCACCATGTGATACTGCGGCCCTAAATTCAAATGTTCAGGGGGCTTGGAGTAGGCAGGAAAGCTGAGTTTTGTGAGAGCCCTCGTGTGGCCCTGTAACATGCATTTTGAAGTGCCCTCCTCTAGAGATTTTGGAGGTGCCTTTTGTGTACATTTGAGAGTGCCCTCACTTATTCATATTGTAGGGCCCTCACTATTATTTAACTCATTTAAGGGCAGAGACTACAGAGAAAATGGCCAAGAGACATGGAGTACTAGAAGGTAGCAGTGAGTGCGGCCTACGATCCTCAGGTATGGCTGAACTCTGTGAACCGGAAAAATGAAGCTGCACTAGTCAACTGGATGACGAGCTCAAATATATCACTTGTGCAAGTCAATGGACAAAGGATATATGGTGCCCCCCCTCCAGGATGGGTTGGAGAAGCTTCTCCAAATGGCTCAGAGATTTTGATTGTCAATGTTCCCCAGATTATATAGCAAGAGAAGACTTCTTGATACTGTACTACTTGGTCCAGTGCAGAATGTGCATCGTATTTCCAAAAACTACTCCTGGGGCTGGGGGCTGTGTCATAGGTGCAGGAAGATTCCATGACAAGAGCCTCCCTTGACAAACATTATCTACGATGGAGTACTGTAGTAGTTGTTGCCCTCAATTCAAGTTTTCAGAGGCCCATCAGTGGGTCATCAACAGTCAGTGTAAATTTGTATTGAATATGTATCTGACGCGCCCCCTGGGCCATGTTTGTGTAGCGTTGCGCACGCGGGGAATACCCGGAGCCGGATCAGATAGGGGTAGTAGTCCTCGTGGCGGTGACCCGGTCCGTGCCCAGGGTGTCAAACTAAGTGGCGTTATTAATATGATGGTATTAGTGTCCGACTACGCCACCCGTTGAATGCGGCTATGAAGCCGCCGCTGCAGGGCAGTCCGCTGAGGCCGGTGGTTCGGATGTGCAGCGTGGATGGTATAACCCCCAACGGGAGGGGTATGGCCTCAGGGCAGCTATGTTGGAGATGACAATGGGAGTGATGGTGCGGGTGTCCCAGTACTGATGGTGCAGGTGCGACGACGAAACACGGAGGCTTGAAGTGCAGTTTCAAAAGCTTTACTCACAGTTCTTTACCAGGTCGCCCGTGCACAGTAGGACCACCCGAGTCGTGCTGCGTCCACCAGGTCAGGGACTCGGCCAACTCCCAGGCAGTTCCAGAGCGTGGTCCTGAGCTCCCCTCTCATCCTTCCTACTGGCCGTCCCCACCAGGGATCCACCTTTGTCCAGCTCCCTCGGGCCTTCTGGTGGTGAAACCTTTCCCGGCTTCCCTGACCCTATACGTGGTATGCCTTCCTGGTGGATATGGCGAGGGGTTGCGCCAAAACTTGTCCACGACCTCCGGTTCCTGGCTAAGGATAATTGGCCTCCACCAGTTTGGGATCCGGTACCCTGCTCTGCCAACCCTTCACCCGTTTCCGTTCTCTCGTGGGATCTCAGGGTTCCCTCTATGCTTTCGTCTCTGGGCCTTTCCTTGCGTCTCTCTTCTTCCTCCTTTTTCCTTCTCTCTCTCTCTCTCTCTGCTTCAGGCCTGGCTCTGGAGCTGGGCCCAGACGGAGCCACAGCTCCCTGTCAGCCCTCTCTGGCTGAGCTCCTCTCCTCTTCTCCTCCTGCCTGAACTGAACCCTGATCTAAGATGGTGCCCACCTTATATACTCCCTCTGACACCCGAGCCCAGGTGACAAGCACCCAATGGGCTCCTTCCTATGCCCAGAGTCCCTCCCCTGTCTGCTCCTACACCACTGGGATGTTCCTCCCCCCCCCACTCCAGCCAGGGACAGAAGCTGTCGTACCTGCACATCTATCTGGTGGGAGTACCGTTGATCTGTCCCCCGGAAATGGGGTGAGTGTGGTGCATGCAGCTATCTGAGCTCAGTTCTACACTCCATCCTTACCCGGGAGTGGAATACCACACCTCTGGTCTGAGGTGCAATACCCCTGTAGCAGCCGAGCCCTCGGGGTGCTACATATCCCCTCTCAGTCACAATGTGGCACAACCTGTGACAAGGGCCTCCAATGACAAATATTAGTTTGGTAGGAATACTGTACATTCCAGATTTGTCCACTGCACAATGTGCATAGGGTTTGTGAAAATTAGCCCTATGGGCTGAGTCATGGTTGACGCAGGAAGCCACCATCCCAAGGGTCTCCAATCACAAATAGTAGTGAGGCTGGAGTAGGAATACTGTCCTGGTTTGTTCACTGCACAATGTGCATAGGATTTGTAAAAATTAGCCCTATGGGCTGTGTCATGGTTGACTCACTATTTTGGCTGTGCCTGTGACAGCTAGCTTGGCTTGTGCCATCAACATCTGAGAATCTGTGAACAAAACCCAAAATGCAAAAAAAGCCTGTTGTTAAGGGACGTGGACGTGGTGTTGTGAGTGGTGCGCGAGAAGGCACTCACAGTCTGTGTCAGGTCAGAAGAAGCTTGATACAACCACTATATTCCTGGAAAAAGTTCCCCGTCTGGAACGTAAACGTGTATGGAAGCCAGAAGAGTGAGAGCAGATTCTGTCTTGGATAGCAGACAAGGCCTCTACGCATTTGTCAAGCAGCAACAAATCTTCCACAACCACACAGTCTACAGTGGATACACAGAAGGCTGGCCCTTCCAATCCTGAAGCTGGTTCTCCTTCCTCCCGCCATTATCAGTCACAGGAGACATATGACCCCAAGCTTGGCCACTCCGAGGATCTGTTTGGTACATATCCTTTGGTTGGCTCTGGCCTATCACCGTGCAGCATTGAAAAGGGACAAGAGGAGGTGGCGTGCATTGATGCTCAAATATTTGAGGACCTACGGCCAGAAGAAAGCTACTTGGAGGAACGTCATTTACTGTCTCCAGAGGTAGAGGCTGATGATGATGAGACACAGTTGCCATCAGGTCAGCCTGCAATGTCAATTGGGAAGGAGGATGAGATAGAAGACGAGGTGGTTGATGATGAGTCCACTGATCCGACCTGGACTGTTGGCACGCATAGCCATGACAAAAACATCGAGGAAGATGGATATGTAGCACCAACACAGGCACCAAGGGGTCGTGGTTTGCCCAGAGTGAGAACTGGGTCAACTGTTCCCAAGACCACTCCCGCTGTGCGCCAAGTCAGGGCTAGGGGGCGTTCAGCTGTGGTGTGGATTTTTTTTTTCTGAAAGTCCTTCAGAGAAAAACATTGTTGTCTGTAGCATCTGCCATACCAAGTTGAGCAGAGGCCAGGGCAAAGACAACCTGAGTACCACCAGTATGAGAAACCACATGGCAGCCAAGCACCCCAGTAGATGGGTGGAACACCAGGGTACCAAATCTGCGTCTGCGGGTCAAACCAATAATAATAATAATAATACTCTTTATTTATATAGCGCCAACCTATTCCGCAGCGCTTTACAATTCAGAGGTTCATATTCAACAGTCATAAGTAACATATCTAAAGATAATAATTAAAGCAGAAATAATGACGACCCTGCTCGTAAGAGCTTTCGATCTACAATGAGGTGGGGGTGACACAAAGGACAGGGGCTTATTTACAATGATGGTCCAGCCATCTTGAGGGGATGAGGGATAGATAAAGGCTGCATGAGCTCATCACCAGCCAGTATCTGTAGTGCTTTTGGGTTTGGTGGAGACTTATGCCATGGGCGTTGTCCTTCAGAATCTGCTGTTCAAGAAGCAGGCGCTCATACCTCCTGCACACAACAAACATCAACCACATCCACTTCCTTGTGCCAGCAAAGCGTCCAATTGTCCATGCCTGAGAGCTTGGAAAGAAAGCGTAAATACCCAGCCACGCACCCACAGGCACAAATACTAAACTCGCACATTGCCAAATTGCTAGCTGTAGAGATGTTGCCATTTAGGCTTGTGGGAGCACAGTCTTCCATGATCTCTTGGCTGTGACTGCCCCACGATACAGTGTTCCCAGCCTCTACAGTTTGCCCGGTGTGCCGTCCCTGCGTAAAACAAGCACGTGTTAAACAATCTGAACCGTGCTCTCACCAACGCTGTAACCCGGAAGGTCCACCTAACAACAGACACCTGGACAAATTGTTGTGTACAGGGACGATACATTTCTGTCATGGCACACTGGGGGAACCTGGTGGAGGGTGGGACAAAGGCGCAAACTGGAACATCACATATCCCACCCACGCTAAGAATAGCGGACCCAACTTCTGTCAGGGTTTCCACCTCTTCATATTCCACTTCCTCTCTCCTCTTCTCCTGCTTCTCATCCTCTGCTGAATTACCCTCCCCATCACTGCCAAGCTGGGACCTGTGCACCAGCGCATCGTCAAAGTGGCAAAACGCTCTGCTGAAGCTGATCTGTTTAGGTCAGAAAGCACACACTGCAACAGAGCTGTGGCAAGCTTTAAAACAACAGACCCATCAGTGGCTCTCCCCACTGATCTGCAATAATGGGCGTAACCTGGTGGCGGTTTTAAAGATTGGCAAGCTGGTACACGTGCCATGCATGACTCAGTGCTGAACCTAGTTGTTTAGAAATTTCTGAAAACTTTCTATGACTTGCCGTACATACTTAAGAAGGTGTGCCGTATTAGCGCCCATTTCCACCATTCCTCTACTGCTTTTGCTGCTTTTACAGCGCTGCAAAAGCACTTGAATTTGCCAAGTCACAGATTCATTTGCGACCTGCCCACGCAGTGGAACTCTATCATATGTTGGCGAGGATTAGTGAACAGCAGAGGGCAGTAGCTGAATACCAGCTTCAGCATGCCGGTCAGACAGAGTCAGCCACCACTCATGACAACTGTCGAGTGGGTGTGGATCGAGATGAGGAGTGAAAGGACTTGTTTTTCAGTACTACCAAGGGGACTCAAAATGCTATAGAGGGGACACGCAACCCAAGCTTTATGTCTGTTCTTGTTTTATTTATATAGTGCCAACATATTCCGCAGCACTTTACAATTAAGCGGAGACATGTACATTCAATAAATTCAGTTTAAACAGTTACATTAGGAGTGAGGTCTCTGCTCACAAGTGTGTCACCCTGGCCTGGATGCCACAAAATGTAATAAAGCTGTGTCTGAGAGCAAGGGGGAGGTTCTCTAGTCAGGGGAACATTAGCATGCAGTACCTCCTGTCTCAGGCCAGTAGGGGGAGCAGGCTGCCCCTATAAAAGCTGGAACTGGGGGCAGGGTTAGGGAGAACTTGATGACCTGTCTCAGTACTGAGACTTGTCCCGGAGCAGAGCAGGGACAGAAAGTTGTATTGCACCTAAGAGGAAGTGTGGCAGGAGGAGAGCCACAAGCCAGAGACAAGAGGCGAAGTGAGCCTGTCTTGGCAGATAAAGGACTTAATTTACCAGACTTTGGTGTCTGAGGCTGGGAGGATTCCACATCCCACAGCAGATAACCAGTCCACAGGGAACTGTATGTTCCTTGGCCTAAGAAACCTGGAGGCTCTGCCACAACAGAAGGGACCAGTAAAGCCGTACCAGGCCGGGAGCAGAAAGGAACCCACGTCGCAGGCCATACAGGCGAGAGTACACGGAAAGCTCGGAAATGTGGGCTGTTACCCTATAAGGAGGAGATAGCCAGAAGGAGCACAGAAAGCACGGTAGGCCTACACCCTCACCCTGACCAGGGCCAATTTCCCCATTGCTCTCAGACATCCAGGTCCCCCTCCTAGCCGGGACTGTTTATGGGTCAGTTTAACTGTTTTAGTAAAGGCCCTGGACTGCAACCTGTTGTCTGTGTGCTCCTTCGTGCCTCCAGCACTACCGGTACTGGGACTCTCACCACCATCACTCCCACCATCCATTATACTGCCCTGGGGCCGCACTCTTCCCGTGGGGAGTCACACTACCCTAGCTGTACACCTCATCAGCCCCAGTGGTCTGCATGCAGCGGCGGTTCCTAATAACCGCAATCCACGGGTGGCGTAGTCGGACATAATCATCAGCGCATAACGGACTACCACTGGCCTGACCACCCTGAGCCACGGAGCCGGGTTGCCACTACTACTCCCATCGTTCCCCTACTGCCCGGATCCGAGTGCCCCACGGCCCAGGGGGCGAGTCACAAGCTTACATTCAACAAGGCAATGGGTGGACATAATAGGTGAAAAGTGCTTGTTATTTCAGGTAAGGCAATTATAATAAGTAGGGATTTTCATATAAGACTGCATGATCCGGTCATCAGCCCGTATGTTTAAGTGCAATAATCAAGTACCGAGTGTAGTTATCGTGTGCATGGAGGGTGTGGAGACAGATGAATAGTAGGGTGCAGATTCAGAATAATATTTAGAAGAAGGGAAAAGGGGAAAGTTAGTTTACTGAGTAGTTGAGGTGGTAGGTTTGTTTAAAGAGATGGGTTTTTAAAGTATGCTTGAAGATCTGGTGGCTAGGCATCAGTCGGATCGTCTAGAGTAAAGCATTCCAGAGAACTGGTGCAACACGAGAGAAGTCTTGGAGACGGAGGGGCGAGGTTTGAATTATGGGGGATGTTAGTCTTTTGTAGAACGGAGGGCACGTGTAGGGCGATAGAGATGAGAGAGGAGATATAAGGTGGTGCAGAACTGTGGAGAACTTTGTGGGTGAGAGTGATGAGTTTATATTGGACCCTGTAGAAAATGGGCAACCAGTGTAATTACTGGCACAACATGGAGGCATCAGTGAAGCGGCTAGACAGAAATACAACCCTGGCTGCCACATTCAGGACGGACTGAAGTGAAGAAAGTTTGGTAAGAGGGAGACCAATCAAAAGAGAGTTGCAGTAGTCCAGACGAGAGTGAATAAGACCGACAGTAAGAGTTTTAGCAGTTTCAAAGGGGAGAAAAGGTCGGATTCTGGAGATGTTTTTAAGGTGCAGGTGACAAGAGCGACCTATACTGGTTGGCCACCTTTCTCGATCCACGGTACAAGGAAAAATTTCCTTCTCTTCTTTTGGAGTCAACAAAGAGTTTTAGAATTGAATTGTTCAAGAGGGCCGTTGTAGATCAGTTGCTGAAAACATCACACTCAGACAATGCTGGTGGCAGAGGTACCAGCTCTTTTCAACACCAAAGGATAATGGGGAGAGACAAGAACACCAGCTCCAACAGAGGTGGGGGGAAAATGTGCACAAATTAGGAAATTTTCAATAGATCAGCAAAACAATAAAGGCTATCTATGCCTGTAACAATGCCAAGGAGGGATGAGTTGCAGAACATGGTCAAGGTGGACTTAAGTGACCATACGTGCGTCCTTTCTGACGCTTCAGTTACCTTTAAATATTGGGTGGCTAAGCTGAACACTTGGCCTGACCTCTTCTTATATGCCTTGGAGGTGCTGGCCTACCCGGGTGCTAGTGTGGTGTCTGAGCATGTTTTAAGTTCCGCTGGGGCAATCATCACTGATAGGCGCACACGCCTCTCCACGGAAAATGCAGACAGACTTACTCTGATTAAATTCAACAAGGACTGGATATATCCACAGTTTGTAATCCCTCCAGATGAGAACAAGCCAACCTAATTTCACCAAAAATGCAGATTCATGCTACTGCTGTTAACGTTACCCCTGTCCCATAAGAACCCGTTTCCTTCCTGTGTCAACCATGACTCAGCCCATAGGGCTAATTTTTAGAAACCCTATGCACATTGTGCAGTGGACAAACCAGGACAGTATTCCTACTCCAGCCTAACTACTATTTGTGATTGGGGGCCCTTGGGATTGGTGGCTTCATGCGTCAACCATGACTCAGCCCAGAGAGCTAATTTTTACAAACCCTACGTAGATTGTGCAGTGGACAAACCAGGACAGTATTCCTACTCCAGCCTAACTACTATTTGTGATTGGTGGCCCTTGGGATGGTGGCTTCCAAATAGTGGTTAAATTGGCCTGATGCTTTCTTTGTAGCAGGCAGTAGGAAATGTTTGGACTACTGCTTTGTGCAGGGCAATCAAAGATTTTTTTATGTAGACTAATACAGACAGAAGGCAGGCTGTCACCCCAAAATAGTGATTAAAATGGCCTGGTGCTTGTTTGTAGCAGGCAGTAGTAAAAGTTTGGACTACTGCTTTGTCCAGGGCAATCAAAGATTTTTTACGTACACTAATATGGACAGAAGGCAGGCTCTGACCCCTAAAACAGCAGGGAAAATAGGCCAGTGCTAAAAAAAATAAATGGCAGCACACAATGCTGTGTGTGAAGGAAAAATATTGCTTTGCCTCTGACAAGAGCTGTTTTAAGATAGACACTGGAAGAATACTGTATACACTCCCTAGCTAATACACAAGCTCTCCCCTGTACTCTGACTTTGTTATGAGTCTTCAGCTCTGAAAAGAGCTATTTTTTGGTGGTATTATGGAGCTAGTGAGCGGCTCCTTTAAACACAGAACTAGTGCACACTGCAGGTAGCCCTTACAAGAGCTTTTGTTTTATCAAGAGGCCTAAACACTCTCCTTAGCAGCTCAGCGATCTCTCCCTATGCTTATAGAACGCAGGCTCCAGACGCAATGTGCACAAAATGGCGGCATCAGGGTTTAAATGGACCCTATGACGCTGGGCGGCCAGCCAATCACAGTAATGCCACAATCAAGATGTCTGCGGCATTACTATGATTGGTTAAGAAGCCCAGCATGTTTAGTGGCTGCAAAGGGGGCGCCAAAACTGCAGGGCGGGACATCCAAATATAGCGAGGCGAGTACACAAATACTCGCCGAATAATGATTAACCCAAATACCGTACTATTCGTGCGAATAGCGAATAGCAATGAATACACTCGCTCATCATTAATCAAGACCAAAGTTAGCGCGGCCGTCTACCAGGAAATTTTAGAGCACTTCATGCTTCCCTCTGCCGACAAGCTTTTTTGAGATGGAAATTTCATTCTCCAGCAGGACTTGGCACCTGTCCACACTGCCAAAAGTACCAATACCTGGTTTAAAAACAACAGTATCACTGTGCTTGATTGGCCAGCAAACTCACCTGACCTCAAGAGGAAAATGAGAGACACCAGACCCAACAATGCAGATGAGCTGAAGGCTGCTATCAAAGCAACCTGGGCTTCCATAACACCTCAGCAGTGCCTCAGGCTGATCGCCTCCATTCCACGCCGCATTGATGCAGTAATTGATGCAAAAGGAGCCCCGACCAAGTATTGAGTGCATTTACTGAACATACATTTCAGTAGTCCAACATTTAAGATTTTAAAAACATTTTTCAAGCTGTTATTACAAAGTATTCTAATTTGCTGAGATAATGACTTTTGTGTTTTCATTGGCTGTAAGCCATAATCATCAAGATTAACAGAAATAAACACTTGAAATTACTCTGTGTGTAATGACTCTATATAATATATGAGTTTCACTTTTTGTATTGAAGAACTGAAATAAATTAACTTTTTGATGATATTCTAATTTAATGAGATGAACCTGTAAAATATGTGTATGTATATATATATATATATATATATATATATATATATATATATATATATATATATTATATTATATTATATTATATATATATATATATATATATATATATATATATATGACGCGCCCCCTGGGCCTGTGCGCAGCTGCTGTGCAGGGGGAATACCCGGAGCCGGATCGCTGGGGGTTGTAGTTCTCCGTGGCGGTGACCCGGTCCGTGCCCAGGGCGGTCAAACCAGTGGCAGTCTAATTGTTGAAATAAGTGTCCGACTACGCCACCCGTGGATTGCGGTCAGTGGGGACCGCCGCTGCGCTGCTGACCGCTGAGGCTGATGTTGGTTGCGCAGCCGAGTATGGGATAACTCCCCACGGGAGGAGTATTGCCTCAGGGCAGCTAATGTGGATGATGATGGGAGTGATGGTGTGAGGGTCCCAGTGCTAATGGTGCTGGAGCGGCAAGGAATCACAGAGACGTGAGGTGCAGTTCAGGGTCTTTACTGATGGTACAAGACAGACCCTCCCGGGAGTACTGGCTAGTATAAGGGGCCTGGTCAGTCTGCGAGCAAGCAGGAGTTCCCCTGGCCAGGTGGAGTTGTAGGCCTCCTCGTTAATCTGCACTCTTCCTGGCTACCTTGCTGTCAGCGGTTACAAGTAGCCCACGTCCCTGAGTATACCGTGTGGTGCTCACCCGTATGGCTGGTGACTTGGGGCCTTCTGTTAGCCTCCGCTCCTGGATGGCGGCGCTGGTCTCTTCTCTGTGACTGAGCCTCCGGGCTTCTATGGCCAGAGGACCTGGAATCCCCTGCCGGCTGGTTTCTGCTGCTGGACCTGGATGTCCCCACAGCCTCGGACTCCTGTGTCCGGTTTTAGTATCTTCGTCCAGGGCGAACTCTGCTCAGCTCCAGCCCCTGGACTTCTGCTACTGCTCCTACAGAGCTCCTAGTTCTTCCTTTCCCTCTCCAGGCTCTGACTCTGTCTGCAGCTTCACTCTGGCTCTGACTGCTCAAATCCCGCCCAGACCCAGTTTAAAAGGGCAGATTCCTCCCCTCCCAGGTCTGGGTGGACCGTGTTGCATGTTTAGGGATCCTGACCAGAGAAACCTCCCACTTGCTCTCAGACATAATATCTCTATTACTGTGGCAACCAGACCCCTGGGGTGTCACATATACACATACACATGCACATACATACACACACACACACACATACAGTGGTGAAAAAAAGTATTTAGTCATCCACCAATTGTGCAAGTTCTCCCACTTTAAAGCATGAGAGGCCTGTTATTTACATGGGAACCCTGGTGTAAGCGCTCAGCGTGCAGCACAGGATAAATGTGAGCCGAGTCTTACTGATCTTTGGGAGGCAGAATAAACAAATCAACACCAGGTGAAGAATTTTGGTTTTATTTATTTTTTATGCCGTTCCTCGTGCGGTATAAGTGATTAGACGACTTTATTCTTCAGGTCGGTGCGATTACAGCGGTACCAGATTTATATCTTTTTTTATGTTTGGCTGCTGTCACACACTAAAAGACGATTTTTTTTTGCAAAAACAAATTTTTGCATTTCTATATTTTGAGAGCTATAATAGAGTTATGTTATGGCTTGTTTTTTGTGGGACAATTTGACGCGTTTATTGGTACCATTTTCGGACACATGACATTTTTTGATCGCTTTCTATTTAGATTTTTGGGAGGCAGAATGAAAAAAAAACAGCAATTCAGGAATTTTTTTTTTATGTCCTTCCATGTGTGGTAAAATTGATAAGACAGCTTTATTCTCCGGGTCAGTACGATTACAGCGATACCACATTTATATTGTTTTTTTTATGGTTTGGCGCTTTTACACAATAAAAACTATTTTATATTCTGAGAGCTATAACTTTTGTATTTTTCCACTGATGGAGCTGTATGGTGGCTTGTTTTTTGAGGGACAAAAAGATGTTTTCAGAGATACCATATTTATTTACATTTGTCTTTTTGATCACATTTTATTTTACTTTTTGTTCGACAGTATGATGATAAAGCATTTTTTTTTTTACGGTGTTCAAAGGAGTCAATTAGTGGGACAGTTTAATACGTCAGGTCGTCCCGAACATGGAGATAGCAAATATGTGTACTTTTTTCTTTTTTTGTTTAGTTTATTTTTTTTTTTGCATAAAAATATTGATTTTTGGGTAATATATATATATATATATATATATATATATATATATATATATACAAACAGTACAGACCAAAATTTTGGACACACCTTCTCATTTAAAGATTTTTCTGTATTTTCATGACTATGAAAATTGTACATTCACACTGAAGGCATCAAAACTATGAATTAACACATGTGGAATTATATACTTAACAAAAAAGTGTGAAACAACTGAAAATATGTCTTATATTCCTAGGTTCTTCAAAGTAGCCACCTTTTGCTTTGATGACTGCTTTGCACACTCTTGGCATTCTCTTGATGATCTTCAAGAGGTAGTCACCGGAAATGGTCTTCCAACAATCTTGAAGGAGTTCCCAGAGATGCTTAGCACTTGTTGGCCCTTTTGCCTTCACTCTGCGGTCCAGCTCACCCCAAACCTTCTCGATTGGTTTCAGGTCTGGTGACTGTAGAGACCAGGTCATCTGGTGTAGCACCCCATCACTCTCCTTCTTGGTCAAATAGCCCTTACACAGCCTGGAGGTGTGTTTGGGGTCATTGTCCTGTTGAAAAATAAATGATGGTCCAACTAAACGCAAACCGGATGGAATAGCATGCCGCTGCAAGATGCTGTGGTAGCCATGCTGGTTCAGTATGCCTTCAATTTTGAATAAATACCCAACAGTGTCACCAGCAAAGCACCCCCACACCATCACACCTCCTCCTCCAGGCTTCACGGTGGGAACCAGGCATGTAGAGTCCATCCGTTCACCTTTTCTGCGCAGCACAAAGACACGGTGGTTGGAACCAAAGATCTCAAATTTGGACTCCTCAGACCAAAGCACAGATTTCCACTGGTCTAATGTCCATTCCTTGTATTCTTTAGCCCAAATGACGCGCCCCCAGAGCCGTGGGGTACTCGGCTGCCGGGCCTATGGGTGCTGGTGGGGGATATCATGGTGGCTGGCCCGGTCCGTGGCCCAGGGCGGTCAACAAAAAGAAAGGGGAAATTGGGTTTTGGAAGTGTTCGTGACGCCACCTGTGGAATGCGGCCAAAGGGAGCCGCCGCTGCGGAGCAGTCCTCTGAAGCTGATGTTACTGCAGCAGGGATGGTATGGCTCTCCACAGGAAGAGCTAGCTCCAGGGCAGTGTAGGGGTTGTTGGTTGCGCTGGGCATTGTAGTGCAGGGGGGGGAGATGACGCAGGTGAAATAATGGACTGAGGCAGTGCGGTGCAGTCATCCGAGTCTTTACTCACAGTTGTTAAGTTCCTCAGGTTGCACTGTCCAGCTTACAGCCTCCCACGTCGTGCTGAGTTCACCAGAACGAGGGTTCAGCTCTTCCTCAGGTAGTTTAGGAGTATCTGACGGAACCCCGCTTTCTTGTGTTCCTCTCTCTAGACCGTCTTGATGCTGGGTCTTCTCCCTCCTGCCCTGCGCTTCCCCACTCTCAGTCCCGCTCGGGTGCTCTGAAGTCCCTCCCATCTAACTGGAGTTCCCGGACCTGCTTGACCCTCACAGAGATTAGAATGAGGCTTTGGCAACTGAACTATATAAGCCAGAAGCCTCCGGTTTTCCCAGCCGAGACTTGAAATAACACGGCTGGTCCAGGGGCCGGTCCCCTTCTTGCGGCCTACGATCCATCTGTCTTCAGACAGATTCGGGGCGTACGGGTGCCGTCCTGCACTCGCCGTACCCCCTGGGATCCCTTTAACAGAACGGAGCCTACTCCTCTGCTCCCCTCCTGGGCCTCTAAGACTGGGCCCTACTTGTGGAGCAGAGCTCCTAAGAGACTCTGCTCCCCGACTGACTGTCCTCTCTCACTCAACTGTTCTGCCACCCTAAGATGGCTTCCCTTTTTATACCTACTACTATGGTGCTCCCCTAAACTACTTCCTCCACCCACACCCACTACTGGTTCCCCCTACCTTTGGGTTCCCCCCACTCCAGCCAGGGTCAGGGCTCAGCAATGCGCATGCATCTTGCCCTTCCAGCCGGCCTGGAGCAGTGTAGTGTTGAATGCGGGTGTTGGGGTTCTGGGCAGCACTCCCTTCTCACCTGAGAGAAGGAGACACCACACCTCTGGGTGAGGTGCAGTACCTCTGTGGCGAATGAACTCTCAGGGGCGCCACACAAACAAGTCTCTTCTGCTTGTTGCCTGTCCTTAGCAGTGGTTTCCTAGCAGCTATTTTACCATGAAGGCCTGCTGCACAAAGTCTCCTCTTAACAGTTGTTGAAGAGATGTGTCTGCTGCTAGAACTCTGTGTGGCATTGACCTGGTCTCTAATCTGAGCTGCTGTTAACCTGCAATTTCTGCTGGCTGGTGACTCGGATCAACTTATCCTCAGAAGCAGAGGTGGCTCTTGGTCTTCCTTTCCTGGGGTGGTCCGCATGTGAGCCAGTTTCTTTGTAGCGCTTGATGGTTTTTGCAACTGCACTTGGGGACACTTTCAAAGTTTGCCCAATTTTTCAGACTGACTGACCTTCATTTCTTAAAGTAATGATGGCCACTCATTTTTCTTTACTTAGCTGCTTTTTTCTTGCCATAATACAAATTCTAACAGTCTATTCAGTAGGACTATCAGCTGTGTATCCACCTGACTTCTGCACAACACAACTGATGGTCCCAACCCCATTTATAAGGCAAGAAATCCCACTTATTAAACCTGACAGGGCACACCTGTGAAGTGAAAACCATTTCCGATGACTACCTCTTGAAGCTCATCAAGAGAATGCCAAGAGCGTGCAAAGCAGTCATCAAAGCAAAAGGTGGCTACTTTGAAGAACCTAGAATATAAGACATATTTTCAGTTGTTTCACACTGTTTTGTTAAGTATATAATTCCACATGTGTTAATTCATAGTTTTGATGCCTTCTGTGTGAATGTACAATTTTCATAGTCATGAAAATACAGAAAAATCTTTAAATGAGAAGGTGTGTCCAAACTTTTGGTCTGTACTGTATATATACACACTACCTTTCAAAAGTTTGGGGTCACCCAGACAATGTTGTGTTTTCCATAAAAACTCAAACTTTTATTTATCAGACTTTTGGCATTCTAGCTGTTAATTTGCTAAGGTAATCTTGAGAAATTTCACCCCATGCTTCCTGAAGCCCCTCCCACAAGTTGGATTGGCTTGATGGGCACTTTTTGCGTACCATACGGTCAACCTGCTCCCACAACAGCTCAATGGGGTTGAGATCTGGTGACTGCGCTGGCCATTCCATTACAGATAGAATACCAGCTGCCTGCTTCTTCTCTAAATAGTTCATGCATAATTTGGAGGTGTGCTTTGGGTCATTGTCCTGTTGTAAGATGAAATTGGCTCCAATCAAGCGCTGTCCACAGGGTATGGCATGGCGTTGCAAAATGGAGTGACAGCCTTCCTTATTCAAAATCCCATTTACCTTGTACAAATCTCCCAGTTTACCAGCACCAAAGCAATCCCAGACCATCACATTACCTCCAACATGCTTGACAGATGGCGTCAGGCACTATTCCAGCATCTTTTCAGTTGTTCTGCGTCTCACAAATGTTCTTGTGTGTGATCCAAACACCTCAAACTTTGATTCGTCTGTCCATAAAACTTTTTTCCATTCTTCCTCTGTCCAATATCTGTGTTCTTTTGCCCATATTATTTTTTTCCTTTTATTAGCCAGTCTCGGATATGGCTTTTTCTTTGCCACTTTGCCCTGAAGTCCAGCATCCCAGAGTCGCCTCTTCACTGTAGACGTTGACACTGGCTTTTTGCGTATACTATTTAATGAAGCTGCCAGTTGAGGAGCTGTGAGGCGTCGATTTCTCAAACTAGAGACTCTAATGTACTTGTCTTGTTGCTCAGTTGTGCAGCGGGGCCTCCCACTTCTCTTTCTACTCTGGTTAGAGCCAGTTTGTGCTCTCCTCTGAAGGGAGTAGCACACACCGTTGTAAGATATCTTCAGTTTCTTGGCCAATTCTTGCATGGAATAGCCTTCATTTCTAAGAACAAGAATAGACTGTCGAGTTTCACATGAAAGTTCTCTTTTTCTGGCCATTTTGAGAGTTTCATAGAACAAACAAATGTATTGCTCCAGATTCTCAACTAGCTCAAAAGGAAGGTCAATTTTATAGCTTCACAAATCAGCCAAACCGTTTTCAGCTGGGCTAACATACTTGTGCAAGGGTTTTCTAGGGTTTTCTAAACATCCATTAGTCTTCTTACACAGTTAGCAAACACAAAGTACCATTAAAACACTGGAGTGGTGGTTGTTGGAAATGGGCCTCTATACACCTATGTAGATATTGCAATAAAAACAAGACGTTTGCAACTAGAATAGTAATTTACCACATTAACAATGTATAGAGTGTATTTCTGATTTATTTATTGTTAGCTTCATTGAAAAAAAATGTGCTTTTCTTTCAAAAATAATGAAATTTCTAAATGGCCTCAAACTTTTGAATGGTAATGTATATATTTTATTATTATTTTGTGATTTTTTAAAAATATTTTTTCCTTTTTTTTTCCCCCCACTTTTCTTTACTTTTTTACTTTGTCCCACTATGGGACTTTCACTTTTTGCAGTCTAATCGCTTATAAAGCATATCAATTGCTTTGCTTTATAAACTGTCAGCTCTGCAGACAAACTTGCTATACCATGCTCTGAGCATGGTGTAACAAGTTTGCTAATTCTGGTGACCCGGTTGTTGTTATGACGACATCAGGTCACCATGGTTATGATCGGGCCCTCGCGATGACGCCATTCGGAGAGCAGAGGGTGCTCCCTCCCTCTGCATGCTTGCTAAATGCTGCGATCCATATTGATTGCAGCATTTAAGGGGGTTAAAGTGACGGGAGCAGTGCAGGCAGGGCCGGCATCAGCACCCGGTGCACCCGGGCAAGTGCCGGGGCCCTGAGCAGGCGAGGGGGCCCACTCGCCGTCAGGCACCCCGCCGTGCTATGGGACCTGTGAGCGGAGGAGAGCGGTGCCAGTGCCCGCTCCCCCCCCGCTTGCCCAGGGCCCCGGCACCCGGCGCAATACTTACCTCTCCCCGTGCCTCCGCAGCAGGTCCTGTCTCTTCCGCAGCTGCTGCACAGTGACGTCTCAGGTCAGAGGGAGCAGGGACGTCTTTCCACCGCGCTCTCTCCTGAGCAATCACAGCGCAGAGCGGGAAGACATTGGCGCGCGTGAGGAGTCCGGAGCAGCGGCAGCAGGTGAGAAGTGAGGTGAGTATTTGATTTTTTTTATTGCATGGAGGCATGGGGCATTATATGGTGGGGTAGGGTGGGGGAGTGTGACATCCTGCATGGGGCATTATAAGTGAGGGGGGGTTTGACATCCTGCATGGGGCATTATAAGGGAGGGGGGTTGTGACATCCTGCATGGGGCATTATAAGGGAGGGGGGGTGTGACATCCTGCATGGGGCATTATAATGGGGGGGTGACATCCTGCATGGGGCATTATAATGGGGGTGTGTGACATCCTGCATGGGGCATTATAAGGGAGGGGGTGTGTGTGACATCCTGCATGGGGCATTGTATGGTGGGGTAGGGTGGAGGAGTGTGACATCCTACATGGGGCATTATAAGTGAGGGGGGGTGACATCCTGCATGGGGCATTATAAGGGAGGGGGTGTGTGTGACATCCTGCATAGGGCATTATAAAGGGGGGGTGACATCCTACATGGGGCATTATATGGGAGGAACAGCCTGCATGGGGCATTATGTGGGGGGAACAGCCTGCGTGGGGCTTTATGTGGCGGGAACAACCTGCATGAGGCATTATGTGGGGGGAACAGCCTGCATGTAGCATTATGTGGGGGCATAGCCTGCATGTAGGGTTATATGGGGGCCAGTATCCTGTATGGAGCGTTAAATGGGGGCCAGTATCCTGTATGGAGCGTTATATGGGGGCCAGTATCCTGTATGGAGCATTATATGGGGGCCAGTATCCTGTATGGAGCGTTATATGGGGGCCAGTATACTGTGTGGAGCAATTCTCCGGTTTCTGAGCCATTGAAGAATTTACAATAGATATCACT
This sequence comes from Phyllobates terribilis, assembly GCF_046119375.1. Lineage (NCBI taxonomy): Eukaryota > Metazoa > Chordata > Amphibia > Anura > Dendrobatidae > Phyllobates > Phyllobates terribilis. The sequence continues at coordinate 569,785,502 of NW_027362763.1, forward strand.
CATGTAATGTAAGAAGTGAATTCTTTGGCCTTGTACTATATATATATTTCTCTGCGGTATTTGTGCATCATGAATCGTGGTATGTGTTAAAGGGGCCCATTGAGACTCTTTCGCCCGGGGCCCAGAAAAACCTGGAGCCGTCCCTGAGTGCAGACACCATTCCTGGCACTGAGTGCCGGTTGTCAGCTGTCAGAATCAGCTGCCACCCAGCTGCGATCGTGCATGCAGAGGATCGTGTGCACACGAAACCATACTTCCAAGGTTGCTTTGTGCTCACTACTCAACTGATGCCAAGTCACTGTGCTGAGGTCATTAGTTCTTCTGTCTACTCAGGTGCTATGTCCTACACACTTGGTGAGGTAATCATGGCATCCCACATATACTCCTCTTATGCCGGCTGTGGGATAAAAGTACATTTTCAGCACTGCACACAGAATGAAGCATATGAGCGTACCCATAGTGTGTTGCAGTCAGCAAACAGTTTACATATAGTTTTAAAGGTGCCACTAAAGTATCATCTAGTAGGGGATCGGCTTGGAGGGCATATGCCCCTCTGCCCTTAGTCCAACTTGCCCGTGGGTGCAGCTCATTACTGAGCTTCATAAGGGTGATGCCAAAGGCTGTGGCTAGCTGCATGTGTCCGATGTCCACCATAATGCCCAATGGCCACAAGATCTTGAAATCAAATTGTATCACCATTGGACATCCTGATGAGTAGTGTTTTGGAGGCATTCATCCTGCCAGTGTTTGTTGTCATCATTAAAAGGGAAACTATCACCAGGTTTTGCCATCTAATTTGAGAGCTGTATAATGTAGAGAAAGAAACCGTGATAACCCAGTAACTCAGGGTCACTTATTGAGCTGCTTGCTGTAGTTTTAATAAAATCACTGTTTTATCAGCAGAAGATTATCATTAGCGGACTAGTAGACCTACTGACAGCTCTGTGTAACCTCACTCCCACCACTGACCACTGCCATGTTTCTGCCTATACACGGTGTATACTGATCGCTGTCAGTTATGTGGGTGGAGATAGAGAGAGCTCAGAATTCAGAAAACAGGTAGACCTGCAGCAGATAAACCACTGATTTTTATTAAAGCCACAGCAAGAAGTCTAGTAAGTGATACATTACTGGAATCAGGGCCTCTGCCCCTACTTCATGTTGCTCTCAGATGGGGCAGCAAAAAACCTGGTGAAAGATTTCCTTTAAAGTTAGATACTAGTGCAGGGGTGGGCAATTAATTTTCCTGAGGGGCCACATGAGAGACCGTGACTGTTGTGGAGGGATGAACCAATAGGCTGAAATTAATTCTGCTCAATATTAATATCAATATATCAATGATAGTTATGATATTATTAATAATTAAATTAATATTAATTGCAACACTTAATATTGAGCAGAATTAAGTATGCTGATGTAATAGTGGGGAAGGGCGTAGCCTTCCCTAGGCACTGAAGTAGTTAAGGAAAGTGTTCCCTTAATTAATCCTCTCTGAACTGTGGTAGGCCAAGCTAAGGGGTTAGCTCTGGCATAGTTCCTTGTGGGCTGCAGTACCTGTAATCAGCCACAAGATGCCACTGTCCTGGGTGCAGATGTCAGGTTGAGTCTGCTAGCAGTGTTATAGGCAGTGATGGGTTAAAGTTCTGTGATGACAGCTCACAGAGGGTGGGCACATTAGCAAAAAGCATCTGTTTTAGTGTCCAGAGGGCAGTTAGAGATAGGACAGTGACCATTACGGGCAGCCTGAATATATGTGGCTGCTAGGGTAGACGGGAGCTCCATACCCTCAGACAGTGGGATCAATAGTGCAAAAGTCTCCCTACGCAAGAGCAAGAGTCCTGTTAGCCGGCCAGAGAAACTCAAAGGAAGTGTTGAGGACCCGGGGCACTTCTAGTCTGCAGGAAGCAGAGGAAGATAAAAAGGACTCCAGGCTAAGAAGTGGGGGAGAGATTGGATCCAGATCACTGTTAGTATTACAGAAGAGTCTCTTGGGCTAGAGACAGAGTCACAGAGATGCTTCACTCAAAGAGTGAACCAGGGCTGAAGATGTTGCCAGCGCCTGTGAGAGAGATGATAACCTGTCGGGCCTTATCCATTATATCTGCCTGTAAATATTGTATATATTCCTCTTCCCCAAGTAAAGTTCAAGTTCTGGTTAAGAACCTTGTGTCCTCTGAATTTATTGCTGCCCTGGTCCCAGAAGAGAAATGCCAGGAGACAGCCGCGATCGGATGGCTTGAAGTAAGTGATGAGCACCACATAAACAGCCACACTTCAGAGGGAGGACACGTATTGTCTGTAGGGTGCCAGAGCGAGAGGGGGCTACAGCTCGCCCACGACTACCTCGCTGGGGCACCTTACACTGACATCCCCCTATGTACCGTTTGAACCCGAATACAGCCTCTTCTATACATCGTATGAGCCCCATCACAGCCCCTTATATACCGTAAGAGCCCACACAGCCTCCTTATATACAGCATGAGCCCCACACAGCCTCCTATATACAGCATGAGCCCCACACAGCTTCCTATATACAACATGAGACCCACACAGTCTCCTATATACAGCATGAGAACCATACAGCCTTCTATATATAGCATGAGCCCCACACAGCCTCCTATATACAGCATGAGACCCACACAGCCTCTTATCTACAGCATGAAGCCCACACAGTCTCCTATATACAGCATGAGCCCCCACACAGCCTCCCCATATATAGCATGAGCCCCCACACAGCCTTCCTATCTACAGCATGAACCCAACACAGCCTTACTATCTACAGCATGAGCCCCACACAGTCTTCTTATCTACAGCATGAGCCCACACACAGCCCCCTATATACAGCATGAGACCCAAACAGCCTCCTATATACAGCATGAGCCCCACACATCCTTCTATATACAACATGAGCCCCACCCAGCCTCCTATATACAGCATGAGCCCCACATAGCCTTCACATATATAGCTTGAGCCTCCCTATCTACAGTATGAGGCCCTCACAGTCTCCTATATACAGCATGTGACGCGCCCCCTGGGCCGTGGGATACTCGACAGCCGTGCCACTGGTTGCCGGGGGATATCACGGTGGCTGGCCCGGTCCGTGACCCAGGGCGGTAAGTAAAAAGGGGGAGATTTATAGGGGATTTGGGAAAGTGTTTGTGACGCCACCTGTGGATTGCGGCTAGAGGGAGGCGCCGCTGCGGAGCAATCCTCTGGAGCTGGTGTTACGGCAGCAGGGATGGTGTGGCTCTCCACAGGTAGAGCTTGCTCCAGGGCAGCGTGGGGTGTAATGGATGGTGGTGCAGGGGAGAGACGGCAGGACGGTCCCGGAGGAAAGACGGACACTCACACGGGGGTAAGCTTCAGTACCTTTACTGGTGGTGTTGCCGGCACGGTCCAGGGTACTCCAGGCGAAGGGCACACTTTTGGACTCTCTCCCCAGTGAGCGGGTATAGGGCCTCCTGATCCATTGCTTTATTCTCTAACCTTCTGACCTGCCTGGAGCTAGGCCTAGCTTGGTTACTGTCTCTCTTTGCACCTGCTGACCAGGTGGTAGGGCCTTCTCTTTGGAAATCACTCTCCCTGGACGCTGGGACCTCCATGACTCCTAGCCCTGGTACTATAATCAGTGTTTGGTGAACCTGGGACCTGTAGTCCTCCAGGGGTTCCGGTGGTTCCTACTGGGTATAAAGGGTCCCTGTAGGCGAGGACCCGGTGTCCGGTATATATATCGGGGTGAGCCTGGTATGCTCCTCTGCCCCCTTGCTACTTCTTCCTTCTCCTCTCTGCCTTTGGCCCACTCAAGGCCCTCACTAGGCTTTCACACGTGCTGTAGGCCTTGGCTCGCCTAGGCACAGCAGCCAGCTCGCTGCCTCTTCACTGCTCTCTGAGCGTCAGCACGCTCTCTGCTCAACTCTGAGCTGTGTTCCTCTCTGTCTCTGAACACTAAACTGAGCTGCCTGGCTCCACCCTCTCTATATATATCCCTAACGGGCTCCCTCTGCTGGTCTGAGGTGGTAGGGTGGAGGTGTGTGAATGTGTGAGGGCCTCTTGTGGAGACGTCTGTCCATGCACCCTTCTGGGTTCTGTGGTACCTCTGCACAGCAGGGCGCCACACATGAGCCCCCACACAGCCTCCTCATATACAGCATGAAGCCCACACAGCCTTCCTATATACTGCATTAGCCCCACACAGCCTTCCTATCTACAGCATGAGCCCCACACAGCCTTCCTATCTACAGCATGTACCCCACACAGCCTTCCTATCTACAGCATGAACCCCACACAGCCTCCTATATACAGCATGAGCCCCACACAGCATTCTATATGCAGCATGAGCCCCCACACAGCCTTCCCATATACAGCATGAGCCCCTCACAGCCTTCCTATCTACAGCATTAACCCCACACAGCCTCTATATACAGCATGAGCCCCCACACAGCCTCCTATATACAGCATGAGCCCCACACAGCCTCGTATCTACAGCATGAGCCCCACACAGCCTCCTATATACAACATGAGTGTTGCAGAGTGCATCTTCTTACAGTCACCACTGTACTTATGAGAGCTTCAATCAGCAAGATATCTTGAGTAAACAGTATTTACTTCATACTGGTTAAACATGAGATACAATTCAGTGTCACACAGTCCGTGTGCTGCTGACATAACACATTCAGGAAAAAAAAAGAAACACAGGAAGTAAGAAACAACCAACAATTGAGAGCTTTCCTCCCACCATTACAGCAAGCATATAACTTTGCACACTATCGCCATCTGCTGTCTGGTTAGTATAAAGTCCTCCTTTCACTTATAATAAGTCCTAATCTGTTGCATATGCCAACACCCTTTCTCAACAATAAGGACTTATTCAATCAAACCCAACTTTTTTATTAGGCTCTGCTGTTTATCAGCATTCAACGCCTTCGTGAAGATGTCTGCTGTCATTTCTTCAGTAGGACAATACTCTAACTTCAAGACTCTTTGTTCCTGATGAACTCTCAAGAAATGATATTTCACATCAATATGCTTGGTTCTTGGATTGACTCTTTACATCTGAGCAAGAACAAGACATCCTTGATTGTCCTCTTTCAGTTTTGTTGGTTCCAACTGTGGTTGTCCTAATTCTGTCAACAATTGTCTTAACCACAGTACTTCTTGACTCGCATGTGCTGCGGCAGCATATTCTGCTTCTGTTGAAGACGGTGTCACAATTGACTGTTTCTTACTTGTCCAACTTATTGGTCCACTTGAGAGAAAAAAAATATGTTCACTGGTAGATCTTCTGTCAGTTGGATCTCCAGCCCAATCTGCATCAACATATCCTGTTAAAATGCAATTATCACTTGAGGTTAATTTCAGCTTAACATTGCTAGTTCCTTTCAAATAACGCATTACTATCTTCACGGCATTCCAATCAGCTTTATTTGGTTTTGATACCTTTCTACTCAGGATTACTACTGCTGCTGCGATGTCTGGTCTTGTAACGGTCGCTAGATACAGTAGTTTTCCCATTGCTGTTCTGTAGTCTTCATTATTTGGTAGCATATTTTTTTCACTGTTCATCTCTTTGCGATAATTAGTTTCCATTGGAGACTTTACTGTTTTTGCATCCTTTAACCCTAGAACTCATGACCATAAAAATCTACTTTTTCACATACCTGGGGCCTTTTAGGCCCGTGTGCAAATAACTTGGATTAACTCAAACAAAAATGACAAACAACTATATACCTGAGGAATACCTAGAGTTTCAAAATTCTAACTAAAGTACTCTTGCAGAAAATAGAAAACAATTAACAGGGCGGGCCTGCGAGGCCCCAGGTATGCGCTCTAGGGTTAATCCAAATTTTTCTGTTTTGTCTTGAATCATGTGATTTTGATTCAGTAGGAAACTTCCATCTTCTTCTCTTTCTACCTGTATTCCTAGGTACTGTTTTACATTTCCCAAGTCTTTGATTTCGAAATGTTGCTTCAGGATTTTTAGAATGTTTTCTTTATCCCTTTCTTGTTTAAAACAAATCAAAATGTCGTCTACATATATGAGTACATAAATCCATCTATTAATCAGCCTTTTTGTGTACAAGCATGGATCAGCTTTGCTTCTTTGAAATTTTTCATTTGTAAGTACTTCCGTGATTTTGTCATTCCACGCTTTAGCTGCTTGCTTTAAACCATATATGCTTTTCTGTAGTTTGCAAACTTTGTTTGGATTTCTTTCATCTTTGAATCCTGAAGGTTGTTCCATGTAAATGTCTTCTGTTAAATCTCCATTCAAAAAAGCTCTCTTTACATCCAGATGTCTCAGTTCCATCTGTTTCATTGCTGCAACTGTAAGTAAAGTTCTTATTGTAGTGTGTTTGACAACTGGAGCAAATGTCTCATCATAGTCTTCTCCATATTTTTGAGAATACCCTTTAGCTACGAGTCTTACTCGGTATCTTTCAGCTGTTTGGTATTTTACTTTAAAAATCCATTTACATCCTATGGCTTTTCTTCCTTCTGGCAAATCTGTTAGTGTCCATGTATTTGAATCATGCATGGATTTAATTTCTGTTTCTGTTGCTTCTATCCATTTATTAGCTTCTTCTTCAGGAAGTTTAGATATGTCTTCCCAAGAGGTAGGCTCATAGATTTTTCTTATGCTTGTCTTGTATGGGAGATGTTTTGGTGGTTTTCCTTTGTTCTCTCTCATTGAACGTCTTGGTTCTGTGTCTGTTTGTAGTTGTGATTCTTCACTTTCAGTATTTTGTTCTTCATTGATTTCTACTTCTTTCTCATCAGATATTTCTTCAGTTATGTCACTATTGTTTTTCTCATTTTTTGTTTCAACTGAAATCATAATGTCTTCATTTAAATCTTCAATGAATGTCACACTGTTACTCACCGTAACTCTGTCTGTTTTTGGATCTAGGATTCTATATCCTTTGCAATTTTCACTATATCCAACGAATATTCCTTCCATGGATCTGTTTTGAAGTTTGGAACGTTTTTCTGTTGGAATGAATATAAAAACTTTACACCCAAAAACTTTTAAATGATTGACACTTGGTTTCATACCTTGCCACAGGTCATATGGAGTTTTCGTCAGTTTTCTGGAAAAAAGTCGGTTCTGTAGATATGTAGCTGTCATTGCTGCCTCACCCCAATATTTCTCTGGTAGTTTGGAATCCGTCAGCATACATCTTATCATTTCTGTTAGAGTTCTGTTTTTCCTTTCTGCTACTCCATTTTGTTCAGGTGTGTATGGAACAGTTTTCTGGTGTTCTATTCCATTTTGTCTTAAGTATTCTTCTATTCTGTGACCTGTAAATTCACCTCCATTATCACTTCTGATGACAATTGGCTTCCTTTGAAATTTGTTACTTGATCTTGTTACATAGTCTACAAGTTTATCAAAAACTTCACTTTTGTTCTTAATTAAGTATGTGACTGTGTATCTTGAGTAGTCGTCTATAAAAGTCAACATGTATCTATTGCCTCCTGATGTAGTCACTTTCATGGGTCCACATACGTCAGTATGCACCAAATCAAGTGGTCTTTCGCTTTTCATCTCACTTTCTTTTGGAATAGATATCCTTGTGGCTTTGGATTTTATACAACATTCACATCTTACGGTAATTGAGCAATCTGATATCTTTAAATCTTTTGTCAATTCTTTTCTCTGTAGTTCCCTTATACTGTCAGGGTGTTTATGTCCTAGACGTCTATGCCACATGTGAATACAGTTTTTGTGATCATGTGTACATACCTTCATCTGTTCCTTTGGTGTGTCAAAATGATATAATTGTTCATCTGCCTTGACTTTGGTTATCACCTTGTTTCCTGCAATAATTGCACACTCATTGTCTTTGAATTTTACTGTAAATCCTTTTGCTGTTAAACGTTTCACAGATAATAATCCGCCTTTCAATTTTGGAACATACAACACATCCTGTACAAGTATCTTTGAATCTTGTCCGAACTTGTTTGAACAATTTAGCATACCTTGTCCGATACCTTCTGCGGTTATTTTGCTTCCATCTGCAAGATAAATGGCTTCTTTCTTATCTAAATCAAGATCAGTAAAGAAATTCTTGTCACTTGTCATATGACTCGTTGCTCCTGAATCAATAAACCAACCAAGTGATGATTTCTTGTCTGTTACTTTAAATGTGCCATTCCAATTATTCTCACATGAATTGGAAATTGTGTTTTTTACTTTCTGTGTATGCTTTTTATGTTGTAATTTTTGTTGTTCTGCTTTCCATATGGTACAGTCTTTCTTTAAATGACCTTTTTTCTTACATCTGAAGCATTCTTTTGTCTCTTTATTATAGGGTTTTTTAAATTCTGTAGCTTTAAGAGCGTTTTCACTGTCCTTTTCAGTAGAAGAATCATTTCTTTGTTCTTTTCTTCTCTGATATTCATCTATTAGTCTTGTTTTCACAAAATCTAATGTAATGTCAGTTTCTGGTCTCGTCTCAAGGGCATTTATCAAGGCTGTATACGAATCTGGTAAACTGCATAATAATATAGCTGCTACATGACTTTCTTTAATGTCTTCACCAATAGATCTTAGCTGTGATATCACTTCCATCATTGAGAATATGTGCTTCTGCATGTCGTCATTTGCACTCAATCTCATACTGTAAAGCTTTCTTAATAAATATAACTTGTGATTCAAGCTAGGTCTTTCATACAGTTTTCTTAATTCTTCCCACATTCCTTTAGCTGTTTCTTCATTTCTTATATGTATCAATTGAGCATCATCCACTAATAAGATAATGGTGGCTCTCGCTTGTCTATTCTTCTTATCCCATGTCTGATTATCTTGATCTGGTCTTTCTGTAACAATTACTTCCCATAAATCATCCTTGGATAACAACATCTCTACTTTGAATTTCCATAACTGATAATTTTCACTATTCAGTTTAGCTACTGTGAATTTCAGTTCTGTGTTACTCATCATCTTTATATAGTCTTACTTGTTTAGAGAGTTGTACTGAAGATATTCTCCTGTTTTTCTTGCTGATAGTTCCTGTATGTCCTGCCTGCGTTGAATTCTCTGTAATTATATCCAGCTCCTGGGATCATGAATTCCTCTGTCACTCTGTATCTGGATTTATTTCCTTCTGTTCACAGAGCTTATCTGTGTGCTCCGTTATCTGGGGTTATAAACCAGGATCCTCTTGTAGTGCGGGCCTGTAGTGTCTGGGCCCATAACCTGTCGCAGAGTGCATCTTCTTACAGTCACCACTGTACTTACGAAAGCTTCAATCAGCAAGATATCTTGAGTAAACAGTATTTACTTCATACTGGTTAAACATGAGATACAATTCAGTGTCACACAGTCAGTGTGCTGCTGACATAACACATTCAGGAAAAAAAAAAGAAACATAGGAAGTAAGAAACAACCAACAATTGAGAACTTTCCTCCCACCATTACAGCAAACATATAACTTTGCACACTATCGCCATCTGCTGTCTGGTTAGTATAAAGTCCTCCTTTCACTTATAATAAGTCCTAATCTGTTGCATATGACGCGCCTCCTGGGCCTGTGCTGTGCAGGGGGATACCCGGAGCCTGATCGCTGGGGGTTGTAGTCCTCCGTGGCGGTGACCCGGTCCGTGCCCAGGGCGGTCAAACCAGTGGCAGTCTGAGTGTGATAACAATGTCCGACTATGCCACCCGTGGATTGCGGTCAGTGGGGACCGCCGCTGCGCTGCCGACCGCTGAGGCTGATGTTGTTTGCGCAGCCGAGTAAGGGATAACTCCCCACGGGAGAAGTATTGCCTCAGGGCAGCTAGTGTGGATGATGGGAGTGACGGTGTGAGCGTCCCAGTAGTAATGGTGCTGGTGCGGCGATGAAACACAGAGACGTGTGGTGCAGTTCAGGGTCTTTACTGATGGTATAACACAGACCCTCCCGGGAGTACTGGTTAGCAGTAGGGGCCTGGTCAGTCTGTAAGCAAGTAGGATCTCCCCTGGCCAGGTGGAGTTGTAGGCCTCCCCGACTATCTGCACTCTTTCCTGGCTACCTTGCTCTATGCAGGTAGAAGTAGCCCACGTCCCTGAGTATACCGTGTGGTGCTCACCCGTATGGCCGGTGACTTGGGGCCTTCCGTTAGCCTTCACGATGGCGGTGCTGGTCCCTTGCTTGTGACCGTGCCTCCGGGCTTCTAAGGCCAGAGGACATGGAATCCCCTGCCGGTTGGATTCTGCTGCTGGACCTGGATGTCCCCACAGCCTCGGACTCCGTGTCCGGGTTTAGTGTCTTCAACCAGGGCGAACTCTGCTCAGCTCCAGCCCCTGGTATTCAGCTACTGTTCCTACAGAGCTCCTAGTTCTTGCTTTCCCTCTGTCTGCTGTCCTCCAGACCTGACTGTGTCTCTGTCTGGGACTTCACTCCAGGCTCTGACTAACTTAATCCCGCCCCAGACCCAGTTTATAAGGGCAGATTCCTCCCCTCCCAGGTCTGGGTGGGCCGTGTTGCATGCTTAGGGCTCCTGACCAGAGAAACCTCCCACTTACTCTCAGACATAATATTTCTATTACTGTGGCAACCAGACCCCTGGGGTGCCACACATATGCCAACAATGAGCACAACACAGCCTCCCTATATACTGCATGAGCACCATACAGCCTTTTATATACAGCATGAGCCCCACACAGCCTCCCTATATGCTGCATGAGCACCAAACAGCCTCCTATTTAAAACATGAGCCCCACACAGCCTCCTATCTACAGCATGAGCCCCACACAGCCTCCCCATATACTGCATGAGCCCACAGCCTCCTCATAACCACCACATGTCAAGCATGAGACTCCCATAGCCTCCCAATGTCCAGCAGGAGACCCTCATAGCCTTCCCATGTCCAGCATGACAGCCCCATAGCCCCCCTATATACAGCATGAGAGCTCCATAGCCTCCCCAAGTCCAGTATGAGAACCCCATAGCCTCCCTATATATAGCATGAGAGCCTACAGCATGAGAGCCCCATAGCCTCCCCATGTCCAGGATGAGACCCCAATACCCTCTCTATGTCTCTATGAATTCAATGGGAGGCAAAACCAAATGCATAGACAACACCTTCAGGCATCAAAAGTGGCATCAATTGACCCACAGTAGAAATTTTATAATGGCACCTCAGCAGTAAGCCATGGGCCATGCATAAGGTATCAGGGTCTGGGCCAGCATTTACGGCTTTGAATTTAACTTCAATTTAAGATGAGGTGGGTGAGGGACCGGTGTAGGCCTGCTGTGCTGGGAGCCCTGATACCACATGCAACAGCTCAAGCTGCTTTTCTGCTTTGCGGGCACCATAATGAATATTGAAGGGGCCAGGGACTGCGAGAGTTAAAAGGCTGTAAGGGATGGTGAATAGGATGTGAGGTAGGCTTGAGGTGAGCAAAAGGACGGATTGGCTTTGGGAAAGAGGGAGGGTCAAGAGTGGTATATAAGGTTAGGAGAGGGGGAAAATCTCCCTCTTCCACCTCTGACCTGAGGACAACACGCACCCTCCCTCCCCCTTGGTTATGGGGTTTTGATTGTTATAAAGGGAATTGTCACAGCTGGCGGAAAGCTTTGGCTCCTAAATTACATGCTCACTGGTTATCAGTCACAGGCATGTGCTTTATAGGAGCATAAAATTATGGTGTGCTATATAAATTTTTAAATAAAGCTGTGGCCACTGCTTTACCTAACAAAGCCGTTTCAGTTTGAGTTATTAAATTCGGTAAGAACAACATCCCTGGGTCACCGGCGTGATCTAAGCAGTCCAGCTACACTCAGGTGCACAAATATCAGTTTTGTAGACTACCATTGCTAGAAAAATTTAAGGATAGTTGATTGAAAGTAAGTGCAGGCCTGCTGGTCTGGGAGCTACAGGCAACACGCATGAAGGAGATCCAACTTAGAGAGGTGTCCACATTAGAAAAAAATAGGGGCAGACACCACTAAAGTGGCATCAATTTCTTCAGAGTAGAAATAGTATAATGGGGCTTTGACACCCCTTCCACTACAGGAAACATACCAGATGGAGACTCAACCAGGAGTCTCCACATTTCAAAAAAATATTGCCATACACCACTAAAGTGGCATCAATTTTACCAGAATAGAAATAGTATAATAGGGCACTGACACCCCTTCCACTACAGAAAACAGAGACCCAACCAGGAGTCTCCACATTTCAAAAAATTATTGATAACATCAGCAGCAGTAGCAACAGCAGGCACAGAAGCTACGACAAAGGTGTCACAGACTGCAATAACGCAAGATCAATGCAGCACACTAAAAATTACACCATCACCTAGTCTGCACAGTCTGAGATTGGGGTGCAAAAGTTCTTGGAGATCCATGACTTGTTTATCTTGATGAAAGTTAGGCAGTCTACACTTTCAGGGTACAGCCTGATGTGCTGATCCATCAGAACACCACCAACAGCACTGAAGACACGTTCTGAGAGAACGCTGGCTGCCGGCCATGAAAAATTTCCAAGGCATGAAAGGCGAGCTTAGGCCACTCTTCCATTTTTGATGACTGAAATGCAAACGGGTCCAAACCCTCCCTGATGGCATTGATATTGAGCTTGAGATACTCCTGCACCATCCTTTCCAGTCGTTCACTACGTGTCAGACTTGTACTCTGTTCTGCTGGTGCACGGGCTGGTCTAAAAAATGTGTGAAACGACTCACAGAAATTGCTTCTGCAACTTACACTGCTGCTGCTGCTGATGTTTTTACATTGACGAATTGACGTTCCCGGGGTTGGAAGTCTACAACTGCAATGCACACTGTATGCCTCACTGCTGTCTTGGGGAAAACCACTCTTAACTCCTTTAAAGCCCATGACGTACTATTCCGTACCTGCGCCCTGGGCTTTAAGAGCCTGGTATGGAATAGCACGTCATGGCGATCGCGCCCGCACACAGGCTGTGTGGGCGCGATCGTCTGCGGGTGTCAGCTGATTGTCACAGCTTACACCCGGTACTACATGCAGGGAGCGATCCTGCACCGCTCCCGGCACATTAACCCCCGCAATGCTGCGATCGAAGTCGAAGGGGAGGTGATCGGGATACTCACCTCCTCTTCCGGCCTCCAGCGCTGTCTGCAGCGGCTTCCTGGATGTTGCCATGACGACCCGTTGTCGTCATGACAACATCCGGGTCACCAGACAGCAGTAAGATAGTTTGGTCATGCGCAGTGCATGACCAAACGATCTTCTCCCTGTGCAGCGCTGACAGCCTGCATAGCACAGGAATGGTGCTCCATTTCTGTGCTATGCAGCTGATCAGAATAAAAAAACTGAAAGTCCCATAGTGGGACAAAGTATAAAAGTAAAAAAAAGTATCGGAAAGTGAAAAAAAAAATAAAAAAAAAAATTGTAAAAATATAAAAAAAAAAATAGTAACCCATCAAAAATAAAAATATAATGTACCCATCAATAAATATTATTATGAAAAAAAACAAAGCAAAACAATAAAAGTACACACATTTGGTATCGCCGCGTCTGGAACAATCTGACCTATAAAATTGGCCCACTATTTAACCCCTTCAGTGAACACAGTTAAAAAAATAAATAAAAAACGATGCAAAAAACAATGCTTTATCACCATACCGCCAAACAAAAAATGGAATAACACGCGATCAAAAAGACGAATATAAATAAAAATGGTACCGCTGAAAACGTCATGTTGTCTCGCAAAAAACAAGCCGCCACACAGCTCCATTAGCTGAAAAATAAAAAAGTTCCAGCTCTCAGAATAAAGCGATGCAAAAAATATTTTTTTCTATAAAATAGCTTTTATTGTGTAAAAGCGCCAAAACATAGAAAAATGATATAAATATGGTACCGCTGTAAACGTACTGACCCGAAGAATAACACTGCCTTATCAATTTTACCACATGCGGAACAGCATAAAAAAAATAAGAAAAAAACAATTCCTGAATTGTTGTTTTTTTTTTTTCTGCCTCTCAAAAAACGGAATAGAAAGCGATCAAAAATGTCACGTGCCCGAAAATGGCACCAATAAGAATGTCAACTCATCCCGCAAAAAACAAGCCGTCACATGACTCTGTTGGCCAAAAACTTATAGCTCTCAAAATATAGCAGTGCAAAAACTAGATTTTACAAAAAAGGTGTCTTTTAGTGTCTGACAGCTGTCAATCATAAAAACCCGATATGAATCTGGTATCGCTGTAATCGCACCGACCCGAAGAACAAAGACGTCTAATCACTTATACCGCACGAGGAACGGCGCGGCGTAAAAAATAAACTCTCGGGTTAGGGTTGTGCTAGGGCTAGGGTTGGGTTGGGGCTTGGGTTAGGATTTGGATTTTTTTCAAAAGTAAAAAAAAAAAAAAAGATGACTATATGGCGACTAGTGTTGAGCGCAAGTGCTCGCTACTTGACTTTGCATCGGGTGCTCGGGTATGCGCTGAGTATCGCGGGTGCTCGAGTGACATGCTCGAGTCTCCGCCCCGTATGCTTCAGGGCCAAAAAATCCTTGCGGGGATTGCCTGCCATGCACGAGCGATCCCCGCATGTTTTTTTTGGGTGTCTAATAACCGTGAAACATGTGGGTGGGGACTCGAACATGTCACTCAAGCACCCGCAATACATGGTGCATACCTGAGTATCCGATGCAAACTCAATTAGCAAGCACTTGCGCTCAAGACTAATGACAACTTATTCAATATGATGACCTAATGTTATCAAATTCTGCGTCGTACCTCTGGGTTCAAAATGTTCACTATATCCCTTGACAAAATCCTTGAGGGGTGTAGTTTCCAAAATGGGGTCACTTGTGGGGGGTTTCCAATATTTAGGCACATCAGGGGCTCTCCAAACGCGACATGGTGTCCGTTCTCGATTCCAGCCAATTTTGCGTTCAAAAAGTCACACAGTTCTCCTTCACCCCTGAACCCTGCCGTGCGCCCAAACACTGTATTTTCCCCACATATAGGGTATTGGTGTACTCAGGAGACATTGCACAAAAGTTTTTGGGGTCCATTTTCTCCTCTTACCCTTTTAAAAAAAAAAAATTGTGGCTAAAACATTATTTTTGTGGAAAAAGTTTGATTTTTTTATTTTCACGGCTCCATGTTATAAACTTCTGTAAAGGACTTGGGGGTTCAGAGTGCTCACCACACATTTAGATAAGTTCCCTGAGGGGTCTAGTTTCCAAAATGGTATCACTTGTGGGGGTTTTCCACTGTTTAGGCACATCAGGGGCACATCCGCTAATTATTCAAGCAAATTTTACATTCAAAAAGTCAAATGGCGTTCCTTCCTTTCCAAACCCTGCCGTATGCACAAGCAGTGGTTTTCCCCCACATATTGGGTATCTGCTTACTCAGGGGAAATTGTAAAACAAACTGCATGGTGCAATTTCTCCTGTTACCCTTATGAAAATGCAAAATTGGGGGCTGAAAAACATTTTTGTGGTAAAAATGTGAAAATTTTATTTTTACGGCTCAATGTTCTAAACTTCTGTGAAGCACCTGGGGGTTTAAGGTGCTCAACACACATCTAGATAAGTTCCCTGAGGGGTCTAGTTTCCAAAATGGTGTCACTTGTGGGGGGTTTCCACTGTTTAGGCACATCAGGGGCTCTCCAAACGCAACATGGCGTCCGATAATTATTCAAGCAAATTTTACAATCAAAAAGTCAAATGGTTCTCCTTCTCTTCCAAACCCTGCCGTGCGCTCAAACAGTGTTTTATCCCCACATATGGGGTATCTGAGTGCTCAAGGGAAATTGCACAACAAATTATGGGGTCCATTTTTTCCTGTTACCCCTGTGAAAATAAAAAAAAATGGGTTTAAAATAACATTTTTGTGAAAAAAGTTAATTGTTAATTTTTTTCTTCCACATTCCAAAAATTCCTATGAAGCACCTGAAGGGTTAATAAAGTTCTTGAATGTGGTTTTGAGCACCCTGAGGGGTGCACTTTTTAGAATGGTGTCAATTTTTGGTATTTTCTGTCATAAAGACCCCTCAAAGTCACTTCAAATGTGATGTGGTCCCTAAAAAAATGGTTTTGTAAATTTTGCTGGAAAAATGAGAAATCCCTGGTTAACTTTTAACCCTTATAGCTCCCTAATAAAAAAGATGTTGGTTCCAAAATTGTGCTGATGTAAAGTAGACATGTGGAAAATGTTATTTATTAACTCTTTTGTGTGACATATCTCTCTGATTTAACGGTATAAAAATTCTAATTTTGAAAATTGCAAAATTTTCGCCAAATTTCAAGTGATATCAAGTGATAATTTCAAGTGATATAGAAGAAATTTTACCACAATCATGAAGTACAATATGTCACGAAAAAACAATCTCAGAATCAGGGGGATCCATTGAAGCGTTTCAGAGTAATTACCTCATAAAGTGACAGTGGTCAGAATTGTAAAAATTGGCCTGGTCATTAACGTGCAAACCACCCTTGGGGGTAAAGGGGTTAAGATGCGTATTTCGATACTCCAGCATGCGCGCGTCCCTTTCCAGGGAGGGAAGCATCAGGCAAAATTTACTCTTGTACCGTGGATCTAACAGAGTGTCAACCCAATAGTATGCACTATTTCGAATCCTAACAATATGGAGATCATGTTGCAGATAGTGCAGCAAGAAGGCGCTCATGTGACCGGCCCTTCCATGAGGTCCAAGTCCATGGTGTATTGGTGGCAGGGTAACACTGAAACTTGTTTCCTCCGTCCCCTCTCGCCAATCATCGACAACAGAGATGGGGTCATTATCCTCTTCATCTCCTGACTTTTGCGCGCCCATCACCTCTTCCTCCTTGACCTCTTTCATTTGTTCCTTGGTTCCTGCACCTTCACTAAACAGTTTGTCTGGTACCATGAGCCCCCCACGATCACTGTAATCCACCCTCCCTTGGCACCAGCCTGTGCAATGACAGTCTGGAGCTTAGAGATATTGCTAACCCTTCCCCATCCTCCTCTACTTCTCATCTTCCTCTGGGACCACCACCTCCGCCCGCAGAGTATTCAAAGTGTGCACCAACATCTAGATGACCGGAATAGTGATGCTGATGATGGCATCGTTAGCACTAACCATTTTTGTAGCCATTTCGAAACTGTGCAGAAGGGTGCAGAAGTCCTTAATCTGTGCCCACTCTGCACCACGTCTGTACTGCGTTGGCCCAGGCTATGCAAAATGAGATACTTCATCAGGGCTCATCGCTGCTGCCACAGTCGCTGCTACATCTGCAGAGTGGAATTCTACCATGTCAGCACATCACATATCAACCGGTTAACCAGTAGGGCCAAAGACCTATGTAGCGATGCAAGTCGATGACACGTGGGGTGCAAACAGCTGAAGTGAGCACACAGCGACTGTGCTTTCTGCAGCAGCGCATCCAGGTCGGGTTAGTGGCGTAGAAATTGCTGTACCTCCAGTTTGAGGATGTGAGCCATGCAGGGTCGCCACCAGCATTGCACCCTTATCGCACACGGCCTTCCCTGGCTCCAAGTTCAGTGGAGACATCGATTGCTCAAACTCGGCCTGGATAGCTATTCACATTTCTTGAGCTGTATGACTGTGATCTCCAAGGTATATTAATTTTAGCACTGCCTGATTGTGTTGAGCCCTGACTGTGCAGTACGGAGGTGGAGGGAATTCTCTCTGCACTGTTGGAACGCATGTCTCATTAAGGCACATGTTGAGGGTGCAGGTGGCGGCCCTACAGGAGGGGGAGGAGGCAGAAGCAGTGGAAGAATTGTTAGATACAGAGGTTTGTCCCGCAAGCCTTGGGGATTCCAATACTTGTGGAGCAGCCCCTTTCCCGCCTGCCCCCACAGTCACCCAATGCCCAGTCAGTGAGATGTAACACCCCTGGCCATGCTTGCTCATTCAGGAGTTTGTGGTGGAATGCACCCTGGCAGACAGATTTTTTCAAGGAACGGGTGATGTTGTCTGCAAAATGCTGGTGTAGCACCGGCACAGCTTTCTTAGAGAAGTAATGGTGACTGGGCAACTGGTACTGGGGGACTACAACAAACATCAGCTTTTGGAAACCATCTGTATCCACAAGGCGGAAAGGCAGCATTTCCGTGGCCAACAGATTGGAGATGGTGGAGAACAAACTCTTAGCTTTGGCATGTGCAGGAGGAAACTATCTTTTACGTGACCACAACTGCGGGGTCGAGGGCTGGCTGCTGTGCTGAGAGAGGGTGAGTGCGACAAACTGCTGGACTGTGAGTGAGGTGCAGGTGGAGATATTATGGTGGATTGAGAAAGATGTGGTGTGCGCGGTGAAACAAACACAGCAGGCTTGTCCACTTCCGTAACAGCTGATGGGCTCTCACTGACCCTGACTATAGCATGTAAACAAGTGGAGGTTCTTCAGCCGGAGCCCTGTGTGAGAACACTTGCCACGGTGACTGAGGAGGAATAAGAGGCAGATGCGGTTGATGGGGCGGCCAGTGGTTGGCGAGGCCCACTAGTCCGCATTTTATCGCAGTGAATTCCCAGACTAATTTTTTCCTCTACTGAGTCGTTTTTTACAAAGTTGGCAGATAACATGAGTTGGGTCATCCTTTTTCGTCTCAAAAAAGGCTCAGGCTAGGCAACCCTTGCCGCCACTGCGAACTGCAGACCCGTGATCGCTGCTGGCCACAGCCACAGTTGTGGCTGAGGATGCAGTGCTTGTCGTGGTTGCATCACACCGTGTCTGTGCCGGAGGCCGCAAAGTAACCTTTTAGTCTTCCTCCTCCTCCACCACCTCTGCTGAGCTACTTAGCTGCGTGCCTCTGGGTTCACACTGAGTGGGATCTACAACCTCATTGTTATCCTCTCTGTTCTCCCACTCCTCGCCTTGAGAGTCACCCTCCTCCTTGAGTTGTGATGCAGGGGGAAATGGGTAATTGAGGTAACACCTCTGAGTACTGTACTGTGTGTGAAGTTAAGGTGGAGGAAGAGGAGGAGAGGCCACTTAATGCAGCGTCTGCCATCCACTGCAGCAGATGCTCTTTCTAGCCCTCATCTACAAGGCGTACCACTGTGCGGTTGCCAATGGAAGAGAGTGGAGTAGCCTGTCCAGTTACAGAAGTTGTCAGTTGTCTTTGGATAGGACGTGACAGTGTTTGTTCAGTAGAGCTTTCACTAACATTAGCACCTACCCCACGTACAACCTTGAACACCAAGCCTATCCCCCCTTTTACCACAACTTCACTTTTTCCCACTCATGTTGGATATACCCTTCCCCTCTTAACCAGCTGTTTCACAGATCTAGGCTTAGACCTGTCAGCCACCTGTCATTAAATAACCAGTCAGTATTTATTTGCTCAGATAGTGTGGCTGGAGCACACTATTACCAACTAAAATTCAGATTTTCTAGTGTGGACCCTGGATGAAGCATAATATCAGCACAAAAGAATTCAAAGCTGAAATGTATGTATTGACAAAAGCCTTGGATAGGCTGAAACGTTTTGTATGTTCGACCTCCATTAAAAATAACTTTTCATCAACACGTGAGTCCTGGGATTGGTCATTTTATGTATGCTGTTACTTCTCCACGTGCACCACAGCGTTCCTACGGAGTGCCGACCTTTGTTGAAATCTTGATCTACTATTCACCAGAGCTGTCACTCAAGGAGGAGTGCCCACCCTGCCAGAAACCAGGAAGTAAGGAAACTAAGGAGATTGCATTTCTCCTAACTGCTCAAAAGACAATTTGTGATTACCCATTTAAGAACCAGGAAATATTTCATTTTTCTGCTTTAGTTTTTCCTTCCAAGAGCCATAACTACTTTAATTTTCCATTAACATAGACGTTTGAGCGCTTTTTTTTTCCAGAAAGAGTTGTAGTTTTAAATTACACTATTCATTTTACCATATTATGTGCTGAAAAATGTGAAAAAAAAATTTCAAGCACGATGAATTGGTGAAAAAATCCAATTCCACCATAGAATATGATTTTTTAGGTCAGTATGATCGTGGCAATAAAAAAACCTAAATGGTTTTTGTTTTTTTAAGTGGTTAAAAAAATTTAGTTTTCAAAAAAATTTGGTTTCTGTTGCCATGATGTTGCCATAACGGTAACTTTTTTATTCTTCTATCGATATAGCTGCCACTTGCTTTTTGCGCATCAAGCAGTAATTTTTATTGATATAATTTAGGGATACATGCAATGTTTTGATTGTTTTTATAGTATAATGTGAAGGAATTGTGGCGATCAGAAAATGTCAATTTAATCTTTAGATTTTTGTTTTTACCATTTGTGAGTTTATCATTTAGGGTGAGTATTTTTATATTTTATTAGTTTAGGCAATAATGCATGCAGAAATACCAAATATGCAATTTTTTCAGTGCATTATATGGTAAAATGAATAGTGTTATTCAAAACTAAAACTCGTTTTGGAAAATACAAGCTCTCACATGGCTATATTAATAGAAAACTAAAATAGTTATATTCCTTACAAGAAGGGGAGGGAAAAACAAAAGCACAAAAATGAAATATTTCTTTGTTCTTAAAATGGTATTCTTCTGGTAGGGGGAGGAGCAGAGCAGCTGGGTCAGGAGTTGAAGAGGAGGAGGGGCTGGGCTGCCAGGGACTTTGCATTGAGGTAGAATTGTAGAACCCCTTCACCCCCGGGCCAATTTCCATTCTTTCCTCCCCTTCTTCCAAGAGCCATAACTTTTTTATATTTCCGTCAAAATAGCCAAATGAGGGCTAGTTTTTGGCAGGACGAGTTGTACTTTTGAATGACACCATTGATTTTATCGTATAGTGTACCAGAAAACAGGAAAAAAATTCCAAGTGTGGTGAAATTGCAAAAAAAGTGCAACTCAACAATTGTTTTTTGGATTTTTTTACTTACCATGTTCACTACAGTGGCTTACGAAAGTGTGGCGCCCCTGAGGGTTCAGTCGCCACAGAGGTACTGCACCTCACCCAAAGGTGTGATGTCTCCTTCTCTCAGGTAAGGAGGGAGTGCTGCCCGGAACCCCAACACCCACATTCAACACTACACTGCTCCAGGCCGGCTGGAAGGGCAAGATGCAATGTGTTTTCCTGCTGAGCCCTGTCCCTGGCTGGAGTGGGGGGAACCCAAAGGTAGGGGGAACCAGTAGTGGGTGTAGGTGGAGGAAGTAGATTAGGGGAGCACCATAGAAGGAGGTATATAAAGGGAAGCCATCTTAGGGTGGCAGAACAGTAGGAGAAGTTAGTCAGTCAGGGAGAAGAGGGGCCTAGTGATAGAGGCCCAGGAGGGGAGCAGAGGAGGAAGGCTCCGTTTTAGTAAAGGGATCCCAGGGGGTACGGCGAGTGCAGGACGGCCCCCGTACGCCCCGAATCTGTCAGAAGACAGAGGGATCGTAGGCCGCAAGAAGGGGACTGGCCCCTGGACCAGCCGTGTTACTTCAAGTCTCGGCTGGGAAAACCGGAGGCTTCTGGCTTATATAGTTCAGTTGCCAAAGCCTCATTCTAATCTCCGTGAGGGTCAAGCAGGTCCGGGAACTCCGGTTAGACAGGAGGGACTTCAGAGCACCTGAGCGGGACTGAGAGTGGGGAAGCGCAGGGCAGGAGGGAGAAGACCCAGCTTGAAGACCGTCTAGAGAGGAACACAAGAAAGCGGGGTTCCGTCAGGTGCTCCTAATCTGCCTGAGGAAGAGCTGAACCCCTGCCTGGTGAACGCAGCATGACGTGGGAGGCTGATACCGGTACAGCGCACCAGTGGAACTTGCATAAAGAACTGTGAGTAAAGACTCGGATGACTGCACCGCACTGCCTCCATCCATTATTTCAGCTGCGCCATCTTTCCCCCTGCACTACAACGCCCAGCACCACCCACCATCTACACTGCCCTGGAGCTAGCTCTTCCTGTGGAGAGCCACACCATCCCTGCTGCAGTAACATCAGCTTCAGAGGACTGCTCCGCAGCGGCGGCTCCCTCTGGCCGCATTCCACAGGTGGCGTCACGAACACTTCCCAAAAACTACAAACCCCTTACAAATAACAAATCCCCTTTTTGTTGACCGCCCTGGGCCACGGACCGGGCCAGCCACCGTGATATCCCCCACCAGCAACCATAGGCCCGGCTGCCGAGTACCCCACGGCTCTAGGGGTGCGACAAAAATATTCCCCCCTTGGCTTATTATTTGTTACACTACAACCGGTGTTTAAATATTTTTGTTATCCAATTTGTGTGTGATGCATCAGCACTAGTCTAAGTTGGTGAAGTGAAGTAAGAAAAATGTAGGCATAAATTCAATTTATGGGATCAAGAGAGGGCCGCACACCAACACTCTCAGGAGGGCATCAGAGGGCTAGCACAGAGCCCAAAGATAACCCTGAAGGCGCTACAGAGTTCCCAAGCAGAGACTGGAGTATCTGTCCATACGACCACAATAAGCTGTACACCCCATAGAGGTGGCCTTTATTAAAGAGTGCCCAGAAAAAAAGCCTTTACTTACACACAAAAATTCTAAGGCTCATTTTTAGTTTGCCAAAAGACATGTGGGAGACTCTCCAAATGCATGAAGGAAGGTGCTGTGGTCAGATGAGACCAATATTTAACTTTTTGGCCATCAAGGTAAACGCTATGTCTGGCACCAAACCAACACAGCTCATCACCCCAAGAACTCCATTCCCTAACTTAAACATGATGGTGGCAGCATCATGCTGTGGGGATGTTTTGCGCCAGCAGGGACAGGGAAAATGGTCTGAGTTGAAGGGAAGATGGATGGTGAGAAATACAGGGAGATTCTTGAGAAAAACTTATTTCAGTCTGTCAGTGATTTGAGACTGGGACAGAGGTTCACCTTCCAACAAGACAATGACCCAACGCATACTGCTGAAGCAACACTCGAGTGGTTTAAGGGGACACATGTAAATGTTTTGGAGTGGCTTAGTCAAAGCCCAGACATTAATCCAATTGAGAATCTGTGGTCTGACTTGAAAATTGCTGTTCACCCAAAGAAGCCATCTAACTTGAAGGAGCTGGAGCAGTTTTGCCTTGATGAATGGGCAACAATCCCAGTGTCAAGATGTGGAAAGCTCATAGAGACTTATCCAAAGCTACTTGCAGCTATAATTGTCGCAAAAAGAGACTCTACAAAGTATTGACTCTGGGAGGGAGGATGAATAGTTATGCACACTGAAGTTTTCAGTTATTTTGTCCACTTTGTTGTTTGCTTCACAGTAAAAAGAAAAGCAAATGTTCACAGTTGTAGGCATGTTCTTTACATGAACTGATGCAAACCCTCAAAAAAACTGAAATTCCAGGTTGTGAGGTAGCAAAACATGAAAAATGCCAAAGGGTGTGAATACTTTCACAAGCCACTGTATATGGTAAAACTGACCTGGCAGTATGATTCCCCAGGTCAGTATGAGTACGCAGATACTAAACATGTATAGTTTATTTTTTATTTAACTGGTGAAAAAAATTCCAAAATTTGTACAAAAAAGGCACATGACACCTGATTAAATCAGCTGTCATGTGCAGGGAAAGATCAGGGGCACGACAAATGATGTAAATATACGTCATATGTCATCTTTGAGTTAATGACATGATGTCATAGACCTAATGGAAAAGAGAAGAATTAACTGGGTAGAAGAGCAAAATGAGCATTTTTAAGTACACAGTGCCATATGGTGACTGCAATATATTAAGAGGATACAAACTTTGATGGGAGGGCTTATATAATTAAAGTGTATTTTGTTCATGTGATAACCCCTTTAATGATATCCACTATATATTTGGGGTAGTTTTCCTGCTACGGAATAAATTTGGAACTAATCAAATGCATCCCCAATGGTATTGAATGATGGAGTATCTGTCTGTATCTCTCATCATTGAGGACATCATTAAACCTGACCAAATCTTCAACTCGATTTGCTAAAATACAATCCCAAACTTGCAAAGAACCTCGACCATGATTTACTGTTGCCTGCAGAAACACACTATTAGGCCACGGTAACATGATCAGTATTTGGTCAGTATTTTTCATCAGTATTTGTAAGCCACAACCAGGAGTGGGTGATAAATACAGAAGTGGGGACGTGTTTCTATTATACATTTCCTCTGATTGTTCCTCACCTAGGTTTGGCTTACAAATACTGACCAAATATTGATAGTGTGACCAAAGCTTTATACCGCTCTCCAGCCCTTCAGTGAATAGACTGACTTCTGTTACAGCTGAATATTTCAAATTTTGACTCATCCGTTCAGGACACTTGCTGACATTTTTTTGCAACCCAGTACCTATGTTTGTATAATTTAGTCACTTGGCCTTGTTTTGGTTTTTGGCAAGCTATGCACAATAGTCGGCATCTACCGTGCGCCGAGAGAGATTAGGCCGAGTCCTCAATGCAACCCAGCAATTGCGAACAGTTACTGTATGTCATATTGTGCTAAAAGGGTTAAAGCTTAAATTCCTTTATGATTAAGCTCTGATATAAGTTCTGATATGTGTTCAAAAGTAATTTCAGGAATGGACTCAAGTGGTGACAAAACGCAAAATGATGAAATAATGTAATACACTATCCAGTGGCTAGGGAGACTTGATTTTTCAACCTAAGACATTGGGTTATGTATGGGAAGCTATGGGCATTCATCCTTGCTTGGATTTGTTGCTATGTGTGAATCATTATAAATTGTATGGACATATATTACACACACAGAGCTGCAGTAATTAAAGTATGTAGTATCAAATCTCGCCTCAATAATTAGACTTACATTGTGTAATATCAAAGAGGAACACTGTCACTTTTAGTGAAGTGAACAAACTTTTTAAATTCTTCTTGAGAATCCTCAGCTGACTGAAATAAATAATGTTTTTCATAATTCAAGCTTTTCTAAAGGTGAAATATGTTTTAATAATTTTTTCAACTGTGATCCTTACAAAGGCATGTCAATCTTTGGCAAAAAATCTGAAAGCTGTCACAAGTATTGTTTGATTCATCAATGTGTTTTTGCCAGAAATCTGGCGTAAAACACTTACATAAGTTTTCACGCCAGTTCTGCGAAAATTGGTGGAGCTGGGGTGGAACCGGGATGTGACACCCAGTTTGTCTAATTCATGACATGTTGTAGCATACCTTATGCCAGAGATCTTACTTCAGTCCTTGACTGGAGTAAGATTTGCAATGAGGCACACGGAGGCATATTCATCTTAATGAATCAGGAGTGTCTGTCTCCAACACGGCCCCTCATCAAAACTAGCATGAACAACACTGGTTCTGATGAATCGGGGCCTGAATTTTTGATAATCATAATATTTTTTATGCATTTTCCATACAAACTGTGGAACACACATATATAAATTTATATTTTCAGACATATACACATCCATATCAGTTCAAAAGTCAGGACAACCCATGCAAATATGTGAAAAATAAATTTGAAACATGTACAAATTACCCCTCCAAGTATGACTTTAGAAATGGTAAGGATAGGCTGGTATCTGTTGGCATACACAAGAACGACGCAACCCCTTATCACACTGTAGGCTGAGTTGATACATTACTGATGAAATATAGTCATAGGCAGTAAAATTGTTTAGATCCTGCAATGGATAGGTGATAATTTGCTACCTTGTAGCCTGAGTTGCTGTCTTGATGTCTTCAACTCCTCTGTTTTTTCTGGCTCCCATCTTCTTTACCAAGACAAATTTCTCATGGCGCCATCGAGTGTGGTCTTCAAATGTAATCTTCTGCACCCCCAAAAATAATTGTGGCACAAATAGGGCCCAGTGTTTATAGCTGCCATGCTGAGTGTCTTCTGTTGAAATAAAGCTCCCGTAAAAAGTGACATCATAGTGCTCCCTATAATTATTTCATATGTGCCATAATTGTGCCCCCTGTAAAAAAACACAATCATAGTATCCCTTGTAAATATCTGTCATTGCTATGTCCCTTGGCAATAAGCATAATAGTGTCCATGTCTGTTCCCTGTTATTAAAGGGAATATGTCACAAGGATTTTGCTATCCCCATCTGAGAGCAGCATAATGTAGGGGCAGAGACCCTGAATCCAGTGATATATCACTTGCTGGGCTCCTTGCTATATTTTTTGATAAATTTTGTTTTGTTTGCAGCAGATCTATCAGTTCTCTGAATGCTGAGCCATGTATAACCCCCTCACACCACTGATTGACAGAGGTCTCAGTACATTGTGCATAGGCAGAAAAGCTGCCCGACAATGGTGGAGGCAGGGTTATATAGAGTTCATGAATATGGAGGACTATATAGCACAGGTTTTCTACACCTCTACTGATAATCTCCTGCTGATAAAACAATGACTCGATCAAAACTGCGGCAGTTAGTGACAGATCGCTGGATTCAGGGTCTCTGTATTATGGTGCTTTCAGATTAGGTGGCAAAATCCTGGTGACCGCTTTCCTTTTACAGGATCTTTAGAGGAGAGGCAGCATCTGTCTGTGCTATGTTCAACATTTCATACATTCACCAATTCATTAAAATTCTGCTTTTCTTGAAATGTGATCCTCCCTGGGATTTGAACTCACACTCTCTTACATGGCAGGTGGAAAGCTTCATTGCTGAGGTTAGGAGGATTTGCTCTGCTTTAATTTCAAAATGATGTTCTTCTTCTTTATAAGCCCGTTGTACTGATATATAGTGATAAAACTCTATATGCCAATACACCTCTGTATACTAAATGTATATATTTACATTTCACTATATGTTTTTACAATTTTCCACAGTGTTTGTGCATATAGATATATGTACGTTGTATACAGTGGGGAAAATAAATATTTGATACACTGCAGATTTTGCAATTTTTCACACCTACAAAAAATGGAGAGATCTGTAATTTTTATCGTAGGTACACTTCAACTGTTAGAGGCAGAATATTAAAAAAAATCCATAAAAATCACATTGTATGATTTTTACACAATTAATTTGCATTTTATGGCATGAAATAAGTATTTGATACAATAGAAAAACAGAACTTAATATTTGGCACAGAAACCTTTGCTTGCAAATACAGAGGTCAGACGTTTCCTGTAGTTCTTTACCACATCTGCACACACTGCAGCAGGGATTTTGGCCCACTCCTCCATACAGATCTTCTCCAGATCTTTCAGGTTTTGGGGCAGTCGCTGGGCAACATTGAGTTTCAGCTCCCTCCAAAGATTTTCTATTGGGTTCAGGTCTGGAGACTGGCTAGGCCACTCCAGGACCTTGAAATGCTTCTTACGGAGCCACTCCTTAGTTACCCTGGCTGTGTGTTTCGGGTCATTGTCATGCTGGAAGACCCAGCCATGAACCATCTTCAATGTTCTTACTGAGGGAAGAAGATGGTTGGGCAAAATCTCATGATACATGACCCCATCCACCCTCCCTTCAATACGGTGCAGTCAATCTGTCCCCTTTGCAGAAAAGCACCCACAAAGTATGATGTTTCCCCTACCATACTTCACGATTGGGATGGTGTTCTTGGGGTTGTACTCATCCTTCTTCTTCCTCCAAACATGGCGAGTGGAGTTGATACCAAAAAATTCTATTTTGGTCTCATCTAATACATTACCTACTCTCATGCCTCCTCTGGATCATCCAGATGGTCATTGGTGAACTTCAAAAGGGCCTGGACACGTGCTGGTATGAGCAGGGGGACCTTGCGTGCACTGCAGGATTTTAATCCACAACGGCGTAGTGTGTTACTAATGGTAATGTTTGAGACTGTGGTCCCAACTCTCTTCATTGACCAGGTCCTCCTGTGTAGTTCTGAGCTGATTCCTGAGCTTTCTCAGAATCATCCTTACCCCACAAGACGAGATCTTGCATGAAGCCCCAGACAGAGGAATATTGACAGTCATCTTGCGTTTCTACCCTTTTCTAATAATTGTGCCAACAGTTGTTGCCTTCTCACCAATCTGCTTGCTATTGTCCTGTAGCCCATCCCAGCCTTGTGCTGGTCTACAATTTTGCACCTGGTGTCCTTAGACAGCTCTTTGGTCTTAGCCATGGTGGAGAGGTTGGAGTGTGATTGATTGAGTATGTGGACAGGTGTCTTTTATACAGGAAATGAGTTCAAACAGGTGCAATTAATACAGGTAATGAGTGCAAAGTAGGAGGGTTTCTTGAAGAAAAAACTAACAGGTCTGTGAGAGCCAGAAATCTTTCTGGTTGGTAGGTGATCAAATACTTATTTCATGCAATAAAATGCAATTTAATTGTTTAAAAATCAATGTGATTTTCAGTTTTTTTATTTCTAGATTCTGTCTCTCATACTTGAAGTGTACCTACGATAAAAATTACAGACCTCTTCGTTCTTTGTAGGTGGGAAAACTTGCTAAATCGGCAATGTATCAA
Organism: Phyllobates terribilis; assembly: GCF_046119375.1. NCBI lineage: Eukaryota > Metazoa > Chordata > Amphibia > Anura > Dendrobatidae > Phyllobates > Phyllobates terribilis. The sequence goes on from NW_027362763.1 coordinate 569,813,770, forward strand.
ATACTTATTTTCCCCACTGTATATGTTCTGCACTTTAACTCTCTAAGGAGCAGCAATTTTTCGGTTTTGTGCTTTTGTCATTTTCTTCTCTGAGTAAGGCTCAGTATTAGAGCAGATATGTCACCTTCCTTTTGGCATGGAATAAACATTGAAGGATGTGCATTTTTGTTTAGCTAAAATGGAGGCAGCATATCCTTCAGCATTGAAATGTGCGGTTTCCCTGCACCTTTTTCACACTACCTCTGCCGATATCACTGCAGGTCCTCCGCATTCAATGGGAACATAGACTATTGTTTTTTTTTTTGCTTTTCCTTAATGACTACTTGACGTATACAATGTTGGTAGTCACAGACACTACTCTCGGAATGGCTAGTGTTGTTTACATTAGTAGATCTTGCCAATCTGTGAACTGAAGTGTCTTGTACTTCTCAGCAGAGTCGGACTGGCCTGGCGGGCAACAGGTGAAATGCTTAGTGGGCCCCAGAGAAAAGGAAAAAAAAAAGTTTTTAGTGGCGCAGGCCCTTTAAAAACGCATGAGGCAGGGGCGCGCACACACAGACCTGACCATGGCCGGTGTCAGCACCTGGCGCACCCAGGCAAGTACCGGGGCTGAGGGGGGAACGCAAGTACCGGGACCCAAGGGCGCTCTGCTCTGTGACAGGCCGTGCGCTGACGTCACATAGCAGTTACGTTAAATGGCCGCGGGCCTATCAGAGGCCGCACGCTGACGCCTGCAGCCTCTGATAGCAGTGACATTGAAAGGCCGCCAGCCTATGTGACATCAGTGCGGCCTGTCACAGAGCAGAGCGCCCCCCGTCACAGCTGCAGTCGGGGGCCATTTTAATGACCACGCCGAATATGAAGCCACTAGAGGACACCGGGGGAGTGCAGGAAGGTGAGAAGAATCTTTTTTTTTTTTCCCCCTCAGTGATTAGGCAGGGTAGTGGACATACAGGCTGACATACGGGCCTACGATGGGGACATTATTACTGGAAGGGGCCCAGGATGGGGACATTGTTAAAGTAGACGTAGATGGGGGAAACATAGGGGTCTAGGATGGGGACACTAAGGTGCCCAGGATCTGGGACCTTATTTAATAAAGGGGTTACATAATTACTGTATGGGGGTCAGGATGAGGAACATACATTATTGGTTTATGGTGTCAAGTGGGGACATAATTACTGTAGGGGCCAGTCAGGGGACATTGTTACTGCTTTAATTTGATTTACTTTTGAAGATACTGTCTTCCATGAGAGGTAAAAAAAAGGGGGGGTCCTGTTACTGTGCAGGGCGGCACTGTAGTTTTTTTTTCTTCATCTGACTGGAAGTCGGGGAAAAAGTGGGGAATGTGCTCTAGAAGTGATCAGCTATTTATAACTGTGTCATATTTTCTGCAGAGATGAGTACTGACTGGATAAAGTGATGGCGGTCTGTGTCAGATGAAGAAGAAAAGCGAAGATGAAGGACTTCAACTGCTGACGTCACTGGTGAGGCAGTGTGTTACCTGTACACTGACACTATACACTGTATACTATGTACAGATGTGCTATGTATAATGTCACTGATGCTCACTGTATTACCTGTACACTATATATAGAGCTTCTGTGTATAATGGCTCTGGTGATCACTGTATTACCTGTATACTACATATACATGATCTCTGTATATGCTGTAATGTCACCGGTGATCCCTATATTACCTGTACACTGAAACTATATACAGAGCTCCTGTGTATAATGTCACCAGTGGTAATATTAGTGTTATTAGTATTGTGGTTTTTATTAATGATCAGTATTGTAGTATTCGGTCACTATGTGGTGGTAATATCTGATCTGGTCAAGGTATGGCAGTATTTGTCCCTAGTATGTGGTATTATTCGGTCACTATGAGGTGGTAATATGTGATCTGGTAACGGTGTGGCAGTATTTCTCGCTTGTATGTGGCATTTTTAGGTCATTATGTGGTGATAATATGTAGTCTGGTCATGGTGTAGCAGTATTTGTTCCCTGTATGTGGTATTGGTCTTGGTATAGTGGATTGTGCTGTGTATGCACTTGCAGGTGTTCTACGATGAAAACAAGTAGCCACCTATCCTATGGCCATGTTCACACATTCGGTATTTGGTCAGGATTTGTAAGCCAAAAGCAGTAGTGGGTGATAAATGCAGAAGTGGTGTCATGTTTCTATTATACTTTTCCTCTGATTGTTCCATGCCTGATTTTGGCATACAAATACTGATGTAAAATACTGACCAAATACTGAACGTGTGAACGTGGCCAAAGGATAACTGATAATTCTTATTGCTTGGTGGGGGTCCAACTGCTTGGACCTGCACCGATTTGCAGAATGTGAAACTTTTATCCCCATTAGTATGGAGCGGTATGTACGACTCGACCACTGATCATTCATTCCCTAAGGAGCTGCGCTTGGCTTTTTCTGAAAACCCCCAAAAAGGATGAATGCAGCTGTGGTCAGACATCCCATCTGCCGCTCCATTTTAAAATGGGGATAAAAGTGTCCTGTCAGGGATAAAAGTTCCCCATTCTTCCGATCGGTGCGGTTTCCAATGGTTGAATTCCACTGATCAATAAGCCATCACCTACCTAACCTGTGGATCGGTGATAACTTGTTTTCATAAAAGAACCCTTTAAAGCAAACTACAGTAATTGTATATCCCAGTTATTGGGTGCACACAGTAGATGTGCCAGAGTCACCTGTGTTTTACAGTCGATGCTCCACTATAAGGCCATGGCCCCACTATCAGTATTTGGTTAGTATTCAGTCATATATTTTCTCAGGAGTGGGAGCCAAAATCAGGAGTGGGTAATAAATGCAGAATTGGTGACTTGTTTCTATTATACTATAAGCAGGTACCAGAACGTAACAGCAGAGACACAGGCGGAGCAAAATTATATTTCTTTTATTTAACAACTAATATTAATTGTAAAACATGTATTATATGGTAACAATTGCTTTACAATGTTTGATAGTAAAATAAGCAGTAAATCACATAACAGAATAAATTATCAGAATACACTAGAATTCAGGGGCTGGTAGTTTAAAATGATCTACTGGAGGGAAGGAGAACTAGATTGTCATTAACTATACTGGGTGAGGGGCAGTCTTTTAAAGCTTTGGCAATACTCTGTTCCTATCACAACTCGCTGCCTGTTTCCCCTGTAACTCTCTATCCACTTTTGCAATGTTGGCATCTGGTGTCTGCTGGTCCCCGTCTGACTACTGTCTTTCCCTCTATCCGGGCCCGGTACCATATGTCTCTTTCAGAGGTAACGGCCGGTCTCGCGTGTCCTTCCTGGTTGCCAGCCCGACTGTGAATCTCTGATCTGACGCCTCCGGAGCTTCTGCAACGTCCTGTCACTGGTGCACACGTCTGAGAACCGTGCCGCCGCATCATGTTTCCGTTCTGTCGACCGACGTTAAGGTTCCTCACCCGAGTGACTAGCGTCGCTCAGATCTTTGGGGCTTGACTGTCGACGTCTGCACTGGGAACCTAGACTGGCGTCGCTCAGGTCTTCGGGGCTTGACTGTCGACGTCTGGGTGGATAAGTGTGGCACCCCGAGGGCTCGGTTGCTACAGAGGTATCGCATCTCAGTTAGAGGTGTGGTATCTCACTTCCAGGTAAGGATGGAGTGTGGATCAAGACCCTGACGGCTGCATGCATTACACCACATTTCCGGGGGACAGCTCGACGGTGCTCCCAGCAGCGAGCACGACAGACCATGTCCCTGGCTGGAGTGGGAGGGAGGGAACACCCAGAACAGGGGGAACCCAGTAGTGCAGGAGCAGAGAGGAAGCAGTTCCTGGATGCACAAGAGAGAGATATAAAAGGTGGGGACCATCTTAGGGAGTGAGTTCTGTCAGAGGAGAAGGCAGGGAGCAGAGCTGCTGCATGGGCTCTGCTCCCTGGGCAGGCCTAGCACAGAGGCCAGAGCCTGAGGGAAGAAAGAAGGGGAGCAGGGAGGCTCCAGGAACACCGAGGAAGGAGGGACCCCAGGGGTGCAGAATGGTCAGTAGCCACTGCACGCCCGAATTCACCTGAGTGGAGGGGTCAGGCCGCAGAAGGGGAACCGGATCCCTAAATTGATGGAGGAGAAACTACACTCAGCCAAGAACCGGAGGTTGCGACCATTCATTGGTGCAGCCCCCTGCTAAACCTTATAGGAAGGCACCACATAGGGCCCAGGGAAAACGGCTGGCACGTTATCCCGACAAGGTCCGAGGCAGCCGGACAGAAGTGAGGTCACTGGTGGGGTATGAGAGGCCAGAGAAAGGAAACATAAAGGGGCCCTGTGAAGCGCTTCTAAATTACCTGGTGGTTGATCGAGCCCCTCACCTGGTGAGCGCAGCACGGCTCGGGAAGTCCTTGCTGACAGAAGTGACCTGGATAACAACTGTGAGTAAAAGACCCTGGACTGCATCATTGGACTCTGTGTGATTACTGCTGCGCCTGTACCATCACTCCCATCCTCCACTTACACTGCCCTGGGGCTACACTCCTCCCGTGGGGAGTTATACCATTCCTGTGCTGCACACCAACACCAGCCTCAGCGGCCTGCTTGCAGTGGCGGTCATCCCTGACCGCAATCCACGGGTGGCGTAGTCGGACATTCAAAACACTGATAAATAGACTGCCACAATTTGGTCTGACCACCCTGAGCCACGGGATCGGGTTGCCACTACTACCCCAGCATCGTACAGAAGCCCGGTTCTGGGTGCCCCACGGCCCAGGGGGTGAGTCATAAGCGGCACTTTTCTTCCTGACAGGAGCACTGGACACTGCTGTTGCTCCTCCCATATCTCTCTTCGGCATCAGAATCACCTCAGAACTTGCACACGTGCTGTTTTTCTCCACAGATCATTTCCCTTACAACAATGTACCTAGAGTCCTGATCAAACTGCTCCCCTCTGCCACGCCGCCATGCTGTTCTGGTTCCACAGTGCCTTGTCTCCTTACAATACCTTTTCTCTATTTGTTCCTCACCTGGTTTTGGCTCCCACACCTGAGAAAAAATACTGACCGAATACTGACCAAATACTAATAGTGGGGCCTTGGCCTAACAGGGATAATGGCTAACAGGTATTTGCATATAGCTGTAGGGTAAGCCCCTAGAGTCAATTTTCCCTGTGGGCCCCAGACACCCCAGTCCAACCCTGCTTTTGAGGCACAACAAGAATGGTGATTTTAAAATTTCACAGATTTCACAAGACTTCATCTAAAAAATCCTTTAACCTATGTCAGCCTGAAAAATAGTAGCCTCCTTTTTCTTTTTAAATTTATACACAAGAAGGGTGACATTACATTTCTATGAAATACCAAAGCCCTGAAAGAAAAAGAAGACTTTCACCCAGTCTGAAACAAAAGTAGAACAAAGAAGGTAGCAAATTAATTGGTTTGTTAATTTGGTATAACATGTTCAGTATTTGGTGAGATTTTTACATCAGTATTTATAAGCCAAATCCAGGAGTGGGTGATGAATACAGAAGTGGTGGCGTGTTTCTATTATACTTTTCCTCTGGCTTATAAATACTGAGGTAAAAACTCACCAAATACTCCACGTGTGCACGTGGCCTTAGGACAATTCTTCCTAGGAAAATGCATACAAAATAGTTCTCTAGAAGGAAGGAAGGAAACTATTTTTTTTTCTTTCTGTAGGAAGTAGACCCAATCTTTGCTGAAAGTAGACGAAGAACATTTCACTGAGCCAACAGGCAAAAAAGGAATTTAAAAGATTATAAAAACTTTGCTGCTTTCGTACATAAGTTCTGTCTGCTATTGCAATTCCACTCCTCTGAGGAAAATGGAGCTGATCTTCAAAATCACTCAAAGCCTTTGGACAGGTGTGGCACTGTTTTTAGAATGCCGCCATAGTTTCTTATCCAATACAATCCTTTTATTATTTACTCAGGCATTTGTTTGCATCATAGTCACATTGACAGCTTGAAGATTTAGTAGACAAAAAATTAAACATAGCTGCAAATGTCAGGCAGCTGCTGCCAAGCCAAATATAACAATGGGATGTGTCAAAAATGGTTTAGGCACACACTAACATTGTTTTAACCTTAAATATGTAAAAAACATGGTACTAAGGCCCCAGCAGGAAGACTTATACCGGATCACAGAGTTTACATACAACACCCCCTTTTCTCTTCTTGTAGGGTTTTGGTGCATTTACTAATTAGAAAAAGAAACTATGGTGAGAAAGGTAAAGGAGCAAGTCCAATCATAAGTAAAGATATGGCACCAAGTAGAATAGCAGATATAAAGACACAAGGCTAGCTGTGGTTAAAACACTGGGTAGTCGGAAGTCCATCGCAGTATAGGGGGCAGAGACCAAAACATAGATGAAAACTTGCTGTGGTTGGTAAATGCAATCCAGTTAAGGTGCATAAGGGCCACAGACAGGTGTTATGCTCTGTCACTTCTGATTAAAAATGGAAATTTACAAAGAACTGATAAATCATGGTAAATAGGAGGTTATAGAACAATATAAATCGACAACTATTAAAACAGTCACTTTCTCTATTGAGGTTGACATCTGATCCTGATTTCTGACAAAGGAAAAAGGCTTGCTATGTTTTACCATTAGCCCAACCTCATGATTGCTGACATTGTAAAGCCGACAGTCCTCGGCTGTCCAGTAATAACACGTGTTAGGGCATTCCTTAGTGTTTTATGTACATTAAAGGCTGGAATGTATTAGAATTACAGATATTTCACTCTCCGACAGCTAAAAGATCGAAGGTCCTCTAGTGGGAATAAAAAAAATAAATTACCTTAATCAAAATGAAATAACTAATTATGTAAATACAAAATAAAGTTATGAAATAGATAAATGCTCCCAATGCCATTCTGTGCAGGCCCAAACCATATGGGCACAGAATTGCTTATCTGATGGGAAAACTACATGTGAGCAGCCAGACTCAGAGAGAAGACTAATGGCACACAGTTTAGGAGCAGGGTCAGACAAGTACTGAGGGTGCATGTCTCTGGGATCCCCATAGGTCAGGAGTCCCTTGAGACCTGTTGGGCACTCCACATTCACTTGTATGATTATAAGGCTGTTTCTAATTGTCGGTTTTATTGTTACTATGTACAATAATTAATAATATGGAATATAAACACAGCAACATCCATTTTATGTAGAAACCTATAAGTGGGCTATATATTAAGGCACTCCTGACAAATATGAATAATAGTAAAAGGCAGTCAATCAAGCAAATAAGGCCCAAAGGAGAGTAAATTTCTCATATACATAGTTAGTATCTACAGGAAACACCCCTCACACACATTTCGCCATCAGCTTCATCGAGGGGTGGAAGAAGCTGACGGCGAAACGTGCGTCAGGGTGTTTCCCGTTGGACCAACACACTGGTTTGCCTCTTTATTGTTTCCTTTTGACATTATTATTTTGCTATATGTACATACTCTTGTCCCTCCCAGCATGAATGACTTTGCATATCTTTAGGTGCCGTGTGGGATCTGATGCATACATGCGTGCTGTTTACTGTAGATACTAACTATGTAACACTAGCTTTGATTCTGCATGCTGGTTGCATCATATCCCACAGTGTTACTTTCAGCTATATTGTATATGAGAAATTTCCTCTCCGTTGGGCCTTATTTGCTTGATTGACTGCATCTTACTATTATTCATATGAAGGGGTTTATGACTCATCTGTCTATGATAGGCACATTGCACATGTGAGCCCATGCATGTTATTGGGATATTGATTTACTTAAACTTCGATAGCTAATAAATGATCTTGTCTGATTGGGGCAGATGATAAATATGCTATACGTGCTCTGAGGCATCCATTTCTGTTTTATATCTCCTTTCAAACTTTTTTTAAATGTATGTTTTTTATTGTGTGTTATTTAATAAACTGACTGTTTTTGATTCTGGCTGTGATGCTCCATGTTTGATGTAGGAACCAATTTATATGCTTTGGTAACTTCTGTGTGGATTTCAATAAATGCAGCAGCTGCTGTCACCCACTGTAAAATAAAGAAAATTTGAAGAATTCTAAAAAAAAATTATAATATGTCTATGCTACATCACAATAAAATAAAAGTATAAGTGATCATATTGCAACCTGCAAGTTGCTGCGCCTGCAGCAGACAAGACACAAGAAATCTTACAGCTTTGGCTTTTTTTTGTAATTTATATATGTTGAGATTACCGCATTCACTTTCATCATATAATGTAGCATAGGCATATGAACTTGTTGCCAATGCAATATGCCACTGCCAAAGTAGATATGTAGCCCTATTGCCCAATTTCACTGATCAGCACTAAAGGGGGAATTCCCATCACAGAAAGTGACAGTATATTGCTGGGATATACTTTCTCTACTTGATTGATGGGGGGTCCGACATTTAGGTACCTCACCAATCCGCAGGATGATGTTGATGATCTTCTTCACAGATTTTTGCTCATATTCACTGATTGGGGTGTTCCTCAGTTTCTATACAATCAGTGAACAGAACTGTGTTGCAGACATTTGCACATTCTACTGATGACCACCTTCCTCCTGCGATCGAGGGGTGGGAAAATGTGCCATAACATTAATAAATGGAAAAACCGGTTTCGGCTGCCAATACAGCACATTTGGGTGACATCTTATAACCTATGGTGAGTTATGCCAGCAGTACATCTATATATACCAGTGATGACCGTCACACATTATCTTATTCTTACAGCACAGACACCATAACCATAAATTAGGGTAGTATCTCTTTAAATGATTATATCAGAGGACTGGGTGCTTATTGGAAGGAGTTGGTGTCATTTCTCAAATTATTTCTAACAGTATCAAATTATTTTACTTATGCAATTTATACAGTAAATTCAGTCTGTCACAAAACTGGTGTTATCTACGCTATCTTACCTAAAAATTGACTCCATTTTGAGAAAATAGAGCATCTATATATTTCAATCTTCTCATCGAGTGAAGGGAATAAACCAAACAATTACATACATATTTCTCTCCCCATCAAGTCATTATCTGTACCCACATGAACACTTCTTTTATCATATCAGACTGATAGAACCGAGTCATAAAGAGTGACTTTATCTGCATTATAATCTGGAGGTGTGTCATAGAGAAAAATGTAGCCGAATACTGTTTTCTACTCTTCCCCTAATACGTACATGACATAACTTTCTTCAGCCTCCATTGTTGCTGCTTGTTAGCTAAACCTAATTATGACACCTTATATACTACATATATTAACATTTTTCTTTAAAAATCTATTTTAATTCTTCACTATAACTGTATGAAAGAAAAATGTCATTTTTGCATTCGGCACAAATATAGCAAAAGCATTCATGTACCATCATAGTGATCGTCACCATATTCTCATTATTATGTACTCCTGTTAACAAATATTTAGGCCTACATGTAAAAAAGGGCTAAACACATAAAAAACACCAAACAAATCACTTGCCTTCTAAATAAAAAAGTAGCAAGCATTTATTACACAGATTGGTAGATCATACCATTTCCATTCTTTTTAAAAGTTGTTAGCTTTGTAGACCATTACAACCCCCTCTAAGGTCCCCTAATTCCATCCACTAATGTCTTTTCCCCATACAATGAAAATAGTCTTTCCCAATCCATTATTATAAGGAAACATAACTAGGAATGTGCAGAAACATTACTGTTGCCCATGCATACCATCAAAGAGAGAGAGGATGGCATTCTTTACCTGGCTCGGCCGTGTCCAGCCCTGTTTGGGGGGTAGCACACTCACTGTCTGTTGCTTTGCGTTTCTTCGACATCTGCAGAGTGATCTTCGAATTGTGGTGCTTCAGGGATGACGGATTGATTGAATGGTAGTGTGAGATGACAAGAATACTCTTTGCTATGGGGAGAGAGAGACTTTGGAGTGGCTGGAGAGCAAGTAGGAGGCAGGGACTATGAGGAGAAATTCTACAAATCACAATTCCATCAATGCAATTCTCTATTCTATTTCTCTCCTGTTTTCCCGCTGCTGGAGATAAAACATAGGAGTGATTGGGAGTGAAGGCATGGACATAGTCCTCACTAGCAGTGGGCATTCTTTACTGGAAAATTGGAGAAGTGCTGAAACATCGTCACTCAAATTCTAGTTTTCCAAGTTCCTGATAATAGGTCACGTGTCTTTTTCGCCACTATAGCACATCTCAAGGTAAGTCTCAGATAGAGAGGCGACAGTGTCCTACTGCCTACTCCACATATGGCTCCAACACTGCACCTGCAGTCAGCAGTACTCATCTTCATAGACTTCCTGGGAGCTGGATCCATCAACCTGTCATTGACCCTCCTTCCAGTCAAAGCCAACAGTGTGCTCTGTGATGAAAAATTACTATCAAATAAGTTCAACTCCAAAGTTACAGAACACATACACACATAGATACACAAATACATACATGCATATATGTTGTACTGGATGACTTTGTAGAGAACTCCTAGGCTGCTGCTATAAATGGTATCAATTGTAACCAAGCAAAAGTGCCAGTTACCTGTGTTAATGAGGCATCTGCTCCTTTCTTCATTGGCTTCTGTTGGAGGAGATCTTCAGCTGCATCTGACTGTACGGCGATCCTAAATTAAAGTGTCTGTGTATCGTTATATATGTAATATATGGAAATGCACTATATAAACTGCCCTTCCAGCAACAGAATAACGGCAGAAATCAGTTAAGCAGTAGTCCTGGCAGTGCCAGTGTTATCCTTGGAGCTGCCTGGCGTCTCTGTGAAGTTAGGAGTTTGTCTTGTGCAAGAAACTGAGGTTTGGGCGAATCTCATGTCCAACAGGAGGCAATGACGTCAGCATCTCCACTGCTACAGCTGCCATTCATTGAAATGTTAATGGATCACAGACGCAAGCAGCCGGAACGCGTCATGATGGCAAGCACTCTCACCGTGGCTATAAGATGCCAGGTCAAAAGCTCGGTTCCATGTAGCTCATTGTGATACCATTGGCAGAAAGTTTACACACACTGAGACGCACCTACTATATGTGTATTTGAGTTAATACGTATTTACGTATATGTTCCACTGCTTTCTACAACATTTTCCCACAGTGCAAGGCTTTCTGCACACAAGAGCAGTGCCTCCCAGAAGCTCCTCTCCCCCCCACCACTTCTCTGCAGCCTGTGCTGACGTCAGAGATGTCTGCGTCAATGCCGCCTCCAGTGACATAAATGGCCCCCACTCTCCTGTGCTCCCTTTTCTGAATGAGAGCCTAATGGGATTTTTATTATTCCTTATCGTCCTCCGGCAGTATGCTGGTATATTCTTTTACCCTGTAACCAACAGAAGAGACAAAGTTAATAAGCAAATGAAGCAAGCAATGAAACATAACCACAGCCATATATCCCCATAAAACTATGTCCCAAAAAAATCACAATCACATTTTTTTTCTTCTGCATTATTGGCAGAAGAATTTATTTTTTCTATTTTTTTATCTTCTTTTTTCCCCTTTCTTTTAGGTTCAAGCTCCCAAAAGTGTTCTGATGTGCATTATGTTCATTTCTCCCTTGCAAGTGTTTGCTGCGGGAAGAGTTAACAGCTTTCAGGAGGCGGCACCACAAGCTCACACTGACAAGTGCATCAGCCCTTCCAGTCTGTTCCCTGTCTTAAGGTACTGGTTATAATGGAGTAACTCAGCCAAATAAGCGGGGCCAGGATCCAGGATTGTAAAGCTCAGCATATAGAGAATGTGTACTCTGCTCTAATGAACCTCCTTTGAAACCTTCTTTAGCTCATTTTCCCTAGGACTAGTGATTTCTAGTCAGTATGCTACTGGTGTACCTAAGCCCCAGAATAGGTTATCATTCTTGGGGCCCACCATACAGCTAAATAGAAATAATGTAAGACATGACAAAGAATGCAACAGAAAAAAAAATGAACACAGTAACTGTTTCGTTGGGACAAAGCTTACGGAAGTAACTTTAAAAAAAAAGGTTTAATAGTAGCACAACTCCCCATTTATCTATACAGCTAATAAGTTAAAAAAAAACACAGAACACCAACTGTTGGAAAAAATGGCTTACAATGTTAATTAAGGGTTACTTTAATGTACTTTGTTGAATAAATATTAAACCCAGGGGCGTACCGTACATAGAGGCAGCCCATGCAGCTGCTATGGGGCCCCGTGAGACAGGGGGGCCCGATGTGAAACAACATCAGACCCCTCCATCCCGCATCACAATCCTAAGGATGCAGATACTGTTGAAAACAAACAGGCTCGTTCAGAACCACCAGAAACGCTTAAAAAACACATGGTAGAAGGCCTGCCATGTTCCCCAATGATAATCCCCATGTGCTGTGCACATGCTGCGGAAATTTCCGCTGCAGATTATCATTGCGGAAAAAAATGCAGCACTACCAATTATTTTGCGCAAGTGCTGCGTTTTCACCGCCATAGACTTGCATTAGACCGCATGGATTATGCATCACTGTATATGTAGATGCGCATTCCATGCGTTCTAATGTGCGGATGGTACCCATGTCTAGAGAAAAGGAGACTCTCCTCCGGACCCTGGTACCATAGAAACTGTAAAAAAAAGAATAAAATAAAAAATAAATATATACTTACCTTCTGGCGGCTCCTGCTGCACTCCTCCTTGCTTGCTGGCAGTTCGCAATGTACTGAAGGACCTGCGCTGACGTCAGAGTCATGTGACGGATCACGCAACGCTGACGTCGGCAGGTCCTTCAGTCTACTGCTGTCGGCAGCCGGGACAGTGAAGCAAGACAGCGCGGGCCATCGGAGGGTAAGTATAGATTTATTTTTTTAGTTTTTGACATTTTCTCGGGTCACACTACACTGTGTTCCAAATTATTATGCAAGAAGTGTTTAGGAGTGATAAGGTAAGAATTTTTTTGTTTGTCAGTTAAACTCATTGATGGTGATGTGTGTCATGGCTCTTTATATCACTGTAAGCAATTGCAGACATCTGTGCTAGATAGTTTGGCAGGTGTGTCCAATGAAAGGCAAGACTACTTAAGAAGGCTGTCCCACATTATTAAGCAGCCTACATTTTCTGTCAAAATGGGAAAGAAAAAGGATATGTTGGCTGCTGAGAAGCAACAAATTGTGGAGTGTTTAGGTCAAGGCATGACTACAATCAACATTGCCAAGACACTTCATCGTGATCATCGCACAATCAAGAAGTATGTAGCTGATTCACAGTACACACGTGTGCGTGCTGATAAGGGAAAATTGAGGACTCTTTCCTACAGGCAATTACGTCAGGTTAAAAGAGCAGCAGCAAAAAAGCCTTGTCATAGCAGCAGACAAGTTTTTGAAGCTGCTGGTGCCTCCAACGTCACCCGAACAACAAGATGCAGGGTCCTTCAGAGGTTTGCAGCTGTGCGTAAGCCATCCTGTCGACCTCCTCTATCCACTGTACACCAGCAGAAACGGCTCCAGTGGGCCAAACAATATGTGTCACCCTGGCCTGGATGCCACAAGTGTAATTAAAGCTGTGTCTGAGAGCAAGGGGGCCCTTCTCTAGTCAGGGGAACATTAGCATGCAATGCCTCCTGTCTCAGGCCAGTAGGGGGAGCTGGCTGCCCCTATAAAAGCTGGTGCTGGGGGCAGGGTTAGGGAGAACTTGACGGCCTGTCTCAGGACTGAGACTTGTCCCAGAGCAGAGCAGGGACAGACAGTTGCACTGCACCTAAGAGGAAGTGTGGCAGGAGGAGAGCCACAAGCCAGAGACAAGAGGCGAAGAGAGCCTGTCTTGGCAGAAAGAGGACTTAATTTACCAGACTTTGGTGTCTGAAGCTGGAAGGATTCCACATCCCCCAGCAGATAACCAGTCCGCAAGGGACTGTATATTCCTTGGCCTAAGAAGCCTGGAGGCCCTGCCACAACCGAAGGGACCAGTAAAGCCGTACCAGGCTGGGAGCAGAAAGGAACCCACGTCGCAGGCCATACAGGCGGGAATACACGGAAAGCTCGGAAACGTGGGCTGTTACCCTATAACGAGGAGATAGCCAGAAGGAGCGCAGAAAGCACGGTAGGCCTACACCCTCACCCTGACCAGGGCCAATTTCCCCGTTGCTCTCAAACATCCAGGTCCCCTCCTAGCTGGGACTGTTTATGGGTCAGTTTACCTGTTTCAGTAAAGACCCTGGACTGCAACCTATTGTCTGTGTGCTCCTTCGCGCCTCCAGCACTACCGGTACTGGGACTCTCACCACCATCACTCCCACCATCCATTATACTGCCCTGGGGCCGCACTCTTCCCGTGGGGAGTCATACTACCCTAGCTGCACACCTCATCAGCCCCAGCGGTCTGCATGCAGCGGCGGTTCCTAATAACCACAATCCACGGGTGGCGTAGTCGGACATAATCAACAACACGTAACGGACTACCACTGGCCTGACCACCCTGAGCCACGGAACCGGGTTGCCACTACTACTCCCATCGTTCCCCCTATTGCCCGGATCCGAGTGCCCCACGGCCCAGGGGGCGAGTCAGCTTTGGCGTAGTCGGCAGGATTTCGTGCCCGCAACCACCGGGTACTGCATGCCTGAAAAAGACTTTTGTAACTTACCTGTGGCGAAGTTTCCCGCCGTCCGGAGTCGTTTCCCGCCATCCGGAGCCGATTCCCGCCATCAGACGCCATCTTGGACCGTTTCCCGCCATCTTCTGCCGTCTTCCCGCCATCCGCAGCTGCTTCCCGCCATCGGACGCCATCTTCAGAACGCCGAGCAGGAAGAAGAGGGGCGTGGACGCCGAAAGCGCGCGAGACCCGAAGCTCCGCCCCACGCACCGACGCTGCGCAAGGTCCTGGAAGGGAGAGAGCAATGCTGACGTCATCAGGACGCGACGCAAGGTCCTCGTCCAGAGCATCAGCAGCGGAGCCGCGACCTACAGATGAGGATCGTCGGAAGGTAGGCCACGCTTAACTAGGGGGGAGGAAGATGTCGGACACAGAGGCACCCACTACCACCAACGCAGCTGCAGCAGCAGTGATGCCCTTTTCCCTGCCCTACATCCCTGGAGCGGCCTGGCTGCCCAAGTACTCAGGGGAGCCCCATGCCCTAACTGACTTTAAGGAAAGGCTGTACAGTTTGTTCCAAGTTTACCCCCTGACAGAAGAACAGAAGGTCAGCATACTAACAGGGCAGTTAATTGGCGCAGCCCAAAGGGAGGTAAAATCATGGCCCACTGAGGAGAAAAGGACTGTGAAGGGTATTCTGGCCCGGCTGCGGGGTACCTTTGACACACGTACCTTCGCTGAGATTAAAATGAGGTTCTATGGATGTAAGCAGCGGGCACAGGACAGCATCAGAGACTATGCCCTAAATCTGCTGGAAGCCTTGAGGGCTATTCAACAAACTGACCCTGGCAGTGTGCAGGAAACGGATAAGCTGCTAACAGAACAATTCATAGAAGGTCTGCTGTCTAGCGCCCACAAGGCCCAACTGCGCCTCATGTTCTTTCAGAACCCCGACCTGACCTTTGCCCAATTTAAGGACAGGGCCATAAGGGTGCTCCGTGAATCTGCAACCAGTGGCGCTATAAACCCCCGGCGCCCTGCTCTCACCTACCACCAGGAGGCGGCGCCCTCCTCTATGGACTCCGTGGGGACTGATGCACAGGCCCTGAATCAAGCCCCGTCGAAAGACCTGCACCACCAAGTCCTGGAGCTGACCAGGAGCGTCACGGTGTTGACCAGGACCGTCCAGGCATTGCAAGTGGACCCGTCAAGACCCATCGAGCTGGCTTCAAGTCCGGAGGATGTCCCGTGGCGTCGACAGAGGAGGATCCCGTCGTTCCGAGGGAGGCCCACAGACCGCTACGCAGAGGATGGACAGCCCATTTGCCGTCGGTGCAACCAGCCCGGACACATTTCCAGGTACTGTAATTTAAACGGGTCCAACCTGGGGCAGAGGGCCAACCCCCAGGCATAAGATCACCAGGCCCTTATAATTGGCGTTATAAGTACTTTGGGGGGCGCCCGGTTTTACCCGTGGTGCTGGACGGTATCCCCATGAGCGCCTTGCTGGATACTGGGTCGCAAGTAACCACTATCCCTTATGTACTTTTTAAGCAGTATTGGACTGATGCTGATATCACACGGTATCCAGACAGTAACTTGAGCATCATCACCAGTAATGGCTTACCCGTGCCGCAGATGGGGTTCAAGGAGATGACCATTAAGATTGGTAAAGTTGAACTGCCGGCACAGGGAGTAATTATTGTGGACATTGACCGTCGTGAAAGTCACCCTAAAATAACTGTGGGTACTAATGTAATTGAAAATTGTCTTTCAGAGGTAAATGTAATTCTACAACAGGTGGCGGTGAATGCTAGTTCCAGCCAACAGAGAGTCCTCAACAAGGAGATAAAAGCCCTGATGAGACGGCAGCAGGTAGAACTGTCTGGTGGTGAGATCGGTAGCGTAAGACTGAGTGACCCATTCGCCATTTCCATGCCTCCCAAAAGTGAAATGATGATCTGGTGTCGGACTGCAATCGGGTTGAGAGGTAGGGACTACCAAGCCATGGTAGAATCCGTGTACACAGACAGCAGGCCCACCATTTTGACAGCCCGGGGGGTGGTTGATGTCCGTCATGGGAGGGTGCCCGTCCGCATTCTCAACATCGGGGAGAGGGAAGTACACTTACCCAGGTACGCTACACTCGCCAAACTGTTTGTTGTCGAACACAAAGCCATCAGGGCCGTGGAACCCTTGCCTCCATCTCCACAGGCGGAGGGTAATGGCTCCCAGAAACAAAAGGAGGACTGGTGCCAGAAACTCCATGTGGGTGCTGACTCCACTCCCCTGCACCAAAAACAAGGAGTCTACCGGGTGGTACAGGAGTACGAGAGAGTCTTTAGTAAGCACCCGCTAGACTTCGGCAGAGTAAAGGGGATAGAACACCACATCCCCACAGGGAGTCACCCACCAATAAAAGAGAGACACAGGCCTGTACCCCCTGCACATTATCAGAACGCCAAGGGCCTGCTAAGAGAAATGAAAGAAGCTGGGGTTATTAGAGACAGCTGTAGCCCCTGGGCAGCCCCCTTGGTTCTGGTCAAAAAGAAAGACGGCACCATGAGAATGTGCGTGGACTATAGACAAATCAACCGTATCACCCACAAAGACGCATATCCGCTGCCTAGAATAGAGGAGTCTTTAGCTGCACTAAAATCAGCTAACTTCTTTTCTACTTTGGACCTTACTAGCGGGTACTGGCAGCTTCCTGTGGCAGAGGCTGACAAGGAGAAGACCGCCTTCACCACCCCGATGGGACTGAGTGAGTTCAACTGTATGCCCTTCGGGCTCTGCAACGCACCAGGGACCTTCCAGAGGCTGATGGAATGCTGTCTAGGGCACCAAAACTTCGAGACGGTCCTCCTTTACCTGGACGACGTGATCGTCTATTCGAAGACCTACGAGGACCACCTAAAGCACCTGGCCGAGGTGTTCGAAGCCCTGGCAGGCTATGGCCTGAAGGTGAAACCATCGTAGTGTCACCTGCTGAAACCAAAGGTCCAGTATCTAGGGCACGTGGTAAGCGCGGAAGGAGTGGCCCCCGACCCTGACAAGGTCACGGCAATCAAGAGCTGGCCAAGCCCCTCGAACATCAAAGAGGTGAGACAGTTTCTCGGGTTGGTAGGCTACTACCGAAGGCTCATCCCCGGGTTCACTAAGATGGCAGCTCCTATGCAGGACCTCCTGATCGGACAGTCTAAGTCCAGAAGTCAAAAGCCACCCTTCAAGTGGGATAAGCCGGAAGAGGAGTCCTTCCGCCAGTTGAAGATGGCCCTCACGGGGGATGAGATCCTGGCCTACCCTGATTATGGTCAGCCTTTCATTCTCCACACAGAGGCCAGTAATGTGGGACTGGGAGCCGTACTGTCCCAAAACCAACAGGGCAGAGAACGGGTGATCGCGTACGCCAGCCGGAAGCTGAGGCCCACCGAGAGGAACCCGGAGAATTACAGCTCCTTCAAGCTAGAATTCTTGGCGGTGGTGTGGGCCGTGACGGAACGCTTCAAGCATTACCTGGCCTCCGCAAAGTTCACAGTGTACACGGACAGCAACCCATTGACACACCTAGACAATGCAAGACTGGGTGCCCTAGAACAGCGGTGGATGGCCCGTCTCTCCAACTATGACTTCGTGATCAAGTACCGGGCAGGCAAAACCAATGCCAACGCGGACGCCCTATCAAGAATGCCTCACTTACCTGAAGGTGACGAAGACCCAGAAGAGATGGAGGAGGTAGAACTCCCCGCGTTTCACCGGTATGGAGCCGCTCAATACTCCCACCGCGTGAAAGAGGAGGATCTAACAACCGTGATGATCAATCCCCTACCTCACCACAGCTGGGCCGAGACCCAAGATAGCGACCCTGCCATCCGTCTGGTGAAAGAACTGCTGACCCAGGAAGACGCCCGCATGGATCAGGATGCTCCAGAGGAAGCCAAGCAGCTATGGAAGGAGAAGAGCAAGCTGTTCCTCTACGAAGGCAAGTTGTGCAGAAGGATTGTCAACCACCGGACGCACGAGCTGACCTGGCAAGTCGTGGTTCCAAGGCGGGATGCAGCTATGGTCCTGGGAGCTTACCGGGACACTTTGGTTGGAAGAAACTGGAGTTCCTGCTAAGAGGAAGGTTCTTTTGGGTCGGCATGAGAGGAGCTGTAGAAAAATGGTGCAGAGACTGTGGCCCTTGTCACCTGAGGAGGAAGGACCGCACCAGCCAGAAGACACCCTTGAGGCCCATCGTCACCACGCAGCCTCTTGAGCTGGTAGCTCTGGACCACGTCAAATTGGCTCCAAGCCGGTCAGGATACATCTATGCCCTGACAATCGTGGACCACTATTCCCGTTTTCTAGTGGTGGTCCCGGTAAAGGACTTGACAGCCCAAACAGCGGCCAGAGCCTTCCAGCAATATTTCTGCCGTCCACACGGGTATCCGGAACAGGTCCTGACAGACCAGGGTCCAGCGTTCGAGGCTGAAATCTTCCAGGAGTTCTGCAACCTCTATGGCTGTAAGAAGATTCGTACAACGCCTTACCACCCACAAACCAACGGGATGTGTGAGAAGATGAACAATATAGTCATTGATCTCCTGAAGACGTTGCCCCTGGAGGAACGCAGCCTGTGGCCAGAAAAACTGCCGGACCTGATAGACCTATACAACAATATCCCGGTGAATGCTACAAACTGCACCCCGGCTTACCTAATGCGAGCTAGACCAGGTAAGCTGCCCGTAGACCTGGAGATGGGAGTCTTAATACCTGAGGACACCTCCCCGGATGCGGACTGGGATACGGAAAGGCAACTGCAGTACAAGAAGGTACAGGAGAGTGTGGAGAGGAGCCTGGCCCAGGTGAGAGAAAGGCAAGAAAGACTCTTCAACCAACACGCCCCTGCTGGTCCCCTAGAACCTGGTGAGCAAGTCCTAAAGCGAAAAAGAAGGCTACATAAGTTGGACGACCAGTGGGAAAGGGAACCCTACACCGTACTGCAGTCTGATCACGACAACCCGAAGGTGTGCGTGATCACCAAGGACGGAGGAGAAACCACTAGCACCGTCTCCAGAGACCACCTCAAAAGATGCCCCGAGCAACTCCGTAGTGCAGAAGAGGATCAGAGTGACCTTGAACCCGCAGAGGACAAGGAAGAAATGATCAGCACCGTTCTCGGAGAGTTCCCTCAGTCCTGGACTCACATAAATGATGCCATAGTGCTACCTGTCCTGCATTTCCTGCAACCGGCACAGCAACAACCAACACCAGAGCCGGAAGGTGAAGAGGAGCAAGCGGTTCCAGAGGCAGAAGAGCCTGAACCAGCAGCCCAGGAGAATCAAACCTCTGCTGACAGTGAGCCTGCCATGCCTGCGGTAAGCCAAAGAACCCGCAGACAGCTGCCTGCCCTACCTGTACACCCAGCTGGTAGCTGTACCCCTAACGCTAGTGGGAAAAGCAGAGTCAGTCCACCACCAGACAGTGGGTTAAGGAGGTCAACCAGGAGCACAAAGGGGCAGATACCCGCTCGCTGGAGAATATAGGATGTACTAAAATTGTAAATAACCCTGTTGCCAAATGTTGAATCGTTTGCAAAGTTACATGCATGTTTGGTAATACTCTGTTTCAGTTTCTTGCAGCTACCGTAAGGACTCACAGGTTATGGACTTTTTATAACCAGGACCTTGCATGGACTGCGTTCGGAGCCTAACCCAGGAATGAACTAAGACTGTGAAGGACTTGGGGTAGGACAGACCCCCACCTGGTTAAGGCTCCCCGTTGTATTGGTGATATGGACACCCGGTCACAGGCCACACTGTGACCTTAAGAACTCAATTTGTGCGTTGTCTGTCTATTAATGTTTTATTGTTATGCATATTGTCTTTGTTTACTGTTTAGTCCTGGAGTACTAAATTTCACTAGGGGGGGATGTGTCACCCTGGCCTGGATGCCACAAATGTAATTAAAGCTGTGTCTGAGAGCAAGGGGGAGGTTCTCTATTCAGGGGAACATTAGCATGCAATGCCTCCTGTCTCAGGCCAGTAGGGGGAGCTGGCTGCCCCTATTAAAGCTGGTGCTGGGGGCAGGGTTAGGGAGAACTTGACGGCCTGTCTCAGGACTGAGACTTGTCCCAGAGCAGAGCAGGGACAGACAGTTGCACTGCACCTAAGAGGAAGTGTGGCAGGAGGAGAGCCACAAGCCAGAGACAAGAGGCGAAGAGAGCCTGTCTTGGCAGAAAGAGGACTTAATTTACCAGACTTTGGTGTCTGAGGCTGGAAGGATTCCACATCCCCCAGCAGATAACCAGTCCGCAAGGGACTGTATATTCCTTGGCCTAAGAAGCCTGGAGGCCCTGCCACAACCGAAGGGACCAGTAAAGGCGTACCAGGCTGGGAGCAGAAAGGAACCCACGTCGCAGGCCATACAGGCGGGAATACACGGAAAGCTCGGAAACGTGGGCTGTTACCCTATAACGAGGAGATAGCCAGAAGGAGCGCAGAAAGCACAGTAGGCCTACACCCTCACCCTGACCAGGGCCAATTTCCCCGTTGCTCTCAAACATCCAGGTCCCCTCCTAGCTGGGACTGTTTATGGGTCAGTTTACCTGTTTCAGTAAAGACCCTGGACTGCAACCTATTGTCTGTGTGCTCCTTCGCGCCTCCAGCACTACCGGTACTGGGACTCTCACCACCATCACTCCCACCATCCATTATACTGCCCTGGGGCCGCACTTTTCTCGTGGGGAGTCACACTACCCTAGCTGCACACCTCATCAGCCCCAGCGGTCTGCATGCAGCGGCGGTTCCTAATAACCGCAATCCACAGGTGGCGTAGTCGGACATAATCAACAACACGTAGCGGACTACCACTGGCCTGACCACCCTGAGCCACGGAACCGGGTTGCCACTAGTACTCCCATCGTTCCCCCTATTGCCCGGATCCGAGTGCCCCACGGCCCAGGGGGCGAGTCAAATACATGAAGACTGACTTCAAAACTGTTTTGTTCACCGATGAGTGCCATGCAACGCTCGATGGTCCAGATGGATGGAATGGAGGATGGCTGGTTGATGTACACCCCATGCAAACACGGCTACGGCGCCAACAAGGAGGAGGCGGAGTAATGTTTTGGGCTGGAATCATGGGGAGAGAGATTGTCGGCCCCTTTAGGATCCCTGAAGGGGTAAAGATGAACTCCATAATGTATGATGAGTTTCTCAAACAGCACTTCCTGCCATGGTTCAAGAAGAAGAACCGTGCATTCTGCAGCAAGATCATTTTCATGCATGATAATGCACCGTCTCATGCTGCACATAACACATCTGCATCTCTGGCTGCTATGGGCATAAAAGGGGACAAACTTATGGTGTGGCCCCCATGCTCTCCTGACCTCAACCCCATTGAGAACCTCTGGAGCATCATCAAAAGGAGTGTCTATGATGGCGGGAGGCAGTTCACATCTAAGCAACAGCTCTGGGAGGGTATTCTGTCCTCATGCAAAACAATTGAAGCAGAAACCATCCAAAACCTGACAAATTCAATGGACGAGAGAGTTCAGAAGCTCCTTTCGAACAAGGGGTCCTATGTGCAAATGTAACATCACCTAGAATAAAGTTTTGAGTTGAAAACTGTTTGATTTCAGTTTGTAATAACCTACTAATGCTTATAATTAGAGATGAGCGTTGTTCTACTCGAACTGTTCGCCAATCTCAAATTCGAGCTGTTTTGGGCGGTGTTCGAGCCGGTCGGCGAACACGAACAATTTGAGAAAAATTCGGCTGTTCGAGGTTATGTTCGATAACTGTTCGTGCACCAAAATCATAACTGGATTTTTTCTCAGTAATGATGAAAATTAATGTTAATACGCAGTTTGAGTGTACAGCGGGGCGGGGGGAGGGGCAGGGGATGGATCTCTGCAGGAACAATGAAGATCTCCATTTTTTTTTCTCTTTCCCGCATTTGCAGTGGGGAGGTGCAATCTGTCAGCCTATCAGCAGCGCACACACGGAGCGAAGTGCTTTTTTTCACACAAGCAAGGGCATGTGTGATTGGCAGTGTATGTCACATGTCCTTGCCCTATAAGACCAAGCCATTTTCCCCGTCGCCACCATTTTCTCACTGCTGCAGCTGCGTGTTAGACGGCACCGCTGTTGCTGTGTGCGCTATACCTTGTTAATTTCAAGCCAATTTTCGCACAAATATACAGATAGCTTGGGAGTAGGGAATAGTTGTGATTGCAGTCCTTTTAAGGACTAGGTTACAGCATTTCCTACGACTTTTATCAAGCAGGTCTGTGCTCTTAAATAGATAGATTGTGGGAGTAAAGACTAATTGTAATTGGAGTCCTTTTCAGGACTAGGTTACATCAGTTCCTATCAGTTTTTGCCAGGCAGGTCTGTGCCAGTGCTGTGCAAGTTTTTTTCACAGCATTTGGCTGAATCTAGCAAAGCTAATCCTTTTTGGCCTATTGCAGAGTGTGTTAGTCAGTGGAGTAGCCTATCTGTGTTGCAAGATATACCACCTGTGTATAGAATACCAATTTTTTTACTGCACCTAGTGAAGTAAAATCTTTTGGGCATAGCATCATTCTATTAGTCCATCTATACTGACCTCCATCAGGTTGCAAATTAAAAATAATTTTTTTCTGCATCTAGCTCTGAAAAAATATTTGGGCTTCTAGCAGTGTGTGGGACTTGGTCTATTAGTCCATCTATACTGACCTCCATCAGGTTGCAAATTAAAAATAATTTTTTTCTGCATCTAGCTCTGAAAAAATATTTGGGCTTCTAGCAGTGTGTGGGACTTGGTCTATTAGTCCATCTATACTGACCTCCATCAGGTTGCAAATTAAAAATAATTTTTTTCTTCATTTAGCTCTGAAAAAATATTTGGGCTTCTAGCAGTGTGTGGGACTTGTTCTATTAGTCCTTCTATACTGACCTCCAGCAGGTTGCAAATTGAATATAATTTTTTTCTGCATCTAGCTCTGAAAAAATATTTGGGCTTCTAGCGGTGTGTGGGACTTGGTCTATTAGTCCATCTATACTGACCTCCATCAGGTTGCAAATTAAAAATAATTTTTTTCTGCATCTAGCTCTGAAAAAATATTTGGGCTTCTAGCAGTGTGTGGGACTTGGTCTATTAGTCCATCTATACTGACCTCCATCAGGTTGCAAATTGAATAAAAAAAATTTCTGCATCTAGCTCTGAAAAAATATTTGGGCTTCTAGCGGTGTGTGGGACTTGGTCTATTAGTCCATCTATACTGACCTCCATCAGGTTGCAAATTAAAAATAATTTTTTTCTGCATCTAACCCAGCCAATAGTTTTGGCCTAATACCACAGTTTGGCCACTCAGCTCTGCTCGGTTACCATCCATTGTTTTTTTGTGCAAACAACTCCAGAGTTGTGAATTAGTTAACCACCAAAATGAGTGGAAAAAGGCCTGCTGCTGGTGGAAAGGGGAATAGGCGTGTTGGGAAGGGGAAAAAAGGTTGTGTCCGTGGGGTAGGTGCAGAAGAAAGACCATCTTCCAGCCAAACTAAAATGTCTACTTCTTTTAGCGGACAATGTGATAAGATCCCTTTCTTACGGCCACGCCAATCGCTACAAATTCCAGATGAGGCACAAAAACAGCAGGTGCTTCAACGGATATCAAGTGCTCCTTTAAGTGGGCTCTCCTCCACATCAACTTCAACATCACAAATACTCCAGTCCTCAAAGGTGTCACCCAAATCGCACTTGCTTCCTCACAGCCCCCAAATCTCCAGCTGCCCGTCTGAGTATGAGGTAGAACAGATGGTTGAGTCTGCAGAGCTGTTTACTCATACTATAGCCTGGGAATCAGAGGTTGACTCCAGCGCTTCTGTGAATCCAGACGAGGAAATGATCTGCACTGATGCCCAGAATCTTTATGAGTCGGATCCAGGACCAGACGCAGAAGGTTCTGACCATAATGTAGACCCTCATTCCCAAACTGTAACTCCTGTTGGTGGAGACAATGAGGAAGACGATGATAAGACTCAAATACCTGATTGGAGCGACAACTTTAGTTTTTTGTCAGGGCAGGAACAGGTTGGCTCTGAGGACGACGGGTGTGATAACGCACAGGGTGATGATGATGAGGTCGGAGATCCCACTTACTGTCAACCCACAGTCAGCCAAGAGATGAGGTCAGCAGAGGAGGTGGAGGAAGATGCTAGTGACGACGAGGTCAGGTTGCGCCTTCCTGGACAGAGACGTAGTACTGGAAGCACGTCAACAACTGCATCCTCAAACACAACTCTGCCTCTCACCACAAGTCGTGGTGGCTCTTCAGGTCGCATGGGTGCTAAGCCTTGCATAGCCTGGGCATTTTTTCAGATCGATAAAGATGACCCAACTCGTGTTATCTGTAACATTTGTCAGCAAAAGCTAAGTAGAGGCCAAAAAATACATAGTTTGAGTACTTCATGCATGAACCGGCACATGGACATGAAGCATAAGTTGCAGTGGGAAGCTCAGTGTGCTACAATGCGGCCTAGCCGGCCGGGCCAACCACCGTCTGCCATATCTTGTGCATCCGCGGCCTCTTCATCCTCTGTGACTGGGGGGACAGCAGTCACACCTGTTTTGGGGCGCAGACCTGTCACCTCTTTACCCGCAACAGCCAGCGTGATTGGCAGGTCATCATTTTCTTTGGAGGTGGTAACACCAGCTGGTCTTGAGCGCTGTCCGACATCGATAGCACCACCTTTGGATCAAGGCAACCTAACATGTCCGCCTGCATCTTCCTCACAGACCGGCAGTTTGCCGGGGACACCCTTATCAACCCCGTCTAAGCACAATAGCCAGCCCTCGGTCCCTCAGATGTGGACAAGTAAAAGACCATTTCCTCCTAGCCATGAGAAAGCTAAGAGGTTGAATTTCACCATCTGCAAGCTCTTGGCTACAGAAATGCTGCCTTTCCGCCTGGTGGACACAGAGGATTTTCGAGACCTTATGTCCGTCGCAGTGCCCCAGTACCAGATGCCCAGTCGGCACTACTTCTCAAAGAAAGGTGTGCCTGCGCTCCACCAGCATGTCGCACACAACATCACCGCTTCTTTGAGAAACTCTGTGTGTGACAGGGTGCATTTCACCACAGACACTTGGACGAGTAGGCATGGACAGGGGCGTTTTATGTCGCTGACTGGGCTCTGGGTAACTATGGTGACAGCAGGACAAGGGGCTGCTGTCCAAGTCTTGCCGTCCCCACGAGTTGTGCGTCAATCCTCTTTATGTCAAAGTTCCTCCACTGCTTCTGCCTCCTCAACCTCCTCTCGGTCTTCCACCTGCACCCAAAGCCTGTCTGGTCATGCCACAAGCTTTCTAACTGCGCAGAAGGGATCCTGCACACCTCCTTACTATGCTGGCAGTAGGGCTCAACGTCATCAGGCGGTTTTTACATTGAAATGTCTGGGAAATGTGAGTCACACAGCTGAGGAGTTGTGGTCAGCTCTGGAGAACCAATTTCATGAATGGTTGTCTCCACTGAACCTGAAACCAGGGAAGGCCGTGTGCGACAATGCTGCAAACCTGGGTGCGGCCCTTCGCCGGGGCAATGTCACACACGTGCCTTGTATGGCTCACGTGTTGAACCTGGTTGTCCAGCAATTTTTAGCCCACTATCCCAGACTAGATGGCCTTCTGCAGAGGGCACGGTCGCTGTGTGCTCACTTCCGCCGTTCGCATCCCGCAGCTCAGCGACTTACATCTCTACAGAAGTCGTTGGGCCTGCCACTTCACCGGCTAAAATGCGATGTGCCTACCCGGTGGAATTCAACTCTGCACATGTTGCAGCGACTGTGGCAGCACCGACAAGCCCTGGTGCAATACGTTCTGACGTATAGCCTGGGCCAACGAGATTCAGAGGTGGGGCAAATCACGCTGGAGGAGTGGTCTCAGATCAGGGACCTATGCACCCTTCTGCACAGTTTTGAAATGGCGACGAAGATGTTTAGTGCTGACGATGCCATTATCAGCATGACTATTCCGGTGATTTACAAGCTGGAGCACATGTTAAACAGAATTCGGAGTCAGGTGGTGGCACAAGAGAAGGTGGAGGAAGTAGAGGAGGAGGAGTTGTATGCGGAAGGGCTAACATCTGCAAGGTCCAGACGGTCGGCAGCACCAAGGCGGCAGGCATGTGAGGGTGGGGGAGATGATTTTACCAGGGCGCATGGTAGCAGCCAAACTAGTGAGGAAGGTGCAGGAGCCCAGGAAGAAGTGGAGGACGAATTGATGGAAGACTCATCAGATGAGGGAGACCTTGATCACATTTCTGTTGTGCGAGGTTGGGGGGAGAGGACAGAGGAAGGAAGCATGATTGTTACCTCGCCACCAACACAACAGGGACTTGGTGCTCCTGGATGCGCAACACACATGAGTGCCTTCTTGCTGCACTACCTGCAACATGACCCTCGAATTGTGAGAATTAGAAATAATCCTGACTACTGGGTTGCCACACTGTTAGATCCCCGGTACAAAAGTAAATTTGCAGAAATTATTCCTGCCATAGAAAGGGATGCACGCATGCAGGAGTATCAGCAGAGACTGTTGCAGAATCTTACATGTGCTTTTCCACAAAATACCAGTGGTGCACGTAGTGAATCTCACAGTTCCAACTTGCCAACCGTGGGACCGTCAAGTGTTCAGCACTCAAACCGTAACAGAACCACAGTATCTGCTGGTAACATCAATTTTGCGGAATCATTTCACCACTTTTTTAGCCCATCCTTTGCAAGGCCACAGGAGACAAGAAGTCTGACACATAGTCAACGCCTAGAGACGATGGTACAGGAGTATCTCCAAGTAAACATTGAAGCCACGACTGTGTCACTGGACCCTTGCTCTTTTTGGGCTTCCAATCTGGATAAATGGCCGGAGCTAGCCACTTACGCCTTGGAGATCTTGTCATGCCCCGCAGCCAGCGTTCTGTCTGAACGTGTGTTCAGCGCTGCTGGTGGTGTGCTGACAGATAAGCGCACGCGGCTCTCCACTGATAATGTAGACAGACTCACGTTCATAAAGATGAACAAATCATGGATCCAAAATGACTTTTCTACCCCTGTGTCATCCTGGGGAGAGTAAAAGCTTGATGATTGGTTAAAATCACCCTACCAACCGTTTTAAGCTTTCAAATTACTAATCATGTTTATCTGTATCTTGACTGGAAAATAATTTGGGCTTTGTAGCAGTGTGCAGCACTGATCCTATTAGGCCATCTATAATAAGCTTCACCAGATTTAAAATTAAAAATAATTTTTAGCTGCATCTAGCCCGGAAAATAATTTTGGGGCTCCGAGATGTGCAAGACACATAAGTGCCTTCTTGCTGCACTACCTGCAGCATGACCCTCATATTGTCAGAATTCAAAGTAATCATGACTACTGGGTTGCCACACTCTTAGATCCCCCAAACTTTTCGATCAACCTTTTCATTTTAATAAAGACCAAAAAAATGGTCATTTTTGAAATTATAAGCATTAGCAGGTTGTTAGAAACTGAAATCAAACAGTTTTCAACTCAAAACTTTATTCTAGGTGATGTTACATTTTCACATAGGACCCCTTGTTCGAAAGGAGCTTCTGAACTCTCTCGTCCATTGAATTTGTCAGGTTTTGGATGGTTTCTGCTTCAATTGTTTTGCATGAGGACAGAATACCCTCCCAGAGCTGTTGCTTAGATGTGAACTGCCTCCCGCCATCATAGACACTCCTTTTAATGATGCTCCAAAGGTTCTGAATGGGGTAGAGGTCAGGGGAGCATGGGGGTCACACCATAAGTTTGTCCCCTTTTATGCCCATATCAGCCAGAGATGCAGATGTTTTATGTGCAGCATGAGATGGTGCATTATCATGCAGAAAAATGATCTTGCTGTGAAATACACGGTTCTTCTTCTTGAACCATGGCAGGAAGTGCTGTTTGAGAAAATCCACATACATTATGGAGTTCATCTTTAGCGCCTTCAGGGATCCTAAAGGGGCCGACAATCTCTCTCCCCATGATTCCAGCCCAAAACATTACTCCACCTCCTCCTTGTTGGCGCTGTAGCCGTGTTTGCGTGGGGTGTCCATCAACCAGCCATCCTCCACTCCATTCATCTGGACCATCGAGCGCTGCACGGCACTCATCCGTGAACAAAACAGTTTTGAAATCAGTCTTCATGTAATGTTTGGCCCACTGGAGCCGTTTCTGCTTGTGTGAAGTGGATAGAGGAGGTCGACAGGATGGCGTATGCACAGCTGCAAACCTCTGAAGGACCCTGCATCTTGTTGTTCGAGGGACGTTGGAGGCACAAGCAGCTTCAAAAACTTGTCTGCTGCTATGACAAGGCTTTTTTGCCGCTGCTCTTTCAACCTGACGTAATTGCCTGTAGGAAAGAGTCCTCAATTTGCCCTTATCAGCACGCACACGTGTGTACTGTGAATCAGCTACATACTTCTTGATTGCCAAGACACTTCATCCTGATCATCGCACAATGTTGATTGTAGTCATGCCTTGACCTAAACACTCCACAATTTGTTGCTTCTCAGCAGCCGACACATCCTTTTTCTTTCCCATTTTGGCAGAAAATGTAGGCTGCTTAATAATGTGAGAGAGCCTTCTTAAGTAGTCTTGCCTTTCATTGGACACACCAGCCAAACTAATTAGCACAGGTGTCTGCAATTGTTTACAGTGATATAAAGAGCCCTGACACACATCACCATCAATGAGTTTAACTGACAAACAAACAAATTCTTCCCTTATCACTCCTAAACACTTTTTGCATAATAATTTGGAACGCGGTGTACATGTGCTTTTCCACAAAACACCAGTGGTTCACGTAGTGAATCTTACAGTTCTAACTTGCCAACCGTGGTCTGTATGGAATTGTTCAATAAAGGGCCCAAAATTAAGATAACATAGATGGGAGAGGTCTCTATGAATAGGAATTCCTAAGTATTTGATACCCTGTGAGGGCCAGGCAAAGGGAAAGTTGGACTGGATGGAATCCTATATGGATTTAGGGAGGGAGACATCGAGGGCCTCAGACTTTGCTGCATTGATTTTAAAATTTTACCATGTAACAAAGTGATCTATTTCAGCCATAACAGCAGGGATGGATATATGTGATTGAGTAATATATACTAGGACATCATCAGCAAATAGAGAGCACTTGTACTCGGTGCCTCCCACCTCAATCCACCTAATATTGGGGTTATGGCGAATTGATGAGAGCAGGTGCTCCGTCACTAGGATGTATAAGAGAGGGGACAGAGGACATCCCTGCCTTGTCCCATTGGTGATTGTGAAAGGTGATGAAAATGTTCTGACGCACCCCCTGGGCCTTGGGACACCCGGAGCCGGACCCTTTTTGGTGGATGCTGGTGGTTGTAGTCTTCGTGGCGGTGATCCGGTTCCGTGGCTCAGGGCGGTCAAACCAGTGGCGGAACTATTTATGTGGTTTTGATGTTTAAATGTCCGACTACGCCACCCGTGGATTGCGGTCAGAGTGAACCGCCGCTACAGGGCAGACCGCTAAGGCTGGTGTTGTGGGTGCAGCAGAGCGTAGCATAACTCCCCACGGGAGGAGTATAGCCTCAGGGCAGTGTATGCGGAGGATGGGGGTGATGGTGCAGGGCAGCAGCAGTAACGACACGGAGTCAGTGATGCAGTTCAGGGCCTTTACTCACAGTTCTTATTATCCAGACCACGTCTGCAGGTAACGGCTGCCCACGTCGTACTGTGCTCACCAGGTGAGGGGCTCAGACAACTCCCAGATAACTTTGGAGCGCTTCACAGGACCCCCTTTGTGTGTCCTTTGTCTGGCCTTTCTTACCAACACTTCTGTCCGGCTGCCTCGGGCCTCCTCTTGGTAAACTTGGCGCCAGTTTCCCTGACCCTATGTGGTGCCTTCCTAGCGGGTGGAGCAAGGGGCTGCGCCACATAAAATGTCAGAGCCTCCGGTTTCTAGCTGAGGGTCGTTTCCTGCCTCCACTAGTTCGGGGACCGGTCTCCCCCTTTGGCCTGACCCCTCCACGCAGGTGGATTCGGGCGTGCGGTGGCGACTCGCCCGTCCGCACCCCTGGGATCCCTTCATTCCTCGTTCCTGGAGCCTTCTCCGCTCCTCTTCCTTCCTTCTCCCTCTTGCAGGCCTGGGCCTCTGTTACTAGGCCCGCCTCCGGAGCAGAGCTCATGCAGAGCCCCTGCTCCCTGCCACTTCTGCTCAGACTTCTCTGCACTGAACTAAGATGGTGCCCACCTTTTATACTCCCTTCTCAATGCACCCAGGAACTGCTTCCTCCCTGCTCCTGCACTGCAGGGTTCCCCTTCCTCAGTGTTCCCTCCCCCCACTCCAGCCAGGGACAGGGACTGTCGTGCCCATCTCAGGGGCATATTGGTCGCCCTGCCCCACGGCAATGTGGTGTAATGCATGCAGGTGTCGGGTCCTGATCCACACTCCATCCTTATCTGAGAGTGAGATATCACACCTCTGGGTGA
Source organism: Phyllobates terribilis (assembly GCF_046119375.1). Lineage (NCBI taxonomy): Eukaryota > Metazoa > Chordata > Amphibia > Anura > Dendrobatidae > Phyllobates > Phyllobates terribilis. Next base: position 569,844,780 of record NW_027362763.1, read on the forward strand.
GGTGCAATACGTCTGTAGCAACCGAGCCCTCGGTGCTACAGTTCCATTTATCTTCAGCCTAGGTGACGTATTGTGATACAGGGCCGTGATTTTGGCTATAAAAGGGTCCCCTAGACCCCTACCCCAAGCTTTTTAAGAGAATCATATATGGCGTGCCAGGAGACTCTATGGAATGCTTTCTCAGCATCCAACGAGAGTATCTACTTACAAATTTTTAACTGCATCTAGCCCAGGAAATACTTTGTGCCTAGTAGCAGTGTCTGCTAGTCAGCGGATTATCCCGGCTGTTAAGCAAGCTACACCACCTGTAGTTTGGACACTTAATTTTTTCAAAGGAAATGCTTCGGGACCACAGGATACTCAGTGAAGAGCATCAGGAGGCACCCCAAGGCATAGGGGCTGGGACTGGCAGTAGGATGCCTTGCGGTGGACAGCCGAGCTCGATCCTTATAAAAGCTTTTTAACTGCAGCAGCTTTAGTGGACGCTACTGGAGCTGGAATTACGCGGCTGCTGGCATGAGACTTGCCCTCCAATAGATCCTTGTAAATGGATTTAAAGTGTATTCATTCAAATTAGAGGGACAATTTAAATTAAAAAGCTTAGAGCTGCCTCCACCACAGGGGGGCTCTCTCGACCCACCAGCGGACAGGCACCAGTATTGGGAGAGGGGGGCTGGCCGTCAGGGTTCACCGCGGCTCTGGCACAAACCCGGCGACACGGAGGTGGCACGGGCAGGAGCGGACTGGCCGTCTCGGCTTCTCACTTTTTGGATTTTAGAAGGGCATGACATGCCTATATCTGTGTCTCCCCCTCCTTTTACTCCTCCACCTCTTTTCTTTTCGCATGACTATATGTACTTGTCACTTTTCCATGTGTTAGTTGTGTCTTCTGAGCAGTTTGTCAGCTTTTGGACACCTTTGAAGGTGTTTTCTATGTGTTTCTATGTGTTTTTGTTTGCCTGCCATTGGTTTTAACGGTGTTCGAAGGTGTTCGACGAACAGTTCGACGAACAGTTCGGCGAACACACGGGTGTTCGACGAACCGAACCGAACTCGAACACTACGGGGGTGGCTCAACACTACTTATAATTTCAAAAATGACCATTATTTTGTTCTTTATTAAAATGAAAAGGTTGAAAACTCTGCTGTGCATAATAATTTGGAACATGCATTTTGAGTGCAGTTTGAGTGTTTTATTTTTTTAAAAATATCCTGTTATCATAGGCAGTTTGTACAAAAACCTTTCAATTGTACTCTAATAGTTATTTGACTGGAAAATTACAATGACTGCAATTCATATAGGTAATTTGGGAAAATCTGAGAAAATATTATTTGCATAATAATTTGGAACACAGTGTATATAAATCCATGCTGTTTGCATGGATTTATATAGTGTGACCAAGTTGACAAGCACTTTCCAAGTGATGCTAAAATCGCTTGGAAAGCGCTAGTCAACCCGCATGCGGAAATGCATGTGAAGAACGCTTCACATCCGCTTGTCCCTGGCAGGAAAAACGCATGTACAATCCGCATGTACAATCCGCATGCGTTTTTTCTGCCAGGGAGATGCAGAAACGCTCAGGTAAAATCCTGAGCATTTCTGCATCGTGGGCACATAGCCTAAGGGCAGGAGATGAGGCTCTGCCCACCAGCTCCGGCCTGTAGTTCCAGCAGAGGGGCTGCTTCAGCATGGCCCCTGCTCTCTGCCTCCTCTGCTCTCTGCCTCCCCTGCTCTGTAGGTATCTTACTGCTCTGCTCTCCCCCTCCTGCCTTCAGCCTTGCAATTTGCAAGAACACTCTGCTGTCTGGACCTGGGAGATGGGAGGCTGCACCAGAGAAATGCATCATGTGGAATCATCTGCACAGAGGGTAAGTCCATGTCTAATGTGTGTGTGCGCATATATGTGTATGCATATGTGTGTGTATATATGTGTGTGCATATATGTAGTGGTGTACCGCCAATGGAGGCAGGCCACACAACTGCTATGGGACCCGTGAGCTGCACCTCACTGGGCCCTGCTTCCGCCTGTTAGCACCCGCACTGCCCAGCCGCTCTCCCACATAGAATAATGGGAATGGAAACATCTTCTGATGCTCCCTCGTCCATCATCATTGCTCGCGCTGACAGCCAGAGGGGGGGGGGCTCAGTGAGAGCAATGATGATGGAGGAGGGAGCGTCAGAAGACGTTTCCATTACCATCATTCTTACTCGACGTATGATGTCATTAAAGGGCGCTCGCTGCTCTGAGATGTCCGGCACTTCAAACTGCACGCTGAGGGGACTGGAGCATCAGCTGAAACCATTAGAGGTGAATATTGTATTTATTTGACCGATGGCCATAATACAGTATGAGGACTGCATTATACTGCATGGAGGACCAGGGGGGTGCATTATACTGCATGGAGGACCAGGGGGGTTCATTATACTGCATGGAGGACCAGGGGGGTGCATCATACTGCATGTAGATCCATGGGGGTGCATTATACTACATGGAGGGCCATGGGGGTGCATTATACTACATTGAGGACCATGAGGCTGCATTATACTGCATGGAGCACCATGGGGGTGCATTATACTGTATGGAGGACTATGGGGAGTGCAGTATACTGAATGGAGGACTATGGGGAGTGCAGTATACTGTATGGAGCAGGGCTTCGGAGCCCATTTTGGTGGAGTCAAAGTCGGTATAAAATGGACCAACTCAGACTCCTAAAATATATAATAAATTGGGTACAGTAGTTCAATGCAGTTTGTGGGGAATATTTTTTCATAAGAATTTGGGAAAGTTATGAAATGTCCTATAAATGTCTGTCCTATTCCTGATCTAAGGGTCTAGACTTTTAGCTGAGATGAATCTGTGTTACAGTAAATTTATCACTTAAACATGAGCCATGTATGAAGGAGTCGGAGTCGTGGAGTCGGAGTTGGAGTCAGTGTCATAGAAATTGAGGAGTCAGAGTCGGAGGTTTGGCTTACCGACTCCACACCCCTGGTATAGAGGACCATAGGGAATGCCATATACTGTATGGAGGACCATGGTGAGTGTCTTATACTGTGTGGAGGTCCATGGCGAGTGCATTATACTGTGTGGAGGACCATGGCGAGTGTCTTATACTGTGTGGAGGACCATGGCGAGTGCATTATACTGAGTGGAGGACCATGGTGAGTGCATTATACTGAGTGGAGGACCATGGTGAGTGCATTATACTGTATGGAGGATCATGGCGAGTTCATTATACTGTTTGGAGGATCATGGCGAGTGCATTATACTGTGAGGAGGACCATGGCGAGTGCCTTATACTGTATGGAGGACCATGGCGAGTGCATTATACTCTGTGGAGTGTGGAGAGGTGTGGGGCCATTATATTGTATGTAGGCCCATTATACAGCATGGATGGCTGTGTGGGGGTCACAGTTGGGGGATCATACTGTGTTGGGGTCACCATACTTTGCCTTGGGAGTTGAGGTGGGGTACAATAGGGTCATTATACTGTGAATGTGGAGAAATTCACCATGGGGGTATCATACTGTGTTTGGGGACAATTTTGTTGGCATTGTTGGCATCACACTTTTTGGGGCAATGAAAAAGGAATCTAGGACTTCAACAGGTGGAAAATTACTATGTAAAGACTGGAAAGTTGTGAGATCTGCTCTTCTGTGACCCCGACAATTATTTACTTTTTTTTTGGTGGGGGGCCCAATTAGAACTTCTGCTATGGGGCCCCATGATTCCTATGTACGCCCCTGATTAAACCGTTAAATAATTTCAACCATAAATAAAAATAATTTAATCTTACTAAAATCTTAGACCAAGACCACCCAGCAGTCGCAGCCCCTCAGTATCAGCATCCATCTGTGGTGGTACAAAGAACCTTTTGCTCCATGTTTTGTCACTAGCTTTAGTAAATCACAGGCTACTTATGCAAAATTGAAGAAATGGACTGGCTCACCTGTTGTCATAAGTCCAATGTCTAGGTGCACATTTACACTATGGCCATTAACATTATTTTGATCGAAAAAGCGTTAAAGACACCCCAGCATGATAAGTAGTACCCAATCAGGATGGACCTATCTCATGTATTGCACATCTCTATGTGCCAGGAAGCCTCAATAAACAGAGGTAGAGCAGGACCTAGGTCTGACTATTTCAAACCTACCCATAGAAAGCTATATATACAAGATGCACAGCCCAAAAAGGGAGGGGGCCATTCCTCTATATATATATATATATACATATAGAGAGAGAGAGAGAGAGAGAGAGAGAGAGAGAGCAAGGTACTAAAGCAAAACCGAAGAAATGGACCGTCATACCTGTTGATATAAGTGCTATTGTAGAGCCCAGGGGGGGATATGGGTGGACGACTCGGTACCCGGGCCTTTTGCCTGACCTTGGGGATGTCGCGGTGGTCGGCTCCCGGGCCTGTACTCTGGGCCTCTCTTTTAAAAAAGGGTGGTTTGGTTTGCTAATTAAATGGAAGTTCGTGACGCCACCTGTGGTTTCTGGTGAGAATCACCAGCGCTGCGGCAGTCCGCTGAGGCCGGTGATAAGGCAGCTCGATGGTATACTCCCCACAGGTGGAGCTAGGCCTCAGGGCTGTGTATGGAGAGGGGGATGCAGGACAGGCGAGACCCTGACGGGTCAGACCAAGAACAGGGACAGACACGACAGTCACTTCAGTACCTTTTACTGGTGGTAATTCAGGCACATCCCGGAGCACTGTAGGGTGAAGGGTGCATATCAGGATCCTCCCCAATGAGCGGGTATAGGGCCTCCTGTTTCTTGCCTCTGCGTGGTAAGTTTCTGACGGGCCTGGAGCTAGGCCTAACTTTGTCTCTGTCCTGCACCGGCTGACGTTGTGGAAGGGCCTTCTCTTGGAGTGCACGCTCCCAGCTTATGGGGCCTATGTGTTTCCTGGCACTGTTACGTATCAGCTCTCTGGTGAACCTGGGACCTGTAGTTCTCCAGGGATTCCGGTTATGCCTTACTGGGTCGTAGAGATCCCGGTAAGCTAGGACCCGGTGTCCGGTATAGGTTTCGGGGTGAGCTGGATAAGCTTCTCTGCCCCCACTGCTACTCACTTTCCACTCGCCTTCGGCCACGCTCGGGCCCTCGCTAGGCTACTCAGCAGGACCCAGGACTGACTGTTTTGCAACTGTCTGTGGAAAGCTATATAGACAAGATGGAAAACAAAAACAGTTGGGGCGCCAATGGTGAAGAGCCTGAGGTTTGGGGGGGGGAGAAGGAGGAGATGTTGTGACCACTCACCTGGTCCTGTTGTGCCAAGGAGCCCCGCACAACAAGGGAAAATGCTTCCAGGTGGGAGTCTGTATGATGACCGCAGCTTAACAGGGACTGCTGTAAGGAGTTTCTTACTGCTTCAGTGGTCACATGACCGGGACCGTGTGACCGAAGTGGGCTTTCCACCAGGGGCGTACATAGGAATCATGGGGCCCCATAGCAGAAGCTCAAATTGCCCCCCCCCCCCAAAAAAAAATGTAAATAATTGTCGGGGTCACCAAAGATCAGATCTCACAACTTTCCATCCTTTACATAGTACTTTTCCTCCTGCTGACGTCCTAGATCTCTCTTTCATTGCCCCATAAACTGTGATGCCAATAAAAGGGCCCCCCAAACACAGTATGAAACCCCCATGGTGAATTCCTCCACATGCACAGTATAATGACCCTACTGTACCCCACCTCAACTCCCAGGGTAAAATATGCTGACCCCAACACAGTATGATCCCCCAACTGTGAGCCGCTAGAGAGGATGGTACATAATAAGGGACGGAGCTATACATAATAAAAGAGGAAACTATATAACTAAGGATGTCGCTATACATAATAAGTGAGTACACTATATACTAAGGGACTGTGCTATACATAATAAGGCTACATTCCTGCATCTGTGTGCAGTGTCAGTGTGCTGCCCTGTTTTACTGACGCATTGAGCATGTCCTATTCTAATCCTCAAAATCGGATCAGAACAGGACATTCTCTGACCCTCTTAGATCTCATTCTCAGATACGTGATTTTCATGGATGTGTGAATGGATCTATAAAACTGTACGAGTCCGTGGACCATCCGATAAAAAGATCTGGCAGCACACGGACATTTCACACAAATGTGAGAATGTGGCTTAAGGGATTTTACAGATAAAATTATCACTTCAAGTCACACAGTGCAGATACAGAATAATATTTACATCCAGGCACTTACCGCTGACATCTCATCTGATCAGAGTCGGTTTCTGCTGCTTCTTCTCCATCTGGTCAGACCTTCATGTCGTCATCTCTCAGCCACGACTCGTTTTGTCACGATGATCTCCAGCCTATAAAATAACAAGGTCATACATTGTATGCATACATGTGTCTCCCCCACACTGCATCCTCGAATAAAGATATGTAACCCCCCCCCATTAACCCTAGAACGCGCAACCATAGAAATCTACACTTTCACATACCTGGGGCCTGTGTGCAAATAACATGGAGTAACTGAAATAGAAATACTTTTCAAAGTTTCTTTGAGATGTGAATATTTCAAAACATTATAATTATGTGCATAAAACAAAAAAAAGTAATTACGCCGGCTTAAAACGCCCAATATATGCATTCTATATAATTCTTTATACAGGGTGGTCCAAAAGTAGGTGGACAGAAAGTGTAATAAGGTTATGAAGGGGGAGAGTTATCAAACATGGTGTAAAGTGAAACTGGCTCAGTTGCCCTTAGCAACCAATCAGATTCCACTTTTCATTCCTCACAGACTCTTTGGAAAGTGGAAGGTGGAATCTGATTGGTTGTTTTCACAGATAGATCTCCCCCAAATCTGTTTTCTTTTCAGGTCATACATAATGGCTAATAATTTAAATACAGATCAAAGAAAATGGATTTTAACAGAGTATTGGAAATCTCAAAATGCTGAAACCGTTAGAGCAAATTGGGTTGAAACATTGGGTACCCAAGCCCCAAAGAGACAAACCATTTACCGTATTCATGACAAATTCAATGCCACTGGCTCAATCCTTAAAGCTCCAAAAACTAGTCGACCCTAAACAGTCTGTACAGAAGATAATAAACAACTTGTTGCTGAAACATTTGTTCAGAGTCCAAAAAAGTCCACCAGACCAGCCTCTTTGGAATTGGGATTTTCACGAGCTTCTATCGTGCGAATCCTGAAATCTATTGGGTGGAAAGCTTATCGTCCACGTCTAATTCATGGTTTATTGGAGGATGATCCAGACAGGCGGCTACAATTTAGTGTGATTATGCTTAACGAAATTGAAGAAAATCCAGTAATTTTAGATAACATTATGTGGAGTGATGAAGCTTCTTTCAGAATATCCGGCCATATTAACAGACATAATTGTATTTACTGGTATAATGAGAACATGCATTTAACATTATAGCAACAACTAAATGAGCCTGGTGTCAATGTTTGGGGTGGTATTTCAAGTTTTGGTGTTTTTGGACCAATATTTTTTGATGGAACAGTCACAGGAGATAAGTATCTCGAAATTCTAATGAATCAAGTTGTTCCCCAGTTACAGCAACAGCCTAATTCAAATGACCTTTATTTCCATCAAGATGGGGCCCCTCCACATTATTCAAGAGTAGTCAGCGAGTATCTTGATGAAACATTTCCTAATAAATGTATTGGCCGAAGAGACCCACTTGATTGGCCGGCACGTTCACCAGACTTGACCCCAATGGATTTTTTCTTTTGGGGAGTACTCAAGGACAAAGTTTATAGTCGAAAACCAAAAAGTGTCAGTGATTTGAAAAATTACATAAGAGATGCATTTCAAGAAATTAATACCCAAAGAGACTTGTGCAAAATAGTTTGTTGAAGCGTAAGAGGCAGACTTCAAAGCTGTGCAAATTGTAATGGAAAACAGTTTGAGCACCTGCGTTGATAAAATTTAAGAACTTTTGTATTATTGTTCAGAATATTTAATTGTCAATGTTATGCTTGTGTTAGTAAATATAATTTTATATATAAATCAAAATAAATGTTATTATTTTCTGTCCACCTACTTTTGGACCACCCTGTATATATATATAATGATTTTTTTGTCTAAAAGTTTTTTATATAAAAGTTGTAGTAAACATGGTACAGGAATATTTCTTTTGCAAAAACTTTCCTTTTCAACTTTACTGATTACCCCAACAATTTTCACATATTTTTTCAGAAGAATGTTCCTTGCAGACATTTTGTCCACAAGTAGTACAGAAACGCTCAGATTTCCTTTCCTTCTTTGCTGGACAAATATAACAGCGCTTTCTTTTTTTTTCTCTTGGCTCTGGATGTTCCTGAAAATGTATACCACATCAGATCATAGCTTCTGTAATTTGCCTTGGCAAGCATTTCGTGTTGCTTCGCTCAATCATGGTAGGCATCAAAAGTTCATAGCAAAGTTCCGTCAAGAATAGACGTCTCTTGTCCTTCCTGTTGGCATGGAATTCTGGATGAGTTTCACTATAAACAATATAGCTATTGAGGGCTGACACATCAAGGATATTATAAAAAATGACTACAGGCCAACGTTTTGTCTGCCTCTTGCGCGAATACTCTCCAATCATTTCATCCATCTTGTCCACACCTCCTTTTGTTTTATTATAATGCAGTATGATTTCAGGTTTCTGTTTCCTGTCATCGTTGTCAATACTTCCATCATGATGCTTTGAACACAGTAATATCACGGATTTTTATTTCTTTGCTTTATAAGATACCATTGTCTCTTGATTGCAGAAACCAAAGACACTCTCATAAAGTGGTCGCTTGGGATTGTGCGTCATGATTGGAGGAATTTCGCGGCGGTTTGGCCTCATAGTACCAACAAGTGTGAGTTTTTTCTGAAGCAAAAATTTGCCCAGTTCCAGATTGGTAAAGTAGTTGTCCATTGTTATATTTTTTCCAGAATTGAAAATTGGTACTGCAAGTTTTTTTACTATGTCAGAACATAGGACTTTCTGGACTGGAGCATCAGCTTCTTTGCCACAGTAAATCAGACCATTCATGCCATAATAGCTTGCAGAATCACACATCCAGAAAATTTTTATGCCATACGTGGCAGGTTTACTGGGCATATACTGAATGAATTTGCAACGTCCCCTAAGGGCAATAAGTTGCTTATCCACTGTCACATTGTCATTAGAATGGTAAAGCTTTGTACAGTTTTTGATGAATAGACTCCAGATGTAGCTAATAGTGGCTAATTTATCTGTTTCCAACCTCACAGGAAGAGTTCTCTTATCATCAAAACGAAGGCTTCTCCGAATATTCTCAAATCTATTGACTGACATTGTAGCTTTGTAGTGTGGATCTGAAAAAGGGTTCAGAAATAATTCTCTGATTGGAACATCGTACGATTTTGTACACCCTGCCAGGAGAGTAAGGGCAATATAACCATATAGTTCCTCTTTTATTATATTTTTCCATGATTTTTTTCTTCCCGAAGCGATATGTTTTCCTTCTAAGTAACTGTACAGACAAAAAGACTGAGGATCACATGTAAACCAAGTACAGGCCTAAAAGGCCCCAGGTATGTGAATATGGGGTAGTCCCATAAAAGAGTTGTTTTACCGAAATGCCTATAACATAAAAATATATGAACAACTGGAAATTACTAACAACTATATACCTGAGGAATACCTAGAGTTTCAAATTTCTAACTAAAGTAATCTTGCAGAAAATAGAAAACAAGTAACCTAGCAGGCCTGCGAGGCCCCAGGTATGCGTTCTAGGGTTAATATACTATTAGCCACTTAGTAATCAAAATATAAAGTGATAAGCTGCACTGTGCCCCCCATTAACTATAATCTGCACCGGCCAATAATATAAATTATTCTGTCTCTGTGCCTCTCCCCAATTAACTGTAAGGCTATGTGCACATGGAAAACATACAAGGCTTCACAGTACAAGCAAAGTGAAACCCCCATAATTGCTCTCTCCCAGCATGCCCATCATTGCTCTCTCCCAGCACCCCCGTCATTGCTCTCTCCCAACACCTCCATCATTGCTCTCTCTCAGCACCCCCATCATTACTCTCTCCCAGCACCCCCGTCATTGCTCTGTCCCAGCACCCTCATCGTTGCTCTCTTCCAGCACCCCCATCATTGCTCTCTCCCAGCACCCCCATCATTGCTCTCTCTCAGCACCCGCATCATTGCTCTGTCCCACCACCCCCATCATTGCTATCTCCCAGCCCCCATCATTGCTCTGTCCCAGCACCCCCATCATTGCTCTGTCCCAGCACCTCCATCAATGCTCTCTCCCAGCCCTCCCATCATTGCTCTCTCCCAGCACCCCCATCATTGCGCTCTCCCAGCACCCCCATGATTTCCTCTCAGCACCTTTATCATTACTCTGTCCCAGCACCTCCATCATTGCTCTCTCCCAGCCCCACATAATTGCTCTCTCCCAGCCCCCCACCATTGCTTTGTCCCAGCACCCCCATCATTGCTCGCTCCCAGCACCCCCATCATTGCTCTCTCCCAGCAACACGTCATTGCTCTCCCCTTCCCCACCATCCCCATCATTGCTCTCCCCAGCCCTATCAGCCCCATTATTGCTCTTCCCAGCCCCATCATTCCTCTCCCCAGCCCCATTAGCCCCATTATTGCTCTTCCCAGCCCCATCAGCCCCATTATTGCTCTTCCCAGCCCCATCATTCCTCTCCCCAGCCCCATCAGCCCCATTATTCCTCTCCCTAGCCCCATCATCCCATCATTCCTCTCCCCAGCCCCATCAACTCCATTATTCCTCTCCCCAGCCCCATTATTGCTCACCCCAGCCACACCATCCCATCATTGCTCTCCCCAGCCCCACCATCCCCATCATTGCTCTCCCCAGCCCCATCAGTCCTCTCCCCTGCCCCATCATTGCTTTCCCTAGCCCCACCATCCCATTATTCCTCTCCCCAGCCCCATCAACCCCATCATTCCTCTCCCCAGCCCCATTATTGCTTTTCCCAGCCCCATTAGTCCCATTATTCCTATCCCAAGCCCCATCACTCCTCTCCCCAGCCTCATCAGCCCCATTATTGCTCTCCCCAGCCCCATCAACCCAATTATTCTTCTCCCCAGCCCCATCAACCCCATTATTGCTCTCCCCAGCCCCATCAATCCTATTATTCCTCTCCCCAGCCCCATCAGCACTCTCCCCAGCCCCAATATTTCTCTCCCCAGTCTCATCAGCCCCATTATTGCTCTTCCCAGCCCCATCATTCCTCTCCCCAGCCCCACCATCCCACCATTGCTCTCCCCCCACCTCCCCTCCCCAGCATTTCAGTAAAAAAAAAAAAAAAAAAAAAACAACAACTTACCTCAGCTCGCTCCCCTGCAGCAGCATCCTCCTGGTTGCCGGCAGCTTTCTTCCTGACCCAGGCGCGCGCTGCATGATGACGTCATCAAGCTGCGCGCGCCTGGGTCAGGGAGGAAGCAGAGGACAAACCCTCCAGCTCCGCTGCTATTCTCCTCCTGACTGCAGCGGAGCTGCAGGGATCGCTCCCTGACCGCCGCGTGTTGGGAGTGGCTGCACCTTGCGGGCCCCTTGGTACAGCTGCATGGTGGGGACCCAGTGCAGCTGCACCGGCGGCGGCGGTATGTCCACCCCTGGACTGCTATGGGGCCCCCCCAGCTCACGGGCTCCATAGCAGTCGCGTGGTCTGCCGCCATTGGCGGTACGCCACTGATTTCCACAATGACATCACCTGAGGAAGATAGCGTTTGCTATCGAAATGCGTCGTGACTAGTGCTGAGCGAACATGCTCGACACTGCTCGGTACTCGCCCGAGCATCACGCTACTCGGGATGTTCGGCGAGCACCGAGCATTTCCGGGTTACTCGGGCGGGAGCTCGGGTCTCCGCCCTGCATGTTTGGCGCTCTTTACAGAGCCAATGAACATGCAGGGATTGCCAGCCAGTCACTGTAATGCCGCAGCCATGTTGTTTGTGGGCATTACAGTGATTGGCTGGCCGCACAGCGTCACTTCGAGTATTTAAAACCGGGCGCCGCCATCTTGGACACAGTCGCTCCGGATCAGACAGTGTAGGGACAGCGCTGCTGATTTAGGGAGAGATGTATCCTGCAAAATAGTTAGTGTAGGGTCTGTAAAGGCTACCAGATCAAACAAACAGTCCTACTCAGGACTAATATCCATCCCAGGTATATCAGGCAGGCAGGCTGTATAGGAGACGCAGTGGTTATACCAGCAAACGCTGCATTACAGTCCTGTGTGCTGCTCCTGTTGCTGAAATTGCTGGACTTAGCTCCAGGTCCCGGGGGCCAGGAAAAATCCTTTTTTTTAATCTAAATCCTCTTTTTTTTTTTCTCCTTCACAATGTACAAATACCCATCTTATTAACCTTTTGGTGCCCCCCCCCCCCCCCCCCAAAAAAAAGTGTGCCTCTGATTTTTCAGACACAAATATATCTGTTGAAAATAGTCTGGTGTAGGCCAGAGAAATAGAAGTGTGGTTTTGCAGTTCTATGGGCCATTTGTATCTAAAAAAAACAGTTTGAGTGTGTCGCTCACTGTTCAGCCGCAAATATATATATATTTTAAAAAGCCTGGTATACACCAGTAAATTATTATTGTGGTTTTGATGTTCCACGGTAAAACATCTCTATTATCCTGTTTTTGGCATTTTTTGCTGTATAAAAATAATAAGTGTTTGAGTGTGTCGCTCACTGTTCAGCCGCAAATATATATATATTTTAACCCCTTAAGCCCCGGAGCATTTTCCGTTTTTGCATTTTCGTTTTTGCTCCCCTTGTTCCCAGAGCCATAGCGTTTTTATTTTTTGGTCAATATGGCCATGTGAGGGCTTATTTTTTGCGGGATGAGTTGTACTTTTCAACGCCATTACTAGTTTTACCATATCCTGTACGGGAAAACGGGAAAAAAATTCCAAGTGCCGTAAAATTGCAAAAAAAGTGCAATGCCATAGTTGTTTTTTATTTATTTTTTTTACCACGTTCACTGAATGCTAAAACTGACCTGCCCTTCTTATTCTACAGGTCATTATGAGTTCATAGACACCAAACATGTATAGGTTCTTTTATATTTAAGTGGCGAAAAAAAATTCCAAAATTTGGTAAAAAAATAAATAAAAAAATAGCGCCATTTTCTAAGACCCGTAGCGTCTCCATTTTTCGTGATCTGGGGCTGGTTGATGGCTTATTTTTTGCGCACCGGGCTGACATTTTTATTGATAACATTTGGGGTAGATCCGATGTTTTGATCGCCCGTTATTGCATTTTATTGCAATTTTGCGGCGACCAAAAAACGTAATTCTGTCGTTTAGAATTTTTTTCTAGTTACGCCGTTTACCGATCGGATTAATTCTTTTTTAATATTGATAGATCGGGCGATTCTGAACGCGGCGATACCAAATATGTGTATGTGGGGTTTTTATTATTTTATTTTGAATGGGGCAAAAGGGGGGTGATTTAAACTTTTATATTTTTTTATTTTTTTTTATATTTTTAAAAACTTTTTTTTTTTACTTTTTGCATGCTTCTATAGTCTCCATAGGAGACTAGAAGCAGCAACTATCCGATCGCCTCTGCTACATACAGGGGACGAGCAGGTCCCCTGCATGCAGCAGAAATGTTCCTGTGCTATGAGCACCGACCACTAGGTGGCGCTCATAGCGACAAGATCATGACAACCACAGGCGTCTGCTGCAGACCCTGGGTTGTCATGCCCACCCATCGGCGACCCGCGATCACGTGACGGGGTCGCCGGTGGGCGGGGCTTATGACGCGCTACCCGGAAGCGCGCGTTAAATGCTGCTGTCAGAGATTGACAGCGGCATTTAACATGTTAACAGACGCGGGTGGATCGCGATTCCACCCTCGGCTGTTGCGGGCACATGTCAGCTGTAAGAATCAGCTGACATGTGCTCCGTTCAGTGAGGGCTCTGCGCAGCAGCCCTCACTGAACGGGCAGTACGCAAATATGCGTACTAATACGTCCCCGGTAATTAAGGGGTTAAGCCTGGTATACACCAGTAAATTATAACTGTGGTTTTGATGTTCCACGGTAAAACATCTCTATTATCCTGTTTTTGGCATTTTTTGCTGTATAAAAATAATAATAGTGTCTCCCTGATTTTTCAGACACAAATATATCTGTTGAAAATAGTCTGGTGTAGGCCCGAGAAATACAAGTGTGGTTTTGCAGTTCCACGGTACAAACCTCTGTATTATCCACTTTTGGGCCATTTGTATCTAAAAAAAACAGTTTGAGTGTGTCGCTCACTGTTCAGCCGCAAATATATATATATTTTAAAAAGCCTGGTATACACCAGTAAATTATAACTGTGGTTTTGCTGTTCCACGGTAAAAAATCTCTATTATTCAGGTTTTGGTAGTTTTTTCCGTAAAGAAAAACAGTAGTGTCTCCTGACTGTTGTGACACAAAAATATATCTGTTGAAAATAGTCTTGTGTAGGCCCGACATCCCAGTGTGGTTTCGCAGTTCCACGGGTCAAATCGCTGTACTATCCAGTTTTGGGCCTTTGGTATCTAAAAAAAAAGCAGTTTGAGTGTGTCGCTCACTGTTCAGCCGCAAATATCTCTATTTAAAAAAGTGTGGTATACCCCAGTAAACAATAACTGTGGTTTTCCTCTTCCACGGTTCTAATCTACTCTTTATTACCCTTTTTCCATTGATAGTGCAAGTGTAAGCTATTTTACTTCATTTACAATGGGCAAGGCGCGTGGCAAGGGACGTGGAAGTGGACGTTCTGGTGATGGTTCGTGCAGAGGACGGGGCCGTGGCCAAGGTGAAAATGTGCCACAACCAACAGCCACATCTTCTCGCTCCCACTTCTTGACCGAATTACTAGGGAAGCACAGAACAACACCAGTATTGAGAACTGATCAGTGTGAACAGGTTATTAATTGGATAGCAGACAATACTTCCAGTTACCTAGGCACCACCACCTCCGGTCTGTCTTCCACACGGTCAACTCTTAGTAGCCGTGAGTCTCGACCGCATACTCCTCCTCACCCTGATGCTCCTTCCTCCCACCATGCCGAGTGTCGTCAGACAGCAAGTGATCCCACACTTGGACACTCTGAAGAGCTGTTCACTGGTCCATTTCCATATTTGGGCCCCTCGCCTGATACGCATGAAGTGGTGGAAGAGGAGATCCCATGTTGCGATGCCCAAATATTTGAACAGCCACGGCCACAGGAAGTCGACGTTGGCAATCTGTCACAAGAGGTGGACGATGACGAGATACAATTGCCAGGAAGTGAGGAGGAGGATCGTGGTGCGCAAGTGGAAGAGGAGGAGGTGGTGGATGATCTAGTAACTGACCCAACGTGGAAGGAGGACATGCAGAGTGAGGCCAGCAGCACACAGGGGGAGGGAGGCAGAGTACCCCAACAGGCAGGAAGAAGCAGTGTGGCGGCCGCAGACAGAAGGCAGGCAACCATTCCCCCTAACACCAACACGAGGGACGTTGCCAGTACAAGCGGTAGGTCTTCCAGAGTCTGGAATTTTTTTAAAGACTGCTGATAACCCCAAAAAGGCCATATGTTCCACCTGCCATGCCAGCATCAGCAGGGGTGACAAAACTACCAGCCTGACCACCACCAGCATGATCAGGCACATGGCAGCAAAGCACCCGACTTTGTGGGGCGAAACCCAGGGTCCACGACCAGTGTCAGCGGGTGTCACCACTGCTTCTTCCACTGTTGTGCGTGCAATAGAACCCCCTGTTGTGTGTGCAAGGCAATCCCCTGTCCATACTGCATGTAAAGATGCCCCCTCCTCTCAGTCTTCACTTGTTATGGCAGTTTCTCAAGAAACAGCATCAACGTCCACGTCCACGTCCCACCGCAGCGTTCAATTGTCCATATCCCAGACCTTTGAACGAAAGCGGAAATTCGCAGCTAACGCCCCACAGGCCACAGTCCTAAATTCGCACATTTCACGACTGCTTGCATTGGAAATGCTGCCTTTTAGGCTGGTGGAGACGGAATCCTTCCGCAATCTTATGGCGGTGGCCGTCCCTTGGTACTCGGTCCCCAGCCGACACTATTTTGCCCGGTGTGCCATCCCCGCACTACACAAGCACGTGTCCCAAAGCATCTGCCGTGCCCTCAACAACGCAGTTACTGGGAGAGTCCACCTGACAACGGACACGTGGACAAGTGCTTGTGGCCAGGGACGGTACATCTCTCTGACGGCACACTGGGTAAACATAGTGGAAGCCGGGACCCAGTCTGACCTTGGGACGGAACACATCCTCCCCACACCGAGGATTGCGGGCCCTATGTCAGTCAGAGTTGACCCCACAGTGTACAGCTCCTGCGCATCCTCCTCCTCCTCCTCATGTTCAGCCTCCATCTCAGATATCAGCACATCAGTTACAAGCTGGAAGCATTGCAGTACTGCCTCCGCCAAGCGGCAACAGGCTGTGCTGAAACTCATAAGCTTAGGTGATAAACCTCACACTGCTTGTGAGTTGTGAACAGCTGTGAAAGAGCAGGCAGATCTGTGGCTGAGACCGCTGAACCTACATCCCGGCATGGTCGTGTGTGACAATGGCCGTAACCTGGTGGCGGCTCTGAGGCGAGGTGAGATCACACACGTACCACGCCTGGCTCATGTGCTTAACCTCGTGGTTCAGCGGTTTCTTAAATCGTACCCCGAGTTGCCAGATCTGCTCGTGAAAGTACGCCGCCTGTCAGCTCATTTTCGCAAGTCGGCTACAGCTCCCGCCGCCCTTGCTGTGTTGCAGCAGCGTTTGCAGCTTCCGGCACACCGACTGGTGTGTGATGTCCCCACACGTTGTAACTCTACCCTCCACATGTTGCAAAGGATTTGTGAGCAGAAGAGAGCAGTTGTGGAGTACCAGCTGCAACAAGGCCGTTGATATTCAGGTCAGACTCCACACATAAGACCTCAGGAGTGGACCTGGATGTCTGACATATGTACCATCCTGACAATCTTTGAGGAGGCCACCAAGATGGTGAGTGGCGATGACGCCATCATTAGTGTCAGCATCCCACTTGTCTGTCTTTTGCAACGCTCTCTGCAGAGAATTAAAGAGGAGGCATTGCAGCCAGAGTGTGATGAGATGGATCAAGAAGCCGTAGCGGGCGATTACACACAGCCCAGCCTCATCTCATCCCAACGTGCATTGGGGGACAATGAGGGAGAGGAGGAGGAGGAGGAGAAGGAGGAGGAGCACGACAGATCCTCTGACCGCCGGGGGAGTGTATGCTCCAGTAATGAGGGGGAGGGGGGAAGTGTAGGGCAGGCAAGACAGGTTCTGGTAGTGGGTGACTCTATTATTAGTGGGACAGACAGGGCAATCTGTCACAAAGACCGGGATCGCCGAACGGTGTGCTGCCTCCCTGGCGCTCGAGTCCGGCACATCGCGGATCGGGTTGACAGGTTACTGGGTGGGGCTGGTGAAGACCCAGCGGTCATGGTCCACATCGGCACCAATGACAAAGTGACTGGTAGATGGAGGGTCCTTAAAAATGATTTCAGGGACCTAGGTAGGAAGCTTAGGGCAAGGACCTCCAAGGTAGTTTTCTCAGAAATACTACCAATCCCGCGAGCCACACAGGAGCGCCAACGGGAAGTTAGGGAGGTGAATAAGTGGCTAAAGAGTTGGTGCAAGGCAGAAGGGTTTGGGTTCATGGAGAACTGGGCCGACTTCGCGGTCGGCTACAGGCTCTACCGTAGGGACGGGCTGTACCTCAATGGGGAGGGTGCAGCGGTGCTGGGGAAGAAGATGGCTAATAGGTTGGAGGAGTTTTTAAACTAGAGATGGAGGGGGGAAACCAAGGAAATAGGTGGGATGTGAAGCAAGCAAGGGGGAAGGGGAGAAGTGAATATAATGAGGGTGGAGAGGGGGGTGGTGATAGTACAGTTAGATCGTTAGAGAAGAATAGGATGCTAAATAACCCCAAAGTTTTATCTTGCATGCTGACCAACGCAAGAAGCCTGACCAATAAGGCGGATGAGCAGCAGGCGCTTATATCGGAGGAGAGGTATGACATAGTAGGTATAACAGAGACTTGGCTAGACGATAGCTACGACTGGGGGGTAAATTTATTAGATTATAGTTTATTTAGAAGGGACCGGAAACAGGGGAAAGGCGGAGGAGTCTGCTTATATGTAAAGTCATGTCTAAAACCCACACTAAGGGAAGATATAGGAGAGGGAGAAGAGGGGGTCGAGTCCATGTGGGTAGAGATTAGTGTTGAGCCACCCCCGTAGTGTTCGAGTTCGGTTCGGTTCGTCGAACACCCGTGTGTTCGTCGAACTGTTCGTCGAACACCTTCGAACACCGTTAAAACCAATGGCAGGCAAACAAAAACACATAGAAACACATAGAAAACACCTTCAAAGGTGTCCAAAAGCTGACAAACTGCTCAGAAGACACAACTAACACATGGAAAAGTGACAAGTACATATAGTCATGCGAAAAGAAAAGAGGTGGAGGAGTAAAAGGAGGGGGAGACACAGATATAGGCATGTCATGCCCTTCTAAAATCCAAAAAGTGAGAAGCCGAGACGGCCAGTCCGCTCCTGCCCGTGCCACCTCCGTGTCGCCGGGTTTGTGCCAGAGCCGCGGTGAACCCTGACGGCCAGCCCCCCTCTCCCAATACTGGTGCCTGTCCGCTGGTGGGTCGAGAGAGCCCCCCTGTGGTGGAGGCAGCTCTAAGCTTTTTAATTTAAATTGTCCCTCTAATTTGAATGAATACACTTTAAATCCATTTACAAGGATCTATTGGAGGGCAAGTCTCATGCCAGCAGCCGCGTAATTCCAGCTCCAGTAGCGTCCACTAAAGCTGCTGCAGTTAAAAAGCTTTTATAAGGATCGAGCTCGGCTGTCCACCGCAAGGCATCCTAGTGCCAGTCCCAGCCCCTATGCCTTGGGGTGCCTCCTGATGCTCTTCACTAAGTATCCCATGGTCCCGAAGCATTTCCTTTGAAAAAATTAAGTGTCCAAACTACAGGTGGTGTAGCTTGCTTAACAGCCGGGATAATCCGCTGACTAGCAGACACTGCTACTAGGCACAAAGTATTTCCTGGGCTAGATGCAGTTAAAAATTTGTAAGTAGATACTCTCGTTGGATGCTGAGAAAGCATTCCATAGAGTCTCCTGGCACGCCATATATGATTCTCTTAAAAAGCTTGGGGTAGGGGTCTAGGGGACCCTTTTATAGCCAAAATCACGGCCCTGTATCACAATACGTCACCTAGGCTGAAGATAAATGGAACTGTAGCACCGAGGGCTCGGTTGCTACAGACGTATTGCACCTCACCCAGAGGTGTGATATCTCACTCTCAGATAAGGATGGAGTGTGGATCAGGACCCGACACCTGCATGCATTACACCACATTGCCGTGGGGCAGGGCGACCAATATGCCCCTGAGATGGGCACGACAGTCCCTGTCCCTGGCTGGAGTGGGGGGAGGGAACACTGAGGAAGGGGAACCCTGCAGTGCAGGAGCAGGGAGGAAGCAGTTCCTGGGTGCATTGAGAAGGGAGTATAAAAGGTGGGCACCATCTTAGTTCAGTGCAGAGAAGTCTGAGCAGAAGTGGCAGGGAGCAGGGGCTCTGCATGAGCTCTGCTCCGGAGGCGGGCCTAGTAACAGAGGCCCAGGCCTGCAAGAGGGAGAAGGAAGGAAGAGGAGCGGAGAAGGCTCCAGGAACGAGGAATGAAGGGATCCCAGGGGTGCGGACGGGCGAGTCGCCACCGCACGCCCGAATCCACCTGCGTGGAGGGGTCAGGCCAAAGGGGGAGACCGGTCCCCGAACTAGTGGAGGCAGGAAACGACCCTCAGCTAGAAACCGGAGGCTCTGACATTTTATGTGGCGCAGCCCCTTGCTCCACCCACTAGGAAGGCACCACATAGGGTCAGGGAAACTGGCGCCAAGTTTACCAAGAGGAGGCCCGAGGCAGCCGGACAGAAGTGTTGGTAAGAAAGGCCAGACAAAGGACACACAAAGGGGGTCCTGTGAAGCGCTCCAAAGTTATCTGGGAGTTGTCTGAGCCCCTCACCTGGTGAGCACAGTACGACGTGGGCAGCCGTTACCTGCAGACGTGGTCTGGATAATAAGAACTGTGAGTAAAGGCCCTGAACTGCATCACTGACTCCGTGTCGTTACTGCTGCTGCCCTGCACCATCACCCCCATCCTCCGCATACACTGCCCTGAGGCTATACTCCTCCCGTGGGGAGTTATGCTACGCTCTGCTGCACCCACAACACCAGCCTTAGCGGTCTGCCCTGTAGCGGCGGTTCACTCTGGCCGCAATCCACGGGTGGCGTAGTCGGACATTTAAACATCAAAACCACATAAATAGTTCCGCCACTGGTTTGACCGCCCTGAGCCACGGAACCGGATCGCCGCCACGAAGACTACAACCACCAGCATCCACCAAAAAGTGTCCGGCTCCGGGTGTCCCAAGGCCCAGGGGGTGCGTCAGGACATTTTCATCACCTTTCACAATCACCAATGGGACAAGGCAGGGATGTCCTCTGTCCCCTCTCTTATACATCCTAGTGACGGAGCACCTGCTCTCATCAATTCGCAATAACCCCAATATTAGGTGGATTGAGGTGGGAGGCACCGAGTACAAGTGCTCTCTATTTGCTGATGATGTCCTAGTATATATCACTCAATCACATATATCCATCCCTGCTGTTATGGCTGAAATAGATCACTTTGTTACATGGTAAAATTTTAAAATCAATGCAGCGAAGTCTGAGGCCCTCGATGTCTCCCTCCCTAAATCCATATAGGATTCCATCCAGTCCAACTTTCCCTTTGCCTGGCCCTCACAGGGTATCAAATACTTAGGAATTCCTATTCATAGAGACCTCTCCCATCTATGTTATCTTAATTTTGGGCCCTTTATTGAACAATTCCATACAGACCACGGTTGGCAAGTTAGAACTGTAAGATTCACTACGTGAACCACTGGTGTTTTGTGGAAAAGCACATGTACACCGCGTTCCAAATTATTATGCAAAAAGTGTTTAGGAGTGATAAGGGAAGAATTTGTTTGTTTGTCAGTTAAACTCATTGATGGTGATGTGTGTCAGGGCTCTTTATATCACTGTAAGCAATTGCAGACACCTGTGCTAATTAGTTTGGCAGGTGTGTCCAATGAAAGGCAAGACTACTTAAGAAGGCTCTCTCACATTATTAAGCAGCCTACATTTTCTGCCAAAATGGGAAAGAAAAAGGATGTGTCGGCTGCTGAGAAGCAACAAATTGTGGAGTGTTTAGGTCAAGGCATGACTACAATCAACATTGTGCGATGATCAGGATGAAGTGTCTTGGCAATCAAGAAGTATGTAGCTGATTCACAGTACACACGTGTGCGTGCTGATAAGGGCAAATTGAGGACTCTTTCCTACAGGCAATTACGTCAGGTTGAAACAGCAGCGGCAAAAAAGACTTGTCATAGCAGCAGACAAGTTTTTGAAGCTGCTTGTGCCTCCAACGTCCCCCGAACAACAAGATGCAGGGTCCTTCAGAGGTTTGCAGCTGTGCATATGCCATCCTGTCGACCTCCTCTATCCACTTCACACAAGCAGAAACGGCTCCAGTGGGCCAAACATTACATGAAGACTGATTTCAAAACTGTTTTGTTCACGGATGAGTGCCGTGCAGCGCTCGATGGTCCAGATGAATGGAGTGGAGGATGGCTGGTTGATGGACACCCCACGCAAACACGGCTACAGCGCCAACAAGGAGGAGGTGGAGTAATGTTTTGGGCTGGAATCATGGGGAGAGAGATTGTCGGCCCCTTTAGGATCCCTGAAGGCGCTAAAGATGAACTCCATAATGTATGTGGATTTTCTCAAACAGCACTTCCTGCCATGGTTCAAGAAGAAGAACCGTGTATTTCACAGCAAGATCATTTTTCTGCATGATAATGCACCATCTCATGCTGCACATAAAACATCTGCATCTCTGGCTGATATGGGCATAAAAGGGGACAAACTTATGGTGTGACCCCCATGCTCCCCTGACCTCTACCCCATTCAGAACCTTTGGAGCATCATTAAAAGGAGTGTCTATGATGGCGGGAGGCAGTTCACATCTAAGCAACAGCTCTGGGAGGGTATTCTATCCTCATGCAAAACAATTGAAGCAGAAACCATCCAAAACCTGACAAATTCAATGGACGAGAGAGTTCAGAAGCTCCTTTCGAACAAGGGGTCCTATGTGAAAATGTAACATCACCTAGAATAAAGTTTTGAGTTGAAAACTGTTTGATTTCAGTTTCTAACAACCTGCTAATGCTTATAATTTCAAAAATGACCATTTTTTTGGTCTTTATTAAAATGAAAAGGTTGATCGAAAAGTTTGGGGGATCTAAGAGTGTGGCAACCCAGTAGTCATGATTACTTCGAATTCTGACAATATGAGGGTCATGCTGCAGGTAGTGCAGCAAGAAGGCACTTATGTGTCTTGCGCATCTCGGAGCCCCAAAATTATTTTCCGGGCTAGATGCAGCTAAAAATTATTTTTAATTTTAAATCTGGTGAAGCTTATTATAGATGGCCTAATAGGATCAGTGCTGCACACTGCTACAAAGCCCAAATTATTTTCCAGTCAAGATACAGATAAACATGATTAGTAATTTGAAAGCTTAAAACGGTTGGTAGGGTGATTTTAACCAATCATCAAGCTTTTACTCTCCCCAGGATGACACAGGGGTAGAAAAGTCGTTTCGGATCCATGATTTGTTCATCTTTATGAACGTGAGTCTGTCTACATTATCAGTGGAGAGCCGCGTGCGCTTATCTGTCAGCACACCACCAGCAGCGCTGAACACACGTTCAGACAGAACGCTGGCTGCGGGGCATGACAAGATCTCCAAGGCGTAAGTGGCTAGCTCCGGCCATTTATCCAGATTGGAAGCCCAAAAAGAGCAAGGGTCCAGTGACACAGTCGTGGCTTCAATGTTTACTTGGAGATACTCCTGTACCATCGTCTCTAGGCGTTGACTATGTGTCAGACTTCTTGTCTCCTGTGGCCTTGCAAAGGATGGGCTAAAAAAGTGGTGAAATGATTCCGCAAAATTGATGTTACCAGCAGATACTGTGGTTCTGTTACGGTTTGAGTGCTGAACACTTGACGGTCCCACAGTTGGCAAGTTGGAACTGTGAGATTCACTACGTGCACCACTGGTATTTTGTGGAAAAGCACATGTAAGATTCTGCAACAGTCTCTGCTGATACTCCTGCATGCGTGCATCCCTTTCTATGGCAGGAATAATTTCTGCAAATTTACTTTTGTACCGGGGATCTAACAGTGTGGCAACCCAGTAGTCAGGATTATTTCTAATTCTCACAATTCGAGGGTCATGTTGCAGGTAGTGCAGCAAGAAGGCACTCATGTGTGTTGCGCATCCAGGAGCACCAAGTCCCTGTTGTGTTGGTGGCGAGGTAACAATCATGCTTCCTTCCTCTGTCCTCTCCCCCCAACCTCGCACAACAGAAATGTGATCAAGGTCTCCCTCATCTGATGAGTCTTCCATCAGTTCGTCCTCCACTTCTTCCTGGGCTCCTGCACCTTCCTCACTAGTTTGGCTGCTACCATTCGCCCTGGTAAAACCATCTCCCCCACCCTCACATGCCTGCCGCCTTGGTGCTGCCGACCGTCTGGACCTTGCAGATGTTAGCCCTTCCGCATACAACTCCTCCTCCTCTACTTCCTCCACCTCCTCTTGTGCCACCACCTGACTCCGAATTCTGTTTAACATGTGCTCCAGCATGTAAATCACCGGAATAGTCATGCTGATAATGGCATCGTCAGCACTAAACATCTTCGTCGCCATTTCAAAACTGTGCAGAAGGGTGCATAGGTTCCTGATCTGAGACCACTCCTCCAGCGTGATTTGCCCCACCTCTGAATCTCGTTGGCCCAGGCTATACGTCAGAACGTATTGCACCAGGGCTTGTCGGTGCTGCCACAGTCGCTGCAACATGTGCAGAGTTGAATTCCACCGGGTAGGCACATCGCATTTTAGCCGGTGAAGTGGCAGGCCCAACGACTTCTGTAGAGATGTAAGTCGCTGAGCTGCGGGATGCGAATGGCGGAAGTGAGCACACAGCGACCGTGCCCTCTGCAGAAGGCCATCTAGTCTGGGATAGTGGGCTAAAAATTGCTGGACAACCAGGTTCAACACGTGAGCCATACAAGGCACGTGTGTGACATTGCCCCGGCGAAGGGCCGCACCCAGGTTTGCAGCATTGTCGCACACGGCCTTCCCTGGTTTCAGGTCCAGTGGAGACAACCATTCATGAAATTGGTTCTCCAGAGCTGACCACAACTCCTCAGCTGTGTGACTCACATTTCCCAGACATTTCAATGTAAAAACCGCCTGATGACGTTGAACCCTACTGCCAGCATAGTAAGGAGGTGTGCAGGATCCCTTCTGCGCAGTTAGAAAGCTTGTGGCATGACCAGACAGGCTTTGGGTGCAGGTGGAAGACCGAGAGGAGGTTGAGGAGGCAGAAGCAGTGGAGGAACTTTGACATAAAGAGGATTGACGCACAACTCGTGGGGACGGCAAGACTTGGACAGCAGCCCCTTGTCCTGCTGTCACCATAGTTACCCAGTGCCCAGTCAGCGACATGTAACGCCCCTGTCCATGCCTACTCGTCCAAGTGTCTGTGGTGAAATGCACCCTGTCACACACAGAGTTTCTCAAAGAAGCGGTGATGTTGTGTGCGACATGCTGGTGGAGCGCAGGCACACCTTTCTTTGAGAAGTAGTGCCGACTGGGCATCTGGTACTGGGGCACTGCGACGGACATAAGGTCTCGAAAATCCTCTGTGTCCACCAGGCGGAAAGGCAGCATTTCTGTAGCCAAGAGCTTGCAGATGGTGAAATTCAACCTCTTAGCTTTCTCATGGCTAGGAGGAAATGGTCTTTTACTTGTCCACATCTGAGGGACCGAGGGCTGGCTATTGTGCTTAGACGGGGTTGATAAGGGTGTCCCCGGCAAACTGCCGGTCTGTGAGGAAGATGCAGGCGGACATGTTAGGTTGCCTTGATCCAAAGGTGGTGCTATCGATGTCGGACAGCGCTCAACACCAGCTGGTGTTACCACCTCCAAAGAAAATGATGACCTGCCAATCACGCTGGTTGTTGCGGGTAAAGAGGTGGCAGGTCTGCGCCCCAAAACAGGTGTGACTGCTGTCCCCCCAGTCACAGAGGATGAAGAGGCCGCGGATGCACAAGATATGGCAGACGGTGATTGGCCCGGCCGGCTAGGCCGCATTGTAGCACACTGAGCTTCCCACTGCAACTTATGCTTCATGTCCATGTGCCGGTTCATGCATGAAGTACTCAAACTATGTATTTTTTGGCCTCTACTTAGCTTTTGCTGACAAATGTTACAGATAACACGAGTTGGGTCATCTTTATCGATCTGAAAAAATGCCCAGGCTATGCAAGGCTTAGCACCCATGCGACCTGAAGAGCCACCACGACTTGTGGTGAGAGGCAGAGTTGTGTTTGAGGATGCAGTTGTTGACGTGCTTCCAGTACTACGTCTCTGTCCAGGAAGGCGCAACCTGACCTCGTCGTCACTAGCATCTTCCTCCACCTCCTCTGCTGACCTCATCTCTTGGCTGACTGTGGGTTGACAGTAAGTGGGATCTCCGACCTCATCATCATCACCCTGTGCGTTATCACACCCGTCGTCCTCAGAGCCAACCTGTTCCTGCCCTGACAAAAAACTAAAGTTGTCGCTCCAATCAGGTATTTGAGTCTTATCATCGTCTTCCTCATTGTCTCCACCAACAGGAGTTACAGTTTGGGAATGAGGGTCTACATTATGGTCAGAACCTTCTGCGTCTGGTCCTGGATCCGACTCATAAAGATTCTGGGCATCAGTGCAGATCATTTCCTCATCTGGATTCACAGAAGCGCTGGAGTCGACCTCTGATTCCCAGGCTATAGTATGAGTAAACAGCTCTGCAGACTCAACCATCTGTTCTACCTCATACTCAGACGGGCAGCTGGAGATTTGGGAGCTGTGAGGAAGCAAGTGCGATTTGGGTGACACCTTTGAGGACTGGAGTATTTGTGATGTTGAAGTTGATGTGGAGGAGAGCCCACTTAAAGGAGCACTTGATATCCGTTGAAGCACCTGCTGTTTTTGTGCCTCATCTGGAATTTGTAGCGATTGGCGTGGCCGTAAGAAAGGGATCTTATCACATTGTCCGCTAAAAGAAGTAGACATTTTAGTTTGGCTGGAAGATGGTCTTTCTTCTGCACCTACCCCACGGACACAACCTTTTTTCCCCTTCCCAACACGCCTATTCCCCTTTCCACCAGCAGCAGGCCTTTTTCCACTCATTTTGGTGGTTAACTAATTCACAACTCTGGAGTTGTTTGCACAAAAAAACAATGGATGGTAACCGAGCAGAGCTGAGTGGCCAAACTGTGGTATTAGGCCAAAACTATTGGCTGGGCTAGATGCAGAAAAAAACTTATTTTTAATTTGCAACCTGATGGAGGTCAGTATAGATGGACTAATAGACCAAGTCCCACACACCGCTAGAAGCCCAAATATTTTTTCAGAGCTAGATGCAGAAAAAAATTATTTTTAATTTGCAACCTGATGGAGGTCAGTATAGATGGACTAATAGACCAAGTCCCACACACTGCTAGAAGCCCAAATATTTTTTCAGAGCTAGATGCAGAAAAAAATTATTTTTAATTTGCAACCTGATGGAGGTCAGTATAGATGGACTAATAGACCAAGTCCCACACACTGCTAGAAGCCCAAATATTTTTTCAGAGCTAGATGCAGAAAAAAAATATTTTTAATTTGCAACCTGATGGAGGTCAGTATAGATGGACTAATAAACCAAGTCCCACACACTGCTAGAAGCCCAAATATTTTTTCAGAGCTAGATGCAGAAAAAAATTATTTTTAATTTGCAACCTGATGGAGGTCAGTATAGATGGACTAATAGACCAAGTCCCACACACCGCTAGAAGCCCAAATATTTTTTCAGAGCTAGATGCAGAAAAAAATTATTTTTAATTTGCAACCTGATGGAGGTCAGTATAGATGGACTAATAGACCAAGTTCCACACACTGCTAGAAGCCCAAATATTTTTTCAGAGCTAGATGCAGAAAAAAATTATTTTTAATTTGCAACCTGATGGAGGTCAGTATAGATGGACTAATAGAACAAGTCCCACACGCTGCTAGAAGCCCAAATATTTTTTCAGAGATAAATGAAGAAAAAAATTATTTTTAATTTGCAACCTGATGGAGGTCAGTATAGATGGACTAATAGACCAAGTCCCACACACTGCTAGAAGCCCAAATATTTTTTCAGAGCTAGATGCAGAAAAAAATTATTTTTAATTTGCAACCTGATGGAGGTCAGTATAGATGGACTAATAGACCAAGTCCCACACACTGCTAGAAGCCCAAATATTTTTTCAGAGCTAGATGCAGAAAAAAATTATTTTTAATTTGCAACCTGATGGAGGTCAGTATAGATGGACTAATAGACCAAGTCCCACACACCGCTAGAAGCCCAAATATTTTTTCAGAGCTAGATGCAGAAAATTTTTTTATTCAATTTGCAACCTGATGGAGGTCAGTATAGATGGACTAATAGACCAAGTCCCACACACTGCTAGAAGCCCAAATATTTTTTCAGAGCTAGATGCAGAAAATTTTTTTATTCAATTTGCAACCTGATGGAGGTCAGTATAGATGGACTAATAGACCAAGTCCCACACACTGCTAGAAGCCCAAATATTTTTTCAGAGCTAGATGCAGAAAAAAATTATTTTTAATTTGCAACCTGATGGAGGTCAGTATAGATGGACTAATAGACCAAGTCCCACACACTGCTAGAAGCCCAAATATTTTTTCAGAGCTAGATGCAGAAAAAAATTATTTTTAATTTGCAACCTGATGGAGGTCAGTATAGATGGACTAATAGACCAAGTCCCACACACCGCTAGAAGCCCAAATATTTTTTCAGAGCTAGATGCAGAAAAAAATTATTTTTAATTTGCAACCTGATGGAGGTCAGTATAGATGGACTAATAGACCAAGTCCCACACACTGCTAGAAGCCCAAATATTTTTTCAGAGCTAGATGCAGAAAAAAATTATTTTTAATTTGCAACCTGATGGAGGTCAGTATAGATGGACTAATAGAACAAGTCCCACACGCTGCTAGAAGCCCAAATATTTTTTCAGAGATAAATGAAGAAAAAAAATATTTTTAATTTGCAACCTGATGGAGGTCAGTATAGATGGACTAATAGACCAAGTCCCACACACTGCTAGAAGCCCAAATATTTTTTCAGAGCTAGATGCAGAAAAAAATTATTTTTAATTTGCAACCTGATGGAGGTCAGTATAGATGGACTAATAGACCAAGTCCCACACACTGCTAGAAGCCCAAATATTTTTTCAGAGCTAGATGCAGAAAAAAATTATTTTTAATTTGCAACCTGATGGAGGTCAGTATAGATGGACTAATAGACCAAGTCCCACACACCGCTAGAAGCCCAAATATTTTTTCAGAGCTAGATGCAGAAAAAAATTATATTCAGTTTGCAACCTGATGGAGGTCAGTATAGATGGACTAATAGAATGATGCTATGCCCAAAAGATTTTACTTCACTAGGTGCAGTAAAAAAATTGGTATTCTATACACAGGTGGTATATCTTGCAACACAGATAGGCTACTCCACTGACTAACACACTCTGCAATAGGCCAAAAAGGATTAGCTTTGCTAGATTCAGCCAAATGCTGTGAAAAAAACTTGCACAGCACTGGCACAGACCTGCCTGGCAAAAACTGATAGGAACTGATGTAACCTAGTCCTGAAAAGGACTCCAATTACAATTAGTCTTTACTCCCACAATCTATCTATTTAAGAGCACAGACCTGCCTGATAAAAGTCGTAGGAAATGCTGTAACCTAGTCCTTAAAAGGACTGCAATCACAACTATTCCCTACTCCCAAGCTATCTGTATATTTGTGCGAAAATTGGCTTGAAATTAACAAGGTATAGCGCACACAGCAACAGCGGTGCCGTCTAACACGCAGCTGCAGCAGTGAGAAAATGGTGGCGACGGGGAAAATGGCTTGGTCTTATAGGGCAAGGACATGTGACATACACTGCCAATCACACATGCCCTTGCTTGTGTGAAAAAAAGCACTTCGCTCCGTGTGTGCGCTGCTGATAGGCTGACAGATTGCACCTCCCCACTGCAAATGCGGGAAAGAGAAAAAAAAATGGAGATCTTCATTGTTCCTGCAGAGATCCATCCCCTGCCCCTCCCCCCGCCCCGCTGTACACTCAAACTGCGTATTAACATTAATTTTCATCATTACTGAGAAAAAATCCAGTTATGATTTTGGTGCACGAACAGTTATCGAACATAACCTCGAACAGCCGAATTTTTCTCAAATTGTTCGTGTTCGCCGACCGGCTCGAACACCGCCCAAAACAGCTCGAATTTGAGATTGGCGAACAGTTCGAGTAGAACAACGCTCATCTCTAGTAGAGATAGAGGGAACTAAAAATAATAATAAAATATTACTGGGGGTCTGCTATAAGCCACCCAATATAACAGAGGAGAATGAGAATCTGCTATTAGGACAAATAGACAAAGTAGCAAAACATAATGAAGTGATTGTAATGGGGGATTTCAACTACCCGGATATTGACTGGGAAACAGAAACCTGTAGATCTCAGAAAGGAAAAAGGTTCTTGACAAATATTAAGGATAATTATCTCTCCCAACTAGTGCAGGAACCAACGAGAGGGAAGGCCGTGTTGGACTTAATATTGACTAATAGGCCTGATAGAATAACTGAGGTACAGATAGGGGGGCACCTAGGTAATAGCGACCATAATATTATCGACTTCAAAATGCCCTTCAGTAGGGTTATCAATAAGGGAACAACAAAAACATTAAACTTTAGGAGGGCGAAGTTTGATCAGCTGAAAGAAAGCCTTCAACTTATTGACTGGGACAAAGTTCTTAATCAAAGGAATACGAATAGTAAATGGGAAACCTTCAAAAGAATTCTGAATACTCAGTGCGAGAGATATATACCGTATGGGAATAAAAGGGCCAGAAATAAGAGGAAACCAATATGGTTGAACAAGAACGTAAAAGGGGCGTTAAATGGCAAAAAAGAGGCATTCAAGAGATTAAAACAGGAAAACAGTAAGGAGGCACTAATGTGTTACAAGGAAAAAACGAGAACCTGTAAAAAACAAATAAAAATAGCGAAGGAGGAAACAGAGAGACGTATTGCTAGGGAAAGTAGATCAAATCCCAAACTGTTCTTTACGTATATAAATAGTAAAAGGATTAAATCGGATAATATTGGACCGATAAAAAGTGAGGAAGGCAAAATCATAGAGAAAGATGAGGATAAAGCTAATCTATTAAATAATTTTTTTTCGACAACTTTCACAAAGGAAATCGAACTAACAGGAGAAATGAGAAGAGACAAACTTAATCCTCCACTAAGTATGACAAATTTAACCCAAGCTGGGGTACAGAAACGCCTCAGTAACATTAAAATAAATAAATCACCAGGACCTGATGGCATACACCCACGGGTACTAAGGGAACTAAGTAATGTGATAGACAGACCGTTATATCTTATATTTAAGGACTCTGTTGAGACTGGGTCTGTGCCACTTGATTGGCGACAGGCGAATGTAGTGCCAATATTCAAAAAGGGTGCGAAAAGTGACGCCGGAAACTATCGGCCGGTGAGTCTGACGTCCGTTTTGGGCAAAATTTTTGAAAGCTTCATTAAAGAGGCAATTACGGAGCATCTTGATGCTAATAATCTTTTAATCCCGAACCAACATGGATTCATGAGGAATCGCTCCTGCCAAACAAACCTGATTGACTTCTACGAGGAGGTTAGCTCTCGAGTAGATCAGGGGGAACCAGTGGATGTCGTGTATCTCGACTTCTCAAAAGCGTTCGATAGCGTGCCACATAATAGGTTGGTATACAAAATGAGAATGATGGGGCTGGGGGAAAATGTCTGCAAGTGGGTAGCTAACTGGCTAAAGGATAGAAGGCAGAGGGTGGTTATAAATGGAATATACTCAGATTGGGTAAGCGTCACTAGTGGGGTACCACAGGGGTCTGTACTAGGCCCAATGTTATTTAATATCTTTATTAACGACATAGTCAACGGGATAAATAGTAAAATATCAATATTTGCAGATGACACAAAGTTATGTAAAACAATTAATACAAAAGAAGACAGTGCAGACCTACAGAGGGTTTTGGATAAGCTGGGTAGGTGGAGCATTAAATGGCAAATGAGGTTTAACGAGGAGAAATGTAAGGTCATACATATGGGAAGGAAAAATGGAAGTCACCAGTACTCACTGAATGGGAAATCATTGGGGAATTCAGAGATGGAGAAGGACTTGGGCATCTTGATTGATAGCAAACTAAATTGGAGTGCCCAAAGTCAGGCCGCTGCTGTAAGGGCAAACAGGGTAATGGGATGTATCAGAAGAGGTATAGCTGCAAAGGATGAGAACATTGTTCTTCCACTGTACAAAGCACTGGTCAGACCACACTTGGAATACTGTGCTCAGTTATGGGCCCCAATATATAGAAAGGATATAAATGAGCTTGAAAAGGTACAAAGGAGGGCAACAAAATTAATAAAGGGAATGGAGGGACTGCAATACCCAGAGAGGTTGGCAAAACTAGAACTATTCAGCCTGGAAAAGAGAAGGTTGAGGGGGGACATAATAAATGTGTACAAATATGTTAGGGGACAGTATAGAGATCTTGCCCGGGATTTGTTCAAAAGGAGGGATATTATGTTAACAAGAGGGCACTCACTAAGACTGGAAGAGAAAAGGTTTCAGCACCAGCATAGGAAGGGGTTCTTTACGGTAAGAGCAGTGAGAATATGGAATTCACTGAGTGAGGAGACTGTAATGTCGGATTCACTACACCAGTTCAAGCGGGGACTGGATGCATTTCTAGATACCAGGCAGATTTCAGCATATACTTAAAAATAAAATAAAATAGTAGGTTGATACAGGGATTTATTCTGACTGCTGGTTTCAGAGTCGGGAGGGAATTTTTCCTCAGGTGAAGATTGGCCAAATCATTTGGGGTTTTTGCCCTCCTCTGGATCAACTTTAGCAATTACAGAACTAACAGGTCGAACTTGATGGACGCAAGTCTTTATTCGGCTTTACAAACTATGTTACTATGAAGAACAGGAGCTGCTATCATGCGTTGTAGACGGTAGTACCTGTACAAGTGTCATACCGTCGGTTCAGCGTGGGTGGCCTGAGGACAGGGGGGAGGAGGAAGAGGAGGAGGAGGAGGAGAGCATGGTCAGTCGTCATCTTGGTGAGGACACGGAGATCTTGCCCGTTACCAGTCTGGCACGCATGGCTGACTTTATGTTACGCTGCCTTAACCATGACCCTCGCGTTGTCAAAATGTTGGGTGACAGTCATTACTGGTTGGTGACACTTGTAGACCCCCGCTACAAGGAGAACTTTCACTCTCTTATTCCTGAGGTGGAGAGGTCTACAAAAATGGGGCAATACCAGAAGGCCTTTGCTGCAGAACTCTTAAAAAAATTCCCATCTGAACACGGTAGCGGCAGAGGTCACAGTTCGTTGCCCAACCAAGGCGTACAGGCGAGAGAGATGCATCTCCAATCCAGCAGAGGCAGGGGAACACTGTCAACGTTCTGGGACAGTTTTCTGACACCCGCCCAGCTTACAGGCCCTGAGGCGCGGGGTACTCTCACAAGGAGTGGAAAGTTTCAAAAGATGGAGAGGGAGTACCTTGCCGATCGTACCAGCGTCCTCCGTGATTCCTCTGTGCCTTTTAATTATTGGGTATCCAAGCTGGACACTTGGAATGAACTCGCTCTGTACGCCTTGGAGGTCCTGGCCTGCCCTGCCGCTAGCGTGTTATCGGAGCGTGTTTTTAGTGCCGCTGGGGGAATTATAACTGATAAGCGCACTCGAATGTGAACTGACAATGCTGACAAGCTGACCCTTATCAAAATGAACAAGGGCTGGATTGGGCCAGACTTCTCATCACCACCAAATGACAGCAGAGTAACATAAAGTCAAATCCACTGTGTTATTTCGGGAGGTGTATTCACATGCACCGCTTCACACCCACACATGGGTATACGCTTCCTCGTTTCGGCTGTTTAATCTTCTTCTCCTTATCCTCAGCCTCCACCACCACTATACCACCAGGGTGCCAGCATTGCAAGTTCCTCCGTCCTAATTTTTGGCAGCTTTTGCTGGGAAAGCATTACCAAATACTATGGGAGACCCACTCCCCAATAATGGGACTTATGTTTGTAATATGCTGTACTGCATGGCTCTTGTAAGGGGCATTGCAAGTTGCTCCGTCCTAATTTTTGGCAGCTTTTGCTTGCAAGGCATAAGCAAATACTATGGGGCACCCACTCCCCAATAATGGGACTTATGTTTGTAATATGCTGTACTGCATGGCTCTTGAATGGGGCATTGCAAGTTGCTCCGTCCTAATTTTTGGCAGCTTTTCCTGGGAAAGCATAAGCAAATACTATGGGAGACCCACTCCCCAATAATGGGACTTATGTTTGTAATATGCTGTACTGCATGTGACGCGCCCCCTGGGCCGTGTGTACACGTGTATGGGATACCCGGTGCCGGGTCTCTGGGGTCTGTAGTCTCCGTGGCGGTGACCCTGTCCCGTGGCTCAGGCTGGTCAAACCAGTGGCAGTCTTTCTTAGGTTTTGAGGTTAATTGTCCGACTGCGCCACCCGTGGATTGTGGTCAGGGAGTACCACCGCTGCGAGGCAGACCGCTGAGGCTGGTGTTGTGTGTGCAGCATAGAATGGGATAACTCCCCTCGGGAGGAGTATAGCCTCAGGGCAGTGAGTGTGGATGATGGGGGTGATGGTGCACTAGCGCAGCAGGAACGACTCAGAGTCTTTGCAGTGCAGTTCAGGGTCTTTACTGATGATTATAAGGTAGACCCTCCCGGGAGTACTGGCTAGCATAAGAGGCCTGGTCAGTCTGTGAGCAAGCAGGAGTTCCCCTGGCCAGGTGGAGTTGTAGGCCTCCCCGTCTGTCTGCACTCTTCCTGGCTACCTTGCTGTAAGTGGGTAGAAGTAGCCCATGTCCCTGAGTGTACCGTGTAGTGCTCACCCGTATGGCTGGTGACTTGGGGCCTTCTGTTAGCCTCCGCTCCACGACGGCGGTGCTGGTCCCTTGCTTGTGACTGAGCCTCCGGGCTTCTATGGCCATAGGACCTGAAATCCCCTGCCGGCTGGTTTCTGCTGCTGGATATATAAGTCCTCACAGCTTCGGACTCCTGTGTCCGGTTCCTATTGTCTTCTGCCAGGGCGAGCTCTGCTCAGCTTCCAGCCCCTGGTCTTTAGCTCCTAGTTCCTACAGAGCTCCTTGCTGTTACTTTCCCTTGCTCTCACTCTGACTCTGACTGTTCTCTGACTCACTCAACCCCACCCCAGATCCAGTTTATAAGGGCAGAATTCTCCCCTCCCAGGACTGGGGCAGGAGGATGTTGCATGTTTAAGGGATCCTGA
This sequence comes from Phyllobates terribilis, assembly GCF_046119375.1. Lineage (NCBI taxonomy): Eukaryota > Metazoa > Chordata > Amphibia > Anura > Dendrobatidae > Phyllobates > Phyllobates terribilis. The sequence goes on from NW_027362763.1 coordinate 569,879,416, forward strand.
CCAGGAAACCTCCCACTTGCTCTCCGACGTAATATCTCTATTACTGTGGTGACCAGACCCCTGGGGTGCCACACATGGCTCTTGTAAGGGGCATTGCAGTTCCTCATAATTTTTGGAAAGCCTTCCATTCACTGCTTAGACCAACAGTGCACGGGAGACCCAGTTGCTATAAATCGAAAAAAAGGTTTAGTTAACGCCCTCTGACCTCCATGTCATTTCCAAGGGGCATTGGAGTGGCTCGAAATTTTTGGTAGGCATTGCACTCACTGTATGCCCTATAACTGTGTAGCCGAACCGCTCCTTTTGTTACAGAAACATATCCTACAAGACATATCTGGTTGACTGGCCTGATATTGATGTGAATGGTCCCTGTTCCTCCTGCTCTTTCTCCTTTGCCACCTCCTCATCCATCATTTATCACCTGAAGCTTTGTTTTAATGGGAGTCATAGAACTGGGATAGTAGCAGGAAAACATCCAGCAATCCTCGGAGGAGGTAGGATATGCGCCAAAACGCGGACCACCTCAGGCCTAGCCGCTACTACATACATGCGCTTGCATTCCAAGAAAACAAAGCAGATGCTAACTTCTATCATCATCATCATGCTCCTCACCTAGGCACTCTCAACTCCCCTGATGGAGAAGCCAGGGCCCACCGGAGGAGTCTGGTTCTCTGGTGGGCTCGTCCAATGCTTCCCTAAAGCAGGCCAGGCTAAGAAAAGTGTGGGGGAAGGTGACAGGAGAAATCAGGGCGGCTGGGGACCAAGTATGGACACCTGGCCGCCACCTGGCGGCTGGGGACCGAGCGTGGACACCCGGCCGCCGGGCGGCTGGGGACAGAGTATGGATACCTCGCTGCCGAAGCGGCCATGAGGTAGTGGCCAGCTTCGGCCTCCTCCAAACTAAAAGGCCCCATTTCAAGTGAAAGCTAGCAGTATGGTATTGCAGCCTGCGGGTGGGTGGGTGGTTGGCTGCATATTTTCGCTTGCATTGCAAGGAATGGGGGAGGTACAATTGAACACTGCCCTGGGACAAGGACTTGCACGGGGATAGTTGCAAGTCTGCATCTTCTGATGCGGCAAGGATCACTTCTGATGGGCACACTTTTAGACAGTGACGTGGGGGTCAGAGATGCTTCCAGGGGTCTTCCCCATGCTGATCCCTTGTCTTTTCAGCATTGTATGCATGTGTCACACAGCACATGGCCAGATAAGGTTGTAAAATGTTAAAATGACATTTCCCGGTGAACGCATTTGTCACGGTTGAAAGCAATACAAAAGTGCAAAAACGCATGAAAAATGCTACTTGTGAACATAGCCCAAGGTGTGGAGGAGTATTTTTGTTTTTGGTTATTTATTTTACCTTATACACAAGTTTTTACCCTGGAAAGGAAATTCCTTAACATATTTCACAGGAAAACCGTTTCAGTTTAGTTTTTGAACGTTTTATTGTGAGCCCGCAAAAGTGGCTTAATACCTTTGACCATGTTGTTGACAGCAGTGACCTGGGGGTCAAAAATGCTTCCAGGGGCGATCCCCATGCTGCCCCCATGTCTTTTGTGCACTGTCACTATCGTTTTGGGCACTTTTTAGGCTTTCTACAGACTGCCGGGGGTGCTGCCGCAAAAATGCTCGGGTCTCTCATAGACTAACATTGGGCTCGTTGCTCGGGTCGAGCACCCGAGTATCACGGTAAGCTCGGCCCGAGCTTTGAGCACCCGAGCATTTTAGTGATCGCTCAACACTATCAGTCGTCATCTTGGTGAGGACACGGAAGTCTTGCCCGTTACCAGTCTGGCACCCATGGCTGACTTTATGTTACGCTGCCTTAACCGTGACCCTCGCATTGTCAAAATGTTGGGTGACAGTCATTACTAGTTGATGACACTTTTAGACCCCCTCTACAAGGAGAACTTTCACTCTCTTATTCCTGAGTTGGAGAGGTCTACAAAAATGGGGCAGCACCAGAAGGCCCTTGCTGCAGAACTATTAAAAAAATTCCCATCTGAACACTGTAGCGGCAGAGGTCACAGTTCGCTGCCCAACTAAGGCATACAGGCGAGAGAGATGCAACTCCAATCCAGCAGAGGCAGGGGAACACTGTCAATGTTCTAGGACAGTTTTCTGAGACCTGCCCAGCTTACAGGCCCTGAGGCGCCGGGTACTCTCACAAGGAGTGGAAAGTTTCAAAAGATGGTGAGGGAGTACCAGCGTCCTCCGTGATTCCTCTGTGCCTTTTAATTATTGGGTATCCAAGCTGGACACTTGGAATGAACTCACTCTGTATGCCTTGGAGGTCCTGGCCTGCCCTGCCGCTAACGTGTTATCGGAGCATGTTTTTAGTGCCGCTGGGGGAATTATAACTGATAAGCGCACTCGCCTGTCAACTGACAATGCTGACAAGCTGACCCTTATCAAAATGAACAAGGGCTGGATTGGGCCAGACTTCTCATCACCACCAAATGACAGCAGAGTAACATAAAGTCAAATCCACTGTGTTATTTCGGGAGGTGTATTCCCATGCATCGCTTCACACCCACACATGGGTATACGCTTCCTCATTTCGGCTGTTTTTTGCTCTTCTCCTTATCCTCAGCCTCCACGACCACTATACCACCAGGGTGACCGTGGTCCATGTTGCCAGCATTGCAAGTTCCTCTGTCCTAATTTTTGGCAGCTTTTGCTTGGAAGGCATAGGCAAAGACTATGGGAGACCCACTCCCCAATAATGGGAATAATGTTTTTAATATGCTGTGCTGCATGGCTCTTGTAAGGGACATTGCAAGTTCCCCCTTCCTAATTTTTGGCAGCTTTTGCTTGGAAGGCATAGGCAAAGACTATGGGAAACCCACTCCACAATAATGGGAATAATGTTTTTAATATGCTGTACTGCATGGCTCTTGTAAGGGGCATTAAAAGCGTCTTGTTAAGCTACTGTGACCTCCACGTCTCTTCCACAGGGCGTTGATATTGTCTTTTTATTCCACTGTAACCTACACCACTCTTCCAAGGGGCATTGATATTGTCTTTTTATTCCACTGCGACCTCCACCACTCTTCCAAGGGGCATTAAAACCGTCTTGTTAAGCTACTGTGACCTCCACGTCTCTTCCACGGGGCATTGATATTGTCTTTTTATTCCACTGTAACCTCCACCACTCTTCCAAGGGGCATTAAAACTGTCTTGTTAAACCACTCTGAACTCCACCACTCTTCCAAGGGGCATTAAAACTGTCTTGTTAAACCACTCTGAACTCCACAGCTCTTCCAAGGGGCATTGACATGTTGTTTTTAATTACCTCTAACCTCCACGACTCTTGCAACGGGCATTGCATTTCCTCCTAATTTTTGTCAGCTTTTGCTTTTCAATGCATAGGCGAACACTAAGGGAGACCCACTCCCCAATAATGGGTAGAAGGTTTTTAATACGCTGTAATCCACGTCTGTTTCAAGGGGCATTGCAGTGCCTAATAATTTTTGGAAAGCCTTCCATTCCCTGCTTAGGCCAACAGTGTACAGGAGACCCAGTTGCTATAAATGGAAAAAACGGTTTAGTTAAGGCCCTCTGACCTCCATGTCACTTCCAAGGGGCATTGGAGTGCCTCGAAATTTTTGGTAGGCATTGCATTCACTGTATGCCTTATAACTGTGTAGCTGAACCACTCCTTTTGGTACAGAAACATATCCTACAAGACATGTGTGGTTGGCTGGCCTGATATTGATGTGAATGGTCCCTGTTCCTCCTGCTCTTTCTCCTTTGCCACCACCTCATCCATCATTCATCACCTGAAGCTTTGTTTTAACGGGAGTCATAGAACTGGGATAGTAGCAGGAAAACATCCAGCAATCCTCTAAGGAGGTAGAATATGCGCCAAAACGCTGACCACCTCAGGCCTAGCTGCTACTACATACATGCGCTTGCATTCCAAGGAACAGAAAGCTAAGGAGGTGGATGGCCTCATGATCATGAATAATTTACTTGTTGTGTAGGAGGCTGACCACTGCTGCTGTCTACCTTCTGAACTTTGTGTTGAAGCCTGATTGACTCAGGACCCGCAATCCTCTATGTCTGGAGGACGTGTTGCATCCCAGTGTCCAACTGTGTCCCGGCTTCCACAATATTAACCCAGTGTGAAGGCGTCAGTGAGAGGGACCATTCCTGGCCACATTCACTTGTCCACGTGTTTGTGGTTAGGCTGTCCTTCCCACTAAATGCACTGGGGAGGGCACAGGTAATGTTTTGGTATGCGCGCTTGTGTATAAGGCGCACCGGGACAAATAGGGGCGGCTGGGGACCGTTTATGGACACCCGGCCACCCCCACACGGCTGGGGACTGTGTGTGTGCACCCGGCCGCGGGGCGGCTGGGGACTGAGTATGAACACCCGGCCGCCCCCTGGCGGCTGGGGACCAAGCGTGGACACCCGGCCGCCGGGCGGCTGGGGACTGAGTATGAATACCAGGCTACCGACGCAGCCATGACGTGGTGGCCAGATTCCACCTCCACATGCCTAAAAGGCCCCATTTCAAGTGCAAGCAAGCTAGCAGTATGGTATTGCAGCCTGGGGGTGGGTGTGTGGCAGGCTGCATACTTACGCTTGTATTGCAAGTTATGGGGGAGGTACAATTGAACACTGCCCTGGGACAAGGACTTGCACGGGGATAGTTGCAAGTCTGCATCTTCTGATGCGGCAAGGATCACTTCTGATGGGCACACTTTTAGGCAGTGACCTGGGTGTCAGAGATGCTTCCAGGGGTCTTCCCCATGCTGTTCCCATGTCTTTTTAGCACTGTATGCATGTGTCACACAGCACATGGCCAGATAAGGTTGTAAAATGTTAAAATGACATTTCCCGGTGAATGCATTTGTCACGGTTGAAAGCAATACAAACGTGCAAAAACGCATAAAAAATGCTACTTGTGAACATAGCCCAAGGTGTGGAGGAGTATTTTTGTTTTTGGTTATTTATTTTATCTTATACACAAGTCTTTACCCTGGAAAGGATGTTCCTTAACCCCTTTCTGACCTGGTCAGTAATAGTACGCACCAGGTCGGGAAGGCCGGTTCAGCGGGGGCTCCGGCGGTGAGCCCGCACTGAAGCGAGCACATGTCAGCTGATTATTGGAATCGCAATCCACCCGCGGCTGTTAACATGTTAAATCTCTGACAGTGGCATTTAACTCGCGCTTCCGGGAGTCCTAAGCCCCGCCCATCAGTGACCCCGTCACGTGATCGCGGGTCACCAATGGGTGGGCATGACAACTCAGGGTCTGCAGCAGACGCCTGTGGTTGTCATGTCTCAATTGCTATGAGCGCCACCTAGTGGTCAGCGCTCATAGCAAGTGAGCATTTCTCCTGCATACAAGCGATCTGCTCATCGCTTGTATGCAGTAGAAGCAATCAGACAACTGCTGCTTCTAGTCTCCTCTGGAGACTATAGAAGCAAGCAGAAAGTGTAAAAAAAAAGTTTTTTAAAAAATAAAAAAAATAAAAAATATATAAAAGTTTAAGTCACCCCCCTTTCGCCCCATTCAAAATAAAATATATATATATAAAAAAAAAACACATACACATATTAGGTATCATCGCGTTCAGAATCGCCCGATCTATCAATATAAAAGAAGAATTAATACAATCAGTAAACGGCGTAATGAGAAAAAAATTTTAAACGCCAGAATTAAGTTTTTTTGGTCGCTACAACTTTGCAATAAAATGCAATAACGGGCGATCAAAACATCGGATCTACCCCAAAATGGTATCAATAAAAACGTCAGCCCGGCACGTAAAAAATAAGCACTCACCTGGCCCCAGATCCCGAAAAATGGAGAAGCTAAGGGTCTCGGAAAATGGCGCCATTTTTTTTGTTTTTTTTAGCAAGCTTTGGATTTTTTTTCGCCACTTAAATAAAAAAGAACCTGTGCATGTTTGGTGTCTATGAACTCGTAACGACCTGGAAAATAATGATGGCAGGTCAGTTTTAGCAATCTGTGAACGTGGTAAAAAAAGGACCCAAAAAACAACTGTGGAATTGGATTTTTTTTGCAGTTGCACTGCACTTGGAATTTTTTTCCCATTTTCCAGCACACGATATGGTAAAACCAGTGATGGTGTTTAAAAGTACAACTCGTCCCGCAAAAAATAAGCCCCCACATGGCCATATTGAACGAAAATTAAAAAAGTTCTGGCTCTGGGAAGAAGGGGAGCAAAAAAGGAAAACACAAAAACAGAAAGACCCATGGTCGTTAAGGGGTTAACATATTTCACAGGAAAGCACTTTCACTTTCGTTTTTGAACGTTTTATTGTGAGCCTGTAAAAGTGGCTTAATACCTCTGACCACGTTGTTGACAGCAGTGACCTGGGGGTCAGAAATGCTTCCAGGGGCGATCCCCATGCTGTCCCCATGTCATTTGAGCACTGTCACTATTGTTTTGGGCACTTTTTAGGCTTTCTACAGACTGCCGGGGGTGCCGCCGCAAAAATGTTCGGGTCTCCCATAGACTAACATTGGGCTCGTTGCTCAGGTCGAGCACCCGAGTATCACAGTGAGCTCGGCCAGAGCTTCGAGCACCCGAGCATTTTAGTGCTCGCTCAACACTAGTCGTGACGTTAGAGAGTGTATTAAACAATAAAAGGTTTGTGTGTTATAACCTTAATCCCCTCCCTGTCTAGTTGTTCTAGCTCTTCCCTAACACCGCGCAATTCTTTCTTTCTTGATATATAGACAAGATGCACAGCCCAAAAAGGGGGCCAGCACCCCTATATGTACAGAGTACAAGGAACTATAGCAAAACCGAAGAAATGAGAAGGCTCATCTGTTGGTATAAGTGCAATGTGTAGGTGCACGTTCCCACTGTGGCCATTAACAGACAAAACCAAAGGTAAAAACAATGAGCAAATACCCAAATACTTATGCCCTGCTGCCTATCAGAGCTTGGAAGTATGTGGAGGACGTAAAGCAGCATGAAGATATAATGCAGTTAAGCAGTATGCAACAGCGGAGACACAGTTGGATCAAAAGTATATTTCTTTTATTTAACAACTAATATTAATTGTAAAACATCTATTATATGGTAAAATTTATTTACAATGTTTGACTGTAAAATAAGCAGGAAATCACATAACAGAATAAAATATCAGAATACACTAGAATTCAGGGCTGGTAGTATAAAATGATCTACTCGAGGGACGGGGAATGAGATTGTCATTAACTATACCGGGCGAGTGGGCAGTCTTTTAAAACTTTGGCAATACTCTGTTCCTATCACAACTCATTGCCCGTTTCCCTCGTCACTCTCTATCCACCTTCGTGATGCCACTCTGGCGTCTGCTGGTCCCTGTCTGACAACTGTCTTTCCCTCTATGCATTTCCGATACCATATGTCTCTGTCAGAGGTAGCAGCCTGTCTAGCGCATCCTTCCTAGTCGCCGACTCGACCGTGAATCTCCAATCTGACACCTTCAGAGATTCTGCGATGTCCAGTCACTGGAGCACAAATCTGAGAACCGTGCTGCCGCAACCTTTTCCCGTTCTGTCGACCTACGTCACCCAGGTGAGGAACCTTCGGGGCTTGACCTTCGATGTCTGGGCTGGGAACCTTGACTGGCGCCGCTTGGGTCTTCGGGGCTTGACCGTTGACGTATGGGCTGGGCGGATACGTGCCACCTTTCTTCCTGACAAGAGCTTTGGACGCTGCTGTTGCTCCTCTTGTCTCTCTCTTCGGCGTCAGAATTACCTCAGAACTTGCACACGTGCTGTTTTTCTCCTCAGCTTGTTTCCCTGACAATGCTGTACTCAGTGTCTTTTATCCTTACATTCCTCCCTTCTTTTATCTCACCAGTCCCTAGGTGAGGGAAGTTTACAAATGTGTGTTGCTTCTTTAAAGGCAGTCCAACTTCTGCCAAGAGTTGCACACATTCCTGAGGTTTCTGTTGGATTTGAATTCAGATGAACTCATCTTGTGTGTACCGCGTAGGAGGAATGCCTGCATTGGCTCCTTCTGTCCTGCACGGTTCTCCCGATAGAGGTTCTTCTGAGAGATCTGAGGTTCAAGTCGGTTCACTGGGTGTCAGCCGTGGTAGTTCCGTCGGTATGTTGATCCACCCTTCATCATGATCGACCGCCGCTTCAGTAACAGTTTCTGGTGGGTTCTTCATGGGGAGCACCATTTCCGTTTTTTCTGCCTCAGAAAGGCATGGGTGAAGCACATTACTGTGCAACACTTGTGTCGGGGCACTCTCTTCATCTTCCGGTTGAACTTCATAAACCAGGCCATTTGGGTGGACTTTTTCCCACCGGTAATATAATTTATTCTTGGGTCGCTTGACTCATATTAACACCCACTCTCCTGCCTGAAGGGGTTCTTCCTGTGTCGAACATGTGACGTGGTATGCTATCTCCTTAAGTCTCTGTTCCACCAAGCATCTCATCATTTGAAGTCAATGACGGTGTCCCCGAACCCAGGTAGTTGGGTGACTTTCCGGATATTCATCCTCTAACTCTAGTCCTAATTCAGTAATTTCTCGACCACCTCGCCCAAACAGTACTGTGTAGGGTGTGTATCCAGTGGTCACATGAACCCATTTGCTATACACCCACACCAGCTCGGAGACAAACTCAGGCCACCTCATTTTCTGATCTTCTTCCAGTGTTGGTAGCATTTGTAACATAGTTCTATTGAAGCGTTTGCAAGCTCCATTTCCCTGTGGGTAGTATGGCATGGTCCGGGATTTGTCTATAGTGTAGAGATGGCGCACTTCCTCCATTATCTTCCCTTGGAAGCAGGCTCCTTGATCTGAATGAATTCTCTTCGGGCACCCATACACAGGGATGAAATCTCGGCAAATTGCTTTGGCCGCTGTTTCTGCCGTCTGATCTCGAGTCGGATTGACCACAGCAAACTTTGTGAAGTGGTTGGTCATTACCAAACAATGCTCATAACTGTTGTAGGATGTTCCGATCATCAAGTAATCCACCATCAATACTTCCAACGGGACAGATGTCTTTATAGTTTGGACTGGTGCCCTTTGTTCTGGAGGCTGGGTTAACTCACACTGATGGCACCTTCGACAGGCTTCTTCCACTGTCTTTTGCAGCTGAGGCCAGTGGACTAATCATTGCAGCCTTCGAAAAGTATTTTCAGTGCCGAAATGGGCCCCCGCTTCATGAACTTTCTTTGCCAGACTCATCGCCATTTCTCCAGAGATCACCACTTGCCAGGTGACGTTCATCTTCCAAGGCAGCTGAATCCTTCGGCACAGCAGACCATTCTTCATGACAAGTCATTCCCATTGGCCTAAGATCTGCAACGTACTAGCTGATAGAGACCCTCTTAACACCTGATCAGGTTTATGCTCCAGGGTAACCAACTTCCTCAGCTCCGCAAGTTCAGAATTGGACTGCTGGAGATAAATCCACTCATCGCTTGGGCGTCCCAAGACTTGGGCGGGTATACGCTCTCCCTCTTTTTCTTGAGCAGCCACCACGGTGGCTGCAAAACTAGTGAAATCCAGAATCTCGTCGCCTTCTAGATGTTAATCTGTGTCTCCCTTTGGACTTATTGGAATGACTCGAGACAGTGCATCGGCATGGGTATTCTGAGCGTTTGACCAATACGCGATTTTGTACCGGTACTTGGACATTCTGGCAACCCACCTTTGTTCCAGCACTCCTAAGTTTGCATTTTTTGAGATGAGCAAATGGATTGTTATAGGTTCTCACCTGAACCTCCGACCCTGACTAATACTCAGCAAACTTTTCAGGCATGGCCCAGACAAGCACCAGCAGCTCTAACTTGAATGAACTGTAGTTATCAGGGTTCCTTCTGGTTTCTCTCAGTGACCGACTAACACATGCAATCACCCGTTCTTTGCATCCTTGAATTTGCGCTAATACTTCTCCTAAGCTGTACAGACTTCCATCAGCGTATAGTAAGTAGAGTTGGGAGAAGTCGGCATAGGCCAATATGGGAGCGTTGATTAATGCCATCTTTTGGCCACAAAAGGCTTCTTTCTGTCAGGGTCCCCACTGAATGGCCCGTTATTTATGTTCCCCAGCTGATCTTCTCAGAAACTCGTGGAGTGGGGTTGCTATTTTGGCCAAATATTTGATGAATCTTCGATAGTAACCTGCCAGGCCCAGGAATCCTCTTTGCTCTCTTATATTAGTCAGAATGGGTCATTTCTGTACAGCCGACACTTTTTCGGGTGTGGGGTAGACCCCAGCACTAGAGACGATGTGCCCCAGATACTCAATCTCCCATTGGAACAAGTGACATTTCTGAGGTTTAATCTTCAGCCCATGCTTTTAGAGCCTCTCTACTACTTGTTCTAACCAACTGAGATGTTCCTCGAAGGTGGAGGAGAATTCTACAATGTCGTCCAGATAGATTTAGGTCGCTTCGAAATTGAGGTCTCCAAGATATCTCTCCATCAACAGTTGAAAAGTTCCAGGTGTGTTAGTTAGGCCAAAGGGCATCCAGTTGAACTCGAATAGACCCATGGGGAGGATGAAGGCACTCTTAGACTGATCCTTATTGGCTATAGGAACTTGCCTGTAGCTGCTGGTCAGATGGAGGGATGAGAAATATTTAGCTTTTCCTAAAGCAGACAGGAACTCTTCAATCCGCGACAGGGAATAGGAATCCCGCACCATACAAGCGTTCAACTGCCGATAATCTATGCAGAACCTCAATGTTCCATCTGTCATGGGTGTGTCAGATGTGACAGACAGTCGCCCTGCAGTTGGTTGCAGAAGATCTCTTAGTTTGGCATTAGAGACACCTTCTTAGCTGTCTCAAGCTAGAACCCAGCGGCTACCTCCCTCCGGCTAATTGACACCCAGGCTGGGTGTTTAAATACTGGCTGTTGATAGAGGGTTGTGCCGGTGATATTCTCATGACCCCTTGTGAAGGCTTGAGCAAGAGCAGTACTTCTTTCTCTCTGAAGCTAAGAGGACGTGTGTTCATGTCTCTGACTAAAAGCTAAGCTATCTTCCCTTGTTCCCCCTTGTTGTCTTTAATTGTCAGTGGGGATCGACTAGTGCTCATCCCCTCTCTTCCCTAGCCAGGGCAAAACGCCAGGGAAAGACAAGGCGAGGTTCCTGTGCGGTGATTGGTGTGGAACAAATATAGGGACGTTAGGATAGACAGGGTGATATAAGGTCAGCCTAGGAGGTCTCCACTAACCCCTTTCCCAAGAGTCTGGGCCCCCTTTTCCCCCTTCCCTTCATGTTGCACTTAGTGTTTCTAACACCTTGCGTGTGTGTCACCCCAGGCCTGGATGCCACAAATATTAAAGGCTGTGTCTGAGAGCAGGAGGGAGGTTCCCTGGTTAGGGACCATTAGCATGCAGCACCTCCTGTCCCAGGGGAGAAGGGGGAGCTGGCTGCCCTATAAAAGCTGGAACTGGGGCCGGGTTAGAGAGACCAGAACCCACTTCTGAAGTGACCAGAAGGGTTCTTTAGAGGAAGGGACAGGTCAGCAGCAGCTGAGGAGTCCGTGAGGCAGAGGAGAAACTGCAGGCCAGGGACAGAGGCGACGAGAGCTGGTCCTGGCAGAGAACCAATCTAACCGGACATTGGGGTCCGAGGCTGTCAGGGTTATAAGCCCAGCAGCAGAGAACCATCCCGCAAGGGATTTCAGGTCCCTTGGCCTAAGAAGCCTGGAGGCTCCGCCACACAGAGGGACCAGTACAGCGAGGAGAAAGCAAAAGGTACCCAAGGCCCGAGTCGCAAGCCATACAGGCGAGAAGTACATGGCCAGCTCAGGGACGTAGTCTATTACACCACGAAGAGGGGGATAGTCAGAAAGAGCATAGAGAGAACGGTAGGCCTACAAACTCAGCCTGACCAGTGGGGCTCGCCCGAATGCTCTCAGACACCCAGGCCCATTCCTAACCGGTACTACTGTTGGGTCATTAATAATTCCTACAATAAAGACCCTGGACTGTTTGAAGCGGACTCTGAACTCTTACTATTGCGGCCTGCACTATCACCCCCAGCATCCACCTACACTGCCCTGAGGCTACACTCTTCCCGTGGGAAGTTATCCTACCCCTGTGCTGCACACCAACACCAGCCTCAGCTGTCTGCCTCGCAGCGGCGATTATCCCTGACCACAATCCACGGGTGGCGTAGTCAGACATTTAAAGCACTGATTGATAGACTGCCACAATTTGTTCTAACCACCCTGAGCCACGGGATCGGGTTGCCACTACTACTCCCAGCATTGTACAGAAGCCCGGTTCTGGGTACCCCACGGCCCAGGGGGCGAGTCAGCTTTGGTGTAGTCGGCAGGATTGTGACCAACCCACCACAAATGGGTATTGCGTGCCTGAAAAAGACTTTATACATACCTGAGTGAAGTTTCCCTCCATTTGGGGCCATTTCCCGCCAATCGGAGCCGTTTCCCGCCATCGGGCGCCATCTTCGGGACACCGCGCGGGAAGAAGAGGGGCGTCGACGTCAAAAACGCGCGAGACCTGAAGCCCCGCCCTACGCTGAGATGCTGCGCAAGGTCCTGGATGGAGATCCAGCGGACGCCGACGTCATCACCCCGCGACGCAAGGTCCTCACCCAGAGCATCGCGAGCGGAGCCGCGGCCTACAGAAGAGGATCGCCGAAAGGTAGGCCACAGTTAACTAGGGAGGAGGAAGATGTCAGTCGCGGAGGGACCCTCTACCACCAGCGTAGCTGCTGCAGCTGTGATGCCGTTTTCCATGCCCTATATCCCCAGAGCGGCCTGGCTGCCACAGTATGCCGGCGAGTCGCATACCTTGGGCGACTTTAAAGAAAGGCTGTACAGCCTGTTCAAAGTTTATCCCCTGACAGAAGAACAGAAAGTAAGCATACTGATAGGGCAGTTAACTGGTGCGGCCCAGCGGGAGGTAAAGTCTTGGACAGCGGAGGAGAAAAGGACTGTAAGGGGGGTTCTGACCCGTCTACGGGACACCTTTGTTACCCGAACCTCAGCAGAAATCAAAATGCGGTTCTATGGATGTAAGCAGCGAGCCCAAGATAGTATTAGAGACTATGCCTTAAACTTGCAAGAAGCCCTGAGAGCAATCAAACAAGCTGACCCTGGCAGCGTGCAGGATACAGATAAACTATTGACTGACCAGTTCATAGAAGGTCTGCTGTCCAGCGCCCACAGAACCCAGCTGCGCCTCATGGCCCTACAGAACCCCGATTTGACTTTCGCACAGTTCAAAGATAGGGCCATCCGGGTGCTCCGAGAACCCGCACCAGGTGGCGCTGTAGCTTCCCGGCGCCCTGCCATCACTTACCACCAGGAGGCAGCGCCCTACCCTGCAGACCTTGTGGGGGCTGATGTGCAGGCTCTAAACCCATCCCCGCCTGCAAACCTGCACCATCAGGTCCAAGAACTAACAAAGAGTGTTGCTGCATTGACCAGGACTGTACAGTCGTTACAGATGGACCCGTCAGGACCAATCAAGCTGGCTTCAAGTCCGGAGGATGTCCCGTGGCGTCGACAGAGGAGGATCCCGTCGTTCAGAGGGAGGCCCGCCGACCGTTACACTGAGGATGGACAGCCGATTTGCCGCCGTTGCAGCCAGCCGGGACACATAGCCAGGTACTGTACTTTAAACGGGTCCGACCTGGGGCAGAGGGCCAACCCCCAGGCATAAGGTCACCAGGCCTGTCTAATTGGCGTGATAAGTACGTAGGGGGACACCCGGTTTTACCCGTAGTGCTGGACGGTATCCCCATGAGTGCACTGCTGGACACCGGGTCCCAAGTGACTACCATCCCCTATGTACTTTTCATGCAGTACTGGAGTGACACTGATATAACCCGTTATCCAGACGATGACTTGAGCATCATCGCCAGCAATGGTCAACCCGTGCCGCAGGTGGGGTTCAGAGAGATGACCATCAAGATTGGTAAGGTTGAACTGCCGGCACAGGGAGTGATTATTGTGGACATTGACCATCGAGAAAGTCACCCTAAAATAACCTTGGGTACTAACGTGACTGAAAATTGTCTTTCAGAAGTAATTGTAATTTTGCAGCAGGTGGCGATGAATGCAAGTTCCAGCCAACAGAGAGTCCTCCAGAAAGAGATAAGAGCTCTGATGAGACGGCAACAGGTAGAACTGTCTGGTGGTGAGATCGGCAGCGTGAGGATGAGCGACCCGTTCCCCATTGCCATGCCTCCCAAAAGTGAAATGATGATCTGGTGTCGGACTGCAATCGGGTTAAGAGTAGAGATGAGCGTTGTTCGACTCGAACTGTTCGCCAATCTCAAATTCGAGCTGTTTTGGGCGGTGTTCGAGCCGTTCGGCGAACACGAACGATTTGAGAAAAATTCGGCTGTTCGAGGTTATGTTCGATAACTGTTCGTGCACCAAAATCATAACTGGATTTTTTCTCAGTAATGATGAAAATTAATGTTAATACGCAGTTTGAGTGTACAGCGGGGCGGGGGGAGGGGCAGGGGATGGATCTCTGCAGGAATAATGAAGATCTCCATTTTTTTTTCTCTTTCCCGCATTTACAGTGGGGAGGTGCAATCTGTCAGCCTATCAGCAGCGCACACACGGAGCGAAGTGCTTTTTTTCACACAAGCAAGGGCATGTGTCATTGGCAGTGTATGTCACATGTCCTTGCCCTATAAGACCAAGCCATTTTCCCCGTCGCCACCATTTTCTCACTGCTGCAGCTGCGTGTTAGACGGCACCGCTGTTGCTGTGTGCGCTATACCTTGTTAATTTCAAGCCAATTTTCGCACAAATCTACAGATAGCTTGGGAGTAGGGAATAGTTGTGATTGCAGTCCTTTTAAGGACTAGGTTACAGCATTTCCTACGACTTTTATCAGGCAGGTCTGTGCTCTTAAATAGATAAGTTGTGGGAGTAAAGACTAATTGTAATTGCAGTCCTTTTCAGGACTAGGTTACATCAGTTCCTATCAGTTTTTGCCAGGCAGGTCTGTGCCAGTGCTGTGCAAGTTTTTTTCACAGCATTTGGCTGAATCTAGCAAAGCTAATCCTTTTTGGCCTATTGCAGAGTGTGTTAGTCAGTGGAGTAGCCAATCTGTGTTGCAAGATATACCACCTGTGTATAGAATACCAATTTTTTTACTGCACCTAGTGAAGTAAAATCTTTTGGGCATAGCATCATTCTATTAGTCCATCTATACTGACCTCCATCAGGTTGCAAACTGAATATAATTTTTTTCTGCATCTAGCTCTGAAAAAATATTTGGGCTTCTAGCAGTGTGTGGGACTTGTTCTATTAGTCCATCTATACTGACCTCCATCAGGTTGCAAACTGAATATAATTTTTTTCTGCATCTAGCTCTGAAAAAATATTTGGCCTTCTAGCAGTGTGTGGGACTTGTTCTATTAGTCCATCTATACTGACCTCCATCACATTGCAAATTCAAAATAATTTTTTGTCTGCATCTCGCTCTGAAAAAATATTTGGCCTTCTAGCTGTGTGTGGGACTTTCTCTATTAGTCCATCTATACTGACCTCCATCAGGTTGCAAATTAAAAATAATTTTTATCTGCATCTAGCTCTGAAAAAATATTTGGGCTTCTAGCTGTGTGTGGGACTTGTTCTATTAGTCCATCTATACTGACCTCCATCAGGTTGCAAACTGAATATAATTTTTTTCTGCATCTACCTCTGAAAAAATATTTGGCCTTCTAGCAGTGTGTGGGCCTTTCTCTATTAGTCCATCTATACTGACCTCCATCAGGTTGCAAATTAAAAATAATTTTTATCTGCATCTAGCTCTGAAAAAATATTTGGCCTTCTAGCAGTGTGTGGGACTTTCTCTATTAGTCCATCTATACTGACCTCCATCAGGTTGCAAATTAAAAATAATTTTTATCTGCATCTAGCTCTGAAAAAATATTTGGCCTTCTAGCAGTGTGTGGGACTTGTTCTATTAGTCCATCTATACTGACCTCCATCAGGTTGCAAATTAAAAATATTTTTTTGTCTGCATCTAGCTCTGAAAAAATATTTGGCCTTCTAGCAGTGTGTGGGACTTTCTCTATTAGTCCACCTATACTGACCTCCATCAGGTTGCAAATTAAAAATAATTTTTTGTCTGCATCTAGCTCTGAAAAAATATTTGGCCTTCTAGCAGTGTGTGGGACTTTCTCTATTAGTCCATCTATACTGACCTCCATCAGGTTGCAAACTGAATATATTTTTTTTCTGCATCTACCTCTGAAAAAATATTTGGGCTTCTAGCTGTGTGTGGGACTTGTTCTATTAGTCCATCTGTACTGACCTCCATCAGGTTGCAAACTGAATATAATTTTTTTCTGCATCTAGCTCTGAAAAAATATTTGGCCTTCTAGCAGTGTGTGGGACTTGTTCTATTAGTCCATCTATACTGACCTCCATCAGGTTGCAAACTGAATATAATTTTTTTCTGCATCTAGCTCTGAAAAAATATTTGGCCTTCTAGCAGTGTGTGGGACTTGTTCTATTAGTCCATCTATACTGACCTCCATCAAGTTGCAAACTGAATACAATTTTTTTCTGCATCTACCTCTGAAAAAATATTTGGGCTTCTAGCTGTGTGTGGGACTTGTTCTATTAGTCCATCTATACTGACCTCCATCAGGTTGCAAATTGAATATAATTTTTTTCTGCATCTAACCCAGCCAATAGTTTTGGCCTAATACTACAGTTTGGACACTCAGCTCTGCTCGGTTCCCATCCATTGTTTTTTTGTGCAAACAACTCCAGAGTTGTGAATTAGTTAACCACCAAAATGAGTGGAAAAAGGCCTGCTGCTGGTGGAAAGGGGAATAGGCGTGTTGGGAAGGGGAAAAAAGGTTGTGTCCGTGGGGTAGGTGTTAAAGCAACAGTAACATCTGCAGAAGAAAGACCATCTTCCAGCCAAACTAAAATGTCTACTTCTTTTAGCGGACAATGTGATAAGATCCCTTTCTTACGGCCACGCCAATCGCTACAAATTCCAGATGAGGCACAAAAACAGCAGGTGCTTCAACGGATATCAAGTGTTCCTTTAAGTGGGCTTTCCTCAACATCAACTTCAATATCACAAATACTCCAGTCCTCAAAGGTGTCACCCCAATCGCAATTGCTTCCTCACAGCTCCCAAATCTCCAGCTGCCCGTCTGAGTATGAGGTAGAACAGATGGTTGAGTCTGCAGAGCTCTTTACTCGTACTATAGCCTGGGAATCAGAGGTCGACTCCAGCGCTTCTGTGAATCCAGACGAGGAAATGATCTGCACTGATGCCCAGAATCTTTATGATCCAGGACCAGACGCAGAAGGTTCTGACCATAATGTAGACCCTCATTCCCAAACTGTAACTCCTGTTGGTGGAGACAATGAAGAAGACGATGATGAGACTCAAATACCTGATTGGAGCGACAACTTTAGTTTTTTGTCAGGGCAGGAACAGGTTGGCTCTGAGGACGACGGGTGTGATAACACACAGGGTGATGATGATGAGGTTGGAGATCCCACTTACTGTCAACCCACAGTCAGCCAAGAGATGAGGTCAGCAGAGGAGGTGGAGGAGGATGCTAGCGACGACGAGGTCAGGTTGCACCTTCCTGGACAGAGACGTAGTACTGGAAGCACGTCAACAACTGCATCCTCAAACACAACTCTGCCTCTCACCACAAGTCGTGGTGGCTCTTCAGGTCGCATGGGTGCTAAGCCTTGCATAGCCTGGGCATTTTTCAGATCGATAAAGATGACCCAACTCGTGTTATCTGTAACATTTGTCAGCAAAAGCTAAGTAGAGGCCAAAAAATACATAGTTTGAGTACTTCATGCATGAACCGGCACATGGACATGAAGCATAAGTTGCAGTGGGAAGCTCACTGTGCTACAATGCGGCCTAGCCGGCCGGGCCAACCACCGTCTGCCATATCTTGTGCATCCGCGGCCTCTTCATCCTCTGTGACTGGGGGGACAGCAGTCACACCTGTTTTGGGGCGCAGACCTGCCACCTCTTTACCCGCAACAGCCAGCGTGATTGGCAGGTCATCATTTTCTTTGGAGGTGGTAACACCAGCTGGTGTTGAGCGCTGTCCGACATCGATAGCACCACCTTTGGATCAAGGCAACCTAACATGTCCGCCTGCATCTTCCTCACAGACCGGCAGTTTGCCGGGGACACCCTTATCAACCCCGTCTAAGCACAATAGTCAGCCCTCGGTCCCTCAGATGTGGACAAGTAAAAGACCATTTCCTCCTAGCCATGAGAAAACTAAGAGGTTGAATTTCACCATCTGCAAGCTCTTGGCTACAGAAATGCTGCCTTTCCGCCTGGTGGACACAGAGGATTTTCGAGACCTTATGTCCGTCGCAGTGCCCCAGTACCAGATGCCCATTCGGCACTTCTTCTCAAAGAAAGTTGTGCCTGCGCTCCACCAGCATGTCGCACACAACATCACCGCTTCTTTGAGAAACTCTGTGTGTGACAGGGTGCATTTCACCACAGACACTTGGATGAGTAGGCATGGACAGGGGCGTTACATGTCGCTGACTGGGCACTGGGTAACTATGGTGACAGCAGGACAAGGGGCTGCTGTCCAAGTCTTGCCGTCCCCACGAGTTGTGCGTCAATCCTCTTTATCTCAAAATTCCTCCACTGCTTCTGCCTCCTCAACCTCCTCTCGGTCCTCCACCTGCACCCAAAGCCTGTCTGGTCATGCCACAAGCTTTATAACTGCGCAGAAGGGATCCTGCACACCTCCTTACTATGCTGGCAGTAGGGCTCAACGTCATCAGGCGGTTTTTACTTTGAAATGTCTGGGAAATGTGAGTCACACAGCTGAGGAGTTGTGGTCAGCTCTGGAGAATCAATTTCATGAATGGTTGTCTCCACTGGACCTGAAACCAGGGAAGGCCGTGTGCGACAATGCTGCAAACCTGGGTGCTGCCCTTCGCCGGGGCAATGTCACACACGTGCCTTGTATGGCTCACGTGTTGAACCTGGTTGTCCAGCAATTTTTAGCCCACTATCCCGAACTAGATGGCCTTCTGCAGAGGGCACGGTCGCTGTGTGCTCACTTCCGCCGTTCGCATCCCGCAGCTCAGCGACTTACATCTCTACAGAAGTCGTTGGGCCTGCCACTTCACCGGCTAAAATGCGATGTGCCTACCCGGTGGAATTCAACTCTGCACATGTTGCAGCGACTGTGGCAGCACCGACAAGCCCTGGTGCAATACGTTCTGACGTACAGCCTGGGCCAACGAGATCCAGAGGTGGGGAAAATCACGCTGGAGGAGTGGTCTCAGATCAGGGACCTATGCACCCTTCTGCACAGTTTTGAAATGGCGACGAAGATGTTTAGTGCTGACGATGCCATTATCAGCATGACTATTCCGGTGATTTACATGCTGGAGCACATGTTAAACAGAATTCGGAGTCAGGTGGTGGCACAAGAGGAGGTGGAGGAAGTAGAGGAGGAGGAGTTGTATGCGGAAGGGCTAACATCTGCAAGGTCCAGACGGTCGGCAGCACCAAGGCGGCAGGCATGTGAGGGTGGGGGAGATGGTTTTACCAGGGCGCATGGTAGCAGCCAAACTAGTGAGGAAGGTGCAGGAGCCCAGGAAGAAGTGGAGGACGAACTGATGGAAGACTCATCAGATGAGGGAGACCTTGATCACATTTCTGTTGTGCGAGGTTGGGGGGAGAGGACAGAGGAAGGAAGCATGATTGTTACCTCGCCACCAACACAACAGGGACTTGGTGCTCCTGGATGCGCAACACACATGAGTGCCTTCTTGCTGCACAACCTGCAACATGACCCTCGAATTGTGAGAATTAGAAATAATCCTGACTACTGGGTTGCCACACTGTTAGATCCCCGGTACAAAAGTAAATTTGCAGAAATTATTCCTGCCATAGAAAGGGATGCACGCATGCAGGAGTATCAGCAGAGACTGTTGCAGAATCTTACATGTGCTTTTCCACAAAACACCAGTGGTGCACGTAGTGAATCTCACAGTTCCAACTTGCCAACCGTGGGACCGTTGAGTGTTCAGCACTCAAACCATAACAGAACCACAGTATCTGCTGGTAACATCAATTTTGCGGAATCATTTCACCACTTTTTTAGCCCATCCTTTGCAAGGCCACAGGAGACAAGAAGTCTGACACATAGTCAACGCCTAGAGACGATGGTACAGGAGTATCTCCAAGTAAACATTGAAGCCATGACTGTGTCACTGGACCCTTGCTCTTTTTGGGCTTCCAATCTGGATAAATGGCCGCAGCTAGCCACTTACGCCTTGGAGATCTTGTCATGCCCCACAGCCAGCGTTCTGTCTGAACGTGTGTTCAGCGCTGCTGGTGGTGTGCTGACAGATAAGCGCACGCGGCTCTCCACTGATAATGTAGACAGACGATGAACAAATCATGGATCCGAAACGACATTTCTACCCCTGTGTCATCCTGGGGAGAGTAAAAGCTTGATGATTGGTTAAAATCACCTCACCAACCGTTTTAAGCTTTCAAATTACTAATCATGTTTATCTGTATCTTGGCTGGAAAATAATTTGGGCTTTGTAGCAGTGTGCAGCACTGATTCTTTTAGGCCATCTATAATAAGCTCCACCAGATTTAAAATTACTAATCATGTTTATCTGTATCTTGGCTGGAAAATAATTTGGGCTTTGTAGCAGTGTGCAGTACTGATTCTATTAGGCCATCTATACTAAGCTCCACCAGATTTAAAATTACTAATCATGTTTATCTGTACCTTGGCTGGAAAATAATTTGGGCTTTGTAGCAGTGTGCAGCACTGATTCTATTAGGCCATCTATACTAAGCTCCACCAGATTTAAAATTAATAATAATTTTTAGCTGGATCTAGCCCGGAAAATAATTTTGGGGCTCCGAGATGCGCAAGACACATAAGTGCCTTCTTGCTGCACTACCTGCAACATGACCCTCATATTGTCAGAATTCGAAGTAATCCTGACTACTGGGTTGCCACACTCTTAGATCCCCCAAACTTTTCGATCAACCTTTTCATTTTAATAAAGACCAAAAAAATGGTCATTTTTGAAATTATAAGCATTAGCAGGTTATTAGAAACTGAAATCAAACAGTTTTCAACTCAAAACTTTATTCTAGGTGATGTTACATTTTCACATAGGACCCCTTGTTCGAAAGGAGCTTCTGAACTCTCTCGTCCATTGAATTTGTCAGGTTTTGGATGGTTTCTGCTTCAATTGTTTTGCATGAGGACAGAATACCCTCCCAGAGCTGTTGCTTAGATGTGAACTGCCTCCCGCCATCATAGACACTCCTTTTGATGATGCTCCAGAGGTTCTGAATGAGGTAGAGGTCAGAGGAGCATGGGGGTCACACCATAAGTTTGTCCCCTTTTATGCCCATATCAGCCAGAGATGCAGATGTTTTATGTGCAGCATGAGATGGTACATTATCATGCATAAAAATTATCTTGCTGTGGAATACACGGTTCTTCTTCTTGAACCATGGCAGGAAGTGCTGTTTGAGAAACTCCACATACATTATGGAGTTCATCTTTACCCCTTCAGGGATCCTAAAGGGGCCGACAATCTCTCTCCCCATGATTCCAGCCCAAAACATTACTCCACCTCCTCCTTGTTGGCGCTGTAGCCGTGTTTGCGTGGGGTGTCCATCAACCAGCCATCCTCCACTCCATCCATCTGGACCATCGAGCGTTGCACGGCACTCATCCGTGAACAAAACAGTTTTGAAATCAGTCTTCATGTAATGTTTGGCCCACTGGAGCCATTTCTGCTTGTGTGAAGTGGATAGAGGAGGTCGACAGGATGGCGTATGCACAGCTGCAAACCTCTGAAGGACCCTGCATCTTGTTGTTCGGGGGACGTTGGAGGCACCAGCAGCTTCAAAAACTTGTCTGCTGCTATGACAAGGCTTTTTTGCCGCTGCTCTTTTAACCTGACGTAATTGCCAGTAGGAAAGAGTCCTCAATTTGCCCTTATCAGCACGCACACATGTGTACTGTGAATCAGCTACATACTTCTTGATTGCCAAGACACTTCATCCTGATCATCGCACAATGTTGATTGTAGTCATGCCTTGACCTAAACACTCCACAATTTGTTGCTTCTCAGCAGCCGACACATCCTTTTTCTTTCCCATTTTGGCAGAAAATGTAGGCTGCTTAATAATGTGGGACAGCCTTCTTAAGTAGTCTTGCCTTTCATTGAACACACCTGCCAAACTAATTAGCACAGGTGTCTGCAATTGCTTACAGTGATATAAAGAGCCCTGACACACATCACCATCAATGAGTTTAACTGACAAACAAACAAATTCTTCCCTTATCACTCATAAACACTTTTTGCATAATAATTTGGAACACAGTGTACATGTGCTTTTACAAAACACCAGTGGTTCACGTAGTGAATCTTACAGTTCTAACTTGCCAACCGTGGTCTGTATGGAGTTGTTCAATAAAGGGCCCAAAATTAAGATAACATAGATGGGAGAGGTCTCTATGAATAGGAATTCCTAAGTATTTGATACCCTGTGAGGGCCAGGCAAAGGGAAAGTTGGACTGGATGGAATCCTATATGGATTTGGGGAGGGAGACATCGAGGGCCTCAGACTTCGCTGCATTGATTTTAAAATTTGACCATGTAACAAAGTGATCTATTTCAGCCATAACAGCATGGATGGATATATGTGATTGAGTGATATATACTAGGACATCATCAGCAAATAGAGAGCACTTGTACTCGGTGCCTCCCACCTCAATCCACCTAATATTGGGGTTATGGCGAATTGATGAGAGCAGGTGCTCCGTCACTAGGATGTATAAGAGAGGGGACAGAGGACATCCCTGCCTTGTCCCATTGGTGATTGTGAAAGGTGATGAAAATGTTCTGATGCACCCCCTGGGCCTTGGGACACCCGGAGCCGGACCCTTTTTGGTGGATGCTGGTGGTTGTAGTCTCCGTGGCGGCGACCCGGTTCCGTGGCTCAGGGCGGTCAAACCAGTGGCGGAACTATTTATGTGGTTTTGATGTTTAAATGTCCGACTACGCCACCCGTGGATTGCGGTCAGAGTGAACCGCCTCTGCAGGGCAGACCGCTGAGGCTGGTGTTGTGGGTGCAGCAGAGCATAGCATAACTCCCCACGGGAGGAGTATAGCCTCAGGGCAGTGTATGCAGAGGATGGGGGTGATGGTGCAGGGCAGCAGCAGTAACGACACAGAGTCAGTGATGCAGTCCAGGGCCTTTACTCACAGTTCTTATTATCCAGACCACGTCTGCTGGTAACGGCTGCCCACGTCGTACTGTGCTCACCAGGTGAGGGGCTCAGACAACTCCCAGATAACTTTGGAGCGCTTCACAGGACCCCCTTTGTGTGTCCTTTGTCTGGCCTTTCTTACCAACCCTTCTGTCCGGCTGCCTCGGGCCTCCTCTTGGTAAACTTGGCGCCAGTTTCCCTGACCCTATGTGGTGCCTTCCTAGCGGGTGTACCGAGGGGCTTCGCCACATAAAATGTCACAGCCTCCGGTTTCTAGCTGAGGGTCGTTTCCTGCCTCCACTAGTTTCGGGAACCGGTCTCCCCCTTTGGCCTGACCCCTCCACGCAGGTGGATTCGGGCGTGCGGTGGCGACTCGCCCGTCCGCACCCCTGGGATCCCTTCGTTCCTCGTTCCTGGAGCCTTCTCCGCTCCTCTTCCTTCCTTCTCCCTCTTCCAGGCCTGGGCCTCTGTTACTAGACCCGCCTCCGGAGCAGAGCTCATGCAGAGCCCCTGCTCCCTGTCACTTCTGCTCAGACTTCTTTGCACTGAACTAAGATGGTGCCCACCTTTTATACTCCCTTCTCAATGCACCCAGGAACTGCTTCCTCCCTGCTCCTGCACTACAGGGTTCCCCTTCCTCAGTGTTCCCTCCCCCCACTCCAGCCAGGGACAGGGACTGTCGTGCCCATCTCAGGGGCATATTGGTCGCCCTGCCCCATGGCAATGTGGTGTAATGCATGCAGGTGTCGGGTCCTGATCCACACTCCATCCTTACCTGAGAGTGAGATATCACACCTCTGGGTGAGGTCCAATACCGCTGTAGCAACCGAGCCCTCAGGGTGCTACAGTTCCATCTATCTTCAGCCTAGGTGACGTATTGCGATACAGGGCCATGATTTTGGCTATAAAAGGGTCCCCTAGACCCCTACCCCAAGCTTTTTAAGAGAATCATATATGGCGTGCCAGGAGACTCTATGGAATGCTTTCTCAGCATCCAACGAGAGTATCTAATTACAAATTTTTAACTGCATCTAGCCCAGGAAATACTTTGTGCCTAGTAGCAGTGTCTGCTAGTCAGCGGATTATCCCGGCTGTTAAGCAAGCTACACCACCTGTAGTTTGGACACTTAATTTTTTCAAAGGAAATGCTTCGGGACCACGGGATACTCAGTGAAGAGCATCAGGAGGCACCCCCAGGCATAGGGGTTGGGACTGGCAGTAGGATGCCTTGCGGTGGACAGCCGAGCTCGATCCTTATAAAAGCTTTTTAACTGCAGCAGCTTTAGTGGACGCTACTGAAGCTGGAATTACGCGGCTGCTGGCATGAGACTTGCCCTCTAATAGATCCTTGTAAATGGATTTAAAGTGTATTCATTCAAATTAGAGAGACAATTTAAATTAAAAAGCTTAGAGCTGCCTCCTCCACAGGGGGGCTCGCTCGACCTACCAGCGGACAGGCACCAGTATTGGGAGAGGGGGGCTGGCCGTCAGGGTTCACCGCGGCTCTGGCACAAACCCGGCGACACGGAGGTGGCACGGGCATGAGCGGACTGGCCGTTTCGGCTTCTCACTTTTTGGATTTTAGAAGGGCATGACATGCCTATATCTGTGTCTCCCCCTCCTTTTACTCCTCCACCTCTTTTCTTTTTGCATGACTATATGTACTTGTCACTTCTCCCTCTGTTAGTTGTGTCTTCTGAGCAGTTTGCCAGCTTTTGGACACCTTTGAAGGTGTTTTCTATGTGTTTCTATGTGTTTTTGTTTGCCTGCCATTGGTTTTAACGGTGTTCGAAGGTGTTCGACAAACAGTTCGACGAACAGTTCTGCGAACACACGGGTGTTCGACGAACCGAACCGAACTCGAACACTACGGGGGTGGCTCAACACTATTTAAGAGGGAGAGACTACCAAGCCATGGTAGAACCCGCGTACTCAGACAGCAGGCCCACAATTATGACAGCCCGGGGGGGTGGTTGATGTCCGCCATGGAAGGGTGCCGTTCCGAGTCTTAAACATTGGGGAAAGGGAAGTACATTTGCCCCGGTACGCTACATTAGCCAAATTGTTTGCTGTCGAACACAATGCTCTCAGGGTCGTGGAGCCCTTGCCTCCATCTCTCCCAGTGGAGGATAATGGCTCCCAGAAACACAAGGAGGACTCGTGCCAGAAACTCCATGTGGGTGCTGACTCTACTCCCCTGCACCAAAAACAAGGAGTACGAGAGAATCTTTAGTAAGCACCCGCTGGACTTCGGCAGAGTGAAAGGGGTAGAACACCACATCCCCACGGGGCGCCACCTACCAATAAAAGAGAGACACAGACCTGTACCCCCTGCACATTATCAGAACGCAAAGGGCATGCTGAGAGAAATGAAAGAAGCTGGGGTCATTAGAGATAGCTGTAGCTCCTGGCAGCTCCCTTAGTTTTGGTAAAAAAGAAAGACGGTACCATGAGAATGTGCGTGGACTATAGAAAGGTCAATCGTATCACCCATAAAGACGTGTACCCGTTGCCTAGGATAGAGGAGTCTTTAGCCGCACTAAATCAGCTAACTTCTTCTCTACTTCTTCTCTACTTTGGATCTTACTAGCGGGTACTGGCAGGTTCCTGTGGCAGAGGCTGACAAGGAGAAGACCGCCTTCACCACCCCCATGGGATTAAGTGAATTCAACTGTATGCTCTTCGGACTCTCCAATGCACCCGGGACCTTCCAGAGGCTGATGGAATGCTGTCTAGGGCAGAGGTCCCCAACCTTTTTTGCACCAGGGACCGGCTTTAAGCAAGACCAGTTTTCCATGGCCCGGTGGGGGTGGGGGCGGGGCTTTGGTCATATGGGGGTGGGGTTATGGAGGGGTGGAGCTGTATGGGGAGGATGCTGGTGGGACCTCGGTGTACAGCGCTGCTAAGTAGCAGCATTGTACATTGAGCGTCAGTGTATACAGCGCTGCTGCTTAGCAGCGCTACACACTGAACACCGGTACCGGGAGCCGCGTCACTGAAGCCAGTCTGCTGCCCCAGCACGCCCCACATACAGTCATATGAAAAAGTTTGGGCACCCCTATTAATCTTAAGCTTAATGTTTTATAAAAATTGGTGTTTTTGCAACAGCTATTTCAGTTTGATATATGTAATAACTGTTGGACACAGTAATGTTTCTGCCTTGAAATGAGGTTTATTGTACTAACAGAAAATGTGCAATCTGCATTCAAACAAAATTTGAAAGGTGCATAAGTATGGGCACCCTTATCATTTTCTTGTTTTAAATACTCCTACCTACTTTTTACTGACTTACTAAAGCACTTTTTTTGGTTTTGTAACCTCATGGAGCTTTGAACTTTATAGCCAGGTGTATGCAATCAGGAGAAAAGCTACTTAAAGTGGCCACTTGCAAGTTGTTCTCCTGTTTGAATCTCCTCTGAAGAGTGGCATCATGTGCTCCTCAAAACAACTGTCAAATGATCTGAAAACAAAGATTATTCAACATAGTTGTTCAGGGGAAGGATACAAAAAGCTGTCTCAGAGATTTAACCTGTCAGTTTCCACTGTGAAGAACATAGTAAGGAAATGGAAGAACACAGGGACAGTTCTTGTTAAGGCCAGAAGTGGCAGGCCAAGAAAAACATCAGAAAGGCAGAGAAGAAGAATGGTGAGATCAGTCAAGGACAATCCTCAGACCACCTCCAGAGAGCTGCAGCATCAACTTGCTGCAGATGGTGTCACTGTGCATCGGTCAACTATACAAGGCACTTTGCACAAGGAGAAGCTGTATGGGAGAGTGATGCGAAAGAAGCCGTTTCTGCAAGCACGCCACAAACAGAGTTGGCTGAGGTATGCAAAAGCACATTTGGAGAAGCCAATTTCTTTTTGGAAGAAGGTCCTGTGGACTGATGAAATCAAGATTGAGTTATTTGGTCATACAAAAAGGCGTTATGCATGGTGGCAAAAAAACACAGCATTCCAAGAAAAACACTTGCTACCCACAGTAAAATTTGGTGGAGGTTCCATCATGCTTTGGGGCTGTGTGGTCAATGCTGGCACTGGGAATCTTGTTAAAGTTGAGGGATGCATGGATTCCACTCAGTATCAGCAGATTCTTGACAATAGTGTTCAAGAATCAGTGATAAATATGAAGTTACAAAGTGGATGGATCTTTCAGCAAGACAATGATCCAAAACACCGCTCCAAATCTACTCAGGCATTCATGCAGAGGAACAACTACAATGTTCTGGAATGGCCATCCCAGTCCCCAGACCTGAATATCATTGAACATCTGTGGGATCATTTGAAGAGGGCTGTCCATGCTCGACGACCATCAAACTTAACTGAACTGGAATTGTTTTGTAAAGAGGAATGGTCAAAAATACCTTCATCCAGGATCCAGGAACTCATTAAAAGCTACAGGAAGCGACTAGAGGCTGTTATTTTTGCAAAAGGAGGATCTACTAACTATTAATGTCACTTTTCTGGTGAGGTGCCCATACTTATGCACCTGTCAAATTTTGTTTGAATGCAGATTGCACATTTTCTGTTAGTACAATGAACCTCATTTCAAGGCAGAAACATTACTGTATCCAACAGTTATTACATATATCAAACTGAAATAGCTGTTGCAAAAACACCAATTTTTATAGAACATTAAGCTTAAGATTAATAGGGGTGCCCAAACTTTTTCATATGACTGTAACATGTTCTGCCGGGGGCGTGTCAGTGAGGAGAGCCTGCCGCCCCACCCCGTCAGGAATAGTGTTGAGCCACCCCCGTAGTGTTCGAGTTCGGTTCAGTTCGTCGAACACCCGTGTGTTCGCCGAACTGTTCGTCGAACTGTTCGTCGAACACCTTCGAACACCGTTAAAACCAATGGCAGGCAAACAAAAACACATAGAAACACATAGAAAACACCTTCAAAGGTGTCCAAAAGCTGACAAACTGCTCAGAAGACACAACTAACACATGGAAAAGTGACAAGTACATATAGTCATGCGAAAAGAAAAGAGGTGGAGGAGTAAAAGGAGGGGGAGACACAGATATAGGCATGTCATGCCCTTCTAAAATCCAAAAAGTGAGAAGCCGAGACGGCCAGTCCGCTCCTGCCCGTGCCACCTCCGTGTCGCCGGGTTTGTGCCAGAGCCGCGGTGAACCCTGACGGCCAGCCCCCCTCTCCCAATACTGGTGCCTGTCCGCTGGTGGGTCGAGAGAGCCCCCCTGTGGTGGAGGCAGCTCTAAGCTTTTTAATTTAAATTGTCCCTCTAATTTGAATGAATACACTTTAAATCCTTTTACAAGGATCTATTGGAGGGCAAGTCTCATGCCAGCAGCCGCGTAATTCCAGCTCCAGTAGCGTCCACTAAAGCTGCTGCAGTTAAAAAGCTTTTATAAGGATCGAGCTCGGCTGTCCACCGCAAGGCATCCTAGTGCCAGTCCCAGCCCCTATGCCTTGGGGTGCCTCCTGATGCTCTTCACTGAGTATCCCGTGGTCCCGAAGCATTTCCTTTGAAAAAATTAAGTGTCCAAACTACAGGTGGTGTAGCTTGCTTAACAGCCGGGATAATCCGCTGACTAGCAGACACTGCTACTAGGCACAAAGTATTTCCTGGGCTAGATGCAGTTAAAAATTTGTAAGTAGATACTCTCGTTGGATGCTGAGAAAGCATTCCATAGAGTCTCCTGGCACGCCATATATGATTCTCTTAAAAAGCTTGGGGTAGGGGTCTAGGGGACCCTTTTATAGCCAAAATCACGGCCCTGTATCGCAATACGTCACCTAGGCTGAAGATAAATGGAACTGTAGCACCGAGGGCTCGGTTGCTACAGACGTATTGCACCTCACCCAGAGGTGTGATATCTCACTCTCAGATAAGGATGGAGTGTGGATCAGGACCCGACACCTCATGCATTACACCACATTGCTGTGGGGCAGGGCGACCAATATGCCCCTGAGATGGGCACGACAGTCCCTGTCCCTGGCTGGAGTGGGGGGAGGGAACACTGAGGAAGGGGAACCCTGCAGTGCAGGAGCAGGGAGGAAGCAGTTCCTGGGTGCATTGAGAAGGGAGTATAAAAGGTGGGCACCATCTTAGTTCAGTGCAGAGAAGTCTGAGCAGAAGTGGCAGGGAGCAGGGGCTCTGCATGAGCTCTGCTCCGGAGGCGGGCCTAGTAACAGAGGCCCAGGCCTGCAAGAGGGAGAAGGAAGGAAGAGGAGCGGAGAAGGCTTCAGGAACGAGGAATGAAGGGATCCCAGGGGTGCGGACGGGCGAGTCGCCACCGCACGCCCGAATCCACCTGCGTGGAGGGGTCAGGCCAAAGGGGGAGACCGGTCCCCGAACTAGTGGAGGCAGGAAACGACCCTCAGCTAGAAACCGGAGGCTCTGACATTTTATGTGGCGCAGCCCCTTACTCCACCCGCTAGGAAGGCACCACATAGGGTCAGGGAAACTGGCGCCAAGTTTACCAAGAGGAGGCCCGAGGCAGCCGGACAGAAGTGTTGGTAAGAAAGGCCAGACAAAGGACACACAAAGGGGGTCCTGTGAAGCGCTCCAAAGTTATCTGGGAGTTGTCTGAGCCCCTCACCTGGTGAGCACAGTACGACGTGGGCAGCCGTTACCTGCAGACGTGGTCTGGATAATAAGAACTGTGAGTAAAGGCCCTGAACTGCATCACTGACTCCGTGTCGTTACTGCTGCTGCCCTGCACCAGCATCCACCAAAAAGGGTCCGGCTCCGGGTGTCCCAAGGCCCAGGGGGTGCGTCAGAACATTTTCATCACCTTTCACAATCACCAATGGGACAAGGCAGGGATGTCCTCTGTCCCCTCTCTTATACATCCTAGTGACGGAGCACCTGCTCTCATCAATTCGCCATAACCCCAATATTAGGTGGATTGAGGTGGGAGGCACCGAGTACAAGTGCTCTCTATTTGCTGATGATGTCCTAGTATATATCACTCAATCACATATATCCATCCCTGCTGTTATGGCTGAAATAGATCACTTTGTTACATGGTAAAATTTTAAAATCAATGCAGCGAAGTCTGAGGCCCTCGATGTCTCCCTCCCTAAATCCATATAGGATTCCATCCAGTCCAACTTTCCCTTTGCCTGGCCCTCACAGGGTATTAAATACTTAGGAATTCCTATTCATAGAGACCTCTCCCATCTATGTTATCTTAATTTTGGGCCCTTTATTGAACAATTCCATACAGACCACGGTTGGCAAGTTAGAACTGTAAGATTCACTACATGAACCACTGGTGTTTTGTGGAAAAGCACATGTACACCGCGTTCCAAATTATTATGCAAAAAGTGTTTAGGAGTGATAAGGGAAGAATTTGTTTGTTTGTCAGTTAAACTCATTGATGGGAAAGAAAAAGGATGTGTCGGCTGCTGAGAAGCAACAAATTGTGGAGTGTTTAGGTCAAGGCATGACTACAATCAACATTGTGCGATGATCAGGATGAAGTGTCTTGGCAATCAAGAAGTATGTAGCTGATTCACAGTACACACGTGTGCGTGCTGATAAGGGCAAATTGAGGACTCTTTCCTACAGGCAATTACGTCAGGTTGAAAGAGCAGCGGCAAAAAAGCCTTGTCATAGCAGCAGACAAGTTTTTGAAGCTGCTTGTGCCTCCAACGTCCCCCGAACAACAAGATGCAGGGTCCTTCAGAGGTTTGCAGCTGTGCATACGCCATCCTGTCGACCTCCTCTATCCACTTCACACAAGCAGAAACGGCTCCAGTAGGCCAAACATTACATGAAGACTGATTTCAAAACTGTTTTGTTCACGGATGAGTGCCGTGCAGCGCTCGATGGTCCAGATGAATGGAGTGGAGGATGGCTGGTTGATGGACACCCCACGCAAACACGGCTACAGCGCCAACAAGGAGGAGGTGGAGTAATGTTTTGGGCTGGAATCATGGGGAGAGAGATTGTCGGCCCCTTTAGGATCCCTGAAGGCGCTAAAGATGAACTCCATAATGTATGTGGATTTTCTCAAACAGCACTTCCTGCCATGGTTCAAGAAGAAGAACCGTGTATTTCACAGCAAGATCATTTTTCTGCATGATAATGCACCATCTCATGCTGCACATAAAACATCTGCATCTCTGGCTGATATGGGCATAAAAGGGGACAAACTTATGGTGTGACCCCCATGCTCCCCTGACCTCTACCCCATTCAGAACCTTTGGAGCATCATTAAAAGGAGTGTCTATGATGGCGGGAGGCAGTTCACATCTAAGCAACAGCTCTGGGAGGGTATTCTGTCCTCATGCAAAACAATTGAAGCAGAAACCATCCAAAACCTGACAAATTCAATGGACGAGAGAGTTCAGAAGCTCCTTTCGAACAAGGGGTCCTATGTGAAAATGTAACATCACCTAGAATAAAGTTTTGAGTTGAAAACTGTTTGATTTCAGTTTCTAACAACCTGCTAATGCTTATAATTTCAAAAATGACCATTTTTTTGGTCTTTATTAAAATGAAAAGGTTGATCGAAAAGTTTGGGGGATCTAAGAGTGTGGCAACCCAGTAGTCATGATTACTTCGAATTCTGACAATATGAGGGTCATGCTGCAGGTAGTGCAGCAAGAAGGCACTTATGTGTCTTGCGCATCTCGGAGCCCCAAAATTATTTTCCGGGCTAGATGCAGCTAAAAATTATTTTTAATTTTAAATCTGGTGAAGCTTATTATAGATGGCCTAATAGGATCAGTGCTGCACACTGCTACAAAGCCCAAATTATTTTCCAGTCAAGATACAGATAAACATGATTAGTAATTTGAAAGCTTAAAACGGTTGGTAGGGTGATTTTAACCAATCATCAAGCTTTTACTCTCCCCAGGATGACACAGGGGTAGAAAAGTCGTTTCGGATCCATGATTTGTTCATCTTTATGAACGTGAGTCTGTCTACATTATCAGTGGAGAGCCGCGTGCGCTTATCTGTCAGCACACCACCAGCAGCGCTGAACACACGTTCAGACAGAACGCTGGCTGCGGGGCATGACAAGATCTCCAAGGCGTAAGTGGCTAGCTCCGGCCATTTATCCAGATTGGAAGCCCAAAAAGAGCAAGGGTCCAGTGACACAGTCGTGGCTTCAATGTTTACTTGGAGATACTCCTGTACCATCGTCTCTAGGCGTTGACTATGTGTCAGACTTCTTGTCTCCTGTGGCCTTGCAAAGGATGGGCTAAAAAAGTGGTGAAATGATTCCGCAAAATTGATGTTACCAGCAGATACTGTGGTTCTGTTACGGTTTGAGTGCTGAACACTTGACGGTCCCACGGTTGGCAAGTTGGAACTGTGAGATTCACTACGTGCACCACTGGTATTTTGTGGAAAAGCACATGTAAGATTCTGCAACAGTCTCTGCTGATACTCCTGCATGCGTGCATCCCTTTCTATGGCAGGAATAATTTCTGCAAATTTACTTTTGTACCGGGGATCTAACAGTGTGGCAACCCAGTAGTCAGGATTATTTCTAATTCTCACAATTCGAGGGTCATGTTGCAGGTAGTGCAGCAAGAAGGCACTCATGTGTGTTGCGCATCCAGGAGCACCAAGTCCCTGTTGTGTTGGTGGCGAGGTAACAATCATGCTTCCTTCCTCTGTCCTCTCCCCCCAACCTCGCACAACAGAAATGTGATCAAGGTCTCCCTCATCTGATGAGTCTTCCATCAGTTCGTCCTCCACTTCTTCCTGGGCTCCTGCACCTTCCTCACTAGTTTGGCTGCTACCATGCGCCCTGGTAAAATCATCTCCCCCACCCTCACATGCCTGCCGCCTTGGTGCTGCCGACCGTCTGGACCTTGCAGATGTTAGCCCTTCCGCATACAACTCCTCCTCCTCTACTTCCTCCACCTCCTCTTGTGCCACCACCTGACTCCGAATTCTGTTTAACATGTGCTCCAGCATGTAAATCACCGGAATAGTCATGCTGATAATGGCATCGTCAGCACTAAACATCTTCTTCGCCATTTCAAAACTGTGCAGAAGGGTGCATAGGTCCCTGATCTGAGACCACTCCTCCAGCGTGATTTGCCCCACCTCTGAATCTCGTTGGCCCAGGCTATACGTCAGAACGTATTGCACCAGGGCTTGTCGGTGCTGCCACAGTCGCTGCAACATGTGCAGAGTTGAATTCCACCGGGTAGGCACATCGCATTTTAGCCGGTGAAGTGGCAGGCCCAATGACTTCTGTAGAGATGTAAGTCGCTGAGCTGCGGGATGCGAACGGCGGAAGTGAGCACACAGCAACCGTGCCCTCTGCAGAAGGCCATCTAGTCTGGGATAGTGGGCTAAAAATTGCTGGACAACCAGGTTCAACACGTGAGCCATACAAGGCACGTGTGTGACATTGCCCCGGCGAAGGGCCGCACCCAGGTTTGCAGCATTGTGGCACACGGCCTTCCCTGGTTTCAGGTCCAGTGGAGACAACCATTCATGAAATTGGTTCTCCAGAGCTGACCACAACTCCTCAGCTGTGTGACTCACATTTCCCAGACATTTCAATGTAAAAACCGCCTGATGACGTTGAGCCCTACTGCCAGCATAGTAAGGAGGTGTGCAGGATCCCTTCTGCGCAGTTAGAAAGCTTGTGGCATGACCAGACAGGCTTTGGGTGCAGGTGGAAGACCGAGAGGAGGTTGAGGAGGCAGAAGCAGTGGAGGAACTTTGACGTAAAGAGGATTGACGCACAACTCGTGGGGACGGCAAGACTTGGACAGCAGCCCCTTGTCCTGCTGTCACCATAGTTACCCAGTGCCCAGTCAGCGACATGTAACGCCCCTGTCCATGCCTACTCGTCCAAGTGTCTGTGGTGAAATGCACCCTGTCACACACAGAGTTTCTCAAAGAAGCGGTGATGTTGTGTGCGACATGCTGGTGGAGCGCAGGCACACCTTTCTTTGAGAAGTAGTGCCGACTGGGCATCTGGTACTGGGGCACTGCGACGGACATAAGGTCTCGAAAATCCTCTGTGTCCACCAGGCGGAAAGGCAGCATTTCTGTAGCCAAGAGCTTGCAGATGGTGAAATTCAACCTCTTAGCTTTCTCATGGCTAGGAGGAAATGGTCTTTTACTTGTCCACATCTGAGGGACCGAGGGCTGGCTATTGTGCTTAGACGGGGTTGATAAGGGTGTCCCCGGCAAACTGCCGGTCTGTGAGGAAGATGCAGGCGGACATGTTAGGTTGCCTTGATCCAAAGGTGGTGCTATCGATGTCGGACAGCGCTCAACACCAGCTGGTGTTACCACCTCCAAAGAAAATGATGACCTGCCAATCACGCTGGCTGTTGCGGGTAAAGAGGTGGCAGGTCTGCGCCCCAAAACAGGTGTGACTGCTGTCCCCCCAGTCACAGAGGATGAAGAGGCCGCGGATGCACAAGATATGGCAGACGGTGATTGGCCCGGCCGGCTATGCCGCATTGTAGCACACTGAGCTTCCCACTGCAACTTATGCTTCATGTCCATGTGCCGGTTCATGCATGAAGTACTCAAACTATGTATTTTTTGGCCTCTACTTAGCTTTTGCTGACAAATGTTACAGATAACACGAGTTGGGTCATCTTTATCGATCTGAAAAAATGCCCAGGCTATGCAAGGCTTAGCACCCATGCGACCTGAAGAGCCACCACGACTTGTGGTGAGAGGCAGAGTTGTGTTTGAGGATGCAGTTGTTGACGTGCTTCCAGTACTACGTCTCTGTCCAGGAAGGCGCAACCTGACCTCGTCGTCACTAGCATCTTCCTCCACCTCCTCTGCTGACCTCATCTCTTGGCTGACTGTGGGTTGACAGTAAGTGGGATCTCCGACCTCATCATCATCACCCTGTGCGTTATCACACCCGTCGTCCTCAGAGCCAACCTGTTCCTGCCCTGACAAAAAACTAAAGTTGTCGCTCCAATCAGGTATTTGAGTCTTATCATCGTCTTCCTCATTGTCTCCACCAACAGGAGTTACAGTTTGGGAATGAGGGTCTACATTATGGTCAGAACCTTCTGCGTCTGATCCTGGATCCGACTCATAAAGATTCTGGGCATCAGTGCAGATCATTTCCTCGTCTGGATTCACAGAAGCGCTGGAGTCGACCTCTGATTCCCAGGCTATAGTATGAGTAAACAGCTCTGCAGACTCAACCATCTGTTCTACCTCATACTCAGACGGGCAGCTGGAGATTTGGGAGCTGTGAGGAAGCAAGTGCGATTTGGGTGACACCTTTGAGGACTGGAGTATTTGTGATGTTGAAGTTGATGTGGAGGAGAGCCCACTTAAAGGAGCACTTGATATCCGTTGAAGCACCTGCTGTTTTTGTGCCTCATCTGGAATTTGTAGCGATTGGCGTGGCCGTAAGAAAGGGATCTTATTACATTGTCCGCTAAAAGAAGTAGACATTTTAGTTTGGCTGGAAGATGGTCTTTCTTCTGCACCTACCCCACGGACACAACCTTTTTTCCCCTTCCCAACACGCCTATTCCCCTTTCCACCAGCAGCAGGCCTTTTTCCACTCATTTTGGTGGTTAACTAATTCACAACTCTGGAGTTGTTTGCACAAAAAAACAATGGATGGTAACCGAGCAGAGCTGAGTGGCCAAACTGTGGTATTAGGCCAAAACTATTGGCTGGGTTAGATGCAGAAAAAAATTATTTTTAATTTGCAACCTGATGGAGGTCAGTATAGATGGACTAATAGACCAAGTCCCACACACCGCTAGAAGCCCAAATATTTTTTCAGAGCTAGATGCAGAAAATTTTTTTATTCAATTTGCAACCTGATGGAGGTCAGTATAGATGGACTAATAGACCAAGTCCCACACACTGCTAGAAGCCCAAATATTTTTTCAGAGCTAGATGCAGAAAAAAATTATTTTTAATTTGCAACCTGGTGGAGGTCAGTATAGATGGACTAATAGACCAAGTCCCACACACCGCTAGAAGCCCAAATATTTTTTCAGAGCTAGATGCAGAAAAAAATTATATTCAATTTGCAACCTGCTGGAGGTCAGTATAGAAGGACTAATAGAACAAGTCCCACACACTGCTAGAAGCCCAAATATTTTTTCAGAGCTAAATGAAGAAAAAAATTATTTTTAATTTGCAACCTGATGGAGGTCAGTATAGATGGACTAATAGACCAAGTCCCACACACTGCTAGAAGCCCAAATATTTTTTCAGAGCTAGATGCAGAAAAAAATTATTTTTAATTTGCAACCTGATGGAGGTCAGTATAGATGGACTAATAGAACAAGTCCCACACGCTGCTAGAAGCCCAAATATTTTTTCAGAGATAAATGAAGAAAAAAATTATTTTTAATTTGCAACCTGATGGAGGTCAGTATAGATGGACTAATAGACCAAGTCCCACACACTGCTAGAAGCCCAAATATTTTTTCAGAGCTAGATGCAGAAAAAAATTATTTTTAATTTGCAACCTGATGGAGGTCAGTATAGATGGACTAATAGAACAAGTCCCACACGCTGCTAGAAGCCCAAATATTTTTTCAGAGATAAATGAAGAAAAAAATTATTTTTAATTTGCAACCTGATGGAGGTCAGTATAGATGGACTAATAGACCAAGTCCCACACACTGCTAGAAGCCCAAATATTTTTTCAGAGCTAGATGCAGAAAAAAATTATTTTTAATTTGCAACCTGATGGAGGTCAGTATAGATGGACTAATAGAATGATGCTATGCCCAAAAGATTTTACTTCACTAGGTGCAGTAAAAAAATTGGTATTCTATACACAGGTGGTATATCTTGCAACACAGATAGGCTACTCCACTGACTAACACACTCTGCAATAGGCCAAAAAGGATTAGCTTTGCTAGATTCAGCCAAATGCTGTGAAAAAAACTTGCACAGCACTGGCACAGACCTGCCTGGCAAAAACTGATAGGAACTGATGTAACCTAGTCCTGAAAAGGACTCCAATTACAATTAGTCTTTACTCCCACAATCTATCTATTTAAGAGCACAGACCTGCCTGATAAAAGTCGTAGGAAATGCTGTAACCTAGTCCTTAAAAGGACTGCAATCACAACTATTCCCTACTCCCAAGCTATCTGTATATTTGTGCGAAAATTGGCTTGAAATTAACAAGGTATAGCGCACACAGCAACAGCGGTGCCGTCTAACACGCAGCTGCAGCAGTGAGAAAATGGTGGCGACGGGGAAAATGGCTTGGTCTTATAGGGCAAGGACATGTGACATACACTGCCAATCACACATGCCCTTGCTTGTGTGAAAAAAAGCACTTCGCTCCGTGTGTGCGCTGCTGATAGGCTGACAGATTGCACCTCCCCACTGCAAATGCGGGAAAGAGAAAAAAAAATGGAGATCTTCATTGTTCCTGCAGAGATCCATCCCCTGCCCCTCCCCCCGCCCCGCTGTACACTCAAACTGCGTATTAACATTAATTTTCATCATTACTGAGAAAAAATCCAGTTATGATTTTGGTGCACGAACAGTTATCGAACATAACCTCGAACAGCCGAATTTTTCTCAAATTGTTCGTGTTCGCCGACCGGCTCGAACACCGCCCAAAACAGCTCGAATTTGAGATTGGCGAACAGTTCGAGTAGAACAACGCTCATCTCTAGTCAGGAACACACCATGCTGTGCAGGAGGGCCGCGTCACTAAGACCCGCCCCGTGACGTACAACAGGTACCATGCTGTGCTGTGGAGGGCTGCGTCACTAAAACCCGCCCGACGCCCCACCCCGTCCTGCATAATGTTCTCTGCCAGGAGCTGCGAGCTGTCACGGCTATGGCAGAAAACATTATAAATCCACACAGAGCGAGCTCTGACCAGGCGCAGGGCCGCGGAGCTAGCGGTTAGCGGCGCCGCGGACCGGCTGAAAAACCCCAACGGCCCGGTCCTGGTCCGCGGACCGGCGGTTGGGGACCTCTGGTCTAGGGCACCGAAACTTTGAGACGGTCCTACTTTACTTAGACGATGTGATTGTATATGTGAAGTCCTACGAGGACCATCTGAAACACCTGGCAGAGGTATTCGAAGCCCTGGCAGGCTTTGGCCTAAAGGTGAAGCCCTCAAAGTGTCACCTGTTGAAACCGAAGGTACAGTACCTAGGACACGTGGTGAGTGCAGAGGGAGTAGCCCCCAACCCCGACAAGGTTACAGTAATCAAGAGCTGGCCAAGCCCCTCTAACATCAAAGAAGTGAGGCAATTCCTCGGGTTGGTAGGCTACTACCGAAGGTTCATCCCCGGGTTCACAAAGATGGCAGCTCCAATGCAGGACCTCCTGATAGGTCAGTCTAAATCCAGAGGTCACAAGCCGCCCTTCAAGTGGGACAAGCCGGAAGAGGAGTCCTTTCGTCAGCTGAAGATGGCCCTCACGGGGGATGAGATCCTGGCCTACCCCAATTATGGCCAGCCTTTTATCCTCCACACAGACGCCAGTAATGTGGGGCTGGGAGACGTACTGTCACAGAACCAACAGGGCAGAGAAAGGGTGATTGCGTACGCCAGCCGGAAGCTGAGGCCCACTGAAAGAAACCCGGAGAATTACAGCTCCTTTAAGCTAGAATTCTTGGCAGTGGTGTGGGCCGTCACTGAACGGTTTAAACATTGCCTGGCCTCCGCAAAGTTCACTGTGTACACGGACAACAACCTGTTGACACACCTGGACAATGCAAGACTTGGTGCCCTGGAACAGCGGTGGATGGCCCGGCTTTCAAATTATGACTTCACAATCAAATACCGGACAGGCAGAACCAACGCCAATGCAGACGCCCTATCAAGAATGCCCCACCTACCCGAAGGAGAAGAAGACTCGGAAGAGCTGGAGGAAATAGAGCTCCCTGCATTCCACTGGTATGGGGCCAGTCAGTATTCTCACCGGGTAAGAGACAGAGACCTAACCACCGTCATGTTCAACCCCTTACCCCATCATGGCTGGGCTGAAACGCAGGATAGTGACCCTGCAGTTCGCTTGGTGAAGGAAATGCTGACTCAGGCAGATGCCTATCCCGATCCGGATGCCCCTGAGGAAGCTAAGCAGCTGTGGAAGGAGAAGAGCAGACTATTTCTCTACGAAGGTAAACTGTGCAGAAGGCTTGTCAACCATTGGACACACGAGTTGACCTGGCAGGTAGTGGTCCCAAGACGAGATGCAGCAATGGTCCTGGAGGCCTACCATGACAGAGCGGGACACTTCGGGTGGAAGAAACTGGAGTTCCTACTGAGAGAGCGGTTCTTCTGGGTCGGTATGAGAGGGGCCATAGAGAAGTGGTTCAGGGACTGCGGCCCATGTAACCTCAGAAGGAAGGACTGTACCAGCCAGAAGACTCCCTTGAGGCCCATCGTCACCAGGCAGCCTCTTGAGCTGGTAGCTCTGGACCATGTGAAATTGGCTCCAAGCCGGTCGGGCTACGTCTATGCCCTGACAATAGTGGACCACTATTCCTGGTTCCTGGTGGTGGTCCCCGTTAAAGACTTGACAGCCCAAACAGCGGCCAGAGCCTTCCAAAAACACTTCTGCCGTCCACACGGGTATCCGGAACAGGTCTTGACAGATCAAGGTTCGCCGTTCGAGGCAGAAATCTTCCAGGAGTTCTGCAACCTGCTACGGCTGTAAGAAGATTTGGACAACGCCTTACCACCCGCAAACCAACGGGCTGTGTGAGAAAATGAATAATATCGTCATTGATCTCCTCAAGACGTTGCCCCTGGAAGAACGCAGCCTGTGGCCGGAAAAATTGCCGGACCTGATAGACTTATACAATCATATCCCGGTGAATGCTACCAACTGCACCCCGGCTTACCTGATGCGAGCAAGACCAGGTAAGCTGCCGATAGACCTGGAGATGGGAGTCCTGACACCCGAGGACACCTCCCCAGATGCGGACTGGGATACGGAACGGCGGCTACAGTACAAGAAGGTACAGGAGAGTGTGGAGAGGAGTCTGGCTCAAGCGAGAGAAAAGCAAGAGAGGCTCTTCAACCAACACGCCCCTGCTGGTCCCCAGGAACCTGGCGAGCAGGTCCTGAAGCAGAAGAGAAGGCTTCACACTCGCCCCCTGGGCCATGGGGTACCCGGAACCGGGCTTCTGTACGATGCTGGGAGTAGTAGTGGCAACCCGATCCCGTGGCTCAGGGTGGTCAGACCAAATTGTGGCTGGTGTTGGTGTGCAGCACAGGGGTAGGATAACTCCCCACGGGAAGAGTGTAGCCTCAGGGCAGTGTATGTGGATGCTGGGGGTGATAGTGCAGGCCGCAATAGTAAGAGTTCAGAGTCCGCTTCAAACAGTCCAGGGTCTTTATTGTAGGAATTATTAATGACCCAACAGTAGTACCGGTTAGGAATGGGCCTGGGTGTCTGAGAGCATTCGGGCGAGCCCCACTGGTCAGGATGAGTGTGTAGGCCTACAGTTCTCTCTATGCTCTTTCTGACTATCCCCCTCTTCGTGGTGTAATAGCCCACATCCCTGAGCTGGCCGTGTACTTCTCGCCTGTATGGCTTGTGACTCGGGCCTTGGGTACCTTTTGCTTTCTCCTCGCTGTACTGGTCCCTCTGTGTGGCAGAGCCTCCAGGCTTCTTAGGCCAAGGGACCTGAAATCCCTCGCGGGTTGATTCTCTGCTGCTGGGCTTATAACCCTGACAGCCTCGGACCCCAATGTCAAGTTAGATTGGTTCTCTGCCAGGACTAGCTCTCGTCGCCTCTGTCCCTGGCCTGCAGTTTCTCCTCTGCCTCACGGACTCCTCAGCTGCTGCTGACCTGTCCCTTCCTCTAAGGAACCCTTCTGGTCACTTCAGAAGTGGGTTCTGGTCTCTCTAACCCTGCCCCAGTTCCAGCTTTTATAGGGCAGCCAGCTCCCCTACAGGCCTGGGACAGGAGGTGCTGCATGCTAATGGTCCCTAACCAGGGAACCTCCCTCCTGCTCTCAGACACAGCATTTAATATTTGTGGCATCCAGGCCTGGGGTGACACACGTGACATTATCACCGGCCGTGCACGTTTTGAAAAGGAAAAAAATCAAAAAACAAAAAACTGACACTTTTTTTTTTTTATGTGTGTTGTTTGGGAGTGGACTTTTTTTTCTTTTCTCCCTTGATATGGGTCCAGTTGCAGAGCTCGCAGAGCAGCTGCGCAGTCTGTCTCTGGAGGTGAATGACCTCCGCTATCAGATTAAGCAAGAGCATCAGCAGCTACAGGTCGCTAATGTGGGGGTCTCTGCAGGTAGGCCTGCCCAGCCGGAGCCCAAGGTTGCCCTCCCGGACAGGTTTTCAGGAGGTAGGGACAAGATTTTTGTATTCAAGGAGGCCTGCAAACTGTATTTTAAACTTCGTCCTTACTCCTCCGGAAATGAGGAGCAACAGGTTGGAATTGTGATCTCCCTACTGCAGGGAGATCCTCAATCATGGGCATTTTCTTTACCGCAGGATTCGGTTTGTCTCCAGTCTGTGGAGGGGTTTTTCGGGGCTCTGGCCCTCATCTATGATGACCCTGACTGAGTCGCCTTGGATGAGTCTAGGCTACGTCGCCTTCAGCAGGGAAATCGGCCAGTGGAGACGTACAGTTCTGAATTCCATAGATGGGCAATGGATTCTAAATGGAGTGACTCAGCCCTTAGAAGCCAATTTTGTGAGGGTCTTACTGAAAGGTTGAAAGATACCTTGGCAGTATATGAAACCCCTCAGTCCTTGGATGCTGCCATTTCGTTGGCCATACGTCTTGATAGACTCCATCGGGATAGAAGGGTGAGACCACCTTCTCCGGGTCCTTCTTGTCGGTGTTATGTACCTCTGCCGGGGAAGCAGTCTGATGGGGAACCAATACGGGGGAAGGTGGAGGAACCCATGCAGTTAGGGGGGCCCTTTACATCATACATTTCCCCGGAGATTCGCAAGAAAAAAGGTGCATGTTTTTTTTGTGGGAAAAAGGGACAACCCAACTGTCCCAACTGTCCTTCAATTCCTAAGCAAAAGAAGACTCAATTAACTCTTGGAAGTCTGGAGTTGGATAAGCAAGGGGTGCATTTTTTGCCAACCTGCAGTTCCCGGTTTGTCCTGACGGCAGAGGTGGTGCTAGAGAGCAAAACCGAGAAAATTTCTGTGTTTGTTGACAGTGGAGCCGGAGTCAGCATGGTTGATGCTGAGTTTGCGAAAACTCATGGTCTTGCTTGCTGTACTTTAGCTAAATGTATTTCCATCTTCGCCATTGACTCGGCGCCACTTGCACAGAAAGCATTTACTCAGAGTGTATGACGCGCCCCCTGGGCCAGTGTTGTTGGGGATACCCGGAGCCGGATCAGATGGGGGTTGTAGTCTCCGAGTGGCTGTGACCCGGTCCGTGCCCAGGGTGTCAAGCTCAGTGTGTGGCAGTCCTTATGATGTTACTAGATGTTCTTTTGTGTCGACTACGCCACCCGTTGAATTGCGGTCAATACGGCCGCCGCTGCAGCAGGGTCCGCTGAGGCTGGTGATGTATGTGCAGCTCAGGTAGTATAACCCCCAACGGGAGGGGTATAGCCTCAGGGGGTCAGTTGCAGAGGATGGGGGTTGTGGTGGTGCAGCGAGGATGGAAATGAGACTCAGAGTCGGGCTGTGCAGTTCAGGGTTTGTTTACTTACTGCAGTTGTTCTGGTCACTCCGGCCTTAAGTGACCACCCGAGCCGTGCTGCGTCCACCAGGTCCTGGACTCAGCCAACCCCCAGGTGATTCTGGAGCGTGGTCCTGAGCTCCCTTTCTGTCCTGTCCTCTTCTCTGGCCTTCCCCACCAGGGATCCACCTATGTCCGGCTCCCTCGGGCCTCTTGGTGGTAAACCCTTGTCTCTGGGTTCCCTGACCCTATTCCTGGTCTGCCTTCCGGGTGGATTTAGTGGGTGATCGTGGCAGATCGATCCTGCCCACGACCTCCGGTTCCTGGCTAAGGTGTGCTGTAGCCTCTGCCAGCTTGGGATCCGGTACCCTGTTGCCAACTCTTCACCCTCTGGTCTAATTTGGGCTCTTGGAGTTCCTTCTTTCTCCCCCTCTGGGTCTTTCTTTCTCCTCTCTCTCTCTCTTGGCCTTGGAGCTGCTCTTCTCCTCTGCTCTAACAGACTGACCTCACTCTGCAAAAGACTGATGTCTCACAGACTGACCTCACTCTGCAAAAGACCCTGTCCTAAGATGGTGCCCACCTTATATACTCCCTCTATGTGTGAGCTCAGGTGACCAGCACCCAATGAGCTCCTAGCACTACCCAGACTGCTCCCCCTATCTGCCCCTACACTACTGGGATGTTCCACCCCCCTCCCACTCCAGCCAGGAACAGACACTGTCGTACCTGCACATTTCTCTAGTGGGAGTACCGTCGGTCTGTTCCTCGGAAATGGGATGTGTGTAGTGCATGCAGCTAACTGAGCTCAGTTCCACACTCCATCCTTACCCGGGAGTGGAATATCACACCTCTGGCTGAGGTGCAATACCCCTGTAGCAGCCGAATCCTCAGGGTGCTACATGTACATAATGTAAAACTGAGGGTGGACACGGTTCATTGTGAAATAATCCCTTGCTATGTCCTGGACAGTCTTCCCACCCCAATTGTTCTGGGCCTCCCCTGGCTGGTGAAACATAATCCGTAGAGATCATTGAATGGGGAGATTACTGCCATGAGAACTGTTTAGATATTTCAATTGCACTGTCTCTATAG
The DNA here is from genome assembly GCF_046119375.1 of Phyllobates terribilis. Classification (NCBI taxonomy): domain Eukaryota; kingdom Metazoa; phylum Chordata; class Amphibia; order Anura; family Dendrobatidae; genus Phyllobates; species Phyllobates terribilis. Next base: position 569,923,301 of record NW_027362763.1, read on the forward strand.
AAATATTACCTGCTTTTTTGTCTGGTTTTGAGGACGTTTTTTCTGAGAGGAGGTGTCAGGAATTGCCTCCTCATTGTGCATATGACTGTCCTTTAAATATGACCCCCCGAGCTAAACTACTGAAGTCCAGACTGTATAATATTTCTGGTCCTGAAAGACAAGCCATGAAGGATTTCATTGCGGAAAGTCTGGAGAAGGGACACATCAGTCCCTCATCTTGGCCTGTGGCGGCAGAGTTCTTCTTTCTGAAGAAAAAAGATGGCGGTCTACGTCTCTGTTTAGATTTCCAAGAATTAAATCAAATTACCATCCGAGATCCATACCCTCTTCCTCTGATTCCTGATTTGTTCAGCCACGTTGTAGGAGCTAAGGTATTCTCCAAGTTGGATTTAAGGGGAGCCTACAATCTGATTAGGATCAAAGAAGGGGACGAATGGAAAACAGCGTTCAATACCCATGAAGGGCATTTTGAGAGTCTGGCTATGCCTTTCGGTTTGATCAACGCACCTGCGGTATTCCAGCATTTCATATTTGATATTTTCCATCATTTGGTTGGGGAGGTTTGTGGTTTGTGGTGGTCTATCTGGACGATATTTTGGTTTACTCACCTGATTTTGAGACACATGGGATAAGTTAAACAGGTGCTCCAAATGTTAAGGGATAACAAACTCTATCCCAAACTGAAAAAATGTGTTTTCGCCGTTCAGGAGGTGCAGTTTTTGGGGTACTTGTTGTCATCTTTGGGTTTTCGGATGGATCCGGACAGATCCGTGCAGTCCTTGATTGGGACCGTCCCGAGAACCTAAAGGCTCTAAATTCTGGGCTTTACTAATTTTTACCAGAAATTCATCCAAAATTACTCAGTAATTGTGAAACCCCTTACTGACATGACTAAGAAAGGGTCTGGCTTTTCAAAATGGCCAGAGGCCTCCCTCCAGTCTTTTTCTTCCTTAAAGAATTATTTAGCCGCTGCACCTATACTCAGTGAACCCGATGTTTCCCAGCCCTTTATTGTGGAAGTTGATGAGTCGGATGTTGGGGTTGGGGCTGTGTTGTCTCAGGGTCGGTCCCTTGGCAAATGGTGTCTATGCGCCTTCTTTTCTAAAAAATTGTCTTTGGCTGAGAGAAATTATGATGTGGGTAATAGGTAACTCTTGAATATCAAATTGGCATTCGAAGAATGGCGACATTAGTTGGAGGGGGCTGTCCACCCTATTCCTGTTATTACTGACCATAAGAACCTGTCATACCTCCAGTCAGCTAAACATCTCAACCCTAGGCAAGCCAGATGGTCCCTCTTTTTTACTAGGTTCAATTTTGTTGTCACTTTTCCTCAAGGGGTCAAAAATGTCAAGGCTGATGCTTTGTCCCAGAGCTTCCCTGGTGGTGGTGACCATGAGAACCCTGCCCCGATATTACAGAAGGGGGTAGTCATTTCGGCATTGTATCCTGAACTGGAAGGTGAGGAGTTGGAAGCTCAGGGGGACTACCACAGTCCTTGGAATGCAAGTGCAAGTATGCAGCGAGGCACCCACCCACCCACAGGCCGCAATACTAAACTGCTTGCACTTGAAATGTTGCCTTTTAGGCTCGTGGAGCCGGAAACTTTCCACAACCTCATGGCGGCAGCCGGGTATCCTTTCTTTGGTCCCCAGCCGCCACTATTTTTCCCGGTATCTTTTCCGCTTTCCACAAGAACGGGTCCCAGAACATTACCTGTGCCCTCCTCAGTGCACTTAAGTGGGGAGGACCGCCTAATCACAAACACGTGGACAAGTGAATATGGCCAGGGACGGTACATCTCACTGACGCATCACTGGGTTAATATTGTGCTCGGTCTCCAAGACAACCAGCAAATTATTCATGATGAGGCCATCCATCTCCTTGGATACGTCCCTATATATTGAGACATAGTCAAGGGGCAGCATTTATGCGGGGGCATTTATGCATATACCATTTATGCATACTTTATCGAAGTGCCATAATTTATCAAAGTGTCTCGGCAGTTAGATATGGCAGTTGGACAGGGCAGGAGACAGGTAAGACGTGCAAGACAATTAAACAAACTTGCTTCCAGGTCATCTGTTTTGCAAACAGTATTCACCATTTCTATTTGTGCCATTTACATTCTGGCTGCTACAATCATCCACATTCACCGTTCTCCCACAAATTCTGCGCACTTCATCCATATTAACCGCTCTCTCCTCTCTTCTCCTATGTACAGCTGTCATGCTCTCTACACAATGTTTTACCACACAGATCCATTCACTCCCACCATACAACACAGGAAACGCTCTCACAAATCACTCAACCATCTGCTCACTCTCTGTATCTTCCTTCTCTTAGTTGCAGGTGATATTTCTCCTAATCCAGGACCCTCCAGTAATAACACCAACTCTTTCCCTGGTACATTCAGTAACCCTGCTAATCTCATTAATATTCCCTGCATATATTCTGTCTCATTCAACTGTGCCCTTTGCGCGCTCAGCATGTAATAAACTCTCTTACATCCATGACTTTTTCCTCTCTAATTCCCTCAACCTTCTGGCTCTCACTGAATCCTGGATCCAGCAGTCGGACACCACCGCCGCTGCAGCTCTCTCCTATGGTGGCCTACACTTCTCTCATACTCTGAGACCTGACAACAGATCAGGTGGAGGTGTTGGTCTGCTTCTTTCAACAAAATGTACTTTTCAGGTTAATCCCCCAGTACCCTCCCTTGTCTTCCCATCTTTTGAGGCCCACACAGTCAGACTCTACCGGCCCTTCTCCCTGCGAGTGGCCGTTGTCTATTGCCCTCCAGGTCCCTCCCGTCAGTTTCTGGATCACTTTGCTGCCTGGCTTCCAAATTTTCTATCCTGCGACATCCTCACGATAATCATGGGAGATTTTAACATCCCAATTGGCGATCCTCTTTCCCCATGTGCCACTCACCTTTTATCACTAACCTCCTCCTTCAGCCTTTCACAGCTTGCTAATTCTCCTACACATTGGACCTGATCTTCTCCCGGTTTTGCTCAGTACATGACTTTACTAACACTCCCCTTCCACTGTCTGACCATAATCTTTCATTCTCTGTCAAGAACTGTGACTCTACTCAAGACCCCCCCACTTTCCACACTTATAGAAATATATGCGCCATTAACACCCAGAAATTTATGAAAAAGTTGCAATCATCATTGGCCCCAATCTCCTCCCTCTCATGTCCTGACTCTGCACTGAAGCTTTATAACGAAACATTGCAATGTGCCCTGGATGAAGCCGCACCTCCTACGCAGAGAACAATTCGGCATAGACGGCGACAACCCTGGCACACACCTCAAACATGTCTTCTCCAGCGGTGTTCCAGGTGCGCTGAAAGGCTGTGGAGAAAATCTAATCTGCCCGAAGATTTCCTCCATTATAAATTTATGCTGAAAACATAGAACTCTGCGTTTCACCTCTCCAAACAAACCTACTTTAACAACCTCATAATCTCACTTTCCAATAATCCTAAACGACTCTTTGACACGTTTCATTCTCTCCTCAATCAAACAGCACAGGCACCGATCACTAACCACAGCGCTGACGATCTGGCCAATTATTTCAAAGAAAAAATTGACCATATCCGACAGGAAATTTACTCCCAATCACCAAACGTTATGCATGCTCTCCCCCGCCACATTGTATCTTGCTCACTTTCTGACTTCGAACCAGTCACGGAAGATGAAGTGATCAGGCTCCTTGCATCTTCTCTCCCTACCACCTGCACCAGTGACCCTATTCCCTCACATCTCCTTCAGTCCCTTGCTCCAGCTGTCACCATTCACCAAACTAAAATTTTCAACCTCTCCCTCTGATCTGGTATCTTTCCCTCTTCTTTCAAACATGCCAGCATACATCCATTACTTAAAAAAACATCCCTTGACCAGAACTGCATGGCCAACTACAGACCTGTTTCCAATCTTCCCTTTATCTCTAAACTCCTGGAACACCTGGTCCATTCCCGTCTAATCCACTATCTCTCAGACAACTCTCTTCTTGACCCTTTACAATCTGGTTTCCGCTCTTTACATTCTACTGAAACTGCCCTCACTAAAGTCTCTAATGATCTACTAACAGCTAAATCTAATGGTCGCTACTCCCTGCTGATTCTCCTGGATCTCTCTGCAGCATTCGACACTGTGGATCACCAGCTCCTCCTCACTATGCTCCGCACTATTGGCCTCAAGGACACTGTTCTCTCCTGGTTCTCCTCCTATCTCTCTGACCGATCCTTCTCTGTGTCTCTCGCCGGCTCCTCCTCCTCTCTCCTTCCCCTTACTGTCGGGGTTCCTCAAGGATCAGTCCTAGGCCCCCTTCTTTTCTCCTTATACACCGCTCCCATTGGACAAGCAATCAGCAGATTCGGTTTTCAGTACCATCTCTATGCTGATGACACCCAATTATACACCTCTGCTCCGGACATCACCCCTGCATTATTACAAAAGACCAGTGATTGTCTTTCTGCTGTGTCTAACATTATGTCCTCCCTCTGTCTAAAACTGAATCTGTCAAAAACTGAACTACTCGTATTTCCTCCCTCGACTAACCTACCTATGCCCGATATTGCCATTTCCGTTTGTGGCTCAACCATTACTCCCCAGCAACAAGCCCGCTGTCTTGGGGTCATTTTTGACTCAGATCTTTCCTTCACTCCTCACATCAAATCACTCGCTCGTTCATGTCATCTACACCTCAAAAACATCTCAAGAATCCGGACTTTTCTCACCTTTGACTCGGCAAAAACTCTTACTGCAGCTCTTATTCATTCCCGTCTGGACTACTGCAACTCTCTACTTATCTGGCTCCCTCTTACTAAACTCTCCCCTCTCCAATCCGTCCTTAACGCAGCAGCCAGGATCATATTCCTCGCCAACCGCTACACCGATGCCTCTTCCCTGTGCCAGTCATTGCATTGGTTACCCATCCAATATAGAGTTCAAGTTAAACTTATCACGCTTACCCACAAAGCGCTACATGCTTCAGTACCCCCCTACATCTCCTCCCTTGTCTCAGTCTACCACCCTACACGTGCCCTCCGTTCTGCCAGTGACTTAAAACTAAAATCCTCCATAATCCGAACTTCCCACTCCCGTCTCCAAGATTTCTCGTGTGCTGCACCAATTCTTTGGAATGCACTACCCAGGACAGTTTGATTAATTCCCAATACCCACAGTTTCAAGCGGACCGTAAAAACCCATTTCTTTAGACTGTCGTATCGCCTCCACACACTATCTGGCATCCCAGTTTTCCCCCATATTAAAATCTTCTTCAATTTCAGGTTCATACCAACCATGCACATAATAGCCTCGGTCAGGACTGCACACATACTGGCAGGCGACCAGTCCATGTATTATTTATCCTATTTAGTATATCAAGGCTGCATTATACAATATATGTTCATTCTACCTTTTGTGTCTCCCCCATTTCCTCATAGACTGTAAGCTTGCGAGCAGGGCCCTCACTCCTTTCGATATGAAATAAGCTTATTCTGTATTGTCTGTATAAGTCCCCCTTAAAATTTGTAAAGTGCTGCGGAATATGTTGGCGCTATAAAAATAAAAACATTATTATTATTATCTCCTTAGCTTTTTGTTACTTGGAATGCAATTGCAAGTATGCAGCCAGCCACCCACCCACCCAGAGGCTGCAATACTAAACTGTCACATTTCTGGACTGCTTGCACTTAAAATGTTGCCTTTTAGGCTCGTGGAGGCAGAAGCTTTCCACAACCTCATGGCGGCTGCAGCTGGGTGTCCATGCTTGGTCCCCAGCTGCCACTATTTCTCCCGGTATCGTCTCCGCCATCCACAAGCTCGGGTCCCAGAACATTACCTGTGCCCTCCCCAGTGCACTTACGTGGGAAGGGCCGCCTAACCACAAACACGTGGACAAGTGAATATGGCCAGGGATGGTTCATCTCACTGACGCATTCCACTGGTTTAATATTGTGGAAGCCGGGACCCAGTGGGACCCTGGGATGGAACTCGTCCTCCCGACGCAGAGTATTGTGGGTCCTGGGTCAATCAGGGTTGCCCCTACATTCTACAACTCCTGCACCACCTCCTCCTCCTCCTGTTCAGCCTCCATCTCCATCACTTGATTCATTTTTTCAGTACATATTCCAGATTATTTACTTAAACTTCGTGTGGGCCAATAACAATAAGCAGGACTGTATGTGTAGCACCCCGAGGACTCGGCTGCTACAGGGGTATTGCACCTCGATCCAGAGGTGTGGTATTCCACTCCCGGGTAAGGATGGAGTGTGGGACTGAGCTCAGCTAGCTGCATGCACTACACTCATCCCATTTCCGGGGGACAGAACAACGGTACTCCCACCAGATAGATGTGCAGGTACGACAGCGTCTGTCCCTGGCTGGAGTGGGAGGGGGGGAGGAACATCCCAGTAGTGTAGGGGCAGATAGGGGAGGGACTCTGGGCATAGAGGTAGGAGCCCATTGGGTGCTAGTCACCTGGGCTCACACATAGAGGGAGTATATATGGTGGGTACCATCTAGAGACAGGGAGAGCAGAGCTGAGAGAGTCAGAGGGAGAGTTCAGCCAGGAGGACTGACAGGGAGCTGTGGCTCCGGCTGGGCCCAGCTCCAGGGCCAGGCCTGCAGTGGAGAGGAGGAGGAAGAGAGGCCCAGAGACGCAAGACAAGAGGGAACCCTGAGATCCCAGAAGTAAACCAAAAGGGTGAAGGGTTGGCAGAAAAGGGTACCGGAACCCAAACTGGTGGAGGCTAATGATCCTCAGCCAGGAACCGGAGGTCGTGGTCAAGTTTTGGCGCGACCCTCACCACATCCACCAGGAAGGCACACCACGAGTAGGGTCAGGAAAGCCAGAGAAGGTTTTGCCACCAAGAGGCTCGAGGGAGCCGGACAAAGGTGGATCCCTGGTGGGAACGGCCAGTAGGAAGGAAGAGAGGGGAGCTCAGGACCACGCTCTGGACTGCCTGGGAGTTGGCCGAGTCCCACACCTGGTGGACGCAGCACGGCTCGGGTGGTCACTCAAGGCCGGAGTGACCGGAACAACACCTGTGAGTAAAAACCCTGAAACTGCATCGCATGTCTCTGAGCTTCCTTGCTGCACCATCACAACCACCATCTTCCACATCTGCTGCCCTGAGGCCATACCCCTCCCGTTGGGGGTTATACCATCCTTGCTGCACAATCCTACCACCGGCCTCAGCGGTCTGCTCTGCAGCGGCGGCCTCCTAGCCGCAATCAACGGGTGGCGTAGTCGACACTTAAACAACATCTACAAAAGACTGCCACACACTTAGTTTGACCACCCTGGGCACGGACCGGGTCACCGCCACACGGACTACTACCCCTATCCAGATCCGGCTCCGGGTGTCCCTTGAACATGGCCCAGGGGGCGCGTCATATGCTTAGACGACAAAACGCACACCTTTGCAGAGTTGTTGAAAGCTGTATCAGAGAACCTGGTGGTGGCTCTGAAGCTAGGCAAGCTTGCACACGTACCATGCCTGGCCCATGTGCTCAACTTAGTGGTTCTGCGGTATCTCAAAATCTACCCAGATCTGCCAGAGCGGCTTGTGAAAGTACGCCGCGTGTGTGCCCATTTCAGAAAGTCAGCTACAGCTTCTGCCGCCCTGGCAGTGCTTCGCACTGGTGTGCGATGTGACTACGCATTGGAAATCAATGTTGCAGATGACTGGAATGATTTTGAGCAGCAGAGAGCAGTTGTTGAGTACCAGCTTCAACACGTCCGTTGGCATTCAGGTCAGCCTCCGCACATAAGAGCTGATGAGTGGGTATGGATGTCTTACATCTGCCGTCCTTCAAAACTTTGAGGACTCCACCAAGATGGTGAGCGGCGATGATGCCATAATTAGTGTCACCATCCCGCTTCTCTGTCTACTAAAATGGTCGCTGCTCACAATTAAAGAGTAGTGTTGAGCCACCCCCGTAGTGTTCGAGTTCGATTCGGTTCGTCGAACACCCGTGTGTTCGCCGAACTGTTCGTCGAACTGTTCGTTGAACACCTTCGAACACCGTTAAAACCAATGGCAGGCAAACAAAAACACATAGAAACACATAGAAAACACCTTCAAAGGTGTCCAAAAGCTGACAAACTGCTCAGAAGACACAACTAACAGAGGGAAAAGTGACAAGTACATATAGTCATGCGAAAAGAAAAGAGGTGGAGGAGTAAAAGGAGGGGGAGACACAGATATAGGCATGTCATGCCCTTCTAAAATCCAAAAAGTGAGAAGCCGACACGTTCAGTCCGCTCCTGCCCATGCCACCTCCGCGTCGCCGGGTTTGTGCCAGAGCCGCGGTGAACCCTGACGGCCAGCCCCCCTCTCCCAATACTGGTGCCTGTCCGCTGGTGGGTCGAGCGAGCCCCCCTGTGGTGGAGGCAGCTCTAAGCTTTTTAATTTAAATTGTCTCTCTAATTTGAATGAATACACTTTAAATCCATTTACAAGGATCTATTGGAGGGCAAGTCTCATGCCAGCAGCCGTGTAATTCCAGCTCCAGTAGCGTCCACTAAAGCTGCTGCAGTTAAAAAGCTTTTATAAGGATCGAGCTCGGCTGTCCACCGCAAGGCATCCTACTGCCAGTCCCAGCCCCTATGCCTTGGGGTGCCTCCTGATGCTCTTCACTGAGTATCCCGTGGTCCCGAAGCATTTCCTTTGAAAAAATTAAGTGTCCAAACTACAGGTGGTGTAGCTTGCTTAACAGCCGGGATAATCCGCTGACTAGCAGACACTGCTACTAGGCACAAAGTATTTCCTGGGCTAGATGCAGTTAAAAATTTGTAATTAGATACTCTCGTTGGATGCTGAGAAAGCATTCCATAGAGTCTCCTGGCACGCCATATATGATTCTCTTAAAAAGCTTGGGGTAGGGGTCTAGGGGACCCTTTTATAGCCAAAATCACGGCCCTGTATCGCAATACGTCACCTAGGCTGAAGATAAATGGAACTGTAGCACCCTGAGGGCTCGGTTGCTACAGAGGTATTGCACCTCACCCAGAGGTGTGATATCTCACTCTCAGGTAAGGATGTAGTGTGGATCAGGACCCGACACCTGCATGCATTACACCACATTGCCGTGGGGCAGGGCGACCAATATGCCCCTGAGATGGGCACGACAGTCCCTGTCCCTGGCTGGAGTGGGGGGAGGGAACACTGAGGAAGGGGAACCCTGTAGTGCAGGAGCAGGGAGGAAGCAGTTCCTGGGTGCATTGAGAAGGGAGTATAAAAGGTGGGCACCATCTTAGTTCAGTGCAGAGAAGTCTGAGCAGAAGTGGCAGGGAGCAGGGGCTCTGCATGAGCTCTGCTCCGGAGGCGGCCTAGTAACAGAGGCCCAGGCCTGGAAGAGGGAGAAGGAAGGAAGAGGAGCGGAGAAGGCTCCAGGAACGAGGAACGAAGGGATCCCAGGGGTGCGGACGGGCGAGTCGCCACCGCACGCCCGAATCCACCTGCGTGGAGGGGTCAGGCCAAAGGGGGAGACCGGTCCCCGAAACTAGTGGAGGCAGGAAACGACCCTCAGCTAGAAACAGGAGGCTGTGACATTTTATGTGGCGCAGCCCCTCGCTACACCCGCTAGGAAGGCACCACATAGGGTCAGGGAAACTGGCGCCAAGTTTACCAAGAGGAGGCCCGAGGCAGCCGGACAGAAGGGTTGGTAAGAAAGGCCAGACAAAGGACACACAAAGGGGGTCCTGTGAAGCGCTCCAAAGTTATCTGGGAGTTGTCTGAGCCCCTCACCTGGTGAGCACAGTACGACGTGGGCAGCCGTTACCTGCAGACGTGGTCTGGATAATAAGAACTGTGAGTAAAGGCCCTGGACTGCATCACTGACTCCGTGTCGTTACTGCTGCTGCCCTGCACCATCACCCCCATCCTCCGCATACACTGCCCTGAGGCTATACTCCTCCCGTGGGGAGTTATGCTACGCTCTGCTGCACCCACAACATCAGCCTCAGCGGTCTGCCCTGGAGCGGCGGTTCACTCTGACCGCAATCCACGGGTGGCGTAGTCGGACATTTAAACATCAAAACCACATAAATAGTTCCGCCACTGGTTTGACCGCCCTGAGCCACGGAACCGGGTCGCCGCCACGGAGACTACAACCACCAGCATCCACCAAAAAGGGTCCGGCTCCGGGTGTCCCAAGGCCCAGGGGGCGCGTCAGAACATTTTCATCACCTTTCACAATCACCAATGGGACAAGGCAGGGATGTTCTCTGTCCCCTCTCTTATACATCCTAGTGACGGAGCACCTGCTCTCATCAATTCGCCATAACCCCAATATTAGGTGGATTGAGGTGGGAGGCACCGAGTACAAGTGCTCTCTATTTGCTGATGATGTCCTAGTATATATAACTCAATCACATATATCCATCCATGCTGTTATGGCTGAAATAGATCACTTTGTTACATGGTCAAATTTTAAAATCAATGCAGCGAAGTCTGAGGCCCTCGATGTCTCCCTCCCCAAACCCATATAGGATTCCATCCAGTCCAACTTTCCCTTTGCCTGGCCCTCACAGGATATCAAATACTTAGGAATTCCTATTCATAGAGACCTCTCCCATCTATGTTATCTTAATTTTGGGCCCTTTATTGAACAACTCCATACAGACCACGGTTGGCAAGTTAGAACTGTAAGATTCACTACGTGAACCACTGGTGTTTTGTGGAAAAGCACATGTACACTGTGTTCCAAATTATTATGCAAAAAGTGTTTAGGAGTGATAAGGGAAGAATTTGTTTGTTTGTCAGTTAAACTCATTGATGGTGATGTGTGTCAGGGCTCTTTATATCACTGTAAGCAATTGCAGACACCTGTGCTAATTAGTTTGGCAGGTGTGTCCAATGAAAGGCAAGACTACTTAAGAAGGCTGTCCCACATTATTAAGCAGCCTACATTTTCTGCCAAAATGGGAAAGAAAAAGGATGTGTCGGCTGCTGAGAAGCAACAAATTGTGGAGTGTTTAGGTCAAGGTATGACTACAATCAACATTGTGCGATGATCAGGATGAAGTGTCTTGGCAATCAAGAAGTATAAAAAACCAGGCAATGTGAACTGAGGTCTAAGATGGTAGACATGCAAGAAATAGGAGCATGTTCACACTAGCAAAAAAGAAACAAAACCTACAAAAGACAAAAGACAAAAAAATATATCTCATACCCTACCATCATTATATATAAATGTAAAGCAAAGTTGCATAATAAATATAGGGTACTTAGTGAACTATTTTTGATCAAAAAAAGTATACAAGCCGTCCCACCAGCAGCAAGGTGACCCTAAATTGGGACGGTACCTATACTGCCTATATTAAAAACCTTACTGTATATCAAAGTTGAAGTAATGCATATAAAAGGGTAGACAAATAGGACCGGATCCCAACGGGCCTGGGTGGTCTGGAGTTGGGATATTTTTTGATCAAAAATAGTTCACTAAGTACCCTATATTTATTATGCAACTTTGCTTTACATTTATATATAATGATGGTAGGGTATGAGATATATTTTTGTCTTTTGTCTTTTGTAGGTTTTGTTTCTTTTTTGCAATCAAGAAGTATGTAGCTGATTCACAGTACACACGTGTGCGTGCTGATAAGGGCAAATTGAGGACTCTTTCCTACAGGCAATTACGTCAGGTTGAAAGAGCAGCGGCAAAAAAGCCTTGTCATAGCAGCAGACAAGTTTTTGAAGCTGCTGGTGCCTCCAACTTCCCCCGAACAACAAGATGCAGGGTCCTTCAGAGGTTTGCAGCTGTGCATACGCCATCCTGTCGACCTCCTCTATCCACTTCACACAAGCAGAAACGGCTCCAGTGGGCCAAACATTACATGAAGACTGATTTCAAAACTGTTTTGTTCACGGATGAGTGCCGTGCAGCGCTCGATGGTCCAGATGGATGGAGTGGAGGATGGCTGGTTGATGGACACCCCACGCAAACACGGCTACAGCGCCAACAAGGAGGAGGTGGAGTAATGTTTTGGGCTGGAATCATGGGGAGAGAGATTGTCGGCCCCTTTAGGATCCCTGAAGGCGCTAAAGATTAACTCCATAATGTATGTGGATTTTCTCAAACAGCACTTCCTGCCATGGTTCAAGAAGAAGAACCGTGTATTTCACAGCAAGATCATTTTTTTGCATGATAATGCACCATCTCATGCTGCACATAAAACATCTGCATCTCTGGCTGATATGGGCATAAAAGGGGACAAACTTATGGTGTGACCCCCATGCTCCCCTGACCTGTACCCCATTCAGAACCTTTGGAGCATCATTAAAAGGAGTGTCTATGATGGCGGGAGGCAGTTCACATCTAAGCAACAGCTCTGGGAGGGTATTCTGTCCTCATGCAAAACAATTGAAGCAGAAACCATCCAAAACCTGACAAATTCAATGGACGAGAGAGTTCAGAAGCTCCTTTCGAACAAGGGGTCCTATGTGAAAATGTAACATCACCTAGAATAAAGTTTTGAGTTGAAAACTGTTTGATTTCAGTTTCTAACAACCGGCTAATGCTTATAATTTCAAAAATGACCATTTTTTTGGTCTTTATTAAAATGAAAAGGTTGATCGAAAAGTTTGGGGGATCTAAGAGTGTGGCAACCCAGTAGTCATGATTACTTCGAATTCTGACAATATGAGGGTCATGCTGCAGGTAGTGCAGCAAGAAGGCACTTATGTGTCTTGTGCATCTCGGAGCCCCAAAATTATTTTCCGGGCTAGATGCAGCTAAAAATTATTATTAATTTTAAATCTGGTGAAGCTTTAGTATAGATGGCCTAATAGGATCAGTGCTGCACACTGCTACAAAGCCCAAATTATTTTCCAGTCAAGATACAGATAAACATGATTAGTAATTTTAAATCTGGTGGAGCTTATTATAGATGGCCTAATAGAATCAGTGCTGCACACTGCTACAAAGCCCAAATTATTTTCCAGCCAAGATACAGATAAACATGATTAGTAATTTGAAAGCTTAAAACGGTTGGTAGGGTGATTTTAACCAATCATCAAGCTTTTACTCTCCCCAGGATGACACAGGGGTAGAAAAGTCGTTTCGGATCTATGATTTGTTCATCTTTATGAACGTGAGTCTGTCTACATTATCAGTGGAGAGCCGCGTGCGCTTATCTGTCAGCACACCACCAGCAGCGCTGAACACACGTTCAGACAGAACGCTGGCTGCGGTGCATGACAAGATCTCCAAGGCGTAAGTGGCTAGCTCCGGCCATTTATCCAGATTGGAAGCCCAAAAAGAGCAAGGGTCCAGTGACACAGTTATGGCTTCAATGTTTACTTGGAGATACTCCTGTACCATCGTCTCTAGGCGTTGACTATGTGTCAGACTTCTTGTCTCCTGTGGCCTTGCAAAGGATGGGCTAAAAAAGTGGTGAAATGATTCCGCAAAATTGATGTTACCAGCAGATACTGTGGTTCTGTTACGGTTTGAGTGCTGAACACTTGACGGTCCCACGGTTGGCAAGTTGGAACTGTGAGATTCACTACGTGCACCACTGGTATTTTGTGGAAAAGCACATATAAGATTCTGCAACAGTCTCTGCTGATACTCCTGCATGCGTGCATCCCTTTCTATGGCAGGAATAATTTCTGCAAATTTACTTTTGTACCGGGGATCTAACAGTGTGGCAACCCAGTAGTCAGGATTATTTCTAATTCTCACAATTCGAGGGTCATGTTGCAGGTAGTGCAGCAAGAAGGCACTCATGTGTGTTGCGCATCCAGGAGCACCAAGTCCCTGTTGTGTTGGTGGCGAGGTAACAATCATGCTTCCTTCCTCTGTCCTCTCCCCCCAACCTCGCACAACAGAAATGTGATCAAGGTCTCCCTCATCTGATGAGTCTTCCATCAGTTTGTCCTCCACTTCTTCCTGGGCTCCTGCACCTTCCTCACCAGTTTCGCTGCTACCATGCACCCTGGTAAAACCATCTCCCCCACCCTCACATGCCTGCCGCCTTGGTGCTGCCGACCGTCTGGACCTTGCAGATGTTAGCCCTTCCGCATACAACTCCTCCTCCTCTACTTCCTCCACCTCCTCTTGTGCCACCACCTGACTCCGAATTCTGTTTAACATGTGCTCCAGCATGTAAATCACCGGAATAGTCATGCTGATAATGGCATCGTCAGCACTAAACATCTTCGTCGCCATTTCAAAACTGTGCAGAAGGGTGCATAGGTCCCTGATCTGAGACCACTCCTCCAGCGTGATTTGCCCCACCTCTGGATCTCGTTGGCCCAGGCTATACGTCAGAACGTATTGCACCAGGGCTTGTCGGTGCTGCCACAGTCGCTGCAACATGTGCAGAGTTGAATTCCACCGGGTAGGCACATCGCATTTTAGCCGGTGAAGTGGCAGGCCCAACGACTTCTGTAGAGATGTAAGTCGCTGAGCTGCGGGATGCGAACGGCGGAAGTGAGCACACAGCGACCGTGCCCTCTGCAGAAGGCCATCTAGTCTGGGATAGTGGGCTAAAAATTGCTGGACAACCAAGTTCAACACGTGAGCCATACAAGGCACGTGTGTGACATTGCCCCGGCGAAGGGCCGCACCCAGGTTTGCAGCATTGTCGCACACGGCCTTCCCTGGTTTCAGGTCCAGTGGAGACAACCATTCATGAAATTGGTTCTCCAGAGCTGACCACAACTCCTCAGCTGTGTGACTCACATTTCCCAGACATTTCAATGTAAAAACCGCCTGATGACGTTGAGCCCTACTGCCAGCATAGTAAGGAGGTGTGCAGGATCCCTTCTGCGCAGTTAGAAAGCTTGTGGCATGACCAGACAGGCATTGGGTGCAGGTGGAAGATCGAGAGGAGGTTGAGGAGGCAGAAGCAGTGGAGGAACTTTGACATAAAGAGGATTGACGCACAACTCGTGGGGACGGCAAGACTTGGACAGCAGCCCCTTGTCCTGCTGTCACCATAGTTACCCAGTGCCCAGTCAGCGACATGTAACGCCCCTGTCCATGCCTACTCGTCCAAGTGTCTGTGGTGAAATGCACCCTGTCACACACAGAGTTTCTCAAAGAAGCGGTGATGTTGTGTGCGACATGCTGGTGGAGCGCAGGCACACCTTTCTTTGAGAAGTAGTGCCGACTGGGCATCTGGTACTGGGGCACTGCGACGGACATAAGGTCTCGAAAATCCTCTGTGTCCACCAGGCGGAAAGGCAGCATTTCTGTAGCCAAGAGCTTGCAGATGGTGAAATTCAACCTCTTAGCTTTCTCATGGCTAGGAGGAAATGGTCTTTTACTTGTCCACATCTGAGGGACCGAGGGCTGGCTATTGTGCTTAGACGGGGTTGATAAGGGTGTCCCCGGCAAACTGCCGGTCTGTGAGGAAGATGCAGGCGGACATGTTAGGTTGCCTTGATCCAAAGGTGGTGCTATCGATGTCGGACAGCGCTCAACACCAGCTGGTGTTACCACCTCCAAAGAAAATGATGACCTGCCAATCACGCTGGCTGTTGCGGGTAAAGAAGTGGCAGGTCTGCGCCCCAAAACAGGTGTGACTGCTGTCCCCCCAGTCACAGAGGATGAAGAGGCCGCGGATGCACAAGATATGGCAGACGGTGGTTGGCCCGGCCGGCTAGGCCGCATTGTAGCACACTGAGCTTCCCACTGCAACTTATGCTTCATGTCCATGTGCCGGTTCATGCATGAAGTACTCAAACTATGTATTTTTTGGCCTCTACTTAGCTTTTGCTGACAAATGTTACAGATAACACGAGTTGGGTCATCTTTATCGATCTGAAAAAATGCCCAGGCTATGCAAGGCTTAGCACCCATGCGACCTGAAGAGCCACCACGACTTGTGGTGAGAGGCAGAGTTGTGTTTGAGGATGCAGTTGTTGACGTGCTTCCAGTACTACGTCTCTGTCCAGGAAGGCGCAACCTGACCTCGTCGTCACTAGCATCTTCCTCCACCTCCTCTGCTGACCTCATCTCTTGGCTGACTGTGGGTTGACAGTAAGTGGGATCTCCAACCTCATCATCATCACCCTGTGCGTTATCACACCCGTCGTCCTCAGAGCCAACCTGTTCCTGCCCTGACAAAAAACTAAAGTTGTCGCTCCAATCAGGTATTTGAGTCTCATCATCGTCTTCCTCATTGTCTCCACCAACAGGAGTTACAGTTTGGGAATGAGGGTCTACATTATGGTCAGAACCTTCTGCGTCTGGTCCTGGATCCGACTCATAAAGATTCTGGGCATCAGTGCAGATCATTTCCTCGTCTGGATTCACAGAAGCGCTGGAGTCGACCTCTGATTCCCAGGCTATAGTATGAGTAAACAGCTCTGCAGACTCAACCATCTGTTCTACCTCATACTCAGACGGGCAGCTGGAGATTTGGGAGCTGTGAGGAAGCAAGTGCGATTGGGGTGACACCTTTGAGGACTGGAGTATTTGTGATGTTGAAGTTGATGTGGAGGAGAGCCCACTTAAAGGAGCACTTGATATCCGTTGAAGCACCTGCTGTTTTTGTGCCTCATCTGGAATTTGTAGCGATTGGCGTGGCCGTAAGAAAGGGATCTTATCACATTGTCCGCTAAAAGAAGTAGACATTTTAGTTTGGCTGGAAGATGGTCTTTCTTCTGCAGATGTTACTGTTGCTTTAACACCTACCCCACGGACACAACCTTTTTTCCCCTTCCCAACACGCCTATTCCCCTTTCCACCAGCAGCAGGCCTTTTTCCACTCATTTTGGTGGTTAACTAATTCACAACTCTGGAGTTGTTTGCACAAAAAAACAATGGATGGGAACCGAGCAGAGCTGAGTGGCCAAACTGTGGTATTAGGCCAAAACTATTGGCTGGGTTAGATGCAGAAAAAAATTATATTCAATTTGCAACCTGATGGAGGTCAGTATAGATGGACTAATAGAACAAGTCCCACACACAGCTAGAAGCCCAAATATTTTTTCAGAGGTAGATGCAGAAAATTTTTTTATTCAGTTTGCAACCTGATGGAGGTCTGTATAGATGGATTAATAGAACAAGTCCCACACACAGCTACAAGCCCAATATTTTTTCAGAGGTAGATGCAGAAAAAAATTATATTCAGTTTGCAACCTGATGGAGGTCTGTATAGATGGATTAATAGAACAAGTCCCACACACAGCTAGAAGCCCAAATATTTTTTCAGAGGTAGATGCAGATAAAAATTATTTTTAATTTGCAACCTGATGGAGGTCAGTATAGATGGACTAATAGAGAAAGTCCCACACACTGCTAGAAGGCCAAATATTTTTTCAGAGCTAGATGCAGATAAAAATTATTTTTAATTTGCAACCTGATGGAGGTCAGTATAGATGGACTAATAGAGAAAGTCCCACACACTGCTAGAAGGCCAAATATTTTTTCAGAGCTAGATGCAGATAAAAATTATATTCAATTTGCAACCTGATGGAGGTCAGTATAGATGGACTAATAGAACAAATCCCACACACAGCTAGAAGCCCAAATATTTTTTCAGAGGTACTGTAGATGCAGATAAAAATTATTTTTAATTTGCAACCTGATGGAGGTCAGTATAGATGGACTAATACAACAAGTCCCACACACAGCTAGAAGCCCAATATTTTTTCAGAGGTAGATGCAGAAAAAAATATATTCAGTTTGCAACCTGATGGAGGTCAGTATAGATGGCGTAATAGAACAAGTCCCACACACAGCTAGAAGCCCAAATATTTTTTCAGAGGTAGATGCAGATAAAAATTATTTTTAATTTGCAACCTGATGGAGGTCAGTATAGATGGACTAATAGAGAAAGTCCCACACACTGCTAGAAGGCCAAATATTTTTTCAGAGCTAGATGCAGATAAAAATTATATTCAATTTGCAACCTGATGGAGGTCAGTATAGATGGACTAATAGAGAAAGTCCCACACACTGCTAGAAGGCCAAATATTTTTTCAGAGCTAGATGCAGATAAAAATTATATTCAATTTGCAACCTGATGGAGGTCAGTATAGATGGACTAATAGAACAAGTCCCACACACAGCTAGAAGCCCAAATATTTTTTCAGAGGTACTGTAGATGCAGATAAAAATTATTTTTAATTTGCAACCTGATGGAGGTCAGTATAGATGGACTAATACAACAAGTCCCACACACAGCTAGAAGCCCAATATTTTTTCAGAGGTAGATGCAGAAAAAAATATATTCAGTTTGCAACCTGATGGAGGTCAGTATAGATGGACTAATACAACAAGTCCCACACACAGCTAGAAGCCCAATATTTTTTCAGAGGTAGATGCAGAAAAAAATGTATTCAGTTTGCAACCTGATGGAGGTCTGTATAGATGGATTAATAGAACAAGTCCCACACACAGCTAGAAGCCCAATATTTTTTCAGAGGTAGATGCAGAAAAAAATATATTCAGTTTGCAACCTGATGGAGGTCTGTATAGATGGATTAATAGAACAAGTCCCACACACAGCTAGAAGCCCGATATTTTTTCAGAGGTAGATGCAGAAAAAAATATATTCAGTTTGCAACCTGATGGAGGTCAGTATAGATGGACTAATACAACAAGTCCCACACACAGCTAGAAGCCCAATATTTTTTCAGAGCTAGATGCAGAAAAAAATTATATTCAATTTGCAACCTGATGGAGGTCAGTATAGATGGACTAATAGAATGATGCTATGCCCAAAAGATTTTACTTCACTAGGTGCAGTAAAAATATTGGTATTCTATACACAGGTAGTATATCTTGCAACACAGATAGGCTACTCCACTGACTAACACACTCTGCAATAGGCCAAAAAGGATTAGCTTTGCTAGATTCAGCCAAATGCTGTGAAAAAAACTTGCACAGCACTGGCACAGACCTGCCTGGAAAAAACTGATAGGAACTGATGTAACCTAGTCCTGAAAAGGACTCCGATTACAATTAGTCTTTACTCCCACAATCTATCTATTTAAGAGCACAGACCTGCCTGATAAAAGTCGTAGGAAATGCTGTAACCTAGTCCTTAAAAGGACTGCAATCACAACTATTCCCTACTCCCAAGCTATCTGTAGATTTGTGCGAAAATTGGCTTGAAATTATCAAGGTATAGCGCACACAGCAACAGCGGTGCCGTCTAACACGCAGCTGCAGCAGTGAGAAAATGGTGGCGACGGGGAAAATGGCTTGGTCTTATAGGGCAAGGACATGTGACATACACTGCCAATGACACATGCCCTTGCTTGTGTGAAGAAAAGCACTTCGCTCCGTGTGTGCGCTGCTGATAGGCTGACAGATTGCACCTCCCCACTGTAAATGCGGGAAAGAGAAAAAAAAAATGGAGATCTTCATTGTTCCTGCAGAGATCCATCCCCTGCCCCTCCCCCCACCCCGCTGTACACTCAAACTGCGTATTAACATTAATTTTCATTATTACTGAGAAAAAATCCAGTTATGATTTTGGTGCACGAACAGTTATCGAACATAACCTCGAACAGCCGAATTTTTCTCAAATTGTTCGTGTTCGCCGAACGGCTCGAACACCGCCCAAAACAGCTCGAATTTGAGATTGGCGAACAGTTCGAGTAGAACAACGCTCATCTCTATTAAAGAGGTGGCATTGCAGGCGGAGAAGGAACTATACAGGATGATGCTACTCAGCCCAGCCTCATATCATCTCAGCGCGGATTGGGTGATAATGTGGAGGCGGAGGAGGAAAAGAACTTAGACAGTCGTACTCTTGGTGAAAACAGGGAAGTCTTGGCTGTTGGCAGTCTGGCACACAAGGTTGACTTTATTTTCCGCTGCCTTTACCATGACCATCGCATTGTGCGCATTTTGGGCATTACAGAAAACTGGCATGGCACGAGAGAATTCCTGGAGACGGAGGTGTGAGGTTCTGATTAAGGAGGATGTCAGTCTTGGATCACTTGCAGAACGGAGGGCACGGGAGGGGTAATGATACACAAAAATGAGGGATGAGATATAGGCCAGTGCAGAACTGTGGTGAGCTTGGTGGGTGAGAGAGATGAGTTTGTATTGTATTCTGTAGTGATTGTTTAACCTAACCAGTGCAATGACTGGCACAGGGTAGAGGCGTCGGTGAAGCGGCTTGATAGAAATATGACCCTGGCTGCTGCATTCAAAAGGGATTGGAGAGGAGACAGTTTATTTAGAGGGAGATTGACTAGAAGAGAGTTGCAGTAGTGAATAAGAGCGACAGTAAGCGTTTTTGCAGTATCAAAGGTGAGAAAAGGTCGAATTGTGGAGATATTTTTAAGGTGCAGGTGACTTGAGCGAGTGAGTGATTTTCCACGTTGAATAAAGGAAAGTTCTGTGTTAAATATGACTCCAAGACAGCAGGCGTGCCGAGTGGGAGTTATGGTGGCACCACCTAAAGGAAATTGCAAAGTCAGGTACAGTTAAGTTAGTAGAGGGAGGAAACCGAAGGAGTTCACTTTTGGAGATATTAAGTTCAGGCTCTTGTTGAAGAATTATAACAAAAAAAAATTTCCCATCTGACAAAGCTGGCGGCAGAGGTCACAGTCAGACAGTTCATTGGACTACCGAGGAGTACAAGCGAGGGAGATGCAAACCAGATGCGGCAGAGGCAGGAGAACGCTTTCAAAGGTCTGGGACAGTTTTCTCAGACCCTCTGAGTGCCCGGGCCCTGATACACGGGCTACTCTGACAAGGAGAGAAAAATTTTGGAAGATGCTGAAGGACTACCTTGGCGACCATACCAGTGTCCTCCATGATTCCTCTCTGTCTCTGTGCCTTACAACTGTTGGGTATCCAAGCTGGACACGTGGCATGAACTGTCTCCCTATGCTTTGGAGGTCCTGGCTCCTAGCGTTTTGTCAGAGATGATTTTTAGTGCCGCCGGGGGCATTATAACTGATAAAACTGATAGGCGCATCTGTCTGTCAACTGAAAATGCTGACAGGCTGACTCTTATAAAAATGAATAAGGGCTGGATTGGGCTAGACTTCTCAATACCACCAGACAATAACATTAAACATAAACTTAAATCCAGTGGTTATTTTTTTGGGGGTCTATTCCCATGCACCCCTTCACACCTAGACATGGGTATACCCTTCAGGAATTGTTCCATTTTTTGTCACCCTTCTCCTTCTCCTCATCCTCCACCACCATATCACTAGGGTGACCATTAGTGTTGAGCGAGCACTAAAATGCTCGGGTGCTCGAAGCTCGGGCCGAGCTCGCCGTGATACTCGGGTGCTCGACCCGAGCAACGAGCCCAATTTTACCCGACAATTTAGAATAGAAGGAATAGAGAATCATACATAGATTAGATAGATAGAAACATGTCAGTCACATATATAAGAAGTACAGTGACAGTGTTGATTACTGTACTTGTCATTTAGTGTTAAAATAAAGGATTTATTTAAAAAAAAATTGGCGTGGGGTTCCCCTTAATTTTAGTCTCTAGCGGAGGTTAAGCAGATGGCTGGGGCAGATGTTTGAAGCCTGGGAAGGGGGTAATACCCAAGGAGCTTCCCAGGCTACTAATATGAGCCCCCAGCTGAATACCTAGCCTTTACTAGCTATTAAAATGGGGGACCCCCTCAAAAAAATGACATGGGGTCCCCCCTAATTTAATAGCTAGCAAAGGCTAGGCAGACAGCTGGGGGCTGATATTAATAGCCCAGGAAGGGTGCCATGAATATTGGCCCCCTCCCAGGCTAGAAACACCAGCCGTCAGCCGCCCCAGAAATGGCGCATCCATAGGATGCGCCAATTCTGGCACTTAGCCTCGCTCTTCCCACTGCCCTGTAGCGGTGGCAGTGGGGTAATAGGGCTGGGGTTGATGTCAGTTTATAATGCCAGCTGACATCAAGCCCAGGTTAGTAATGGAGAGGCGTCTATAAGACACCCCCATTACTAACCCCATAGTCAAAGTTAAAAAAAAAACCACAAACACCCAGAATAAAGTCCTTTAATTGAAATAAACACACAATTCTTTATTGTTCTAAATTAAACTATACTTACCATCACGCCCATTCCAGCTGAAGCCAACGATCTCCTGCAATAAAATAAAAATAATAAAGCAACCTCATCCTTACCTTTCCATGGTTCCCAGGACAGCTTCAGCTCTGCTACATCGAGATGACAGGCTGGACCGCAGCAGAACGCTGCCATCCAGCTTGTCATCCCGCAGACACTGAGAAGCGCAGGCATGCTTGCGCTCTTCAGTGTCTCTCTGTGACGGCATCCAGATGAGCCGAGTTCATGTCCAATGAACTCAGCTCACCTCATGCACGTCACTGACAGCGTGGGAGAATTCTCCTGCACTCAGCGCTTCAGCGTGACAATTTTCCCACGCTGGCAGTGACGTGCATGAGGTGAGCTGAGTTCATTGGACATGACCTCACCTCATTCACGTCACTGACAGCGTGGGAACACTAGTTAAGGAACATCCTTTCCAGGGAAAAGACTTGTGTATAAGTTAAAATAAATGACCAAAAACAAAAATACTCCTCCACACCTTCGGCTATGTTCACAAGTAGCATTTTTTATGCGTTTTTGCACTTTTGTATTGCTTTCAACTATGACAACATTTTACAACCTTATCTGGCAATGTGCTGTGTGACACATGCATAAAGTGCTGAAAAGACAAGGGAACAGCATGGGGAAGACCCCTGGAAGCATCTCTGCCTCCCAGGTCACTGTCTAAAAGTGTGCCCATCATAAGTGATCCTTACCGCATCAGAAGATGCAGACTTGCAACTATCCCCATGCAAGTTCTAGTCCCAGGGCAGTGTTCAATTGTACCTCCCCCATTCCTTGCAATACAAGCTCAAGTATGCTGCCTGCCACCCACCCACCCCCAGGCTGCAATACCATACTGCTTGCTTGCTTGCACTTTAAATTGGGCCTTTTAGGCATGTGGAGGCGGAATCTGGCCACCACGCCATGGCTGTGTCGGCGGCCTGGTATCCATACTCAGTCCCCAGCCGTCTGGTGGCCGGGTGTCCCCGCTTGCTCCCCAGCCTCCAGGGGGTGGCCGGGTGTCCATACTCAGTCCCCAGCCACCCCTATTTGTCCCGGTAACCTTTCCCACACTTTTCTTAGCCTGGCCTGCTTTAGGGCAGCATTGGCCGAGCCCACCGGACTATCAGACTCCTCCGGTGGGCCCTGGCTTCTCCATCAGGGGAGTTGAGAGTGCCAAGGTGAGGAGCATGATGAGGATGAAAGAAGTTAGCATCTGCTTTGTTTTGTTGTAATGCAAGCGCATGTATGTAGTAGCGGCTAGGCCTGAGGTGGTCAGCGTTTTGGCGCATATCCTACCTCCTCCGAGGATTGCTGGATATTTTCCTGCTACTATCCAAGTTCTATGACTCCCGTTAAAACAAAGCTTCAGGTGATAAATGATGGATGAGGTAGTGGCAAAGGAGAAAGAGCAGGAGGAACAGGGACCATTCAAATCAATATCAGGCCAGTCAACCAGATATGTCTTGTAGGATATGTTTCTGTAACAAAAGGAGTCGTTCGGCTACACAGTTATAGGGCATACAGTGAGTGCAATGCCTACCAAAAATTTCGAGCCACTCCAATGCCCCTTGGAATTGACATGGAGGTCAGAGGGCGTTAACTAAACCTTTTTTTCCATTTATAGCAACTGGATCTCCCGGGCACTGTTGGCCTAAGCAGTGAATGGAAGGCTTTCCAAAAATTATGAGGAACTGCAATGCCCCTTACAAGAGCCATGTGTGGCACCCCAGGGGTCTGGTCACCACAGTAATAGAGATATTATGTCGGAGAGCAAGTGGGAGGTTTCCTGGTCAGGATCCCTTAAACATGCAACATCCTCCTGCCCCAATCCTGGGAGGGGAGAATTCTGCCCTTATAAACTGGATCTGGGGCGGGGTTGAGTGAGTCAGAGAACAGTCAGAGTCAGAGTGAGAGCAAGGGAAAGTAACAGCAAGGAGCTCTGTAGGAGCTAGGAGCTAAAGACCAGGGGCTGGAAGCAGAGCAGAGCTCGCCCTGGCAGAAGACAATAGGAACCGGACACAGGAGTCCGAAGCTGTGAGGACTTATATATCCAGCAGCAGAAACCAGCCGGCAGGGGATTTCAGGTCCTCTGGCCATAGAAGCCCGGAGGCTCAGTCACAAGCAAGGGACCAGCACCGCCGTCGTGGAGCGGAGGCTAACAGAAGGCCCCAAGTCACCAGCCATACGGGTGAGCACTACACGGTACACTCAGGGACGTGGGCTACTTCTACCCGTTTACAGCAAGGTAGCCAGGAAGAGTGCAGATAGACGGGGAGGCCTACAATTCCACCTGGCCAGGGGAACTCCTGCTTGCTCACAGACTGACCAGGCCTCTTATGCTAGCCAGTACTCCCGGGAGGGTCTACCTTATAATCATCAGTAAAGACCCTGAACTGCACTGCAAAGACTCTGAGTCATTCCTGCTGCGCTCGTGCACCATCACCCCCATCATCCACACTCACTGCCCTGAGGCTATACTCCTCCCAAGGGGAGTAATCCCATTCTATGCTGCGCACACAACACCAGCCTCAGCGGTCTGCCTCGCAGCGGTGGTACTCCCTGACCGCAATCCACGGGTGGCGCAGTCAGACAATTAACCTCAAAACCTAAGAAAGACTGCCACTTGTTTGACCAGCCTGAGCCACGGGACCGGGTCACCGCCACGGAGACTACAGACCCCAGAGACCCGGCACCGGGTATCCCACACACGTGTACACACGGCCCAGGGGGCGCGTCACATGCAGTACAGCATATTACAAACATAAGTCCCATTATTGGGGAGTGGGTGTCCCATGGTATTTGCTTATGCTTTCCAAGCAAAAGTTGCCAAAAATTAGGATGGAGCAATTTGCAATGCCCCTTACAAGAGCCATGCAGTACAGCATATTACAAACATAAGTCCCATTATTGGGGAGTGGGTGTCCCATAGTATTTGCTTATGCTTTCCCAGCAAAAGCTGCCAAAAATTAGGACGGAGCAACTTGCAATGCCCCTTACAAGAGCCATGCAGTACAGCATATTACAAACATAAGTCCCATTATTGGGGAGTGGATGTCCCATAGTATTTGCTTATGCTTTCCAAGCAAAAGCTGCCAAAAATTAGGATGGAGCAACTTGCAATGCCCCTTACAAGAGCCATGCAGTACAGCATATTACAAACATAAGTCCCATTTTTGGGGAGTGGGTGTCCCATAGTATTTGCTTATGCTTTCTCAGCAAAAGCTGCCAAAAATTAGGACGGAGCAACTTGCAATGCCCCTTACAAGAGCCATGCAGTACAGCATATTACAAACATAAGTCCCATTATTGGGGAGTGGGTGTCCCATGGTATTTGCTCATGCTTTCCAAGCAAAAGCTGCCAAAAATTAGGACGGAGCAACTTGCAATGCCCCTTACAAGAGCCATGCAGTACAGCATATTACAAACATAAGTCCCATTATTGGGGAGTGGGTGTCCCATAGTATTTGCTCATGCCTTGCAAGCAAAAGCTGCCAAAAATAAGGACGGAGGAACTTGCAATGCTGGCACCCTGGTGGTATAGTGGTGGTGGAGGCTGAGGATAAGGAGAAGAAGATTAAACAGCCGAAACAAGGAAGCGTATACCCATGTGCGGGTGTGAAGCGGTGCATGTGAATACACCTCCCGAAATAACACAGTGGATTTGACTTTATGTCATTTGGTGGTGATGAGAAGTCTGGCCCAATCCAGCCCATGTTCATTTTGAAAAGGGTCAGCTTGTCAGCATTGTCAGTTGACAGGCGAGTGCGCTTATCAGTTATAATTCCCCCAGCGGCACTAAAAACACGCTCCGATAACACGCTAGCGGCAGGGCAGGCCAGGACCTCCAAGGCGTACAGAGCGAGTTCATTCCAAGTGTCCAGCTTGGATACCCAATAATTAAAAGGCACAGAGGAATCACGGAGGATGCTGGTACGATCGGCAAGGTACTCCCTCACCATCTTTTGAAACTTTCCACTCCTTGTGAGAGTACCCCGCGCCTCAGGGCCTGTAAGCTGGGCGGGTGTCAGAAAACTGTCCCAGAACGTTGAAAGTGTTCCCCTGCCTCTGCTGGATTGGAGTTGCATCTCTCTCGCCTGTACGCCTTGGTTGGGCAACGAACTGTGACCTCTGCCGCTAGCGTGTTCAGATGGGAATTTTTTTAAGAGTTCTGCAGCAAGGGCCTTCTGGTATTGCCCCATTTTTGTAGACCTCTCCACCTCAGGGATAAGAGAGTGAAAGTTCTCCTTGTAGCGGGGGTCTACAAGTGTCACCAACCAGTAATGACTGTCACCCAACATTTTGACAACGCGAGGGTCACGGTTAAGGCAGCGTAACATAAAGTCAGCCATGCGTGCCAGACTGGTAATGGGCAAGATTTCCGTGTCCTCACCAAGATGACGACTGACCATGCTCTCCTCCTCCTCCTCTTCCTCCTCCCCCCTGTCCTCAGGCCGCCCACGCTGAACCGACGGTATGACACTTGTACAGGTACTACCGTCTACAACGCATGATAGCAGCTCCTGTTCTTCCTCCTCCTCCTCTCCCTCATTGTCCCCAATGCACGTTGGGATGAGATGAGGCTGGGCTGTGTGTAATCGCCCGCTACGGCTTCTTGATCCATCTCATCATACTCTGGCTGCAATGCCTCCTCTTTAATTCTCTGCAGAGAGCGTTGCAAAAGACAGACAAGTGGGATGCTGACACTAATGATGGCGTCATCGCTACTCACCATCTTGGTGGCCTCCTCAAAGTTTGTCAGGATGGTACATATGTCAGACATCCAGGTCCACTCCTGAGGTCTTATGTGTGGAGTCTGACCTGAATATCGACGGCCTTGTTGCAGCTGGTACTCCACAACTGCTCTCTTCTGCTCACAAATCCTTTGCAACATGTGGAGGGTAGAGTTCCAATGTGTGGGGACATCACACACCAGTCGGTGTGCCGGAAGCTGCAAACGCTGCTGCAACACAGCAAGGGCGGCGGAAGCTGTAGCCGACTTGCGAAAATGAGCTGACAGGCGGCGTACTTTCACGGGTAGATCTGGCAACTCGGGGTACGATTTAAGAAACCGCTGAACCACGGGGTTAAGCACATGAGCCAGGCATGGTACGTGTGTGATCTCACCTCGCCTCAGAGCCGCCACCAGGTTACGGCCATTGTCACACACGACCATGCCGGGATGTAGGTTCAGCGGTCTCAGCCACAGATCTGCCTGCTCTTTCACAGCTGTCCACAACTCACAAGCAGTGTGAGGTTTATCACCTAAGCTTATGAGTTTCAGCACAGCCTGTTGCCGCTTGGCGGAGGCAGTACTGCAATGCTTCCAGCTTGTAACTGATGTGGTGATATCTGAGATGGAGGCTGAACATGAGGAGTAGGAGGAGGAGGAGGATGCGCAGGAGCTGTACACTGTGGGGGCAACTCTGACTGACATAGGGCCCGCAATCCTCGGTGTGGGGAGGATGTGTTCCGTCCCAAGGTCCGACTGGGTCCCGGCTTCCACTATGTTTACCCAGTGTGCCGTCAGAGAGATGTACCGTCCCTGGCCACAAGCACTTGTCCACGTGTCCCTTGTCAGGTGGACTCTCCCAGTAACTGCGTTGTTGAGGGCACGGCAGATGCTTTGGGACACGTGCTTGTGTAGTGCGGGGATGGCACACCGGGCAAAATAGTGTCGGCTGGGGACCGAGTACCGAGGGACGGCCACCGCCATAAGATTGCGGAAGGATTCCATCTCCACCAGCCTAAAAGGCAGCATTTCCAATGCAAGCAGTCGTGAAATGTGCGAATTTAGGACTGTGGCCTGTGGGGCGTTAGCTGCGAATTTCCGCTTTCGTTCAAAGGTCTGGGATATGGACAATTGAACGCTGCGGTGGGACGTGGATGTGGACGTTGATGCTGTTTCTTGAGAAACTGCCATAACAAGTGAAGACTGAGAGGAGGGGGCATCTTTACATGCAGTATGGACAGGGGATTGCCTTGCACACACAACAGGGGGTTCTATTGCACGCACAACAGTGGAAGAAGCAGTGGTGACACCCGCTGACACTGGTCGTGGACCCTGGGTTTCGCCCCACAAAGTCGGGTGCTTTTCTGCCATGTGCCTGATCATGCTGGTGGTGGTCAGGCTGGTAGTTTTGTCACCCCTGCTGATGCTGGCATGGCAGGTGGAACATATGGCCTTTTTGGGGTTATCAGCAGAGTCTTTAAAAAAATTCCAGACTCTGGAAGACCTACCGCTTGTACTGGCAACGTCCCTCGTGTTGGTGTTACAGGGAACGGTTGCCTGCCTTCTGTCTGCGGCCACCACACTGTTTCTTCCTGCCTGTTGGGGTACTCTGCCTCCCTCCCCCTGTGTGCTGCTGGCCTCACTCTGCATGTCCTCCTTCCACGTTGGGTCAGTTACTAGATCATCCACCACCTCCTCCTCTTCCACTTGTGCACCACGATCCTCCTCCTCACTTCCTGGCAATTGTGTCTCGTCATCGTCCACCTCTTGTGACAGATTGCCAACGTCGACTTCCTGTGGCCGTGGCTGTTCAAATATTTGGGCATCGCAACATGGGATCTCCTCTTCCACCACTTCAAGCGTATCAGGCGAGGGGCCCAAATATGGAAATGGACCAGTGAACAGCTCTTCAGAGTGTCCAAGTGTGGGATCACTTGCTGTCTGACGACACTCGGCATGGTGGGAGGAAGGAGCATCAGGGTGAGGAGGAGTATGCGGTCGAGACTCACGGCTACTAAGAGTTGACCGTGTGGAAGACAGACCGGAGGTGGTGGTGCCCAGGTAACTGGAAGTATTGTCTGCTATCCAATTAATAACCTGTTCACACTGATCAGTTCTCAATACTGGTGTTGTTCTGTGCTTCCCTAGTAATTCGGTCAAGAAGTGGGAGCGAGAAGATGTGGCTGTTGGTTGTGGCACATTTTCACCTTGGCCACGGCCCCGTCCTCTGCACGAACCATCACCAGAACGTCCACTTCCACGTCCCTTGCCACGCGCCTTGCCCATTGTAAATGAAGTAAAATAGCTTACACTTGCACTATCAATGGAAAAAGGGTAAGAAAGAGTAGATTAGAAGCGTGGAAGAGGAAAACCACAGTTATTGTTTACTGGGGTATACCACACTTTTTTAAATAGAGATATTTGCGGCTGAACAGTGAGCGACACACTCAAACTGCTTTTTTGTTAGATACCAAAGGCCCAAAACTGGATAGTACAGCGATTTGACCCGTGGAACTGCGAAACCACACTGGGATGTCGGGCCT
Organism: Phyllobates terribilis; assembly: GCF_046119375.1. Lineage (NCBI taxonomy): Eukaryota > Metazoa > Chordata > Amphibia > Anura > Dendrobatidae > Phyllobates > Phyllobates terribilis. Next base: position 569,952,589 of record NW_027362763.1, read on the forward strand.
ACACAAGACTATTTTCAACAGATATATTTTTGTGTCACAACAGTCAGGAGACACTACTGTTTTTCTTTATGGAAAAAACTACCAAAACCTGAATAATAGAGATTTTTTACCGTGGAACAGCAAAACCACAGTTATAATTTACTGGTGTATACCAGGCTTTTTAAAATATATATATATTTGCGGCTGAACAGTGACCGACACACTCAAACTGTTTTTTTTAGATACAAATGGCCCAAAAGTGGATAATACAGAGATTTGTACCGTGGAACTGCAAAACCACACTTGTATTTCTCGGGCCTACACCAGACTATTTTCAACAGATATATTTGTGTCTGAAAAATCAGGGAGACACTATTTTTTTTTTTTTTACAGCAAAAAATGCAAAAAGCAGGATAATAGAGATTTTTTACCGTGGAACAGGAAAAGAACACTTCTGTCTCTCTGGCCTACACCAGACTATTTTCAACAGATATATTTGTGTCTGAAAAATCAGGGAGACACTATTATTATTTTTATACAGCAAAAAATGCCAAAAACAGGATAATAGAGATGTTTTACCGTGGAACATCAAAACCACAGTAATAATTTACTAGTGTATACCAGGCTTTTTAAAATATATATATATTTGCGGCTGAACAGTGAGCGACACACTCAAACTGTTTTTTTTAGATACAAATGGCCCAAAAGTGGATAATACAGAGGTTTGTACCGTGGAACTGCAAAACAACACTTGTATTTCTCGGGCTACACCAGACTATTTTCAACAGATATATTTGTGTCTGAAAAATCAGGGAGACACTATTTTTTTTTTTTTACAGCAAAAAATGCAAAAAGCAGGATAATAGAGATTTTTTACCGTGTAACAGCTAAAGCACACTTCTGTCTCTCTGGAATACACCAGACTATTTTCAACAGATATATTTGTGTCTGAAAAATCAGGGAGACACTTATTATTTTTATACAGCAAAAAATGCCAAAAACAGGATAATAATGGGTATTTGTACATTGTGAAGGAGAAAAAAAAAAAGAGGATTTAGATAAAAAAAAGGATTTTTCCTGGCCCCCGGGACCTGGAGCTAAGTCCAGCAATTTCAGCAACAGGAGCAGCACATAAGACTGTAATGCAGCATTTGCTGGAATAACCACTGCGTCTCCTATACAGCCTGCCTGCCTGCCTGCCTGATATTCCTGGGATGGATATTAGTCCTGAGAAGGACTGTTTGTTTGATCTGGCAGCCTTTACAGACCCTACACTAACTATTTTGCAGGATATATCTCTCCCTAAATCAGCAGCGCTGTCCCTACACTGTCTGATCCGGAGCGTCTGTGTCCAAGATGGCGGCGCCCGGTTTTAAATACTCGAAGTGACGCTGTGCGGCCAGCCAATCACTGTAATGCCCACAAACAACATGGCTGCGGCATTACAGTGACTGGCTGGCAATCCCTGCATGTTCATTGGCTCTGTAAAGAGCTCCAAACATGCAGGGCGGAGACCCGAGCTCCCGCCCAAGTAACCCGGAAATGCTCGGTGCTCGCCGAACATCCCGAGTAGCATGATGCTCGGGCGAGTACCGAGCAGTGTCGAGCATGTTCGCTCAACACTAGTGACCATGATACAACACCCACATAATTTATTTAAGGGTGTTTCTGATTAGAGACGAGCGAATATTTCAATATTCGTTTCGGATTACAATCGCCGTTTTTGCAATATTTGCCAATGTTGTTGTCGAATATTCGCCGAACATTGCCGATTGCCATTGGATTCAATGGGTGCCAAAACCAAACACATACACAACACCTTCAAACGGGACCAAAAGCTGCCAAAACACATCAATTTAGGGGCAGTCACCAGGAAAGTGCCATCAATTGACCCAGAGAACAAGCAGTATAATTAATATTATTTATTGTTATAGTGCCATTTATTCCATTGCGCTTTACATGTGAAAAGAGGTCACTGACTGGTACAAGAGCAGAGAGGACCCTGCCCGTGAGGGCACATAAACAGTTTATAAGGGATGGGTGAGGATACAGTAGGTGAGGGAAAACAGCTGGTCATGCAGCGGTATGGTGGAGCGAGGGTTACTGCAGGTTGAGGGTTTGTCGTAAGAGGTGGGTCTTCAGCTTCCTTTTAAAGGTTTCAACAGTAGGGGAGAGTCTGATATGTTGGGGTACAGAGTTCAAGAGTAGAAGGGATGCACAGGAAAAATCTTGTATGCGATAGTGGGAAAAGAAGATAAGACAGGAGTAGAGAAGGAGATCTTGTGAGGATCGGAGGTTGCGTTCTGGTATGTACCAGGAGACTAGCGCACATATATATGGAGGAGACAGGTTGTGGATGGCTTGGCATGTCCTGGTTATGGTTTTGAACTGAAAGTCTCTGACCAATGGGGAGCCAGTGAAGGGATCCATCATCTTATAGATTACTGTAGCCAGTCCACAGTAAAAAAGCAGCCATAGAGTGTTCGGGAACCTTCCCACAGACTTTTCTTAGCCAGGGCTGCTTCTTGGCAGCGTTGGACGGGCCCACCAGAGAACCAGAGACTCCGCTGGTGGGCCCTGGTTTCTCCATCAGGAGAGCTCATTACAGCTGCTATGGGGCTCTTGAGCAAGGGAGAAAGGTGGGCCCTCAGAATCAAATCCTCTGGTGGGCCCAATATTCTTCAGTCTGACACTGTTTCTCGGTGAGAGTTGTATTTCACCACAGCCGTATTCTTTAGCTTGGTGAAAGGACTGGCATAGTGGGAAACCGTATCTACTCCGGCTGTCATTTCTCTTCCACCAGGCTCCGCTCATTGTCACACACGACCATGCCTGGCTGTATGTTCAGCGGTGAGAGCCACAGATCAGGCTGCTGTGTTACAGCTTTCAACAACTCTGCAGCGGTAGGCGGTTTGTCACCTACGCATTAAGCATATTATCTTCAGCACAGCCTGTTGCCGCTTGGCCAAGGCAGTGCTACAGTGCTTCCAGCTTGTGACTGATGTGGTCATTTTGGAGATGAAGGCCGAACAAGAGGAGGAGGAGGTCCAGGAGCTGACCAATGTGATTACATTAAGGCTACATTGGCGAGTCTGGTTTTTATACTAAAGAAAGATCCTACTGTGCTTTTATTTTTTATTTTTTTTATGTCTCTTCAAATGTGTATTGGAGTTAGTCCTAATTTTTGGCCGTCCTTGAAATTGCTGCATATGCAATAACAGGGTAGGAGACACACTCCTTAATAATGGGAAGGACAATTCAAATAGATTCTATATTCTAGAATATTAACTGTCTTATCGGAAATTCTTTTACGGGTGAGGTATCCCAGTGTGGATAGCGTATTACACCGATCCAGCCAGGTATTATTGCCTTATACTGCGTGCTGCTGGTGCTGCCCAAAAAAATTTGAATCTATTCTATTCCCTATCGATAATGCTGTTAGATGCGTTTACAATAGGGACAGGTGCTGCTAGGTGGTATCATCACCAGCTACAGATGAGTGTTCATTCTGGTCGCCTAAATGTCTTCCACAGTCCATAACTTTATTTTTGTTTATTTCTTTGGCCTTATTTACAAGTCACCCTGGAAAGAATGTTTCTTAACTTTTTTCCATTTTAGCTTGTTTTTTGCATGTTTTTTTTGTAAGTCCGTAAAAGTGGCGTAATACTCTGACAACATTGTTCACAGATATGCTATTTGTGAGCAGCCAACTGTGAATAGGTTTGAACGCACAACTACAATACTTTAAATGGAGTGTAATATTTGACACGCTCACAAAAATTGCTGGATTATTAGGGCAGTCATATGGGATAACGTCTGATGGCCACGGTTTCAGGCAGTCGCCTAATAGTATGGTATCTGTGAGCTACCAAGTGTCAATTGGTTCAACAAAACACAGCTGGCTGACTTTAAATGGAGTGGAATATTTGGCAGACGCTAAAAAATTTCTGTATTATTACGGCAGTCATATGGATCATGTGCATCTGATCATTGAAAAAAATTCCTTTGCTTCCACAATACAGTAATGTGAATAAAACTAAAAAAATCTGGCTGCATTCTGTGAACAAGCAAATGGAGCTGTAAAATGGTGTACACTGACACACTGCTACAAACTGTAAATGGAGGACAATATTTTCCATGTTCAATACAAATGGCTGAATTTGGAAAGCAGTTATATGTGATACATCTGAGGGAGAACCACGGTTTTAAATAGCGGGCCTTTAGTTTACTAATACTATTCTTCACAGAAGCCTCGTGTGAATAGCTTCACTGACACACTGCAACAAAATGGAAATGGAGGCCAATATTTTCCATGTTCACTACAAATTTCTGGATTTTTATCGCTGCAATATGGAAAAGACTGTATTCTGCAGTGCTAACAAATGGAGCAGAAAAATGGTGTACTCTGGATTGCTTCTTAAGCAAATAACCAGGATTAAGATAAATAAAAAATTTAAACCTGGCCCCTGATACCTGGGGCTATGTCTACAAATATTTGTCACAGCAGGATCAGTCAGAAGTTGAACATGCAATGGACCCTCGTGTGCTGCATCATGCACTGCAGTCTGTCACATACCTTGCCTGCCTTGCTTTTTAAGCAAATAACCAGGATTAAGATAAAAAAAGATAGCCCTGGCCCCTGATATCTGGGGCTATGTCTACAAATATCTGTAAGAACAGCAGCAGCAGACAGAACATTCAATGAACCTTCTTGCACTGTATGCACGAAGGTCTGCCACATACACTGCCTGCATGCCTGCCTAACTCCCGCTATCACCACTGCATATATATGCAGCTGGATTAGTCCTCAGAAGGACTGTTAGTTCAGATGGATATATATAGTACAGACCAAAAGTTTGGACACACCTTCTCATTTAAAGATTTTTCTGTATTTTCATGACTATGAAAATTGTACATTCACACTGAAGGCATCAAAACTATGAATTAACACATGTGGAATTATATACTTAACAAAAAAGTGTGAAACAACTGAAAATATGTCTTATATTCTAGGTTCTTCAAAGTAGCCACCTTTTGCTTTGATGACTGCTTTGCACACTCTTGGCATTCTCTTGATGAGCTTCAAGGTGCCGCTTCCCTGCATTTTTAATGGAAATGGAATGAAAGAAGATTTTATTACATCGGTGTGCCACCTCGCTTTCTTCATGTATGAATTGTGACTTACTTTGTTTCTGGAGGGAGTTGCACCCGATGGTAAGATTGATTGCTCCAGCTGATGAGGTCGAGCTTCTGGAGTCTCTGCACAAGGACTGAGTCGCTGCAGTGGTGGTTGCCTGTGCATTTGTATATGCAATAATATACCCTGTTTACATTTATTAATTTGGTGATCGCAGGCTGCAGCGGCGACGGTGGGAAAGCTGAGGCGACCATTAGATTCTTCTTGATTGGGCGGCAGGCACGGCGGCGCCACTGGCTATGTGAGTAGCTAACTTAAGTCCATGTATTCATTTTTCTACCATTTCAGTACGTGATTGTATGATGCAATCATTCCCTCCCCTCCCCCCTTCCCACCCCCAACCAAAATTTATAAGCTACTGGATGATCCTGAGCGATGCTGCAAAACCAAATGCCCAATTACAACATCAGGCGGCAACGCTCAGGATTCTCCAGTAGCTTATAAATTTTGGTTGGGGAGGGGAGGGAATGATTGATGGAATTTGCAATCAGAAATACCGATTATAAAAAAAAAATGATCACAATCTGGTTACAATTAGTTTAAAAAAATGTATGTGACACATTCGCTTAAAGAAAAAAAAATTCAATTTAATTCCGTTTGTGTCATTGCAGTCTATGGCCCCCTCGGTGGTTTGTCTGTGATTTGTATACTATTGTATGGAATATTGCAGTTTACTATGTTGTTCCAAACAATCCCTGTATACTAGTCAGACACACGCCAGAAGATACTCTATTGCCTCCTCCTGGCTGATGTATCAAAATGAACACAGTTTGGACGTTGGTATGTTTCCTGGCATATACACAAGGTGAGATGTGAACACAGCCATACCCAGTACTGTATTAATTATATTATTATGTATGTCTTAGAGTCTATGTTTTATATAGTATGTATCAGTAGCGTAGCTAACGGGGGAACAGAAGGGTCCCTGCTACCCTTAACTGTATGCAGCGCATGCCGATACAATTAAGGTATGTGCCCACGATGCAGGTTTGAAGCAAATTTCCTGAGCGGTTTTTCCTCTCCCTGGCAGAAAAAAACGCATGCAGATTTTACATGCGTTTTTTAGGCGTTTATGCATGCGTTTTTTCAATCGGTTTTCCAAGCGATTTTGAACATCACTCAAATGCATTTGGAAAAGGGCTTGACAGTATAAGTTGGTCACACCATATAAATCCATGCAACTGGCATGGATTTATATTGTGTGACCAACTTATGAGGAGAGTTCTGTTTTCAAATGGTGCATCTATAGTAAAAAAAAAAAGAATTAAAAAGTAAAAAGAAAAAAAAAACCTTATACTCACCTCTCCGGCGGCCCCCGGTCTCCTCCCGGCGGCGATCCTCTCTCCTCGGTGGCTCGCGGTGTACTGTCAGGACGTGCGGTGACGTCATTTATCAGCTGATGGTCACGCGACCATCAGTTGACCGCTGACGTCAGCGGTCAGCTGAGGGTCGCATGACCATCAGCTAAGAAATTACGTCATCGCAAATCCTGGCAGTACACCGCGGGCCGCTGAGGAGAGAGGATTGACGCCGGGAGGAGACCAGGGGCCGCCGGAGAGGTGAGTATGAATAATTTTTTTTATTTTTTACTTTAGAATTCTTTTTTAACTTGCGGGTACGATGGTACCCGGGTCGGATGAGAGGAATGGCAGTCTCCTCTTCTCCCTACCCGGGTACCATCCGCGCCTTGAACCGCGGAAAATCCGCATGTATAGATATATACATATGGGTTTGCTGCAATTCAATGCAAGTCTATGGGCGCGATTTTGTCACGAAATCGTGCCCATATTGGTTGTGCTGCGGATTTTTCAGCAATGATAATCCGGAGCGGAAATTTCCGCAGCATGTGCAAAGCACATGCGGATTATCATTAGGAAACATGGCAGACCTCTTAACAAGCGATTTTAATGCTGAAACACATTAAATCCGCATCGTGGGCACACAGCCTTAAATTCTGCAGTAGAGCAGGTAGACATGATTTCCCTGCACTACCGCTTTCCGTTCAGTATACTGCAGGTCGCTTTATGCCTAAGGTCTACAGAACAGCAGGATAATGCAGCCGAGGCGCCGATGCACACACAGGACCTCACATTGGGACTCCGTGCCTGCGACAGCGAGTTGATACTGTGATACTGTGTTAGTCTACCTGGTAAACTCATCAGGATCCTGGATTATGTTAGTATATTGTTTTTATTTTACTAAAAAACTTTTGGTGTGACTGTGGGGGCATTATACAGTGTAGGGGACCCTCATACAGTCAGGAGGGGAGCCTCATACATTGTAGTGGCAACTGTGGGGGGACCTCAAAGTGTGGGGGTCATTATACAGTATGGAGGCTAATGTGGGTCTATCATGCAGTATGGGGGCTAATGTGAGGGCCATCATACAATACTTGGGCTAATGATGATGCTATCTTACAATATGGGAACTAATGTGGAGGCCATCATACAGTATGGGGGTTAATGTGGGGCCAATGTGGGGACCATCATACAGTATGGGGATTAATGTGGGGCCATCATACAGTGTGGGGGCTATTTTGGGGCCATCATACATTATGGGTGCTAATGTGGGGCCATCATACAGTTTGGGGGCTAATGTATGGGCCTTCATACAGTGTGGGAGCTAATGTTGGGTCCTCATACAGTGTTGGGGCTCTAAAAGTATGGGGACTACTGAGGGGGCCATCATAAAGTTTTGGGACTACTGCGGGGACCATCATAAAGTGTAGGGAAATTATACCGTTTGGGAGCTAATGTGAGGGCCACTATATAGTTTGGGAACTACAGTGGGGCCCTCATACAGTGTGAGGACTACTGTGGGGAGCCTTCATACAGTGTGGGAGCTAATATAGAGGCCCTTGTAGAGGGTGGGAGCCCTCAAACAGTGGTGACTTCTGTGTGGGCCATCATAAAGTGTGGCAACTACTGAACGGGCGATCATAAAGTGTGGGGCCATTATACAGTGTGGGGGCTAATTTAAAAGCCATTATACGTTTTGAAGACTGCTGTGGGGACCCTCATAAAGTGTGGGGACAGCTGAGGGGTCCATCATACAGTGTGGAGTCTACTTTAGGTGCCATTATACAGCGTGGGAGCTACTGTAGGAGCCATTATACAGTGTGGGAGCTAATGTAAGGACCATTATACAGTTTGGGGGCTAATGTGAGGGCTATTACACAGTGTGAGGAATACTGTGGGGGTCATTATACTGTCTTTTGGGTGAGTAGTGAGGACATCATACTATGTATGTGGGAGCTGTGGGCCCATCATACTGTGTATAGGAGAGCTGTACATGGTGGGATTCAGGGGACATTGTTGAATATAAAGTGGGCACTTAAGACTAAAGCATCGGCCAACTCCTGGACAGTCTGTGGTGAAACGTGATGTTGGTGGATGGAGCGAGACATGATGTCCCAGATGTGCTCAATCGGATACAGGTCTGGGTAACGGGCGGGCCAGTCCATAGCTTCAATGCCTTCATCTTGCAGGAACTGCTGACACACTCCAGCCACATGAGGTCTGGCATTGTCCTGCATTAGGAGGAACCCAGGGCCAACCACACCAGCATATGGTTTCACAAGGGGTCTGAGGATCTCATCTCGGTACCTAATGGCAGTCAGGCAACCATTTTGGAGGAGGTGCCTTTTATATGAGAGGTCCTCCGGCCATTGGCCGGGGACTCCATAGGACGGCACGCGCGGCCCCTTTAAGAGGGGGGGAGCGCGCATGCGCCTTAAGCACAGTGCTCGGGAAGCTGTGCGCGCCGGCAGCAGCAGCAGCAGGAGGGCCAGGAGCGCGGCGATAAGGGGGACAGCGTCTCTGCCTGTCAGGGGGCAGAGACGCCGATGCTACAGTACCCCCCCTTTACGCCCCCTCATTTTTAGGCCTGAAATTTTTTTTTAAGAGAAGTGGGGCGTGGATGTTCTCCCTGGGTTCCCAAGTTCTCTCCTCTTGTCCAAACCACTTCCAATCCACCAGAAAAAAGGTTTTTCCTCTTACCGTCTTGGTGGCCAGAATGTTCTCTACCTCATAAACGTCCTCAGCGGAGACCGGAGCTGGGGAGGTACCGGGATCGTCGGAAAAAGAATTAAGAGCAACCGGTTTGAGGAGAGATACATGGAAGGAGTTGGGAATCCGTAAGGTGGCCGGGAGTTTTAACTTTTAGGCCACTGGATTGATTTGCTTGAGGACCTCAAATGGACCGATGAACCGTGGACCCAACTTATAGGAGGGTATTTTGAGACGAACATGTTTGGAGGAGAGCCAAACCTTGTCTCCCGGACGGAATTGAGGCGGATCTAGACGTCTCTTATCAGCATGTCTCTTCATCCGCTCGGAGGATTGAAGAAGTGCGGATCTAGTGTCCTCCCAAATGGTGGAAAACTCGCTGACCAGAAACTCCGCGGCAGGATTGTCCACTGAAGCGGAGATGGCAAACGAAATCCGGGGGTGTTGACTGTAGACCACAAAGAACGGGGACTTGGAAGAAGATTCGCTCTCATGGTTATTATAGGAGAACTCGGCCCATGGTAGGAGCTCTACCCAATCGGTATGGTGAGCGTTGACGAAGTGCCGGAGAAAGCTGGTAAGGATCCGGTTGATACGTTCCACTTGGCCATTGGACTGAGGATGATAAGCAGAGGAGAAATCCAGGGTGACATCCAACAGCTTACACGTAGCTCTCCAGAAGCGCGAAGTGAACTGGACCCCTCGATCAGACACAATGTGGAGGGGTAGGCCGTGGAGACGAAAGATGTGATGGATGAAGTCCTTAGCCAGCACAGATGCAGACGGGAGACCAGGCAGAGGGATAAAGTGGGCCATTTTAGAAAAGCGGTCAGCGACCATCCAAATGACAGTACAACCAGCAGAAACAGGGAGATCAGTAATAAAGTCCATAGTAATGTGTTGCCACGGGGCAGCAGGTATGGGAAGAGGCAGGAGACGGCCGGCTGGAAAACGTCTGGGAACCTTGTTGCGGGCACAGGATGAACAGGCCGTGACGAAGTCTACAACATCCTTGTGCAGGGAAGGCCACCAGTAATGCCGGGTAATGAGCAGGAAGGTCCTGCGCTGGCCAGCATGACTGGCTAGTTTAGATGAATGACCCCAGTGAAGAACCTTCTTACGATCCGGAACCGCTACAAATGTCTTACCGGGTGGGAGACGAGACAGGTCCAAGGGAGCCACATTCATCACTTTGGAGGGATCGATGACATGCATAGGCTCCTCCTCTTGATCGGAAGACAGGAAGGATCGGGACAAAGCGTCGGCATTAACGTTCTTGTCCGCAGGGCGGTAATGTAGGGTAATGTTGAAACGGGCGAAGAACAAAGACCACCGGGCCTGACGCGGATTGAATCTTTGGGCATTTTGTAGATATGCCAGGTTTTTGTGATCAGTGTAGAGCCCCCTCTAGCAGGTAACGCCACTCCTCCAGCGCCAATTTGATGGCTAGCAGTTCTCTGTCTCCTATGGAATAGTTGCGCTCGGATGAGAAGAAGAGCTTGGAGAAGAAGCCGCAGGTTACCATTCTCCCGGATGGAGATTTTTGGGTGAGCACCGCTCCAGCTCCGGAAAAGGAAGCATCAACCTCCAGAAAGAACTGTTTGTTGCAATCCGGACGGTGAACCACTGGGGCAGAAGAGAAGTCTTGCTTTAAGGAGAGGAAGGCCTCCTCCGCTTCGGACGTCCATTCCTTAGGATTTGCTCCCTTACGGGTGAGCGCAGAGATGGGTGCAGTCCGGGAAGAGAAATGCGGGATGAAGAGGCGGTAATAGTTAGCGAAGCCTAGGAATCGCTGAATCGCCTTCAACCTCTCCGGTCAGGGCCACTTTAAGACGGCAGAGACCTTCTCGGGGTCCATCCATAGACCAGTCTTAGAGATAATATAGCCCAGGAACGGAAGAGAGGACTGCTCGAAGAGGCATTTCTCAAATTACCTGAGCCTAAGCAGGGCCTGACGAACATCTCTCCGGTGTGTGGGTAGATCCGGAGAGAAGACCAAGATGTCGTCCAGGTACACCACCGCGCATGAATATAAGAGGTCACGGAAGATGTCGTTAACTAGTTCTTGGAAGATGGCTGGAGCATTACAGAGGCCGAAGGGCATCACACGGTATTCATAGTGGCCGTCCCGGGTATTGAATACCATCTTCAACTCGTCTCCTTGGCTGATCCGGACCAAGCTATATGCCCCACGAAGATCGAGCTTGGTGAAGATCTTCACGCCTTTAAGGCGGTCGAACAGCTCTGAGATGAGTGGCAGGGGGTATTTATTTTTTATAGTAATCTGGTAAAGTAACCTATAATCGATACAGGGGCGTAGTGAACCGTCTTTCTTTTTTGCGAAGAAGAATCCAGCTCCAGCCGGGGAGGTAGATTTCTGAATGAATCCCCTAGCCAGATTTTCTTCGATGTACTCCGACATGGCCCAGGTTTCGGCCAGCGACAAGGGGTAGATACACCCACGGGTTGGAGTGGCACCGGGTACCAGGTCGATAGGGCAATCATATGGCCTATGAGGTGGCAGTGACTCTGCTTCCTTCTTGTCGAAGACATCTGCATAGGACCAGTAAGGTGCCGGTAGACCAGGTAAATTAGCCGGAGTAGACGGAGGTTGAACCGGGCGAACTGGAACCAGGCTGGTCTCATGGCAATCCTGCCCCCAACGGAGCACCTCACCGGATTGCCAATTCAGAACAGGTTCATGTCTCTGTAGCCAGGGTAGACCTAGCAAAAGGGAGTGAGAGAGTCTGGATAGCACATGGAAGGAGATCCTCTCCGAGTGCAACATTCCCACCTGAAGGGTTACAGGCTCTGTGACGAGCAAGATGGTCACCGGAAGAAGTCTTCCATCCACGGAAGCGACTGCCAATGGTTCAGCCAGAGGTTTGGTGGGAATCTGATACTTCTCTACAAGGGACTGAGAAATGAGATTCCCAGTGGCTCCGGAATCCAGGTGGGCGGTTTCAAAGAAGCGGTTCTCTCCACAGGAAATAGAAACGGATAGAGTCAAGAACGGAGAGGATTTACTCTTGCCTAGGACGACCTCTCTGAGTGGTCCTAGACACTGGAGTTTCCCGGCTTCTCTGGGCAGGAACGGATCAGATTCTCCTTACTACCACAGTATAAACAGCTCCCCTCGGCACGGTGTGTTTCTTGGCGAGACTTGACCATCTTGGTCTGGTCGATCTGCGTGGGTTCGGGTGAGCGTGCTCGGGGAGTTGATGGTTGGGAGGCAGGTTTCTGGAAAACAGGAGCAAGATGAGGAAATCTTCTCTCCTGGGTAGTCTCCTTAGCTCGTTCCAGGAAACGGATGTCAATCCGGGTAGCTAGTGACACCAGGTCATCCAGGGTGGTAGGAATGTCCCAGCCGGCCAGCTCGTCCTTAATCCGTCCGGAAAGCCCCTCCCAGAAGGTGGACACCAGGGCCTCGTTGTTCCAGGCAAGCTCAGAAGCGAGGGTACGGAACTGTATGGCATACTGGTCTACGGTGAGACTCCCTTGGAGGAGACGGTGCAATGAGGAGGCAGTAGAAGTCCTTCGTCTGGGCTCATCGAAGACCTTCCGGAAGGCAGTGAGGAAAGCCGGAAGATCGGACACCAGGGGATCCCCTCTCTTTCATAGAGGGTTTAGCCACGTCAATGCTTCCCCAGTGAGGTGAGACATGATGAACGCCACCTTGGCCCGGTCGGAGGGAAACTGATGTGCCATTAGTTCAAAGTGCAGCGTGCACTGGTTAGAAAACCCCGACATAAGACGGGGTCACACCTAAAACGAGGAGGCGCAGAGCCGGGGTCCTGATCTGGATGCCGTGGCACTGGTAGGCAGAGGCGCCGCCGGAGCGGGTGTCGCTCGGCTCAAGGCGGACACTGGTGGGACGGACAGCGTGTCCAGGCGGGAGTTGACAGACCGCAGGTAGGTCAGGATGGTTTCCTGTTGGGATCTCTGACGAGAAACCTCCTGGTACAGGTCAGCAAGCGAAGTAGCCTGGGGGCCACCGGGTTCCATGGCCCGTGCAAACTGTTATGGATCCGGGTGGTGGAACCTCTGTGCTGTAATGCAAGGAGGTACCAGAGGGGCGTAACTAGGTATCAACTCGGACTGACCAAGGTCGCATGGCGGCTCAATCGACTCTGCGAACCAGGGAAGAACCGAGCAGAGGGACCAGGTGCTACTCTGGACCAGTACTTGTATGAGAGCAGGTGACTCCCACGGGTCAGAAGGCAGGGACTGACCGGTACAGCAGATGAGCACGGCAGGCAGGCTGATGGGTGATCCAGGAAGACGGACTGACAGACACCACGGGTAACTGGCAGGAGCCTCCACGTAGGCTGGCTGGTAGGCTTGGCAGGTAACTGGCATGTTCTCCGGGTAGGCAGGCAAGCCTGGTCCATAGACAGACTGGCGGGTTTGGACCATAGGCAGACCGTCGGGCTGGAGAGTGTACTTGGCTGGCGGAGACAGGTAGTCAGGCTGGCGGACTGGACTGGTAGTCAGGCTGGCGGACTGGACTGGTAGTCAGGCTGGCGGACTGGACTGGTAGTCAGGCTGGTGGACTGGACTGGTAGTCAGGCTGGCGGACTGGACTGGTAGTCAGACTAGCAGCGGGACCTGAGGGCTGAAGCAGAGTTTAGAACACAGAGCTACAACTATGCACGGGCACCTCCATTTTGGAGGAGGTGCCTTTTATATGAGAGGTCCTCTGGCCATTGGCCGGGGACTCCTTAGGACCGCGCGCGCGGCCCCTTTAAGAGGGAGGGAGCGCGCGCACGTCCTAATCACAGTGCTCGGGAAGCTGCGCGCGCCGGCAGCAGCAGCAGCAGGAGGGCCAGAAGACGCCGGGCCAGGAGCGCGGCGGTAAGGGGGACGGCGTCTCTGCCTGTCAGGGGGCAGAGATGCGAATGCTACACCCTCCTACAGCCCCCTCCATCTGGGACATCATGTCTCGCTGCATCCACCATGCACCACAGACTGTCCGGGAGTTGGCGGATGCTTTAGTCCAGGTCTGGGAGGAGATCCCATAGGAAACCATCCACAACCTCATCAGGAGCATGCCCAGGCATTGTTGGGAGGTCATACAGGCACGTGGAGGCCACACACTATACTGACCCTTATTTTGACTTGTTTAAGGACATTACATCAAAGTTGGATCAGCCTGTAGTGTGTTTTTCCACTTTAATTTCGGGAGTGACTCCAAATCCAGGCCTCCATTGGTTAATAAATTTGATTTCAGGGACCTCCCACCAGAAGCTGGGGGAGCAGGACGTGTCTGGGAAGAGCTCCTGCTGAGCCCAATTTTAAGGGAAGTTTCTGGCTCCCTTTGACTTTTTCCTTGGTTCGCTGACCTCTCAAAGCCTGCAGAAGCGGCCCCCGGGTCCCCCCGGCACTCCCCGGTGCGTGATACCGGAGCCTCAAGCAGAAGACGGAGTCCTGGCCTGTGCGCGGCCGCCATCTTGGACACGAGGAGATGCATCACCGGAGCCTGTCTCCGCTCCTGCTGCACTCCCCTAACATGAATCTCTACTAGCCAGGGGTAAGTGCTTCGGAGCGGCACCCCCTGATCACCTGTAAAAGAGACATTTACCTCGCCCTCGTCCTCCTTGGGAGTCCGGAGACGCCGGGGCGGCCTGCGTGGAGTGCGCCGCGTCCTCTGTGAAGTCCTGCGGAGCGGGGCATTGGGTCTTTCCCTCGGACAGTGTGTAGTGCGGGGCAGGGAGGCTGCTGGTCCCGGGCTCTGTGTCGGCCTGGCGGTGGTGGAGGTGATGTGGAGAGAGGCTGGGGACTGAAAAGCAATCTGGGGCCCTCCCACCTCCCATCTTTGTGGAGGTCAGCAACATCAGTGAGGTAGTGCAATGGAGACTTTTGAGGCTACTCTTGCGCTTTGAATTTGGCCCAAACAGAGCATCAATACCCTGATAATACTCCTTTATACTCTGTTCACTACAGGGTCATTTTTGACATCAGTGGAGTAATATGGGAGTTTGTTAAACTCCAAATATCCGTCCTCCATTGCTAATTACATCAAAACTCCATCCAGTGGACATTTGAATTATAACAATCTTTTTTTTTTTTTTTTTTTTTATCATTTACTTCAAACGCCATCTTGAGGTCCACAGGAATATTGCAGTCTCAATTTTTTACAACTATTGTCCACTCAGTACTCCTATGATACCAACCAGATACCACCCAGACTTTAGTCTGTGTCCATCACCTTAAGTGTCCATTGCTTAAGTGTGAGAAATATGAATTAATTCTGAATAATATGATGCATGCAGACTGTACCTTACCTGCCACCATCGCACTCTAATCAGCATCTCTGTTTATCCATTCCTCTTACAGGTACGTGACCCAACTTTGCCATCCTGATTTCCATGCAGCCTTCTCTATACCTCTCTGCTCCTATATAATAATGGTACGTGACCCAACTTTGCCATCCTGATTTCCATGCAGCCTTCTCTATACCTCTCTGCTCCTATATACTAATGGTACGTGACCCAACTTTGCCATCCTGATTTCCATGCAGCCTTCTCTATACCTCTCTGCTCCTATATACTAATGGTACGTGACCCAACTTTGCCATCCTGATTTCCATGTAGCCTTCTCTATACCTCTCTGCTCCTATATACGAATGGTACGTGACTCAACTTTGCCATCCTGATTTCCATGTAGCCTTCTCTATACCTCTCTGCTCCTATATACTAATGGTACGTGACCCAACATTGCCATCCTGATTTCCATGCAGCCTTCTCTATACCTCTCTGCTCCTATATACTAATGGTACGTGACCCAACTTTGCCATCCTGATTTCCATGCAGTTTTCTCTATACCTCTCTGCTCCTACATACTAATGGTACGTGACCCAACTTTGCCATCCTGATTTCCATGCAGCCTTCTCTATACCTCTCTGCTCCTATATAGTAATGGTACGTGACCCAACTTTGCCATCCTGATTTCCATGCAGCCTTTTCTATACCTCTCTGCTCCTATATACTAATGGTACGTGACTCAACTTTGCCATCCTGATTTCCATGCAGCCTTCTCTATACCTCTCAGCTCCTATATACTAATGGTACGTGACCCAACTTTGCCATCCTGATTTCCATGTAGCCTTCTCTATACCTCTCTGCTCCTATATACTAATGGTACGTGACCCAACTTTGCCATCCTGATTTCCATGCAGCCTTCTCTATACCTCTCTGCTCCTATATACTAATGGTACGTGACCCAACTTTGCCATCCTGATTTCCATGCAGCCTTCTCTATACCTCTCTGCTCCTATATACTAATGGTACGTGACCCAACTTTGCCATCCTTATTTCCATGCAGCCTTCTCTATACCTCTCTGCTCCTATATACTAATGGTACGTGACCCAACTTTGCCATCCTGATTTCCATGCAGCCTTCTCTATACCTCTCTGCTCCTATATACTAATTGTACGTGACCCAACTTTGCCATCCTTATTTCCATGCAGCCTTCTCTATACCTCTCTGCTCCTATATACTAATGGTACGTGACCCAACTTTGCCATCCTGATTTCCATGCAGCCTTCTCTATACCTCTCTGCTCCTATATACTAATGGTACGTGACCCAACTTACACCAACTACCCCCCACTTTCATTTATGACCTTGTTTACTCAACCTTTGAGTATCCAGCATCTGGTTCAGCCTTAATCAGCTGATCAAGATGAGCACAGACCACTTCCATCTGGTTCGCAGCTGAATGCATTCAGTTACAAATATATTGTGAGTCAGGAGTCTGTGTCAGACTTTAGTCTGTGTCCATCACCTTAAGTGTCCATTGCTTAAGTGTGAGAAATATGAATTAATTCTGAATGGAATCTGAAGGGAACTGGATACTAAGTCACTGTAAACAATGTTTGTGCTTGTTTTCACTCTCACCCCCTTAATGCTTCACTTCTTACAACCACCCCTAATCCCTGCACCTAGTAAGGAACTCTTCATCTCTCCCTCCATTCTCCCCACCCATCTCACCTCCTCCTCAGAGCTATTCCTCAACATACAATCCTTTGCCTCCAAACACAGACAGCCACCTCATGCCCTCTCCTGCTCCCACCTACTAACGCTTTCTCTGCTCCTCCTTACTGCCGGCGACATCTCTTCAAATCCTGGCCCTCCTCACCACATCCCCACAGTCACTTCCACCTCCTACCCACGATCTATCCCAAACTCTCGTAACCCTTCTAACCTTATACCCATCCGCCCAGCCCCCGCTTCCCCAATCCCCCTAACAGGAGCTCTATGGAACGCTCGCTCCGTCTGCAACAAACTTTCCTACATTCACGACCTCTTCATCACCAACAAGCTTTCCTTCCTCGGCATCACTGAAACCTGGCTCACCCCCTCTGACACGGCCTCTCCTGCTGCACTTTCGTACGGCGGATTCCACCTCTCCCATACCCCTCGCCCCGCCGGCAAGCACGGTGGAGGAATAGGTTTCCTCCTCTCAGATAACTGCTCCTTCACCCATATCCCACTGCCACCCTCAATTACTCTCCCCTCTTTTGAAGTGCACTGCGTGCGCATCTACTCCCCCTCCAACATTCAACTGGCTGTCATCTACCGCCCCCCAGGATCAGCCACCACTTTCTTTGACCACTTCACCACTTGGCTACTTCATTTCCTCTCCGTTGACATCCCCACTATCTTCATGGGCGACTTCAACATCCCCATTGACACTTCCCTCTCAGCCGCCTCTAAGCTTCTATCCCTCACTTCCTCCTTTGGTCTTACCCAGTGGTCTTCCACACCCACCCACAAAGACGGCCACACGCTGGACCTCATCTTCACCCGCCTCTGTTCCCTATCTAACCTCTCTAACTCACCTCTCCCTCTCTCTGACCACAACCTACTTACATTCTCTACCCTCTCCTCTCCAGGGCAACAATCCCCACTTCACAAACTTGCATACCCTTGCAGAAATCTCAAACACCTTCACCTACACTCACTCCCTGAATCCCTTCTCCCTCTTACAGACATTAGTTCCTTACATGATGCAGATGTTGCTGCCACTTTATATAACACCACAACAGCTGCAGCTCTCGATTCGGTCGCCCCCCCTCACGCATACCAAGGCTCACACAATCAACAGACAACCCTGGCACACCAGCCTAACTAAAGAACTGCGACGGGCCTCCAGGGTTGCTGAGCATAGATGGAAAAGGTCCCACTCCCATGAGCACTTCATCGCATTCAAACAGTCCCTCACTACCTTCAAGTCCACACTCACTGCAGCAAAACAAACATACTTCTCATCTCTCATATCCTCCGTCTCACAACCCCAAACAACTATTCAACACCTTCAATTCTCTCCTCCGTCCCCCAGTGCCTCCTTCCTCTCCTCTTATTTCAGCCGAAGACTTTGCCTCATTCTTCAAACAGAAGATTGACACCATCAGACAAAGCTTTTGCCTAAAGCCCCCACAGCCCCTCCCCACACCTACTCAACCCTCCTTCTCCAAAACCACATTCTCCACCATTACGGAAGATCAACTTTCCTCTTTACTCTCCAAATCACACCTCACCACCTGTAAACTTGACCCAATCATGTCCCACCTCATCCCAAACCTTACCACTATCTTCATCCCAGCCCTAGCCCACCTCTTCAACTTGTCACTAACAACTGGTGTCTTCCCCTCATGCTTCAAACATGCCTCAATCACACCCATCCTCAAAAAGCCCTCCCTTGACCCATCCTCTCTGTCTAGCTATCGCCCCATATCACTTCTCCCCTATGCCTCAAAACTACTGGAACAACATGTCCATTCTGAGCTGTCCTCCCATCTCTCCTCCTGCTCCCTCTTCGACCGCCTACAATCTGGTTTCCGACCGCACCATTCTACTGAAACTGCACTGACCAAAGTTACCAACGACCTACTAACCGCCAAATCTAAGCGACACTATTCTGTCCTCCTCCTCCAAAACCTGTCATCTGCCTTTGACACAGTGGACCATTCCCTCTTACTAAAAACTCTCTCATCTCTCAGCATCACAGACTTGGCCCTATCCTGGATCTCCTCATATCTAACAGACAGGACATTCAGTGTCTCTCACTCACAGACCACCTCCTCATCTCACCCCCTATCTGTCGGTGTCCCCCAAGGTTCAGTTCTAGGACCCCTGCTCTTCTCCATCTACACCTTAGGCCTGGGACAGCTCATAGAGTCTCATGGCTTTCATTATCACCTCTATGCTGACGACACACAGATCTACCTCTCTGGACCTGATATCACCTCCTTACTAACCAAAATCCCACAATGTCTGTCTGCTATTTCATCCTTCTTCTCTGCTATATTTCTAAAACTTAACATGGACAAAACAGAATTCATCATCTTTCCGCCATCTCATTCAACCCCCCCAACTCACCTATCCATCATAGTCAATTGCTGCCCACTCTCCCCAGTCCATCAAGCTCGCTGCCTTGGGGTAACCCTGAACTCTGAACTCTCCATCAAACCACATATCCAAGCCCTTTCCACTTCCTGCCGACTCCAACTCAAAAATATCTCCCGGATCCACACATTCCTCAACCATGAATCTGCAAAAACACTAGTGCACGCCCTTATCATCTCCTGCCTTGACTACTGCAACCTCCTGCTCTGTGGCCTCCCTTCCAACACTCTCGCACCCCTCCAATCCATCCTAAACTCTGCTGCCCGACTAATCCACCTGTCCCCCCGCTATTCCCCGGCCTCTCCTCTCTGTCAATCTCTTCACTGGCTCCCCATTGCCCAGAGACTCCCGTTCAAAACCCTAACCATGACATACAAAGCCATTCACAACCTGTCTCCTCCATATATCTCTGACCTAGTCTCCCGCTACATACCCGCACGCAACCTCCGATCCTCACAAGATCTCCTTCTCTACTCCCCTCTAATCTCCTCCTCCCACAATCGCATACAAGATTTCTCCCGTGCTTCCCCTCTACTCTGGAACTCTCTACCCCAACACATCAGACTCTCTTCAACCGTGGAAACCTTCAAAAAGAGCCTAAAGACCCACCTCTTCCGACAAGCCTACAACCTGCAGTAACCACCACTCCACAAATAATGCAGCACGACCAGCTCTACCATCACCTACTGTATCCTCACCCATCTCTTGTAGACTGTGAGCCCTCACGGGCAGGGTCCTCTCTCCTCCTGTACCAGTCGTCGTCACATTGTGTTCAAGATTATTGTAATTGTCCTTGTATGTATACCCCTTCTTCACATGTAAAGTGCCATGGAATAAATGGCGCTATAATAATAAATAATAATAATAATAATAACTCTCCATGGTCATCTAATAACCAGACTTGACCCCACATATTCAGTTTATTACTGGACAATAGATAACCTGCTCTGGCGATCCCACTATTTCTTATCATGAAGTAAGTACTGTCTACAAACCATGATTCTGTGAGTCTTCCGGTTCAGGCGCCGACCATGTGATCTCTGATTATCTGCTCATGTTCTCCCCCCCTGTACATCGCCTCCAAGCTCCTGATTTTCGACCCCGCAGTTCAGAAATTTTTTGAAATTTTCACACAGCTGAAGGACGTCTTCGAACAATATCTTTGGCCTATATGGACCGCTACCTTCTCCGTAGCGGGCAAAAACAATCTTCCTTTTCCAATCACTCTGACTTCTCCAATCTTCATAATATGGCTCCTACTCTAGATCAAGAGGAACATCCCGCCCAATCTGAAGACCGAGGGGATCTACGTCAACCCCCTAAAACGCCCCGCAATTCTACTTCTAGGAAAGGGGAATCACAAATGGACCCTTCGGAACTAGCGGCTGAGGTCACTGCTAGGCTACTTCCTGAAATCAAAACCATAATTCAATCCACACTAAATACTGCCCTGATGGATTTTCAGGCCAGACAGGAAGAACAAGCCGAACAGCTCACTGAGTTAGAATCACGAGTATCGAACATTGAAGATGTTTCAAATGATGACCATTCAAAAATAATGGCTATTGTTCATGAAAACACAATTCTGAGAGACCGTATAGATGACCTTGAGAACCGCTCTCGCAGAAGCAACCTGCGTTTGGTGGGTCTACCTGAATCGTATCTTCAGAACACTCTGAAACCCCTATGCGAGAACGAAGTCCCAAAAGCCCTAAAACTATCTGAAGGTAAAAAGGAGGAAAGGGTCCACAGAATTGGTCCTCCACCCTCTGTCTCTGGAGACCACAATACAACCATGCCAAGACAGGTCATTATGAAATTTTTGGATTTCAATGATAAAGCTGACATTATCCGAGCATACAAACAATTAAACCACCCATTGATCATTCAAGGCCATAAAATCTTGCTTTTCGAAGACTACTCCATTGAAGCAACCAGGAAAAGGAAGTCCTTCAGCTCTATATGCACCAGACTGCACAAAGAAAAAATTCGCTTTCAACTCCGCTACCCGGCTACTCTACGCCTGAAAGACACAGATGGCTCTTTCCGGGAATTTATCTCACCTGATAAGGCAGAATCTTTTGTCAGCAGTCTCCTAGGACCAGGGGCCAGCCCTGGACAGACCTATCAATAACTCCCTCTAGCTCACGGTCCCCTAAGAGACCCACGAAACGAGGAGACAAAGGAGACCAGAGTTATAACAATCGTTGATTTAATTAGTTTCTCCTTTTATACACCTGGAGACTCTGGAGTAAAAGTCTTTTATGGAGGCAATTGTTTAAGAACCATTCTGATAAAATCACTTAATTAAGGGGGATTTAAATGTAATTTGTTATATTACACACATGGTCGGGCAGAAGTGAAGCCCAGGAGATTGTTTTTTTCCCTAACGAGCAGTTAAAAATGTTCATGCTCTTGCTAGGTCAGTTCTATAAAACTTTGGTTTATTGTTATTTGAAATTGTTTCACTTGTTCGAGCTTTGCTCTTTAGTACATAATCTAACTACATGTCATCATCATTTTGTAAGCTGTTCACCAAACATGTTTATCTCTACAGTCTTTGAGTATGTATATCGTATCTTGGAATGTTAAAGGTTTGCGATCTCCCCAAAAACGGATGAAAGTCCTTAGACACTTAAAACGTTTAAAGCCCCACAAAGCCCTCCTACAGGAAACGCATTTACCTGAAGCAGATTTCCCCCGGATGAAAAAATTGTGGGTTGGGGGTGTTTATGGGTCATCGGCCGTAGATAGAAAGGCTGGAGTCTTAATCCTTATCAATAAACAATTTATACACCAGATCATAAGCCAGCAACAATATGGAGAGGGAAGGTTGATACAATTAACATTATCTACATCTTGTGGAACCTTCTCTATCTATAATGTTTATGCCCCTAACATAGGTAACAAATCCTTTTTCAAACAATTGGAGACTAGACTCTTACTTGACTCCAACCCTAACAAAATAGTAGGTGGAGATTTTAACTCGGTGGTTTCAGTTCACGAGTATAGGAAAAACAGTTCTGGTACTCCGCAATCAACAACCTCACATGACAAAGCACTAGCACCTCTTATGTCTACTTGCCATTTAATTGATTCATGGAGGTTCCTAAACCCTAGTAATAGAGAATTTACGCACTTCTCACACGCCAATGACTCTTGGTCTCGAATTGACTACTTTTTTGTCTCCCCTTCTCTGTTGGCTAAATTGGTAACGGTGCAAATTGATGATATTGTTATTTCTGATCATGCTCCAGTAAGGTTGGAACTACCAAGGAATTTCCCTCGGGGTCCTGACTTCTTATGGAGATTTCCAGATTATTTTTGCAAAGACTACTCATTTATTTCCTCGCTCAGGTTATGGTGGCGCGAGTTCTTATCTGACAATTCAGCACACCAAGATAACCCCACATTATTATGGGAATCGGCCAAGGCGGTACTTAGGGGGAAAATTTTGGCGTATACTTTTTCTCACAAAAAAAGAGTTATGAAAAAATATAGTGAACTATCCTGTGAACTGAAACAAGCCTACACTACATTTCTTCTTGACCCTTCCCCTCTAAATAAAACACATTGGTCTCAAAAACAATCTGAATTTAACCAATACACAGATATGAGAGAAAAATTCCATTTATCTCAAACAGAAGCATTCTTTTATAGGTTTGGCAACAAATCAGGGAGGATGATGGCCAATTTAGCGAAAGGTCTGAAAAAGCCACAGGGAATTTTCCAATTAAGAAATATCAACGGGGTAATTCACACAAATCCTAAATCAATTAATGAGATTTTAGGCTCATTCTATAAGGACCTATACAAAAATCCAAAACAAACCTTGCCCCTCTCTGATACACTCTTGGATAAGGACAAACTACCTTTATTTTCAGAGGAACATAAATCTATATTAAATAAACCTATTTCATTAGAAGAGATTACTAATACAATTAGAAATTTGAAACCAAACAAAGCCCCTGGACCTGATGGATACACTTCTGACTTCTTTAAATCCTTAACGGAAGAGATTTCTCCGTTGTTAGTATCGATCTTCAACAAAATAATCAATGGCAATCCCATTTTCCCTTCCGCAAATATGGCCTATGCCAAATTATTACTAAAACCAGGCAAAGATCCATTATCCCCCAATTCATACAGACCGATTTCCCTTATAAACATCGACATTAAACTTTTATCTAAAATAATGGCTGACATACTGGCCTCTATTCTAACCCACCTTTTATCCCATGCACAAGCAGGCTTTGTTAAGGGTCGCTCAGCCACGCTAAATATTAGGAAAGTATTACTGGCGCTTGATAAAATCCACTCTACACCTGATTTAAAGGGGTCCACGACAATTATCTCCCTTGACGCCGAAAAGACCTTTGATAATATAAGTTGGGACTGGTTATATATGGTTTTAACCAAGATGTCATTGTCAGGCCCTTTTTTTAATTACATTCATAATTTATATATGTCTCCAAAAGCCCAGGTGTATACCCCGGGTTTTCTATCCACTCCCTTCCCTCTTGAAAAGGGAACGAGACAAGGATGTCCTTTGTCCCCCTTACTTTTTAACCTGGCACTAGAACCATTAGTCCATATTCTATCTGACCCTAAAACTTTTTCAGGCATCCAATTTAATAAAAAATCAATTCAGGCGGCATTTTTTGCAGGCGACATCATTTTGTTTATGTCGGATCCCATCCTGCATTTACCTCTAGTGTTGGATCTACTTAAAAATTTTGGCACTTACTCTCGGTTTAAAATAAATGCTAAAAAATGTGAATTGCTACCATTAACTGAAAAAGGAATGAAACTCTACCCAAAAAAATCTTTCTATGATATTAATATAGCTACATCTCATATCACTTATTTGGGCATAAAAATAGGCCGTTTGCCATCCTCTTTGTATACGCTAAATTATCCCCCCCTCATCAAAAAAATCACTGATCAATTGAAATCGTGGCAAGATTTGCCCTTGTCTTTTTTAGGTAGGGTGCATCTCGTAAAGATGATCAGTACTTCTAAAATTATGTATCAACTCCAAACTCTACCATTGCTACTGAAACACTCTGATGTAGTTACACTTAATAGGGCCTTTAGTCATTTTATATGGAGAGGAAAACGTCCTAGGATTAATCTAGACAAACTTATGTCATCCAAGGATGATGGAGGCATCAATTTTCCAAGTATCAGGAATTACAACCTTGCTTGCCTTTTTCGCTACTTAATTGACTGGCTCCATAAAAGACATACATACTCTGATTACTCTTTGGAATCAGACTATGCCTACCCCTTCAATTTAACCGCACTTCTACACTCTCGCTATACTTCCCTACCCCCAGCAATCAAAAAATCAGTAACTTTTAAAGACACCATTTCCGCTTGGAAAGCGGTTAGAAAGAAATATAGCCTATCGCGGAACCCGGAATTTCCACAGGGCAGTTAAAATAAATTATTTTTTAAATGGCAGCAAGCAGGTATACATAACATATCTCACCTTATCCACCCAGCCGATCAGAGATGGTTGACGTACCCAGAATGTATGGATAAGTATGATCTACCTCTTCAGCATGGCTTTCAATTTGAACAAATTAGACTATCCATTAGGTCAAACTTAAGGGATGTTACCTTCGAGACCTTTCAAAACGAATTAGATGTAATTTTATTATCCCCAACAGGCACTCCCTCAATATCTAGTCTTTACTCGGCTATGAAATCCAATTTATTAAAGATACACCCAGACATTTTCTTTAAATATTGGAAGCAACAACTTGATGACGTTGAAATTCCCACTAAGATCAGACTAGGCTGGAAGATATTTAGAAAATACATTATAAACGAATCATGGAGAGAGACTCAGAATAAAATAATACACGGGGCCATTTACGCTTTTAATATACTAAAAAAAGATCCGTTATCAAATAGACTAATTGCATGCCCTAAATGTCATCATCCATACTCTGACCTTATGCACGGCTTGTGGTCCTGCTCTGACTCAACAGTATACTGGGATCAGGTCTCAGACTTGATGAATACTATATGGGGTCCAGGGTACACTCTCTCTCCATACTTAGCCCTACTACATCATTGGAGCAACCCAGAGAACCCCGACAAAAAATCAAAAGGCCCCCCACAACTGCTTCATACTCTACTCTTCCTGCCAAAAAAACTGTTACTCAAACATTGGCTAGACCCTATCATTCCCCCTATAGCAGAGCTAATAATCCAAATGAAACATTTTATGGGAGTAGAACAACTAGATGCCCTCAGTAACAAAGAACAACAAGCTGGCAAGTTTCTATCAAAATGAAAGCAGTTTATTATAACATGCTGTTCTCTGTCTGAAAAGAATAAAATTGTCAAACAATTTACTTCTACAGAATGGTATATACTAGAGGATTTACACAACAACCTAGGACTTTTACGCGTTAACTAAAACATGGGAGATAATTGACACAAATCACCGGTATTTACTTAATTCTTTTGGTTGAAGATGACTGTATTTTGCAATACTTAATCTTTGTATCTTTGTTTAGTTGTTTATTTGTTAAGCCAGCTAACCTGAACTTATCGGTTATTCAGTGGGTCTGATCTATGTACAGGCTCATTATTATTGTGCATTCTGGCTTTGTTTCATATGTCTTTATATGTTTTTGCTTTTCTGAAAAAAACAAAAATGATGTTTGGAAAAAAAAAAAAATTTGATTTCCATTGATGAATTTTGTGTGATTTTGTTGTCAGCACATTCAAGTTTGTACAGAACAAAGTATTCAATGAGAATATTTCATTCATTCAGATCTTGGATGTGTTATTTGAGTGTTCCCTTTATTTTTTTGAGCAGTGTATATACATATAATATCACTGATATTTATATGTTATAGTGCATATTATGTTCAATGTAGAATTCCAAAACGACCCATTAAAGGGAACCTGACAGCAGGATTTACCACAAGAAGATATTTTGAGCACTTTATCAGCCTATACTATCAATAAACTGCTGTAGAATGTTTAAAAGAGTTTAAGTTTAATGCTAGGATGCATGTACCTGGACTAGTCTGGGACCGATCATTCTAACAGCTTATTGGTAAAACACTCACAGCAGTGTGATTGACATCCCCTTGTGGGCAGGGAGGAGAAGAGGGACCTCCCTGATCTACTTGCATATGTTGGGATGCCTGTAAGACATGGCAAGGATGCTGCAATATCTAGCCCCTTAAGGACCACCGATAAGCATTAAAACGGTGGCCGCTACGAAGCCTTATTGTCATGGGTTTACCGCAACAGAGAGGAGCCAGAAGACCGCGCCATCTGATTTCTCCTACTCCTGCAATGATTAGAAGCACTTCACAATCATATTACGATGTAGGTTTCTTCTAGCAGTGCAGGGGTTAATCTTTTCAGTTGAGCGCTCCTGGAAGCTTTCCTGGGTGATGCTCTGAGCTGTTCAGTGTTAACCACCCCCCTCTCCTATATATACTGGACTCTGGCAAACAGGCATTGCCAGAGTTAGCATTATGCTGCAATGTTCTAGAGTTGTTGGAGTTTTGTTGTTTGAGAACGCGTTTGGTGGATTAGCTAAAGACTGTTGCTTGATTTTGGTTGTGTTCAAATCCTCTCCTCCTACTTTGATTTGCCCCTTCCTTCACTCCCCATGTTTCCCTCTGTTGTTTGTGAGAGTATATTTGTATGATTGGTATTTTCCTTTACCCATATACGTATTACCTTGTTAGTCTGGTTGGTGTATTACCATGCACTACTACTACCCTCTTCCCTAGGTTGATTAATTCACCATTAGAAGTAATCCAGGGATAGCAAGGGCACTGCTAGCGTTAGGGACAAAGAAGGAGCCGGGATAACCGACAACAGAGGTGTGACATTAACTCTGGCCCTAACAGGTTTTTATGATCCATCATGGATCCTATTACTGCTTTATAAAAAGGCATCTGCAGCAACTCAGGCTGGAGGTGGCAGATCTATGCACTGTAGTTTTGCAGCACCAAATCCCATCAGGTTTGGGGACTGTGACTCCCAGGCAGCCCCTAGTGGAGCCCAAGATCACTCTGCCTGACAGATTCTCTGGGGGGCGTGACAAGTTTGTTGTTTTTGGGAGGCCTGTAAGCTTTACTTTAAGTTGCGTTCTCACTCCTCAGGAACCGAGGAGCAATGGGGGGGGATAGTAAGCTTTCTTCTTCAGGGTGACCCCAAGCATGGGTATTTTCTCTCCTGTCGAATTCTCAGTTGCTCCGGACGATGGAGGAATTGTTTCTGGCGCTGGGTCATATATACGACATCCTTGACTGCGCCTCCTTAGCTGAGTCCACTCTACGTCAGCTTCAGCAGGGAGACCGGCAAGCAGAGGAGTATTGCTCCTTGTTTTGGAGGTGGTCCACAGACACTAAGTGGAATGACCCCGCGTTCCGTAGCCAGTTCTGTCAAGGGCTATCTGTAAGGGTAAAAGATGCCTTAGCTTTGTATAAGACTCCGGTTTCCCTTGAGGCGGCCATGTCTCTGGCTATCAGGGTGGATCACTGTCTTTGCGTTTTTACTGTGGTGGAAAGGGTCATTTTGTGGGTGTTTTTCCTTCCCTACCTCATCGTAAATGCTGGAAAACTAAGGAGCACGGGTTGCAGGGAGGTTACCCGGGTGTACAATATCTCTTCTGTGGGTACGTCACAATATTTTCTAAAGGTTGAGATCCATCTGGGCAAAAATAAGGTGGTTATTTCAGCCTTTCTGGACAGTGGGGCGGGATTTAATTTGATCAATGTTAGGTTCATGCAGGTCCAGGGCCTCAAACCACATACTCTGTCTAGACATATAACTATAATCACCATTGACTCCACACCCTAGAGCCAGGGGTATTTTACTCAAGTCGTCAGAGGGATACATCTACAGGTAGGGACAATGCACTCAGAATGTATTGACTGTTATGTGCTAGAGAGTCTGCCCTCTCCTGTGGTTCTTGGACTACCATGGCTAATGCTGCACAACCCTGTGGTAGATTTCCAGACTCGAGAGGTGGTAAATTGGAGCAAGTATAGCCAAGGACACTGCACTGCATGGGCACCTGGCTAGCCAGGTTGGGTACCCAATCTGTGCCTGAATATCTGTCTGACTTTGGGGATGAACTTCCTTCCGTTCATCCTTATGACTGCGCCATAAATCTTAATCCTGGGGCCAAGCTACCAAAGAGCAGACTATATTATACCTTTGGTCCAGAGAGACAGGACTATATTGCAGAAAGTCTGGCAAAGGGTTATATCAGACTGGTTCGGGTCTGGGTGGTGGAACCTCTGTGCCGTGGTGCAAGGAGGGACCCAGAGGGGCGTGACTAAGTATCGACTCAGACCGACCCTGGTCGTACGGCGGCTAACGACTCCGTGACCAGGGAGGGACCGAGCCGAGGGACCAGGTGCTACTCTGGGGACGACCTTGTAAAAGAGCAGGTGGCTCCCACGGGTCAGATGACTGGGACTGACCGGTATAGCGGGTAGGCACGACAAGCAGGTAGAAGTCTCTGGGTTAGCAGACGGGTGGTCACGGCAAGTGACAGCAGGAGCCTCCAGGTAGGCTATCAGGTGGTCACGGCAAGTGATGGCTAAGCAGGCAGGAGTCTCTAAGTTTAGCCGACGGGTGGTCACGGCACGTGACGGCAGAGCAGACTGAAGTCTCAGGGTTAGCAGACGGGTAGTCACGGCAAGTGACAGCAGGAGCCTCCAGGTAGGCTAGCTGCGGGGAGCGGAGAGGTGAGAAGGACGGTGTCTCTGCCTGGCAGGGGGCAGAGACACCGATGCTACACAGACCATCCTCATTCCTTGTTGCTGCGGGGGGTTTTCTTTGTAAAAAAAAAAGACAGGGTGTTACACCTAGTGTTGAGCCACCCCCGTAGTGTTCGAGTTCGGTTCGGTTCGTCGAACACCCGTGTGTTCGCCGAACTGTTCGTCGAACTGTTCGTCGAACACCTTCGAACACCGTTAAAACCAATGGCAGGCAAACAAAAACACATAGAAACACATAGAAAACACCTTCAAAGGTGTCCAAAAGCTGACAAACTGCTCAGAAGACACAACTAACACATGGAAAAGTGACAAGTACATATAGTCATGCGAAAAGAAAAGAGGTGGAGGAGTAAAAGGAGGGGGAGACACAGATATAGGCATGTCATGCCCTTCTAAAATCCAAAAAGTGAGAAGCCGAGACGGCCAGTCCGCTCCTGCCCGTGCCACCTCCGTGTCGCCGGGTTTGTGCCAGAGCCGCGGTGAACCCTGACGGCCAGCCCCCCTCTCCCAATACTGGTGCCTGTCCGCTGGGGGGTCGAGAGAGCCCCCCTGTGGTGGAGGCAGCTCTAAGCTTTTTAATTTAAATTGTCCCTCTAATTTGAATGAATACACTTTAAATCCATTTACAAGGATCTATTGGAGGGCAAGTCTCATGCCAGCAGCCGCGTAATTCCAGCTCCAGTAGCGTCCACTAAAGCTGCTGCAGTTAAAAAGCTTTTATAAGGATCGAGCTCGGCTGTCCACCGCAAGGCATCCTAGTGCCAGTCCCAGCCCCTATGCCTTGGGGTGCCTCCTGATGCTCTTCACTAAGTATCCCGTGGTCCCGAAGCATTTCCTTTGAAAAAATTAAGTGTCCAAACTACAGGTGGTGTAGCTTGCTTAACAGCCGGGATAATCCGCTGACTAGCAGACACTGCTACTAGGCACAAAGTATTTCCTGGGCTAGATGCAGTTAAAAATTTGTAAGTAGATACTCTCGTTGGATGCTGAGAAAGCATTCCATAGAGTCTCCTGGCACGCCATATATGATTCTCTTAAAAAGCTTGGGGTAGGGGTCTAGGGGACCCTTTTATAGCCAAAATCACGGCCCTGTATCACAATACGTCACCTAGGCTGAAGATCAATGGAACTGTAGCACCGAGGGCTCGGTTGCTACAGACGTATTGCACCTCACCCAGAGGTGTGATATCTCACTCTCAGATAAGGATGGAGTGTGGATCAGGACCCGACACCTGCATGCATTACACCACATTGCCGTGGGGCAGGGCGACCAATATGCCCCTGAGATGGGCACGACAGTCCCTGTCCCTGGCTGGAGTGGGGGGAGGGAGCACTGAGGAAGGGGAACCCTGCAGTGCAGGAGCAGGGAGGAAGCAGTTCCTGGGTGCATTGAGAAGGGAGTATAAAAGGTGGGCACCATCTTAGTTCAGTGCAGAGAAGTCTGAGCAGAAGTGGCAGGGAGCAGGGGCTCTGCATGAGCTCTGCTCCGGAGGCGGGCCTAGTAACAGAGGCCCAGGCCTGCAAGAGGGAGAAGGAAGGAAGAGGAGCGGAGAAGGCTCCAGGAACGAGGAATGAAGGGATCCCAGGGGTGCGGACAGGCGAGTCGCCACCGCACGCCCGAATCCACCTGCGTGGAGGGGTCAGGCCAAAGGGGGAGACCGGTCCCCGAACTAGTGGAGGCAGGAAACGACCCTCAGCTAGAAACCGGAGGCTCTGACATTTTATGTGGCGCAGCCCCTTGCTCCACCCGCTAGGAAGGCACCACATAGGGTCAGGGAAACTGGCGCCAAGTTTACCAAGAGGAGGCCCGAGGCAGCCGGACAGAAGTGTTGGTAAGAAAGGCCAGACAAAGGACACACAAAGGGGGTCCTGTGAAGCGCTCCAAAGTTATCTGGGAGTTGTCTGAGCCCCTCACCTGGTGAGCACAGTACGACGTGGGCAGCCGTTACCTGCAGACGTGGTCTGGATAATAAGAACTGTGAGTAAAGGCCCTGAACTGCATCACTGACTCCGTGTCGTTACTGCTGCTGCCCTGCACCATCACCCCCATCCTCCGCATACACTGCCCTGAGGCTATACTCCTCCCGTGGGGAGTTATGCTACGCTCTGCTGCACCCACAACACCAGCCTTAGCGGTCTGCCCTGTAGCGGCGGTTCACTCTGACCGCAATCCACGGGTGGCGTAGTCGGACATTTAAACATCAAAACCACATAAATAGTTCCGCCACTGGTTTGACCGCCCTGAGCCACGGAACCGGATCGCCGCCACGAAGACTACAACCACCAGCATCCACCAAAAAGGGTCCGGCTCCGGGTGTCCCAAGGCCCAGGGGGTGCGTCAGAACATTTTCATCACCTTTCACAATCACCAATGGGACAAGGCAGGGATGTCCTCTGTCCCCTCTCTTATACATCCTAGTGACGGAGCACCTGCTCTCATCAATTCGCCATAACCCCAATATTAGGTGGATTGAGGTGGGAGGCACCGAGTACAAGTGCTCTCTATTTGCTGATGATGTCCTAGTATATATCACTCAATCACATATATCCATCCCTGCTGTTATGGCTGAAATAGATCACTTTGTTACATGGTAAAATCTTAAAATCAATGCAGCGAAGTCTGAGGCCCTCGATGTCTCCCTCCCTAAATCCATATAGGATTCCATCCAGTCCAACTTTCCCTTTGCCTGGCCCTCACAGGGTATCAAATACTTAGGAATTCCTATTCATAGAGACCTCTCCCATCTATGTTATCTTAATTTTGGGCCCTTTATTGAAAAATTCCATACAGACCACGGTTGGCAAGTTAGAACTGTAAGATTCACTACGTGAACCACTGGTATTTTGTGGAAAAGCACATGTAAGATTCTGCAACAGTCTCTGCTGATACTCCTGCATGCGTGCATCCCTTTCTATGGCAGGAATAATTTCTGCAAATTTACTTTTGTACCGGGGATCTAACAGTGTGGCAACCCAGTAGTCAGGATTATTTCTAATTCTCACAATTCGAGGGTCATGTTGCAGGTAGTGCAGCAAGAAGGCACTCATGTGTGTTGCGCATCCAGGAGCACCAAGTCCCTGTTGTGTTGGTGGCGAGGTAACAATCATGCTTCCTTCCTCTGTCCTCTCCCCCCAACCTCGCACAACAGAAATGTGATCAAGGTCTCCCTCATCTGATGAGTCTTCCATCAGTTCGTCCTCCACTTCTTCCTGGGCTCCTGCACCTTCCTCACTAGTTTGGCTGCTACCATGCGCCCTGGTA
Source organism: Phyllobates terribilis (assembly GCF_046119375.1). Lineage (NCBI taxonomy): Eukaryota > Metazoa > Chordata > Amphibia > Anura > Dendrobatidae > Phyllobates > Phyllobates terribilis. The sequence goes on from NW_027362763.1 coordinate 569,985,219, forward strand.
AAATCATCTCCCCCACTCTCACATGCCTGCCGCCCTGGTGCTGCCGACCGTCTGGACCTTGCAGATGTTAGCCCTTCCGCATACAACTCCTCCTCCTCTACTTCCTCCACCTCCTCTTGTGCCACCACCTGACTCCGAATTCTGTTTAACATGTGCTCCAGCATGTAAATCACCGGAATAGTCATGCTGATAATGGCATCGTCAGCACTAAACATCTTCGTCGCCATTTCAAAACTGTGCAGAAGGGTGCATAGGTCCCTGATCTGAGACCACTCCTCCAGCGTGATTTGCCCCACCTCTGAATCTCGTTGGCCCAGGCTATACGTCAGAACGTATTGCACCAGGGCTTGTCGGTGCTGCCACAGTCGCTGCAACATGTGCAGAGTTGAATTCCACCGGGTAGGCACATCGCATTTTAGCCGGTGAAGTGGCAGGCCCAACGACTTCTGTAGAGATGTAAGTCGCTGAGCTGCGGGATGCGAACGGCGGAAGTGAGCACACAGCGACCGTGCCCTCTGCAGAAGGCCATCTAGTCTGGGATAGTGGACTAAAAATTGCTGGACAACCAGGTTCAACACGTGAGCCATACAAGGCACGTGTGTGACATTGCCCCGGCGAAGGGCCGCACCCAGGTTTGCAGCATTGTCGCACACGGCCTTCCCTGGTTTCAGGTCCAGTGGAGACAACCATTCATGAAATTGGTTCTCCAGAGCTGACCACAACTCCTCAGCTGTGTGACTCACATTTCCCAGACATTTCAATGTAAAAACCGCCTGATGACGTTGAGCCCTACTGCCAGCATAGTAAGGAGGTGTGCAGGATCCCTTCTGCGCAGTTAGAAAGCTTGTGGCATTACCAGACAGGCTTTGGGTGCAGGTGGAAGACCGAGAGGAGGTTGAGGAGGCAGAAGCAGTGGAGGAACTTTGACATAAAGAGGATTGACGCACAACTCCTGGGGACGGCAAGACTTGGACAGCAGCCCCTTGTCCTGTTGTCACCATAGTTACCCAGTGCCCAGTCAGCGACATGTAACGCCCCTGTCCATGCCTACTCGTCCAAGTGTCTGTGGTGAAATGCACCCTGTCACACACAGAGTTTCTCAAAGAAGCGGTGATGTTGTGTGCGACATGCTGGTGGAGCGCAGGCACACCTTTCTTTGAGAAGTAGTGCCGACTGGGCATCTGGTACTGGGGCACTGCGACGGACATAAGGTCTCGAAAATCCTCTGTGTCCACCAGGCGGAAAGGCAGCATTTCTGTAGCCAAGAGCTTGCAGATGGTGAAATTCAACCTCTTAGCTTTCTCATGGCTAGGAGGAAATGGTCTTTTACTTGTCCACATCTGAGGGACCGAGGGCTGGCTATTGTGCTTAGACGGGGTTGATAAGGGTGTCCCCGGCAAACTGCCGGTCTGTGAGGAAGATGCAGGCGGACATGTTAGGTTGCCTTGATCCAAAGGTGGTGCTATCGATGTCGGACAGCGCTCAACACCAGCTGGTGTTACCACCTCCAAAGAAAATGATGACCTGCCAATCACGCTGGCTGTTGCGGGTAAAGAGGTGGCAGGTCTGCACCCCAAAACAGGTGTGACTGCTGTCCCCCCACTCACAGAGGATGAAGAGGCCGCGGATGCACAAGATATGGCAGACGGAGATTGGCCCGGCCGGCTAGGCCGCATTGTAGCACACTGAGCTTCCCACTGCAACTTATGCTTCATGTCCATGTGCCGGTTCATGCATGAAGTACTCAAACTATGTATTTTTTGGCCTCTACTTAGCTTTTGCTGACAAATGTTACAGATAACACGAGTTGGGTCATCTTTATCGATCTGAAAAAATGCCCAGGCTATGCAAGGCTTAGCACCCATGCGACCTGAAGAGCCACCACGACTTGTGGTGAGAGGCAGAGTTGTGTTTGAGGATGCAGTTGTTGACGTGCTTCCAGTACTACGTCTCTGTCCAGGAAGGCGCAACCTGACCTCGTCGTCACTAGCATCTTCCTCCACCTCCTCTGCTGACCTCATCTCTTGGCTGACTGTGGGTTGACAGTAAGTGGGATCTCCGACCTCATCATCATCACCCTGTGCGTTATCACACCCGTCGTCCTCAGAGCCAACCTGTTCCTGCCCTGACAAAAAACTAAAGTTGTCGCTCCAATCAGGTATTTGAGTCTTATCATCGTCTTCCTCATTGTCTCGACCAACAGGAGTTACAGTTTGGGAATGAGGGTCTACATTATGGTCAGAACCTTCTGCGTCTGGTCCTGGATCCGACTCATAAAGATTCTGGGCATCAGTGCAGATCATTTCCTCGTCTGGATTCACAGAAGCGCTGGAGTCGACCTCTGATTCCCAGGCTATAGTATGAGTAAACAGCTCTGCAGACTCAACCATCTGTTCTACCTCATACTCAGACGGGCAGCTGGAGATTTGGGAGCTGTGAGGAAGCAAGTGCGATTTGGGTGACACCTTTGAGGACTGGAGTATTTGTGATGTTGAAGTTGATGTGGAGGAGAGCCCACTTAAAGGAGCACTTGATATCCGTTGAAGCACCTGCTGTTTTTGTGCCTCATCTGGAATTTGTAGCGATTGGCGTGGCCGTAAGAAAGGGTTCTTATCACATTGTCCGCTAAAAGAAGTAGACATTTTAGTTTGGCTGGAAGATGGTCTTTCTTCTGCAGATGTTACTGTTGCTTTAACACCTACCCCACGGACACAACCTTTTTTCCCCTTCCCAACACGCCTATTCCCCTTTCCACCAGCAGCAGGCCTTTTTCCACTCATTTTGGTGGTTAACTAATTCACAACTCTGGAGTTGTTTGCACAAAAAAACAATGGATGGTAACCGAGCAGAGCTGAGTGGCCAAACTGTGGTATTAGGCCAAAACTATTGGCTGGGTTAGATGCAGAAAAAAATTATTTTGAATTTGCAACCTGATGGAGGTCAGTATAGATGGACTAATACAAATAGTCCCACACACTGCTAGAAGCCCAAATATTTTTTCAGAGGTAGTGTAGATGCAGATAAAAATTATTTTTAATTTGCAACCTGATGGAGGTCAGTATAGATGGACTAATAGACCAAGTCCCACACACTGCTAGAAGCCCAAATATTTTTTCAGAGCTAGATGCAGAAAAAAATTATTTTTAATTTGCAACCTGATGGAGGTCAGTATAGATGGACTAATAGACCAAGTCCCACACACCGCTAGAAGCCCAACTATTTTTTCAGAGCTAGATGCAGTAAAAAATTATATTCAATTTGCAACCTGCTGGAGGTCAGTATAGAAGGACTAATAGAACAAGTCCCACACACTGCTAGAAGCCCAAATATTTTTTCAGAGCTAAATGAAGAAAAAAATTATTTTTAATTTGCAACCTGATGGAGGTCAGTATAGATGGACTAATAGACCAAGTCCCAAACACTGCTAGAAGCCCAAATATTTTTTCAGAGCTAGATGCAGAAAAAAAATATTTTTAATTTGCAACCTGATGGAGGTCAGTATAGATGGACTAATAGACCAAGTCCCACACACCGCTAGAAGCCCAACTATTTTTTCAGAGCTAGATGCAGTAAAAAATTGTATTCAATTTGCAACCTGCTGGAGGTCAGTATAGAAGGACTAATAGAACAAGTCCCACACACTGCTAGAAGCCCAAATATTTTTTCAGAGCTAAATGAAGAAAAAAATTATTTTTAATTTGCAACCTGATGGAGGTCAGTATAGATGGACTAATAGACCAAGTCCCAAACACTGCTAGAAGCCCAAATATTTTTTCAGAGCTAGATGCAGAAAAAAAATATTTTTAATTTGCAACCTGATGGAGGTCAGTATAGATGGACTAATAGACCAAGTCCCACACACCGCTAGAAGCCCAAATATTTTTTCAGAGCTAGATGCAGAAAAAAATTATTTTTAATTTGCAACCTGATGGAGGTCAGTATAGATGGACTAATAGACCAAGTCCCACACACTGCTAGAAGCCCAAATATTTTTTCAGAGCTAGATGCAGAAAAAAATTATTTTTAATTTGCAACCTGATGGAGGTCAGTATAGATGGACTAATAGACCAAGTCCCACACACCGCTAGAAGCCCAAATATTTTTTCAGAGCTAGATGCAGAAAAAAATTATTTTTAATTTGCAACCTGATGGAGGTCAGTATAGATGGACTAATAGACCAAGTCCCACACACTGCTAGAAGCCCAAATATTTTTTCAGAGCTAGATGCAGAAAAAAATTATTTTTAATTTGCAACCTGATGGAGGTCAGTATAGATGGACTAATAGACCAAGTCCCACACACTGCTAGAAGCCCAAATATTTTTTCAGAGCTAGATGCAGAAAAAAATTATTTTTAATTTGCAACCTGATGGAGGTCAGTATAGATGGACTAATAGACCAAGTCCCACACACCGCTAGAAGCCCAAATATTTTTTCAGAGCTAAATGAAGAAAAAAATTATTTTTAATTTGCAACCTGATGGAGGTCAGTATAGATGGACTAATAGACCAAGTCCCACACACTGCTAGAAGCCCAAATATTTTTTCAGAGCTAGATGCAGAAAAAAATTATATTCAGTTTGCAACCTGATGGAGGTCAGTATAGATGGACTAATAGAATGATGCTATGCCCAAAAGATTTTACTTCACTAGGTGCAGTAAAAAAATTGGTATTCTATACACAGGTGGTATATCTTGCAACACAGATAGGCTACTCCACTGACTAACACACTCTGCAATAGGCCAAAAAGGATTAGCTTTGCTAGATTCAGCCAAATGCTGTGAAAAAAACTTGCACAGCACTGGCACAGACCTGCCTGGCAAAAACTGATAGGAACTGATGTAACCTAGTCCTGAAAAGGACTCCAATTACAATTAGTCTTTACTCCCACAATCTATCTATTTAAGAGCACAGACCTGCCTGATAAAAGTCGTAGGAAATGCTGTAACCTAGTCCTTAAAAGGACTGCAATCACAACTATTCCCTACTCCCAAGCTATCTGTATATTTGTGCGAAAATTGGCTTGAAATTAACAAGGTATAGCGCACACAGCAACAGCGGTGCCGTCTAACACGCAGCTGCAGCAGTGAGAAAATGGTGGCGACGGGGAAAATGGCTTGGTCTTATAGGGCAAGGACATGTGACATACACTGCCAATCACACATGCCCTTGCTTGTGTGAAAAAAAGCATTTCGCTCCGTGTGTGCGCTGCTGATAGGCTGACAGATTGCACCTCCCCACTGCAAATGCGGGAAAGAGAAAAAAAAATGGAGATCTTCATTGTTCCTGCAGAGATCCATCCCCTGCCCCTCCCCCCGCCCCGCTGTACACTCAAACTGCGTATTAACATTAATTTTCATCATTACTGAGAAAAAATCCAGTTATGATTTTGGTGCACGAACAGTTATCGAACATAACCTCGAACAGCCGAATTTTTCTCAAATTGTTCGTGTTCGCCGACCGGCTCGAACACCGCCCAAAACAGCTCGAATTTGAGATTGGCGAACAGTTCGAGTAGAACAACGCTCATCTCTAGTTACACCCCTGCCTAGATTTCTGCGAACTCAATCAGATCCCGCTCCGGGACCTGTATCCTCTCCCTCTCATACCGGACTTCTTCAACCAGATGGTAGGTGCAAAATGGTTTTCTAAACTGGATCTCAGAGGGGCCTATAATCTCATTTGTATCAAAGAGGAGGATGAGAAGAAAACAGCCTTCAGTACACCTGAGGGACACTATGAGAACCTCGTGATGCCATTTGGGTTGACTAATGCTCCTGCCATCTTTCAACATTTTGTAAATTACATTTTTAGTCACTTGGCAGGTAGATTTGTTGCGATCTATCTTAATGACATATTCATTTATTAGCCTGACCTTGAGTCACATCAGGCATAAGTCAGGCAGGTCTTACAGATACAATAAATTATTTGCCAAACCAGAGAAATGTATGTTCTCGGTTGAGGAGATCCCTTTTCTGGGCTATGTTTTATCATCCACCGGTTTTCGCATGGATCTGGCAAAAGTCCGGGCCATACTGGATTGGGATTGTTCTGAGGACTTAAAGGCGTTACAAAGGTTTTTGGGTTTCGCCAACCACTAACGTAAGTTCATCAAAACTTTTCATTAATGGCCAAACCTCTGATGGATATGTCCATGAAAGGGACGGATTTTTCCAATGGTTCAGTTCAGCCAGGGAGGCATTTGATACCTTGATGGAGCGTTTTGCATCTGCGCCAATTCTCATACAGCCTAACGTCAGCCATTTATTGTAGAAGTTGACAAGTCTGAAGTGCAGGTGGGGGCTGTATTGTCTCAGGGTGCATCTCCTGACAAATGGTGTCTGAGTGCATATTTTTCTAAAAAACTGTCATCTGCTGAGAAAAACTATGACATTGGTAGCAGGGAACTCTTGGCAATCAAGTTGGCCTTTGAAGAGTGGCATCATTTCCTGGTCATGGTAATCACGGATCATAAGAATCTTGTATATCTAGAGTCTGTGAAACCCCTAGACAGGCAAGACGGGTGCTTTTCTTCACCAGATTTAACTATTTTGTTACATATAGACTGGAGAACAAGAACATTAAGGTGGTTGCCTTATCTCGTTGTTTTCCCTTGGGGTGGAGATAATTGTGAACCAGTTCCTGTACTACAAAAAGGGGTGGTTATTGTGTCTATATGCTCCGATCTTGAGAAGGAGGTTGTAGAGGCTCAGGGGGACGCTCCTGCTGCCTGTCCATTAGTTAAATTGTTTGTACCTGTGAATCTCCATCTGTGAGATTTAAGTGAACATCATGATTCCGTCTTGGCTGGACATCCTGGTAGTAAAGCCACCACAGATCTCCTTACTCTGTGTTTTTGGTGGTCAGGGGTGCATCAGGATGTTTGGGAGTATGTTGCCATATATTTATCCATCTGGGTCTCTCCAACCATTGATGTGTAGCACCCTGAGGATTCGGCTGCTACAGGGGTATTGCACCTCAACCCAGAGGTGTGATATTCCACTCCCGGGTAAGGATGGAGTGTGGAACTGAGCTCAGATAGACTGCATGCACTACATACATCCCATTCCAGAGGAGCAGGCCGACGGCACTCCCACTTAGAAATGTGCAGGTGCGACCGAGCCTGTTCCTGGCTGGAGTGGGAGGGGGGAGGAACATCCCATGTAGTGTAGGGGCAGATAGGGGGAGCAGTCTGGGTAGTGGTAGGAGCTCATTGGGTGCTGGTCACCTGAGCTCACACATAGAGGGATATATAAGGAGGGCACCAACTAGGATCAGGGTCAGACGCAGAGAGTAAGTCAGATGCAGAGGACAAGCCTGCAGAAAGAAACAACAGCCCTGGAGAGAGAGTGGAGTAAAGAAGGAGACCCAGAGGGGGACAAAGAAGGGACCCAAGAACCCAAATAAGAACACCGGGTGAGGAGTCAGCAGAAGGGTACCGGAACCCAAGCTGGTGGGGGTAAAGACATTCCCCAGCCAGAGACCGGAGACCGTGGGCAGAGTCTGTCACGGTCACCCACTACATTCACCCTGAAGGCACACCACATGGAGGGTCAGGGAACCTGAGGCCAAAGGTTGCCCAACAGAAGGCCCGAGGGAGCTGGATTTAGGTGAATCACTGGTGGGGACGGCTGAAGGAAGGACAGAGGGAGAGCTCAGGGCCACGCTCCGGACTTGTTTGGGGGTTGGCCGGATCCAGGACCTGGTGGACGCAGCACGGCTCGGGAGGTCACTTGGAGCTAGAGTGACCAGGAACATCTGCAGTAAGTAAAGACCCTTAACTGCACTACCCGAGTCTGTCATCATTACCGGCTGCACCGCACCACCACAACCCCCATCCTCTGCGCCTGTCCCCTCTGAGGCTATACCCCTCCCGTTGGGGGTTATCCCACCAAGCTGCGCATCCACCATCAGCCTCAGCGGACCCTGCTGCAGCGGCGGCCACAGTGACCGCATCACAACGGGTGGCGTAGTCGACACAACGAACTTTAATAACATCAGTAAAGACTGCCACATAACCCTGAGCTTGACGCCCTGGGCACGGGACCGGGTCACAGCCGCTCGGAGACTACAACCCCCCCCATCTGATCCGGTGCCGGGTATTCCCCTCAAAACGGAATATGTCCCAGGGGGCGCGTCAACTTTGGCGTAGTCGGCAGGATTACGTGCCCGCAACACCCGGGTACTGCGTGCCTGAAGAAAAGTGCAAGTTTACCTCAGAAAGAAGTCTCCCGCCGGTTCCGGAGGGTCCACGCCATCGGACTCCATCACCAGTCGTTTCCCGCCGATTGTCCGCCATTTCCAGCTTGTTCCCGCCATCTGCAGAGTTTCCCGCCACTGGGAAGCGATTCCCGCCAAAACCGCAGATTTCCCGCCTTGGAAGAGCAGCGGACGCCATTATGGGCGTGCCAAAGGAGGGTAGGAGGCCACCTCCCATCGTGGGCCAGGACAGAAAATGGCGCCAAAAGTGGAAACCGCCCCCACCAACAGAGACTGTGATGCTGGAGGTGTCTGTCAGCGTGAAAGAACTACCCCTGGAGCTGACAGTCACCGAGTTGCCCCGGGACCGCCCTCGAAGTGGGAGGAGACGAAAGAAAAGAGCAAAGATGGGTGTCGCTTGGAGCAGTCTAGAACGAGCGCACCCGGAGGCGAGGTGTCCAGAGCAAGAGCACCCGGAGTCGAGGAGAGAAAGAGTAGACCCGGGAATGGAGCGGCAGCAGAGCAGCACCGGCCCGCTGGCCAGGAGCCTGCAGAAGGAAGAAGGAGGAGAGCAGAGCAGCACCGGCCCGCTGGCCAGGAGCCTGCCGGAAGAAGAGCAGAGCAGCACCGACCCGATGGTCAGGAGCCTGCTAGAGTCAACAACCCCGCTAGGCTTAGCGGAGATCCTGGCGCAGCTTCCCCGAGATCGGGAGTGCGCGCGGAGTGCCCTGGAGGGCCTCGCGGGAAGGATGGCCCGAGTGCAGAGGGAGATCCTGGCGGAGTGGGGCCGGGAGATGGCCCAGCAAGCTGGAATCCGCCCACGGAACCCGCTCCCTTGGAAGAAGACACCGACTACCTCTGCGGATGACGCGGGAGGACCCAAGGCCGGAGACGGCGCAGAAGAGGGAGCGAGACGTATGGCAGCAGGTAAGGGGGATGCCTATACCCCATACCGGAAGACCACCCACCTGCCCCAGCTCCCCGTCGCAGAGCCCGAAAGTCCCCCTGCCGTACCCGAGACCGCCATGACACCGCCACCGACTAGGCCCCGACCAGAAGCCGCCGTCGCGACCCCAGTGACGTCACGCGTCGTGACCCGGAGCGTGGCGCAGGAAGAAGAGCCTCCGGCCTGGTCACAGGGCCTAGCGTTTCCGGGCGCCGCATCCAAAGCAGAGCCATCTACCTCCGCGGAGCCTCCGGCCTGGTCGCAAGGCCAGGTAACCCAGGGCGCCGCCGTCCTAACGGTGCCCTTCACCTTCCAGGTGCCCCAGGCCTGGCCGCAAGGCCTGGGCAACCCGGGCGCCATCACCACCGCGCCCGCGCCCGTAATACCAAGGGTGCCACACCTGGGGGAGGACCTCTTCGGCCAGCTCACATGGCCGGACGGGCGGCCCTTCATCTGGCCCGAAGGGTACCCTGAGCTAGAGCGACAGCAAAGACTAGGGCCCTTGTGTGAGCCCCTGATCCCGGCTCCAAAGCCCGTGACTCGGGTCTCGCCTCCACTCGAGGAAGCCCAGTTCGTGTGGGACCCCACGGGAGAAGATTTGATGGGGTTCACCGGAGAGACTCGGGCAGCTGCAGCAGAGCGTACCGAGTGTTGCCGTCAACAGCTGGAAGAGTTCAAGAGAGAGCGGGAGGAGAGGCGGGCCAGAGAGCAATGGGCCCGGACCCGCAGCGCGGAGCAAAAGAGCCGGACCAGAAGGGACCCCCGTGCAGCAGATCGTCCCCGTACCATCGGGACGGTAATAAAGTTTAATGCGCAGCATGGGTGGGGCTTCATAAAGGACCAGAACACCATGGGTGACGTCTTCGTTACCCGACGGGATGTCGAGTCTCACCTGCCAGAGGGTCACAAAGGCCGTGACCTCTACGTCGGTGACGAGGTAACGTTCACCCGGCACAAGTGTGCCAAGGGACCTTACGCCCTCCACGTGCATCGCCTGACAGAGGAGGAGTTGCGGTGTAGGGAGGAAGAGCCAGAAGACCCGGACGGGTTCAAGGCTAGGAGGTACTACGATTAAGAACAGTAGTAAAGAAAAACTGTATATAGTTACCCGTCGGGGTACACAAGAAACCGTGGCTGCTTTAACGTTTAGTCCCCGTTGGGACCAGTGAACAGTTTAACCCGTGTGTCCCTTACCCAAACCAGGCTGAGGACTGTGAGCAGCCATCCCTTTCCCTTACCTGGCCGGGGACTGAGAACGGCCAAAACTTCCCTGTACATAGTTGCGCTTCCTAAGGCGCCCCCTACTGGTTTTATGAGAAACTGCTTTTCAAAAGACTGTCGCACTTTACCTGGTCACGAGTTGCACGGTGACCAGAGGAGGAAGAAAGAAAAAGACGACGAGAAAGTTTTATATATATATGTTTTATGTGTTTTACATGTTTATAAAAATTTGTATGTTTGGTGTTTTTGTCTTTGCAGCCCGAGGACGTGCTGTGATTTACCAGGGGGGAATGTAGCACCCTGAGGATTCGGCTGCTACAGGGGTATTGCACCTCAACCCAGAGGTGTGATATTCCACTCCCGGGTAAGGATGGAGTGTGGAACTGAGCTCAGATAGACTGCATGCACTACATACATCCCATTCCAGAGGAGCAGGCCGACGGCACTCCCACTTAGAAATGTGCAGGTGCGACCGAGCCTGTTCCTGGCTGGAGTGGGAGGGGGGAGGAACATCCCATGTAGTGTAGGGGCAGATAGGGGGAGCAGTCTGGGTAGTGGTAGGAGCTCATTGGGTGCTGGTCACCTGAGCTCACACATAGAGGGATATATAAGGAGGGCACCAACTAGGATCAGGGTCAGACGCAGAGAGTAAGTCAGATGCAGAGGACAAGCCTGCAGAAAGAAACAACAGCCCTGGAGAGAGAGTGGAGTAAAGAAGGAGACCCAGAGGGGGACAAAGAAGGGACCCAAGAACCCAAATAAGAACACCGGGTGAGGAGTCAGCAGAAGGGTACCGGAACCCAAGCTGGTGGGGGTAAAGACATTCCCCAGCCAGAGACCGGAGACCGTGGGCAGAGTCTGTCACGGTCACCCACTACATTCACCCTGAAGGCACACCACATGGAGGGTCAGGGAACCTGAGGCCAAAGGTTGCCCAACAGAAGGCCCGAGGGAGCTGGATTTAGGTGAATCACTGGTGGGGACGGCTGAAGGAAGGACAGAGGGAGAGCTCAGGGCCACGCTCCGGACTTGTTTGGGGGTTGGCCGGATCCAGGACCTGGTGGACGCAGCACGGCTCGGGAGGTCACTTGGAGCTAGAGTGACCAGGAACATCTGCAGTAAGTAAAGACCCTTAACTGCACTACCCGAGTCTGTCATCATTACCGGCTGCACCGCACCACCACAACCCCCATCCTCTGCGCCTGTCCCCTCTGAGGCTATACCCCTCCCGTTGGGGGTTATCCCACCAAGCTGCGCATCCACCATCAGCCTCAGCGGACCCTGCTGCAGCGGCGGCCACAGTGACCGCATCACAACGGGTGGCGTAGTCGACACAACGAACTTTAATAACATCAGTAAAGACTGCCACATAACCCTGAGCTTGACGCCCTGGGCACGGGACCGGGTCACAGCCGCTCGGAGACTACAACCCCCCCCCATCTGATCCGGTGCCGGGTATTCCCCTCAAAACGGAATATGTCCCAGGGGGCGCGTCAGATGATTCGCAGTATACTTTGGACTCATTTATTGGTAGATTTCATCACTGATCTACCCATGTCTGCAGGTAATACTGTAATTTTGGTGGTGGTGGACAGATTCAATATGATGTCACATTTTATTGCGCTTCCTGCTTTACCTAACGCCAAGACTTTGGCACAAATTTTCATCAGAAAGATTGTAAAATTACACGGGATTCCTACTGATATTGTTTCTGACCGGGGGGGGGGGGCAATTTATTTCTAAATTTTGGAAGGCGTGTTGCGCTCGTTTGGGGATCCATCTGTCATTTTCTTCAGCATTTCATCCACAGTCTAATGAGCAAACTGAACGTGTTAACCAGAATCTTGAGACTTACCTTAGGTGTTTTGTGTCTAGCTGAATTTGCGGTGAATATCCATTGTTATGAGTCTACTGTCATGTCCCTGTTCTTTGGGCATACAGGTTTCATCCTTAGTTCAACTCTTTTAATAAAGATCAGTCTTCAGGAATACCTGAAGAGGAATGATTTTCATCAATTTTCCAAATCACCCGCGGCAGTTAAAGGCTCATGATGGTTGATTAAATCAGCCATCATCTGCTGGGGAAGATGTGGGCTTGGAATGTGAGCCCGCATTAAAGGCAGGGACACGACACATGATGGACATGTACGTCATATGTTGTGAAGGGGTTAAAGCTTTTAATTTGATAACCAAAAATAAGAGAATTGGAAAGTCTGTCTTCACTGAATACAGATTTTACCTCAGAATTGAGAATTTTGATAATGACTGATCAATTTATGCAGAGAAATAATCAGATTTTTCTGATATGATATATTACAAAGTTGCTTATTTTCATGTGTACTACTGATTTATGAAATAAAAATGAAAACATTGGTTACACTTTGTCTTTTTGAGTCTTTATAATGAATCTTAGGAATCCCTGAGTATGTATTCTTGTATTGCATAGATTTGTTGGGTCTACTACTCTGGGATCAATGCAGACTCTTAGTGCAAAAATAGTCTCAGGTCAGTCCCCAAATGCAAAGATTTTACCATGTTCTCACTGTTTTCTGATTTGAATGGCTTTTTCAGTGCTTTTATATTGACACCTATCTTTAGTGTAGGTTAATAATATTAGATCATAGAGGTCCGACAAAATACACCCCCACTGTTCCGCTGTTATACCATCTAGTGGCGTCCAGATGTAAACAGTATACAGAATTGATCCCCACAGCTCCATGCACTGTATGGTGGCTACTGCCATGTACTGAAGATCATCTTCTATTAAAAAGAAGAGTAGCTGAACTGCAGTATGCTTTGGTGCTCTGTTTGGCACACTATTTCCATCTGATTGCCATCTGAAGGTGATAACAGTCGATTATTATTATTATTATTTATTTTTAGAGCACCATTGATTCCATGGTGCTGTGCATGTAAAAGGGTTTACATACAAAATACAAATATAAATTACAATGAACCAAATAACAGTGACAAACTGATTAAGAGGGGAGAGGACCCTGCTCTCTAGGGCTTACAGTCAACAGGGTAATGGGTTAAGATACAGGCTGGGAAGTTGCAATAGCTCTGGTGGTGGTGAGGTGACAGTGTTGTTATTGTAAGCTGTAAGATTTCTTGAAGATATAGGTTTTTAAGTTCTGTTTGACGGTTCCAAATGTTAAAGACAATCATACGTTTTGGGGCATGTAATTCCAGAAGATTGGGTATGCTCGAGAGACATCTTTAAGGCGATTGGGTGAGGAACGTACAAGAGTGGGGGAGAGAAGAAGGTCTTGTGAGAACCGGAGATTATGCGAGGAAAAATATTGGGAGATTAGTTTGGAGATATATGGTTGAGACAGATTATGGATGGTTTTGTAGGTCACTGTTGGTAGATAAAACTGTATCCATTGAGAAATTGTGAGCCAATGAAGAGATTTTCAGAGCGGAGAGTCGGAGGAGTAGCGAGGAGAGAGGTGGATTAATCAGGCAACAGAATTAAGGATGGACTGAAGAGGTGCGAGAGTGTTGGTTAGGAGGCCAGAGAGGAGGAAATTACTGTAGTCGAGGTGGGAGATGATGAGGACATGATGCGGGTTGAGGAAGGGAAAAAATATTTTAATATTTTTGAGTTGGAGTTGGCAGGAGGTGGTAAAAGCTTGGATATGTGGTTTGAAGGACAGGGCAAAGTCAAGGTTTACTGAGAGGCAGTGTACTTCCGGTACAGGGGAAAGCATGATGTATAGTGATAGATAGGTCTGGTAGGGAAGTTCAGTGAGATGGTGAGATGGCGAAAAGATGATTAGTTTGGTTTTGTCCACATACGGTTTCAGAAAGTATGAGGAAAAGAAGGAGTATATTGCTGATGGATACTCTGGGAGTCTGCACAGCAGAAAGCTGACGTCTGGGCCAGAAAGGAAGATTTTAGCGTCATCAGCATAGAGATGATACTGCAAGCCAAGGGACTTTAGGGGTTGTCCCAGGAAGTTGTCCTAGCTGATCATTGATGATGTGTGTAAAGTTTTGCAGAAATCAATGGTGCTATATAAGCAAGTAAAATAAATAAAATCATTGAGGTTGTATCCTGGTCTTCCAGCTTATCCGTGTCTTTCTACAGGTCATCTGCTATGAAAAAACCTGGGAGTCTGAACTGAAACGTAAATTGATGTGCATGCAAAATGTAAATGCATGTTCACACAAGGCCACTAGACAGAGAAAAACCAAAAGCAAGCAAAATACCCAAATGGAAGTAAATGGATAAATCGCACAGTGCAAAAATAATGATAAATAATAAAGGGTATTTAGTTAACTTAATTTTGATCAAAATAATGTAAAAGCCATCCCACAACGTCACGGTAACCCTTATGGGACAGTCCTAACTATAATATTAAAACCTTACCATTTGTCAAGTGACATACATATGTGTGTTGTGTAGTGTAAGTACAATAAATTACTTAGTGATCACAGTTTTACCTGGTTTGCAGCATGCTCTGGTCCTCTTCTCACTCTTGTGACTGAAATTTTGACTTACCGGATCACATTGGGGTTTATTACATGTGAGTCAGAAGTTTCTTTTACAATGTCAGTATAGGTAGCCTTAGGCCATGGCCCCACTATCAGTATTTGGTCACTATTCGGTCAGTATTTTTTCTCAGGAGTGGGAGCCAAAACCAGATGAGGATCAATCAGATAAAGAAACAAGTGCATCAATTCTGCATTTATCTCCCACTCCTGGTTTAGTCTCCCACTCCGGAGAAAAAACACTGACCGAATACTGACCAAATACTGATAGTGGGGCTGTGGCCTTATTCTGATTCTCCATAGACCTACATTATAAGGGCTCGCTCCCACTTGCGATGAAATCGGACGAATGCAATCCGATAAAAAATCGAATTGCATTCAGACCAATGTTATTCTATGATTCTGTGTTCATCTGCGATTTTTTATTCAGCTTGGATTGGATCGCAATCGGACTGTAAAAAAATCGCAGCATGTAATCGCAAACCGGATCGCATTCAGAATTCAGCAGTAAAAACCAATGGATGAGATTTTAAATCGGACGGCACTCAAGTAATCTGAATGCCATGCGATTTTGTAGTAACATGCTCCAATGTCCCAGGAAATTGCATCACAATCTTACAAAAAACGGATGTAAATAGCATCACATACGCTGAGAGTAGGAAAAAAAAATGCTGAATCGCATTTTAATCGCAGAAGAATCAGAAACAAAATCACAGAACACTCGTCCGACTCTCCTGCATCAAAATCAGACCGATTTTAAATTCGCTAGTGTGTCTCCGGCCTAAAAGTGACTTCTGGTTCACACATAAATACCAGTGCCATCTGGCGATTCAGAATTTCAGTCACTTGATTGAGAAAAGGACCGGAGCGTTGCAGGAGACCGGGGAAGACGGCGATTGGTGAGTATTTTATTGGCGCTACACTACACATGTATTTAAAGGTCTAGTAAATAAAACATTTCTGGGGAGTGCTTCATTAACCCCTTCATCATTTTGGGTTTTTGCATTTTTGCATTTTCATTTTTTGCTCCCCTTCTTCCCAAAGCCATAACTTTTTTATTTTTTCGTCAATATGACCTTGCGAGGGATTGTTTTTTACGGGACAAGTACTTTTGAACAACACTATTGAATTAGCCATATCATGTACTGGAAAATGGGAAAGAAATTCCAAGTGCGGTGAAACTGCAAAAAAAGTGCAATTCCACAATTTTTAAATTTTTTTTACCATGTTCACTAAATGCTAAAATTGACGTGCGATTATGATTTTCCAAGTCATTACAAGTTTGTAGATACCAAACATGTATAGTTTCTTTTTATTTATATAGTGCAAAAAAAATCCAAAAGTTGCAAAAAAAAAAAAAAAAAATGGTGCCATTTTTCGAGACCCGTAGTGTCTCCATTTTTCAGGATCTGGGGCCGGGTGAGGGCTTATTTTTTGTGCGCCAATCTAACATCTTTATTGATACCATTTTGGGATAGATACAATGTTTTGATCGCCTATTGTTGCATTTTATTGCAATGTTGCGGCGACCAAAAAAACTTAATACTGCCGTTTTGATTTTTTTCTCGTTATGCCGTTTACTGAACTGATTAGTTATTTTTATATTTTGATAGATCTGAACCCAGCAATTCCAAATCTGTGTATTTTTGATTTTTTTTATTATTTTATTTTGAATGGGGTGAAAGGTGGTTGATTTGAACTTTTATATGTTTTCATTTTTTTAAATATTTTTTAAAAACTTTTTTTTACTTTTTACATGCTTCAGTAGTCTCCATAAGAAACTTGAAGCTGCAATCTTCTGATTGCTTGTGTTACACATAGCAGGGCTTCAGCCCTGCTATGTGCAACCAAAATGCTCATCTGCTATGAGTGCCGGCCACTGGGCAGCACTCACAGCAGTTCGGCAATGACAACCACAGGGGTCTCCTGCAGATCCCGGGTTGTCATGCCAACCCATTTGCGCCCTGTGACCATGTGACTGGGGAGTCAATGGGCGAAGCTAATGATGCACTTCCGACTTGATCATGTCAAACACCGCTGTCAGAGATTGACAGCGGCATTTAACAAGTTAACAGCAGCGGGTGTATCGCTATTCTACCCTTGGCTGTTAGGGGCACATGTCAGCTGAGGCAATCAGTTGTTATGTGCCTGAAAAGGTGCGGGCTCAGTGCTGGAACCTGTGGCGCGCCCCCAGAGCCGTGGGGTACTCGGCAGCCGGGCCTATGGATGCTGGTGGGGGATATCACTGTGGCTGGCCCGGTCCGTGGCCCAGGGTGGTCAACAAAAAGGGGAATTACTTATAGGGGATTTGTAAAGTTCGTGACGCCACATGTGGAATGCGGCTAAAGGGAGCCGCCGCTGCGGAGCAGTCCTCTGGAGCTGGTGTTACTGCAGCAGGGAGGGTGTGGCTCTCCATAGGAAGAGATAGCTCCAGGGCAGTGTAGGGAAATGGATGGTGGTACAGGTGAGAGACGGCCAGGATGGCTCAGGGAGAAATGACAGACACTCACACGGGGGTTCGCTTCGGTATCTTTTCTGGTGTAGTTGCAGGTATGGTCCAGGGTACTCGTTACGAAGGGTGCACTTCTGGACTCTCCCCAGTGAGCGGGTATAGGGCCTCCTGATCCGTTGCTTCCACTTGCTAAGCTTCTGACCTGCCTGGAGCTAGGCCTGGCTTAATTACTGTCTCTCTCTCTCTTGCGCCTGCTGACCTAGTGGTAGGGCCTTCTCTTGGAGATCACTCTCCCTGGATGCTGGGGCCTCTGTGACTCCTAGCCCTGGTACGGTAGTCAGCGTTGGTCGACCTGGGACTTGTAGTCCTCCAGGTATCCGGTGGTCCCTACTCGGTATAAAGGGACCCGGTAGGTGCGGACCCGGGGTCCGTTGTATAGTTCGGGGTGAGCCTGGTACGGTCCTCTGCCCCCTTGTTACTTCTCCTCTCCTCTCGCCTTCGGCCACACTCAGGGCCCTCACTAGGCTTCAAATCATGCTGTAGGCCTTGGCTCACCTAAGCACAGCAGCCAGCGTGCTGCCTCTTCACTGGTCTAAGTGCCAGCACACTCTCTCTAGCTTAACTCACAGAGAGACTGACTAACTGCCTAGCTCCACCCTCCATATATATATCCCTAACGGGCTCCCTCTGCTGGTATGAGGTGGAAGGGTGGAGGTGTTTGTATGTAATGAGGGCCTCTTGTGGAGAAGTCCATCCATGTACCCTTCTGGGTTCTGTGGCACCTGTGCGTAGCAGGGCGCCACATTCCCCCCTAGTACAATTCAGTACTCCTGGACTGAAGCATTTTTAAAACAGGTTATAACAATAACATCAACATTTCTTCCCTTTATGGGAGGCACTTTTCTTGAACGTTACAGGTGAACATTATTAACACAATAAATATATATAAAACAATTTCAGAGTTTTCCAAGTAAATGGTGTCCATCTCACCGGTAAGATGCAAATTTAGCAGCATGAGTGACCTGTCCGTAAACCCTCAACGTAGGCCCTGTGCCTCAAACAGGGGGAGGCGACCTGTGACGTATATATAAAATCATAGGTTTCAAAGGGGTTAATATGTCTGTGATTATGAATCACAAACACAAACAGTCCAATACTGTCTCAGAAAGATTAATTATTGTGCTAGCAATGTGTATGAAAATATCCAAATAATGTTAAAAAACACAATGCTTATGGGCCTCTGGAAACATTTTACCTAATGAAATGCAGAATGGCAACAATATAATTTTGAACACAAAGAAATCAATCTGGTATAGCATGGGTTACATCATTCTTGGCAAAGCAACTTTGCTAAAAACCCACACTATGTACACCAGCTGTTCTGTTACTCCTTCATATCAAAATTCACTAAATTGTCTGTTGAATTACAATTGTTATTATTTACACCTCTCATACCATGTACAGTATACAATGTACGTATATAGCAATGAAGCATTTAGTAGATAAACCACTACTTCACCTCACACTTCAGCACTTGGTGGTCCCACCATTTGAGTTTGGTAGTCTATTGATTTTTGATTGAATTGTTGATACTGCTAGCTACTTCCACTTGAAAATATTGGGATATATAGTTGACAAGCGTAATTGTAGTTGACCAGTGGCAAATATGGCATCCTATGTTTATGCCACATTTAGGTTTTGGCTACATGGTAATGACCGTGACTCATATCGCCTGTCCAGAGTTCCCTAGGGGTCTCTCACTCGGTGTTGCACGGTTAGTGTCGAATGCCAAGATCCGTCCAGTAACATTGACTCTGGGGGCCACTGTTCAGCTACATGCAAATATTATATTACTCTCAAATTTGCCTATTCTTCTAGATTATAATAAATTAGGTAATTTGATAAATGTATAAGATGCAGCCTTTACCTCTATATAGTGAATCAAGTGTATTTTTGCCAACTACTGCTTATGTGATTGGGGGGGTACCTTCAGCTGTTTTCCAGCTAGTCTAAGCCTACTGAAGGTACTGGACTAACCAATTTGCATGAAGGCCAACCGCATCAAATTTTTGGTTACTTGTGTGTTGCAGTTGACGCGCCCCCTGGGCCGTGGGGTACTCGGTGCCGGGCCGGTCGTTGCTAGGGGAGATGTCACAGTGGCGGTGACCCGGTCCGTGACCCAGGGCGGTCAGGAAAAAGGGGGATTTTGTAGTTTTTATGTATAAAGTTCGTGATGCCACCTGTGGTATGCGGCTATAGGAGCCGCCGCTGCGGAGCAGGTCCTCTGGAGCTGGTGTTTAATGCAGCCGAGTTGGTTTGGCTCTCCACAGGTAGAGCTTAGCTCCAGGGCAGCGTAGAGATGTTGTAGATGTTATAGCTGATGCTGGGCGTTGTAGTGCAGGGGTGATGGTGCAGCAGCAATAATGGACAGAGGCAGTGGGATGCAGTCTTCAGGGTTTTTACTCATGGTTGTTGCAATCCAAGTTTCAGGTACCAGTGTAACTTCCCTCGTCGTGCTGCTTTTACTCAGGGAGGGGTTCAGCCAACCCTCAGATATCTCCGGAGTACTTAGCGGGACCCCCTTCTGTGTGTTCTCTTTGTCTCTGGCCGTCTTCCTACACCTCACACCTAGTGTCCCAATCCAGTAACCGCGAGCCTTGTCGGGCGACGTCTGTCCCGTCACCTGGGTCCTCTATGGCTACCTTCTTGGTGAGACTGATATGGACTGTTGGCTGCAGGACTTAAAATACTGCAGCCTCTGGTTTCTAGTTGAGTCTTAAAGTACTCCGCCAGTTGAGGGACCGGTCCCCTTTGTGCGGCCTGACCCCTCCACCTCCTGGTAGATTCGGGCATACGGGTGACCTTCAGCACTGCCCGTACCCCTGGGGTCTCCTCCTCGTTTCTCCTGGAGCCTTCTCCTGCTCCTCTCTCTCTCTCTCCAGTTCTGGGCCTCTCACCAGGCCCTCCTCCTGAGCAGAACTCCTGCAGAGCTCCTGCTCCCTTCAACTCCACTGACTGACTGGCTGCTCTGACTGGATTCCCCTCCCACAATCTACTTCCTCCACCCACACCCACTACATAGCTCCACCCTTCAGCTAGGGACCAGGGACTGTGCTCTCCCATAGGAGCAATCTCGCCCTTCCCCCACTGAAGTGGAATGTGTTGGATGCAGGTGTTAGGGTCCCGGGCAGTACTCCTTCCTTACCTGAGAGTGAGATACCACACCTTTGGGTGAGATGCAGTATCTCTGTGGCGACCGAACCCTCAGGGGCGCCACACAGTCCCAGTACCCTGGAGGGTGGGTGCAACTCCATTTACTTGTATTGTGCTGGGATGTAGTAGGTATGCAGACTTGCAACTGTCCCCGTGCAAGTCCTTGTCCCAGGGCAGTGTTCAATTGTACCTCCCCCATTCCTTGCAATGCAAGCGCAAGTATGCAGTCTGCCACCCACCTACCCCCAGGCTGCAATACCATACTGCTAGCTTGCTTGCACTTGAAATTGGGCCTTTTAGGCATGTGGAGGCAGACCTGGTATCCATACTAAGTCCCCAGCTGCCCAGCGGCCGGGTGTCCACGCTCGTTCCCCAGCCGCCAGGGGGTGGCCGGGTGTCCATACTCGGTCCCCAGTCGCCCCACGGCCGGGTGCCCACACACGGGCCCCAGCCACCTGGGGGCGGCCGGGTGTCCATAAACAGTCCCCAGCCGCCCTTATTTCTCCTGGGAACTTCCCCCAGACTTTTCTTAGCCTGGCCTGCTTTAGGGCAGCATTGGATGAGCCCAACAGAGAACCAGACTCCTCCAGTGGGCCCTGGCTTCTCCATCAGGGGAGTGCCAAGGTGAGGAGCATGATGATGATGATAGAAGTTAGCATCTGCTTTGTTTTCTTGGAATGCAAGCGTAAGTGTGCAACCTGCCACCCACCCACCCCCAGGATGCAATACCATACTCCTAGCTTGAAATTTGGCCTTTTAGGCATGTGGAGGCAGACGCCGGCCACCATGTCATGGCTGCGTCGGTGGCCTGGTATCCATACTCAGTCCCCAGCCGCCCCGCGGCCGGGTGTCCACGCTCATTCCCCAGCAGCCAGGGGGCGGCCGGGTGTCCCACACACTGTCCCCAGCCGTCTGGGGGCAGCTGCGTGTCCATAAATGGTCCCCAGCTGCCCCTATTTGAAGGACAGCCTAACCACAAACACGTGGAAAAGTGAACGTGGCCAGGGATGGTCCATCTGACTGACGCCTTTACACTGGGTTAATATTGTGGAAGCCGGGACACAGTTGGACACTGGGATGCAACACGTCCTCCACACATAGAGGATTGCAGGTCTTGGGTCAATCAGGCTTCAACACAAAGTTCAGAAGGTAGACAGCAGCAGTGGTCGGCCTCCTACACAACGAGTAAATTCTTCATGATCATGAGGCCATCCATCTCCTTAGCTTTCTGTTCCTTGGAATGCAAGCGCATGTATGTAGTAGCGGCTAGGCCTGAGGTGGTCAGCGTTTTGGCGCATATCCTACCTCTTCCGAGGATTGCTGCATGTTTTCCTGCTACTATCCCAGTTCTATGACTCCCGTTAAAACAAAGCTTCAGGTAATGAATGATGGATGAGATGGTGGCAAAGGAGAAAGAGCAGGAGGAACAGGGATCAATATCAGGCCAGTCAACCACACATGTCTTGTAGGATATCTTTCTGTACCAAAAGGAGCGGTTCGGCTACACAGTTATAGGGCATACAGTGAGTGCAATGCCTACCAAAAATTTTGAGGCACTCCGATGCCCCTTGGAAGTGACATGGAGGTCAGAGGGCCTTAACTAAACCGTTTTTTCCATTTATAGCAACTGGGTCTCCTGTACACTGTTGGCCTAAGCAGTGAATGGAAGGCTTTCCAAAAATTATGAGGAACTGCAATGCCCCTTGAAACAGACGTGGATTACAGCATACTAAAAACCTTCTACCCATTATTGGGGAGTGGGTCTCCCATAGTGTTCGCCTATGCATTGAAAAGCAAAAGCTGACTAAAATTAGGAGGAAATGCAATGCCCGTTGTAAGAGTCGTGGAGGTTAGAGGTAATTAAAAACAACATTTCAATGCCCCTTGGAAGAGCTGTGGAGTTCAGAGTGGTTTAACAAGACGGTTTTAATGCCCCTTGGAAAAGTGGTGGAGGTCGCAGTAGCTTAACAAGACAGTTTTAATGCCCCTTGAAAGAGACGTGGAGGTCTCAGTAGCTTAACAAGACGGTTATAATGCCCCTTGGAAGAATGGTGGAGGTTGCAGTGGAATAAAAAGACAAAATCAATGCCCCTTGGAAAAGTGGTGGAGGTCGCAGTAGCTTAACAAGACAGTTTTAATGCCCCTTGGAAGAGAAGTGGAGGTCTCAGTAGCTTAACAAGACGGTTATAATGCCCCTTGGAAGAATGGTGGAGGTCGCAGTGGAATAAAAAGACAAAATCAATGCCCCTTGGAAAATTGGTGGAGGTCGCAGTAGCTTAACAGGACAGTTTTAATGCCCCTTGGAAAAGTGGTGGAAGTCGCAGTAGCTTAACAAGACGGTTTTAATGCCCCTTGGAAGAGACGTGGAGGTCGCAGTAGCTTAACAAGATGGTTTTAATGCCCCTGGGAAGAATGGTGGAGGTCGCAGTGGAATAAAAAGACAATATCAATGCCCCTTGAAAGAGTGGTGGAGGTCGCAGTAGCTTAGCAAGACGGTTTTAATGCCCCTTGGAAGAGACGTGAAGGTCGCAGTAGCTTAACAAGATGGTTTTAATGCCCCTTGGAAAAGTGGTGGAGGTCGCAGTAGCTTAACAATATGGTTTTAATGCCCCTTGGAAGAGACGTGGAGGTCGCAGTAACTTAACAAGACGGTTTTAATGCCCCTTGGAAGAATGGTGGAGGTCGCAGTGGAATAAAAAGACAATATCAATGCCCCTTGTAAGAGTGGTGGAGGTCGCAGTAGCTTAACAAGATGGTTTTAATGCCCCTTGGAAGAGACGTGGAGGTCGCAGTAGCTTAACAAGATGGTTTTAATGCCCCTTGGAAAAGTGGTGGAGGTCGCAGTAGCTTAAAAAGACGGTTTTAAAGCCCCTTGGAGAAGTGGTGGAGGTAGCAGTAGCTAAACAAGATGGTTTTAATGCCCCTTGGAAGAGACGTGGAGGTCGCAGTGGAGTAAAAAGACAATATCAATGCTCCTTGGAAGAGTGGTGGAGGTCGCAGTAGCTTAACAGGACGGTTTTAATGCCCCTTGGAAAAGTGGTGGAGGTCGCAGTAGCTTAACAAGACAGTTTTAATGCCCCTTGGAAGAGAAGTGGAGGTCTCAGTAGCTTAACAAGATGGTTATAATGCCCCTTGGAAGAATGGTGGAGGTTGCAGTGGAATAAAAAGACAAAATCAATGCCCCTTGGAAAAGTGGTGGAGGTCGCAGTAGCTTAACAAGACAGTTTTAATGCCCCTTGGAAGAGAAGTGGAGGTCTCAGTAGCTTAACAAGACGGTTATAATGCCCCTTGGAAGAATGGTGGAGGTCGCAGTGGAATAAAAAGACAAAATCAATGCCCCTTGGAAAATTGGTGGAGGTCGCAGTAGCTTAACAGGACGGTTTTAATGCCCCTTGGAAAAGTGGTGGAAGTCGCAGTAGCTTAACAAGACGGTTTTAATGCCCCTTGGAAGAGACGTGGAGGTCGCAGTAGCTTAACAAGATGGTTTTAATGCCCCTGGGAAGAATGGTGGAGGTCGCAGTGGAATAAAAAGACAATATCAATGCCCCTTGAAAGAGTGGTGGAGGTCGCAGTAGCTTAGCAAGACGGTTTTAATGCCCCTTGGAAGAGACGTGAAGGTCGCAGTAGCTTAACAAGATGGTTTTAATGCCCCTTGGAAAAGTGGTGGAGGTCGCAGTAGCTTAACAAGACGGTTTTAATGCCCCTTGGAAGAGACGTGGAGGTCGCAGTAGCTTAACAAGACGGTTTTAATGCCCCTTGGAAGAATGGTGGAGGTCGCAGTGGAATAAAAAGACAATATCAATGCCCCTTGTAAGAGTGGTGGAGGTCGCAGTAGCTTAACAAGATGGTTTTAATGCCCCTTGGAAGGGACTTGGAGGTCGCAGTAGCTTAACAAGACGGTTTTAATGCCCCTTGGAAAAGTGGTGGAGGTCGCAGTAGCTTAAAAAGACGGTTTTAAAGCCCCTTGGAAAAGTGGTGGAGGTCGCAGTAGCTAAACAAGATGGTTTTAATGCCCCTTGGAAGAGACGTGGAGGTCGCAGTGGAGTAAAAAGACAATATCAATGCTCCTTGGAAGAGTGGTGGAGGTCGCAGTAGCTTAACAGGACGGTTTTAATGCCCCTTGGAAAAGTGGTGGAGGTCGCAGTAGCTTAACAAGACGGTTTTAATGCCCCTTGGAAGAGACGTGGAGGTCGCAGTAGCTTAACAAGACGGTTTTAATGCCCCTTGGAAAAATGGTGGAGGCCGCAGTGGAATAAAAAGACAATATCAATGCCCCTTGAAAGAGTGGTGGAGGCCGCAGTAGCTTAACAAGACTGTTTTAATGCCCCTTGGAAGAGATGTGGAGGTCGCAGTAGCTTAACTAGACGGTTTTAAAGCCCCTTGGAAGAATGGTGGAGGTCACTGTAGCTTAACAATATGGTTTTAATGCCCCTTGGAAAAGTGGTGGAGGTCGCAGTAGCTTAACAAGACTGTTTTAATGCCCCTTGGAAGAGACGTGGAGGTCACAGCAGCTTAACAAGACGGTTTTAATGCCCTTTGGAAGAATGGTGGAGGTCGCAGTAGCTTAACAAGACGGTTTTAATGCCCCTTGGAAGAGACGTGGAGGTCACAGTAGCTTAACAAAACAATTTTAATGCCCCTTACAAGAGCCATGCAGTACAGCATATTAAAAACCTTATTCCCATTATTGGGGACTGGGTCTCCCATAGTCTTTGCCTATGCCTTCCAAGCAAAAGCTGCCAAAAATTAGGACGGAGGAACTTGCAATGCTGGCAACACAGACCACGGTCACCCTGGTGGTATAGTGGTGGTGGAGGCTGAGGATAAGGAGAAGAGCAAAAAACAGCCGAAATGAGGAAGCGTATACCCATGTGTGGGTGTGAAGCGGTGCATGGGAATACACCTCCCGAAATAACACAGTGGATTTGACTTTATGTTACTCTGCTGTCATTTGGTGGTGTTGAGAAGTCTGGTCCAATCCAGCCCTTGTTCATTTTGATAAGGGTCAGCTTGTCAGCATTGTCAGTTGACAGGTGAGTGGGCTTATCAGTTATAATTCCCCCAGCGGCACTAAAAACACGAGGTCAGAGGGCCTTAACTAAACCGTTTTTTCCATTTATAGCACCTGGGTCTCCTGTACACTGTTGGCCTAAGCAGTGAATGGAAGGCTTTCCAAAAATTATGAGGAACTGCAATGCCCCTTGAAACAGACGTGGATTGCAGCATACTAAAAACCTTCTACCCATTATTGGGGAGTGGGTCTCCCATAGTGTTCGCCTATGCATTGAAAAGCAAAAGCTGACTAAAATTAGGAGGAAATGCAATGCCCGTTGTAAGAGTCGTGGAGGTTAGAGGTAATTAAAAACAACATTCTAATGCCCCTTGGAAGAGCTGTGGAGTTCAGAGTGGTTTAACAAGACGGTTTTAATGCCCCTTGGAAAAGTGGTGGAGGTCGCAGTAGCTTAACAAGACGGTTTTAATGCCCCTTGGAAGAAACGTGGAGGTCGCAGTAGCTTAACAAGACGGTTATAATGCCCCTTGGAAGAATGGTGGAGGTCGCAGTGGAATAAAAAGACAAAATCAATGCCCCTTGGAAAATTGGTGGAGGTCGTAGTAGCTTAACAGGACGGTTTTAATGCCCCTTGGAAAAGTGGCGGAAGTCGCAGTAGCTTAACAAGACGGTTTTAATGCCCCTTGGAAGAGATGTGGAGGTCGCAGTACCTTAACAAGACTGTTTTAAAGCCCCTTGGAAGAATGGTGGAGGTCGCAGTAGCTTAACAATACGGTTTTAACGCCCCTTGGAAAAGTGGTGGAGGTCGCAGTAGCTTAACAAGACGGTTTTAATGCCCCTTGGAAGAGACGTGGAGGTCACAGCAGCTTAACAAGACGGTTTTAATGCCCCTTGGAAGAATGGTGGAGGTCGCAGTAGCTTAACAAGATGGTTTTAAAGCCCCTTGGAAGAATGGTGGAGGTCGCAGTAGCTTAACAATACGGTTTTAATGCCCCTTGGAAAAGTGGTGGAGGTCGCAGTAGCTTAACAAGACGGTTTTAATGCCCCTTGGAAGAGACGTGGAGGTCACAGCAGCTTAACAAGACGGTTTTAATGCCCCTTGGAAGAATGGTGGAGGTTGCAGTAGCTTAACAAGATGGTTTTAATGCCCCTTGGAAGAGACGTGGAGGTCGCAGTAGCTTAACAAGATGGTTTTAATGCCCCTTGGAAGAGACGTGGAGGTTGCAGTAGCTTAACAAAACAATTTTAATGCCCCTTACAAGAGCCATGCAGTGCAGCATATTAAAAACATTATTCCCATTATTGGGGAGTGGGTCTCCCATAGTCTTTGCCTATGCCTTCCAAGCAAAAGCTGCCAAAAATTAGGACGGAGGAACTTGCAATGCTGGCACCCTGGTGGTATAGTGGTGGTGGAGGCTGAGGATAAGGAGAAGAAGATTAAACAGCCGAAATGAGGAAGCGTATACCCATGTGTGGGTGTGAAGCGGTGCATGTGAATACACCTCCCGAAATAACACAGTGGATTTGACTTTATGTTACTCTGCTGTCATTTGGTGGTGATGAGAAGTCTGGCCCAATCCAGCCCTTGTTCATTTTGATAAGGGTCAGCTTGTCAGCATTGTCAGTTGACAGGCGAGTGCGCTTATCAGTTATAATTCCCCCAGCGGCACTAAAAACACGCTCCGATAACACGCTAGCGGCAGGGCAGGCCAGGACCTCCAAGGCGTACAGAGAGAGTTCATTCCAAGTGTCCAGCTTGGATACCCAATAATTAAAAGGCACAGAGGAATCACGGAGGACGCTGGTACGGTCGGCAAGGTACTCCCTCACCATCTTTTGAAACTTTCCACTCCTTGTGAGAGTACCCCGCGCCTCAGGGTCTGTAAGCTGGGCGGGTCTCAGAAAACTGTCCCAGAATGTTGACAGTGTTCCCCTGCCTCTGCTGGATTGGAGTTGCGTCTCTCTCGCCTGTACGCCTTGGTTGGTCAACGAACTGTGACCTCTGCCGCTAGCGTGTTCAGATGGGAATTTTTTTTAACAGTTCTGCAGCAAGGGCCTTCTGGTACTGCCACATTTTTGTAGACCTCTCCACCTCAGGAATAAGAGAGTGAAAGTTCTCATTGTAGCGGGGTCTGAAAAAGTCACCAACCAGTAATGACTGTCACCCAACATTTTGACAACACGAGAGTCACGGTTAAGTCAGCGCAGCATAAAGTCAGCCATGCGTGCCATACTGGTAACGGGCAAGACTTCCGTGTCCTCACCAAGATGAAGACTGACCATGCTCTCCTCCTCCTCCTCCTCCTCCCCCCTGTCCTCAGGCCACCCACGCTGAACCGACTGTATGACAGTTGTTCAGGTACTACCGTCTACAGCACATGATACCAGCTCCTGTTCTTCCTCCTCCTTCTCCTCCTCTCCCTCATTGTCCCCCAATGCACGTTGGGATGAGATGAGGCTGGGCTGTGTGTAATTGCCCATTATGGCTTCTTGATCCATCTCATCATACTCTGGCTGCAATGCCTCCTCTTTAATTCTCTGCAGAGAGCGTTGCAAAAGACAGACAAGTGGGATGCTGACGCTAATGATGGCGTCATCGCCACTCACCATCTTGGAGGACTCCTCAAAGTTTTTCAGGATGGTACATATGTCAGACATCCAGGTCCACTCCTGAGGTCTTATGTGTGGAGTCTGACCTGAATATCGACGGCCTTGTTGCAGCTGGTACTCCACAACTGCTCTCTTCTGCTCACAAATCCTTTGCAACATGTGGAGTGTAGAGTTCCAACATGTGGGGACATCACACACCAGTCGGTGTTCCGGAAGCTGCAAACGCTGCTGCAACACAGCAAGGGCGGCGGAAGCTGTAGTCGACTTCCGAAAATGAGCTGACAGGAGGCGTACTTTGACGAGCAGATCTGGCAACTCGGGGTACGATTTAAGAAACTGCTGAACCACGAGGTTAAGCACATGAGCCAGGCATGGTACGTGTGTGATCTCGCATCGCCTCAGAGCCGCCACCAGGTTAAGGCCATTGTCACACACGACCATGCCTGGATGTAGGTTCAGCGGTCTCAGCCACAGATCTGCCTGCTCTTTCACAGCTGTCCACAACTCACAAGCAGTGTGAGGTTTATCACCTAAGCTTATGAGTTTCAGCACAGCCTGTTGCCGCTTGGCTGAGGCAGTACTGCAGTGCTTCCAGCTTGTAACTGATGTGGTGATATCTGAGATGGAAGCTGAACATGAGGAGGAGGATGATGCGCAGGAGCTGTACACTGTGGGGGCAACTCTGACTGACATAGGGCCCGCAATCCTCGGTGTGGGGAGGATGTGTTCCGTCCCAAGATCCGACTGGGTCCCGGCTTCCACTATGTTTACCCAGTGTGCCGTCAGGGAGATGTACAGTCCCTGGCCACAAGCACTTGTCCACGTGTCCGTTGTCAGTTGGACTCTACCAGTAACTGCGTTGCTGAGGGCACGGCAGTTGTTTTGGGACACGTGCTTGTGTAGTGCGGGGATGGCACACTGGGCCAAATAGTGTCGGCTGGGGACTGAGTATCGAGGGACGGCCACCGCCATAAGGTTGCGGAAGGATTCCATCTCCACCAGCCTAAAAGGCAGCATTTCCAACGCAAGCAGTCGTGAAATGTGTGAATTTAGGACTGTGGCCTATGGGGCGTTGGCTGCGAATTTGCGCTTACGTTCAAAGCTCTGGGATATGGACAATTGAACGCTGTGGTGGGACGTGGATGTTGATGCTGTTTCTTGAGAAACTGCTAAAACAAGTGAAGACTGAGTTTGCATGCAGTATGGACAGGGGATTGCCTTGCACGCACAACAGGGGGTTCTATTACACGCACAACAGCGGAAGAAGCAGTGGTGACACCCGCTGACACTGGTCGTGGACCCTGGGGTTCGCCCCACAAAGTCTGGTGCTTTGCTGCCATGTGCCTGATCATGCTGGTGGTGGTCAGGCTGGTAGTTTTGTCACCCCTGCTGATGCGGGCATGGCAGGTGGTACAAATGGCCTTTTTTGGGTTATCATCAGAGTCTTTAAAAAAATTCCAGACTCTGGAAGACCTACCGCTTGTACTGGCAACGTCCCTCGTGTTGGTGTTACGGGGAACTGTTGCCCACCTTCTGTGTGCGGCCACCACACTGCTTCTTCCTGCCTGTTGGGGTACTCTGCCTCCCTCCCCCTGTGTGCTGCTGGCTTCGCTCTGCGTGTGCTCCTGCCACGTTGGGTCAGTTACTATATCATCCATCACCTCCTCCTCTTCCACTTGCGCACCACGATCCTCCTCCTCCTCACTTCCTGGCAATTGTGTCTCGTCATCGTCCACCTCTTGTGACAAATTGCCAGCATCGACTTCCTGTGGCCGTGGCTGTTCAAATATTTGGGCATCGCTACATGGGATCTCCTCTTCCACCACTTCAAGTGGAGCAGGCGAGGGGCACAAATATGGAAATGGACCAGTGAACAGCTCTTCAGAGTGTCCAACTGTGGGATCAGTTGCTGTCTGACGACACTCGGCATGGTGGGAGGAAGGAGCATCAGGGTGAGGAGGGGTATGCGGTCGAGACTCACGGTTACTAAAATTTGACCGTGTGGAAGACAGACCGGAGGTGGTGGTGCCCAGGTAACTGGAAGTATTATCGGCTATCCAACTAATAACCTGTTCACACTGATCAGTTCGCAATACTGGTGTTGTAGTGTGCTTCCCTAGTAATTCGGTCAAGAAGTGGGAGCGAGAAGATGTGGCTGTTGGTTGTGGCACATTTTCACCTTGGCCACGGCCCCATCCTCTACACGCACCATCACCAGAATGTCCAGTTCCACGTCCATTGCCACGCGCCGTGCCCATTGTAATTGAAGTAAAATAGCTCGCACTATCAATGGAAAAGGGTAAGAAAAAGGAGATTAGAACCGTGGAAGAGGAAAACCACAGTTCTATTTCTGTGGCCTACACCAGACTCTTTTAAACAGATATATTTGTGTCTGAACAGTCAGGGAGACAGTATTACTGTTTTTTTTTACGGAAAAAATGCCAAAAGCAGGATAATACAGAGATTTGACCCGTGGAACTTCAAAACCACAGTTCTAGTTATCTGGCCTACACCAGACTCTTTTAAGCAGATATATTTGTGTCTGAACAGTCAGGGAGACAGTATTACTGTTTTTTTTTACGGAAAAAATGCCAAAAGCAGGATAATACAGAGATTTGACCCGTGGAACTTCAAAACCACAGTTCTAGTTATCTGGCCTACACCATACTCTTTTAAACAGATATATTTGTGTCTGAACAGTCAGGGAGACACTATTACTGTTTTTTTTTTGCGGAAAAAATGCCAAAAGCAGGATAATACAGAGATTTGAACCGTGGAACTGCAAAACCACAGTTCTATTTCTCTGGCCTACACCAGACTCTTTTAAACAGATATATTTGTGTCTGAACAGTCAGGGAGACACTATTACTGTTTTTTTTTACGGAAAAAATGCCAAAAGCAGGATAATACAGAGATTTGAACCGTGGAACTGCAAAACCACAGTTTTATTTCTCTGGCCTACACCAGACTTTTTTAAACAGATATATTTGTGTCTGAACAGTCAGGGAGACACTATTACTGTTTTTTTTATGGAAAAAATGTCAAAAGCAGGATAATACTGAGATTTGACCCGTGGAACTGCAAAACCACAGTTCTAGCTATCTGGCCTAACCAGACTCTTTTAAACAGATATATTGGTGTCTGAACAGTCACAGACACACTCAATTTTTTTTTTTTTTTGGGGGGGGATACCAAAAGGTTAATAAGACGCGTATTTGTACAGTCTGACTGAGGAAAAAAAAATACAGGATTTAGATGAGAAAAAAAAGGATTTTTCCTGGCCCCTGAGACCGGGGGATAAGTCTAGCAATTTGACCAACGGAGTACACAGGACTGTAATGCAGCGTTTGCTGGTATAACCACTGCGTCTCCTATACAGCCTGCCTGATATCTGGGATGGATATTAATAGCAAAAAGAACTTCGGCACTCCATACATGAAAATATAAGAAATATTGTATCTAGACTAATGTCATTTTGAAAAATGAAGGTTTTTTGCGCATAATTTGGCCAATTTATGTGCGCCCATCAACCACGACAAGGTCACCTTCGTATGATGGGAAACTACGCTATGCTACCACTGGATATGCCACTCTTGGGCTGTAAGCCTGTATGGACAATATGTCTCTGCTTGGGCTTTTAACCTACAATGTATGGGCTGGTAGAGCTAGTTAAAACCACCTGTGACTGAATGGGAGGGACACATGGTCAGAAAAAAGGCTGTCAAACTTCTAATAGTGTGAACACGTACCTGCTGCAATGCTCCAGGAGCGGGATCCCAAAAATGATTAATAGAAAAAAAGAGAGGGGTCGCTCACTGGTCTATTCGGGTGCTCTGAAGAAAAGAGTAATCTCAATAGCAAAAAGAACTTCGGCACTCCATACATGAAAATATAAGAAATATTGTATCTAGACTAATGTCATTTTGAAAAATGAAGGTTTTTTGCGCATAATTTGGCCAATTTATGTGTGCCCATCAACCATAACAAGGTCACCTTTTTGCTATTGAGATTACTCTTTTCTTCAGAGCACCCGAATAGACCAGTGAGCGACCCCTCTCTTTTTTTCTAATAATCATTTTTGGGATCCCGCTCCTGGAGCATTGCAGCAGGTACGTGTTCACACTATTAGAAGTTTGACAGCCTTTTTTCGGACCATGTGTCCCTCCCATTCAGTCACAGGTGGTTTTAACTAGCTCTACCAGCCCATACATTGTAGGTTAAAAGCCCAAGCAGAGACATATTGTCCATACAGGCTTACAGCCCAAGAGTGGCATATCCAGTGGTAGCATAGCGTAGTTTCCCATCATACGAAGGTGACCTTGTCGTGGTTGATGGGCACACAAAAATTGGCCAAATTATGCGCAAAAAACCTTCATTTTTCAAAATGACATTAGTCTAGATACAATATTTCTTATATTTTCATGTATGGAGTGCCGAAGTTCTTTTTGCTATTGAGATTACTCTTTTCTTCAGAGCACCCGAATAGACCAGTGAGCGACCCCTCTCTTTTTTTCTATTAATCATTTTTGGGATCCCGCTCCTGGAGCATTGCAGCAGGTACGTGTTCTCACTATTAGAAGTTTGACAGCCTTTTTTCTGACCATGTGTCCCTCCCATTCAGTCACAGGTGGTTTTAACTAGCTCTACCAGCCCATACATTGTAGGTTAAAAGCCCAAGCAGAGACATATTGTCCATACAGGCTTACAGCCCAAGAGTGGCATATCCAGTGGTAGCATAGCGTAGTTTCCCATCATACGAAGGTGACCTTGTCGTGGGATGGATATTAGTCCTGAGTAGTGTTGAGCCACCCCCGTAGTGTTCGAGTTCGGTTCGGTTCGTCGAACACCCGTGTGTTCTCCGAACTGTTCGTCGAACTGTTCGTCGAACACCTTCGAACACCGTTAAAACCAAAGGCAGGCAAACAAAAACACATAGAAACACATAGAAAACACCTTCAAAGGTGTCCAAAAGCTGACAAACTGCTCAGAAGACACAACTAACACATGGAAAAGTGACAAGTACATATAGTCATGCGAAAAGAAAAGAGGTGGAGGAGTAAAAGGAGGGGGAGACACAGATATACGCATGTCATGCCCTTCTAAAATCCAAAAAGTGAGAAGCCGAGACGGCCAGTCCGCTCCTGCCCGTGCCACCTCCGTGTCGCCGGGTTTGTGCCAGAGCCGCGGTGAACCCTGACGGCCAGCCCCCCTCTCCCAATACTGGTGCCTGTCCGCTGGTGGGTCGAGAGAGCCCCCCTGTGGTGGAGGCAGCTCTAAGCATTTTAATTTAAATTGTCCCTCTAATTTGAATGAATACACTTTAAATCCATTTACAAGGATCTATTGGAGGGCAAGTCTCATGCCAGCAGCCGCGTAATTCCAGCTCCAGTAGCGTCCACTAAAGCTGCTGCAGTTAAAAAGCTTTTATAAGGATCGAGCTCGGCTGTCCACCGCAAGGCATCCTAGTGCCAGTCCCAGCCCCTATGCCTTGGGGTGCCTCCTGATGCTCTTCACTGAGTATCCCGTGGTCCCGAAGCATTTCCTTTGAAAAAATTAAGTGTCCAAACTACAGGTGGTGTAGCTTGCTTAACAGCCGGGATAATCCGCTGACTAGCAGACACTGCTACTAGGCACAAAGTATTTCCTGGGCTAGATGCAGTTAAAAATTTGTAAGTAGATACTCTCGTTGGATGCTGAGAAAGCATTCCATAGAGTCTCCTGGCACGCCATATATGATTCTCTTAAAAAGCTTGGGGTAGGGGTCTAGGGGACCCTTTTATAGCCAAAATCACGGCCCTGTATCACAATACGTCACCTAGGCTGAAGATAAATGGAACTGTAGCACCGAGGGCTCGGTTGCTACAGACGTATTGCACCTCACCCAGAGGTGTGATATCTCACTCTCAGATAAGGATGGAGTGTGGATCAGGACCCGACACCTGCATGCATTACACCACATTGCCGTGGGGCAGGGCGACCAATATGCCCCTGAGATGGGCACGACAGTCCCTGTCCCTGGCTGGAGTGGGGGGAGGGAACACTGAGGAAGGGGAACCCTGCAGTGCAGGAACAGGGAGGAAGCAGTTCCTGGGTGCATTGAGAAGGGAGTATAAAAGGTGGGCACCATCTTAGTTCAGTGCAGAGAAGTCTGAGCAGAAGTGGCAGGGAGCAGGGGCTCTGCATGAGCTCTGCTCCGGAGGCGGGCCTAGTAACAGAGGCCCAGGCCTGCAAGAGGGAGAAGGAAGGAAGAGGAGCGGAGAAGGCTCCAGGAACGAGGAATGAAGGGATCCCAGTGGTGCGGACAGGCGAGTCGCCACCGCACGCCCGAATCCACCTGCGTGGAGGGGTCAGGCCAAAGGGGGAGACCGGTCCCCGAACTAGTGGAGGCAGGAAACGACCCTCAGCTAGAAACCGGAGGCTCTGACATTTTATGTGGCGCAGCCCCTTGCTCCACCCGCTAGGAAGGCACCACATAGGGTCAGGGAAACTGGCGCCAAGTTTACCAAGAGGAGGCCCGAGGCAGCCGGACAGAAGTGTTGGTAAGAAAGGCCAGACAAAGGACACACAAAGGGGGTCCTGTGAAGCGCTCCAAAGTTATCTGGGAGTTGTCTGAGCCCCTCACCTGGTGAGCACAGTACGACGTGGGCAGCCGTTACCTGCAGACGTGGTCTGGATAATAAGAACTGTGAGTAAAGGCCCTGAACTGCATCACTGACTCCGTGTCGTTACTGCTGCTGCCCTGCACCATCACCCCCATCCTCCGCATACACTGCCCTGAGGCTATACTCCTCCCGTGGGGAGTTATGCTACGCTCTGCTGCACCCACAACACCAGCCTTAGCGGTCTGCCCTGTAGCGGCGGTTCACTCTGACCGCAATCCACGGGTGGCGTAGTCGGACATTTAAACATCAAAACCACATAAATAGATCCGCCACTGGTTTGACCGCCCTGAGCCACGGAACCGGATCGCCGCCACGAAGACTACAACCACCAGCATCCACCAAAAAGGGTCCGGCTCCGGGTGTCCCAAGGCCCAGGGGGTGCGTCAGAACATTTTCATCACCTTTCACAATCACCAATGGGACAAGGCAGGGATGTCCTCTGTCCCCTCTCTTATACATCCTAGTGACGGAGCACCTGCTCTCATCAATTCGCCATAACCCCAATATTAGGTGGATTGAGGTGGGAGGCACCGAGTACAAGTGCTCTCTATTTGCTGATGATGTCCTAGTATATATCACTCAATCACATATATCCATCCCTGCTGTTATGGCTGAAATAGATCACTTTGTTACATGGTAAAATTTTAAAATCAATGCAGCGAAGTCTGAGGCCCTCGATGTCTCCCTCCCTAAATCCATATAGGATTCCATCCAGTCCAACTTTCCCTTTGCCTGGCCCTCACAGGGTATCAAATACTTAGGAATTCCTATTCATAGAGACCTCTCCCATCTATGTTATCTTAATTTTGGGCCCTTTATTGAACAATTCCATACAGACCACGGTTGGCAAGTTAGAACTGTAAGATTCACTACGTGAACCACTGGTGTTTTGTGGAAAAGCACATGTACACCGCGTTCCAAATTATTATGCAAAAAGTGTTTAGGAGTGATAAGGGAAGAATTTGTTTGTTTGTCAGTTAAACTCATTGATGGTGATGTGTGTCAGGGCTCTTTATATCACTGTAAGCAATTGCAGACACCTGTGCTAATTAGTTTGGCAGGTGTGTCCAATGAAAGGCAAGACTACTTAAGAAGGCTCTCTCACATTATTAAGCAGCCTACATTTTCTGCCAAAATGGGAAAGAAAAAGGATGTGTCGGCTGCTGAGAAGCAACAAATTGTGGAGTGTTTAGGTCAAGGCATGACTACAATCAACTTTGTGCGATGATCAGGATGAAGTGTCTTGGCAATCAAGAAGTATGTAGCTGATTCACAGTACACACGTGTGCGTGCTGATAAGGGCAAATTGAGGACTCTTTCCTACAGGCAATTACGTCAGGTTGAAAGAGCAGCGGCAAAAAAGCCTTGTCATAGCAGCAGACAAGTTTTTGAAGCTGCTTGTGCCTCCAACGTCCCCCGAACAACAAGATACAGGGTCCTTCAGAGGTTTGCAGCTGTGCATACGCCATCCTGTCGACCTCCTCTATCCACTTCACACAAGCAGAAACGGCTCCAGTGGGCCAAACATTACATGAAGACTGATTTCAAAACTGTTTTGTTCACGGATGAGTGCCGTGCAGCGCTCGATGGTCCAGATGAATGGAGTGGAGGATGGCTGGTTGATGGACACCCCACGCAAACACGGCTACAGCGCCAACAAGGAGGAGGTGGAGTAATGTTTTGGGCTGGAATCATGGGGAGAGAGATTGTCGGCCCCTTTAGGATCCCTGAAGGCGCTAAAGATGAACTCCATAATGTATGTGGATTTTCTCAAACAGCACTTCCTGCCATGGTTCAAGAAGAAGAACCGTGTATTTCACAGCAAGATCATTTTTCTGCATGATAATGCACCATCTCATGCTGCACATAAAACATCTGCATCTCTGGCTGATATGGGCATAAAAGGGGACAAACTTATGGTGTGACCCCCATGCTCCCCTGACCTCTACCCCATTCAGAACCTTTGGAGCATCATTAAAAGGAGTGTCTATGATGGCGGGAGGCAGTTTACATCTAAGCAACAGCTCTGGGAGGGTATTCTGTCCTCATGCAAAACAATTGAAGCAGAAACCATCCAAAACCTGACAAATTCAATGGACGAGAGAGTTCAGAAGCTCCTTTCGAACAAGGGGTCCTATGTGAAAATGTAACATCACCTAGAATAAAGTTTTGAGTTGAAAACTGTTTGATTTCAGTTTCTAACAACCTGCTAATGCTTATAATTTCAAAAATGACCATTTTTTTGGTCTTTATTAAAATGAAAAGGTTGATCGAAAAGTTTGGGGGATCTAAGAGTGTGGCAACCCAGTAGTCATGATTACTTCGAATTCTGACAATATGAGGGTCATGCTGCAGGTAGTGCAGCAAGAAGGCACTTATGTGTCTTGCGCATCTCGGAGCCCCAAAATTATTTTCCGGGCTAGATGCAGCTAAAAATTATTTTTAATTTTAAATCTGGTGAAGCTTATTATAGATGGCCTAATAGGATCAGTGCTGCACACTGCTACAAAGCCCAAATTATTTTCCAGTCAAGATACAGATAAACATGATTAGTAATTTGAAAGCTTAAAACGGTTGGTAGGGTGATTTTAACCAATCATCAAGCTTTTACTCTCCCCAGGATGACACAGGGGTAGAAAAGTCGTTTCGGATCCATGATTTCTTCATCTTTATGAACGTGAGTCTGTCTACATTATCAGTGGAGAGCCGCGTGCGCTTATCTGTCAGCACACCACCAGCAGCGCTGAACACACGTTCAGACAGAACGCTGGCTGCGGGGCATGACAAGATCTCCAAGGCGTAAGTGGCTAGCTCCGGCCATTTATCCAGATTGGAAGCCCAAAAAGAGCAAGGGTCCAGTGACACAGTCGTGGCTTCAATGTTTACTTGGAGATACTCCTGTACCATCGTCTCTAGGCGTTGACTATGTGTCAGACTTCTTGTCTCCTGTGGCCTTGCAAAGGATGGGCTAAAAAAGTGGTGAAATGATTCTGCAAAATTGATGTTACCAGCAGATACTGTGGTTCTGTTACGGTTTGAGTGCTGAACACTTGACGGTCCCACGGTTGGCAAGTTGGAACTGTGAGATTCACTACGTGCACCACTGGTATTTTGTGGAAAAGCACATGTAAGATTCTGCAACAGTCTCTGCTGATACTCCTGCATGCGTGCATCCCTTTCTATGGCAGGAATAATTTCTGCAAATTTACTTTTGTACCGGGGATCTAACAGTGTGGCAACCCAGTAGTCAGGATTATTTCTAATTCTCACAATTCGAGGGTCATGTTGCAGGTAGTGCAGCAAGAAGGCACTCATGTGTGTTGCGCATCCAGGAGCACCAAGTCCCTGTTGTGTTGGTGGCGAGGTAACAATCATGCTTCCTTCCTCTGTCCTCTACCCCCAACCTCGCACAACAGAAATGTGATCAAGGTCTCCCTCATCTGATGAGTCTTCCATCAGTTCGTCCTCCACTTCTTCCTGGGCTCCTGTACCTTCCTCACTAGTTTGGCTGCTACCATGCGCCCTGGTAAAATCATCTCCCCCACCCTCACATGCCTGCCGCCTTGGTGCTGCCGACCGTCTGGACCTTGCAGATGTTAGCCCTTCCGCATACAACTCCTCCTCCTCTACTTCCTCCACCTCCTCTTGTGCCACCACCTGACTCCGAATTCTGTTTAACATGTGCTCCAGCATGTAAATCACCGGAATAGTCATGCTGATAATGGCATCGTCAGCACTAAACATCTTCGTCGCCATTTCAAAACTGTGCAGAAGGGTGCATAGGTCCCTGATCTGAGACCACTCCTCCAGCGTGATTTGCCCCACCTCTGAATCTCGTTGGCCCAGGCTATACGTCAGAACGTATTGCACCAGGGCTTGTCGGTGCTGCCACAGTCGCTGCAACATGTGCAGAGTTGAATTCCACCGGGTAGGCACATCGCATTTTAGCCGGTGAAGTGGCAGGCCCAACGACTTCTGTAGAGATGTAAGTCGCTGAGCTGCGGGATGCGAACGGCGGAAGTGAGCACACAGCGACCGTGCCCTCTGCAGAAGGCCATCTAGTCTGGGATAGTGGGCTAAAAATTGCTGGACAACCAGGTTCAACACATGAGCCATACAAGGCACGTGTGTGACATTGCCCCGGCGAAGGGCCGCACCCAGGTTTGCAGCATTGTCGCACACGGCCTTCCCTGGTTTCAGGTCCAGTGGAGACAACCATTCATGAAATTGGTTCTCCAGAGCTGACCACAACTCCTCAGCTGTGTGACTCACATTTCCCAGACATTTCAATGTAAAAACCGCCTGATGACGTTGAGCCCTACTGCCAGCATAGTAAGGAGGTGTGCAGGATCCCTTATGCGCAGTTAGAAAGCTTGTGGCATGACCAGACAGGCTTTGGGTGCAGGTGGAAGACCGAGAGGAGGTTGAGGAGGCAGAAGCAGTGGAGGAACTTTGACATAAAGAGGATTGACGCACAACTCGTGGGGACGGCAAGACTTGGACAGCAGCCCCTTGTCCTGCTGTCACCATAGTTACCCAGTGCCCAGTCAGCGACATGTAACGCCCCTGTCCATGCCTACTCGTCCAAGTGTCTGTGGTGAAATGCACCCTGTCACACACAGAGTTTCTCAAAGAAGCGGTGATGTTGTGTGCGACATGCTGGTGGAGCGCAGGCACACCTTTCTTTGAGAAGTAGTGCCGACTGGGCATCTGGTACTGGGGCACTGCGACGGACATAAGGTCTCGAAAATCCTCTGTGTCCACCAGGCGGAAAGGCAGCATTTCTGTAGCCAAGAGCTTGCAGATGGTGAAATTCAACCTCTTAGCTTTCTCATGGCTAGGAGGAAATGGTCTTTTACTTGTCCACATCTGAGGGACCGAGGGCTGGCTATTGTGCTTAGACGGGGTTGATAAGGGTGTCCCCGGCAAACTGCCGGTCTGTGAGGAAGATGCAGGCGGACATGTTAGGTTGCCTTGATCCAAAGGTGGTGCTATCGATGTCGGACAGCGCTCAAGACCAGCTGGTGTTACCACCTCCAAAGAAAATGATGACCTGCCAATCACGCTGGCTGTTGCGGGTAAAGAGGTGGCAGGTCTGCGTCCCAAAACAGGTGTGACTGCTGTCCCCCCAGTCACAGAGGATGAAGAGGCCGCGGATGCACAAGATATGGCAGACGGTGGTTGGCCCGGCC
Source organism: Phyllobates terribilis (assembly GCF_046119375.1). Classification (NCBI taxonomy): domain Eukaryota; kingdom Metazoa; phylum Chordata; class Amphibia; order Anura; family Dendrobatidae; genus Phyllobates; species Phyllobates terribilis. The sequence goes on from NW_027362763.1 coordinate 570,025,220, forward strand.
GGCTAGGCCGCATTGTAGCACACTGAGCTTCCCACTGCAACTTATGCTTCATGTCCATGTGCCGGTTCATGCATGAAGTACTCAAACTATGTATTTTTTGGCCTCTACTTAGCTTTTGCTGACAAATGTTACAGATAACACGAGTTGGGTCATCTTTATCGATCTGAAAAAATGCCCAGGCTATGCAAGGCTTAGCACCCATGCGACCTGAAGAGCCACCACGACTTGTGGTGAGAGGCAGAGTTGTGTTTGAGGATGCAGTTGTTGACGTGCTTCCAGTACTACGTCTCTGTCCAGGAAGGCGCAACCTGACCTCGTCGTCACTAGCATCTTCCTCCACCTCCTCTGCTGACCTCATCCCTTGGCTGACTGTGGGTTGACAGTAAGTGGGATCTCCGACCTCATCATCATCACCCTGTGCGTTATCACACCCGTCGTCCTCAGAGCCAACCTGTTCCTGCCCTGACAAAAAACTAAAGTTGTCGCTCCAATCAGGTATTTGAGTCTTATCATCGTCTTCCTCATTGTCTCCACCAACAGGAGTTACAGTTTGGGAATGAGGGTCTACATTATGGTCAGAACCTTCTGCGTCTGGTCCTGGATCCGACTCATAAAGATTCTGGGCATCAGTGCAGATCATTTCCTCATCTGGATTCACAGAAGCGCTGGAGTCGACCTCTGATTCCCAGGCTATAGTATGAGTAAACAGCTCTGCAGACTCAACCATCTGTTCTACCTCATACTCAGACGGGCAGCTGGAGATTTGGGAGCTGTGAGGAAGCAAGTGCGATTTGGGTGACACCTTTGAGGACTGGAGTATTTGTGATGTTGAAGTTGATGTGGAGGAGAGCCCACTTAAAGGAGCACTTGATATCCGTTGAAGCACCTGCTGTTTTTGTGCCTCATCTGGAATTTGTAGCGATTGGCGTGGCCATAAGAAAGGGATCTTATCACATTGTCCGCTAAAAGAAGTAGACATTTTAGTTTGGCTGGAAGATGGTCTTTCTTCTGCACCTACCCCACGGACACAACCTTTTTTCCCCTTCCCAACACGCCTATTCCCCTTTCCACCAGCAGCAGGCCTTTTTCCACTCATTTTGGTGGTTAACTAATTCACAACTCTGGAGTTGTTTGCACAAAAAAACAATGGATGGTAACCGAGCAGAGCTGAGTGGCCAAACTGTGGTATTAGGCCAAAACTATTGGCTGGGTTAGATGCAGAAAAAAATTATTTTTAATTTGCAACCTGATGGAGGTCAGTATAGATGGACTAATAGACCAAGTCCCACACACCGCTAGAAGCCCAAATATTTTTTCAGAGCTAGATGCAGAAATTTTTTTTATTCAATTTGCAACCTGATGGAGGTCAGTATAGATGGACTAATAGACCAAGTCCCACACACTGCTAGAAGCCCAAATATTTTTTCAGAGCTAGATGCAGAAAAAAATAATTTTTAATTTGCAACCTGATGGAGGTCAGTATAGATGGACTAATAGACCAAGTCCCACACACCGCTAGAAGCCCAAATATTTTTTCAGAGCTAGATGCAGAAAAAAATTATATTCAATTTGCAACCTGCTGGAGGTCAGTATAGAAGGACTAATAGAACAAGTCCCACACACTGCTAGAAGCCCAAATATTTTTTCAGAGCTAAATGAAGAAAAAAATTATTTTTAATTTGCAACCTGATGGAGGTCAGTATAGATGGACTAATAGACCAAGTCCCACACACTGCTAGAAGCCCAAATATTTTTTCAGAGCTAGATGCAGAAAAAAATTATTTTTAATTTGCAACCTGATGGAGGTCAGTATAGATGGACTAATAGAACAAGTCCCACACGCTGCTAGAAGCCCAAATATTTTTTCAGAGATAAATGAAGAAAAAAATTATTTTTAATTTGCAACCTGATGGAGGTCAGTATAGATGGACTAATAGACCAAGTCCCACACACTGCTAGAAGCCCAAATATTTTTTCAGAGCTAGATGCAGAAAAAAATTATTTTTAATTTGCAACCTGATGGAGGTCAGTATAGATGGACTAATAGAACAAGTCCCACACGCTGCTAGAAGCCCAAATATTTTTTCAGAGATAAATGAAGAAAAAAATTATTTTTAATTTGCAACCTGATGGAGGTCAGTATAGATGGACTAATAGACCAAGTCCCACACACTGCTAGAAGCCCAAATATTTTTTCAGAGCTAGATGCAGAAAAAAATTATTTTTAATTTGCAACCTGATGGAGGTCAGTATAGATGGACTAATAGAATGATGCTATGCCCAAAAGATTTTACTTCACTAGGTGCAGTAAAAAAATTGGTATTCTATACACAGGTGGTATATCTTGCAACACAGATAGGCTACTCCACTGACTAACACACTCTGCAATAGGCCAAAAAGGATTAGCTTTGCTAGATTCAGCCAAATGCTGTGAAAAAAACTTGCACAGCACTGGCACAGACCTGCCTGGCAAAAACTGATAGGAACTGATGTAACCTAGTCCTGAAAAGGACTCCAATTACAATTAGTCTTTACTCCCACAATCTATCTATTTAAGAGCACAGACCTGCTTGATAAAAGTCGTAGGAAATGCTGTAACCTAGTCCTTAAAAGGACTGCAATCACAACTATTCCCTACTCCCAAGCTATCTGTATATTTGTGCGAAAATTGGCTTGAAATTAACAAGGTATAGCGCACACAGCAACAGCGGTGCCGTCTAACACGCAGCTGCAGCAGTGAGAAAATGGTGGCGACGGGGAAAATGGCTTGGTCTTATAGGGCAAGGACATGTGACATACACTGCCAATCACACATGCCCTTGCTTGTGTGAAAAAAAGCACTTCGCTCCGTGTGTGCGCTGCTGATAGGCTGACAGATTGCACCTCCCCACTGCAAATGCGGGAAAGAGAAAAAAAAATGGAGATCTTCATTGTTCCTGCAGAGATCCATCCCCTGCCCCTCCCCCCGCCCCGCTGTACACTCAAACTGCGTATTAACATTAATTTTCATCATTACTGAGAAAAAATCCAGTTATGATTTTGGTGCACGAACAGTTATCGAACATAACCTCGAACAGCCGAATTTTTCTCAAATTGTTCGTGTTCGCCGACCGGCTCGAACACCGCCCAAAACAGCTCGAATTTGAGATTGGCGAACAGTTCGAGTAGAACAACGCTCATCTCTAGTCCTGAGAACGACTGTTTGTTTGATTTGGCAGGCTTTAGAGACCTACACTACCTATTTCGCAGTATATATCTCTCCCTAACTCAGCAGCACTCTCCCTACACTGTCTGATCCGGAGCGACTGTGTCCAAGATGGCGGCGCCCGGTTTTAAATACTTGAGGTGACGCTGTGCGGCCAGCCAATCACTGTAATGCCCACAAACAACATGGCTGCGGCATTACAGTGACTGGCTGGCAATCCCTGCATGCTCATTGGCTCTGTAAAGAGAGCCAAACGTGCAGGGCGGAGACCCGAGCTCCCGCCCGAGTAACCCGGAAATGCTCGGTGCTCGCTGAACATCCCGAGTAGTGAGATACTCGGGCGAGTACCGAGCAGTGTCGAGCATGCTCGCTCAACACAATTGACGTCGCAATTCTACATCGAACATAGTAGCAGCAGATTGATTCGGTGATGGCATTCCCAATTGATTGAGAACTTTGTTTGCAATTTCTAAGCACAAATCTTCAACCATTATCAACACTTCATTGTTGATTTCTGCTGTAAAATCCTCATTCATATTTGAATTTTCCTTGCGTATTTGACAGAAAATATCTTCAGTCATGTGCGATTTATATTTCTCCCATAACTCTGTTGGAAATGCAGGAGAGCAGGCGGTCAATATGATTGCAAACAATGCACGAATTTGATTTATTGCTTTTACGTCCAACAGCTGGTATATAAAAATATAGTAGGTATTTAAAAACGTGCATGTATTCAAATGCAATGTTGTATCAAAATTTCAAAGCAAACGGTGAAGAACTTTCGGAGATTTAAGATTTTGAACAAACGAACATTTACATTTTTATTTATATAGATTGGAGAGCTTTTTTTTCCAGGACAAGTTGTAGTATTGAATGACAATATTCATTTTAACATTCAATTTACTGAAAAACGTGACAAAAAACCCCGCAAATTAAGTAAAATTGTGAAAAAAATACAATTCCTCCATGGTATGTTGAGCTTTGTTTCTTATACCTTCATTCTGTGGTAAAATTCACTGTGAATCAATCATGAGTTTTCAGATCAGTAAAATTATGACAATGCTGATCTTGGTTGTATTTTTTTTTAAATTCAAGATTCAGTTCTTATGGGAAGTTTTTGCGCTGCTCAAAAAAGCAGCATCTAAAAGTTCCAGCAAAGTGGATGGGACTCATAGAAATCTAATGCCCACTGTAGTTTTTTTTTACTTTTTTTACGCTGTGTAAACTGACTTGCAGTTCATCTTTGAAATCCTCAACATGTCAATCTTTTTTGCGGTTACGCTAAGTTCTATGTGCTCATTTTCCCCATAGAATTGCATTACTGGCAGACAATCCATAGATGAAAAAATGCATATCATATTTTTCGGACTATAAGACTCACTTTTTTCCTCTAAAATTTTGTAGGAAAGTGGGGGGTGCGTCGTGTAGTCTTGATACACGGTTGTGGATGGTTGTCCGGCTGTGGATGGTGACAGGGGGTGTTTAGTAGTGAAGGGCGAGCACTAAAATGCTCGGGTGCTCAATGCTCGGGTTGAGCACATTGGAATACTCGGGTGCTTGACCCGAGCAACGAGCCCAATGGGAAACTCGAGCATTTTTCAGGCGGCTCCCCCCGGCGGTCTGCAGAGGGCCTAAAAATTGCCCAAATCTAAGGAAACAGTGCTCAAATGACATGGGAACAGCATGGGGAAGACGCCTGGAAGCATTTCTGACTCCCAGGTCACTTCATTCAGCAACGTTATCAGAGGAATTATGCCACTTTTACGGACTCACAATAAAACATGCAAAAACTAAACCAAAATGGATTTTCCTGGGAAATATGTTAAGGAACATCCTTTCCAGGGTAATGACTTGTATATAAAGCAAAATAAATAACCAAAAACAAAAATACTCCTACACATCTTGGGCTATGTTCACACTTAGGATTTTTGATGCGTTTTTGCACTTTTGCATTGCTTTCAACCGTGACAAATTCATTCACCAGGAAATGTCATTTTAACATTTTACAACCTTATCTGGCCATGTGGTGTGTGAGATATCATCAGACACATCTTGTTTCATTTATGAAGGAGGGACTCTTAAAGTCACAAAACCTATTTTTATAGGGCCATCAGGCAGTCTTTACTATTCTTAAAGGGCCAGCAGTTGGCCCTCACTATTCTTAGATAGCCATCAGCCGGCTATGTTTTATTGTTCCCATTACGAAAGATTGGGTCTCCTATACTGTTATTGCGTATGCAGTGAGTGGCAAGGCTGCCTAAAATTTGGACGCACCCCAATACCACTTTGAAGAGACTTAGAGGAGGGTCTCCTGAAAACAATGTTCCCATTATTAGGAAGTAGGTTTCCCATTGTGTTTGCCTATGCGGTGAATGTAAGGGTTGCCAAAATAATTGGGAGGCACTCCAATGCCCCTTGGAAGAGATGTGGAGGAGGGCCTCATAAAAAATGTTCCCATTATAAAGGAGCAGGTCTCCTATACTTGTAATGCCCATGCACTAAGTGTATGGGCTGACAAACATTTACCCCTTGGGGGTATACATGAACATACAGTATAATTTTTTTTTTTACGGGCATCATAAACACCCTTTAAAAAAATGATGTGGGTGTTGCATCACGGACCAAGGTCACCCTCGTGATATGGTGGTGGAGGATGAGGATGAGGAGAAGGAGGAGGACAAGAGCAAATAGCCAAAATCAGGAAGCATATACCCATGTGTGGATGTGAAGAGGGGCATGGGAATACACCTCCCAAAAAATGACACTGTATTTGAGTTTATGTTACTCTGCTATCATTCGGTGGTGTTGAGACATCAACCTGTCAGCATTTTCAGTTGACAGTCGGATGCGCTTATCAGTTATAATTCCACCAGCAGCAATAAAAACCCGCTCTGATAAAACGCTAGCGGCAGGGCAGGCCAGGACCTCCAATGCATAGAGAGCCAGTTCATTCCACGTATCGAGCTTGTATACCCAATAATCATAAGGCACAGAGGAATCACGGTGGATGTTGGTACGGTAGGCAAGGTACTCCCTCAGCATCTTCTCAAACTTTGCACTCCTTGTGAGAGTGAGAAAATTCTCCCTGAACTTTGACAGTGTTCCCCTGCCTCTGCTGGATTGAAGTTGTGTTTCTCTCGCCTGTACTCCTTGGTTGTCCAACGAACTGTGACCTCTGCTGCCAGCGTTTTCAGATGGGAATTTTTTTAATAGTTCCTCGACAAGGGCCTTCTTGTACTGCTCCATTTTTGTAGACCTGTCCCCCTCAGGAATAAGAGATATAAAGTTCTCCTCCTTGTAGCGTGGGACTAGAAGTGTCACCAACCAGTAATAACTGTCATCCAAAATTTTGAGAATGCGAGGGTCATGGGAAAGGCAGCGTAACATAAACTCAGCCATGCGTGCCAGACTGCTAACAGGCAAGACTTCTGTGTCCTCACCAAGAGGATAACTGACCATTCTCTCCTCCTCCTCTCTGTCCTCTGGCCATCCATGCTGAACAGACGTTATGACAGCTGTGCACGTAGTACCGTCTATAGCGCATGAAACTAGCTCCTGTTCTTCCTCCTCCTCTTCCTCATTGTCACCCAATCCACATTGGGATGAGATGAGGCTGGGCTGTGTGTAATCACCCTGTATGGTTCCTTGCTCCATCTCATCGTGCTCCGCCTGCAATGCATCCTCTTTGATTGTGAGCAGAGAGTGTTTCAGAAGACAGAGAAGCGGGATGGTGATGCTAATTATGGCGTCATCGCCGCTCACCATCTTGGTGGAGTCCTCAAAGTTTTGGAGGATGGTACATATGTCTGACATCCATGTCTACTCCTGAGGTCTTATGTGTGGAGTCTGAACTGAATACCGACGGTCTTGTTGAAGCTGGTACTCAACAACTGCCCTCTTATGATCACAAATCCTTCCCAACATCTGCAGTGTAGAGTTCCAACGCGTGGGGACATCACACACCAGTCTGTGAGCCGGAAGCTGCAAATGCTGCTGAAACACGGCAAGGGCGGCTGAAGCTGTAGGTGACTTTCTAAAATGGACACACAGGCGGCTTACTTTAACAAGAAGATCGGGTAGGATTTGAGAAACCGCTGAACCACAAGGTTAAGCACATGAGCCAGGCATGGTACGTGTGTGAGCTCGCCTCGCCTCAGAGCCGCCACCAGGTTCCGACCATTGACACACACGACCATGCCTGGCTGTAGATTCAGCGGTGTGAGACAGAGATCTGCCTGCTCTTTCAGAGCTGTCCACAACTCTTCAGCATTGTGCGGTTTGTCACCTAAGCATATTCGCTTGAGCACAGCCTGTTGCCGCTTGGCAGAGACAGTGCTGCAGTGCTTCCAGCTAGAGATGAGCGGTGTTCGACTCGAACTGTTCGCCAATCTCAAATTCGAGCTGTTTTGGGCGGTGCTCGTGCCGTTCGGCGAGCACAAACAATTTGAAAAAAAATTGGCTGTTCGAGGTTATGTTCGATAACTGTTCGTGCACCAAAATCATAACTGGATTTTTTTCTCAGTAATGCTGAAAATTAATGTTAATACGCAGTTTGAGTGTACAGCGGGGCAGGGGGAGGGGCAGGGGATGGATCTCTGCATAAATAATGAAGATCTCCATTTTTTTCTCTTTCCCGCGTGGGGAAGGTGGGGAGGTGCAGTCTGTCAGCCTATCAGCAGCGCACACAAGGAGTGAAGTGCTTTTTTTCACACAAGCAAGGGCATGTGTCATTGGCAGTGTATGTCACATGTCCTTGCCCTATAAGACCCAGCCATTTTCCCCGTCGCCACCATTTTCTCACTGCTGCAGCAGCGTGTTAGATGGCACCGCTCTTGCTGTGTGCGCTATACTTTCAGTGCTAATTTCAAGCCAATTTTCCCACAAATCTACAGATAGCTTGGGAGTAGGGAATAGTTGTGATTGCAGTCCTTTTGAGGACTAGGTTACATCATTTCCTACAACTTTTATCAGGCAGGTCTGTGCTCTTAAATAGATAGGTTGGGAGTAAAGACTAATTGTAATTGCAGTCCTTTTGAGGGCTGGGTTACATCAGTTCCTATCACTTTTTGCCAGGCAGGTCTGTGCCAGTGCTGTGCAAGTTTTTTTCACAGCATTTGGCTAAATCTAGCAAGCAAATCTTTTTTGGCCTCTTGCAGAGTGTGTTAGTCAGTGGAGTAGCCTATCTGTGTTGCAAGCTACACCACCTGTGTATAGAATACAAATTTTTTTACTTCAGCTAGTGAAGTAAAACCTTTTGGGCATAGCATCATTCTATTAGTCCATCTATACTAACCTCCACCAGGTTGAAAATTTAAAATAATTTTTATCTGCATCTAGCTCTGAAAAAATATTTTGGCTTCGGCTTGTAGCAGTGTGTGGGACTTGTTCTACTAGTCCATCTATACTAACCTCCACCAGGTTGCAAATTCAAAATAATTTTTATCTGCATCTAGCTCTGAAAAAATATTTGGGCTTGTAGCAGTGTGTGGGACTTGTTCTATTAGTCCATCTATACTAACCTCCACCAGGTTGCAAATTCAAAATAATTTTTATCTGCATCTAGCTCTGAAAAAATATTTGGGCTTCGGCTTGTAGCAGTGTGTGGGACTTGTTCTATTAGTCCATCTATACTAACCTCCACCAGGTTGCAAATTCAAAATAATTTTTATCTGCATCTAGCTCTGAAAAAATATTTTGGCTTCGGCTTGTAGCAGTGTGTGGGACTTGTTCTATTAGTCCATCTATACTAACCTCCACCAGGTTGCAAATTCAAAATAATTTTTATCTGCATCTAGCTCTGAAAAAATATTTGGGCTTGGGCTTGTAGCAGTGTGTGGGACTTGTTCTATTAGTCCATCTATACTAACCTTCACCAGGTTGCAAATTCAAAATAATTTTTATCTGCATCTAGCTCTGAAAAAATATTTGGGCTTGGGCTTGTAGCAGTGTGTGGGACTTGTTCTGTTAGTCCATCTATACTAACCTCCACCAGGTTGCAAATTCAAAATAATTTTTATCTGCATCTAGCTCTGAAAAAATATTTAGGCTTGGGCTTGTAGCAGTGTGTGGGACTTGTTCTATTAGTCCATCTATACTAACCTCCACCAGGTTGCAAATTCAAAATAATTTTTATTCGCATCTAGCTCTGAAAAAATATTTGGGCTTGTAGCAGTGTGTGGGACTTGTTCTATTAGTCCATCTATACTAACCTCCACCAGGTTGCAAATTCAAAATAATTTCTATCTGTATCTAGCTCTGAAAAAATATTTAGGCTTGGGCTTGTAGCAGTGTGTGGGACTTGTTCTATTAGTCCATCTATACTAACCTACACCAGGTTGCAAATTCAAAATAATTTTTATCTGCATCTAGCTCTGAAAAAATATTTGGGCTTGTAGCATTGTGTGGGACTTGTTCTATTAGTCCATCTATACTAACCTCCACCAGGTTGCAAATTCTAAATAATTTTTATCTGCATCTAGCTCTGAAAAATATTTGGGCTTGGGCTTGTAGCAGTGTGTGGGACTTGTTCTATTAGTCCATCTATACTAACCTCCATCAGGTTGCAAATTCAAAATAATTTTTATCTGCATCTAGCTCTGAAAAAATATTTGGGCTTGGGCTTGTAGCAGTGTGTGGGACTTGTTCTATTTGTCCATCTATACTAACCTCCACCAGGTTGCAAATTCAAAATAATTTTTATCTGCATCTAGCTCTGAAAAATATTTGGGCTTGGGCTTGTAGCAGTGTGTGGGACTTGTTCTATTAGTCCATCTATACTAATCTCCACAAGGTTGCAAATTCAAAATAATTTTTATCTGCATCTAGCTCTGAAAATGTATTTGGGCTTGGGCTTGTAGCAGTGTTTGGGACTTGTTTTATTAGTCCATCTATACTAACCTCCACCAGGTTGCAAATTCAAAATAATTTTTATCTGTATCTAGCTCTGAAAAAGTATTTGGGTTTCGGCTTGTAGCAGTGTGTGGGACTTGTTCTATTAGTCCATCTATACTAACCTCCACCAGGTTGCAAATTCAAAATAATTTTTATCTGCACCTATCTCTGAAAAATATTTGGGCTTCGGCTTGTAGCAGTGTGTGGGACTTGTTCTATTAGTCCATCTATACTAACCTCCACCAGGTTGCAAATTCAAAATAATTTTTATCTGCATCTAGTTCTGAAAAAATATTTGGGCTTGGGCTTGTAGCAGTGTGTGGGACTTGTTCTATTAGTCCATCTATACTAACCTCCACCAGGTTGCAAATTCAAAATAATTTTTATCTGCATCTAGCTCTGAAAAAATATTTGGACTTGGGCTTGTAGCAGTGTGTGGGACTTGTTCTATTAGTCCATCTATACTAACCTCCACCAGGTTGCAAATTAATAACAATTTTTAGCTGCATCTTGCCTGTAAACTAATTTTGGGCATATTAGCAGTGTGTGGTACTCATTCTATTAGGCCATCTATAATAAGCTCCACCAGCTTTCAAATTACTAATAATTTTTAGCTGCATCTTGCCTGGAAAATAATTTTGGCCATAGTAGCAGTGTGTGCTACTCATTGTATTAGGCCATCTATACCAAGCTCCACCAGCTTTGAAATTAATAATAATTTTTAGCTGCATCTAGCCCGGAAAATTTTTTTTCTTCTCAATAGTGGTAGCAATAGAAATATGGGGCGCGCTCCTGGCTAACAAAAATATATGCTACATAACAAAAAACACCAGCCTAGCGCACTGCATTAATAAGATGGCATCATCGTCTCTCCCGTCTACGCCAGCTTGCATTCCTGTGCCTAAAACACAATGCATGGGTCTGCGCTAGCCACGATGTTGAGGGGTCTAAAGCTGCTGCTAACGCTTTATCACAATTCAATTGGCAGATTTTCACAGTGCTCTTCCCCAACGCCCACCCATCGGGCAACATTTACCCACCCTCCCTATGGGATCTAGTGGCGAATAGTTGATGCCATTAATCAGAGCGTCAGTTGCCCCGTCGACGTGGCAAGCATACGGTAAGGCATGGGAAGAGTGGACACGACTAGTAGCAGGCAGACGGGTTGACCAATGTGAACAAGCCAGATTACAAGTCACCATAGAATTTCTCCACCAGCTAATGATGAGGGGCATATCAGGGGCGTCAGCGCAGCGGTGTCTGACCGGAGTAGCATTTCACTTCCAACTACTGAATTGGGGAGATGTGACATAGAGATTCATCATCAGACAATACATAAAAGGGTGGAAAAGGGGTCAACCAAGTCAGGAGTGTATACGTCCTGTCCCGTGTCACTAAAACTGATTTCTCACATCATATCCCTAACACCATTAACATGACACTCACAATTTGAAGCAACACTACTGTCTACTGCATTTGCGATCGCCTTCTTCGGGGCGCTATGCATAAGCGAATTAGTCCCTCAATCCAAAATTACCACCAGTGGAGGCTTATTACACCAGGACGTAGTCATAGCCAATAATGCAATACGTCTACGCATACGCCAATCGAAAACGGTTCCAGTGGGCAGGGGCACTTGGGTACTTCTACAACCCACAAACGGTACACTGAGTCGGGTAACAATAGTAAAAACATATATAACCATGAGATCACAAAGTAATTTCTTCCTATCACACATTGATGGAACTCCATTATCAAGATACCAGTTCCAAGCTATAATTAATAAATGCATAACATCGGCAGTGAACCACCCCATAGATTACGGGAAACACTCATTCCGCATAGACGCGGCCACGGAAGCAGCAAGAGCAGGACTGTCAGAAACGGAAGTTCAGAGGATAGGGAGATGGCGATCTACGTGTTTGGCGAGATACATAAGACTGGACTTGTTATCCTAACGTGGTTTGTTTCTTTTACAGGTGACGCTAAGCCAACAGTGTGGGTGATAGGCCACTCGTATATATATTGGGCAGAAAAAAGGGCGAAAGTCCGCCCAGGCGGGAGGAAATTAGAGTTTCATAACACATATTTCAACTGGAGAGGTATTAGAGGCCTGCTATAGCCACGGGTACTAATGGAGGTAATCAAGGTAGGGAGAGAGGCAAGAGGTCCGGTCATTTTAGTTATACAGGCCCGGGGAAAAGACCTAGGTCATCACAAGAGCGCATAACTAATGGCAATAATGAAACTAGACACTGAGCGCTTCAGAGAATTTTTCACAAAACTAACTATAATATGGTCAGAGATTGTGCCGATAGCGGTATGGCAAGGTGCGCGAGACATCACGGCCATCGAACGGACAAGGCGGGTAATAAATATTCGGATGGCAAAATTTAGAAGAGACAGAGGCGGTGTAGTGATACAACACCGACAACTGGAAGGAGATAAAGCAGGCTTCATACGGCCCGACGGTGTTCACTTAATGGATATTGGACTGGACATATTCCTGTCAGGACTCCAGGACGGAGTGGAACAAGCGTTAAGAGTGATGGATGGGGTCAGAGTCCTGCATACGAGTACGCAGGATCCTCTGTGGCCTGGAAATAGAAAGGACATGTTGGAGAGTTACACTTTTTGGCCAACTTGCCGGTGTGGAGACCCAGGGCATGCTGCAACAAGCTGAATTATTTTAGAAATAAAATGCCTTTCTAATGGAATGAGTATAAAGAGTTAATAAAGCTGTGACCGATCCTCACCCATCCAATTGTAAGAGTTACATTATTGTATTGTAAAGGAAAGGGGGGCGGTAGGGGGGCTGAGCATCTGGGTTTGGTTGGGGGTCCCCACAGTCTGCCTAGGCTAGATGCATTTAAAAATTCTTATTAGATACACAGGCGGTGCAGCTTGCTTCGCAGCTGGGCTACTACGCCCAAAGTATTGCCTAGGCTAGATGCAGTTAAAAATTCTACGCTGACTAGCAGACACTGAAGCTTTGGAGCAGACCTCTGAGTAAACAGCTCTTTAGACTCAACCATCTGTGTTACCCCAAGCCATAGTGTATGTAGTTTCTTACAGTTAAAAGGGGGGGGGAATTGACAATGCCAACGTCACGTTAACCACAGCAAGGGGACTCCAAAAAGAGTCTCCATTTTTTCCAAAAATTGTGGCACAGACACCAATTAAGTGGCATCAGAGTTGCTTAAAACGGTTGGTGAGGTGATTTTACCAAATCCTCAAGCTTTTAGTCACACAGGGGTAGAAAAGTCCTTGCGGATCCATGATTTGTTCATCTTTATGAACGTGAGTCTGTCTACATTCTCAGTGGACAGTTGCGTGCGCTTATCTGTCAGCATACCACCAGCAGCGCTAAACACACGTTCAGAGAGAACGCTGGCTGCAGGGCATGACAAGATCTCCAAGGCGTGAGTGGCAAGCTCCGGCCATTTTTCCAGATTGGAAGCCCAAAATGAACAAGGGTCCAGTGACACAGTCATAGCTTCGATGTTCACTTGGAGATACTCCTGAACCATCCTCTCTAGGCGTTGACTATGTGTCAGACTTCTTGTCTCCTGTGGCCTTGCAAAGGATGGTCTAAAAAAGTGGTGAAACGATTCCACAAAATTGCTGTTACCAGCAGATACTGTGTTACTGTTACAGTTTGAGTGATGAAGACGCGACAGTCCCACGGTTTGCAAGTTAGAACTGTGAGATTCAGTACATGCACCACTGGTGTTTTGTGGAAAAGCACATGTAAGATTCTGCAACAGCCTCTGCTGATACTCCTGCATGCGTGAATCCCTTTCTATGGCAGGAATTATTTCGGCAAATTTACTTTTGTACCGGGGATCTAAGAGTGTGGCAACCCAGTAGTCGGGATTACTTCGAATTCTGACAATCCGAGGGTCATGTTGCAGGTAGTACAGCAAGAAGGCACTCATGTGTCTTGCGCATCCAGGAGGACCAAGTCCTTGTTGTGTTGGTAGCGAGGTAAGATTCATGCTTCCTTCCTCTTCCCTCTCCCCCCAACCTCGCACAACAGAAATGTGATCAAGGTCTCCCTCATCTGATGAGTCTTACATGCCCATCACCAGTTCGTCCTCCATTTCTTCCTCGGCTCCTGCACCTTCCTCAACAGTTTGGCAGCTACCATGCGCCCTGGTTAATCCCTCTCCCCCACCCTCCCATGCCTGCCGCCTTGGTGCTGCTGACCGTCTGGACCTTGGAGATGTTATCCCTTCCACATACGACTCCTCCTCTACTTCCTCCACCTCCTCTTGTCCCACCACCTGACTCTGAATTCTGTTTAACGTGTTCTCCAGCATGTAAATCACAAGAATAGTCATGCTGATAATGGCATCGTCGTCAGCACTAAACATCTTCGTCGCCATTTCAAAACTGTGCAGAAGGGTGTGTGGCGCCCCTGAGGGTTCAATCGCCACAGAGGTACTGCATCTCACCCAGAGGTGTGGTATCTCACCCTCAGGTAAGGAAGGAGTATGGCTCGGGACCCTAACACCTGCATCCAACACATATCCGCAGTGGGGGTAGGGCGAGATTGCTCCTAAGGGAGAGCACAGTCCCAGGTCCCTAGCTGGTGGGAGGGTCCTATGTAGTGGGTGTGGGTTGAGAAAGCAGCTTAGGGGAGCACATGACAGGGAGAGTATAAATAGGAAGCCATCTTAGAAAGAGCAAGCCAGTCAGAGGAGGAGAAGTGACAGGAGCAGAGGCTCTGCATGAGCTCTGCTCCGGAGGCGGGCCTAGCCTGGGAGGCCCAGGACTGAGGGAGAGAAGAGAGGAGTTGGAGCAGGAAGGCTCCAGGAACCGAAGGGACCCTAGGGGTACGGGCCGTGCAGAAGCCCAACCGTACGCCCACTGCTACCAGGAGGTAGAAGGGTCAGGCCAGATAACGGGAACGGTCCCTCAACTAGCAGAGAAACAGCAAGGCTCAACTAGAAACCGGAGGCTGCAGCATTTCATGTACTGCAGGCCAAAGTCCACACCAGTCTCACTAAGAAGGTAGCCACATAGGACCCAGGGGAGGGAACACACGTCGCCCGCCAAGGCCCGAGGATACCGGATAGAAGTGTCACTGGGTGTGAGGTGCAGGGAGAAGGCCAGAGAAAGGACACACAGAAGGGGGTCCTGCTAAGTACTCCGGAGTTATCTGGGGGTGGACTGAGCCCCTCACTGAGTACGCACAGCACGACGGGGGAGATTGCTTTGTTACCTGTAATCTGGACTGCAACAACTGTGAGTAAAGATCTTGGGACTGCATCACACAGACTCTGTGTTCATTACTGACTCCCTGCACTACAACCACCTTCATCCACCCACACTGCCCTGAAGCTACACTCTTCCTGTGGGGAGTAATAATACCATTGCTGCAAAACCACCAGCTTCAGAGGACTGTCCCGCAGTGGCGGCCGCTTTGGCCGCACTCCACAGGTGGCGTAGTCGGACATTATAAAACCCATATATACAAATTACCCTTGGATTGACTGCCCTGGGTGACGAACCGGGTCGCCGCCACAGTGACTACAACTCCCAGCCTCTACCGGCCCACTACCCCACGGCCCGGGGGGCGCGTCAACTTCATAGGTGCCTGATCTCAGACCACTCCTGCAGCGTGATTTGCCCCACCTCTGGATCTCGTTGGCCCAGGCTATACGTCAGAACGTATTGCACCAGGGCTTGTCGGTGCTGCCACAGTCGCTGCAACATGTGCAGAGTTGAATTCCACCGTGTCGGCACATCGCATTTCAGCCGGTGAACTGGCAGGCCCAACAACTTCTGAGATGTAAGTCGTTGAGCTGCGGGATGCGAACGGCGGAAGTGAGCACACAGCAACTGTGCCCTCTGCAGAAGGCTATCTAGTCCGGGATAGTGGGCTAAATATTGCTGGACAACCAGGTTCAACACGTGAGCCATACAAGGCATGTGTGTGACATTGCCCTGGCGAAGGGCCGCACCCAGGTTTGCAGCATTATCGCACACCGCCTTCCCTGGTTGCAGGTCCAGTGGAGACAACCATTCATGAAACTGGGTCTCCAGAGCTGACCACAACTTCTCAGCTGTGTGACTCACATTTCCCAGACATTTCAAAGTAAACACCGCCTGATGCCGTTGAGCCCTGCTGCCAGCATAGTAAGGAGGTGTGCAGGATTCCTTCTGCGCAGTTAGAAAGCGGGTGGATTTACCAGACAGGCTTTGGGTGCAGGTGGAGGACCGAGAGGAGGTTGAGGAGGCAGAAGCAGTGGAGGAACTTCGAGATAAAGAGGACTGACGTACAACTCGTGGGGACGGCAAGACTTGGACAGCAGCCCCTTGTCCTGCTGTCACCATAGTTACCCAGTGCCCAGTCAGCGACATGTAATGCCCCTGTCCATGCCTTCTCACCCAAGTGTCTGTGGTGAAATGCACCCTGCCACACACAGAGTTTCTCAAAGAAGCGGTGATGTTGTGTGCGACATGCTGGTGTAGCGCAGGCACACCTTTCTTTGAGAAGTAGTGCCGACTGGGCATCTGGTACTGGGGCACTGCGACGAACATAAGGTCTCGAAAATCCTCTGTGTCCACCAGGCGGAAAGGCAGCATTTCAGTAGCCAACAGCTTGCAGATGGTGAAATTCAACCTCTTAGCTTTGTCATGGTAGGAGGAAATGGTCTTTTACTTGTCCACATCTGAGGGACCGGGGGCTGGCTGTTGTGCTTAGACGGGGTTGAGTAGGGTGTCCCCGGCAAACTGGCCGGTCTGTGAGGAAGATGCAGGTGGAAAAGTTAGGTTGCCTTGATCCAAAGGTGGTGCTCTCGATGTCGGAGAGCGCTCAACACCAGCTGGTGTTTCCACTTCCAAATGAAATGATGACCTGCCAATCACATTGGCTGTTGCGGGTAAAGAGGTGGCAGGTCTGCGTCCAAAAACATGTGTGACTGCTCTCCCCCCAGTCACAAAGGATGAAGAGGCCGTGGATGCACAAGATGGGGCAGACGGTGGTTGGCACGGCCCTCTAGGCCGCATTGTAGCACAGTGAGCTTCCCACTGCAACTTATGCTTCATATCCATGTGACGGTTCATGCATGAAGTACTCAAACTATGGATTTTTTGGCCTCTACTTAGCTTTTGGTGACAAATATTACAGATAACACGAGTTGGGTCATCCTTATCGATCTGAAAAAATACCCAGGCTATGCAAGGCTTAGAGCCCATGCGACCTGAAGAGCCACTACGACTTGTGGTCAGAGGCAGAGTTGTGTTTGAGGATGCAGTTGTTGACGTGCTTCCAGTACTCCATCTCTGTCCAGGAAGGCGCAACCTAACCTCATCGTCAATAGCATCTGTGACGCCCAGCTGCGCTTGGTATCACAGATCCTAGAAGAGTGCATTGATGGAATTCTCCACAAGAGGCCCCCATAAACATTCACACATCCCCACCTTCCACCTCAGACCAGCAGAGGGAGCCCGTTAGGGATATAAATAGGGAAGGTGGAGCTAGGCAGTTCAGTTCCTCTGAAGAGTTCCTGCAGTAGAGAAGCCTAAGAGAGGTCAGTCTGCAGTGGAGCTCAGTCTAGTCTAGAGAACTCAGTTAATAGTTCAGCAGTGGAGCACGAGGCTCCTGTTAGCTAGATTCAGGGAGCCCAGTTAGAGCTTAAGGTGTGCCGACGCCATAAGATCAGTGAAGCGCGGCAAGTTGCCGTTAGTGTGTATAGCCTAGTGAGGGCCCGAGTAGGCCGAAGGCGAGTGGAGAGTTAGTACATAGGGGGCAGAGGAGCTTAACCAGCTCACCCCGAAGCATTTACCGGACACCGGATCCGAGCTTACCGGGATCTCTATGACCCAGTAAGGCATAACCGGAATCCCTGGAGAACTACAAGTCCCAGGATCGCTAAGGTGCTGATACGTAACAGAGCCAGGAGAAGCTTAGTGTAGCGCCGGCGTCCCTGCCCTCTGCTAGGCAGGGACGCTGTTCCCCTCACCTCTCTGCTCCGTGCCCGGCGTCCTCCTCCCGCTCTGCTGGCAGCGCGCGCTCCTTCCCGGCCACTGTGCTTAGGGCGCGCGCACGCGCACTCTCCCTCCCTCTTAAAGAGGCCGCGCGCGCCGTCCTAAGGAGTCCCCGGCCAATGGCCAGAGGACTTCACCATATATAAGGCACCTCCTCCAAAATGGAGGTGCCCGAGCAATGTTGTTGCACTGTTCACTACTCTGCTTCAGCCCTCAGGTCCCGTTGCCAGTTACCTGCCAGATACCTGCCAGATTCCTGCCAGCTTGCTGTCTTATTCCTGCCTGATTATCTGCTACCTGCCTGCTAGTCTGAGGTCCGACGGTCTGCCTTACTACTCCTGTCAGTCTGTCTAAGGACCAGCCTGTCCGCTCACCTGGGAGCGCACTTCAGCCATCTGCCTGCTTGCCTGAGGTCCGACGGTCTGCCTTCCAACTCCTGTCAGTCTGTCTATGGACCAGCTTGCCTGCTCACCTGGGAGCACACATCTGCTACCTGCCTGCTAGCCTACCTGGAGGCTCCGCCGTCACGTGCTGTGACCACCTGACTGTCCAGTGACTCCTGCCCGCTCACCTGGGAGCGCTCATCTGCTGCCTGTCTGCTAGCCTACCTGGAGGCTCTGCCGTCACGTGCTGTGACCACCCGCCTGTCCAGAGACTTCTGCCCGCTCACCTGGGAGCGCTCATCTGCCGCCTGTCTGTTGGTCTTCCTGGAGGCTCCGCCGTCACATGCTGTGACCACCCGTTCATCCAGAGACTCTCGCCTGCTCACCTGGGAGCTCACGTCTATCATCAGCCGCCACAGGTCGTACCAACCCTTTACCCAGAGACTGCCCCGGTCACTTGCCGTGACCATCTGCCCGTTCATCCAGAGACTGCCCCGGTCACTTGCCGTGACCATCTGCCCGTTCATTCAGAGACTGCCCCGGTCACTTGCCGTGACCATCTGCCCGTTCATCCAGAGACTGCCCCGGTCACTTGCCGTGACCTCCAGCCCGTTCACTCAGAGACTGTCCCGGTCACCTGCTGTGACTCCCTGCCCGTCTTCCCTGGTCGCCACCCGCTCCCTTACAAGGACAGCCCCCTTGTATAGTAGCTCAGAGGTTCCGCCTCCCAGACCCGTTACAGTTTGCTCGGGCCATGGAACCCGGTGGCACCCAAGCTCTCTCGCTTTCGGACCTAAATCATGAACTGTCCCGTCTGAGGTCCCAACAGGAGTCCATCCTGAGTCATCTGCGGAATGTCAACTCTTTCCTGGACACTCTGACTGCTCCACCAGCAACCACCGCTAGTGTCATGACTCGCAGCCCGGCAGCGCCGCTGCCCACCAATACCATGGCATCCTGCCCCGGACCCCGGCTTTCTACACCTCCACGCTTCGGAGGCGACCCCACTCAAGCTAGGGGCTTCATAAACCAGTGCACCCTGCACTTTGAACTATTGTCCCACCAGTTTAACTCCGACCGGGCCAAAATTGCCTTCATCATGTCCCATCTCACCGGGGAGGCCCTGGCCTGGCTAAATCCTCTATGGGAGAGAGGAGACCCCCTGGTGTCCGACTTGCCTGCCTTTCTCACGGCTTTCCGGAAAGTCTTCGACGAACCCGGACGGAAGACCTCATCCGCATCATCTCTGCTGCGCCTCCGTCAGGGAAATCTCACCGTGGGCCAATATGCCATACGGTTCCGTACCCTTGCCTCGGAGCTGGCCTGGGATAACGACGCTCTGGTATCCGTCTTCTGGGAGGGTCTGTCCGGCTGTATTAAAGATGAACTTGCCGGTCGGGACATTCCTACCACTCTCGATGACCTAATAACTCTTGCCACCCGGATTGACCTACGGTTCCAGGAGCGTTCCAAAGAGGTCACCCGTGAGAGGAGGTTTCCACGTCTAGCTCCTACTCTTCAGAAACCCGTCACTCCCTCCGTCTCTCCCCAGGTACACTCTCCTGAGCCTACGCAGGTCGACCAGACCAAGATGGTCAAAACCCGTCAGGACTTACGCCGTGCCGAGGGGAGCTGCTTCTACTGTGGCAGTAAGGAGCACCGGATCCGTACCTGTCCGGAGAGGTCGGGAAACGCCTGTGTCTAGGTTCACTCAGAGAGGTCGACCTAGACAAGAATAAATCCTCTCCATCTCTGCTGCTGTCAGTCTCAATTATCTGCGGGGAGAATCGTTATTTCGAACTAGCCCAACTTGACTCTGGAGCGGCCGGGAATCTTATTTCACAGGCCCTGGTAGAAAAATACCGCATTCCCACCAAACCTCTGGCTATACCATTATCTGTCGCTGCTGTGGATGGGGGCCTCTTACCACGTCCCATCCAACTCATCACCGAATCCGTAACTCTGCAGGTGGGAATGCTGCATTCTGAGAGCATCTCTTTTCATGTTCTGCCTGGACTCTCTCACGCCCTCTTACTAGGTCTACCTTGGCTCCAGAGACATGCACCCGTGCTTGACTGGCAGACCGGAGAAGTCCTTCGCTGGGGACAGGACTGTCATAAGACTTGTTTGGTTCCTGTTCATCCCGCCCGTCCTTCTCCTACCCCAGCTAATCTACCTGGACTTCCGATTCCTTATTGGTCTTATGCTGATGTCCTTAATAAAAAGGAAGCAGAGACACTACCCCCTCATAGACCATACGACTGCCCTATCGACCTGTTACCTGGTACTACTCCTCCCCGTGGGCGTATTTATCCATTATCCGCTGCTGAGACCCGGTCGATGTCCGAATATATTGAGGAGAATCTGGCCAGGGGATTCATCCGGAAATCTACCTCCCCGGCGGGAGCAGGCTTCTTTTTCGTCAAAAAGAAGGACGGCTCTCTCCGTCCCTGTATAGACTATAGAGGCCTTAACCAGATCACGGTGAAGAATAAGTACCCCCTTCCGCTCATTCCGGAGTTATTTGATTGTCTGAGGGGGGCTAGAATCTTCACCAAACTGGACCTCCGTGGGGCGTACAACCTGGTTCGTATCCGTCAGGGGGATGAATGGAAGACGGCATTCAACACCCGGGACGGCCACTATGAATATCTGGTAATGCCCTTTGGTCTCTGTAACGCTCCTGCCGTCTTTCAAGAGTTGGTCAATGACATCTTCCGGGACCTTCTCTACTCCTGCGTAGTGGTGTACCTGGACGACATCTTGGTCTTCTCTCCGGATCTCCAGACTCACCGGAGGGACGTTCGTCAGGTCCTGCTCAGGCTCAGGCAGAATCACCTCTTCGCTAAATACGAGAAGTGCCTCTTTGAGCAGACCTCGCTTCCGTTTTTGGGCTACATTATTTCTCAGACCGGCCTATGAATGGATCCAGAGAAACTGTCTGCCATCGAGAAATGGCCTCGACCGGAGGGGTTGAAGGCCATTCAGCGATTCCTGGGCTTCGCTAACTACTACCGCCTCTTCATACCACACTTCTCTTCCCGGACTGCCCCAATTTCCGCGCTCACCCGTAAGGGTACTGATCCCAAAGAGTGGCCGCCCGAAGCAGAGGAGGCCTTTCTTTCCCTAAAACAGGCCTTCTCTTCCGCCCCGGTGCTGCACCGCCCGGACGGCAACAAGCAGTTCTTCCTGGAAGTTGACGCCTCCTCCTCTGGAGCCGGAGCGGTACTTACTCAAAAATCATCTTCCGGGAGAATGGTAACTTGTGGCTTCTTCTCCAAACTCTTCTCCTCTTCTGAGCGCAACTATTCCATAGGAGACCGAGAGTTATTGGCCATCAAGCTGGCGTTGGAGGAGTGGCGTTACCTACTCGAGGGGGCTCTTCACCCGGTAATAATTTACACTGACCACAAGAACTTGGCTTACCTCCAGCATGCCCAGAGACTTAACCCGCGCCAAGCCCGGTGGTCCTTGTTTTTTGCTCGCTTTGATTTTGTTCTTCATTTTCGCCCGGCTGACAAAAACGTCAAAGCAGACGCCTTGTCCCGATCCTTTCTGGTGTCCGATCTCGATGAAGAACCTAAACATATCATCGATCCCGCCAGAGTAATGCAGGTGGCTCCCGTGAGTCTAAATCGTCTCCCTCCCGGTAAGACGTTTGTTTCAGTACCTGATCGGAAGAAGATCCTACACTGGGGCCATTCGTCTAAACTAGCTGGCCACGCCGGTCAGAAAAAGACCCTCCAGCTTATTGCCCGGCACTACTGGTGGCCTACCCTGCACAAGGACGTAATAGACTTTGTTTCTGCCTGTGTGTCCTGCGCCCGCAACAAAGTCCCGAGACACCTGCCAGCCGGTCGCCTCCTTCCGCTTCCTGTGCCTGCTGCCCCCTGGCAGCATATTGCTATGGACTTCATAACTGATCTCCCCGTCTCCGCCGGTTGTACGGTCATTTGGGTGGTCGCGGATCGCTTTTCCAAGATGGCTCACTTTATTCCCCTGCCAGCCCTCCCGTCTGCACCCGAGCTGGCTAAAGACTTTATCCGCCACATCTTCCGTCTTCATGGCCTGCCCCTCCACATCGTGTCGGATCGTGGGGTACAGTTCACCTCACGTTTCTGGAGAGCCACTTGTAAACTGCTAGACGTCACCCTGGACTTCTCTTCCGCTTACCACCCACAGTCCAATGGTCAAGTGGAGCGGATCAATCAGAACCTGACCAGTTACCTCCGGCACTTCGTTAATGCCCATCATTCAGACTGGGTGGATCTCCTACCATGGGCCGAGTTCTCTTATAACAATCACGAGAGCGAATCCTCCTCCAAATCCCCGTTTTTTGTAGTCTTCGGTCAGCATCCTCGGATTCCTTTTCCTGTCTCCACCTCTGTGGACAACCCGGCTGCGGAATCTCTCGTTAGCAAATTTTCCTCCATTTGGGAGAGTACCCGATCCGCACTCCTTCAGTCGTCCGAACGGATGAAAAGACACACTGACAAAAAACGCCTGGATCCTCCACAATTTCGTCCTGGAGATAAAGTCTGGCTCTCATCTAAATATGTCCGACTCAAGATACCTTCTTACAAGTTAGGGCCTCGGTTCATCGGTCCTCTGGAGGTCATCAGTCAGATCAACCCGGTGGCCTATAAATTGAAACTCCCGGCCAACTTACGGATCCCTAACTCCTTCCATGTATCTCTCCTCAAACCTGTGGTACTTAACTCTTTTTCCAAGTCTACAGGTACGCCTCCTGCTCCGGTTTCTGCTGAGGACGAGTTTGAGGTAGAGAACATTCTTGCCACCAAAAGGGTAAGAGGAAAGACCTTTTTTCTAGTAGATTGGAAGGGGTTTGGTCCTGAGGAGAGAACGTGGGAGCCCCGGGAGAACATCCATGCCCCTCTTATCCTAGCTAAATTTCTGTCTGGCCTAAAAAAGGGGGCCTAAAGGGGGGGGTACTGTAGCGCCGGCGTCCCTGCCCTCTGCTAGGCAGGGACGCTGTTCCCCTCACCTCTCTGCTCCGTGCCCGGCGTCCTCCTCCCGCTCTGCTGGCAGCGCGCGCTCCTTCCCGGCCACTGTGCTTAGGGCGCGCGCGCGCGCTCTCCCTCCCTCTTAAAGGGGCCGCGCGCGCCGTCCTAAGGAGTCCCCGGCCAATGGCCGGAGGACTTCACCATATATAAGGCACCTCCTCCAAAATGGAGGTGCCCGAGCAATGTTGTTGCACTGTTCACTACTCTGCTTCAGCCCTCAGGTCCCGTTGCCAGTTACCTGCCAGATACCTGCCAGATTCCTGCCAGCTTGCTGTCTTATTCCTGCCTGATTATCTGCTACCTGCCTGCTAGTCTGAGGTCCGACGGTCTGCCTTACTACTCCTGTCAGTCTGTCTAAGGACCAGCCTGTCCGCTCACCTGGGAGCGCACTTCAGCCATCTGCCTGCTTGCCTGAGGTCCGACGGTCTGCCTTCCAACTCCTGTCAGTCTGTCTATGGACCAGCTTGCCTGCTCACCTGGGAGCGCTCATCTGCTGCCTGTCTGCTAGCCTACCTGGAGGCTCTGCCGTCACGTGCTGTGACCACCCGCCTGTCCAGAGACTTCTGCCCGCTCACCTGGGAGCGCTCATCTGCCGCCTGTCTGTTGGTCTTCCTGGAGGCTCCGCCGTCACATGCTGTGACCACCCGTTCATCCAGAGACTCTCGCCTGCTCACCTGGGAGCTCACGTCTATCATCAGCCGCCACAGGTCGTACCAACCCTTTACCCAGAGACTGCCCCGGTCACTTGCCGTGACCACCTGCCCGTTCATCCAGAGACTGCCCCGGTCACTTGCCGTGACCATCTGCCCATTCATTCAGAGACTGCCCCGGTCACTTGCCGTGACCATCTGCCCGTTCATCCAGAGACTGCCCCGGTCACTTGCCGTGACCTCCAGCCCGTTCACTCAGAGACTGTCCCGGTCACCTGCTGTGACTCCCTGCCCGTCTTCCCTGGTCGCCACCCGCTCCCTTACAAGGACAGCCCCCTTGTATAGTAGCTCAGAGGTTCCGCCTCCCAGACCCGTTACACTTAGGCCCCGCATACTGGGAGCGTGTACTCCAAGACAAGGCCCTACAACAAGGTCAGCCAGCGCAGGACAGAGACAAAGTTAGGCCTAGCTCCAGGCAGGTCAGAAACTTACTACGCAGAGGCAAGAAACAGGAGGCCCTACACCCGCTCATTGGGGAGGATCCTGATATGCACCCTTCACCCTACAGTGCTCCGGGATGTGCCTGACTTTCCACCAGTTAAAGGTACTGAAGTGACTACCGTGTCCGTTCCCGTTCTTGCTCTGACCCAGCTGGGTCTCGCCTGTCCTGCACTCCACCTGCATACGCTTTTCTGAGGCCTAGCTCCACCTGTGGGGAGCTATACCATCGAGCTGCCTTACCACCGGCCTCAGTGGACTACTGCAGCGCTGGTGCTTCTCACCAGATACCACAGGTGGCATCACGAACTCTTATAAAATTAACAATTATCCACCCTTTTAAAGACTGACCGCAGGGTACGGGCCCGGGAGCCGACCACCGCGACATCCCAAAGGCCAGGCAAAGGCCCGGGTACCGAGTCATCCCCATCCCCTGGGCTAGTCACATCCTCCTCCACCTCCTCTGCTGACCTCATCGACTGGCTGACTGTGCGTTGACAGTAAGTGGGATCTCCAACCTCGTCATCATCACCCTGTGTGTTCTCACACCCGTCGTCCTCAGAGCCAACCTCTTTCTGCCCTGACCGAAAAGTCAACTTGTCGCTCCAATCAGGTATTTGAGTCTCATCATCGTCTTCATCATTGTCTCCACCAACAGGAGTTACAGTTTGGAAACGAGGGTCTACATTATGCTCAGAACTTTCTTCATCTGGTCCTGGATCTGACTCATAAAGATTCTGGGCATCAGTGCAGATCATTTCCTCGTCTGGATTAACAGAAGCTCTGGAGCAGACCTCCATTTCCCAGGCTTTAGTATGAGTAAACAGCTGTGCAGACTCAACCATCTGTGTTACCCCATACTCAGACGGGCAGCTGGAGACTTGGGAGCTGTGAGGAAGCAAGTGCGATTGGGGTGACACCTCTGAGGACTGGAGTATTTGTGATGTTGAAGTTGAGGTGGAGGAGAGCCTACTTGAAGGAGCACTTGATATACGTTGAAGCACCTGCTGTTTTTGTGCCTCATCTGGAATTTGTAGCGATGGGGTGTCCGTAAGAAAGGGATCGTATCACATTGTCCACGAAAAGAAGTAGACATCTTAGTTTGGCTGGAAGATGGCCTTTCTTCTGCAGATGTTACTCCCCCCCACCGCGGGGGGGCTCGACCCACCAGCGGACAGGCACCAGTATTGAGAGAGGGGGGCTGGCCGTCAGGGTCCACCGCAGCTCTGTCACAAACCCGGCGACACGGAGGTCGCACGGGCAGGAACGGACTGTCCATGTCGGCTTCGCACTTTTTTGGTTTTAGAAGGGCATGACATGCCTATATCTGTGTCTCCCCCTCCTTTTACTCCTCCACCTCTTTTCTTTTCGCATGACTATATGTACTTGTCACTTTTCCATGTGTTAGTTGTGTCTTCTGAGCAGTTTGTCAGCTTTTGGACACCTTTGAAGTGTTTTCTATGTGTTTTCTATGTGTTTCTATGTGTTTTTGTTTGCCTGCCAATGGTTTTAACAGTGTTCGACGAACAGTTCGGCGAACATACGGGTGTTCGACGAACCGAACCGAACTCGAACACTACGGGGGTGGCTCAACACTACTTCCAGCTTGTGACTGATGTGGTCATTTCGGAGATGGAGGCTGAAGAGGTGGAGGAGGCTGAGGAGGATGAGGTGCAGGAGCTGTAGACTGTGGGGGCAACACTGATTGACCTAGGGCCCGCAATCCTTGGCATCGGGAGGATGTGTTCCATCCCAAGGCCCGACTGGGTCCCCGCTTCCACTATGTTAACCCAGTGTGCCGTCAGTGAGATGTACCATCCCTGCCCACAAGCACTTGTCCACGTGTCCGTGGTTAGGTGGACTTTCCCGGTAACTGCGTTGTTGAGGGCACAGCTAATGTTTTGGGACTCGTGCTTGTGTAACGCGGGGACGGCATACCAGGAGAAAAAGTGGCGGCTGGGGACCGAGTACCGAGGGATGGTGGCCGAAATCAGGTTGCGGAATACTTCCGTCTCCATGAGCCTAAAAGGCAAAATTTCGAGCGCAAGCAGTTGTGAAATGTGGGAATTTAGTAGTGTGGCCTGTGGGGCATTGGCTGCAAATTTGCGCTTGCGTTCCAAGGACTGGGGTATGGACAACTGAATGCTGTGCTGGGACAAGGACGTGAACGTGCTTCCTGATGCTGCTACTTGAGAGTGTGCAATGACAGTTGCATGGCAGGAGGCATCTTCGCATGCATCATGGACAAGGGATTGGCTTGCATGCACAACATCGGAAGAAGCAATGGTGCTACCCACAGACACTGTTCCTGGACCCTGGGGTTTGGCCCACAAAGTCGGGTGCTTTGCTGTCATGTGCCTGATCATGCTGGTGGTGGTCAGGCTGCTAGTTTTGCCACCCCTGCTGCTGCTGGCCTGGCAGATGGTGCAAATTGCCTTTTTGGGGTTATCGGCAGAGTCTTTAAAAACAACCAGACTCGGGAAGACCTAACAGTTGTACTGGCAACTTCCTACGTGTTGGTGTTACGGGGAACGGTTGCCTGCCTTCTGTCTGCGGCCACCACACTGCTGCTTCCTGCCTGTTGGGGTGCTGTGCCTCCCTCCTCCTGTGTGCTGCTGTCCTCGCTCTGCATGTCCTGCCAGGTTGGGTCAGTTACTATATCATCCACCACCTCGTCTTCCACTTCCGCACCCTGGTCCTCCTCCTGACTTTCTGGCAATTGTGTCTCATCATCGTCCACCTCTTGTGACACTTTCCCACTGTCGCCTTCGTGTGACCGTGGCTGCTCAAATATTTGGGAATCGCTACATGCGATCTCCTCTTGCCCCGCTTCAAGTGGACCGGGAAAGAGGCCCGAATCTATAAATGGAAAAGTGAACAGCTCTTCAGAGTGTCCAAGTGTGGGATCAGCTGTCTCCGGGCACTCGGCATGGTGGGAAGAAGGAGGATCAGGGTGAGGAATATGCAGTCCAGACTCACGACTACTGAGACTTGACCGTGTGGAAGACAGGGTGGTGGTGGTGGCTAAGTGACTGGAAGCATTATCCGCTATCCAACCAACAACCTTTTGACACTGCTCTGGGTTCAATAGTGGTGTGCTGCGGTCCCCTAGGAATTGGGACAGGAATGTCAGGCGAGAAGATGTGGGTGTTTGTTGTGGCACAATTTCAGCTTGCCCACGGCCACGGCCTCTGCATGCACCATCACCATCACGTCCAGTTCCCTGTCCCTTGCCACGCGCCTTGCTCATTTTAAATGGAGGACAATATCTTCCACGCTCACTACAAATGGCTGAATTTGGAGCGAAGTTATATGTGATCTGTGTGATGAAGAAACCACCGTTTTAAATACCTGGCCTGTAGGTAACTATTTTGAACAGCAAACCGGTGTCAAAAACTTTGCTGACACACTGAAAAAAAATTTGAACGGAGGCCAAAAATGGCAGTATTTTCAGCGCAATTATATGTGATCCGTGTGACGGACAAACCACAGTTTTAAATAGCTGGATTTTTAGCGCTGTAATATGGAAAGGACCTGGCTGTATTCTGCAGTGCCAACAAGCAAATGGCGCAGAAAAACAATGTTCTATGGATTGCTTTTTAAGCAAATAATGAGGATTAATATCCCCAAAAAACTTTTCCTGGCCCCTGAGACCTGGGCCTTTGTCTAGAAATGTCTAACTGCAGCAGAAGGCAGAACTGGAGTGGAGCCTCTTGTGCTATATGCACTGCAGTCTGCTATATACACTGCCTGCCTGATATCTCTGCAGATGCATTAGTCCTCAGAAGGACTGTTTGTTGAGATGGATATGTGTAACGTACTTGTTTTCTCCCTACACTACCTGATACCCAACCAAATCTCTCCCTAGCTCAGCAGCACCTCTCCCTACACTGCCTGATTGCGGAGTAGACTGACGAGCACAGCGGCGCCAGGTCTGATATAGACCTGATGACGCTGTGCAGCCAGCCAGTCACTGTAATGCCACAACCAACATGGCTGCTGCATTACAGTCAGTGGCAGGCAATCCCTGCATGTTGTTTGGCGCTCTAAAGAGCGCCAAACATGCAGGGAGGGGACCCGAGCATCCGCCTGATCATCTCGCAAGTACTCGGCGAGCTCCGAGCATCTCGAGTACTGAGATGCTCGAGCGAGTACCAAGTACTTGCGAGTATGCTCGCTCATCACTAGTGTTTAGCAGTGGGTTACAGAGCCAGGAGTTGCCTGCTGCAGCTTACACTGTGCCCACTGCTAAAGAAAATGAATATTCACTGCTCCCTATGCCCATAGTCCATCCCACCTCTATACACTGAAGCCAGCAGTGGGAGGGACTAAGGGAGTGGAGAGGAGTGAATAGCGGGCATACTGTTAGCCACAGCCGCGGGTCCTGCAGCTGATCTAGTGTGCCCGCTACTTAAGAGCATGAATATTCACTGTTCTCCATTCCAATGTCGTGCAGAACAGTGAATATTCATGCTCTTTAGTAGCAGGCACACAATAGCTGAGCAACTGCAGGAGCTGCGGCTGACACTGTGCCCGCTATTAAAGAGCATGAATATTCACTCCTCCCCACGCCCATAGTACCGGGTGTAGGGGAGGAGTGAATCTACCGGCAGCTGAAGTGAGCGTGTGAGGGAGCATGTCTATGATGTCATGCGCTGCTCACACGCTGATGTCAGCTGCTGGCAGCAGAAAAGGATGCAGCATTGGAGCAGAGGGAAGGTGAGTAGAATCCTTTATTATTTTTATGTGTGCTGCGTGAGGGGGCCATATATACCAGGATGGTGATGGGGGGTGCCATGAATGCCAGGATGGTGATGGGGGGGTGCCATGAATACCAGGATGGGGATGGGGGTGCCATGAATACCAGGATGGGGATGTGGGATGCCATGAATACCAGTATGGGGGTGGGAGGTGCCAAGAATACCAGGATTGGGATGAGGATTGCCATGAATACCAGGAAGGGGATGAGGGTGCCATGAATACCAGGATGCGGGTGGGAGGTGCCATGAATACCAACATGGGGATGTAGGGTTGCCATGAATACCAGGATAGGGAATGAGGGTGCCATGAATACCAGGAAGGGGATGGAGGTTGCCATATATAGCAGGATGGGGATGTGGGGGTGCCATGAATACCAGGATGGTAAAAGGGGGTGCCATATATACCAGGATGGGGGTGCCATATATACCAGGATGGGGTCCATGTATAACAGGATGGAGGGCCAAGTATACCAGGATGGGGAAATATATAACAGATAATTAAAAATCTCCACCCACTCGCGCTATACAATTGCTAGAAGAAATGCAGCTGCTGGTAGTAGAGCAGATTTCGTGTGATCACCTGCCTGTGGGAATAAATGTAGTGAATGGAGTATATACTACCGTGCTCGCAGACATCAAAAATAAGTGTCTGAAAGAATCTAGAACACCATGGTAAACATATGTCAGGAGTAATGCAGATAATGCTATAATAGACATACTTACAGTAGTGTCAATAATAAAATGGAATAAAAATCCCTGCACCTGCAATCCCCTATTGTGCTGCTATAGGGATCACAGAAACAACTGATAAAATCATCCAATTAGACACTACATATGGACCAATGCAGAGGATAGCACAATGGTAAAAGTACCTGTGTAATTTGCTTTGTCCTCCTATATTGTGCTGGGTCCTGGAATCCCCGTATAATGCCTGGTGGTGAAAAAGTCTGTAATGGGAGCGTCCTCCCAGAGATGCCCCTTGCCGTGAATCTTCAGCTGGCGCTCAACCTGCGGCATGCCCCGGCCGGAAGCTACACCGCTAGCTGATGCCGTACACGGGGGGGGAGTAGTTAGGGTGACGTCACTGCTCAGAGAGCCTCAGAGCGGCCACAAAATCCAACGCGCATCGATGGAAAAAAGTAACTGTGCCATACCCCCAAAAAATCTTTAATCTAAGTACAGATGTACTAAATAAAGAAAAAGAAAGCCTCCTCCAAAAGGGACTCAAATTTGCCTACTGAAGCATATCCATTTAATTTATATATTAGCATAAAAAAATTCTTACATAATTTGGCTATAAAAAAGCATTTTATGAAAAAAGATATCAATACTAGGGTTTTTTTCTAATGTCAAACAGGAGAGATTTGTACACACCACATTATCCAGACCCTCCACCTTTAACCCCCTCAATGAGTACTCCAGCGCATTGAGCACATTTGAGAGTATGGTGACCTCAGATATCCGGAAAATTAAAAAGAGGAATCTGAAGTATATTCCACAAAATTTAAGCAGAAAGGAGAAGGAGGCCATTACTCGACTAGAAGAGAATTATGGCATAATTATCCGTCCAGCGGATAAAGGGGGAGGCATTGTGGTCCTTGACAGGACCATATACGATGAAGAATCTCTGAAACTTTTAGGAGACTCTGTTACATACAAAAAATTGATAAGTGACCCTACCACAAAGTTCATTAAGGAACTGAGTGTGCTTACATCTAAAGGGAAATCCTTAGGTATCCTTAATAAGAAAGAATATCAGTATATACTTACAAAAACCCCGACCATAGCTGTTTTTTACCATATTCCTAAATTACACAAAAGTATTACATGCCCGCCTGGTAGACCCATCATTGCAGGTATAAATTGTCTAACGGCCAATTTATCAAAGTATGTAGACATCCACATACAGAAATGTGTTCCACATTTACTGGCTTTTCTAAAGGACACAGGCCATATACTACAGATTCTAGATTCTATTCAACGGCAAAATGGATACATTTTGAGTACATTGGACATCAAGTCCCTATATACGGATATTAACCAAGAAAAAGGATGCGAAGCATCAGGTCATTTCCTTCGAAATGCTAATATCTATGAGGACACACAAATCCAATTCATTTTGGACAGTATTGAATTTATCCTTACCCACAATTATTTCATGTATGAGCAAGATTTTTATTTGCAAACCTGGGGGACCGCGATGGGAACGCGTTTCGTGCCAAGTTATGCAAATTTGTATGTGGCTAAGTGGGAGGAAACCTGCATTTTTATCAACGGGCAATTGCGTAATAATCTAATTTTATGGCGACAATTTATCGATGATATTGCATTTATTTGGGATGGAACACAATCTGACTTACAATCATTTATCGCCAGCATAAATGAGAATGACTTCGGTCTTGAATTTACCCCTACTGTTAGTAATACTAGTATTAACTTTTTGGATTTGACGATCATGGTGAATCAGGGTCGCCTTTCCACAAAGTGTCATCGTAAATTGCTCGATTCCAATAGTTTTATACATATCACCAGTTGCCATCTACCGGTGTGGCTAACTAACATCCCAAAGGGGCAGTTTACTCGCAATCGCAGAAATTGCACAAATGTGGAGGATTTCTTGGATGAATCTGAATATGTGAAAAACCAATTCCTAAATAGGGGATACGACAAGGGCCATCTTGAGAAATCTATACAAGAGGTGCAAAAAATTCCCCGTAGGGACCTAGTGTTCAAGCAAAAGGAAACAGCCCAATTTGATGATAATATTTCACAACAGATATATCGCTTACCAATAATTACGCAATATCATTCTAATCACAGAAACTTTAGAAACATCATTAGTAGATATTGGTCTATTCTAAAACAGGACAAAACCATAGGGGAGTTATTACCGGATCGCCCGATATATTTTTAGAAAGGCTCAAACGGTGGGTAACCTTGTAGCACCTTCTATTAAAATTAAACCAAAAACCGAAGTTACTACTAGAACTGTGGCCCCTATGAGTATGGGTTATAATCCCTGTGACAAATGTTCTTGTTGAACTCGTACAAATATAAAACGGGGGATACAGACCTCATTTTCTGACTCTGGTGGTAAGAGATTCTATAACATCAAGGATTATATATCATTCAACAGGTGTCATCTATATGATTCGTTGCCTGTGTGACAAAATATATATAGGCCGAACAAAACATAGACTTGTGGTTAGGATTAAGGAACATTTGAATAATATTAATAAGGGTTTTAAAGGGCATCCCCTATCTCGACACTTCTCTGATTATCATAACCGATCCTGTATAGGCATGTCTTTCTGTGGGATTTAGAAGGTGCTAAGGAACTGGAGAGGGGGCGATTATCTAAGGCAAATGTCCAGGGTGGAATCCAAATGGATTTTTACTCTGGATTGTTTGGCACCTAGGAGTTTGAATCATGAGATCTAGTTATATGCCTTTAATTAGGGGTTCACCAAATCCAGTTAGCCCTCCCCCCCCCTTTTTTTTGCATGAACCCCTATGCCTCATTTTTTACCTTTTCACCTTTCTATATTTTTATTTATATATTTTTTCCCTTAAGGGTAGGTAGGCTATCGATGGGGCAAGTATTTGTGTTCCCTGCAAGACATCCTTTCAGGACTGATTAGGGAACAATTGCCAAAAGGCTTAGTTTAGTGTATATATATATATATATACACTTTATTATAATATTTTATATTTTTAATATCACTTTAATAGTTGATATAACAACTTTTTATGGGGGTGTATGTGTACATACATATATATTTTTCACTTTTTAATTCTTGATATAGGTTCATATACCTTTTAAATAAATTACTATTAAATAAACTAATTTTTAATCAGTGTTTTTCTATCCAGAATAAAGATACTATTTTATATTTTTCAGGCTCCTTTTTATATATAATATATCTATTTGCATCCACTATTCATCACATATCTAGGGGCCCCTTTTTGCTCTGGGTGTGTCTCCTGGAGCCTATACATCAGGTGTGCTTAGGGGAATTAAAACTCCTCTGTAGGTGGAAAGGTTAATTAGTAGTGCTATATAATCATGATGAGAATGGGGGGGGGGCCACTCCCTGAAGAAGAAGGACAGTGATTCCTTCGATACGCGTTGGATTTTGTGGCCGCTCTGAGGTTCTCTGAGCAATGACATCACCCTAACTACTCCCCCCCGTGTGCGGCATCAGCTAGTGGCGTAGCTTCCGGCCGGGGCACGCCGCAGGTCGAGCGCCAGCTGAAGATTCACGGCAAGGGGCATCTCTGGGAGGACGCTCCCATTACAGACTTTTTCACCACCATGCATTATACGGGGATTCCAGGACCCAGCACAATATAGGAGGACAAAGCAAATTACACAGGTACTTTAACCATTGTGCTATCCTCTGCATTGGTCCATATGTAGTGTCTAATTGGATGATTTTATCAGTTGTCTCTGTGATCCCTATAGCAGCACAATAGGGGATTGCAGGTGCAGGGATTTTTTTTTTCCATTTTATTATTGACACTACTGTAGGTAGGTCTATTGCGGCATTATCGGAATATATAACAGGATGGAGTGCCATGTATACCAGGATGGTGATGGGGACATGTATATCAGGATGGTGGGCATATATACCACGATGGGGAATATTAGTTCAGAATTGGGGGACATTGCCCCTATAACAGTGTCAGCAGCAGACTTCCCCCCATAACAGTGCATCATGACAACATTTTTTGCTTCAATTTTTTTTCCTATTTTCTTCCTCTAAAACCTAGGTGGGTCTTATGGTCCGGTGCGTGTTATAGTCCGAAAAATACGGCATGTGTTTTTAGTGCATTTACACTGTGATAGCACACTAAAAATGCGTTTTTACTCATGCCTGTGACTGTATCAATAACATTTTATCGAAGCCAAATACCTGAAAGTATAAAAAACAAATTAGCTATATGGAAAACTTAACATACCAAAAAGCATCAAAAGCACAACTGAAACATTAAAGCGCATGTAAAAGAATGCATTCAAAAACACATGTAACCTAATTTAGCTAACATGTACAGAAAAACTGCAGAAATTCTGCAACATCAAAAACTCACCATGAGGGGGCATGGCTGGCCATGGCTGTGTGAGGACGCACACTGCTCAGCTCCGCACTAATTTTTCCAGAAATAGCCATCACAGTCCAACACAAAATGGGCAAAGTGGGCAAAAAACTCAGAGCGAGATTCTCTTCTTGCACCCCTGCCCCTCCCATGGGGATATTGAATCTTTTTTACATCCACAAAGACAGCAGAAGGACCGTAAATGTTTGGGACGTGAGGGATCTGAGGAGCTGAATGACGGCGCAGCAGGTGGATCCCCGCCTTCCTGACTTACCAGGTGGTGATAATCGTCTCCCTCTGGACCGGGAGGCGGACGCCGGTCTGAAGGTAAAGAATCTGTCCTCCGGCACTGTGTCTGCCCCCGGGAGTCCTCTGAACTGCTGCCGGAGTGCGTCCCCGTGGGCTCCCAATATGGCCGCCGTCTTTCTTGCCGCAGTTCCCCTCAGGGAGCTGGGCGCTATAGAGTCTGTGGATCTCCCCCTCCAGTGTCCTCCCCATTAGCGGAGGGCACTCACCCAAGCCCTCTGTCCCCTGGAGGATAGCTACTTACCTCCTCAAGAAGTGCTGCTCCCGTCCTTCATGAGGGAGCTCCTCAAAATGGCCGCTGTTGTGGAAACCAAGTATTGTCTCACAGCCCCACAAGGGGTCCATCTTCCATAATAAAAGCTCCCCTGGATCCCCCATATGTCCACCAAAGCACCTCTCAGAACATAGTCACATCGGACTCTGACTTGCACTTTCCAGCATCTCCATCACATTTTCATCATTGCCTTAAAGGGGACAGTTACTCCCAGGTGTCTGCCTCCCACACAGGAGAGGAAGAGTTGCAAAACACTGCACCACAAGATCAAACACTTGGTTCTTACTCAGTTCCATTAACCTGGAGCGGCCATCATGTTCAACCTCCTGTACTGTCCCCATTGGGCCCCACTGTTTCGCCGGCTTTGTCCACTAGATCATCCTGGAACGCTATGTCCCCACTCCATTCCCTAAGGGACCAGCTTTCTCCAGATTGTGCCAAAATTGACTTCTCACAACCTAACCTGGTCTCACCAGATACTCAGCTTAGGCTTTCCACCACATCTACACATACTCTAGCCATACAAGAAGGAAATGCTACTCAAAACAAGCAACAAATTTCCTACGGCCCTTTTTTCCGAATTCAACAACCCCATGTCTTGTCTGGCTCAGGGGTCCCGGAGTCTACACCACCTCCAGATGATAATAGACCGGCCTCCTTGGCAGACCCTCGGGCGCTCTTTCAATCCATCCCACCAAGAAATGACATACTGGCGTTGGCAAACCAGGTGGTCTTTGAGTGCAAACAGGAATTTGCCTTTTTCCGATCAGAATTGTCTTCAGTTTCAACTAGAGTTGATACCCTCGCTCAATCTCAGGCCGCTGATAATTCTGCTATAAAATTCTTCAGGAATCTGTGAAGGCGCACTCGGCACAGCTTTTCTCACTTCAGCAAAATATAGACGATTTAAAAAACAGAAATAGACGCAATAACCTACGTATCCGAGGGCTTCCAGAGTCCATTGTATCCTCAGATATCCCCTCGGTTCTCATTTGCATCTTCAATGACTTGCTGGGTCGCCCCCCGGGGCAAGCAATTGAACTTGATAGAGCTCACCGAGCGCTGCGCCCTCTGAACCCAGACGATTTCCGCCCAAGGGATATAATCTGCCAAATACATTTCTACACTCTCAAAGATCAAATTCTTTAGGCTGCAAGGAAGAAGCAGGTGATTAAACATAATGGCACCCCGATTCACATTCTGCAGGACCTCTCCTGTCATACTCTAGGGCAACGAGCAGCCCTCAAACAGGTTCTGGATGGGCTAAAATCAAAGGAAATCCCTTTCCGTTGGGGTTTCCCTTTCTCTTTGAACGTACAGCGTGGATCCAAGATCTATTCCCTACGATCTATAGAAGACCTGCCAACATTTTTAAAAGCATTGGATCTGCCTAAGATATGTATCCCGTCCTGGCCAACTTTGTCTCTTTGCCCTGTGGGCCCGGGAAGACGAATGGGACACACAACCTCCTCGTCCTCGGCTCCTACCCAGAAAGGCATTCCTCCACATGAATCCCGCCGAGGTGGTCAGAGAAGAGGCCAACAACTGTCCCAAGGACAACGGGATGCTGACTGATTGACTCATAAGGAAGGTGTATGACATTCGTTTACCTCTTTCATCCAGTACCCTAGTTTGCCTGTAATGGGGTACTTGCCCGATTTCTTGCCTCAGAGGGAAATTTTGTATCCTGCTAATATTGCCCTGTTGCCTCTAGATCATAGTTCTTATTGTTCTGCTAGTCACTTTTAAATATTGGTTTCTGTGATGGTTTCTCATATGTAATGTTATTGATAGGAGTTGTGCCCCTATCTATGTTATGGCTTCCATTTTTCTCCCCGCAATAGGTTGGGAGCCTGTGCTGCTTCTGGGCGCGGCCCTCAGGCTCCTAGACATCGAATTTACCTTCTTAGCGTATGGTGCAGTATCTGTTTTTCTGCTTTTGTTTTTGTGTCCTAACGTTTGTTTCTCTTTTTCCGTACTCTCCCCTCAGCATTTTCTATGTAAAGACAGGGCCAAATTAAAATGAATATCTCTCTTCAAGGTGTTTCCAGGAGAATCTCCAGAGGTAAATCCAGAGCTTTTCCAATGGCGGACTTAAACATTGTCTCCTTCAATGTGAAGGGTCTCAACACACCAGAAAAAAGAGCCCAGATCCTGCACCATTGCCACAGACGAAAGGTACACATCAACTGTTTCCAGGAAACTCACTTTAAAATGAACCATGCAGCCAAGTTCAAAAATAAACACTATACGAATTGGCACTTTGCAAACAATTCTGTCTCTCGTACAAAAGGGGTTGCTATTGCAGTCCATAGAACCTTCCCCCACAAAATAATTAACTGCTTTATTGAACCCAATGCCAGGTTCATAATCTTGTCTATATCTATAGAGGGCCAAATCCTAACCATTATTAATGCTTACTCTCTGAACCAAGACCAAATAAACTTTTCATCTAATCTAATTGATCAATCTATCCCTTTAATAAAAGTCTACGTCATCCTTTGTGGCGACTTTAACATCACCCTAGACCCAACCTTGGATAACTCCAAGGGTAAATCTTGTCTCTCCTAAAGAGCCATAAAACGAGCCAAAAAAAGCCTTTTCTCAGCTACAATTATTTGACACCTGGAGAATCCAACATCCTTCGGACAGAGACTAGAGTTTTTTTTCAGCCCCACATGGCTCGTACAGTCACCTGAACTATATATTAGTTCAACAGGGGGTCCTGCCTTGGCTGGTCTCGACCAGCATAGGGAACATCCTTTGGTCTGACCATGCCCCTGTTCATTGTTCATTGAAAATCCCCTCTGGTCCTCCCAGGGCTGTGTGCTCATGGCGGCTGAATGAGTCCTTACTCTGGGATTCACTTGTAATTCTGACATTCTGTCAAGCATAGATAACTTTATAGTGGATCATTCTTCCGACAACACTCCCCCGCCAGTCAAATGGGAGGCTCTGAAGTGTGTCCTGAGAGGAGTGCTCATCAAACATGGCACAAGAATTAAAAAAGAAAGCTCACAGGCTCTTGGAGAGGCTCTACAAAAAGTCACGAAACTTGAGCATCTACATAAGCGATCCCTCTCCACACCCATTCTCAGAGACCTTCTTAAGGCCAGGCTGGAGGTTAAACGCATGTTAGAAAGCTCATGTGACTGATTGCGGCAATTAGGGAGTAGCAAATTCTACGAGTATGGAAATAAGCCAGGCAGAATGTTGGCAAGAGCCTTGAGAGCTAAAACAGCACAAAACTATATCCCTTCCATTAAAGACATTCATGGTTTTCAGATCCATACTTCCTCTGGAGTTGCCAAGGTTTTTCAGTCTTACTATTCTAAACTATATAATATTAATGCAATAAATCTAAATTGATCCCAAATTGATGATTCCTCTTCTCTCTTTAGTAGGCTGTCCAGGGAGGTCCATGAGGGTTTGGGGGCCACCTTTACTCCTCAGGAACTTTCATTGATAATATTAATAAACGATCTCCTAGGAAGTAAAAGTCCAGGCCCTGATGGCTTCACCTCCAAGTTCTACAAAACATTCCCCTCCCATTTAAACCCCCTAATGCTTCAATATTTTAATCACAAGACAACACCCTTAAAATCTTAAATATAATTAATTTTGCCACCTTACATAAATCCTCACTCATGATTTTATCACTGGACTCCATAAAGGTCTTTCACAGGATCTCATGGCATGCTACTGAGCAAACTTTAAACCTTATAGGTCTAGGTCCAATCCTGAAATCTAAAATATTAGCCCTATATAAGTACCCAACAACCAAAATTAAAATTAACGGCTCCCTTTCTTACCAGTTCTCAGTTCACAATGGCATACGCCAGGGTTGCCCTCTATCACCATTATTATACATTTTGGTCATGAAGAGTTTAATATACGCCATAGGGAATAACTCTAACATCCGAGGGATTACCATTGGATACTACGAGTACAAATGTTCTGCTTTTGCGGATGATCTCTTGGTTTATCTCTCCAATTCCCATATTGTGCTCCCTTCCCGGTTGGCGGAGCTTGACAGTTTTGGGACCTGGTCAAATTTTAAAATTAACACAGACAAGTCTGAAGCATTAAATATCTCACTATCTCCTCAGGAGGTCCTATCCCTGAAATATAACTTTCCCTTTAGATGGCCTACTGCTAATTCAATCACGTACCTGGGAATTCATGTCCCTTCTGACCTCAAAAGACTGTTTGATTTAAATTTTCTTCCATTTCTGTCCAGATTGGAGAGGGAGCTGACTGCTTGGAACTGTATTGAGTTTTCATGGTTTGGTAGAATCAACATTATTAAGATGACGAACCTTCCCAGACCTTTTTCAGACCATTCCGGTCTTTATCCCTTCCCCCTTCTGGAAAAGAATTAAATGTGTTCTCAGTCGCTTTGTCTGGTCCTCTGGCTGTCCTAGGATTAAATTCAACATTTTATTTAGATCCAAAGAACTGGGAGGCATTGGTTTACCTGATTGCCGTAAATACTTCTTAGCCGCCGCCTACACAAGGGTCCTGGATTTAGTACAGGGTTTGTCCTCCAAGTGCTGGGTCACTATTGCTCAAGATTCTTGCCCCCTCTCCATTCCTGCCCTCCCTTAGTTCTGGTCCCCGGTCTCCTGTCATAAAGAAGTCTCGCTTTCCTTTAGCACAAGCCATACGCTCAAAATTCTTCTTATATCTCACAGACAGAGCTCCCTAATTGATCCTCATGGCCCACTCTCTCCTATTACAGATAACCCTAAATTCCCCTGGGCAACTCCTCTAATCTATTTTTAAACAGCTCAAAAAAGAAGTCCCGCTTTTATCAGATTGCTCCCCAGGGCCAGTTACTACCACTCACAGCCATCCTCCACTACAGTGTCCATTTTAGGACATGATCAGATATCAAAATCAAACATCAGAATGATGTCAGTTTGAGGCTAAATACCCTGTCTGAGAGCTGATCTTGATAAGCGATTCTGACGAGCGATTCTGACGAGCGATTTTGACGAGCGATTTTGACGAGCGATTTTGACGAGCGATTCTGACGAGCGATTTTGATGAGTGATTTTGATAAGCGATTTTGACAAGTGACTTTTACATCTGTAATAATAATAATAAAAAAAAGTAACTGTTCGCTGATGGGACTTGAACCTAAAATTCTGTGTCCCAAAGCCAGTGTACTAACCACTGAGCTATAAACTCTGTTGTAAAAATCTAGTTCTATTTGGTTATATGATTTTCAGTGCAAACTTGTCTAAAACTCATTGGGATTTATGCACAGACTGAAAGCAAGCCAAATTCAAATGATGTTTGATTTTGATGTGTGAGTCAGATATGTGACTTTCTTCAACCATCAGAATCAAAATCACAATGACTTTTAGTCACCCTGAGTATTTTCATGGTTGATCTCATAAGACAAGAAAAGCTATCAGTTAGTATAACTTGATTGGATAGGTTAATGGTAAGGTATCAGTCTCTGAAGCTACAGTGTTAAGAGTTCAAATCCTGATAGGAATAATTTTTTTTTTTTTAAATTATGACTATTTAGCACGCAAACTACAGGGGTGTTTTACTTTTAATATCTGCCACTCTGATTGTAATCCTGATGTGTTAAGAGTTTCAGACACGCTGTCTATTTGCATGGTAAATTACATAGCCAAAGTAAATTGGGAGGCAATAATTTACTACATATCTATTTCCAAGTGACTTTATATTTGCATAATTTCTTAAAGGGGTCTAATGATAAAATGCCTTTATTGTAAATTTTTATTTCCATCCACCCAAGTACTGGCTGCAAACTCCCAATTTACTTTTGCTATGTAATTTACCATGCAAATAGACAGCGTGTCTGAAACTCTTAACACATCAGGATGACAATCAGAGTGTCAGATATTAAAAGTAAAACACCCCTGTAGTTTGTGTGCTTAATAGCCATAATAAAAAAAAAAATATTATTTCTGTCAGGATTTGAACTCTAACACTGTAGTTTCAGAGACTGATGCCTTACCATTAAGCTATCCAGTCAAGTGATACTAACAGAGAGCTTTTTTTGTCTTATGAGATCAACCATGAAAATACTCAGGGTGACTAAAAAATCATTGTGATTCTGATGTTTGAAGAAAGTCACACATCAGACTCACACATCAGAATCAAACATCATTTGAATTTTGCTTGCTTGCAGTGCATAAGTCCCAATGAGATTTAGACAAGTTTGCACTGAAAATCATATAACCTAATAGAACTTCTAGGTTTTAACAATTGAGTTTATAGCTCAGTGGTTAGTGCACTGACTTTGGGACACAGAAATTTGGGTTCAAGTCCCATCAGCGAACAGTTACTTTTTTTTTTTTATTACAGTTATAAAAGTCACTTGTCAGAATCACTCGTCAAAATCACTTGTCAGAATCACTTGTCAGAATCACTTATCAAAATGACTCGTCAGAATCACTCATCAAAATCACTCGTCAAAATTACTTATCAAAATCAGTTCTCAAACAGGGTATTTAGCCTCAAACTGACATCATTCTGATGTTTGATTTTGATATCTGATCATGTCCTAAAATGGACACTGTACTCCACGGTCCCTCTCCCACTCTGCATCATAACTTTCAATACACCCAACTACAACACTTCTTTCGAGCTTTACCTAACAAGCTGGATATGACAAGACCCATGTCTACATTTGAAAAGCTATGTATTTCCTCATCAGCGGTGAACCATACAATCTCAATTTCATATAAATTACTTTCCTCCTTGGATCTAGAATCTCTTCCCCACTTTTGTAGCGCTTGGGAGTCTAATTTACACCAAACATCTGACAAGAGACTCCGCGTTAGGATTGTCCACAGAAGAGGAGACGGGGAACGGAATCCGGGGGTGTCGACCATAGACCACAAAAACGGGGTTTTAGTAGAGGACTCGCTCTCATGGTTGTTATAGGAGAACTCGGCCCAGGGCAGGAGCTCAACCCAATCGTTATGGTGAGCGTTGATGAAGTGCCGAAGAAAGCAGGTAAGGCACTGGTTGATACGTTCCACTTGACCATTGGACTGAGGATGATAAGCAGAAGAGAAATCCAGAAAGACATCCAGCAGCTTGCACATAGCTCTCCAGAAGCGCGAAGTGAACTGAACTCCGCGATCAGACGCAATGTGAAGGGGTAGGCCGTGAAGACGGAAGATGTGATGGATGAAGTCCTTAGCCAGCACAGATGCAAATGGAAGACCAGGCAGAGGGATGAAGTGGGCCATTTTAGAAAAGCCATCAGCGACCACCCAAATGACAGTACAACTGGCAGAAACAGGGAGATCCGTGATGAAGTCCATTGCAATGTGTTGCCACGGAGCGGAAGGCACAGGAAGAGGAAGGAGACGGCCGGATGGAAGGTGCCTGGGAACCTTGTTATGGGCACAAGAGGATCAAGCCACGACAAAGTCCGCAACATCCTTGCGCAGGGAAGGCCACCAGTAATGTCGTGCGATGAGCAGAAAGGTCTTCCTCTGGCCAGCATAACCGGCTAGTTTGGATGAATGGCCCCAGAGTAGAACCTTCTTACGATCCGGAACTGCAACAAAGGTCTAACCGAGTGGAAGCAGAGACAGGTCCAACGGAGCAACAGTCATCACTTTAGAGGGGTCAATGATATGTAGAGGCTCCTCCTCTTGGTCGGAAGACAGGAATGAGCGGGATAGAGCATCAACTTTAATGTTCTTGTCCGCCGGGCGGTAATGCAGAGTGAAGCAGAAACGGGCAAAGAATAGAGACCACCTGCCTGACACGGATTTAGCCTTTGGGCGTTCTGCAAAAAGGTTTTTGTGGTCAGTGTAGTTGACCATCGGGTGCAGAGCCCCCTCCAGCAAGTAGCGCCATTCCTCCAGCACTAATTTGATGGCCAACAGCTCACGATCTCCAATGGAGTAGTTGCGCTCGCATGAGGAGAAGAGTTTGGAGAAGAAGCCGCAAGTTACCATTCTCCCGGATGAGGATTTCTGGGTGAGCACCGCTCCGGCTCCGGAGGAGGATGCATCAACCTCCAGGAAGAACTGCTTGTTGCAATCCGGAAGGTGCAGCACAGGAGCGGAAGAGAAGACATGTTTAAGGAAGACGAAGGCCTTCTCCGCTTCGGAAGTCCATTCCCTGGGGTTTGCTCCTTTAAAGGTAAGATATGGGAGCAGTCCGGGAGGAGAAATGCGGAATGAAGAGGCGGTAATAGTTTGAGAATCCCAGGAATCGCTGAATCGCCTTCAACCCCTCCAGTCAGGGCCACTTTAAGA
Source organism: Phyllobates terribilis (assembly GCF_046119375.1). Classification (NCBI taxonomy): domain Eukaryota; kingdom Metazoa; phylum Chordata; class Amphibia; order Anura; family Dendrobatidae; genus Phyllobates; species Phyllobates terribilis. The sequence continues at coordinate 570,068,570 of NW_027362763.1, forward strand.
CGGGAGACACCTTCTCGGGATCCATCCGCAGACCAGTCTCGGAGATAATATAGCCCAGGAATGGTAGGGAGGTCTGCTTAAAGAGGGATTTCTCGAATTTAGCGTATAGGCGATTCTTCCGCAGTCTTAGCAGAACCTGACGAACATCCCTCCGGTGTGAGGGCAGATCCGGAGAGAAAACCAAGATATCGTCCAGGTACACCACCACGCAAGAATACAGGAGATCACGGAAGATGTTGTTAACTAGCTCCTGGAAGACGGCTGGAGCATTACAGAGACCAAAGGGCATCACGTGGTATTTGTAGTGACTGTCCCGGGTGTTGAATGCTGTCTTCCACTCGTCTCCCTGGCGGATCCGGACCAAATTGTACGCCCCACGAAGATCGAGCTTTGTGAAAATCTTCGCGCCTTTAAGGCGGTCGAACAGCTCCGAGATGAGAGACAGGGGGTACTTATTTTTGATGGTAATATGGTTTAGGCCCCTGTAATCGATACAGGAAAGTAGAGAGCTGCCTTTCTTCTTGACGAAGAAGAATCCTGCTCCAGCCTGAGAGGTGGATTTCTGGATAAATCCCCTAGCAAGATTTTCTTCTATATACTCAGACATGGCCCGGGTCTCAGCCAGTGACAAGGGGTAGATTCGCCCGCGGGGAGGAGAAGCACCAGGTACCAGGTCAATGGGGCAATCATATGGCCTATGAGGTGGTAGTGTCTCCGCTTCCTTTTTGTCAAAGACATCCGCATAGGACCAGTAGGGTGCCGGCAGACCAGGTAGGTTAGCCGGAGTAGACAGGGGTCGAGCACGACGAACCGGAACCAGACAGGACTCATGGCATTTATGACCCCAACGGAGCACTTCACCAGATCTCCAATTCAGGACGGGCTCATGTCTTTGAAACCAGGGTAGACCAAGCAAGATGGGGTGAGAGAGACCGGACAGCACATGAAAGGAGATCTTCTCCGAGTTCAGCATTCCCACCGGAAGGGTTACAGGCTCTGTGATGAGCAAGATGGCCTCCGGAAGAAGCTGTTATGATCTGCAACATAGGCTAAGGAAAGATGAGGAGAGCTGTCCCTACAGTAAGACTAAGCTGAGCCCCTACGATGTAGCGGGCAACCTGTTCCTTGTGAACAGACCCGCCTTCGTCCTCGGCTAGTCTGAACGGAGACCTATAGAGAAAGGGAGGGGTCCCTAAAGGAACTAAGGACTGGGACAAAAATGGGACACCTCCTAACAGAAGTTGTTGCAGAGCAAAAGATAAACTGACAAAAAGTACTAGAGGTCTCAGAGGACCAAGCAAACTAGAGAGAGATAGGCACAAAAGCACCTGGCTAGAGAGACAGTCAAAACAACACTGAAGTCCAGCAAAGCCAGAAGGGTGGAGCTGGAATATATAGGCAGATGGTCACGTGACCGCAAAACACAAGATAGAAACAAAAACAAACAGGAGGGTTCTAACAGTACCCCCTCTTTTATGAGGATCCTCCGGATCCTCCAGGCCCAGGCCTATACGGAAATCTCCTGTGGAAAGCTCTGACAAGTCTAGGGGCAGAGACATCATCCGCCCTTACCCAGGAGTTATCCTCGGGACCGAAACCTTTCCAAGCGACGAGATACTGCAATCTCACGCTATGCCCTCTGGAATTCAGGATACGAGAAATTTCATATTCGCCGTCTTCCACCACCGGAGGAACTGTGACAGTGGCATCCCTATCTGATATATCAGCCTTTTTCAACAAGGAAACATGAAACACAGGATTAATCTTCCAGGAGGTGGGGACCTCCAACCTAACAGCAGACTGGTTAACCACCTGAAGCACCTTAAATGGCCCCACAAACTTCGGACCCAATTTTTTAGAGGGAATCCTCAACCGCAGATTCTTTGAGGACAACCAAACCATGTCACCCACTGTAAACAAAACCTCTTTACGTTTCCTGTTAAAATACTTCTTGGACTTTTTGTTAGCCTCTTGAAGGTTACAACGTACATTAGTCCAAGCTCTCTCCAAATCACCGGAAAAATTCTCCTCCTCCGGCACCTCCGACCCCAATTTGGAGAACGAACCAAAAGACGGATGTCTCCCAGTACAAAAAAAAAAAGGAGAACACCCAGCAGAGGAGAATGTATGGTTGTTAAGAGCAAATTCTGCGAGTGGCAGAAACTCAGACCACCCCTCTTGATTGTCAGCCACAAAACAACGCAAAAACTGTTCAACATCCTGGTTCTTTTTTTCTGTCTGTCCATTAGACTCAGGGTGATACCCAGACGAAAATGACAAATGGACTCCCAACCTGTCACAAAAAGCACGCCAAAAGCGAGCCACAAACTGAGGTCCCCTATCAGAAACAATGTCGGTGGGAACGCCATGGAGCCTGACAATTTCCTTAACAAACGCCTTAGCGAGTGTCTTAGCGCAGGGTAGCTTAATGAATGGAACCAAATGACACATCTTGCTAAAACGGTCCACGACCACCCAGATGACAGTGAAACCCTCGGACACAGGAAGGTCAGTAATAAAATCCATTGCCAGATGCGTCCAAGGCGCACTAGGAACCTCCAGAGGGCAAAGCAACCCCGCAGCAGGGGTATGTGAAGCCTTTGACCTAGCACACACCGTACATTGACGCACCCACTTGATGACTTCCTTCTGCCACCCAGGCCACCAAAAACTGCGACTGATAAGTCTCTTAGTCTCAGAAATTCCTGGATGACCTGCCAACCGAGACTCATGACACTCCACAAACAAATCTCTCCTAAAGGTTCTAGGCACAAACAACCTCCCATGGGGAGTGTTAGATGGGGCATCCTCTTGAGCTTTCAGAATCCCATCTTCCAAAACGGAGTCCAATGCTGCTACCACAACTCCTTCCTGTAAAATGCTCTCCTCCTCCTCGGTACCAACCATGGGAGAAAAGCTGCGAGATAAAGCATCGGCTTTAACATTCTTAGTACAAGGGATATAAGTAACAGAAAAATTAAACCGAGAAAAAAAAAGTGCCCACCTAGCTTGACGGGCATTCAAGCGTTTGGCAGCATCCAGATAGATCAAATTCTTATGATCTGTGAAAACCTGAATAGGAAATCTAGCACCTTCCAAGAAATGACGCCAATGTTCAAACGCGAGTTTAATAGCCAGCAATTCCCGATTACCAACATCGTAATTAAGTTCGGTTTCTGAAAATTTTTTCGAAAAAAAAGCACAAGGATGTACTCCATCCTTGTTCTCCTGAGACAAAACTGCACCGACCCCCACCGAAGAAGCATCGACCTCGACCAAAAAAGGCTTGGTCTCATTAGGCTGCATAAGGATAGGGGCAGAACTGAACCTCTCCTTGAGATACACAAAAGCTTCAATGGCCTCAGTAGTCCACTGGACCATATTCGCACCTTTCCTGGTGAGATCGGTCAGCGGCTTAACAATTATAGAAAAATTCTTAATGAATTTCCTGTAATAATTGGCGAAACCCAAAAATCTCTGTATCGATTTCAAACCAATAGGCCTAGGCCATTCCTGCACAGCCTGAACCTTCACCGGGTCCATCTCAAAGCCCTCGCTGGAGATAATGTAGCCCAAAAAACTAATTCTCTGCACAGCGAACTTACATTTCTCCAGCTTAGCAAAAAGTGAATTATCACTCAATAACTGCAACACTTCACGTACACTCTGCCAATCGGACTCCAGATCTGGTGAATAAATCAGAATGTCATCCAAATACACAACCACATTCTTACCAATTAAAGGTCTCAGGATGTCATTAACAAGGTTCTGAAAAAACACGGGTGCATTGGTAAGACCAAAAGGCATCACCAGATTCTCAAAATGACCTACCGGAGTGTTAAAAGCAGTTTTCCATTCATCACCCTCCTTCATTCGTAACAAATTGTATGCCCCCCGGAGATCAATTTTAGAGATCCACTTGGCCCCCACTAACTGGTTAAACAAGTCAGGAATTAACGGCAATGGGTAGGAATTGCGTACGGTAATCTTATTAATTTCACGAAAGTCCAGACATGGACGTAAACCCCCGTCCTTTTTTTTAACAAAGAAAAATCCAACGGCCACAGGCGACTTAGAAGGTCTAATGTGACCAGCAGCCAGGCTAGTCTGTATGTACTCCTCCAAGGCCTTTCTCTCAGGGATAGTCAGATTAAATAAGCAACTCTTGGGAAGAGTAGCTCCAGGAACAAACTCAATGGTGCAATCATAGTCCCTATGAGGAGGTAAAACTTGCGACTCCTCCTCTGAAAAAACCTTCCAAAAATCCTGAATAGGTACAGGTAATTCCCCTTTTTCCACAGCCGCAATGCGACCATTACAACATTTATCATAGCACTTAGGACTCCAAGACTTAATCTCATTAGTAGACCAGTCCAGTAAAGGATTGTGCAGTTTTAACCAAGGCAAACCCAAAACGACTGGAGAGGGTAAGTCCAAAATTTCTTGGTGAATGCCATTGATAGTGAGGGGAAATGCCGCAACCTTGTGAGTAATACATTTCAAAGGAGTGTTATCAATTGCAATCACAGAAATAGGTGATGACAAAGGTTTGGATTCCAATTTAAGTTTTTCCAAAAACCCCTTATCAATCACATTAAGTGTTGAACCACAATCCACAAATACCCGAAATTCCATCAAATCTTACTGTAATGAGGTACTCCCTGAAAGAAATACTCCCTTAGAGCTCAAACAAGCAATACGGGCGTAACTGACCTTTTTTTTTCTTTACTTAAACGAAGCTCACAGTTCTTAATCAAATGGTCAGTTTTACCACAATAAAAACACAATCCCTTGGAAAACCTGCGGTCTCTTTCCTGAGAGCGGAGTGACATCGCCTCAACCTCCTTCGGTTCTCCGCTGTCCAAGCAGACCCTCTGGGGACTAGGAGCTGCCATTGCAGGAATTTTTTCATCATTAACCCTCACACGCAGTCTCCTGTCCACACGTATAGCTAATTGCATGGCTTCCTGCAAGGTCTCAGGTGCAGGTAATGCAATAAGCAGCTCCTTAACCATTTCACTTAGACCAGCAAGAAAAAAACATTTTAACGCCGAATCATTCCATTTCACTTCTGAGGACCACCTTCTGAAGTGTGTACAATAATTTTCAACATCACCTGACCCCTGATTCAAATGCCTCTGTTCTGTCTCAGCAGATGAGACTCGATCAGGATCGTCATACAATAGCCCCATAGCAGAAAAAAAATCCTCCACTGACCTAAAACATGGATCATTAGGTTGGAGAGAAAAGGCCCACCCCTGTGGTTCCTTGCGCAAAAGTGACATGATAAACCCAATGCGCTGTGATTCATTCCCAGAGAACCTTGGTCTCAAACTAAAATATAATAAGCATTTTTAAAGGAAAAAAAATCTTGTTTACCATAAAAAATATCAGGCAGTCCTACCTTGGGTTCCACAAAATGCGCTCCAGAGCAGCTACTCACGTGTTGCCGGAGCTCGGACACCTCCAGAGACAATCCCTGCAGGCGTTGAGCCAAATCTTGAACAGAAACCATACTGATCCCCGGATTTCTTTCCTTAAAGTTTTTGTTTGGGCTGGACTTACTGTTATGATCTGCAACATAGGCTAAGGAAAGATGGGGAGAGCTGTCCCTACAGTAAGACTAAGCTGAGCCCCTACGTTGTAGCGGGCAACCTGTTCCTTGTGAACAGACCCGCCTTCGTCCTCAGCTAGTCTGAACGGAGACCTATAGAGAAAGGGAGGGGTCCCTAAAGGACTGGGACAAAAATGGGAGACCTCCTAACAGAAGGTGTTGCAGAGCAAAAGATAAACTGACAAAAAGTACTAGAGGTCCCAGAGGACCAAGCAAACTAGAGAGAGATAGGCACAAAAGCACCTGGCTAGAGAGACAGTCAAAACAACACTGAAGTCTAGCAAAGCCAGAAGGGCGGAGCTGGAATATATAGGCAGATGGTCACGTGACCGCAAAACACAAGATAGAAACAAAAACAAACAGGAGGGTTCTAACAGAAGCCTCCCATCCATGGAGGCAACCACCAACGGTTCAGCCAGATGTATGGTGGGAATCTGGTACCGCTCCACAACAGCCTGTTGAATGAGATTCCCAGCGGCTCCGGAATCCAGGTGGGCTGTCTCGAAGAAGCGGGTCTCACCACTGGAAATAGACCTCTGGAAACGAACTCTCCGAGTGGTCCTAGACACTGGAGTTTCCCGGCCTCACCGGGCAGGAGCGGATCGGATGCTCTATACTGCCACAGTAGAAGCAACTCCCCTCGGCTCGGTGCGTCTCCAGGCGAGACTTGACCATCTTTGTTTGCTCAATTTGCATGGGCTCAGACGAACATGCCCAGGGAATTGCTGGTTGCGAGGCTGGCCTTTGGAATGTTGGAGCGAGACGCGGAAATCTTCTCTCCCGGGTAGTCTCCTTGGCACGTTCCAGAAAACGGATGTCAATCTGGGTAGCTAATGACACTAGGTCATCCAGAGTGGAAGGGATGTCACGACTGGCTAGCTCATCCTTGATCCGTCCTGAAAGACCTTTCCAAAAGGTGGACACCAGAGCCTCATTGTCCCAGGCAAGTTCAGATGCGAGGGTTCAGAAACGTATGGCATACTGGCCAACAGTGAGACTCCCTTGGCGGAGACGGAGAAGAGAGGAGGCAGTAGAAGATTTTCATCCGGGCTCATTGAAGACCTTCCGGAAGGCAGCAAGGAAAGCCAGAAGATCGGACACCAGGGGATCCTCTCTCTCCCACAGAGGGTTTAGCCATGCCAATGCCTCCCCTGTGAGGTGAGACATGATCAATGCCACCTTGGCCCGGTCGGAGGTGAACTGATGTGCTAGAAGTTCAAAGTGCAGTGTGCACTGATTTATGAAGCCCCGACATAAGATGGGTCACCACCAAAATGTGGAGGCGCAGAGAGCCGGGGTCCAAAAACAGGTGCCACAGCGCTACTGGGTTGAGGTGCCACCGGAGCAGGTGCCTCTCGGCTAGAGACGGACACAGACAGGGTGGACAGCGTGTCCATGCAGGAGTTGACAGTCCGCAGATAGGACAGGATAGTTTCCTGTTGGGATCTCTGACGTGAGACCTCCTGATACAGATCAGAGAGCAAAGGAGCCTGGAGGCCAACGGGTTCCATGGCCTGTGCAAACTGTTACGGGTCCGGGTGGTGTAAGGGCCAGAGGGGCGTGACTAGTTGCCTACTCGGCCTGACCCAGGTCACATGGCGGCTTAGTTGACTCAGTGTACCAGGGAGGGACCGGGCAGGTGGACCAGATGCCACTCTGGGACTGACCTTGTGTGAGAGCAGGTGACTCACATGGGTCAGGTGACAGGAACTGACCAGTACAGCGGACGAGCACGGCAGGCAGGCTGGCGGGTGGTCCAGGTAGATAAGCAGGCAGGTACGGCTGATAGCCAGACAGGCGCTCCGGGTAGGCAAGCAGGCGGGTACGGCAGGTAACTGGCAGGTACTCTGGGTAGGCAGGCTGGCGGGCATGGCAGGTAACTGGCAGGTGCTCCGGGTAGGCGGGCTGACGGGCACAGCAGATACCTGGCAGGCTGGCGGGCAGAACTATAGACAGACTGGCGGGCAGGACTGTAGACAGACTGGCGGGCTGGACTGTTAGACAGACTGGCGGGCAGGACTGACAGGCAGCGGGACCTGAAGCAAGTGTTAGCACACGGAACAACAACCTTGCACAGGCACCTCCATTTTGAAGGAGGTGCCTTATTTAGGAGAAGTCCTTCGGCCATTGGCCGGAGACTCTTTAGGATGGGGACTCTTTAGGACGGCACGTGCGGCCCCTTTAAGAGGGAGGGAGCGCGCCCTAAGCACAGTGCCCCGGAAGCTGCGCGCAGTGCGCGCCACGGCAGCAGGGGAGCAGGAAGACGCCGGACCAGGACCGCGGCGGTGAGGGGAACGGCGTCTCTGCTCTGCAGGAGGCCGATGCTACACATATGGGAGTAGGATGTGGGGCATTACTACTGAAGGGGTAATTAAGGGATATTATTACTGCTGTGATGTATTTTATTTTTCAGGATACTGTTTTCAGTGGGGGGGGGGGTGCTGTTACTGTGCAGGGCTGCACTATGTTGCTTTTTTTTCTTCATCTGGTGTAGTGTAGAAGTTGGGGAAAAATTGGGGAATTTGCTCAGGAAGCGGTGCTCTGTGTGTTATTTCCTGCAGAGACGAGTTCTGCCTGGAAGAAGTGATGGTGGTCTGTGCTGGATGAAAAAGAAAAGCAAAGATAAAGGACTTCAACTAGAGACGTCACCGGGGAGTCAGTGTGTTACCTGTACACTGACTCTATACACTATACACTATATGCAGAGCTCCTGTGTATAATGTCGCCGGTGATCACTGTAATGCCTGTAAATTGACACTATGTACAGAGCTCCTGTGTCTGATGTCACCGGTGAGCACTGTATTACCTATACACTGACACTATATACAGATCTCCTGTGTATAATGTCACTGGTGATTAGAGATGAGCGAACTTGTTCAGAAAACATTCTCCAATCTCAAAGTCAGCATGAACATTGCACATTCAGATTCTTGTTTGGATCCCTGAGCATATTCCTCAAAATCGTCAAAATTCGGCCAAAGTTTGGTAAATGATCGAGTTTCCACTAATGCTTTTGTTAGGACTTTGACTAGGATAGCTGTGCTGTATGATGAGTGGGGGGGACATGTTTGATGAGGGTAGGTAGTAGGGAGGGGTCAGAAAAGCGGCAGACTGTTTTTTTTATTAACTTAATGTGTTAAGATTCCAGCCAATCAGGGCGCAGAAACCATCCACAACATCTAGACACAAGGGCTTGTGTCATTGGCTGCCGAAGTCACATGTCCCTCTCCATATAAAGAGCCGTAATTTTGTTTTGGCACCATTTTGTCAGTGTAACACCACAGAGAGGCTGCTCCTGCAACAGGATAGTCAGATAGTTATCTAGGTGGTTAATTGTCAGTCAGCTAGTTCAGATAGATAGGATCCTGTGTGACTGTGAAATCGACCTTCCAGCATATGAATTATTTGTGCTAATTGTGTGCTCGAGACACCAGGCCACATTTCAGCATATAAATCTTTTGTGCTAATATTGTGCTCCAGCCAGGAGTCCACATTTCAGAATCTAAATTCTTTGTGCTAATAGCGTAGTCCAGAAATTAGGCCACATTTCAGCATATAAATCTTTTGTATTAATATTTTTGTCTAGTCAGTAGTCCACATTTCAGAATCTAAATTCTTTGTGCTAATAGTGTGGTCCAGCCAAACTATCTCAGCAAATAAATGATGATTTTTAATTTTGTGACTGGTGACTGACAGGTCTGGGCCTAGTGTTGTGAAACAGCTAGTTAAAAGAGAGGAAGGGTACAACCAATATGAGTGGGAAAAAGCGAGGTCGTGGTGGAAGGGGGAATAGGCTGGGTGTTTTTAAGGTGTACGTGGGGTAGGTGGTAATGTTACAGAACGCTCTACTGAATAAACACAGTCTCATCCTATCCAAAGACAACTGACAACTTCTGCTACTGTAAGGGCTACTCCACTCCCTTTCTTTGGCAGCCGTATAGCGGTACGCTTTGTAGAGGTGGGCCAGAAAGAGCATGTGCTCTAGTGCATGGCATCTCCTCTTCTTCATCCACCTTAACATCACACATGGTACAGTCCTCAGAGGTGGCACGCCAATTACCCAACTGACTGTGGGGAACCACAGATGGGCGAGATGGCAGAGCTGTTCACAAATTCTAGTCCATGGGCATCAGAGGTCTGCTTCAAGGATTCACAGACTCAGAGGAAAGCATCTACACCGATGTCCAAAATGTTTTTAGTTTGAATCCGGGGCAGAAAGAAGTAGGGTCCGAGCAGCATCCTGACCACTCATCACCAGACGTTAATCCCCGGGGGGGAGGTGATCCTGATGAGACTCAGATACCTGAGGCACACGTGGACTGTACTTTGATGTCAGGGCAGGAAGAGGAGGAGGGTGACTCTCAGGGAAAGGAGTGGGAAAACAGAGAGAATGATGATGAGGTAGTAGATTCCACTTGGTGTGAACCCAGAGGCACGCAGTTTTGTAGTGGCTTCCCGCACAGCCATGGCACTGCATCCTCAGCCACAACGGTGGCTGTGGCCAGCAGTGGTTGCGGGTCTGGAGTTTGCAGGTGTGGCAAGGGTTGCATAGCCTGGGCCTTTTTTGAGACCGCAAAGGATAACCCAACTCACGTTATCTGCCAACTTTGAATAAAACTACTCAGTAGAGGCCAAAATTTCCAGAATTTGACTACTACATGAATGAACTGGCACATGTGCGATCAACATGCATTAGTGTGGGAATCTCACTGTGCTAAAATGCAGATTAGCAGACCTTGCCAACCCCATCAACTGCATCTGAGGCTTCTTCCTCCTCCATCACTATGGCAAGTATTTTCACACAGGTCTCCGGCCACAGAATCTCCACTTGTTTACCCGCTACAGTCGGGGTGAGTGTGAGCCCATCAGATGTTACATCAGTGGACATACAAGCTATTTTTGTTTCACAAAGCACAGCACATCTTTCTCAGTCCACCATAACATCTCCACCTGCACCTAACTCACAGTCCATCAGTTTTTCATGTTCACCCTAATCCACCTTGTCTTATCACAGCAGCCAGACCTCGGTCCCACAGTTGTGGTCATGTAAAAGAGTGTTTCCTCCTACACATGCCAAATGTAAGAGCTTGAACATCACCATCTCCAATCTGTTGGCCAAGGAAATGCTGCCTTTCCATCTGGTGGATACAGAAGTTTTCCGAAAGTGGATGGCCATCGCAGTCCCCCAGTCTAGTTGCCATTACTTCTATAAGACAGCTGTGCCTGTGCTACACCAGCATGTTGCAGACAAAATCACCTGTTCCTTGAAAAAATCTATGTCTGCCAGGGTGCACTTCACCACTGACACCTGGACGAGCAATCATGGGCAGGGGTGTTACATCTGGCTGACTGGGCACTGGGTGACTCCACTGGCTGTTGGGTCAGGAGGGGAAGGGGCTTCTCCACAAGTCCTCTACTGCTTTTGCCTCCTCCCCCTCCTCTAGGGCCTCCACCTGCGCCTTCAAGCTCTGCCTTAATGAGTTATGCATTCCAACAGTGCAGAGGGAATCCCCCCACCTCCGTACTGCGTAGTCAGGGCTTACCGCATTCAGGCCGTGTTTAAATTAATATGCCTTGGAGATCGCAGTCACACAGCTCAAGAGTTGTGGACAGCTATCCAGGCCGAGTTTGAGCAATGGCTGTCTTCATTGAACCTGGAGCCAGGGAAGACCATGTGCGATAACGGTGCGAATCTGGTGGTGGCCCTACACCGGGGCAACCTCATGCACATGCCTTGCATGGCTCACGCCCTCAACCTGGTGGTACAGCAATTTCTCCACCACTATCGCAGCCTAGATGCGATGCTGCAGAAAGCACAATCGCTGTGTGCTCACTTCCGCCATTCGCACCCCGCGAGTCATTGACTTGCATTGTTACAAAGGACTTTCGGCCTACCGGTTAACTAGTTGATATGCAAAGTGCCGATATGGAGGAATTACACTCTGCACATGTTGCAGAGACTGTGGCAGCAGCGACGAGCCCTGGTGCAGTATGTCATTTTGCATAGCCTGGGTCAGTACAGACGTGGTGCAAATCACGCTTGTGGGCACAGATGAAGGACCTCTGCATCCTTCTGAACAGTTTTGGCTACTAAGATGGTTAGCGCTGACAAAGCTATCATCAGCATCACTATTCCAGACATCTACAGTACATGCTACAGCACACTTTGAATAGTCTGCGAGAGGAGGTGGTGGTCTCAGAGAAAGAGGAAGAAGCAAAGGAGGATGCGGAAGGGATATCAAAATCTCTAAGTTCCGGTCTGTCGTCACACTGGCTGGTGCCATGGGAGGGTGGATTATAGCTCTTGAAGGGGGCTCATGGTACCAGACAAACTGTTAGTGAAGGTGCAGGAGCCGAGGAACAAATGGAGGAGGAGGAAGAGTGATGGGTGCGCAACAGTCAGGAGATGAAGAGGATAATGATCCCCTCTCTGTTGTCTGTGGTGGTGGAAGGGGACACAGGAAGCAAGCTTCAGTGTTACCCCACCAACACACCATGGATTGGACCTCATGAATCGCCCGACACATGAGCGCCTTCTTGCTGCACAATCTGCAACATGATGCCTGCATTGTTAGGATTAGAAATAGTGCTGACTACTGGGTTACCACTCTGTTAGATTCACGGTACAAGAGTAAATTTTGCCAATTTCTTTCTGCCTTGGAAAGATATGTGTGCATGCTGGAGTTTCGAAACACTCTTGTAGAGAATCTTAAGGCTGTGTGCCCACGATGCGTTTTTTAAGCGTTTCCGCAGCGGAAAAAACGCTGCAGAAACGCTTAAAAAACGCATGGTAGAAGGCCTGCCATGTTCCCCAATGATAATCCGCATGTGCTGTGCACATGCTGCAGACATTTCCGCTGCGGATTATCATTGCGGAAAAAAACGCAGCACTACCCATTATTTTGCGGAAGTGCTGCGTTTTCGCCGCCATTGACTTGCATTAGAACGCATGGATTATGCATCACTGTATATGTAGATGCGCATTCCATGCGTTCTAATGTGCGGATGGTACCCAGGTCTAGAGAAGAGGAGATTCTCCTCCGGACCCGGGTACCATAGAAAACTGTAAAAAAAAGAATAAAATAAAAAATAAATATATACTTACCTTCCGGCGGCCGGCGGTGCGCTCCTTCTTGCTTCCCGGCACTTCGCGATGGAATGAAGGACCTGCGCTGACGTCAGAGTCATGTGACGGGTCACGCAATGCTGACGTCGGCAGGTCCTTCAGTGTACTGCTGCCGGCAGCCGGGACGGTGAAGCAAGCCAGCGCGGGCCATCGGAGGGTAAGTATACATTTTTATTTTTTTATTTTTTGACATTCTCTCGGTCACACTATATAAATCCATGCTGTTTGCATGGATTTATATAGTGTGACCAAGTTGACAAGCACTTTCCAAGTGATGCTAAAATCGCTTGGAAAGTGCTTGTCAACCCGCATGCGGAAATGCAAGTGAAGAACGCTTCACTTCCGCATGTCCCTGGCAGGAAAAAGCATGTACAATCCGCATGTACAATCTGCATGTACAATCCGCATGTACAATCTGCATGTACAATCTGCATGTACAATCCGCATGTACAATCCGCATGTACAATCCGCATGCGTTTTTTTCTGCCAGGGAGATGCAGAAACGCTCAGGAAAAAATCCTGAACATTTCTGCATCGTGGGCACATAGCCTAAGAGTGTTTTTTCCCAAGCCAACAGTGAGGCACACAGTGTGCATTACAGTTCTAGACTTGCAACCCAGGAAATGTCAATTCGTCAATGCAAAAACATTAGCAGCAGCAGCAGTGTAAGTGGCAGAAGCAATTTCTGTAAGAAGTTTCACACATTTTTTGGACCAGCCTATAATAATAGAGTACAAGTCTGACACGTAGTGAACAACTGGAGAAGATGGTGCAGGAATATCTCAAGCTCAATATCAATGCCATCAGTGGGGTTTGGGCCCTTTTGTATTTTTGTCTTCAAAAATGGAAGAGTGGCCTGAGCTTGCCTGTCATGCCTTGGAGATTTAGTCATGCCCGGCAGCCAGCGTTCTCTCAGAACGTGTTTTCAGCGCTGCTGGTGGTGTCCTGACGGATAAGCGCATCCGACTATCCCCTTAAAGTGTAGACCACCTAAATTTCATCAAGATGAATAAGTCATGAATCTAAAATGACTTTTGCACCTCAGTCACAGTCTGGCCAGTCTAGGCGATGGTGCCTGCTGTTACTACTGCTGCTGATGTTACTATTTATTGAAATGTGGAGACTCCAAGTTGGTTCTCCTTCTGGTTCTCCTTCTGGTGGGTTGCCTGTAGTGGAAGGGGTGTCAGAGCCCCTTTATACTATTTCTACTCTGGGGAAATTGATGCCTCTTTAGTGATGTCTGTCCCTAATTTTTGGAAATGTTTGCTCTCCAAGTTGGGTGTGCTTCATGTGTGTTGCCTGAAGCAGTAGGGCTCCCAGACCAGCAGGCCTGCACTTACTTTCAGTCAACTATCTGTGTGACTATCCTTAAATTTTTCTACCAATAGTACTCTACTAAACTGATGTTTGTGCCACCTGAGTGTGGCTGAGCAGAAAAGCAGTTTGAGCTGTTGCATGAGGTATTAGGGCTTCAGCACAGCAGGCCTACACCGGTCCCTCACCCACCTCATCTTAATTTAATATTAAATTCAAAGCTGTAAATGCTGGCCCAGACCTTGCTCTCTCATAAATGGCCCTTGGCTGACTGCTGCTGTGCCATTATAAAGTTTCTACTGTGGGTCAATAGATGCCACTTTTCCTGGTGTCTGCCCCTAATTTGAGCTGTTTTGGCAGCTTTTGGGCCCCCCTGAAGGTGTTGTCTATGCGTTTGGTTTTGCCTCCTATTGAATTCAATGGGGTTCGGATATGTTCGACGAACAGTTCGGCGAACATTAGGACGTTTGCCGATCCGAACCGAACCTTGAAAGGTTCGCTCATCTCTACTGGTGATCACTATATTACCTGTACACTGACACTATATCCACAGCTCCTGTGTATAATGTCACAGGTGATCCCTGTATTACATGTACATTATATGCTATATACAGAGCGCCTGTGTATAATGTCACTGGTGATCCCTGTATTATCTGTACACTGACACTATAAACTGTATACTATGTACAGAGCTTCTGTGTATAATGACCGTTATGGTAATATTAGTATTCTGTTTTTTTATTAATGATCAGTATTGCAGTATTCAGTCACTATGTGGTGGTAATATGTGGTCTTGTCATGGAGTGGCGGTATTTCTCCCTTGTACATGGTTTTATTCAGTCACCATGTGGTGGCCATGGTATGATGGTATTTGTCCCTTGTATGTGGTATTATTCTGTCACTATGTGGTAATAATATGTGGTCTGGTCATGGTGTGTCAGGATTTCTGTTGCCCTTCTACAGTTTGACCACTAGTGGCCGCTATTGTTCACTTTAATAATTGTGCTGCAGTTTCATTCCTTACCACTGGAGGCTGCCGTTGTGTTCTGCAATTGCCCTTTACTAAGATGGCGGATTCTGATTCTATGAAATCCATCTTGTTTCCTGTTTGGGCCTACTTAAAGCCACATGGATCTCTCACTCATTGCTTGAGTATTGGCCCTAGCTGTTAGCTTAGTTCCAGTCTCTAGCTCCTGAGCATTCTTACTCAGACTGTTCTCATTCATCTACGGAGTGTTTCCCACAACTCCTTGCTAACTCCAACAACTTCTACTACTTCTTGCTGTTCTTGCTTATGCTCCTTTGGCCACTGGTTTCAAGCAGTACTACGCCAGTATCGTAACAGGAGACTCAAGCTCTCATAATGGATGCCGCCAACGGAAATTTGGAGGTTCATGTAAATAAGATGAACTGTTTGCTAACCAACATCTATGCAGATATACAAACACTAAAAACAAAATACAAGGTATTTGAAACTCAGACATCTCATAAAATTCAATTTTTTGGACAAACTACATAGGATCTACAGAATATTGTGCAAGATCTAAGCAATAAGATTGCACTGCAGTCTGAACAGATCCTTCAATTAAAACATTAACATATTGCTCCGGCCACTCCACCCACCCTTCCACTTCCATCTTTCAGGTTGGGTGGAGACCATGATAAATTTCGTGGATTCATCAACCAGTACAGCTTGTACATTTGTGCACACCCTGCTCACTTCCATACTGACAGATTAAAAGTATTGTGTATCATTATGCTACTGACACATTAAGCTTTAGCTTGGGTCAGCCCCCTTATTGAAACTCATGATGATCGACTTAATGATCTGGAGCCTTTCTTAACAGCCATTAACCATGTGTTTGATGACCCTAATGGTTGTGCAACAGCTTCAGCTACACTGATGGTGCTATGCAAGGGTAAACGCTCTGTTGCAGAGTACACCACAGAATTCAGATGGTGGGTAATTGATACCGAATGGAATAATGCTACAAAATTATCTTTTTTTAAGAACAGACTCTCCAGTGCACTCAAAGATGAGCTAGCCAGGCCCAATGCTCCAACAAATTTTGATGACTTCATTCACCATTGTATTCATATAGACAAATGATTATCAGAGAGAAGAGATTGGAAAAGTGGATGTCAAACTGGTTCCGCAACAGTAATCATTATCCACCTGTTTCAACCACCAATCCCAGAGACTTTGAGATAAATAGTCCTCACATTTCTGAAGTTGAAACCATGCAAGTCGACAGCCTGTTAAAAAGTGAAAGTGCTGAGAGAAAAGAAGGGAGACTTTGGGAAAATCAGTGTTTTTATTGTGGCAAGACCCGGGCAAGAGCCGGGGCCCTGAGCAGGCGGCGGGGCCCACTCGCCATCGGGCACCTCGCTGCACTATGGGACTCGAGAGCGGAGGAGAGCGGTGACAGCGCCCGCCCCCCCCCTGTTTGCTCAGGGCCCCGGCAGCCGGCGCAATACTTACCTCTCCCCATGCCTCCGCAGCAGGTCCTGTCTCTTCCGCGTCTGCTGCACTGTAACGTCTTAGGTCAGAGGACGCGGGAAGACGCAGGCACGCGTGAGGAGTCTGGAGCAGCGGCAGCAGGTGATAAGTGAGGTGAGTATTGATTTTTTTTTTTTTATTGCATGGAGGCATGGGGCATTATATGGTGGGGTAGGGTGGGCAGGTGTGTGACATCCTGCATGGGGCATTATAAGGGAGGGGGGGTGACATCCTGCATGGGGCATTATAAGGGGGGGTTTGACATACTGCATGGGGCATTATAAGGGGGGTGTGACATCCTGCATGGGCCATTATAAGGGAGGGGGTGTGTGACATCCTGCATGGGGCATTATAAGGGAGGGGGGTGTGTGACATCCTACATGGGGCATTATAAGGGAGGGGGTGTGTGACATCCTGCATGGGGCATTATAAGGGAGGGGGGGTGACATCCTGCATGGGGCATTATAAGGGAGGGGGTGTGTGACATCCTGCATGGGGCATTATAAGGGGGGAACAGCCTGCATGAGGCATTATGTGGGGGGAACAGCCTGCGTGGGGCATTATGTGGGGGAACAGCCTGCATGAGGCATTATGTGGGGGGAACAGTCTGCATGGAGCATTACATGGAGCCACAGCCTGCATGGAGCGTTATATGGGGGCCAGTATTCTGTATGGAGTGTTATATGGGGGCCAGTATCCTGTATGGAGAGTTATATGGGGGCCAGTATCCCGTATGGAGCATTATATGGGGGCCAGTATACTGTGTGGAGCGATTCTTCGGTTTCTGAGCTATTGTAGAATTTACAATAGATATCGCTCATGTAATGTAAGAAGTGAAATCTTTGGCTTTGTACTATATATAGATTTCTCTGTGGTATCTGTGCATCATGAATCGTGGTATGTGTTAAAGGGGCCCACTGAAACTCTTTCGCCCAGGGCCCCCAAAAACCTGGAGCCGGCCCTGGCAAGACTGACCACTTTCTCGTCAATTGTCCTTTCAGACAGAGGCAGAGGTAGCAGACCCCAACTTTTCAGATGAAGAATCAGTCTTTTATGAGCCAGCGTCTCCAGTGAATGCTGTCATCCATTCAATTTCTCCTATTGCACCCAACGTTAAAAAAACAAACAAGGACTCTAATTGCTTCATTTCTATCAAGCTTCAAGTTGATTCTCAATGGATTTTGTTACGGATCCGGGTGGTGGAACATCTGTGCTGCGGTGCAAGGAGGGACCAGAGGGGCATAACTAGGTATCAACTCGGACTGACCAAGGTCGTACGGCGGCTCAATCGACTCCATGACCAGTGAAGGACCGAGCAGAGGGACCAGGTGCTACTCTGGGCCAGACCTTGTATGAGAGCAGGTGACTCCCACGTCAGAAGGCAGGGATTGACCGGTACAGCAGATGAGCACGGCAGGCAGGCTGACGGGTGATCCGGGTAGACGGACTGGCAGACACGGCAGGTAACAAGCAGGAGCCTCCAGGTAGGCTGGCTGGTAGGCACGCAGGCAACAAGCAGGAGCCTCCAGGTAGGCTGGCAGATAGGCACGGCAGGTAACAGGCAGGTGCTTCCAGGTAAGCAGGCGGGCAGGGCCCATAGACAGACTGGCGGACTGGACTGTAGACAGACTGTCGGGCTGGAGAGTAGACAATCTGGCAGACAGGACTGGTAGTCAGGCTGGCGGACAGGACTGGTAGTCAGGCTGGCGGATTGGACTGATAGTCAGGCTAGCTGCGGGACCTGTCGGCTGAAGCAGAGTTTAACACACAAAGCTACAACCTTGCATGGGCAACTCCATTTTGGAGGAGGTGCCTTTTATATGAGAGGTCCTCCGGCCATTGGCCGAGGACTCCTTAGGACGGCGCGCCCGGCCTCTTTAAGAGGGGGAGAGCGCGCGCGCCCTAAGCACAGTGCCCGGGAAGCTGCGCGCGCCGGCAGCAGCAGGAGCGCCGGAGGATGCCGGGCGGGGAGCGCGGTGGTAAGAGGGACGGCGTCTCTGCCTGTCAGGGGGCAGAGACGCCGATACTACAGGTTTCCACTTCTGCTATGGTTAATTTAGGAGGAAGCGAAAATTTTATGGACATCTCTTTAGCAAAGGAACATGGCATAAAAATTCAAAACAGACTTTCATCTATTATCATGGAAACTGTTGACGGATCTCCACTAAATTCAGGACCAGCAAATCAAGAGACTGAACCCCTAGAGATAGTTATGGAACCTAATCACCATGAGGTTTTATCCTTTCTACTAATCTCATCTCTACATTTTCCAATAATCCTGGAGTTGCCATGGCTACAGACTCAAAATCCCACAATCAATTGGGAAACTAAAGAAGTGTCTTTTCCATCTACTGTACACTTCCAACAGGACTCACCAAATGAAGAGGTTGTAGAGGATCCTGAACAATCTTCTAAATTACCATCTTTGTATAAGGAATTTGGTGATGTATGTGACAAGAAAAATGCTGACAAAGTCCCTCCTCATCGGCCAAATGAATGTCCAATTGATCTATTGCCTGGAGCAGCAATACCATTTGGAAGCATTTACCCACTGGCAGAGCAGGAATTAAAAACACTCTAGGAATACATAGACGAAAATTTAGCTAAAGGGTTTATTCGTTCATTCTCATTACCAGCAGGTGCACCTATATTTTTTGTTAAAAAGAAAGACGTTTCCTTAAGACCCTGTGTTGATTACAGAGAATTGAATAAAATTACTGTAAAGAATTGTTACCCTCTGTCTTTGATCCCTGAATTGCTGGACAGAGTTCGTCATGAAAAATTGGTCGCAAAACTGGATCTTCGAGGGGCATACAGCTTGGTTCGTTTTAGAGCAGGTGATGAATGGAAAATGACATTCAGATCACGTTATGGACACTATGAGCACTTAGTCATGTTGGTAGGACTGTGCAATGCACCTGCAAGGTTTCAGCATTTCATTAATGACATTTTCAGAGACTTGCTTAATCAATTTGCAGTCACTTATCTGGATGATATACTAATCTTTTCTAATTCTGCAGAAGAGCATCAGAATCATGTGAAAATTGTGCTAGAGCGTCTAAGAACCCACCATCTTTACTTTATATTAAGCTGCAAAAATGCGAGTTTCATCAAACAGAGACCCAGTTTTGGACATATAATCTCTACTCAAGAACTGCAAATGGACTCTACCAAGATTCAAGCTATCACTGACTGGCCAACGCCAAAAAATGTGAAAGAAATCCAAAGATTTGTGGGCTTTGCCAATTTATACAGACTTTTCATTAAGAATTTTTCAGGTATAATTGCACCAATCACTGAATTAACAAAGAAGAGCATCAGAATCATGTGAAAATTGTGCTAGAGTGTCTAAGAACCCACCATCTTTATATTAAGCTGCAAAAATGTGAGTTTCATCAAACAGAGACCCAGTTTTGTGCCATATAATCTCTACTCAAGGATTGCAAATGGACTCTAGCAAGATTCTAGCTATCACTGACTGGCCAACGCCAAAAAATGTGAAAGAAATCCAAACATTTGTGGGCTTTGCCAATTTATACAGACGTTTCATTAAGAATTTTTCAGGTATAATTGCACCAATCGCTGAATTAATAAAGAAAGGCATATCGTTTGTTTGGTCTACTCAAGCACAAGATGCTTTTTCTTGCCTGAAGATGAAGTTTGCCACAGCTCCTATACTAATTCATCCTGAACATACCTTTATTGTTGAAGTGGATGCTTCAGATGGTGTATTAGGGGCCATTCTATCACAAAGAACAGGAACAAGAATTTTTGTGCAGCATTGGACGTTGATGTCAGTTTATCTTCTGCATTCCATCCAGAATATAATGGTCAGACTGAATGCACAAACCAAATCTTAGAGAAATATCTCAGATGCTACATTTGTCATCGCCAGGATGACTGGGTTGATTTACTTCCTATGGCAGAATTTTCATACAATTCTCAAAATGCTTCGACCAAACAAACACCATTCTTCACAAATTCTGGGTACCATCCAAGTATCCTTCCTAATTTTCCCAGAGAAATGCCTATCCCTGCTGTCACCGACAGAACACAATCTCTGCAACAGAATCTGGAAATACTAAAGTATTGCCCAGGAGAAATATAAGGAAGCAGCAGATAAATCTCACAGAACTTATCCAAGTTTCCAAGTGGGTCATGAAGTATGGCTTTCCACCAAAAATTTGAAACTCCATATACCCTCACCAAAACTGGGTCAAAAATTTATTGGTCCATTTAAATAATTGGACAGGTTAGTTCAGTAGCTTTTCGCCTTCAACTTCCCAGAACAATAAAGGCACATCCAGTGTTCCATGTCTCCTTACAAAAGCCATTTGTTCCAAATCTTTTTCCAGGGCATCATCTGCCCCCTCCTGATTGTTTTGAAGTGGATGGGCAAGAACATTACACATTGAAAAGGTCCTGGATTCCAGAATATTTAGAAACAAGTTTCAGTACTTAATAAAGTGGCAAGGGTATGGCCCTGAAGATAACTCCTGGGAACCTGCAGAAAATCTCACTGCTCCTCGACTGCTTAAAGAGTTTCACCAAAAATACCCACATAAACCAAGCCAAGCATCGTCCAGAGGCTGCTGTTGAAAGGGGGGAGTAATGTCAGGATTTCTGTTGCCCTTCTACAGTTATGCTAGTGGCCACTATTGATCACTTTGATAATTGTGCTGCAGTTTCACTCTTTGCCACTGGAGGCTGCTGTTGTGTTCTGCAATTGCCCTTTACTAAAATGGCGGATTCTGAATCTATGGAATCCACCTTGTTTCCTGTTTGGGCCTACTTAAAGCCACTTAAATCTCTCACTCATTGCTTGAGCATTGTGTCTAGCTGTTAGCTTAGTTCCAGTCTCCAGCTCCTGAACATTCTTACCCAGACTGTTCTCATTCATCTACAGATTGTTTCCTACAACTCCTTGCTAAATCCAAGAACTTCTACTATCGCTTGCTGTTCCTGCTTGTGCTCCTTTGGCCACTGATATCCAGCAGTACTATGCCAGTATTGTAACATGGTGTGGCGGTATTTGTCCCTTGTATGTGGTATTATTTGATCACTATGTGGTGGTAATACTTGGTCTGGTCATGGTGTGGTGGTATTTCTCCCTTGTACATGGTATTATTTGATCACTATGTGGTGGTAATGTGTGGTCCAGCCATGGTGTGACGGTATTTCTCTCTTGTACATGGTATTATTCTGTCAATATGAGGTGGTAATATGTGTCCTGGTCATGGTGTGTTGGTATTTGTCCCTTGTATGTGGTATTATTCGGTCACCATGTGGTGGTAATATGTGGTCTTGTCATGGTGTGTTGGTATTTGTCCCTTGCGTATGGTATTATTGTTAATTTTGAAAAATGTATGTGACTCATTCCCTTAAAGAAAAATAAATAAAAATGTACCTAAAAAGAGTATTGGGTATTTTAAGAAATGTTTGATAGGTTAGAGTAGAGTAGGGCCCGGCCAAAAGATACTAACCTTGTTATGGTGGAAGGCTTAAAAAATCTTTTGGTCAAAACAAAAGCTGATGGCTAGGTATGTGATATGATGTTCGATGAGAACTGTTAATGTGTGGACATGGTGCAAAAGTGGAGATTTTCCAAGTGTGGTCGGTAGGACTGTGGAAGGTTCGTGGAGTGAAGCCTGAGCGGAGTCTCAAGGTGGCACAAAAATGTTGCCAGTATGGTGCACTGAAACTCCTGGTGGCAGCCCTTATCAGACCTATCCACACACTGTCACACTGGCAATCACGTACATAAACATGATTTTGTGTTAAGAGGTTTAAACCATTATTACCAATCATATCACTATATAAAAGACAAATAATACTGCCTTCTGACAGGTTACTATGCCATCAGTGGCCTGCCTACTATTTTAAATACTGCCTGTGTAATTGTGTTCCAATGTCTGCCTTCTGACAGGGCACTGTGCTTTCAATGACCCGCCTACTATTTTAAATGCTGCATGTGTAATTGTGTTCCAAACCTGAAATTTACATTCAGCAAAATGACCCCCGCCACCCACGCATACGCAGTAGCATCTCTCGGTTGCTGAGATATGCTACTGCTCAAGTGCGGCCGGATGCGCCATATTGCTGCAGGCAAATTTCTTTTCCCTCCATCAAAATGGCGCCGCTAGCGGCGCTTGCGCAGTAGCATCTATTGGCAAGCGTTTGATGCTACTGCGCATGCGCTGGCACCATTTTGATGGAGGAAAAAGAAATTTGCCTGCAGCAATATGACGCCTTGGACTTTACTTGGGGAAGAGGAATATTTACAATATTTACAGTCAGATATAATGGATAAGGCCCGACAGGCAATCATCTCTCTCACAGGCGCTGTTAACTGCTTCAGCCCTGGTTCCCTCTTTAAGCGGAGCATCTCTGTGGACTTAATCCCTGGCCCAAGAGACTCCTCTGTATTGACAGTGACCTGTATCCGATATCTCTCCCCCACGTCTTAGCCTGGAGTCCTATTTAGCTTCCTCTGCTTCCTGCAGACTAGAAGTGCCCCGTGTCCTCACTACACTTTGATGAGTTTCTCCGGCGGGCAAACAGGACTTGTGCTCTTGTGTGGGGAGAATTGCGCACTGGGATCTCACTGTCTGAGGGTTTGGAGCTCCCGTCTACCCTAGCAGCCACTATAGTCAGGCTGTCTGATCAACTTGCAGTCTCAACTCGTACTGAAGAATCACTTCCTGATTCTGGAAACTAAAACAGAGACTTTCCTAATATGCCCACCCTCAGTGAGCTGTCATCACAGAACTTTAACCCATCACTGTCTATAACTTTGCTGGCAGACTCAACCTGACATCTGCACCCAGAACAGTGGCATCTTGTGGCTGTTTTCAGGTACTACAGCCCAGAAGGAATTATACCAGGAACAAGCTCTATATCTCTCTAGGCTTGATAAGGGCACTAAGTTCCCCCTCTACTCTACTAACTGGACCCCTAAAGCTAACCCCTTTAGCTTGGTCTACCACAGTTAGGGAGGTCTGACCTCAGGGACACTTCCTTTAACTATCTCAGTACCAAGGGAAGGCTAAGCCCTTCCCCACTATTACATTCCCCGACACTTTAATGTTGGTCGTCCCTGACCACACTAAGCAATAAACATCAATCAACAGCTATAAAATTATGTTACATAACTAAATTTTACTAAAACATTTTTAGTAAACGACTGGTCCTGAGGTCATCTTCTTGGATGGAAGACCGGCCCTTCTCGGTTAAGGGCCGTGGAACAGCAATTCAGGACAGTCCATTATCAACTTTTTCAGAGGCACTGGTCCTTCTTGGGAAGGACCCCTGGAAACGAAGTGTCCACAGTTTTAAGTCAGGTCAACACCTCAATAGCCCCCAATACCCTCCTGGGGCTACATTCTGAGGCACACAGTCACAGGTAACACCCTGTGAGTCTCTTTCTTCTTGGCCCTAGCGGGGGTCACCGGTTCTTCCCGCTAGGCCGCAAGTCTTTTTGATTTGGAGGATATCCATCCTCAAGGTGTGCCTCTGCATTTAAAATTCCAGCAGAAAAAGGCGCAACAAGTGCAACAAAAAGAAAACAAAAGTAAAAACAAAAAGAGCAGCTCTCCCGGGCACGCAACTTTTGGGTGCTGCTTATGGCCTTCCTGGCCTAGGAGTTAGGGGAACAGTCCTCCATTTTTTTTTTTTTTCCTTTTAACTTAGGTCAACATGGGGCACTCTGCCCCCACTGGGTAACAGTCCCAAACTACAGACAGGACCACCACCAATGGGTCCTAAAGAGAAAAGTGGAAGGTCAACGGACCTTTTAGCCAGCTCACTTCTTCCGGGCGTCCTTCTTCTCCTTCATCAAGGTGGCCCATGCTGCAGAGGAAGGTGGCTTCCTCCACCTCCAAGGCTGGTCAGGGTGTCGGCTACGCCCGGGGTCCTCATCCGAGGAGGTGGCGCTGCCACATCCAACTTGCGTGGGGCCGTAGCTGGACACGGTGAAACTGTGGACCTCCTGACTAACAGCTGCCTGAGTCCTTTCGGCGACTCCACTATTAGCCGCCTCGGCCCCTCCTGGGTGTTTGGTTGTTGACCCCATGGCCTCACTTGGAGAGTCAGCCCTACTATGATCTGGGACATCCTCCTCTTTTTCGGCACCATCTCTCCGCTGCTGGCTTCCCGGCTTTTCCTCCTGCGGGGTGCCAACCTTGGGAGGGGACAAGAATCCTCCAGGGGCTTCCCTAGCCCGACGTTGACGAGCCTCCCTCTCAGCCCTTCACCGGAAGACCTGCCGGTCCTTCTCTAGGACGTCTTCCCACTTGTATGGGCGGGTGACCGCAGCCACATACCACCCCCTTGCACACTCACATTTTACGAAGAGGGCAATTTCCCCTTCCCGCAGATTGTGGAGGCGATCGGGCAGGTATTC
This sequence comes from Phyllobates terribilis, assembly GCF_046119375.1. NCBI lineage: Eukaryota > Metazoa > Chordata > Amphibia > Anura > Dendrobatidae > Phyllobates > Phyllobates terribilis. Next base: position 570,093,525 of record NW_027362763.1, read on the forward strand.
GCGTTTAATGGCCACCCGGCTGATAAATACCTCGTGCTCAGTCCACTCTTCCTCGAGTAACACGTATCCCTCGCGGACACGGAAGTCCACAACCCGCCCCCGAGTCTGGGAGTCCTCCACTGACTCCCTCCGCGCCGCGTTGGATCCCTCTAGCCAGCCCCTTAGGAAGGTGTCGGTCCACCGCCGCTGCTCCCGCGAGGTCATCGGAGGGTCGCAGGTGGCCTACTGTGGGCTCCCGGGCTTAGTGTACCACCCCGCGGAGGGGGAATGTAGGGCCTCCATGGCCAATGACCAGAATCTCTCTTGCGGGGCCTTTCTCTTAGGAGGCTTCTCTTCTGCTCCGCCTCTTGAGGGCCTGAGGGCTTCTGTTGCTGCCGAGGCTGCAGGGGCAGGTCCTACAGGGTTGACCGGCCGCTGGGGCATGGACCGCTCACCTTCGCTTAGCTCCGCTGCAACGATTGCTCCGGCCCTTCCTGGGTGTTCTCCTCCCTCAGCTGAGGGGGACGACTCCTCCGGTATCCGGCTCCAGCTCCACACACGAAGCTCGTGCAGTAGCAGGCCCAGCTCCGGATCAGGCCTAGTGGCCCACTGAACAGCCACTGGGGGTAAAGGCAACAGTTCGCGGGCAGCGCCCGCCGCGAATGGCTTCCAGCCGCGGCCCCCAGGGTAACGATCTGCAGGGGTTCCGACTCTCCGCCGGTCTCTTGCACGCTGCGAGGTCCTAGGGCTGCCATTCTTGCACGACGTCCGCTGCCGGATCTCCTTCTCCTGACGTGTCGGACAGAAAATGGCGCCGGTCGCTTATCGGTGACGCGCGTCCTGCGCGTCCAGCTCCGCCTCTTCCTAGGCCGGACCTCTGATTCGACCGCCACGTCACTCGTCACTCTCGGCCGCTCCGCCTTCAGCCGCACCCCCTCTCTGTGCGCGCTGATACTCACGGGGCCGGGCTTCACCTTACGCCGCGCCATCTTCTTCTCTGGACGTTCCATCCTGGGACGCATCTTCACCGCTGGGCCCATCCCTCTTCGGGACGGAACTCGTAGGGGCTGGACATCTTTTCGCGCTCTCCAGCGCCGTCCACTCCCACGATGGGCGGTTCTTCTCCCAGACTTTTCCGCCGTCGTCACCATCTTGGAATCCATGCTTCGGGCCGCCATCTTGGGCCGCATCACTTCCAACACTTTCTCCTCAGTGTTCTGTGTCGGCTCTTCCCCGCTTTCTTCATGCGAGGAGCTCGCATCCTGCCGACTACGCCAAATGTAAGGTGCCCCAGCGAGGTAGTCGTGGGCGAGCTGTAGCCCCCTCTCGCTATGGCACCTTACAGACAATACGTGTCCTCCCTCTGAAGTGTGGCTGTGTATGTAGTGCTCTTCACTTACTTCAAGCCATCCGATCGCGGCTGTCACCAGGCAATTTTCTTCCGGGACCAGGGCAGCAATAATTTCAGAGGACACGAGGTTCTTAACCAGAACATGGACTTTACTTGGGGAAGAGGAGTATTTACAATATTTACAGTCAGATATAATGGATAAGGCCCGACAGGCAATCATCTCTCTCACAGGCGCTGTTAACTGCTTCAGCCTTGGTTCCCTCTTTAAGCGGAGCATCTCTGTGGACTTAATCCCTGGCCCAAGAGACTCCTCTGTATTGACAGTGACCTGGATCCGATATCTCTCCCCCACGTCTTAGCCTGGAGTCCTATTTAGCTTCCTCTGCTTCCTGCAGACTAGAAGTGCCCCGTGTCCTCACTACGCTTTGATGAGTTTCTCCGGCGGGCGAACAGGACTCGTACTCTTGTGTGGGGAGAATTGCGCACTGGGATCTCACTGTCTGAGGGTTTGGAGCTCCCGTCTACCCTAGCAGCCACTATAGTCAGGCTGTCTGATCAACTTGCAGTCTCAACTCGTACTGAAGAATCACTTCCTAATTCTGGAAACTAAAACAGAGACTTTCCTAATATGCCCACCCTCAGTGAGCTGTCATCACAGAACTTTAACCCATCACTGTCTATAACTTTGCTGGCAGACTCAACCTGACATCTGCACCCAGAACAGTGGCATCTTGTGGCTGTTTTCAGGTACTACAGCCCAGAAGGAATTATACCAGGAACAAGCTCTATATCTCTCTAGGCTTGATAAGGGCACTAAGTTCCCCCTCTACTCTACTAACTGGACCCCTAAAGCTAACCCCCTTAGCTTGGTCTACCACAGTTAGGGAGGTCTGACCTCAGGGACACTTCCTTTAACTATCTCAGTACCAAGGGAAGGCTACGCCCTTCCCCACTATTACATATAATCGAGATCCGTTACCTTTCCCTCACGCAGTTCCATGTCCATCTTCCTCTTAAGGTACCCTCCATAGCACCTGTATTTAGCAATAGGCTCCGGACAGGCAGGAATGTCCACAGGGAGTCTTGTAAGGTCGCATACCACCCAGAACACTTTGTACTCGCTTCTGCTATCAGCGCACTGCATCTTGAACTTCACCTTGTCACTAAGCAAACAAACTCTCCTCTAGAAAAAGGAAGCAATCTCCTTTTTACTGGCCCTAACCCCTCCCTGTGGGCTAGACCAAACTTTTCTCTTATCCTAATGTCCTAGCTTCTACAGTCACTATCTATGTTTATCCTAAGCACTAAACCATATCTTATCATATGCTTACCCTATACTGGAGCTGGAGTGTACCTTACTCACACTAGCCATTACCTTTACAGTACCTACACAGCAGCACTGTTACCTAAAACACTATGCATTATTGCACATTACAATCCTAAAACCACATGACATAGTCCACACTCCACATATCACAATACATGTACAAAAACACATGACACTATTCATTTTATGTGATTGTTGTCTTCAGAGGCAGGAACACAACATTACAGTAACACCATTACACCATCCGCAGCTGGAAATCTGGCTGGGTCCCCTTTCCCTCAGGGCACGGTTTGGCCTTACGTTCTGAGACTGTGATTGTTACACCACTGGTTTGCCCAATACTTTTTGTTTTGGCTTTTAGGGGTATGGACCTGCAGCTTTAATATTCTTAATTTACATAAGAGAGTGCATGAGGCTTAAAAATCCTTTTTAACTCCTGCCTGACATGTGAAATAATAGTATGTTAGGTCCACGTGTATGGAACGGGCTTAGGAACTGAGCCCCGACCATACCACGGAGATCTTCCTGTAACATCAGCGGCTGAAGCGAGCTCCATTTGCTGCATTTCATTATTTTAGTCTTCAACAATGGCAGTTAAATAGCGTGTGTGCACAGGCTCCCATCAGGCCTTTGAGATGTAATTGTGGAGAATTGATGGCTGCTGGGACCTGCTGAAGGCCTGTGACTGAGCTTCTCAAGGAGAATGTTGTTTTAATTATATATAGTGCATTATTTTTCTTTCACAAACAGAAATTAAAAAGTAAAGTCAAATATAAAAAAAGTTTTTAAAAACATGAGAAAAATCAAAAAAATTCTAATCAACCATTAAAAACAAAAAAATAATTATTATTATTTTTTTTTTAAATAAACATATCTGGTATCAATGTATCCATTCAAGTCAGATCTCGGAAAAAGGCAACAAGAGCAATTTTTTTTTACATATTTTCAGTTTTTTTTTGTTTATTAATTAAATTAAACTATACAGGTTTGACATTGCTGTGATTGTATCTGACCTGGAGAATCATTCTTCTAGGTAATTTTTACAGCACAATGAATGCTGTGAATAAAAAAAAAACTATTGAGGAGTTTCTTTCCCTCTCTTCACAATTTCCCCACAGTTGGAATTTTTTTTCCTAATTTCCAGAACGTTCAATGGATAAATGAATGGTGCCATTCAAAACTACTACTCATCCCGAAAAAAAGCCTTGACACTGCAATTATGACTAATGATGAGTGAACGAGCTCGCCACTACTCGGTACTCGCCTGAACAACATGGTGCTCGACAAGCTCGGCACGTATTTCTGGGATGCTTGGGCAGGAGCTCGGGGCCCCGACCTGCATGTTTGGCGCTCTTTAGAACATGCAGGGATTGCTTGCCACACACTCTAATGCCGTAGCCATGTTGGTTGTGGCATTACAGTGATTGGCTGGCCGCATAGCGTCATCGGGTCTATTTAAGACCAGGTGACGCTAGGCTCATCACATTCTACCTCGGAAACGTGCAGAGTAGGGAGAGCTGCTGCTGCTGAGATAGGGAGAGATTTGTTTGTTTATAGTTAGTAAAAGTATTCCACAGCATATATATATATCCATCTGAACTAACAGTCCTTCTGAGGACTAATCCAGCTGCATATGTTCAGTGGTGATAGCAGGAGTAAGGCAGGCAGGCAGGGTTTGTGGCAGACTGAAGTGCATACAGCACAAGAGGGTCCATTGCACGTTCTGTCTGCTGCTGCTGTTGTTACAGATATTTGTAGACATAGCCCCAGATATCAGGGGCCAGGGCTAATTTTTTTTTATCTTAATCCTGGTTCTTTGCTTTAAAAGCAAGGCAGGCAGGGTTTGTGTCAGACAGTGTATACAGCACAAGAGGGTCCATTGCACGTTCTGACTGATACTGCTATTACAGATATTTGTAGACATAGTCCCAGATATCAGGGACCAGGGCTATTTTTTTTTTATCTTAATTCTGATTATTTGCTTAAAAAGCATTCCAGAGTACACCATTTTTCGGCTCCATTTGCTTGTTAGCACTGCAGAATACAGCCAGATCTTTTCCATATTACATTGATAAAAATCCAGAAATTTGTAGTGAACGTGGAAAATATTGGCCTCCATTTACAGTTTGTTACAGTGTGTCAGTGAAGCTATTCACACGTGGTCGCTGTGAAGAATAGTAAAATACAGGCCCGCTATTTAAAATCGTGGTTGTCCGTCAGATGTATCACATAAAACTGCGGTCCAAAATCAGCCATTTCTGGCCTTCATTTACATTTTGTTGCAGTGTATTAGTGAAGCTATTCAAACGAGGTCACTGTGAAGAATAGTATTAGTAAACTACAGGCCTGCTATTTAAAATCGTGGTTGTCCATCAGATATATCACATATAATTGCGGTTCAAATCCAGCCATTTGTAGTGAACGTGGAAAAAATTGTCCACCATTTAAAATGGACAAGACGCGTGGCAAGGGACGGGGAAGTGGACTTGATGGTGATGGTGCATGCAGAGGCCGAGGCCGCGGGCAAGCTGAAATTGTGCCACAATAAACACCCACATCCTGTCGCTCGACCTTCCAGTCCAAATTACTAGGGGATCGCAGAACACCACTATTTAACACAGAGCAGTGTCAAAAGGTTGTTGGTTGGATAGCAGATAATGCTTCCAGTCACTTTGCCACCACCACCACCCTGTGTTCAACACGGTCAAGTCTCAGTAGCTGTGAGTCTGGACCCTGATCCTCCTTCCTCCCACCATGCCGAATGCCCGGAGACAACTGATCCCACACTTGGACACTCCGAAGAGCTGTTCATTTTTCCATTTATAGATTCAGGCCTCTCGCCCGGCCAGCTTCAAGCGGGTCGAAAGGAGAACGCATGTAGCGATGCCCAAATATTTGAGCGGCCACGGTAACATGAAGGCAATGGTGGGAAAGTACAATTACTGTCGCAAGAGGTGGATGATGATGAGACACAATTGCCAGAAAGTCAGGAGGAGGACCAGGGTGCGGAAGTGGAAGACGAGGTGGTGGATGATTTAGTAAGTGACCCAACCTGGCAGGGGGACATGCAGAGCAAGGACAGCAGCACACAGGGGGAGGGAGGTGTAGCACCACAACAGGCAGGAAGAAGCAGTGTGGTGGCTGCAGATAGAAGGCGGGAAAGTGCTCCCCATAACACCAACACGACGGAAGTTGTCAGTACAACTGTTAGGTCTTCACGTGTCTGGTTGTTTTTTAAAGACTCTGCAGATAACCCCAAAAAGGCTATTTGCACCACCTGCCAAGCCAGCATCAGCAGGGGTAGCAAAACTAGCAGCCTGACCAGCATGATCAGGCACATGGCAGCAAAGCACCCCACTAAGTGGGTCGAACCCCAGGGTCCAGAAACAGTGTCTGCGAGTGACACCACTGCTTCTTTCGCTGTTGTGCGTGCACGCCAATCCCCTGCCCATGGAGCATGCTTTGATGCTTCCCACCCTGCACCTGTCGTTGCACACTCTCAACTAGCACCATCACCAAGCACGTCCACATCCTTGTCCCAGCACAGCGTTCAGTTGTCCCTACCCCAGTCCTTGGAATGCAAGCGCAAATATGCAGCCAATGCCCCACATGCCACACTACTAAACTCACACATTTTGCGAATGCTTGCTCTTGAAATGTTGCCTTTTAGGCTCGTGGAGATGGAAGCTTTCCACAACCTGATGGCGGCGGTCGTCCCTCAGTACTCGGTCCCCAGTATTTCTCTCGGTGTGCAGTCCCTGCATTACACCAGCATGAGTCCCACAACTTTGCAGTGCCCTCAACAACGCAGTTACTGGGAAAGTCCACCTAACCACGGACACGTGGACAAGTGCTTGTGGGCAGGGACGGTACATCTCGCTGATGGCACACTGGGTTAATATAGTGGAAGCCGGGACCCAGTTGGACCCTGGGGTGGAACACGTCCTCCCAACCCTGAGAATTGAGGTCCCTTGGTCAATCAGGGTTGCCCCCACATTCTACAGCTCCTGAACCTCCTCCTCCTCCTCTTCAGCCTCCATCGCTGAAATTACCACATCAGTCACAAGCTGGAAGCACTGCAGCACTGCCTCGGCCAAGCGGCAACAGGCTGTGCTGAAGCGAATATGCTTAGGTGACAAACCGCACAATGCTGAAGAGCATGCAGATCTGTGGCTGACACCGCTGAACCTACAGCCAGGAATGGTCGTGTGTGACAATGGCCGGAACCTGGTGGCGGCTCTGAAGCGAGGCGAGCTCACACACGTACCATGCCTGATCCATGTACTTAACCTCGTGGCTCCGCGGTTTCTCAAAACCTACCCAGATCTGCCTGATCTGCTTGTCAAAGTACGCCGCCTGTGCCCATTTTAGAAAGTCCCCACGCATTGGAACTCTACATTGCAGATGTTGGGAAGTATTTCTGAGCTGAAGAGGGCAGTTGTTGACTACCAGCATCAACACGGCCGTCGGTATTCAGGTCAGACTCCACACATAAGACCTCAGGAGTCGTCATGGATGTCAGACATCTGTACCATCCTCCAAAACTTTGAGGACTCCACCAAAATGGCGAGCGGCGATCATGCCATAATTAGCGTCAGCATTCCACTTCTCTGTCTTCTGAAACGCTCACTGCTCACAATTAAAGAGGATGAATGCAGGCGAAGCCTGATGAGATGCAGCAAAGAACCATACAGGAGGAGGAAGAACAGGGGTTTCCTGCGCTATAGATGATACTACCTGCACAACTGTCATATCGTCTGTTCAGCGTGGATAGCCTGAGGACAGGGAGGAGGAGGAGGAGAGCATGGTCAGTCGTCCTCTTGGTGAGGACACGGAAGTCTTGCCTGTTAAACTCAGCCATGTGTGCTAGACTGCTATGTTACGCTGCCTTTCCCATGACACTCTCATTGTCCAAATTTTGGGTGACAGTCATTACTGGTTGGTGACACTTCTAGACCCATGCTACAAGGAGAACTTTCTATCCCTTATTCCCGCTGCGGACAGGCCTAATGAAATGGGGCAGTACCAGAAGTCCCTTGTTGAGGAATTATTTAAAAAATTACCATCTGAAGACGCTGGCGGCAGAGGTCACAGTTCGTTGGACAACCAAGGAGTACAGGCGAGAGAGACACAAATCCAATCAAGCAGAGGCAGGGGAACACTGTTGAAGTTCTGGTAAAGTTTTCTCAGCTCCTCCCATCGCACAGGCCCTGATGCACGGGGTACTCTCACAAGGAGGGAAAAGTTTGGACAGATGCTGAAGGAGTACCTTGCCGACCGTACCAACGTGATTAGTCTGTGCCTTATAATTATTGGGTATCCAAGCTGGACACATGGCATGAACTGTCTCTCTACGTCTTGGAGGTCCTGGACTGCCCTGCTGCTAGCGTTTTGTCAGAGCGGGTTTTCAGTGCCTCTGGTGGAATTATAACCAAAAAGCACGTCCACCTGTCGACTGAAAATGCTGACAGGCTGACTCTAATAAAAATGAACAAGGGCTGGATTGGGCCAGACTTTTCAATACCACCGAATGATAGCAGCATAACATAAACTCAAATACAGTGTCTTTTTTTGGGAGGTCTAACTCTATTCCCTTGCACCTCTGTCTTCACACCCAGACATGGGTATACGCTTCCTGATTTTGTCTATTTGCTCTTGTCCTCTTCCTTCTCCTCATCCTCATCCTCCACCACCATATCACCACCATATGTACCATATCACCATATCTATGTCTCTTGGAAGGGGCATTGGAGTGCCTACAATTTTTTGGCAGCCGTTGCATTAACTGCATAGGCAAACGGTATGGGAGACCCACTTCCTAATAATGGGAACATTTTTTTAAGGAGGCCTTCGACTTCTACGTCTCTTGCAAGGGGCATTGGAGTGCCTCCAAATTTTTGGCAGCCGTTGCATTAACTGCATAAGTAAACAGTATGGGAGACCCACTTCCTAATAATGGGAACATTTTTTCCAGGAGGCCCTCCGATCTCTACGTCTCTTGCAAGGGGCATTGGAATGCCTCTACATTTTTGGCAGCCGTTGCAATAACTGTGTAGGTAAACAGTATGGGAGACCCACTTCCTAATAATGTAAAAATTTTTTCCAGGAGGCCCTCCGACCTCTATGTCTCGTGCAAGGGACATTGGAGTGCCTCCAAATTTTTGGCAGCCGTTGCATTAACTACATGGGTAAACAGTATGGGAGGCCCACTTCCTAATAATGGGAACATTTTTTCCAGGAGGCCCTCCGACCTCTACGTCTCTTGCAAGGGGCATTGGAGTGCCTCCAAATTTTTGGCAGCCGTTGCATTCACTGCATAGGCAAACAGTATGGGAGACCCACTTCCTAACAATGGGAACATTTTTTTCAAGAGGCCCCCCTCTACATCTCTTGCAAGGGGCATTAGAGTGCCTCCAAATTTTTGGCAGCCATTGCAGTCACTACATATGCAAGAACAGTATGGGAGACCCGTTCCTTTCTAATGGGAACATGTTGTTACTGAGGCCCACCTCTATGTGTCTTTAAATGCTAATTGGGGTTTTTCCTAAATTTTGGCAGCCGTTGTACTCACTGCATACCCTATAGCTGTATACCAGACCCGCTCCTTTCTAATGGGAACATGTAGTTACTGAGGCCCACCTATATGTGTCTTTAAATTGTTATTGGGGTTTTTCCTAAATTTTGGCAGCCGTTGTACTCACTGCATACCCTATAACTGTAAAACCTACAAGAAGCAAAATGAACATAAACCCTGCTGGAAATAAATAAAAAGCAAGTGCATTTAAATAAAATAGGGTTCTTAGTAATACTGTTTTTGATCAAAAATAATATATAAGCCATCACACCATCGACAAGGTGAACCCGTTCGGGACAGTCCTACACTGTCTAATATTAAAAACCTTACCATCTGTCAAAGTTGACCTCAATGTGTGAATAAGGGCAAACAATGGACTGGGTCCCAAACTGTGAACACCAGCCTAGGGAAGCTTTAAATGTATTATCCAACTCTAAGAAGGAAGGCCACACCTAGGTTTGCACAAAATGCAAAAAATACAAAGAAAAAACACAAAATTTGAGCTTGGTTTAAGTTGGTATACATGCAGCACATAAATGCATGTTCATAATGGCCATGAATCAGAAAAACCTACAAGAAGCAAAATGAACATAAACCCTGCTATAAATAAATAAAAGCAAGTGCATGTAAATAAAATAGGGTTCTTAATAACACTGTTTTTGATCAAAAATAGTATATAAGCCATCGACAAGGTGAACAGTCCTACACTGTCTAATATTAAAAACCTTACCATGTGTCAAAGTTGACCTCAATGTGTGAATAACGGCATTATTGGGGTTTTTCCTATATTTTGGCAGCCGTTCTACTCACTACATACCCTATAAATGTATAGCACACCCGCTCCTTTCTAATGGGAACATACAGTTATATGAAAAAGTTTGGGCACCCCTATTAATCTTAAGCTTAATGTTTTATAAAAATTGGTGTTTTTGCAACAGCTATTTCAGTTTGATATATGTAAAAACTGTTGGACACAGTAATGTTTCTGCCTTGAAATGAGGTTTATTGTACTAACAGAAAATGTGCAATCTGCATTCAAACAAAATTTGACAGGTGCATAAGTATGGGCACCTCACCAGAAAAGTGACACTAATATTTAGTAGATCCTCCTTTTGCAAAAATAACAGCCTCTAGTCGCTTCCTGTAGCTTTTAATGATTTCCTGGATCCTGGATGAAGGTATTTTTGACCATTCCTCTTTACAAAACAATTCCAGTTCAGTTAAGTTTGATGGTCGCCGAGCATGGACAGCCCTCTTCAAATGATCCCACAAATGTTCAATGATATTCAGGTCTGGGGACTGGGATGGCCATTCCAGAACATTGTAATTGTTCCTCTGCATGAATGCCTGAGTAGTTTGGAGCGGTGTTTTGGATCATTGTCTTGCTGAAAGATCCATCCCCTGCGTAACTTCAACTTTGTCACTGATTCTTGAACATTATTGTCAAGAATCTGCTGATACTGAGTGGAATCCATGCGTCCCTCAACTTTAACAAGATTCCCGGTGCCGGCATTGGCCACACAGCCCCAAAGCATGATGGAACCTCCACCAAATTTTACTGTGGGTAGCAAGTGTTTTTCTTGGAGTGCTGTGTTTTTTGCTGCCATGCAAAACGCCTTTTTGTATGACCAAACAACTCAATCTTGGTTTCATCAGTCCACAGGACCTTCTTCCAAAAATAAATTGGCTTCTCCAATGTGCTTTTGCATACCTCAGCCGACTCTGTTTGTGGCGTGCTTGCAGAAACGGCGTCTTTCGCATCACTCTCCCATACAGCTTCTCCTTGTGCAAAGTGCGTTGTATAGTTGACCGATGCACAGTGACACCATCTGCAGCAAGTTGATGCTGCAGCTCTCTGGAGGTGGTCTGAGTATTGTCCTTGACTGATCTCACCATTCTTCTTCTCTGCCTTTCTGATGTTTTTCTTGGCCTGCCACTTCTGGCCTTAACAAGAACTGTCCCTGTGTTCTTCCATTTCCTTACTATGTTCCTCACAGTGGAAACTGACAGGTTAAATCACTGAGACAGCTTTTTGAATCCTTCCCCTGAACAACTATGTTGAATAATCTTTGTTTTCAGATCATTTGACAGTTGTTTTGAGGAGCCCATGATGCCACTCTTCAGAGGAGATTCAAACAGGAGAACAACTTGCAAGTGGCCACTTTAAGTAGCTTTTCTCATGATTGCATACACCTGGCTATGAAGTTCAAAGCTCAATGAGGTTACAAAGCCAAAAAAAGTGCTTTAGTAAGTCAGTAAAAAGTAGGTAGGAGTATTTAAAACAAGAAAATGATAAGGGTGCCCATACTTATGCACCTGTCAAATTTTGTTTGAATGCAGATTACACATTTTCGGTTAGTACAATAAACCTCATTTCAAGGCAGAAACATTACTGTGTCCAACAGTTATTACATATATCAAACTGAAATAGCTGTTGCAAAAACACCAATTTTTATAAAACATTAAGCTTAAGATTAATAGGGGTGCCCAAACTTTTTCATATAACTGTATCATTACTGAGGACTACCTCTATATGTCTTTAAATTGTTGTGTTTTTTACTAAATTTTGGCAGGCGTTGTACTAACTGCATACCCTATAATTGTATAGCAGACCCGCTCCTTTCTAATGGGAACATGTCGTTACTGAGGCCCACCTATATGTGCTTTAAATTCTTATTGGGGTTTTTCCCAAATTTTGGCAGCTGTTGTACTCACTGCATACCGTATAACTGTATAGCATACCTGCTCCTTTCTAATGGGAACATATCGTACTCGTTACTGAGGCCCACCTCTATGTGTCTTTAAATTGTTATTGGGGTTTTTCCCAAATTTTGGCAGTCACTGCATGGGCATTACCACTATAGGAGACCCACTCCTTTATAATGGGAACATTGTTTTTACCGAGGCCCTCCTCTATGTCTCTTCAAAGGGGTATTGTGGTGCGTCCAAATTTTTGGCAGCCCTTGCAGTCACTGCATACGCAATAACAGTATAGGAGACCCATTCTTTAATAATGGGAACAACAAAGCATAGCAGGCTGATGGCCCTCTAACAATTGTGAAGGCCGACTGCTGGCCCTTTAAGAATCGTAAGGGCCGCCTGATGGCCATATAAATATAGTCTCTCCTTCATAAATGAAACAGGATGTGTCTGATCATGTCTCACACACCACATGACCTGCCTCCTATTTTACCTAGCCCTGCACTACTAGATGCATTATGTAAAATAGGAGGCAGGTCAGTGAAGGCACAGTGAGGTGTTATAAGAGCATACAGATGAATATGTAAGTAGAGCACCAGATAAAGCCCATCCCACAGGCCACGAGCATATCATTATCTCCAAACTGAAAGTAAAGATTACACAAGAACCGCAGCACGGATTTCATCAATGAAGGAATCATGTTAATCAGTGTAATTTTGTCCACCTGACACTGTATGTAGTTTACTAAGCACAATCCTTCTGACAGGTGCGCTTTAAGACATTCTCTCTCATTAATCTGGCATTAATCTGGAATGGCAGAGTGGCCTTTCAGCCCATGTTGATACAGTACTTGTTTCACTGTGAATATTGACATATTCTTACCAGCGTCTGCCATCATCTTCACAAGGTCTTTTGCTTTTGTCCTTGGGTTGATATGTACATGTTGGACCAAAGCATGTTCATCTCTGGGACACAGAACCCGTCTCCTTCCTGAGCGGTATGATGGCTGGACATTCCCATCTTGTTTGTACTTGCATATAGTTGTTTGTACAGATGGATGAGACTCCTTCAGGTATCTTGAAATTGTACTCAAAGATGAACCAGACTTATGCAAATACACCTTTCTCTTCCTGATATCTTGACTGATTTCTTTAGACTTTCCCATGATCCTACACAGGGAAAGGTTTATTCAGATTTTATATCAGATATTGAGAAAAACATGCATATGTGTCTTTTTATATAGTGTATGTAAACTACTGGTTTCAACTGTAAATACTGACGCAAATGTGATAGAAATGAACTGCAGTATAGTGGGTATACATGCAATGTGTAGGAGAATGTTCACACTGGCCATTAAACAGACAAAACCTAAGATAGAAACAAAATGAATATATACCCTGCTGTAAGTAAAAGCAATAGTGTATATAAATAACATAGGGTTCTTAGTAAACATTGATTTTAATAAAAAAAAAAGAAGCTTTAAAGCCATCTCACAAGCGTCAAGGTGTACCCCAATCGGGAGACTCCTAACTTCTAGTATTGAAACCTTAGCATGTGTCAAAAATGACCTCAATGTGAATAAGGGCCGAGCAGGACCGTGGCCCAACTATGAACACCCAGCAGTGAGAAGCTATATAAACGTGATGTTCAGCTCAAAGATAGGGAGGCCACGCTGGCGCTGGTGGGATGGCATTTACGATTTTTTTTATTCAAAACCAGTGTTTACTAAGCACCCAATGTAATGTATATGCGCAATAGCTTTTTACTTACAGCAGTGTATTTGTTCATTTTGTTACTATTTTAGTTTTTACAATTACTGATGTAAAATACTGACCAAATACTGAATATGTGAATGTTCCCTAACACATACAATGTTTGTTTGAATCAGTGTGTGTCACAAGTTAGAGTATCATGAAGTAGCTGAAAGGTGCCCTTTAACCACTTCAATATTAGAGGATTTACCTGGCTACTTTGCCAAGCCTATTTTGGCAGAATATTTTTTCTGCACTGTTGCATTCAGAGTTCAATAACTTATTAAAAAGAATCTGTCAGGATGTTTAGTGTAACTAAACAGAATACATGTCTGTGAAGGTCATAGAAATACAAATTCATGCATAACTGTATGGCTCCAAAATGTGTTAGCGTAGAGAAAACCCGGTTAATACGTTTATGCAAATGTATTTGGAAATGCATTAAGCAAAAAGATGTAACTGTACTAGTAGTCCAAGCCATCTTGTACAGGATCATTTACATACACTTTCTCACCAGGATTTTTCCCATCACGTATAATAGAACCATGCGAGGGTCCAAACTCCCAGCATTCGAAACCTGCATATACATGAAGGCAGAACCTCCCACCAATCCTAAGTAGCCTCCTGTCCTGGGACACAGAATCCTGTGACTTCCCAGGTGCTGTCTGCGATGTATTGCAGGGACCGTTTCTCCTGCCGAGTGTTTGTAGCCTTTCCTGGTGTGAGCGCTGCTCCCACCAGCCTGTTGACCAGTTTTTGTCCCCAATGTGCCTCTTTCTAAGTCTTCCAGATGATATTGCGCGACTCCGAGTATAGTTGGCAAATAGAAAAGATGTTTGGTTGAGACGTGAGCAATAATTTGGAGAAGGGTGTGGGTAACCGCTACAGGAACTTCAGAGGTCACATGGGATGTACAGGCCAGAAGTAACTCAGATATGTGTCCAGAAGTTGGAGGATGGTTCCATCAGTTTAAACCGGAAGTTGGTGTCAGATATGTGTGCCAGCTGGATGAGGGGCAGTAGATTTTCTGGAACACAGCAGTGGCTGCAAATAGCATGAAAGAGATGCTAAAATCTTCCCATGATGACTTCACAAGAGGAGGAAAAATGTGAAAGCCAACCCAATGATCATCAATGCTATATTAAGTTGGCAGATCCAGGGTTTAGAAGTGGAGTACCTCTCCTCATGGCAGCTTCAGGAACTGATGGAACGAAAAGTCCTGATAAAGCAAACCATAACCTGTGTACACCATATTGGCTATATGCCAAGTTTTTTTAGTTTCAGCTAAGACCAGTTTTAAATAATGTACTATTTGCAAATCAAATCTTTAGGCATCATATACTAAACTTCTATACCAAAAAGTGATGAAATGGCAACTTCTGAAGCTCTTTCTATGTTTAGATCCATTAAACGTGGTTAAAGTGTAAATTTGTAATATGTTGAAAAGTAAACTTTGTATTTCTTTCAAGTCGTCTGGAAAAGTCCTCTACTTGGAAATTTCTAGTTTTGAGGATGAGTTTGAAGTTATTAAAAGTAAAGAAGTGGACTCAGATGATTTGTCATCTTCTTCAGATGTAGGGAATACAGGGAAGCAAGATCAATTCAAGACATGATGTTTGAGGCGATTACAGACATTGAGTAAAAAATCATTCTGTATCTTTATTCATAAGAAAAGTGTCTTCCCTAAATAAGAGGGAATGGAAAAGGCTAGATAGAGAGGAATTCAATCCAAAATGTGTTCAACAGAAGTATCCTCTCTAAAAAAAAATTCTGCTTGCTGGCCACGAAAAATCTATGTACCGTTGAAACCAGAAGTTTACATACACTATATAAAACGACACATATGCATGTTTTTCTCAATATCTGACATGAAATCAGAATAAACCTTTCTCGTTTTAGGTCAATTAGGATTACCATAATGTTTAATATTTGCCAAATGTGAGACTAATGAGAGAGAGAGAATGTTTTAAGGCATTTTTATTACTTATTGCAAAATCAAAAGTTTACATACACTAAGATTACTATGCTTTTAACCAATTCTGGACTGTCCATATGAAGATGTCATGTGTTTGGAAGCTCCTGCTAGGTTTTTTGGCAACATTTGGCAACATGACGGCGTAGTGTGTTACTTACCGTAATGTTTGAAACTATGGTCCCAGCTCTCTTCAGGTCATTAGCCAGGTCCTGAGTTAATTAGAGACACACCCGTGGATGTAGTTTAATGCACACCTGAAACACACTGCTTCTTTGTGTAGGATCATGGGAAAGTCTAAAGAAATCAGTCAAGATATCAGGAAGAGAAAGGTGTACTTGCATAAGTCTGGCTCATCTTTGAGTACAATTCCAAGATACCTGAAGGAGTCTCATCCATCTGTACAAACAACTATACGTAAGTACAAACAAGATGGGAATGTCCAGCTATCATACCGCTCAGGAAGGAGACGGGTTCTGTGTCCCAGAGATGAACATGTTTTGGTCCAACATGTACAAATCAACCCAAGGACAAAAGCAAAAGACCTTGTGAAGATGATGGCAGATGCTGGTAAGAATATGTCAATATTCACAGTGAAGCAAGTACTGTATCAACATGGGTTGAATGGCCACTCTGCCATTCCAGATTAATGCCAGATTAATGTTTGCAAATGCACAGAGGAACAACGACCTTAATTTTTGGAGACATGTCCTGTTGTCTGATAAAACTAAAATTGAACTTTTTGGGCATAATGACCATCGTTACGTTTGAAGCAAAAAGGGAGAAGCTTGGAAGCCTAAAAACACCATCCCCACTGTGAAACACGGTGTGGGGTTTATTTGCTGCAGGAGGGATTGTGCACTTCACAAAATAGATGTCATCATGAGAAAAGAATATTATGTGGCAATACTGAAGCAACATCTCAAGACATCAGCCAGGAAGTTAAAGCTTGGGCGGAAATGGGTCTTCCAAATGGACAATGACCCAAAGCATACTGCCAAAATGTCAACAAAGTGGCTTACGGATAACAAAGTCAGTGTTTTAGAGTGGCCATCATCAAGCCCTGATCTCAATCCTATTGAAAATTTATGGGCAAAGCTGAAAAGGCAGGTGCGAGCAAGGCAACCTACAAACCTGGATCAGTTACACCAGTTTTGTCAGGAGGAATGGGCCCAAATTCCGACCAACTACTGTGAGAAGCTTGTGGAAGTATATCCCAAACATTTGACCTAAGTCATTCAGTTTAAGGGCAATGATACCAAATACTAATGAAATGTATGTAAACTTTTGACTTTGCAGTGAGTAATAAAAATGTCTTAAAACATTCTTTCTCTCATTATTCTGGCATTTGGCAAATATTAAACATTATGGAAATCCTAAATGACCTAAAACGGGAAAGGTGTATTCTGATTTCATGTCAGATATTGAGAAAAACATGCATATGTGTCTTTTTATATAGTGTATGTAAACTTCTGGTTTCAACTGTATCTATTTCCAAAATTTCTAGAATAGCATCCTTCCCTTTTGACAATCTTGGAATACCTAGTTATCCTATGACTTGTCACGCTGGGTATGGGGAGAACCCAGCGTATAAAGACAGGAAAAGGGAAGTGTGCCCTACAAGTAGGGAAAGGGGGAGTTGAGACCCCTAAACAGCTCAAACGACAAACCCTGTGCAGTGTTGGCGCGTCTCTGCCTCCTGCCTGGCAGAGACGCTGATCCCCTCACCACCATGGCTCAGGTCTGGCGTCCTCCGTTCCTCCCTCTGGCTCCCTCGCAGCGGCTGCCTGGGGTGCGCGCAGATCCCTGGGCACTGTACTTAGGGTGTGCGCTCCCCCCTCTTAAAGGGGCCGCACACGCCATCCTAAAAAGTCCCCGGCCAATGACCGGAGGACTACCCCTATTTAAGGCACCTCCTCCAAAATGGAGGTGCCTGTGCAAAATTGTTGTTTGTTTGCTAAACACTCTCTCGAGCCTTCAGGTCTCAGCCATGCCCATCAGCCTGTCTCCCAGCCGTGCTCACCAGCCTGTCTTCCAGCCGTGCCCACCAGCCTGTCTATCAGCCGTGCCCGCCAGCCTGTCCATCAGACATGTCCACTTGTCAGTTTGCCAGCCAAGCCTGCCTGTCTACCTGTATTGCCTGCCTGCCTACCAGTCGTGCTCATCTGCTGTATCGGTTGGCTTCGGCCATCAGTCCCATAGGAGTCGCCTGCTCTCACACGAGGTAGGTCCCAGAGTGACACTTGGTCTACCTTCCCAGTCCCTCCATGGTTCACGGAGCCAGGGTCGGTCCGGGTAGGCACTTAGTTATGCCACTCTGGTCCTTCCTTGTATCACAGCACAGAGGTTTCACCACCTGGACCCATAACACCCTGACTCCCCTATGGACACTATATAGGTTCTGCACCTATCGCTGAGCAGGAAACCAGGCCCTAGCTGACCCTAAAGGCACTAGTCAGCCACACTGCAAACTAAAGTACACACAAGGGAAACAAACAAGGGAATACACTTAGCTTTTAGATGAAGGAACTCCAAGAAAATTCTAGCCGACTACTAGAATTCCAGCACTGAATAGAATCAGAACATTCTATCACAAGCAACTCGCTGGAGAAACTTGAGTGTATTTAAGGATACAGCAAGGGCATGCTAATTATCAGCAGAAGGTGAGGATCACCGCGGGGTCCTAAAGGTATAATCCCCAAGCAAGGTGAGGATCACCGCTGGGTCCTAAAGCGAGAGAGATTATCAAAGGATCAGGAAGATGTTTTCAAGACCAAACACAGCGACCTTCTGCAGCCAGATCCAGAATGACTGTCTGTCAAACCTGACACACCCATGACAGTGCCCCCCTTCTACGAGTGGCCTCCGGACACTCAGGACCAGGTTTCTCTGGACGAGAGGCATGGAAAGAACGAAACAACCTAGGGACATTCACCTTTGATGCTGAAACACACATGCTTTCCTCTGGACCATACCCCCTCCAGTGCACAAAGTACTGAAGGAAACGACGTTGAAGACGAGAATCCATAATCTTCAAAATTTAAATCTCCAAATTGCCATCAACCATGATTGGGGGCAGTGGCAGGGGGAGGACTTAAGAGGTACCACATACTTCTTGAACAGAGACCTGTGAAACACATTGTGGATCCTAAGAGCTTGAGGTAACTCAAGACGAAATGCTGCTGGGTTTAAGAAGGCAGTTATTATATAGGGACCAAGAAATCTAGGTCCCAGCTTCCAGGAAAGAACCTTCAACTTGATATTCCTGGTAGACAACCACACAAAATCATTAACACTTAGGTCCGGACCTGGTCGAGTGTTTCCTGTCAGCCATACGTTTGTATCTGTCTCCCATTATTTTTAAATTAGTCTGAACCCCCCCACCACACAGAAGAGAGCAATGAAGCAAAGCACTCCTCCTCAGGAACTCCCAAAACCCCTCCACCACTAAAGGTACCAAACTGTGGATGAAAACCGTATGCACCAAAGAAAGGTGACCTGCCAGTAGACTCTTGACGATGATTATTAATAGCAAACTCGGCCAACGGTAAGTAAGCTGTCCAATCCCCCTGGTTCTCTGAGACAAAACACCTGAGATAAGTCTTCAAATTTTGATTAATGTGCTCGGTCTGTCCATTCAACTGAGGATCGAAGGCAGAAAAAAAGACAACTGCACCCCCAGTCGAGTACAGAAAGCTTTCCAAATTTTAGAAACAAACTGGGTTTCCCAATCTGACACCACATCGGAAGGAACCTGTGAAGCTTCACAATCTCATTAATGAATACCTGAGCAAGAGTCTTGGTGTCACGGGTGTGTCAGAAGTGACAGACAGTCGCCCTGCAGGTGGTTGCAGGAGATCTCTTCATTTGGCATTACAGACACCTTCTTAGAAGCTGTCTCTCTAGGACCCAACGTCTACCTTCCTCTTGCTAATTAACACCCTGGCCTGGGTGTATAAATACCTGCTGTTTGCTTGAGGGAGGTGCCGGCGATACTCATATGACCCCTTGTGAAGGCTTGGATCTAGTGCAGTACCTCTTTCTCTCTGGTGCTATGGTGCTAAAAGGACGTGTGTTCATCTCTCTGAAGTCGACTAAAGCTAAGCTATCTTCCCATGTTTGTTCCCCTTTGTTGTCTTTAGAAGTCATTGGGGATTGACTAGAACTCATCCCCTTCATTCCCTAGCCAGGGCCAAATGCCAGGGAAAGACAGGGTGAGGTTCCTGTGTGATGATTGGTGCGGAACCAATATAGGGATGTTAGGGGAGACAGGGTGATATAGGTCAGCCTAGAAGGTCTCCACTGCCCCTTTCCCTAGAGTCTGGGCCCCCTTTTCCCCCTTCCCTTCTTGTTGCACTTAGTCTTTCCTACACCTGGCGTGACATTTGGTATTGGAAAGTGCCAGTAATGCGATAAAATTAAACATCTTACTGAACTTATCTACAACCACCAGACCCACAGTCTTGCCTGCAGATACCGGTAGGTCAGTAATAAAATCCATGGACAAGTGTGCCCATTGTCTGCTAGGAATAGGCAGTAGCGGCAGAAGAGGAGCAAATAGAAGGGTATGCAATACTTTAAAATGCACGCAAATACTGCAAGCAGACACATGTTCAGCCACATCATGATGCGACCCCGGCCACCAAAAACGACGAGAAAGGAGGTCTGCAGTTGATTTACCCCCTGGATGACCAGCAAGCGCAGAGTTGTGATGTTCCTTAATTACTTTACGGCGCAGATTAGATGGTACAAATAACCTCCCAGAAGGGCATGAGGCAGGGGCCTCTACGTCAGGGTACAAAGCCGAAATGACTACATCCTTCTGAAAAATAGGGGCAGGGTTCTCATGGTCACCACCACCAGGGAGGCTTCGGGACAAAGCATCAGTCTTGATGTTTTTAAGCCCTGGATGGAAAGTGACAACAAAATTGAACCTAGTAGAAAACAGAGACCATCTCACCTGCCTAGGGTTGAGAAATTTAGCAGATTGAAGATATGACAGGTTCTTATGATCCGTGATAACAGTAATAGGATGGACTGCCCCCTTCAACCAATATTGCCATTCTTCAAAAGCCAATTTAATCACCAAAAGCTCCCTATTACCCATGTCATCGTTTCTTTCAGGCGAAGATAATTTTTTTGAAAAGTAAGCGCATGGACGCCATTTACCAGAGGACCCTTAGACCACACAGCCCCAACCCCCACCTCCGACGCATCAACTTCTACGATGAAAAATATGGAAACATTGGGTTGACTGAGTATAAGTGCTGTGGCAATACATCTCTTTAAAGAGGAAAAAGCCTGCTGGGCGGCATTTAACCATTTAGAAAGATCAGACACCTTTCTTGCCATGTCAGTGAGGGGTTTCACAATTACCAAATAATTTAGGATAAATTTACGATAAAAATTAGTAAAGCCCAGAAAGCGCTGTAATGCCTTCAGGTTCTCGGGATAGTCCCAATCAAGTACACCACGGATCTTCTCTGGATCCATCTAAAAACCCGAAAACTCAATGATGACAATAGGTACCCCAAAAACTGCACTTCCTGGACAGTGAAAACACATTTCTCTAGTTTGACATATAGTTTATTATCTCTTAATATCTTTAGTACCTGTTTAACATGACCCTGATGCGTCTCAAAATTAGGTGAGTAAACCAAAATATCATCCAGATAGACCACCACAAACCTGCCGACTAAATGATGGAAAATATTGTTTATGAAATGCTGGAACACCACAGGTGCATTGGTCAGACCAAAAGGAATAACCAGACTCTCAAAATGCCCCTCAGGGGTATTGAACGTCGTCTTCCATTCATCCCTCTTTCTGATTCTAACCAGATTTTAGGCTCCCCTTAAATCCAACTTGGAGAACACCTTAGACTCCACAACTTGGTTGAATAAATCTGAAATCAGAGGAAGAGGATACAGATCTCGGACGGTAATTTGATTCAATTTCCAGAAATCGAAACAGGGACGGAGACCCCCATCTTTCTTCTAAACAAAGAAGAACCCTGCCGCCACGGGCGAAGATGAGGGTCTGATTTGTCCCTTTTCCAGACTCTCAGCAATGAAATCCTTCATGGCTTGTCTCTCAGGAACAGAAAGATTATACAGTCTGGACTTGGGTAGCTTAGCTCGGGGAGTCAGGTTAATAGGACAGTCATATGCACGATGAGGAGGCAAATCCTGACACCCCTTCTCAGAAAAAACATCCTCAAAACCAGACAAGAACGTGGGTAAGGTCTCCGTAGAGACCGCAGAAAGGGAAATGTTTAAGCAGTTCTAATGACAATAATCTCCCCATTCAACAATTTCCCTTGATTGCCAATCCACTATCTGATTATGTTTCATCAACCAGGGTAGACCCAGTACAACACGAGTGGGAAGGCCCTCCAGGACATAACAAGTAATTACCTCATAATGAAAAGACTCCACCCTCAGGCTTATATTATGTACAATCTGAGTCAGAGATCTCTGTGCAAGTGGCGCTGAGTTTATGGCATAAAACGGGAATGGGCTTAGTTAACGTACAGCAAGTAAGCCTGTGAGTTCTCACAAACCCAGCATCAACCATGCTGGCTACAGCTCCACTGTCCACAACACAGAAATTTTCTCAGTCCTGCTCTCTAGCACCACCTCTGCTGTCAGGACAAACCGAGAATTGCATGTTGAAGACAAACACACCCACTGATTATCCAACTCCACACTAGCAAGAAACAAGTTTCTTTTTGCATAGGAATCGAGGGACAGACCCCAATAAAATGTCCCTTTTACCACAAAAAAACACCTCCCCCTTTCTCTTACGGAAATATGCGATGCATGGGTTCCTCCAACTCCATAAGTACAGGTTCACCCCCAGACTACCCCCCCCCCGGAAAAGGGCCGTAGCACCCCGAAAAGTGGGCTTACGAGAAGGTGGTCTCACCCACCTATCTTGAGGGCGTCTTTCCACGAGTATAACCAATGACATGGCAGCCTCCAAGGACCCCGGGGTTTCGTAAACTGCCAAGGCATCCTTCAACTTTTCTGAAAGGCCCTGACAAAATTGGCTTCTAAGAGCCAGGTCATTCCATATGGTATTGGATGCCTATCTAAGGAATTCTGAACTATAAGTCTCCACTGGCCAATCCCCCTGCTGAAGGCGATGCAGCCTGGATTCAGCCAAGGAGATTCGGTCAGGATCATCATAGATGAGGGCCAGAGCCCTTAAAAATCCCTCAATTGACTGGAGACAAACAGAACCCTGTGGCAAAGAGAAAGCCCAGGATTGAGGCCCTCCTTTCAACAGTGAAATCACAATCCCCACCCGCTGCTCCTCATCTCCAGAGGAGTAAGGTCTAAGCTTAAAATACAACTCACAAGCTTGTTTAAAGACAACAAACTTGTCTCTACCTCCTGAAAACCTTCCAGGAGGGCAATTTTGGGTTCAAGATGTACCGGCCTACCCACAAGGTCCCCAACATTAGGAGTCTGCTGAACCTCTAATCAAAGGTCAGTCACCTTCAGTGACAAACTCCGAAGCTGCTCTGCCAAACAAAAAAAAATCACACAAAAAAAACCCTAAGTCAGTTTTTTTTTTAAATGGCTGGTGATATTATTATGCTAGGTATGGGAAGGACTCAGCGTACGACGATGGGAAAAGGGGTAAGCCCAGCAAAGCGGGCAAGGGAAAGTGGAGATCCCTAGGCAGATCTAACAACACCCTGACTCTCCTATTATCCCCAAATAGATTCCGCACCTATCACCAAGCAGGATACCTTAGCCCTTGCTGACCCTAGAGCTAGGCCCTAGGTAAGGAGAGGGAGGGGTGAGAATTAGTCAGCCCCACTGCAACTAAAGACAAACAAGGGAAACAGACAAGGGGATACACCTAGCTTTGAGAAGACACCAAAGAGATCACGAATAAAATCCACAAAAGAACTCCAAGAAGAATCTAGCCAACTGCTAGAACTCCAGACCTGAACAGAGTAATTTACTCTATCACCAATGATTCCCTGGAGCAACTGAGTGTATTTAAAAATCCAGCAAGGATGTGTTAATTATCAGCAGAAGGTGGAGATCACCGCTGGGTCCTAGAGAAGGAGGGATGATGAAAGAATCAAGAAGGTGTCTGCAAGGCCAAGCGCAGCGACCTTCTACAGCCAGATCCAGAATGACTGTCTGTCAAACCTGACACACCCGTGACAGTGGCAGACTTTAACTGGAGTATAATATTTGGCACGCTCCAAAAAATATGACGATTATTACCACAGTAATATCGGATCCTGTCTGATGACCACGATTTTAGGTAGTGGCCTTGTAGTATGGTATTGGCAATGGTCAGAGACCAAGTGTGAAAAGTTTTGAACAACACATAACTGGCAGACTTTAAATGGAGTGTAATATCTGGCACACTCCTAAAAAATTCTGGATTAATAGAGCACTAATATCTGATCTCGTCTGATGACCACTGTTTTAGGCAGTGGCGTTAGAGATATGGTATTGGTTAGCGACTAAGTGTGAATAGGTTCAACAACACACAACTAGCAGACTTTAACTGGAATGCAATATTTGGCACACTCCAAAAAAGTGACGACTATTACCACAGTAATATCTGATCCCATCTGATGACCACGGTTTTAGGCAGTGGCCTTGTAGTATGGTATTGGCAATGGTCAGCGACCAAGTGTGAATAGTTTTGAACAATACACAACTGGCAGACTGTAAATGGAGTGTTAATTATTCTGTATGGAGCAATATATGGGGTCCATTATTCTGTATGGAGCATTATATGGGGTTGGGGTCCGTTATTCTGTATGGAGCATTATAAGTGGTCCATTATTCTGTATGGAGCAATATAAGCGGTCCATTATTCTGTATGGAGCAATATATGGGGTCCATTATTTTGTATGGAGCATTATATGGGGTCCGTTAGTCTGTATGGAGCATTATATGGGGTCCATTATTCTGTATAGAGCAATATATGGGGTCCATTATTCTGTATGGAGCATTATATGGGACCATTATTCTGTATGAAGCATTATACGGGGTCCATTATTCTGTATGGAGAATTATATGGGGCCCATTATTCTGTATGGAGCATTATATGGGGTCCATTATTCTGTATGGAGCATTATATGGGGTCCATTATTGTGTATGGAGCATTACATGGGGTCCATTATTATGTATGGAGCATTATATGGGGTCCATTATTCTGTACGAAGCATTATATGGGGGCCCATTATTCTGCATGGAGCACTATATGGGGCCCATTATCTTGTATGGAGCAATATATGTGTCTCTTTATACTGTATGGAGCATTATATGGGACTCATACTGTATTGAGCAATATATGGGGCTCATTATACTGTATGAAGCATTATATGGGGCCCATTATACTGTATGGAGGACTATGTGGTGCCCATAATACTGTATGGAGGATTATGTGGTGCCCATAATACTGTAGGGAGGACTATATGGTGCCCATTATACTGTATGGAGTACTATGTGGTGCCCATAATACTGTATGGACGACTTAGTGGTGCCCATAATACTGTATGGAGGACTATACTGTCCAGTCTGCACTGTGCGCTGTGAGGATTCGCTGGTTTCTGAGCTATTGTAGAATTTATAATAGATATCACTCAAGTAATGTAAGAAGTAAGTGAAATCTTTGCATTGTACTATATATATATATATATATATATATATATATATTTCTCTGCCATATCTGTGCATCATGAATCGCGGTATGTGTTAAAGGGGCCCACTGAGACTCTTTCGCCCGGGGCCCACGAAAACCTGGAGCCAGCCCTGTTCACACTATATGCTCTTTTTAGATTATTATATCACGGCCTAATAGTGCTCAATGGATTTTGCATGAAATTGCATTTACATTTTCTAGGTTTACTACCACCAATTTGTTGAGGCTACACTTTTTATTAATGACTCCCAACTGTGTTAATCTTGCTTTTGCACTGAGTGTCCACTAGGTGGCAGAGTGACACAATAAAAGAAAAGACAATCTTAATACATCAAATTTTTGTTATACAAGTAACAATAGATAAGCTCAATTTTGCTGAGCGCCATACTACTGATCAATAATATATAGAAATGCTCGAAATATGTGCTGAAGATAGATGTGAATAAAAATAGGCATTTTTTTAATCTAAAATATATACATAACTACAGTTTTATACCAAAAGAGTTCTTCTTTGTGCACTATTTTTATCAATTCAGCACATTTTACGGAATATCTGCTAACTGCAATGCAAAGTGTTCTTCAAAAGTATCTATGCTTACAGCAACACTATACTGCTTAAAACTGAAATTGCAACAAGAAGGAAAGTTGTGGATTTATAGAAATCACAAGAACAATAGACATGTTAATGATCTGAAAATTATGATGGAAACATTTTTATAACATCTGGAATTATTGAATATCGAGTATGAGTGCCACATGGAGAAAT
This sequence comes from Phyllobates terribilis, assembly GCF_046119375.1. Classification (NCBI taxonomy): domain Eukaryota; kingdom Metazoa; phylum Chordata; class Amphibia; order Anura; family Dendrobatidae; genus Phyllobates; species Phyllobates terribilis. The sequence continues at coordinate 570,119,629 of NW_027362763.1, forward strand.
ACACGTGCTTACACACGTGCTTTTAATGAGGTTATTGTGGCCTGAGGAATGTTCTGTTCTGAGGACACTTTGGAGAAATGGACGTACCACTGATTCCACAACCAAATCAATGTACCACTGAGCTAGCCGTAAGGGTGTCCTGAATGAAGACTAGAAGGGTTATAATAGCAATAGTTCAGTAATACTTGCTAAATATTTATTCTTTAAAGGCATGTATCCCACGAACAAAGTTCAGTTTCAATCAATATTATTCAGCCCCCATTTGCGAAACTTGTAATAAACAAAGCAAACAAAAAAAATTTAAATAGCACAACACAACTAATATGACAAGTGGTTTCTCCACATTCAGACTCAAAATTATTCAACCCCTTCAGGGCACCTGTCTTTATTACTTAGTAAAGTACCCTCTTGCTGATATGACCTAAATGGGCTCAAACTATTCGGGCCATAGCAACCACTCTTTTCAAGCCTGTATAATTGCTAAATAAATCTTGCATTATTAAATTAAGGATGTGGGCCATTCATGGAGCTTGGGTTATCTTGTCTGACCGTAAGGCAGCCATAATTTTCTGAGCATTGTCGCTCACAAGTTACAATTCCAAGTTGCAGTTGACGGGGAACCAGTCAAAGTGCAAGTTGGATATTAGGGTTGAGCGAGTATGTTCTGTCCGAGTACGATCGGGCCGAGCTCCGAGTATTTATAGCTGCTCGGTGATATGGTTGAATCTCTCCCATGTGCATGATTTGCAACTGTTTGACAGCTTTATTACATGTGAGGAATGTGTAAGAAATAGATATTCCTCACATGTAATAAAGCTGTCAAACAGTCGCAAATCATGCACACGAGAGTGATTCAAACATATCACCGAGCAGCTAAAAATACTTGGAGCTCGGCCGAGCATACTCGGCGAAAGGGTTAATAGAACATACTCGCTCAACACTAGTGCATATTAATGCACAGCAGCAACTCTTCTGCCATGTGACTTTTCCGCTCCAGGCTTTCAAACGGTAAATCTGCTTGGCAGCACTCTGCCTTGCATTAGCAAAAAGAATGAGGACACTATGTGTAATCGACAATGTGTCCCGTGCTTGTTGGAGATGAGGCTATGTCATCTAAGCAGAATCCAGGGGCGGTGTAGTAGGAGACAGATAATTGCAGCCTGAGAATGGAAATAGACGTAGCTCCCAGTTGCTGAGGTCTCACTATTTGTACCAGATGCGGTGGTGCATCGCTGCCGTTCAAAAAATTCACCCAGTGAGCTGTGGAACTCATTTATTGTCCCTGGCCATAGTTACTCCTCCAGATATCTATAGTGCAGGGCACTTTGGAGCTCAAAGACAAGTGTCCAGAGAGCGGCCTACATACTCCTGCATATACATGAAAACAGAGAGCACCACTTTATGAAAGAAATAATGAAGGCTTAATATCTTCCAGCGAGGCTAAGTGTATGCCACCTTTTCTTGAAAGGCAGCAGAATACACAAGCTGTTAAGGCAGCGACTGCATCACTAGCAACTTGAAAGGATGCACATTTAGTTGGCAAACCAGTGGTTGACTGGGAGCTTATGGTTGTTTCCTAACCACACAATCGGCAAAGGATATTTGCAGTTTTCGATGGAGAAGGAGGAGGTGTACTCGGAGCACCGCACGCAGTAGAGAAGAATGACAATGGTGGTGAGGATGACACCGAAGAGGAGCTATCTAAGGGTGAGGCTTGGTTGACAGAAAGACAAGCGTGGTGAAATGGACAACTTGAAGCTTGCATTGATTGCTGGCCGGCTTGTCTTTGCCAAATGTGCAGGTGTTATCGCTTTATATGCTGATGGAGAGCAGTAGTCCCTAGTCTATAAGAGCCAGGACATCCACAGCTTATTCTTCTCTTGTAGACTCAGCAGACTGCCAAAGAATCTGTGCCAAGAAGAAATTTGGATTGCAATGGATGCAAATAAAATCAGTAATACTTTATTCCATAGGGTTAAAAATGAAAAATTTCATTGATGGTGAAAGATGAGCTTACTCTGACGCGTTTGTTGCGTTACAGCCCTTAGTCATGGATATTTTTAATCATTTTTAAGCGTATGGAATAAAGTATTATTTATTTTTTTGCATCCATTGCAATCTGAATTTCTTCTTGGCGCTATTTATGCCGATGGTCAGCGGTTTTTCACGGATTGACGAATGTCTGGATGAGAGTGATTTCTCCATTCACAACACAGTGAGGCTATTTTACTTATTTTGTATGTTGACTATGCCAAAGAATCTGCTCTGCAAACACTTACAATTAATTACTTAACCAATTATCTTATTTTCTTGCAATCTAGTCTCCCCATGAATCAATCCAACAACCTGCATCATTTTAGGCAGCAGCTAAAGCTGTGAGCCACAGCCTGCACTTTTCAATATTTGAAGCTGCATTGCAAGCTCTGAACCTAAAGGCAGATTATACGAATACGTAAAGATACATCTGTATATAACAGTGTATTTCTATGTACCTATGTTCTAGAGGGAAAGTAAAAGTCACATTTTTTTCTTTCTAAAACAATTACAAAAATGTCATTTTTAATGTGCTTTAGTAAACAATAATAAACAGAACAAATCTAGCAAATAACATGAACATATTTTGTGTCCCTATAATTATAACAACGCATACAACATAGTGATCAGAATATTATTTATGGTGATCGGTAAATGACTTAAAAAAATGACATGACTGATTTTTTTTCCTCCATAAAACCCATAAATAATGTAATAAAAATGTAATAGTGAGACTGAGACTGAGTTCACATGTAGCATAAATTCTGCACTTTTTCCTCTGCTTTTTTTCTGCATGTTTTCTGCAGGTGTCCGCACCACACAACGCAATAACAATCTTCTGTAATTACTGTGTGTTTGATACATTGCTTTTATGCATTTTTGCTGTCTTATAATGAAGATTACGTAAAAATTAGAAAGTTATGGCTGCTACAACTATCAATGAATGAACAAAAAATGAATCCATAAGTCCCAACTAGAGATGAGCATGACACACAGATGATGTCGTGTCTGCCCAGGCTAATCAAAAGCTGTGCCGGGGATGCTGGAATGTAAGAGATTCACGGGCCTCACATCTAGCCTCCTGGGACCATTGACCTGGATGCTGGACCAGAGTCCTGTGAATCGATCCACTCATTTCTAGTCCCAACCATCCCGGGCACAGCAACACCGTCCCATATTTGGGTCTACTCCCTGCAGTCTCGGGTGTCTGTTGGATGTCCCTCACTACCACCTCCCCTCTGACATCTCCTCCTGCCAGGGTAGAAAGAAATGGCAAATGGGTGTGATTTGGGTGTGGCTATAGGCGTGGCCAAAATTTCAATGAGTTGTCCTCTTCATATTCTGTAAATGTTGGGAGGTATGGTTTCAGGATTGGGAGGTATGGTTTCAGGATTTAGGAGATCACTCTTTAAAAAAAATGATTTTAAATCACAAGGATTGCACTTCCTACTAATATTATAAATGCGAAAGTTTGTGAGTATGTATGTTTTTTACTCTTTCACAAAAAAACTACTGGACGGATTTGCATGAAACTTTACAGTAATATAGATTATACATCGGAATAACATATAGACTACAATTTGTAATGATTTTATGTAATTTTGGTCGTAATATAACGATACATGTCAATTAAGTCGGAAAAAAATCTGGCCTCTGAGAGCTCTCTTATATACACACATACACAGGTGATATTTAAATGGCTGATTTACAGCAGTCAGAAGAGATTGATAATACAATAATTTGCCCATAGTGGATCATTGTATAGTGAGGTCACAGTTGCCGCCTGTCCACAGTCAGAATACAGGGGTGATCATATACCGTGGCCAGGTACAAGTGTGGCACAGGGGGTTCACACACGACCCCCAGGGACTGACATTTCCTAGAAACTTTGGCTGCTGTCAGTCATGAGCTCACCCTGATACATTACACTCTGGAAACAGCTGAAGGGAGAAGGATAATTTATGACATTTTCTCAGACTTAAAAAAAAACAAACAAAAAAAAACCACAGAAAACAGCCCATATGTCAGGAACAGGTTACTAGGGAACTACACGTCCCAGCACGGCCTGCCCGCGCCCACAGCCCGGGGGGAGTGTGAGTCTTCCTCCTGCAGGTTGCCCGGGGGCACCGGGCCGTCATTGTCCTCACATAGGGGGTCCCCGCCGCCATTGTCCTTCCACATAACACCGTATAATAAAACATGCGCTCACCTGCGCCAGCTGCTGCAGCCGGGAAAGTTCTGAGCACCTCACCTGGGCGGAGGGGAAGTGACTCACACACGGGGAGGGGCAGTAACCTGAGCGCGGCTCCATGGAGGATGCACACACTGCAGCCTGACAGCACCGGCAGCAGCGCTACACAAATGGCGTCCTCCCCTCCTGTGTGCAGCACAGCTCTGTGTGTGCAGCGCAGCATGTCACCCACAGCACCAGCAGGCTGCTCTCAGCTCCCACAGAGCACTGGGAATGGTTGCTATGGGTAACCGCGCCACAGCTGCTCCTCATAGACCAGTCATATACAACTGATATCGTCTGTACAGCGATCGTAATATAACTAATTAGATTGTTTTAGTATTTTGTTTGAACTTTACTAAGTACCTATTTTGTAATTAGTACTTATAAAAATGCCGCGAAAGCGTAAGTCTAACATTTCGCAAAGCTCTAATAAAGCCCGAGCTATGAAAATAATTAGACGTGATGAGACGTCTCAACAAGCCGAGCAACAAAGGCTTGAGCAGGCGGTGCGTTGTGCGGCACATAGAGCTGCAGAGACTCCAGACCAATCCCAAGCCCGACGTGAACGGAATGCGGAGCTTTTGGCATCTCAACGGGCTGCTGAAACTCAAGAACAGTCCCAAGCCCGACGTGAACAGCATGCGGAGTATCTGGCGTCTCAACGGGCTGCTGAAACTCCAGAACAGTCCCAAGCTCGACGTCAGCAGCAAGCGACTTACATGGTGTCCCAAAGAGCCACTGAAACTTATGAAATGGCCGAATCTCGCAGACGCACTGTTGCTGAAAGGGCAGCACAGCGACGTCAAACATTTACAAGAAATACATGGATATTGTTTAATAAAGCTGCATTTGAGTATGACGAGACTCTTGATTATGAAACTCACAAGCTTATAAAAATAGAAGCAATGACCATAGATTGCAAATATTGCGGAGCTCTTAAGTGGAAAGAGGAAGCAGCAGGTATGTGTTGTTTGGGCGGGAAAGTAGCTCTTCCTTATATAGACGAGCCAGTTCAACCTTTAAAAGAGCTTTTCTCTAATGAAACTGATGAATTTTGCCTTTTTCTAAATAATATAAGAAAATACAACATGTGCTTTCATATGACATCTTTTGGAGCAGATCAAATTGTCTCAATGCCAGGATTTTGCCCGACCTTTACAATACAAGGACAAGTATACCACCGTATCGGTTCTTTAATTCCTACGTCCATTTCGCAGCCACAATTTTTACAAGTTTATTTCATAGGTGACGAAGAAGAACAAATCAACAGGCGTACTGAGAGCATGCAAAGCGTAGATAGAAACATAGTTAAAAAATTACAACGAGTACTTCACGACCACAACATTTTGGTGCATGAATTTAAAACGGCTAGAGACAGAATGATCAATGACGATCATTTCAAAGTAGTGATTCACCCAGACCGTGCACCACGTGGTCAACATGAGAGACGATTCAATGCCCCTGCTACAAATGAAATAGCTGCTGTAATAGTTAGTAGCGAACAAACTATGTCTCGGGACATCGTTGTGCAGCCGCGCGATGGCATGCTCACTAGGGTTCCCGATACACATAGATTCTATGACGCTCTCGAGTACCCAATAATTTTTTGGAAAGGACAAGAGGGGTACAGCATTGATATTCCTCAGATAAATCTAATTACCAAACAAGCAATGCCAAGCAAAAAGGTGTCCTGCAAAGATTTTTATGCCTTTCACTTGATGGTCCGTCGCAGCGATTTTAATTTGATGCTTAAGTGTAGGCTCCTACTTCATCAGTTTCTGGTCGACATGTATGTAAAGATAGAAAGTGAGCGCTTAAGGTTAATTTCTTTAAATAAAAAAAAACTGCGTGCAGAAAATTATATTCGCTTGCAAGATGCAATAAGAAATGATGCGGATTTGGATCCAAAAAACTTAGGTCAGATGGTGATTCTCCCGTCATCATTTGTAAATAGCCTGAGATACCTACACGAATACGTACGTAATTATGGGAGGCCTGATTTATTTATTACAATGACTTGCAACCCCGCTTGGCCAGAAATCACCAAAGAGCTTATGGCTGGTCAAAATTCAACGAACAGACATGACTTAACAGCTCGAGTATTTAGAATAAAAGTACAGAAGTTGGTAGCTCTACTTACAAAAGGTAACATATTTGGTGATATGCAATGCTTCATGTACTCGATCGAGTGGCAAAAGCGAGGTTTGCCTCATGTGCACTTACTGCTGTGGTTAAAGGAAAAATTGCATCCGAACCAAATTGACGAAATCATATGTGCTGAGATACCAAACCCAGAAACCGATCAAAAGCTCTATGATACAGTGACAAAGAATATGATTCACGGGCCATGTGGTACATTCAATTCTTCATCGCCATGCATGAAGGAAGGAAAATGTACCAAAAAATATCCGAGGAAGCTTTTAAAAGATACTCAAACCAATGACAAAGGTTATCCTTTGTACTGGCGCAGAGCACCAGAGAATGGTGGACGCACAACGATTATAAAAACCCGTAGAGGAACACAGGAAATATTGGTGGACAATAGCTGGGTGGTCCCATATTCTCCACTCTTTTCAAAAAATTTTAATTCTCATTTAAATGTAGAGTTCTGTAATACGGTACAGGCGATAAAATATATTTGTAAATATATTAATAAGGGTAGCGACCAGGCTACTTTTAACATCCGCCAGCAAGGGAATGTTAACATTGACCCAAGAGATGAGGTGCAGACCTTTAGAACCGGACGATATGTTAGTAGTAACGAAGCAGCGTGGCAGATCTTAGGTCTGCCTCTGCACGAGAGACACCCAACCGTCACTCATCTCGCGATTCATTTACCCAATGGCGAGAGGGTTTACTTTACGGAAAATAATTTTAGAGAGAGATTAGAAGCACCACCTAAAACTACACTAACTGCATTTTTCCTGTTGTGCCAAAGTAATACGTTTGCAAAAACAATACTTTACATTGACGTGCCTCGCTACTATACTTGGAATGTGGCACGGAAGCAATGGAAACGTCGTTTACAAGGAACACCTGTCGATGGCTGGCCAGGTGTGAAGGCAGGAGACGCTCTAGGTCGCATTTACACGGTGCACGTTAGCAATTTTGAATGTTATTGCTTGCGTATGCTGCTGAATGTAATAAGGGGTCCAACCAACTTCTCGAATTTAAAAACATTTGAAGATCAAGAACTTGCAACTTTTCGGCAGGTGTGTGAGAAGATGGGGTTGTTGGAAGATGATAACCACTGGGATACCACCTTAGAAGAGGCCGTGCTATGTCGCTCCCCGGCGCAAATAAGAGAGCTGTTTGCCATATTGATATGCACTTGCGGTTTATCCAATCCTCTACAACTCTGGCACAAGTATAAAACTGCGTTATCAGAGGATATCATGCACAGATTTGAAAGAATGGATCACGTTAACGATGATCTCTGTTTCAATGAGGCGTTGGGGCTTATCGAGGACAAAATATTAATAATTTCTGGAAAGAAATTGTCCGATTTTGGTCTACCCTCACCGTGGCGTAGAGGAGAGCTGTCGAACGAGTTGATAAAAGAGCTAAGCTATGATACCAACCAGTTAGACGCTCACGTTTGCGAAACTGAGCCACGTTTGCTACCTGATCAAAGAGAGATTTATCACAAAATAGTAGGACGAGTTGAGAATGGTGAAGGCGGACTTTTTTTCCTTGATGCCCCGGGTGGTACAAGAAAAACTTTCTTGCTTAATTTACTTTTAGCAAAAATTCGTAGCGGTCATAACGTTGCATTAGCTGTGGCTTCCTCTGGAATTGCTGCAACATTGCTAAGCGGTGAACGGACGGCACATTCAGTCTTTAAATTACCTCTTAATCTGGTGAACGAAGAAACCCCATCGTGTAATATCAGCAAGAGCAGCGCCCGTGGCCTCCTGTTGCAACAGTGCAAACTAATCGTGTGGGACGAGTGCACAATGTCACACAAACGCGCCATCGAAGCTCTTGATCGTTGTCTACAAGACTTACACAGTAAACAAACAATAATGGGTGGTGTGGTTGTTTTATTGGCTGGGGACTTTAGGCAAACTTTGCCTGTCATCGAGCGAGGCACTGCAGCAGACGAAATTAACGCATGTCTGAAATCCTCATATTTATGGACCAAAGTTGAAAAGCTGCACCTCACCACCAACATGCGTGTCCAGTTATTCAGTGATCTAGAGTCGGGCGCGTACGCTGAGAAACTGCTCGAGATCGGTGAAGGTCGAATCGAAACTGACGAAGAAGGTATGCTTCTATTCACTAACCAATTTTGTCATGTTGTGGATTCGGAAAACGCACTTATTGCTCAAGTTTTTCCAAATTTGCAACAAAACATCCACGATGAAAATTGGCTATGTGAAAGAACTATACTAGCACCAAGAAATGAAACAGTTGTGAAAATCAATAAAATTATCTTGGACCAAGTAACCAGCGATGCAACAACCTACAACTCCATCGACACAGTCATGTCATCTGAAGACTGTACAAGCTACCACGTGGAGTTTCTTAACTCTTTGGAGCTATCCGGGGTCCCATCTCATAAGCTCGAATTAAAGGTCGGTATACCCGTTTTGTTAATGCGCAACTTGGACGCCCCGAGATTATGTAATGGTACTAGATTGCGAGTCACTGAACTAGGCAGGTACATTGTAAAGGCCACAATTTTAACTGGAGAAGCTAAGGGTGAAAATATTCTTATACCACGCATCCCAATAATACCCAATAACTTACCCTGTAATTTCAAACGTTTGCAGTTCCCACTTAAAGTTGCATTTTCAATGACCATCAATAAATCGCAAGGGCAAACTTTGAAGGTAGCGGGGATACATTTAGGCACGCCCTGTTTTTCCCACGGTCAGCTATACGTAGCTTGCTCACGTGTTTCTAAATCGCAAAATCTACATATTTTCGCTGAACAAAAGAAATCAAATAACATAGTTTACAGGAGTATATTGCAGTAAAAACACATAGATAAATTACCTGCAGATGTCCATTATTCCAATTACATACTAATTCTTTACTAACACGAACAATATTAAACGCAAGTAACTTCAGTCCGTCCTGTTTATTAATTAGTGTTTAGTAATCCGTTTGTGATGAAATTTGATATGGATAATTTCCAGCCTGGGGAAGGACATAGGGCTACTTTTTATAAACACACCATACAGGCGAAGATTATATAAAACTGTAAACCTGATTGACTGACACACCTAGCGGTCAATGCACAGCCGAAACCACTGAACTTAGCATCTTGAAATTTGCAGATAGGTTCTATTATAGCTTAAATGAGCACTAAGAAAGGAATTTTGATAATTCCACCCTCAAGAGTTTCCCTCTTCATATTATAGGGGTTCAAAGATTGTATGGAATCCGTCAGTTTTGAAGTTAGACATCTGAAATTTTGGATGTACGAGTAACTAAATAAGATTATTTTTTTTTACTATTAAGATTATTTTTTTTTGCTATTAAAATGATCTGTCACGAAACTTAATGTGGCAGACCAAATTCCACGCGAGTGAAGCCGCAGGTAAAAGCTAGTTTATTTATAAACAGAAGCAACTCTTGAATGCAGATTTAGTTGCAACATCTGCAATGAGTGGTTTAGTACTACTATTGCTTGCTGTCACTGTGTGAAAGAAAAGGAAAAATCAGCTATTAAGGTGCTGTTACCAGTGTATATTACAGATGTATAATTCACATTCACACACTGAGTGGTGATGATGAGATGCTACAATAGTTCACTGTATATCACTTGAATCATGGATTTCTATTCACAGACTGAGAATGTCTCTTCCATTTTCAATCTGGTATATAAGCACTGAAGTAGTATACCACAATCGCATTAGGCCTTTACCTATCCCTAACCTCTGTGCTCTAAGCTCCTATCCATATGTAGCACCCTGAGGACTCGGCTGCTACAGGGGTATTACACCTCAAGCCAGAGGTGTGGTATTCCACTCCCGGGTAAGGATGGAGTGTGGAACTGAGCTCAGATAGCTGCATACACTACATACATCCCATTTCCGGGGGACAGATCGATGGTACTCCCACCAATATATGTGCAGGTACGATAGTGTCTGTCCCTGGCTGGAGTGGGAGGGGGGTGGAACATCCCAGTAGTGTAGGGGCAGATAGGGGGAGCAGTCTGGGTAATGCTAGGAGCTCATTGGGTGCTGGTCACCTGAGCTCACACATAGAGGGAGTATATAAGGTGGGCACCATCTTAGGACACCGGGACTGTAATTAAATTCCAACTGCAGCACGGTTGGGGTTTCATCAGGGATCATCACACCCCCGGCGACGTCTTTGTCACCAGAAGAGACGTGGAGTCCCATCTGCCGGAGGGACACAGAGGTCGTGACCTATATGTAGGGGACGAGGTCACGTTCACCCGGCACAAGTGTGCCAAAGGACCCTACGCTCTCCATGTACACCGGCTGACGGAGGAGGAGCTACGGTGTGAAGAGGAGCAAGAGGACCCGGACGGGTCTGAAGGAGGAGCAGGAGTACGCCGTCATTAAAGTACGGTAAAGAGACTGTACATAGTTACCCGTCAGGGTATATGCCATGCTGCTAACTTAAAATATAGTCCCCGTTGGGACCAGCAAATTGAACTGTTCCAGTGTGTCCCATCTCCCCACAGGCTGAGGACTGTGAGCAGCCATCCCTTTTCCCCACTGGTCGAGGACTGAGAGCGGCCACCTTCCCTTGTATATAGTTGCGCTTTCTAAGGCGCCCCCTACCGGTTTTATAGGAAACTGTTGTTTTTACTACAAGAGACTGTCGCACTTTACCCGGTCACAAGTTGCACCGTGGCCGGAGGAACAAAAATGTTATATGAAAAAGTTTTATGCTGATAATATATGATGTTTTATATGTTTATGTTTTATGAAAAAAAATGTATGTTTATGGATGTTTATTCTCTTACAGCCCGAGGACGTGCTGTGATTTACCAGGGGGGAATGTAGCACCCTGAGGACTCGGCTGCTACAGGGGTATTACACCTCAAGCCAGAGGTGTGGTATTCCACTCCCAGGTAAGGATGGAGTGTGGAACTGAGCTCAGATAGCTGCATACACTACATACATCCCATTTCCGGGGGACAGATCGACGGTACTCCCACCAATATATGTGCAGGTACGATAGTGTCTGTCCCTGGCTGGAGTGGGAGGGGGGTGGAACATCCCAGTAGTGTAGGGGCAGATAGGGGGAGCAGTCTGGGTAATGCTAGGAGCTCATTGGGTGCTGGTCACCTGAGCTCACACATAGAGGGAGTATATAAGGTGGGCACCATCTTAGGACAGGGTCTTTTGTAGAGAGAGTTCAGTCAGGCAAGAGGAGCAGAGCAGAGAAGCTCAGCCAGAAGGGCTGACAGGGAGTTGTGGTTCCGGCTGGGCCCAGCTCCAAGGCCAAGTCTGAGAGAGAGAGAGGAGTCAGAAGGACCCAGAGAGAAGAAGAAGGAACCCCAAGACCCCAGAATACAAACGGCAGGGTGAAGGGTTGGCACCCAGGGTACCGGATCCCAAGCTGGCAGAGAGAAAAGCAAACCTTAGCCAGAGACCGGAGGTCGTGGGCAGGATCTGCCATGACTCTCACTAAATCCACTAGGAAGGCATACCAAGTATAGGGTCAGGGAACCCAGAGGAGGTGTACCCACCAAGAGACCCGAGGGAGCCGGACATAAGTGGATCCCTAGTGAGAACGGCCAGAAGAGAGGGAAAGTCAGACAGGAGCTCAGGACCACGCTCCAGAATTGCTTGGGGGTTGGCCGAGTCCAGGACCTGGTTGACGCAGCACGGCTCGGGTGGTCGCTTCAGGCCAGAGTGACCATAAGAACACCCGTAAGTAAAAAAAACCCTGAACTGCACAGCCCGACTCTGAGTCTTCTTGCTGGATCATCCTGCACCTTCACAACCACCATCCTCTACATCTGACCCCCTGAGGCTATACCCCTCCCGTTGGGGGTTATACTATCACAGCTGCACACACACCACCAGCCTCAGCGGACCCTTCTGCAGCGGCGGCCTTTTGACCGCAAATCAACGGGTGGCGTAGTCGACACTAAAGAACATTTAACAACATCTGTAAAGACTGCCACACACTGAGTTTGACACCCTGGGCACGGACCGGGTCGCCGCCACTCGGAGACTACAACCCCCATCTGATCCGGCTCCAGGTAATCCCCAAACAGCACTGGCCCAGGGGGCGCGTCACATACACAGTACAGGCAAAAATGGAGATCTTCGGCCAGCCCCTATGTTATATACTGCCTGTGATAGCCCCTGTGATCGGATTGCTACAGGGCATTATTGGGGAAGCCTGCGCTTCCACTCAAAACGCCATTAGCCCATTCACTGAGTGGGCAGCATGTGTGAAATGGGCATTTATTAATAGCAAACCATGAATCTTATCACAGATTGTCTGAATTTGTGTGAAACTGCAGATTTCAGGAAATTCATTTTGAGCTCAATCTCTGTTAATCGGTCCACTCATCTCTATCTAGTACCCATAACCTGTAATATTACAACATCACATTGTAGAGTTCCATAATCTCATTGCTCTTACAGTAAATCACTATCTGTGACTATGATTAAACCAGTGTCACCATCACAGGCCTACGTGTAAAAAGATCATTAGAAAGGAAAATCTCTGTACTGTCCCTTTATATATTGTATATTGTAATAAGATCGCCCCTAAGACTTTGTTTTCCAAATTGTATACCCACAACTTTGATAACCTATCTTCGTATAGCAGTTCACACTTTGCCTCATTAACCTTGGTTGTTCTTTTCTGCTCCAGCTCTATTTCAGTTATGTCCTTCTTATATAAATTTCTACACCATATTCCAATGGTGGCTGCACTAGTGACGTGTATAGAGGAAAAATTATGTTCTTGATAGTTTTACCCAGTGTTTTACCATTTACTATGTAATTATACATTTGATTATGCATTTGATTTCCTTTGCCCAAGTGCATGACCTTACATTGATCTACAGGAAACTTCAATTGTCATTTCTTAACCCAAACCTCCAGCTTACATAAATTCTTCTATAAGGCATTATTCAGCTGTCCATTTTTTAGATGTATGAGAAAAATGGACTAAGTTTCATCAGTGATTTTCATCTAAGTTTCATCAGAGATTGGTCAGATGACATTGACATGTGAATAATGAGTCCTAATATTAAATTATCCTCCTGTTTTGATTACCTTGTAGAATTTAGTATCACCTGCAAATATTGAAATTTTACACTGTATGCCATCTACAAGGTCATTGATAAATATGTTAAAAATAAGAGGACCAAATACTGATCCCTGGGGTATCCCACAGTTAATTATGACCCAAGCAGAGAGTGTTCCATGAAAAGCCACCCTCTGTTTCCTATCACTGATTCAGTTGTTAACTTTATTATAGATACTGTATTTTCCTTTATTCTCATTGCTCTCTTCTTATAGAGCAGCATATTGAATGCCTTTGAAAAGTTCAGTTATAGATCGAGTCTGGAACTTACCTCCTCCTAGAAGCTTATTAAATTAATCTGACATAACCAATCTCTCATTAACCCATGCTGAAACTAGACTATGGGGTGGAGCAGGAGTGACATGATCATATTGCAGCATAGGCATTACTCTTTTAGACATAGGAGTAATATGACCTTTATGCAGTCTTTTAAGCCTATAGCATCTATTTAGTGAATCCTAGAAAAGGAGCAAGAAGATTATCTAGGGCCTGGGAAGTTAGTTATTAAATAGAGCCGATTTGGTGACTGTCAAGGCCACAAGTTTAACAACCAACAGTTAAGTTTTGGCACCTTAAGATGCATGGTCACCTAACTATAGTGCCATCTTTACTGCCCTGATTGTGTGTGTAGAAAACCTGGTTACTTGCTAAAAAGTAAAATTAGGATAATTTTGGACTTTTACGTAAAAAAGACCAACTGAGATGAGCTATTTATAATATGAATAAGCAACAACTTTGCACATTTCAGCACTACAAACAAATAGTTCCTGCCTATAATAAGAAAGCAAGAGCCGGATTCATAATTTACAAGATACTGTATAATACGTATATCGGCTAATTTAATTAAATAACAGTACTGGAGTTACATATCAGGAGCCTCTGGGCACAAAATAATCTCAAGTAATACTCTGATAAACCAGTGCAAATGTATGAGACAAGGCCAGCACTGTAAGAGTACCTGAAGCGCGAACAGCTATATTACATGTTTATAAGCACTTCATAAACCATATCTGGCATTGACTCTATGAAGAAGGAACTATGCATTAGGCATAGTTTTTTGTGCCTAATTGTAAATTTGGAACTGTTTGAAAAACAATGACTTGGCTAAATTTAAAAATGAATAGAAGTTAGGTAAAGTTATCTTAAAGAAGAAGTCTCATCAAAATTTTTATTCCATATTCCATTCTAATTATGTACGTAATGGTGTATAAGTTTGGTAAAATGCTTATTAATTGAAGTCTTCCTCAGTTTACAGCGCAGGTCCAGTCCTCTTCTGGAAAGAGCACAGGATCACTCAGGAGTATGTGTGCAGATTGGAAGTATCTTTCTAAAGTACAGGTGCTTCTCACTTAATTAGAATATTATCAAAAAGTTTATTTATTTCAGTTCTTCAATCCAAAAAGTGAAACTCATATGTTATATAGAGTCATTACAAACAGAGTGATCTATTTCAGTGTTTATTTCTGTTAATGTTGATGATTATGGTGTACAGCCAATGAAAACACAAAAGTCATTATCTCAGTAAATTAGAATACTTTATAACAATAGCTTGAAAAATGTTTTTAAAATCCAAAATGTTGGCCTACTGAAATGCATGTTCAGTAAATGCCCTCAATACTTAGTTGGGGCTCCTTTTGCATCAATTACTGCATCAATGCGGCGTGGCGTGGAGGCGATCAGCCTGTGGCACTGCTGAGGTGTTATGGAAGCCCAGGTTGCTTTGATAGCTGCCTTCAGCTCGTCTGCATTGTTGGGTCTGGTGTCTCTCATCTTCCTCTTGACAATACCCCATAGATCCTCTATGGGGTTAAGGTCAGGTGAGTTTGCTGGCCAATCAAGCAAAGTGATACTGTTGGTTTTAAACCAGGTATTGGTACTTTTGACAGTGTGGACAGGTGCCAAATCCTGCTGGAGAGTGAAATTTCCATCTCCAAAAAGCTTGTCGGCAGAGGGAAGCATGAAGTGCTGTAAAATTTCCTGGTAGACGGCTGCGTTGACTTTGGTCTTGATAAAACACAGTGGACCTACACCAGCAGATGACATGGCTCCCCAAACCATCACTCATTGTGGAAACTTCACACTAGACCTCAAGCAGCTTGGATTGTGGCCTCTCCACTCTTCCTCCAGACTCTGGGACCTTGATTTCCAAATGAAATGCAAAATGTACTTTCATCTGAAAACAACACCTTGGACCACTGAGCAACAGTCCAGATCTTTTTCTCCTTGGCCCAGGTAAGACACTTCTGGTGTTGTGTATTGGTCATGAGTGGCTTGACACAAGGAATGCGACACTTGTAGTCCATGTCCTGATTACGTCTGTGTGTGGTGGCTCTTGAAGCAATGACTCCAGCAGCAGTCCACTCCTTGTGAATCTCCCCCAAATTATTAAATGGCCTTTTCTTAACAATCCTTTCAAGGCTGCGGTTATCCTGGTTGCTTGTGCCCATTTTTCTACCACACTTTTTCCTTAATATGCTTGGATACAGCACTCTGTGAACGCCAGCTTCTTTAGCAATGACCTTTTGTGGCTTATCCTCCTTGTGGAGGGTGTCAATGACTGCCTTCTGTACATCTGTCAAGTCAGCAGTCTTCCCCATGATTGTGGAGCCGACTGAAACAGACTAAGGGACCTATCTAAACACGTAGGAAGCCTTTGCAGGTGTTTTTGTTAATTATTAAAATTTTCTGACATAATGACTTCCGTGTTTTCATTGGCTGTAAGCCATAATCATCAACATTAACAGAAATAAACACTTGAAATAGATCACTCTGTTTGTAATAACTCTATATGATATATGTTTCACATTTTGTATTGAAAAGCTGAAATAAATTAACTTTTTGATGATATTCTAATTTATTGAGAAGCACCTGTAAGTCTATGGAGCTTTGTTCTGAGTCTTACTGACTTACACTAAGAAAGCAGCTACCGCTCCACACAGTAAACACTGTGCAACATGGCAAAACTGCACAGCAGTCTCGTGATTATAGAGCTGTGCTGGAAAGTGGAAAAGATGGTAATAGAGGCAAAAGAAGCTGTTGATCAATATCTGATTGGTGGGTGTGTCACACCTGGCACTACTCGCTTATCAGCTGTTACCAGCGGGCAGAAGTTCTCGGATGCTGCTGAAACACAGCAGCTCCATCAAAACTCTGAATAGTGCAGATCTGCAGTACCCCACTACGGCCACTATAGAAATGATGAAGCTATTGTGACCCAGCAACAACTGAGAGCTTCCAACAGCTATCGGCGCTTGTAACAGCTGATCTGCAGGGGTGTCGGTGGTTGCAGCCCCATCAATCAGATATTGATGGCCTCTCCTAAGCATTGGCCATCATCAAAAATGTAGTGGCCAACCTCTTTAAGTATTTAATAACAAACACCATTACATGGATAATTAAGAGGGATTACAAAATAAACATTTTTATGAGACTTCTTCAACATAAAGCAATCAAATCATTGTTTCAACTTGCTTCTATATTTTATCTTCTGCCAGACAGAGAATTTTGACTTTGAGAACAAATATCCAATTTTTATAAATCATTGCAAAAGATCTGTTTTGCATTTTATACATCATGCATCTCGAATAGTCCTTACGCCTTGAATTTTGCAGTGCATTGTCTCAAGAAATGACACACTTTGTTTTCTTTCTGCAACTGCTTTAACATTGAATCAGTATGTTAGTAAGAGTAAAATGTTCATAACAACAGCGATAAATCATTTTCAGTGTCCATAAAAGAAAATGTCCTTTGCATTTACAATGAGGGTGGGGTCATTGGTGCCCATGATGGTGCCATTCTGTCATGTGCTGAAATATCATACTGATTGTCTTCTATGTCTGTGCTTCCACCATCATACAAAGGAGATCCCAGAGAGGGGGAAGGCACTATTTGATTGTATGGTGTGTAGTGAGTGGAAGAACTTCTTATGTACTGAGATCCCAGGCCATTAGCAATTCCTCCAGCTTGTGTCAATGAACCAATAGTACTGTTGCTTACAGACCATAAGCTTGGATATTGGCTGCAAAAAAGAATGAAAAGTGTTATTTTCAAATATGCTGCACATTAAAAAGCACCTGTTAGTAGGATTGTGCTCAGTAAACCACATATACTGTCAGGGGAGGGGGATGAAATCCATCCTGTGGTTCTTGTGTAATCTTTACTTTCAGTTTGGAGATAATGATATGCTCGTGCTCCGGGGCGGCCTGTGGGGTGGGCTCTATCTGATGCTCTGCTTACACATTCATCTGTATGCTCTTATGATAGCTCACTGTGCCTTCACTGACCTGTCTCCTATTTTACCTAGCCCTGCACTACTAGATGCATTATGTAAAATAGGAGGCAGGTCAGTGAAGGATCAGTGAGCTGTCATAAGAGCATACAGATGAATATGTAAGCAGAGCACCAGATAGAGTGCCCCCCACAGGCCACCCCGAAGCACGGGCATATCATTATCTCCAAACTGAAAGTAAAGATTACACACGGATTTCGTCAACCAAGGTATCATTTTAATCAGTGTAATGTCGCCCACCTGACAGTGTATGTAGTGTACAATCCTGCTGACAGATGCGCTTTAAGTTTTAAAATGTATAAGACATAGAAAGACTGATTGTCATAGCTTTGAATAATTCATCTATCTATCCCTGCTATCATGGGAGATTTTATGTCAATAGGTTTACTACATAATTAACAACTGCCTTATATCCAGATAAAAGTGCTAGGTAACTAATAACAACTACCTTTCAACTTTTTCAGGATCATGAAATCCTCCAGAAACAATGATGACCTTCCCCAGCCTCTGTATAAATAAATAACACTCCTGTTACTTATAATATATACCAGAGGGGGAAATAAGAGAAGGAGGTTTCATATTTGCAGTTTGTAGGAAACCCATGATTACTCAATTATTACACTTTGCTTATATAACACCATCATATTCCACAGCACTTTACAGACATCATTATCACTGTCCCCATTGGGGCTCACAATCTAAATTCCCCATCAGTATGTCTTTGGAGTGTGGGAAGAAACCCACACAAACAAGGGGAGAACATACCAACACTTTGCAGATGTTGTCCCTGGTGGGATTTGAACCCAGGACCCCAATGCTACAAATCAACAGCAGTAACCACTGAGCACTAACCACTGAGCCACTGTGATTCAACATACAACCTGCTTCCTACACGCTACTATGGTTTTCTGGAATCCATGCAAATCAATCATAATTAAAGGGAATGTCAGCAGTTTTATGCTTCTCAATCTGTGGGCAGCATAACATAAGGGCAGAGACCCTGAGGTTTGTCACTTACCAGGCCTTTTGCTGTAGATTTGAAAATATCACTGTTTTATCTGCTAGTCTTCTCAATGATAAGCTATGTCTTACACCGTCTGCACATTGAGTGATAGCTTTTACTTACGGTAGGATTACACAACCGTTTTCTCTCCATCGGAAAAAAACGGTCAGAGTTTGATCTGAGTCACATCAGTTTTTCTCGGAGATGGAGAGAAAATGAAAAGAAAGTTTTTCCAGCGTCTCCATTCTGTCAGTCCGTGAAAATTGGACCACACTCGGATGGTATTCGGAGTGTGATCCGATGTTTTTCATGGACCAATAGACTCGCATTGCGATTGATCTGACACTCGGATAAAAATCGGACATGTCTCCAACTTTTTCTTCAAACTACTTGATCTGAAGAAAAAAAATCATCAGACATGTGCACAGCCCAAAGAATATCATATGTATGTGTGGATGTGTGGCATCACAGATAGCAATCGCCCGAGATAATCAACCATGTGCACAAGTCCTTGCACTGTATATCAGCAGAAATATGTCAATCAGTGATGGCAAAACCAGAGGTTATAAATATTGAAGACATAAGAAGAGCTGCTCATCCATGATAGAACCAGTAGAGCTTTAACATAACGCCTTGTTTAATCAAAACTGAGAAAGAAGCCCAGTAAGTGTCCAGCATTGGAATCAGTCTTTGTTCCTAGTTTATTCTGCCCTCACATGGGGAAGCATCTCTTATTCTTTTTAAATAAAAAATAACTTCCATTTTATAATAATGGATGCAATTATGGTCTGTAGGGACACAAAAGCCCATTTCTATTGTACTTTATCAATAACTATTACCTATCACACTTATATTCCAACTTGTAAAGATTCCTTCAATGCTAACTCTCCACGAAGGAACATGAAAATATCTCTAGCTTACAAAGGTGGCCTTAGAAATAAGATGTGTCCACCAAGCATGAATTTTTCCATTATAAATTGATATTCAGTATGCTCAAGTCTCCTGGGGAAAACACATGATTGTGCAGCCGGGTTGTCCTGTCTCCAAATGTTCAGGATAGTGAAAAATATTGAGAAAAGAATCATTTATCTTTCAGATTCGCAGCCGCTCCTGCTCCCTTGCTTTACTGAACTCCCACCAGTCTCTGTTCTCCGTGCTCCACCTGGATGGACATATGACTACTGAGTAATTCCCTGTATTTGTCACCACTGTGGCTAGTAATTGGTTTCTGAAGTTACACATTCACCCCGGTAGAGCTGGAGGTATAGAGACTGATGAGAGACCTAGTGAAGTGATGGAACAGGAGTGGCAGGGGATTAGCAAGGTAAGTATTATTTATTTTATCATATTATTACATTTTTATTATATTACTAAATTTAGGTGACCTGCGAATCTCTTTAAAAATCAGCACTCTTTTTCCATGACCATAGCATACCACTGACATTGAATTAATGGAAGGTTCTGGCAAAATGTCACTTCGAGTGGCCCATAAACCTATTTACATGATTCTGTGGCACAATTTATGAACTTTTACCATTACCTGTAGGTTATATCAATCTTACGTTACTGAAAACATCTTAAGACATACCATGAACTAGATGGAGTGCCATTTGCGTGGTTTAGTGTTAACATTCCATTGTGAGTTTGCATTTGCAATCCAGGCCAGTGCTCGTTTGACTGAAATACGGGAAGGCATGCTGATGAATTCTCTGTGTAACTTGCTGAGGGATAATGGTAATAAAAAAACTAATTAGAATGCAGTTACAACAAAATAAATCACAACTCATTTTCTTGTGTGTTTTTGCTGACTAGGTGCCTCTGACATCCAGTAGTCAGTGACTGCCTGTATTGTGTGTATGTGTATATTTCTTTTCCATGCTCATTCATCTCTTCTGAGGTCTCATCCCCCAGCACTTCTGTACTCATTTGTTGTGGTTCTACTACTAAATAAATATCTCTATTTTTATTAGAAATATTAATAAAAGTTTTTGCCATAATAAAAAAATCTTTTTCCCTTTTCCAGTTATATTGATGGCACTTAGGTAAACATAGTTTATTTCATCACCCAATTTTCATGAATTAGTCCCCTGATGCTATGCTACTGTGCTGTAACACTTATATGAGCTATATCATTTCATTGCTACACAAAAATATTTATTTTTCCAGAAACAAAAATGTTACTTACGAGGAGAATTATTTCTGTGAGTATATGGACTTGGATACGGCGAGGCTCTGTGATTCCTCAGTGTGGTATATCGTTCACAGCCATGAGCTGATGTAAGAGGTAATGGAGTTCCAAATTGGGAATGGTGGTTGGTAGAAGAGGAACAGAGTGAGCTGGAACCGGGAATCAACCAACTGCCCACTGGAAGACACAGCAAACACAATGATATTGCTGTAACAGCAGAAAAAACCCACATAAATATATCGCTCTGTCTTATTTTGCCGGGTGCCATTCCATCTCCTGAAAAGCAGAAACAACAATTGAAAAGACGAGGAGGACAGCACATCCAGTCTAAATCTTTTAACTTTATTAGAAGTCCATTACATTGAAAAATAACCTGGGTAAAATCATAGAGGGTGATGAGGGTAAAGCAAACATACTCAATAGCTTCTTCTCCACTGTTTTCACAAAAGAAAACAATTTTTATCGGAGGAAATGCAGAGTGATAAAGTAAACCCTCCGCTAAATACCACCCACCTAACCCGGGAGGAAGTTCAGAAACGCCTAAATAATATCAAAATAGACAAGTCACCAGGCCCAGATGGCATACACCCCCGGGTACTAAAAGAATTAAGTAATGTGATAGACAGACCGCTGTATCTTATATTCAAGCACTCTTTATGGACAGGGACTGTGCCACTAGACTGGCGCCAAGCAAATGTGGTACCAATATTCAAAAAGGGGTCTAAAAGTGACCCTGGGAACTATAGACCAGTAAGCTTAACGTCTGTTGTGGGTAAATTGTTTGAAGGATTTCTTAGAGATGCTATTGTAGAATATCTTAATGATAATAACTGTCTAACTCCATATCAACATGGATTCATGAGGGATCGCTCCTGCCAAACAAACCTGATGGCCTTCTACGAGGAGGTGAGCTCACAGCTGGACCGGGGAGAGGCAGTGGATGTTGTATACCTTGACTTCTCCAAAGCGTTTGATACCGTGCCACACAAAAGGTTGGTATATAAAATGAGAATGCTTGGTCTGGGGGATAATGTGTGCAAGTGGGTAAATAGCTGGCTGAGTGATAGAAAGCAGAGGGTGGTTATCAATGGAGTAAGCTCAGGGTGTGTCAGGGTTACTAGCGGGGTGCCTCAAGGGTCTGTCTTGGGCCCTATATTATTTAATATATTTATTAATGATCTAGTGGAAGGGTTGCATAGTAAAATAGCAATATTTGCAGATGATACTAAACTTTGTAAAGTAGTTAATACAGATGAGGATAGGGCACACCTACAGGAGGATTTAGATAAATTGGGGAGTTGTGCCAAAAAATGGCAAATGGGGTTCAATGCCGATAAATGTAAGGTCATGCACATGGGAAAGAAAAACAGCAGCCACCCATACATATTAAATGGGAAACCGTTGGGGAAATCTGACATGGAGAAGGACCTGGGTGTCTTGGTTAACAGCAAATTAAATTGGAGTGCCCAGTGTCAGGCAGCAGCTGCGAAGGCAAATAGAGTCATGGCATGCATCAGAAGAGGAATAGGGGCATATGATGAGAACATTGTTCTTCCTCTGTATAAAGCGCTGGTAAGACCGCACTTAGAATATTGTGCACAGTTCTGGGCTCCGGTGCTCAGGAAAGACATATTGGAGCTAGAGAGGGTACAAAGAAGGGCGACTAAGGTAATAAAGGGAATGGAGGGACTAGAATACCCAGAGAGGTTGTCTAAATTAGGCCTATTTATGTTGGAAAAGAGAAGGCTTAGGGGAGACCTCATAAACATGTATAAATACATCAGGGGGCAGTACAGAGATCTCTCCCATGACCTGTTTATACCAAGGATGGTGACAAAGATGAGGGGGCACACTATGCGTCTGGAGGAAAGGAGGTTCCTGCACCAGCATAGAAGGGGATTCTTTACGGTCAGAGCCGTGAGACTCTGGAACTCTCTGGGAGAGGAAGTGGTGATGTCAAACTCACTTAATGAGTTCAAGAGAGGCCTGGACGCCTTTCTTGAGAACAATAAAATTACATATTATGTTTAGTGATAGTTAATTAATCCAGGGATTTAATCTGACTGCCAGATTGGAGTTGGGAAGTGAATTTTTCCTCAATGATGTAAATTGGCCTATACCGCATGGGTTTTTTTTGCCTTCCCCTGGATCAACGCTGCGGAATAGCTGCAGTGCACAAGAAATAGGCTGAACTGGATTGACGCTTGTCTTTTTTCGGCCTTATAAACTATGTAACTATGTAACTATGTAATTAAAATCTGTGAACTGGTGAAAACATAGTCACTCTGACGCATTTCTGGAGCACAATGCTCCCTTAGTCATGTAATGGACTTCTACTAAAGTTAGAAGATCTTTACTTTACCTGGATGTGCCGTCCTCCCCTTCTTTTCAATTAATATTGCTGTAACGTTATTTGAAAATTACAGCTATGAGGAAATTCTCGTAACTGTAAATGTTCCTTCAACACTAACTCTCCTCATAGGAACATGAAAGTATCTCTATCCTGCAAAGGTGGCCTTAGAAATAAGATTACTGACTACCAAGCGTGTATTTTTTCCAATATAAATTGATATAAACGCAACGTCTCCCAGAGAAAACTGCTGATTGTGTGGAAAGATTGTCCTGTCACTTAAAATAAAAAGAAACCAAACGTTCAGGAAGGTGTAAAATAATGATAAAATAATACCATATCTTTCGTATTCACTACCGCTTCTGCCCCCTCGCTTTACTGATCCCCAGTCTGTCTCTGCTCTCACTTCTCCACCTGGGTGGACATGTGCCTGATTCACTGTTGGTCAACACAGTGACTAGTAATTGGCTCAGAAGTCAAATGTCCACCCAGATAGATCTGGAGGTACAGAGAACAATAAGGGACACAGGAATAGATGGAACAAGAGGTGGGGGATAAGTAAAGGTAAATATTACTGATTTTATCATATTATTTAACTGAATTTTATTTTTATGTTGGTCACCTTCCAACCCCTTTAAAAACCATTATCCATTAGTTTTTCTCATGACCCAAACATTAAAAATCAGCACTCTTTATCCAAGACCATACCATTGACATTGAATTAATGCCAAAACCTCACTTAGCGTGGCCCATTAAACTATTTATATGATTCTGTGGAACAGTTAATGAACTTTTACTATTACCAGCAGGTTATGTTTGGCTTCCGTTATTGAAAACATAGCAGGAATTGTTTACCATGTCCAATATTTACCAGATAGTATTACTTCTTACATTGAGTATATCCAGATTGCTGATTGCTTTCTCCATCATCAATGAAATCTTTGTGATCGCTCCTGTCGTATTTCAAACAAATACTGAATTAATGGTTTTACTCATTTTATTTCAATGACCATAGTAACTATAGAATGGAAAGATCATTCACTATTCACTAACCTTTCTTTTGCATCAAGGAAAGCCTTGGCAAAAGGATTGTGCTTGATTTTAAGGGCAGTTATCTGAAAAAACATAAAAACAATTGTTAGGTATCTTCTTCCTCACCTAAATATTAGTGAGAATATTGGTTATGCTTTTTTCTTGAGGTTTTTATAATTTAATAGATTTAATAGTTCCTCTACCAATGCGGGGCCATAAGGATGCCTGTTTTACAGTGTATGCTTTTGTTGATTGGCTGAAAAGGATCACCTGACTGGCTCTCTGACTCGTTTTCAAGAAAGTTGTTGGTCAGCCAAGTGCTATTTGTGGGGAAAAAAAGAAAATAGTTTGTAGCAATTGACCTTTTAATGCATGATAAATGCGATGCAAGAAGCCAATGAGCCCGATGCATCAAAGCTTTCCTGGCAGAATTGTGGTGTAAAAGCTTTGAAAAGTCACAAAATTTAGGTGCAATTCAGAGTTGTGCCAAAATTTTGAGACGTTGGGTGTTCTCATGCCAGTTTCTCCCAGTTCAGACAAGATATGCGGAGCTGGGGCAGGACGTGGAGCATGGTGGCCGCATCTCATCAAAGTTCATGACAAGCGGCAGTGTTAGCTATGCCACAAATCTTACTCAAGCAGGGGTGAAAATAGGATTTGTGGCTAGGTGCACACAGAGGTGTGCACTGCTCATCAGCTGCTCCTGGTTCATGAAAAGTCTTATGCCTCTTCGTAAATCTGAAGCATCCCATTCCAGCACATCTCATGAAGATTGGTGTGAACATCGCCAACCTTGATACATCGGGCCCAATGTTTTCATTTTTTTTTTTAAACTGTGCCACTCTTATCCTTAGGCTGTGTCTGGTATTGCAGTTCAGCCCCATTCTGGTAAGTGGGATTACTAGACACAACTGCAGTCATTTTTTTTCTAACTTCATACAACTACTTTAAATTAGAATTCCTAACACAGTAAATTCCAAGAATTACGCAAACATAAATGATGAGGATTTTTTTTTGAACATTGTGACAACTGAAATGAGGAGAAGAGAACTAATAAATGAATCCCTAAGGTGGAAAAATGATTATGGTGAGATGTCTGTTTTCCCAGCACATATGTGTGAATTTTCAGATGTAGGTGAGGATTTAGGGGTGTAGCTTCTCATAAACTACACCATCAGAATGAAGAACTGTAAGCAATCTCATGGCTTCTTCTGGCGTTTTTTTTTTTTTAAAAACTCTTAAAAAAGATATGGCCAGACAAACAGCTCTTAGTGTACATCCTATACAATACAAATGCCTTTTTTTAAGTGGGAAGTAATTTTCTCACAAAGAATTGATCAAAATGGGCAACCAATCACCGGAATAAAAAATTATAATTTTTAGCAAATGCTCAGTATACTGATGGGATTTGGTAAAAAAAAAATACATGTACTATATTATAATATAGATATAAGGCTATGCGCACCTCTTCATTCTGGTATGCTGTTACAGCAATAAATTGTGTTTCTGGAAATGAATGGCTGGTGATCATTTTCTGTGGTCCTCCAACACGTACTATATGAATTCTGGGCTCATATTTATGCAAGGAATTCAACATAATCTGAAATACAAGATATCACATTGTCATATATGCAGGATTTTAGTATACATACTCTCTCAATATGATGCTTACGAAAATTAATGCCTGGTTATAATTTATAGATAAGCTTTCACAGGGGAAGTTTTGGTCTCAAAAAATTTTGAAAATTAGCATATATATTGCCATTATTTGTCTTATAGTGGGCATCCTGTTGCTGGGGTTTTTTCTGCCCTCCTGAACACTACATATATATATATATATATATATATATATATATATATATATATATATATATATAAATATATATATATATATATATATATATATATACATATATAGATATATATGTATATATATATATATATATGTGTGTACATATATATACATATATATATATACATATATATATACTTATATGCATATTTTTTTTTTCCCACCCTTTTGGATATATATATTTATATATGTGTGTGTGTGTGTATATAGAAAGCATTCTAAAATGTAAGAAAATCCATGTAATATCAATAATTCATAGGTTATATCATTTTACAAAGTCAGTCACATAACACCTCTATATGTAACTCAACCTATGTACCTTTTATCTTTGTAATTTCCAATAAACCGTGTTTTTTTATTTTTAAGACTAAAGGGTACAGATTGAAGAAGTAAGGATCTATGTGTTAACTTATAATAAAATGAAAACATAGCAAAGACAGCAATGTAAGATAAACAGTATATCAAACTTTAGATTATCATATATAGCATTTATTCAGTAATGTAGTCATTCATTACAGTATATATTTTAGCTATTTATTTTTATGAAAAAATAAACAACAATATTTACATGAAATATATATGTTACCTGGCCTTCCCCATTCATTTTATTGGTCAATTTCACTTTACTGAAAGAAACGGGTGCTTTCATCCAGTGGGCTCCAAAGTTGGGTGAGTCTGGGTGAATATAGACACAACTTGGGGCCTGTGGCTCAGGTTTACCGCCCGGCACCCACTGTCCATTCACATATTTCCACCGGTTGTTATCAGCAGTCACAAAATCCATCAAGAAGGAGTACATAGCATTTGGGTCTAGACCAGTGACACTAATTTTTAAAACTGGGAACATTCTCCTGAGGCGAAGCAAGAGAAAATATAAAAATATCAGTCGGATAAAATGTTATTTGCATCCAAATTATTGGTAGGTACAAGTCTGTAATTAGAAAAATATTAGTTTGTAGTCAGCAGTCACTGATTACTGCTATTTATATACCTCTTAGGCCACGTTCACACATTCACTATTTGGTCACTATTTTACATCAGTATTTGTAAGCCAAAACCAGGAGAGGAACAATCAGCGGAAAAGTATGATAGAAACAAACACGTCACCATTTTCTTTCTCTGAAAAGTGTTTCAATTATTTTGTATAGACTATCAATCTCATCAACCATATTGATTATAATATTAATTATAAACCACATTTTCCAAATGTCAAATGTAAAAAAGAGAAGCCACCAACAACGGTAAGAAAGTCAATGTCTGTAGCCCATCCTGCGTTAAACATTCTTTAAATTCAAAAGTTTGTCAAATCCCCTTAGAACTATATTGTCACTAATCAATGAAAGTACAGTAGCTCCATTGTTTTCTGTAGTACAATACATTTATGAAAACCCAACTATTTAATACCGGACCCTTCCAATATATAATGTGAGATTTGCCAGCTTTTGGATAACTACCTTTTTTGTACTCTATTCTTGCAGAATCAATCACATGAAGGATTGCACAAACCATAATTAGAAAATATGGATTAAATATTAATGGATAGCAATACAATATAATATTTCAACAAAATCAAAAAGGGAATTTTTCAAGGAGGAAATGGTCATTCAGAAGAGAAAGTGTAAACACATGTATAAGGTGACATTAGAGGTTATTTTAGAGTAATTATTACCATTAAATATTTAGTATATAAAATAGGTCATGACTATATATATTCTATTGTCTTGATCCTTACATAGAGGTCTATACATGTGGGAAATACTATTGTATAACTTCATGCAATGCCGTGAACCAAAGACTGTAGTGAATAAGTTATAGTCTTCTTCGTGTCTCAGAATGAGGTGTTAATAATTCTACTGCTTACCAATGACGTATATATGCATCTGTAGCGAACACTTACCTGCCATTTTTGGTGACTATCATTTCATTTGTCAGTTCTTTAAAACGTTTCCATAAGTCGGTTTCCTCCAAGGTAACTTTGAGTTCTCTTTCTGTAGGGTCTCCTTTCTCACTACCAGCTTGAAGCTCATTTTCTACTGCAGTAAGTAGATGATCAGTCCTGCATGGTAAACCTTTAGGAAAGTTTTCAGTGCCACTAGTACTCATGGTTATCAGATCACACTCTGTAGTGCCTGCCAAAGCTCTGAGTGTACGTAGGTCTGCTGAGCCTGTAGTCACACTGACATACTACTGAGGTCATCAATTGCCCCACAGAGATTGCCAGGATTGGTGTAGGGTTCCTTTTGATCTTGGTCTATGTCTTTTATGATTGGTGACTTCAACATCTCACCCAATTGATTACCCATCAGATTAAGTGAAAGTGTATGTAAATATCTAAATGTTTGCACCTACAAGGAAGAGCACAGGTGCCACTAGGAAGAGGTGGGTCACAAGCCACCATAACCTTCTTTCAGTGTAATAGCCTTCATTAGGAATTAACACCTGGGAGAATTACAATTTTAAATCTGGCAGAGGTGTCTAGGTGAATGGACGCCTGCACTCTTCTGACACCTGGGGGAAAAACAGGAAATAATGCTCTTCCTTTTCCTTAAGTCTTTAAAAGGAAAAAAAAACCTAGGAGAAATCTTGGAAATCAAGGACTTAATAAGCTAAGAAGACCCAATCTTAAAGAACAGATGAATAAATGACTTGTCATATCTGGCATGTATAGATAGATCTGCAATAGATATATAGATAGTTACATATGAGATAGAAAGATGAGCAAGAGACTGATGAATGTTAGAGAAGTAAAGAAATAAATCTTGAGCTTTAGGTATTAATCAGATTGGAAAGCCAGGCAGGCAATGGTTTCATTTATGTGTATAATCTCTCAATGCTTGCAGGAACAGTAAGGATCAATAATTTATTCCATAGGTGACGTTTGCTTCATTAAGTTGTCTTGTTCAGTTACACTTAATTAAAGATCATCTCTTACCTTACTGCTAGTTTCAGGTGCTTAAATATGCGCTTATTTTTCAGCGTTAGCTCAGTGTGTAAATTACTGCGGTGACAATTTGTTATTCTTAACAGTGTACTTGTGATCAGAAATCAGGTTTTAGGGTACATCACAATGGTTTTAAACTCTATCTAAAGTCATTTTCTAGAAGATTTTCCAAAATATGAAATGTGCATTTAAAACTGCATTGAGAATGTTCACATGTAGTGCATCTACATAGATGAGAGGTGCATAAAGAGCCATTACTTAAGACAATGTTATTAATCGAAAGATTCCTTTTGTGAGTTATTGGCAAATAAAAAGAGAAGCTGGTGAGATTCCACCTTACACAGGGCACGTTTCACACAATTGGTGTCCTTAGTAGTATGTCAGGTAATGACATATATAAGTCTACTCATGGCTTGTGCTGGATTTAAGAAGTTGTCCACTACTCTTTCATTGATGCTCGATGCCGCACCCGGCACCCCCGCCGATCAGCTGTTATCGGTGCTGGCGGCCGCACCCCGCCAGAAGTGCTTACCTGCAGAGCTTGGTCGTCTAGCTGTAGTGGCTGCCGTAGGAGAATAGGAGATGGATGTGGACAACTTCTTTAAAAATGCTGCGTACAATACTCATGTATTTGTAGAGTTTTTATGTGGATTTTTTCAGTGTTTTACTTGCACTATTCACCTATTCATTTTAACTGAAAGAATTGACATGCTGCATCTTAGAAAGTACGCAGTAGTGCTCAAAATATGCGCAGAAAAAAGATCGGCAGCGTGTCCATGAGATTTCAGAAATAAGAATGATTATGCTGGTACTGTAAATTGCTGCTACTTGTATTATTACTATTATAGACTGTGTAAAATACGCAGCAGAAATGCTACAAAAAAGCAATGTGTAAACATACCGTAAGATCAGCAGTGCTGATTTTTTACTCTAGTTTCAAGCAGCTCCTCCAAAATGAGGGGAGCTGGAGAGGAACCAGGAAAAGACAGGGCATGGCTACACTCCCCTGTCAAATTCATCAATGGTGGAGGGCTTTCTTACACCAGATATATTACTCCAGTGCTTGACTGCACTAATGTAAGGAGACAAGATACTGTGGAACCAGAACAGCGAGAAGGAGTTTGATCAGGACTCTGGGTACAGTGTTGTCAGGGAAACGAGCTGAGGAGTAAAACAGCGCGTGTGCAAGTTCTGAGATGATTATGACGCTGAAGAGAGAGACAAGAGGAGCAACAGCAGCATCCGGAGCTCCTTTCAGGAAAAAAGGTGCCGCTAATCCGCCCAGCCCAGGCGTCAATGGTCAAGCCCCGAAGACCCGAGAGACGCCAGTCAATGTTCCCAGCCCAGACGTCAACGGTCAAGCCCCGAAGATCCGAGCGACACTAGTCAAGGCTCCTCATCCGGGTGACGTCGGTTGACAGAAAGGGAACAGGTTGCGGCGGCACAGTTCTCAGACGTGTGCACCAGTGACAGGACGTCGCAGAAACTCTGAAGGTGTCAGATCAGAGATTCACATTCGGGTCAGCGACTAGGAAGGACGCGTGAGATGGGCCGTTACCTCTTACAGAGACATATGGTACCAGGCACGGATAGAGGGAAAAACAGTTGTCAAACGGGAACCAGCACACGCCAGAGCGGCATCGCAAAAGTGGATAGAGAGTGACGGGGGAAACGGACAGCGAGTTGTGATAGGAACAGAGTATTGCCAAAGCTTTAAAAGACCGCCCAGTATAGCTAATGACAATCTAGTTCCCCTTCCCTACAGTAGATCATTTTTTACTACCAGCCCTGAATTCTAGTGTATTCTGATATTTTATTCTGTTATGTGATTTCCTGCTTATTTTACTGTCAAACATTGTAAAGGAATTGTTAGTATATAATACGTGTTTTAAAATTACTATTAGTTGTTAAATAAATGAAATATACTTTTGATCTGCCTGTGTCTCCACTGTTGCATACAGTTTACCTGCATTATATTTGGTGTAGTCGGCAGGATGCAACATTCCAGTATGCAAATGGCACAACAGGGTGATGGCGGGCATTTCAGGGGAAGTATTCCCCTGGGGGCAATGCTCAGTAACATCCCAAAATTCACAGGGAATAATTTACAGTAGTGGGATTGAGTGGAGAGACTGCGGAGCATGGTCAGGATGTACCCTATGACCTCAGCCATGCAGGCAGAGCTAGCCTTACTGACTCTTGGTGGGGAGGCAAGACAGACTGTTATGTACCTACAATCTAAGGACCGTGACACAATAGAAAAAGTGATTGGGATTTTGGAAGATATGCACGGTGACACTACTGACCTTGGTAACTTACGCATGTGCTTATTTAAACAAATTCAAGGGGAAGGTGAGATTATTGTGCAGTATGTCAATGCTCTGCAGGAGGTGACAGCCCATATCACCAAGAAGATTCAAGAGGAATTTCGAGGGCTGGGATCCTTAGACAAAGTACTGCAGGATCAATTTTTTGCCGGACTAAGAGAACCTTACCTGCGACAGGCTCTGAAGGAGCGGTTACGGACTAACTTGGACATGACTTTCTTGGAAACCAGGGCTGAGGCATGAGTTCGAGAAAAAGAGGCACCCGTCTTGATGGGCACAGTTTGGTGTCACCAGGTATCTACTGCATCGGAAGCCGCCGGCAGGGAATCTGACTGGGCACGAGAATTACATCAGATCAGAGATATTCGAGGAGAGTTACGCAATCTCAAAGGAACCTCTAGTACCTTGTGAAGGGACTGCCCCTCAGCTAGATATAAGGAGAGGGACCAAGGAGAGGATGCTATACCCCTGAATTTGTCATCTTAGATCCGTCGCTGGACGAAAGAGCGAAGAGTTGAATGTTGGAACTGTGGTTGCCGAGGACAAATATCCCGAGAGTGCCCAAGCCGGAGCCAAGAAAGAAGGAGGCGTCCTTTAAACTAAGGAGCCCCATGGTTGAGGAGTACACCATGGGTTACCATGTCCCAGGAGAAGGGGAGGAAGGCTCTGAAAATATTGTCTCTGAAAGGCCCATAACTTGGGCAGATTGAGCAGAATTTGATGGGAAACGCATTCAATGTTTAATGGACACAGGGTCTTATGTGACCACTATGCCTGAAGAATACCTCCACGCTCACTTCCCTGTTGTCATCTGGTCCAACACGGGGCCGAATATTAGATTAATAGCTGCCAACCAGCTCCCCATTCCAGTGGCCCGGGTGGTGTGGATGACTGTCCGTATGTGTGGTTGAGAATTAGGAAAGAAAGGGATTGTGTTGGTGACAGGCCCGATAAGTCCAGAGCCCATAGTGACGTTGGGAATGAATATCCTGAAGGAAGTAGGGGAGTTCCTGATTGGTGAACCACAAAGAGGCAGCCTTAAACACGTAACCAGGCATCACACTAGTCGAAGGATTTTTCAACAACTCAACCGAGTGAATCAGGTCTAGAACTTACCAGACACCTCTCAGCTTCTTGTCAAAGTGATTACACCTCTGGAGGCTGCCGTGACTCTACCCATTGGACAAACAATACTGACTATCCCTGTAAGGGCCTGTATACCAATTGAGGGGTGGAGGTGCAAATTGAGTCCATAGAAGGAAACAAAAAATACCTGGGCTCCTGGTCACCCAAACTCTCGCCATGGTGCGGCACGGGCATGTGCCGGTACGCTGCGTCAATTTACAGTTGAACCCTCGGAAAGAAATCGCCCTGGTGAACGTAATGCCAGGGAATCTTCCCAAACCCGACTCCATTAATCTGACACCCCTGGAAGAAGATCCATGGACTCTATCAGTGTCTCTCGCTGCGAGAGCGAAAGAAGGGAGAGCACGGGTTAGTCACTCTCTTATGGAACAGATGAAGGTTAACCTTACAGAATTTTCTCCAGAGCAAGTAGAACAAATGGAGGGCTTACTTCAGCATTATCACGGGGTGTTTGCTCTTCATGAAGACTATCCAGCATGAGATCCCTATGGGAGACACCGCTCCCATTAGAGAGAGATACCGCCACAAATGTATCAAGAAGTGAAAGACCTCTTGCCTCATATGTTATGAAATGGAGTAATTCGAGTAATGGGGGATTTCAACTACCCGGATATTGACTGGGAAACAGAAACCTGTAGATCTCAGAAAGGAAAAAGGTTCTTGACAAATATTAAGGATAATTATCTCTCCCAACTAGTGCAGGAACCAACGAGAGGGAAGGCCGTGTTGGACTTAATATTGACTAATAGGCCTGATAGAATAACTGAGGTACAGATAGGGGGGCACCTAGGTAATAGCGACCATAATATTATCGACTTCAAAATGCCCTTCAGTAGGGTTATCAATAAGGGAACAACAAAAACATTAAACTTATTGACTGGGACAAAGTTCTTAATCAAAGGAATACGAATAGTAAATGGGAAACCTTCAAAAGAATTCTGAATACTCAGTGCGAGAGATATATACCGTATGGGAATAAAAGGGCCAGAAATAAGAGGAAACCAATATGGTTGAACAAGAACGTAAAAGGGGCATTAAATA
Organism: Phyllobates terribilis; assembly: GCF_046119375.1. Taxonomy (NCBI): domain Eukaryota; kingdom Metazoa; phylum Chordata; class Amphibia; order Anura; family Dendrobatidae; genus Phyllobates; species Phyllobates terribilis. Next base: position 570,153,322 of record NW_027362763.1, read on the forward strand.
GCAAAAAAGAGGCATTCAAGAGATTAAAACAGGAAAACAGTAAGGAGGCACTAATGTGTTACAAGGAAAAAACGAGAACCTGTAAAAAACAAATAAAAATAGCGAAGGAGGAAACAGAGAAACGTATTGCTAGGGAAAGTAGATCAAATCCCAAACTGTTCTTTACGTATATAAATAGTAAAAGGATTAAATCGGATAATATTGGACCGATAAAAAGTGAGGAAGGCAAAATCATAGAGAAAGATGAGGATAAAGCTAATCTATTAAATAATTTTTTTTAGACAACTTTCACAAAGGAAATCGAACTAACAGGAGAAATGAGAAGTGACAAACTTAATCCTCCACTAAGTATGACAAATCTAACCCAAGCTGGGGTACAGAAACGCCTCAGTAACATTAAAATAAACAAATCACCAGGACCTGATGGCATACACCCACGGGTACTAAGGGAACTAAGTAATGTGATAGACAGACCGTTATATCTTATATTTAAGGACTCTGTTGAGACTGGGTCTGTGCCACTTGATTGGCGACAGGCGAATGTAGTGCCAATATTCAAAAAGGAAGCGAAAAGTGACGCCGGAAACTATCGGCCGGTGAGTCTGACGTCCATTGTGGGCAAAATTTTTGAAAGCTTCATTAAAGAGGCAATTACGGAGCATCTTGATGCTAATAATCTTTTAATCCCGAACCAACATGGATTCATGAGGAATCGCTCCTGCCAAACAAACCTGATTGACTTCTACGAGGAGGTTAGCTCTCAAGTAGATCAGGGGGAACCAGTGGATGTCGTGTATCTCGACTTCTCAAAAGCGTTCGATAGCGTGCCACATAATAGGTTGGTATACAAAATGAGAATGATGGGGCTGGGGGAAAATGTCTGCAAGTGGGTAGCTAACTGGCTAAAGGATAGAAGGCAGAGGGTGGTTATAAATGGAATATACTCAGATTGGGTAAGCGTCACTAGTGGGGTACCACAGGGGTCTGTACTAGGCCCAATGTTATTTAATATCTTTATTAACGACATAGTCAACGGGATAAATAGTAAAATATCAATATTTGCAGATGACACAAAGTTATGTAAAACAATTAATACAAAAGAGGACAGTGCAGACCTACAGAGGGATTTGGATAAGCTGGGTAGGTGGAGCATTAAATGGCAAATGAGGTTTAACGAGGAGAAATGTAAGGTCATACATATGGGAAGGAAAAATGGAAGTCACCAGTACTCACTGAATGGGAAATCATTGGGGAATTCAGAGATGGAGAAGGACTTGGGCATCTTGATTGATAGCAAACTAAATTGGAGTGCCCAAAGTCAGGCCGCTGCTGTAAGGGCAAACAGGGTAATGGGATGTATCAGAAGAGGTATAGCTGCAAAGGATGAGAACATTGTTCTTCCACTGTACAAAGCACTGGTCGGACCACACTTGGAATACTGTGCTCAGTTATGGGCCCCAATATATAGAAAGGATATAAATGAGCTTGAAAAGGTACAAAGGAGGGCAACAAAATTAATAAAGGGAATGGAGGGACTGCAATACCCAGAGAGGTTGGCAAAACTAGGACTATTCAGCCTGGAAAAGAGAAGGTTGAGGGGGGACATAATAAATGTGTACAAATATGTTAGGGGAGAGTATAGAGATCTTGCCCGGGATTTGTTCAAAAGGAGGGATATTACGGTAACAAGAGGGCACTCACTAAGACTGGAAGAGAAAAGGTTTCAGCACCAGCATAGGAAGGGGTTCTTTACGGTAAGAGCAGTGAGAATATGGAATTCACTGAGTGAGGAGACGGTAATGTCGGATTCACTACACCAGTTCAAGCGGGGACTGGATGCATTTCTAGATACCAGGCAGATTTCAGCATATACTTAAAAATAAAATAAAATAGTAAGTTGATACAGGGATTTATTCTGACTGCTGGTTTCAGAGTCGGGAGGCAATTTTTCCTCAGGTGAAGATTGGCCAAATCATTTGGGGTTTTTGCCCTCCTCTGGATCAACTTTAGCAATTACAGAACTAACAGGTCGAACTTGATGGACGCAAGTCTTTATTCGGCTTTACAAACTATGTTACTATGTTACTATGTTACTATGAGAAAGTCAGAGCCCTTGGGCCACGCTCATTGTACTAATTCAGAAGAAGGATGGGGCCTTTAGGTTCTGCGTAGATTATTGGCGGTTGAACGCTTGTATGGTGTAGGATTCCTATAACCTGCCGCGGATTGAAGAGTCCTTGTCTCCTTTAGGAAAAGCTAAATATTTCTCCTCCCTCGATTTGGCCAGCGGCTACTGGCAAGTTCCTATGGCTGATAAAGATCGGTTGAAGACTGCCTTCATCCTCCTCATGGGACTATTTGAGTTCAACCAGATGCCTGTCGGCGTAACTAAAGCATCTGAAACTTTTCAAAGGTTGATGGAGAGATGTCTTGAGGATCTCAATTTTGAAGTGACCTTAATCTATCGGGATGACACTGTAGTATTCTCATCCACCTTCGAGGAACATCTCAGTTGGTTAGAACAAGTGCTAGAGAGGCTCTAAAAGCATGGGCTGAGAATTAAACCTCGGAAATGTCACTTGTTTCAGAGGGAGATTGAGTATCTGGGGCACATTGTCTCCAGTGCTGGGGTCTACCCCACCCCCGAAAAAGTGTCGGCTGTACAGATGTTGCTCATTCCGACTAATATAAGAAAGCTAAGAGCGTTCCTTGGCCTGGCAGGTTACTATCGAAAATTTTGCCAAAATAGCGACCCCACTCCATAAACTTCTGAGAGGATCAGCTGGGAAACATAAACAATGGGTCATTCACTGGTAGTCCTGACAGGAAGAATCCTTTTGTGTCCTGAAGATGGCATTAACCAACGCTCCCATATTGGCCTATGCCGACTTCTCCCAACCTTTCTTACTAAAGACCGATGGAATTCTGTATGGCTTAGGAGCAATATTAGCGCAAATTCAAGAAGGCAAAGAACGGGTGATTGCATATGCTAGTCAGTCCCTGAGAGAAACCGAAAGGAACCCTGATAAATACAGTTCATTGAAGTTAGAGCAGCTGGCGCTAGTCTGGGCCATAACTGAAAAGTTTGCTGAGTATCTGTCGGAGGTTCAGGTGAGAACCAATAACAATAGCCTTGCTCATCTCGAAAATGCAAAGTTACGAGTGCTGGTTCCCAGGATGTCCAAGTACTAGTACAGAATCAGTCAAAATCTCAGAATACCCATGCCGATACAATGTCTCGAGTCACTCCAATAAGTCCAATGGGAGACACAGATGAAGATCTAGAAGGTGACGAGATCCCAGATTTCACTCGTTTTGCAGCCACAGTGGTGGCTGCTCAAAAAAAAGAGGGAGAGCGTAAACCCGCCCAAGTCCTAGGACACCCAAGGGATGAGTGAATTTATCTACAGCAGTCTAATCCTGAACTTGCGGAGCTGAGGAAATGGGTCACCTTGGGGCAAAACCTGATAAGGAGTTAAGAGCGTCTCTATCAGCTAGTACATTGCAGACCTTAGGCCAATGGGAATGACATGTCATGAAGAATGGTCTGCTGTGCCGAAGGATTCAGCTGCCTCGGGAGATGGATGTCACCTGGCAAGTGGTGATCTCCAAAGAAATGGTGATAAGTCTGGCAAAGGAAGCCCATGGCTCATGAATGGGGGGCCCATTTCTGCACTTTCCAATGGCTGCAACAACTAGTGTACTGGCCTCAGCTGCAAAAGACAGTGGAAGAAGCCTGTCGAAGGTGGTGTGAGTTAACTGAGCCTCCGGAACAAAGAGCACCAGTCCAAACTTTAAAGACGTCTGCCCAGTTGGAAGTATTGATGGTGGATTATTTGATGATCGGAACATCCTACAATGGTTATGAGCATTGTTTGGTAAAGATCGACCACTTCACAAAGTTCGCTGTGGTCACTCTGACTTGTGATCAGATGGCAGAAACGGCGGCCAAAGCAATTTGCTGAGATTTCATCCCTGTGTATGGGTGCCCAAAAATAATTCATTCAGATCAAGGAGCCTGCTTCCAAGGGAAGATAATGGAGGAAGTGCACCATCTCTACAGTATAGACAAATCCCGGACCACGCCATGCCACCCACAGGGAAATGGAGCTTGCGAATGCTTCAATAGAACTATGTTACAAATGCTACCAACACTGGAAGAAGATCAGAAAATTAGGTGGCCTGAGTTTGTCTCCGAGCTGGTGTGGGTGTATAACAATCGGGTTCATGTGACCAGTGGATACACACCCTACACATTACTGTTTGGGCGAGGTGGTCGAGAAAATACCGAATTAGGACTAGAATTTGAGGTTGAATATCTGGGAACTCACCCAACTACCTGGGTTCGGGGACATCGTCATCGACTTCAAATGAAGAGACGCTTGGTGGAACGGAGACTTAAAGAGATAAAATACCACACCAAAAGTCTGACACACAGGAAGAACCCCTTCAGGCAGCAGAGTAGGTGTTAGTATGAGCCAAGTGACCCAAGAATAAGTTAGATTACACGTGGGAAGAAGTGCCATATCGAATTGTGAGGAGAGTCCACCCAAATAACCCGGTTTATGAAGTTCGACCGGAAGGTGAAGAGAGTGCCCTGACGCGAGTGTTGCACAGAAATATGCTTTGCCCATGCCTTTCTGAGGCGGAAAAATGGGAAAAGGTGCTCCCCCTGAAGACCCCACTAGAAACAGTTACTGAACTGGCGGTCGATCATGATGAAGGGTGGATCAACACACCGACGGAACTACGCCCGACGCCCAGTGAACTGACTAGAACCTCAGATCTCTCAGAAGAACCTCTATCGGGAGAACTGCGCAGGACAGAATGAGCCAATGCAGGCATTCCTCCTAAGTGGTGCGCACAGGATGAGTTCATTTGGATGCAAATCCAACAGAAAACTCAGGAATGTGTGCAGCTCTTGGCAGAAGTTGGACTACCCTTAAAGAAGCAACACACATTTGTAAACTTCCCTTGCCCAGGGACTGGCGAGATAAAAGAAGTGAGGAATGTAAGGAGACTAGACACTGTGGAACAAGAACAGCATGGAGGCATGGCAGAGGGGAAGAGTTTGATCAGGACTCTGAGTACAGCATTGTCAGGGAAACGAGCTAAGGAGAAAAACAGCACGTGTGCAAGTTCTGAGGTGATTCTGACGCCAAAGAGAGAGAAGGGACAAGCAACAACAGCATGCGGAGCTCCTGTCAGGAAGAAAGGTGCCGCGTATCCGTCCAGACGTCGACGGTCAAGCCCCGGAGATCCGAGCGACACCAGTTAAGTTTCCTCACCCGGGTAACATTGGTTGACAGAACGGAAACAGGTTGCGCGGCACGGTTCTCAGACGTGTGCGTCAGTGACAGGACATCGCCGAAACTCTGAAGGTGCCAGATCAGAGATTCACGGTCGGGTCGGCGACCAGGAAGTTTGCACGAGACAAGCCATTACTTCTTACAGAGACATATGGTACTGGACCCAGATAGAGGGAAAGACAGAAGTCAGACGGGGACCAGCAGACGCCAGGGCAGCATCGCGAAAGTGGATAGAGAGTGACAGGGAAAATGGGCAGCGAGTTGTGATAGGAACAGAGTATTGCCAAAGCTTGAAAAGACTGTCCCTTGCCTGGTATAGTTAATGACAATCTAATTCCCCTTCCCTACAGTAGATCATTTTAAACTACCAGCCCCTGAATTCTAGTGTATTCTGATATTTCATTCTGTTATGTGATTTCCTGCTTATTTTACTGTCAAACATTGTAAAGAAATTGTTACCATATAATACATGTTTTACAATTAATATTAGTTGTTAAATAAGAGAAATATACTTTTGATCCGCCTGTGTTTCCGCTGTTGCATTCTGTTTACCTGCATTATACTAACATTACTGGAGAGGTGTATGGAGGCACACGTTACTGAGATGAGCCAAATTCGTTAACTGTCATGCACCTCATAATAAATTTGGTATGTCTTATTCCTGCACACCCTTCACTAAGACTGGAAAACGTAACACTAGTCTTAATGAATCAGGGCCTAAGTATCCATTTATTTTCCTTGAGCAACACACTTTTTTCCCTAGGTTCCAATTTAATTTGGATAAATATTGATTTGTGTTGAAATCGAATTCATCAGAGCAAATATGTTTTGCTCCGACAAATTTGCCATACTGGGGGAATTTTACTGGTTGGATAACCAGGGCCGTATTTTCCACTAGGCACCGGAGGTGCGGATTGCGAGGGCGGCATTGGCCTACCATGAGTATAAACTCCACCCCCCCCCAAAAAAAAATCCTTTCCCCTTTCCTCCTTCCACCAGATTGCGGCCATGCGCGCGGGGAGAGGTGGAGATAGGGGGGTGGTGTCGGAGGTTCCCGGCATTCACTTGTATTTGTGTCTACAAAGAGGCGAATGCAAATGAATATGCAAGCACTGCCACTTCTGGGATCAGCTCCCTGCCTGACGTGAATCTCATCACGCTGCAGATGTCGTCCAAACACCGCAGAGGACTGGAAGATTCTGGAGCAGGAGCCAGGAGACAGTAAGCACTTTTGCTCATGCATCAAGCATTTGACAGCCTGTTTAGAAAGGCTGATATTCAGTTTCCGATTATCAGCCACAGTGTAATTGCACGTTAAAGAGCAACTAAACTTTTAGAAGATTTTTATCTTTTAGGCCAATTTATTCTGAGCAGATCGGTGGGGGATGCAGTTTTGAGACCCCACAAATTGCTCCACAGACCAATTTGAAATGCGCATCTCAGGTGACAGAAGAGCATACATAACACAGAGCTGATATAGTATAAAGTCATAGTCCTGTCTCGTGACCTAAGCCCTTCTAAGAGGTCTGTTGAGCAATCAGTGGGGGACCTAACCCCCCCAATTAATGGGCCTAAAACATGCCAGATATATCCAAAAATTAAAATGTCTGTTTAAGTGCCTAATAGCGCTGCTGCCTGCGTCTAATCAGTACTGTGGTTCCTGTATTGGCTGCAGTCTGATGATGGCTGGTAACCTCTCCCAGTATCTTCTTACCATTGTCAAAGCGATACTGGGAGTTGCAGGTTCATGCGATACAATTGTATATAATGGGGACAGTCCTGACATTGTAGTTGATTGCTGTATTAAGCTTGGTACTGTATTTGTGCATTGATGGTGATTCTGGTGATGTATTCATGTACTGATGGTGCTTTAGGTGAGGTATGTGTGTACCGATAGTGGTTCTGATGTTGTAATCATGCACTGATGGTGTTCTGGTGCTGTATTCATGTATTCGTGGTGGCTTATCTGTTAGAGAACAAAAGGATCAACAGTACAAAATCGGTCACGCAAGATCCTTATCACCCCTGACAATCATTAATCAAAGGTATTCATACACATTAGCTGGTATGGGCAATTTTAAACGAGTGGTCCAGACCTTTCTTTCAGTCCCTGCTCTGTCACTGTGCGATGTGCACAAAGGCAGTGTGTTGACCGTGTACCGAGGAGGTCTCTCTAAAAATACAGTGGGCCGAGGACAAAGGACACTGGCAGGCAATTTGTTAGGGTAACACCTTTTTACTAAGAACAGGACCTGGGTTGCCCTGGCAATGCAAGAAAGGAGCACAAATATACTGCACACACCTAACTTAAAACAGCCAGGACCCCTGCGCTGCACAACCGACAGGACCAGGATGTACTAACAGAAGAACTATAATTTGCCTACCCAGTGGTTCCCCCTAGTGCGGTAACCATTTGTTACCCAGAGCAAAGATGTAATCAGATGGGTGCACAAGGCGGTCCGTGCAGTGGTGCAGCTAACAAACTTAACAACTTTCTACGTTTACAATTCTGTTATCCTAACTTTACACAATTCCACAACTGTGTGGAGTCTCTAGCTAAGGTTCACCCAACCCTGCCTACAACCAATGTCTTTAATTGAGAACCTGAGTTTGGCACCAAACTCTTCCTGCTATTTGCATGCATGCATCCATCGGGGTTCCTGTGGTGGTGGCTGAGCTCAGGACTTACCAAACGTTAAATGTTCTCTGAAAAAGCTGTCTGAACGGGCACTTAGATGGGAGACTGAGGAGAGGTTCCTGACCTTGTCACAGGAGCACAGTTTTCAGTCTTTTAGAGTAGCAAAGGGCCCTTCACGTCACTCAGATGCCTTGGGGGGAATCCAACTCTGCATCCAACCGTAGTCGCCCCCCACTTTGTGCTGGGACAGGAAGATACATATATGTTATGCATACTCCCAGTCAGAGCCCGACTAGTGGGCACGGCCTCTATCCATACACTTATATGGAGTGAGGCCACGCCCCGACTAGGTGTATGGACAAGTGTATGGAGCGAAGCCACGCCCACTGGACGGCTGTGGTCAGGAGTATGTATAACACATACATATCTGCCGGTCCCGTGCGCTGGGGGGATTCATAAGTCTTCAGTCACACAGAGTGACTGCAAACTTATCAATTTGGACCGGACAACCCCTTTAAAGAGAGAAGAAGCTCAAAAGATTGAACATATGCACAGCATGTTGTTTTTACAATGTAGGGCATATATTCAGTCTTTTTAGTTCTTATTTGGCATTTTTCCCAAACGATTCACAGAGCCTAATCACCTGATAAAGATGCTATGTGCACATAACCTTAGTGTGACTTAACAGGGGGCATAACCCCTTAAAGTGCCTAGGGCAGCATGAATGCCAAATATGGACATGTGGATGACAACTATTGGCTTACAGGATTGTATTGCCCGAAATTGGCTTCTGGCATATAGAGGTACGTATGGATCTCTCTATGTTTCGATCCCCATAAGTTCTAAATCTCCATATTGGGCCACATTACTGGCAAGGTAATTGGGAAATCTGAGTTTTAAAGCATTATCCTTAACACCTTCATGACCTGGCGATTTTCTGTTTTTTTATTTTTGTTTTTTCCTCCCCTTCTTCCACTTCCCCTTCTTTTTTATTTTTCTGACAATATACCAGGCTTGTTTTCTGCAGAACGAGTTGTACTTTTGAATGACATCATTCATTTTATCATGTGATGAACTGGAAAACAGGAAAAAAATGTGTGCTTTGAAACAGCAAAGAAAATTGCATTTCCACAATTGTTTTTTTATTTTTTTTATTTACCATGTTCTATACAGTATATGGTAAAGCTAACGTGCCAATGTTATTCTCCAGTTCAGTATGAGTATTTAGATACCAAACATGTATAGTTTTTTATTTAAGTGGTGAAAAAAAATCTGAAATTTTTAATAAAAAAAATTTGCTTGTGTTGCCATTTTCTGAGACCTGTAATGTTTTAATGTTTTAGGATTTAGGTCTGTGCGATGGCTTTTTTTTTTGCACCCTGCGCTGACGTTTCTACTGATACCGCTTTGGGATAGATTCAATTTGTTGATCATCTCTTATAACATTTTATTGCAATGTTTCAGCGGCCAAAAAATCGCTGTTTACCGATCGGAATTATTTATTTTATATTTTGATTGGATATTTCTGAAAGTAGCAATACAAAATATTCATCTTTTTATTCTTTATTTATTTTATATGGGGCAAAATGGGTATCATTTGAACTTTTCTGTTTTTTTTTATATTTTCAAAACTTTTATTCTTCACTTTTTTTACTGTATTTCATAGTCCCCTTAGGGGATGTGAAGCTTTGACCGTCCAATTGCTTGTGCTATACATAGCCGTGCATTAGCACTGCTATGTAAAGCAGAAATCACAATCTCCTAAGAATGCCGTCATGGGCCGGTGTTCAAAGGAGGATCGTAATGACAACGAGCACGAAGATCATCAGCAGACCCCCGGCAGTCATGACAACCCATCGGTGCCCTGCGATCACGTCATGAGCACGCCGGTGAGAGCGTGGAATTATGTGCACCCCTGCCGGCTTGTGGTAAATGCCACTGTCAGATTGACATTGGGATTTAACAGGTTACCAGCCACACGCTACTCGGGATGTTCGGCGAGCACCGAGCATTTCCGGGTTACTCGGGTGGGAGCACGGGTCTCCACCCTGCATGTTTGCCGCTCTTTACAGAGCCAATGAACATGCAGGGATTGCCAGCCAGTCACTGTAATGCCGCAGCCATGTTGTTTGTGGGCATTACAGTGATTGGCTGGCCGCACAGCGTCACCTCGAGTATTTAAAACCGGGCGCCGCCATCTTGGACACAGTCGCTCTGGATCAGACAGTGTAGGGACAGCGCTGCTGATTTAGAGAGAGATATATCCTGCGAAATAGTTAGTGTAGGGTCTGTAAAGGCTGCCAGATCAAGCAAACAGTCCTTCTCAGGACTAATATCCATCCCAGATATCAGGCAGGCAGGCAGGCTGTATAGGAGACGCAGTGGGTATATCAGCAAACGCTGCATTACAGTCCTGTGTGCTCCTGTTGCTGAAATTGCTGGACTTAGCTCCAGGTCTCGGGGGCCAGGAAAAATCCTTTTTTTCTCATCTAAATCCTCTTTTTTTCACCTCCTTAACACTGTACAAATACCTGTCTTATTAACCTTTTGGTGTGAACCCCCCCCCAAATAAAAAAAGTGTGTCTCTGATTTTTCAGACACAAATATATCTGTTGAAAATAGTCTGGTGTAGGTTAGAGAAATAGAAGTGTGGTTTTGCAGTTCCATGGGCCAATTTGTATCTAAAAAAAACAGTTTGAGTGTGTCGCTCACTGTTCAGCCGCAAATGTATACATTTAACAAAGTCTGGTATACACCAGTAAATTATAACTGTGGTTTTGCTGTTCCATGATAAAAAAAACCTCTATTATCCTGCTTTTGGCATGTTTCGGCCGTTAAAAATAAAATAATAGTGTCTCCCTGATTTTTCAGACACAAATATATCTGTTGAAAATAGTCTGGTGTAGGCGAGAGAAACAGAAGTGTGGTTTTGCAGTTCCACGGGTCAAATCTCTGTATTATCCTGCTTTTCACATTTTTTGCGGTAAAAAATAAATAATAGTGTCTCCTGATTGTTCAGACACAAATATATCTGTTGAAAATAGTATGGTGTAGGCCCGAGAAATACAAGTGTGGTTTTGCAGTTCCACGGGTCAAATCTCTGTGTTATCCTGCTTTTTTGAATTTTTTGCTGTAAAGAAAAACAGTAGTGTCTCCTGATTGTTCAGACACAAATATATCTGTTGAAAATAAACTGGTGTAGGCCCGAGAAATACAAGTGTGGTTTTGCAGTTCCATGGGTCAAATCTCTGTATTATCCTGCTTTTCGCATTTTTTGCCGTAAAAAATAAATAATAGTGTCTCCTGATTGTTCAGACACAAATATATCTGTTGAAAATAGTCTGGTGTAGGCCCGAGAAACACAAGTGTGGTTTTGCAGTTCCACGGGTCAAATCTCTGTATTATCCTGCTTTTCGCATTTTTTGCCGTAAAAAATAAATAGTGTCTCCTGATTGTTCAGACACAAATATATCTGTTGAAAATAGTCTGGTGTAGGCCCGAGAATACAAGTGTGGTTTTGCAGTTCCACGGGTCAAATCTCTGTATTATCCTGCTTTTTTGCATTTTTTTGCTGTAAAGAAAAACAGTAGTGTCTCCTGATTGTTCAGACACAAATATATCTGTTGAAAATAGTCTGGTGTAGGCCCGAGAAATACAAGTGTGGTTTTGCAATTCCACGGGTCAAATCTCAGTGTTATCCTGCTTTTTTGAATTTTTTGCTGTAAAGAAAAACAGTAGTGTCTCCTGATTGTTCAGACACAAATATATCTGTTGAAAATAAACTGGTGTAGGCCCGAGAAATACAAGTGTGATTTTGCAGTTCCATGGGTCAAATCTCTGTATTATCCTGCTTTTCGCATTTTTTGCTGTAAAAAATAAATAATCGTGTCTCCTCATTGTTCAGACACAAATATATCTGTTGAAAATAGTCTGGTGTAGGCCCGAGAAATACAAGTGTGGTTTTGCAGTTCCACGGGTCAAACTCTGTATTATCCTGCTTTTCGCATTTTTTGCCGTAAAAAATAAATAATCGTGTCTCCTCATTGTTCAGACACAAATATATCCGTTGAAAATAGTCTGGTGTAGGCCCGATAAATACAAGTGTGGTTTTGCAGTTCCACGGGTCAAACTCTGTATTATCCTGCTTTTCGCATTTTTTGCCGTAAAAAATAAATAGTGTCTCCTGATTGTTCAGACACAAATATATCTGTTGAAAATAGTCTGGTGTAGGCCCGAGAATACAAGTGTGGTTTTGCAGTTCCACGGGTCAAATCTCTGTATTAACCTGATTTTTTGCATTTTTTTGCTGTAAAGAAAAACAGTAGTGTCTCCTGATTGTTCAGACACAAATATATCTGTTGAAAATAGTCTGGTGTAGGCCCGAGAAATACAAGTGTGGTTTTGCAGTTCCACGGGTCAAATCTCTGTATTATCCTGCTTTTTTGCATTCTTTTGCTGTAAAGAAAAACAGTAGTGTCTCCTGATTGCTCAGACACAAATATATCTGTTGAAAATAGTCTGGTGTAAGCCCGAGAAATACAAGTGTGGTTTTGCAGTTCCACGGTAAAAAATCTCTATTATTCAGCTTTTGGTATTTTTTCCATAAAGAAAAACAGTAATAGTTTCTCCCTGATTGTTCAGATTGTTTAAAAGAGTCGGGTGTAGGCAAGAGAAATAGAACTGTGGTTTTCCTCTTCCACGGTTCTAATCTACTTTTTATTACCCTTTTTCCATTGATAGTGTGAGTGTAAGTTATTTTACTTCCTTTACTATGGGCAAGGCCAGGGGCGGAACTACCGCCCGTGCAGCCGGTTCATTGAACGGGGGCCCCGAGGGAGAGGGGGCCCCTCCAGCCTCCAGCAGGGCCGCCATCAGGGCATGACTGCCCTGACTCCAGTATGGGGCCCAGCCGGTAGGGGCCCCCTTGGAGCCCCGCTGGGGCCCCCCCTCTTGTGAGTCTCTCTCCTCATGGGGCCCCCGGCCCCATGCTAAGCGCCGGGTCCGGGACATCTCAGCGCTGCGTTGCTCTGCTGCGGCAGCACCTTCATGATTCCCCTGATTTCCGGTCATGTGACGGCGCCGTCACATGGCCGGAAATCAGGAGAACCTGGTGTCAGCGATTTGGACGAGCGCCAGGATTCTGCAGGGATCGCATGGGGGTAAGTATAACAAGTTTTATTTTTTTCAAAATACAATTTACTAGGAGTGGGGGGAATGGGAGATGCAGGTGGGGGGAGGGGAGAGAGGTGCACATGGGGTGGGGGGATGAGAGAGGTGCACATGTGGGGGGAGGGGGGTGAGAGGTGCACATGTGGGGGGGGATAAGAGATGCACATGGGGGGGAGATAAGAGATGCACATGGGGGGGAGATAAGAGATGCACATGGGGGAGGGGGATAAGAGATGCACATGGGGGGGATGAAAGAGGTGCACATGTGGGGGAGGGGGATGAGAGATGTGCACATGTGGGGGGATGAGAGAGGGGCACATGTGGGGGAGGGGGATGAGAGATGTGCACATGTGGGGGGGGGTGGTGAGAGCTGCACATGGGGGGGTGGTGAGAGCTGCACATGGGGGGGATGAGAGAGGGGCACATGTGTGGGAGGGGGATGAGAGAGGGGCACATGTGTGGGAGGGGGATGAGAGGTGCACATGTGGGGGAGGGGGATGAGAGATGTGCACATGTGGGGGGGTGAGAGAGCTGCACATGGGGGGGATGAGAGAGGGGCACATGTGTGGGAGGGGGATGAGAGAGGGGCACATGTGGGGGAGGGGGATGAGAGATGTGCACATGGGGGGGTGGTGAGAGCTGCTCATGGGGGGGTGAGAGCTGCACATGGGAGAATTGGGAGAAAATGAGCTGCACATGGGGGAATTAGGAGTAGGGGGATAATGAGCTGCACATAATGAATGTGGGGTGGGGGAGAGTAAATGATAAATGACGATGGGGTGGGGAGAGCACGGACATGATATAATGAATTGGGGCAGGGGGTGCATGTAAATAATGAATGCGGGGAGCAGGAAGTATAGAGTAGAGGTTCTAATTAAATTATATATTAAGTGCCTATTTACAGTTAATGGGGGCACCGTGGTGGATTACAATTTATATTTGGAATGGTAGGTTGCATAATAACTAACCATATATTGATGGTGGATGCACGTCTGTATTCAGCTGCGTAATGTAGAAGTTGGGGAATGTGCTCTAGATAACTGTGTTATTTTATGCAGAGACGAGTCCTGGCTGGAAGACGTGATGGCGGTCTGTGCTGGATGAAGGAGAAAAGCGTAGCTGAAGGACTTCACCTAGAGACGTCACCAGTGAGTCAGTGCATTACATGTACACTTACACTATATACTATGTACCGGGCTCCTGTGTATAATGTCACTGGTGATCACTGTATTACCTGTACACTGACACTATATACAGAGCTCCTGTGTATAATGTCAGTGGTGATCACTAGATTACCTGGACACTTACATTATACATACCATGCATAGAGCTCCCGTGTATAATGACACTTATGGTAATATTAGTAATGTGGTGGTAATATTAGTAATGTGGTGGTAATATGTGGTCTGGTCATGGTGTGGCAGTTTTTCTCCCTTCTGTGTGGTATTATTCGGTCACTATGTTGTGGTAATATGTGGTCTGGTGATGGCGTGGCGGTATTCCCTGTATGTGGTATTATTGGTCATTTTAAAAAAAAATGTATATGACACATTCCCTTAAAGAAAACTAAATAAAAATATATCTAAAAAGAGTATTGGATATTTTAAGAAAATTTTAATAGGTTAGAGTAGGGCCCGGCCAGAAGAGTCTACCTTATCGTGGTGGCGGCTTTAAAAATCTTTTGGCCAAAACAAAAGCTGCTGGCTATGTATGTGGCACCGTCACATGGCCGAACGTCAGGAGAGCCTGGTGGCAGCAACGTGGACGAGCGCCAGGATTCTGCAGGGATCGCATGGGGGTAAGTATAACAAGTTTTATTTTTCTTAAATACAATTAATTAACTAGGAGTGGGGGGGTGAGAGATGCACATGGGGGGGTGAGAGATGCACATGGGGGGGTGAGAGATGCACATGGGGGGGTGAGAGATGCACATGGGGGGGTGAGAGATGCACGGGGGGGATGAGAGATGCACGGGGGGGGAATGAGAGATGCACGGGGGGGAATGAGAGATGCACGGGGGGGGAATGAGAGATGCACGGGGGGGGAATGAGAGATGCACGGGGGGGGAATGAGAGATGCACGGGGGGGGGAATGAGAGATGCACGGGGGGGGAATGAGAGATGCACGGGGGGGGGAATGAGAGATGCATGGGGGGGGGAATGAGAGATGCACGGGGGGGGGAATGAGAGATGCACGGGGGGGGAATGAGAGATGCACGGGGGGGGGAATGAGAGATGCACGGGGGGGGAATGAGAGATGCACGGGGGGGGGAATGAGAGATGCACGGGGGGGGAATGAGAGATGCACGGGGGGGGAATGAGAGATGCACGGGGGGGGGATGAGAGATGCACGGGGGGGGAATGAGAGATGCACGGGGGGGGGAATGAGAGATGCACGGGGGGGGGAATGAGAGATGCACGGGGGGGGAATGAGAGATACATCGGGGGGTGAGCTGCACATGGGGGGGGTTATGTTTACATAACTTTGTTGCCTTATGAAGCGCAGGGGGGGGGCCCCCAAAAATTTCTTGCACAGGGGCCCACTACAGTCTGTGTCCGACCCTGGGCAAGGCGCGTGGCAAGGGACGTGGAAGTGGATGTTCTGGTGATGGTGCGTGCAGAGGACGGGGCCGTGGCCAAGGTGAAAATGTGCCACAACCAACAGCCACATCTTCTCGCTCCCACTTCTTGACCGAATTACTAGGGAAACACAGAACAACACCAGTATTGCGAACTGATCAGTGTGAACAGGTTGTTAATTGGATAGCAGATAATACTTCCAGTTACCTGGGCACCACCACCTCCGGCCTGTCTTCCACACGGTCGACTCGTAGTAGCCGTGAGTCTCGACCGCATACTCCTCCTCACCCTGATGCTCCTTCCTCCCACCATGCCGAGTGTCGTCAGACAGCAACTGATCCCACACTTGGACACTCTGAAGAGCTGTTCACAGGTCCATTTCCATATTTGTGCCCCTCGCCTGCTCCGCTTGAAGTGGTGGATGAGGAGATCCCATGTAGCGATGCCCAAATATTTCAACAGCCACGGCCACAGGAAGTCGACGCTAGCAATTTGTCACAAGAGGTGGACGATGACGAGACACAATTGCCAGGAAGTGAGGAGGAGGATCGTGGTGCGCAAGTGGAAGAGGAGGAGGTGGTGGATGATTTAGTAACTGACCCAACGTGGCAGGAGGACATGCAGAATGAGGCCAGCAGCACACAGGGGAAGGGAGGCAGAGTACCCCAACAGGCAGGAAGAAGCAGTGTGGTGGCCGCAGACAGAAGGCGGGCAACCGTTCCCTGCAACACCAACACGAGGGACGTTGCCAGTACAACCGGTAGGTCTTCCAGAGTCTGGAATTTTTTTAAAGACTCTGCTGTTAACCCCAAAAAGGCCATTTGTACCACCTGCCATGCCAGCATCAGCAGGGGTGACAAAACTATCAGCCTGACCACCACCAGCATGATCAGGCACATGGCAGCAAAGCACCCGACTTTGTGCGGCAAGCCCCAGGGTCCACGACCAGTGTCAGCGGGTGTCACCACTGCTTCTTCCGCTGTTGTGCGTGCAATAGAACCCCCTGTTGTGTGTGCAAGGCAATCTCCTGTCCATACTGCATGCAAAGATGCCCCCTCCTCTCAGTCTTCACTTGTTATGGCAGTTTCTCAAGAAACAGCATCAACGTCCACGTCCAAGTCCCACTGCAGCGTTCAATTGTCCCTATCCAAGACCTTTGAACGAAAGCGGAAATTCGCAGCTTACGCCCCACAGGCCACAGTCCTAAATTCGCACATTTCACGACTGCTTGCATTCAAAATGCTGCCTTTTAGGCTGGTGGAGACGGAATTCTTCCGCAACCTTATGGCAGTGGCCGTCCCTCGGTACTCGGTCCCCAGCCGACACTATTTTGCCCGGTGTGCCATCCCAGCACTACACAAGCACGTGTCCCAAAACATCTGCCGTGCC
The DNA here is from genome assembly GCF_046119375.1 of Phyllobates terribilis. Taxonomy (NCBI): domain Eukaryota; kingdom Metazoa; phylum Chordata; class Amphibia; order Anura; family Dendrobatidae; genus Phyllobates; species Phyllobates terribilis. The sequence continues at coordinate 570,170,406 of NW_027362763.1, forward strand.
GTCAACAACGCAGTTACTGGGAGAGTCCACCTGACAACGGACATGTGGACATGTGCTTGTGGCCAGGGACGGTACATCTCCCTGACGGCACACTGGGTAAACATAGTGGAAGCCGGGACCCAGTCGGACCTTGGGACGGAACACATCCTCCCCACACTGAGGATTGCGGGCCCTATGTCAGTCATAGTTGCCCCCACAGTGTACAGCTCCTGCGCATCATCCTCTTCCTCCTCCTCATGTTCAGCCTCCATCTCAGATATCACCACATCAGTTACAAGATGGAAGCACTGCAGTACTGCCTCCGCCAAGCGGCAACAGGCTGTGCTGAAACTCATAAGCTTAGGCGAGAAACCTCACACTGCTTGTGAGTTGTGGACAGCTGTGAAAGAGCAGGCAGATCAGTGGCTGAGACCTCTGAACCCACATCCAGGCATGGTCGTGTGTGACAATGGCCGTAACCTGGTGGTGGCTCAGAGGCGAGGCGAGATCACACACGTACCATGCCTGGCTCATGTGCTTAACCTCGTGGTTCAGCGGTTTCTTAAATCGTACCCCGAGTTGCCAGATCTGCTCGTGAAAGTACGCCGCCTGTCAGCTCATTTTCGCAAGTCGGCTACAGCTTCCGCCGCCCTTGCTGTGTTGCAGCAGCGTTTGCAGTTTTCGGCACACCGACTGATGTGTGATGTCCCCACATGTTGGAACTCTACCCTCCACATGTTGCTAAGGATTTGTGAACAGAAGAGAGCAGTTGTGGAGTACCAGCTGCAACAAGGCCGTCGATATTCAGGTCAGACTCCACACATAAGACCTCAGGAGTGGACCCTGATGTCTGACATCTGTACTATCTTGACAAACTTTGAGGAGTCCACCCAGATTGTGAGTGGCGATGACGCCATCAATAGCATCAGCATTCCACTTGTCTGTCTTTTGCAACGCTCTCTGCAGAGAATTAAAGAGGAGGCATTGCAGCCGGAGTATGATGAGATGGATCAAGAAGCCGTAGCGGTCGATTACACACAGCCCAGACTCATCTCATCCCAACGTGCAATTGGGAGACAATGAGGGAGAAGAGGAGGAGGAGGAAGAACAGGAGCTTGTATCATGCGCTGTAGACGGTAGGTAGTACCTGTACAACTGTCATACCGTCGGTTCAGCGTGGGTGGCCTGAGGACAGGCGGGAGGAGGAGGAGGAGAGCATGGTCAGTCGTCATCTTGGTGAAGACACGGAAGTCTTGCCCGTTACCTGTCTGGCACGCATGGCTGACTTTATGTTACTCTGCCTTAACTGTGACCCTCGCGTTGTCAAAATGTTGGGTGACAGTCATTCCTGGTTGGTGACACTTTTAGACCCCCGCTACAAAGAGAACTTTCACTCTCTTATTCCTGAGGTGGAGATGTCTACTAAAATGGGGCAGTACCAGAAGGCCTTTGCTGCAGAACTGTTGAAAAAATTCCCATCTGAACATGCTAGCGGCAGAGGTCACAGTTCGTTGACCAACCAAGGCGTACAAGCGAGAGAGAGGCAACTCCAATCCAGCAGAGGCAGGGGAACACTGTCAACGTTCTGGGACAGTTTTCTGAGACTCGCCCAGTTTACAGGCTCTGAGGCGCGGGGTACTCTCACAAGGAGTGGAAAGTTTCAAAAGATGGTGAGGGAGTACCTTGCCGACTGTACCAGCGTCCTCGTGATTCCTCTGTGCCTTTTAATTATTGGGTATCCAAGCTGGACACTTGGAATGAACTCGCTCTGTACGCCTTGGAGGTCCTGACCCTCCCTGCCGCTAGCGTGTTATCGGAGCGTGTTTTTAGTGCCGCTGGGGGAATTATAACTGAGAAGCGCACTCGCCTGTCAACTGACAATGCTGACAAGCTGACCCTTATGAAAATGAACAAGGGCTGGATTGGGCCAGACTTCTCATCACCACCAAATGACAGCAGAGTAACATAAAGTCAAATTCACTGTGTTTTTTCGGGAGGTGTATTCCCATGCACCGCTTCACACCCACACATGGGTATACGCTTCCTCATTTCGGCTGTATTATGTTCTTCTGCTTATCCTCAGCCTCCACCACCACTATACCACCAGGGTGACCGTGGTCTGTGTTGCCATTATTGAAAGTTCCTCCATCCTTATTTTTGTCAACTTTTGCTTGGAAGGCATAAGCAAAGACTGTGGGAGACCCACTCCCCAATAATGGGAATAATATTTTTATGATGCTGTTCTACATGACTCTTGTAATGGGCATTAAAAGCGTCTTTTTAAGTTACTGCAACCTCCACCACTTTTCCGAGGGGCATTAAAAGCATCTTGTTAAGCTACTGTTACCTCCACCACTTTTCCACGGGGCATTAAAAGAGTCTTGTTAAGCTACTGGGACCTCCACTAGTTTTCCGAGGGGCATTAAAACTGTCTTCTTAAGCTACTGGGACCTTCACGTCTCTTCTGAGGGGCATTAAAACCATCTTGTTAAGCTACTGGGACCTCCATGTCTCTTCTGAGGGGCATTAAAACAGTCTTTTTAAGCTACTGGGACCTCCACGTCTCTTCTGAGGGGCATTAAAAGCGTCTTGTTAAGCTACTGGGACCTCCACCACTTTTCCGAGGGGCATTAATAGAGTCTTGTTAAGCTACTGGGACCACCACCACTTATCCGAGGGGCATTAAAACTGTCTTGTTAAGCTACTGGGACCTCCATCTCTCTTCTGAGGGGCACTAAAACCGTCTTGTTAAGCTACTGGGACCTCCACGTCTCTTCTGAGGGGCATTAAAAGCTTCTTGTTAAGCTACTGGGACCTCCACATCTCTAATGAGGGGTATTAAAAGCGTCTTGTTAAGCTACTGGGACCTCCACCAGTTTTCCGAGGGGCATTAAAACTGTTTTGTTAAGCTACTGGGACCTCCACGTCTCTTCTGAGGGGCATTAAAACTGTCTTGTAAGGGGCATTGCAATTTCCTACGTCCTAATTTTTGACACCTTTTGCTTGGAAGGCATAAGCAAAGACTATGGGAGACCCACTCCTCAATAATGGGAATAATGTTTGGAATATGCTGTACTGCATGGCTATTGTAAGGGGCATTGCAATTTCCTCCATCCTAATTTTTGGCAGCTTTTGTTTGGAAGATAAAATCAAATACTATGGGAGACCCACTCCCCAATAATGGGAGTAATGTTTGGAATATGCTGTACTGCATGGCTCTTGTAAGGGGCATTGCAAGTTCCTCCGTCCTAATTTTTGGCAGCTTTTGCTTGGAAGGCATAAGCAAAGACTATGGGAGACCCACTCCCCAATAATGTGAATAATGTTTTTAAGATGCTGTACTGTATGGCTCTTGTAAGGGGCATTAAAAGCATCTTGTTAAGCTACTGCGACCTCCACCACTTTTCCGAGGGGCATTAAAAGCGTCTTGATAAGCTACTGTTACCTCCACCACTTTTCCAAGGGGCATTAAACCGTCTTGTTAAGCTACTGGGACCTCCACCAGTTTTCCGAGGGGCATTAAAAGCGTCTTGTTAAGCTACTGGGGCCTCCACCACTTTTCTGAGGGGCATTAAAACCGTCTTGTTAAGCTACTGGGACCTCCACGTCTCTTCTGAGGGGCATTAAAAGCATCTTGTTAACCTACTCGGACCTCCACCATTTTTCCGAGGGGCATTAAAACCATCTTGTTAAGCTACTGGGACCTCCACGTCTCTTCTGAGGGGCATTAAAACCATCTTGTTAAGCTACTGGGATCTCCATGTCTCTTCTGAGGGGCATTAAAACCGTCTTGTTAAGCTACTGGGACCTACACCACTTTTCCGAGGGGCATTAAAAGCATCTTGTTAAGCTACTGGGACCTCCACCACTTTTCAGAGGGGCATAAAAACCATCTTGATAAGCTACTGGGACCTCCACGTCTCTTCTGAGGGGCATTAGAAGCGTCTTATTAAGCTAATGGGACCTCCCCGTCTCTTCTGAGGGGCATTAAAAGCGTTTTGCTAAGCTGCTGGGACCTCCACGTCTCTACTGAGGGGCATTAAAAGCATCTTGCTAAACCACTCTGAACTCCACATCTCTTCCAAGGGGCATTGAAATGTTGTTTTTAATTAACTCTAACCTCCACGACATTGCATTTCCTCCTAATTTTTGGCAGCTTTTGCTTGGAAGGCATAAGCAAAGACTATGGGAGACCCACTCCCCAATAATGGGAATAATGTTTGCAATATACTGTACTGCATGGCTCTTGTAAGGGACATTGCAATTTCCTCCGTCCTAATTTTTGGCAGCTTTTGCTTGGAAGGCATAAGCAAAGACTATGGGAGACACACTCCCCAATAATGGGAATAATGTTTGGAATATGCTGTACTGCATGGATCTTGTAAGGGGCATTGCAAGTTCCTCCATCCTAATTTTTGGCAGCTTTTGATTGGAAGGCATAAGCAAAGACTATGGGAGACCCACTCCCCAGTAATGGAAATAATGTTTGTAATATGCTGTACTGCATGGCTCTTGTAAGGGGCATTGCAATTTCCTACGTCCTAATTTTTGACACCTTTTGCTTGGAAGGCATAAGCAAAGACTATGGGAGACCCACTCCTCAATAATGGGAATAATGTTTGGAATATGCTGTACTGCATGGCTATTGTAAGGGGCATTGCAATTTCCTCCATCCTAATTTTTGGCAGCTTTTGTTTGGAAGATAAAATCAAATACTATGGGAGACCCACTCCCCAATAATGGGAATAATGTTTGGAATATGCTGTACTGCATGGCTCTTGTAAGGGGCATTGCAAGTTCCTCCGTCCTAATTTTTGGCAGCTTTTGCTTGGAAGGCATAAGCAAAGACTATGGGAGACCCACTCCCCAATAATGGGAATAATGTTTTTAAGATGCTGTACTGCATGGCTCTTGTAAGGGGCATTAAAAGCATCTTGTTAAGCTACTGCGACCTCCACCACTTTTCCGAGGGGCATTAAAAGCGTCTTGATAAGCTACTGTTACCTCCACCACTTTTCCAAGGGGCATTAAAACCGTCTTGTTAAGCTACTGGGACCTCCACCAGTTTTCCGAGGGGCATTAAATCTGTCTTGTTAAGCTACTGGGACCTCCACGTCTCTTCTGAGGGGCATTAAAACCATCTTGTTAAGCTACTGGGACCTCCACGTCTCTTCTGAGGTGCATTAAAACAATCTTGTTAAGCTACTGGAACCTCCACGTCTCTTCTGAGGGGCATTAAAAGCATCTTGTTAAGCTACTGGGACCTCCACCACTTTTCCGAGGGGCATTAAAAGCATCTTGTTAAGCTACTGGGACCTCCACCACTTTTCCGAGGGGCATTAAATCCGTCTTGTTAAGCTGCTGGGACCTCCGCGTCTCTTCTGAGGGGCTTTGAAACTGTCTTGTTAAGCTACTGGGACCTGCACGTCTCTTCTGAGGGGCTTTAAAACCGTCTTGTTAAGCTACTGGGACCTCCATGTCTCTTCTGAGGGGCATTAAAATCGTCTTGTTAAGCTACTGGGACCTTGACATCTCTAATGAGGGGCATTAAAAGTGTCTTTTTAAGCTACTGGGACCTCCACCAGTTTTCCGAGGGGCATTAAAACTGTCTTGTTAAGCTACTGGGACCTCCACGTCTCTTCTGAGGGGCATTAAAACCGTCTTGTTAAGCTACTGGGACCTTCACGTCTCTTCTGAGGGGCATTAAAACCATCTTGTTAAGCTACTGGAACCTCCACGTCTCTTCTGAGGGGCATTAAAAGCATCCTGTTAAGCTACTGGGACCTCCACGTCTCTTCTGAGGGGCATTAAAAGCGTCTTGTTAAGCTACTGGGACCTCCACCACTTTTCCGAGTGGCATTAAAACCGTCTTGCTAAGCTACTGGGACCTCCACGTCTATTCTGAGGGGCATTAAAACTGTCTTGTTAAGCTACTGGGACCTCCACGTCTCTTCTGAGGGGCATTAAAACCGTCTTGTTAAGCTACTGGGACCTACACCACTTTTCCAAGGGGCATTAAAAGCGTCTTGTTAAGCTACTAGTACCTCCACCACTTTTCCGAGGGGCATTAAAACCGTCTTGTTAAGCTACTGGGGCCTCCACATCTCTTCTGAGGGGCATTAAAACTGTCTTGTTAAGCTACTGGGACCTCCACGTCTCTTCTGAGGGGCATTAAAACCATCTTGTTAATCTACTGGGACCTTCACGTCTCTTCTGAGGGGAATTAAAACCGTCTTGTTAAGCTACTGGTACCTACACCACTTTTCCGAGGGACATTAAAAGCGTCTTGTTAAGCTACTGGGACCTCCACAACTTTTCCGAGGGGCATTAAATCCGTCTTGTTAAGCTACTGGGACCTCCACGTCTCTTCTGAGTGGCATTGAAACCGTCTTGTTACGCTACTGGGTCCTCCACGTCTCTTCTGAGGGGCTTTAAAACCGTCTTGTTGAGCTACTGGGACCTCCACGTCTCTTCTGAGGGGCATTAAAAGCGTCTTGTTAAGCTACTGGGACCTCCACATCTCTAATGATGGGCATTAAAAGCGTCTTTTTAAGCTACTGGAACCTCCACCAGTTTTCCGAGGGCTATTAAAACCATCTTGTTAAGCTACTGGGACCTCCACGTCTCTTCTGAGGGGCTTTAAAAGTGTCTTGTTAAGCTACTGGGACCTCCAAGTCTCTTCTGAGGGGCATTAAAACCATCTTGTTAAGCTACTGGGACCTCCACGCCTCTTCTGAGCGGCATTAAAACCGTCTTGTTAAGCTACTGGGACCTCCACGTCTCTTCTGAGGGGCATTAAAACCATCTCGTTAAGCTACTGGGACCTCCACGTCTCTTCTGAGGGGCATTAAAAGCGTCTTGTTAAGCTACTGGGACCACCACGTCTCTTCTGAGGGGCGTTAAAACTGTCTTGTTAAGCTACTGGGCCTCCACGTCTCTTCTGAGGGGCACTAAAACCGTCTTGTTAAGCTACTGGGACATCCACCACTTTTCCGAGGGGCATTAAAACCGTCTTGGTAAGCTACTGGGACCTCCACGTCTCTTCTGAGGGGCATTAAAACCATCTTGTTAAGCTACTGGGACCTCCACGTCTCTTCTGAGGGGCATTAACAGCATCTTGTTAAGCTACTGGGACCTCCACGTCTCTTCTGAGGGGCATTAAAACCGTTTTGTTAAGCTACTGGGACCTACACTACTTTTCCGAGTGACATTAAAAGCGTCTTGTTAAGCTACTCGGACCTCCACCACTTTTCCGAGGGGCATTAAAACTGTCTTGTTAAGCTACTGGGACCTCCACGTCTCTTCTGAGGGGCATTGAAACCGTCTTGTTAAGCTACTGGGACCTCCACGTCTCTTCTGAGGGGCATTAAATGCGTCTTGTTAAACCACTCTGAACTCCACAGCTCTTCCAAGGGGCATTGAAATGTTGTTTTTAACTAACTCTTACCTCCACGACTCTTCAAACGGGCATTGCATTTCCTCCTAATTTTTGGCAGCTTTTGCTTGGAAGGCATAAGCAAAGACTATGGTCGACCCACTCCCCAATAATGGGAATAATGTTTTCAATATGCTGTACTGCATGGCTCTTGTAAGGGGCATTGCAATTTCCTACGTCCTAATTTTTGGCAGCTTTTGCTTGGAAGGCATAAGCAAAGACTATGGGAGACCCACTCCTCAATAATGGGAATAATGTTTGGAATATGTTGTACTGTATGGCTCTTGTAAGGGGCATTGTAAGTTCCTCCGTCCTCATTTTTGGCAGCTTTTGCTTGGAAAGCATAAGCAAATACTCTGGGAGACCCACTTCCCAATAATGGGAATAATGTTTGGAATATGCTGTACTGCATGGCTCTTGTAAGGGGCATTGCAAGTTCCTCCGTCCTAATTTTTGGCAGCTTTTGCTTGGAAGGCATAAGCAAAGACTATGGGAGACCCACTCCCCAATAATGGGAATAATGTTTTTGAGATGCTGTACTGTATGGCTCTTGTAAGGGGCATTAAAACCGTCTTGTTAAGCTACTGCGACCTCCACCACTTTTCCAAGGGGCATTAAAACTATCTTGTTAAGCTACTGTGACCTCCACGTCTCTTCAAAGGGGCATTAAAAGGGTCTTCTTAAGCCACTCTGAACTCCACAGCTCTTCCAAGGGGCATTGAAATGTTTTTAATTACCTCTAACCTCCACGACTCTTCCAACGGGCATTGCATTTCCTCCTAATTTTAGTCAGCTTTTGCTTTTCAATGCAAAGGCGAAAACTAAGGGAGACCGACTCCCCAATAATGGGTAGAAGGTTTTTAGCACGGTGTAAAAGACGTCTGTTTCAAGGGGCATTGCAGTTCCTCATAATTTTTGGAAAGCCTTCCATTCACTGTTTAGGCCAACAGTGCACAGGTGACCCAGTTGCTATAAATGTAAAAAAAGGTTTAGTTAAGGCCCTCTGACCTCCATGTCATTTCCAAGGGGCATTGGAGTGCCTCAAAATTTTTGGTAGGCATTGCACTCACTGTATACCCTATAACTGTGTAGCCGAACCGCTCCTTTTGTTACAGAAACATATCCTACAAGACATATGTGGTTGACTGGCCTGATATTGATGTGAATGGTCCCTGTTCCTCCTGCTCTTTCTCCTTTGCCACTACCTCATCCATCATTTATCACCTGAAGCTTTGTTTTAACAGGAGTCATAGAACTGTGATAGTAGCAGGAAAACATCCAGCAATCCTCGGAGGACGTAGGATATGCCCCAACGCTAACCACCTCAGGCCTAGCCGCTACTACATACATGCGCTTGCATTCCAAGAAAACAAAGCAGATGCTAACTTCTATCATCATCATCATGCTCCTCACCTTGACACTCTCAACTCCCCTGATGGAGAAGCCAGGGCCCACAGGAGGAGTCTGGTTCTATGGTGGGTTCGTCCAATGCTGCCCTAAATAAGGCCGGGCTAAGAAAAGTGTGTGGGGGGAAGTTGACAGGAGAAATAGGGGCGGCTGGGGACCATTTATGGACACCCGGCCGCCCCCAGGCGACTGGGGACCGTGTGTGGACTCCCGGCCGCGGGGCAGCTGAGGACCGAGTATGGACACCCGGCTGCCCCCTGGCGGCTGGGGACCGAGTGTGGACACCCGGCAGCCGGGCTGTTGGGGACTGAGTATGGATTCCAGGCCGCTAACACAGCCATGACGTGGTGGCCAGATTCCGCCTCCACATGCCTTAAAGGCCCAATTTCAAGTGCAAGCAAGCAAGCAGTATCGTATTGCAGCCTGGGGGTGGGTGGCAGGCTGCATACTTGCGCTTGCATTGCAAGGAATGGGGGAGGTACAATTGAACACTGCCCTGGAACAAGGACTTGAACCGGGATAGTTGCAAGTCTGCAATGACAAGTGCAGGGCGGGAGGCATCTTCACATGTGCCATGAACGGGGTTTGCTGTCCTTCCCACTAAATGCACTGGGGAGGGCACAGGTAATGTTTTGGTATGCGTGCTTCTGTATAAGGAGCACCGGGACAAATAGGGGCGGCTGGGGACCGAGTATGGACACCCGGCCGCGCCCTGGCGGCTGGGGACCGAGTGTGGACACCCGGCCGCCGGGCGGCTGGGGATCGAGTATGGATACCAGGCCGCCGACGCAGCCATGACATGGTGGCCGGCATCTGCCTCCAAAAGCCTAAACACCTCATTTCAAGTGCAAGCAATCAAGCAGTATGGTATTGCAGCCTGGGGGTGGGTGGGTGGCAGGCTGCACACTTACGCTTGCATTCCAAGAAAACAAAGCAGATGCTAGCTTCTATCATCCTCATCATGCTCCTCACCTTGGCACTCTCAACTCCCCTGACGGAGAAGCCAGGGCCCACCGGAGGAGTCTGGTTGTCTGGTGGGCTCATCCAATGCTGCCCTAAAGCAGGCCAGGCTAAGAAAAGTGTGGGGAAGGTTACCGGGACAAATAATGGCAGTTGGGGACTGAGTATGGAGACCTCGCTGCCGAAGCAGCCATGAGGTAGTGGCCAGCTTCGGCCTCCTCCAAACTATAAGGCCTAATTTCAAGTGCAAGCAAGCAGTATGGTATTGCAGCCTTGGGGTGGATGGGTGGCAGGCTGCATATTTGCGCTTGCATTGCAAGGAATGAGGGAGGTACAATTGAACACTGCCCTGGGACAAGGACTTGCTTGGGGATAGTTGCAAGTCTGCATCTTCTGATGCGGCAAGGATCACTTCTGAAGGGCACACTTTTAGGTAGTGACCTGGGTGTCAGAGATGCTTCCAGGGGTCTTCCCCATGCTGTTCCCATGTCTTTTCAGCACTGTATGCATGTGTCACACAGCACATGGCCAGATAAGGTTGGAAAATGTTAAAATGACATTTCCCGGTGAATGCATTTGTCACGGTTGAAAGCAATACAAAAGTGCACAAACGCATAAAAAATGCTACATGTGAACATAGCCCAAGGTGTGGAGGAGTATTTTTTTTTGTTATTTATTTTACCTTATACACAAGTCTTTACCCTCGAAAGGAACTTCCTTAACATATTTCACAGGAAAGCAGTTTGTTTCGTTTTTGAACGCTTTATTGTGAGCCCTTAAAAGTGGCTTATTACATCCGACCACGTTGTTGACAGCAGTGACCTGGGGGTCAGAAATGCTTCCTGGGGCGATCCCCATGCTGTCCCCATGTCATTTGAGCACTGTAACTATCGTTTTGGGCACTTGTTAGGCTTTTAAAAGACTGCCGGGGGTGCCTCCGCAAAAATGCTGGGGTCTCCCATAGACTAACATTGTGCTCGTTGCTCGGGTTGAGCACCCGAGTATCACGGCGAGCTCGGCACGAGCTTTGAGCACCCGAGCATTTTAGTGCTCGCTCAACACTAATAGTAGTACCTGTTAGTCAAGCACTGGCATATGCCTGGAGACTCTGGATCATTACAATAGTATCAGTTTATAAGCATCCCTCCGTATTTCTCCCTCAATTATTCTAATCTCATACTATTAGTCTGTGCACTAAAATTTTGTTTTGCCAGACTGCCGGCTTCTTCAAGGGGCCCCTGACATAAGGGTTATAAAAGCACTGAAGAGTCTGGACCATTTTAATGAGTGCTGTTTTATATTTTTTGGGCAATCTATTTTAAACATTTGCAGAGACTAATGTTACATCTGTAGGCGCACGATTGACATTTGGTGGGTGGCTGAGAGATGATACCCATCATATGAGCCCCTCAAATATTGCCTCCTAATATATTCATTCTGTATATTATGTTCACACATACACTGGAGTATACCCCTCTATTGAATCAAACCAAATAGTTTAATTTTCGTTAATAAACAATAGGAAAAAGATATAATCAGTTGATCTAATCAGATGGTGATATATTTACCTGCAGGAATAATTCGATTTTATTTACCCTCAATTCTCTTTCCTCAACTTGCATGAATAATAGACAGGTAGGTGTATAGTATAAAACAAAATTTTACCTGAATATTGATAAGGGGACTTCAGCTATTTTCCCTTCCTCAGTCCGTCCTTATTTATTAGCCTTCAGTGTTAGTGTCAGAAAAGGTGCTTTAATGGCACTAAGTATATCAATGACAAATGTGATTTTAATCTTATATTCCTATTGAAATAAAAGATATATACTGCTTAAAAAAATAAAGAGAACACTCAAACAACACATCCTAGATCTGAATGAATGAAATATTCTCATTGAATACTTTGTTCTGTACAAAGTTGAATGTGCTGACAACAAAATCACACAAAAATCATCAATGGAAATCAAATTTATTAACCAATGGAGGCCTGGATTTGGAGTCACCCCCAAAATTAAAGTGGAAAAACACACTACAGGCTGATCCAACTTTGGTGTAATGTCCTTAAAACAAGTCAAAATGAGGCTCAGTATTGTGTGTGGCCTCCACGTGCCTGTATGACCTCCCTACAATGCCTGGGCATGCTCCTGATGAGGTTGCGGATGGTCTCCTGTGGGATCTCCTCCCAGACCTGGACTAAAGCATCGGCCAACTCCTGGACAGTCTGTGGTGCAACGTGACATTGGTGGATGGAGCGAGACATGATGTCCCAGATGTGCTCAATCGGATTCAGGTCTGGGGAACGGGCGGGTCAGTCCATAGCTTCAATGCCTTCATCTTGCAGGAACTGCTGACACACTCCAGTCACATGAGGTCTGGCATTGTCCTTCATTAGGAGGAACCCAGGGCCAACCGCACTAGCATATGGTCTCAAAAGGTGTCTGAGGATCTCATCTTGGTACCTAATGGCAGTCAAGTTACCTCTGGCGAGCACATGGAGGGCTGTGTAACCCTCCAAAGAAATGCCACCCCACACCATTACTGATCCACTGCCAAACCGGTCATGCTGAAGGATGTTGCAGGCAGCAGATCGCTCTCCACGGCATCTCCAGACTCTGTCACGTCTGTCACATGTAATCAGTGTGAACCTGCTTTCATCTGTGAAGAGCACAGGGCGCCAGTGGCGACTTTGCCAATCCTGGTGTTCTGTGGCAAAGCGTTATGCACGGTGTTGGGCTGGGAGCACAACCTCCATATGTGGACTTCGGACCCTCATACCACCCTTAAGGAGTCGGTTTCTAACCGTTTGTGTGGACACATGCACATTTGTGGCCTGCTGGAGGTAATTTTGCAGGGTTCTGGCAGTGCTCATTCCTGTTCCTCCTTGCACAAAGGCGGAGGTAGCGGTCCTGCTGCTGGGTTGTTGCCCTCCTACGGCCCCCTCCACATCTCCTGGTGTACTGGCCTGTCTCCTGGTAGCGCTTCCAGCCTCTGGACACTACGCTGTCAGACACTGCAAACCTTCTTGCCACAGCTCGCATTGATGTGCCATCCTGGATGAGCTGCACTACCTGAGCAACTTCTGTGGGTTGTAGAGTCTGTCTCATGCTACCACGAGTGTGAAAGCACAACCAACATTCAAAAGTGACCACAACATCAGCCAGAAAGCATTGGTACTGAGATGTGGTCTGTGGTCCCCACCTGCAGAACCACTCCTTTATTGAGTGTGTCTTGATAATTGCCAATAATTTCCATCTATGGTATATTCCATTTGCACAACAGCATGTGAAATTGAATGTCAATCAGTGTTGCTTCCTAAGTGGACAGTTTGATTTCACAGAAGTTTGATTTACTTGGAGTTATATTCTGTTGTTTAAGTGTTCCCTTTATTTTTTTGAGCAGTGTATATTCTATTCACAATTGCTTCCCCTAATCCACGTTTTACCTAGGGAAGCGGTGTTCACTATTTGTGACTAGTAAAGATAATTGAGGATGCCCATTAGTTAGAATAAATGGCTTTTATGTTATTTGTTATATACATGCTCTGTATGATAAAAACCAAAAACAAGCAAGATACCCAAATAACTGGAAGTAAATGGATAGATCGCACAGTGCAAAAATAATAATAAATAATAAAGGGTATTTAGTTAACATAATTTTGATCAAAATAATGCAAAAGCTATCCCGCAATGTCAAGGCAACCCTTATGGGACAGTCCTAACTCTAATATTAAAAACCTTACCATTTGTCAAGTGACGTACATATGGATAAGGGCAGAGAGACTGAATCCCTAGTATAAGCATAGACCTGAAGCAGAATGAACCTTTCAGCTCAGACAGACGGCAGCCACACACTTTTATATGCACTGAAGCACACTGAACTACAAAGAAAAAACCTGGAAGTCTGAACTGAAACGTAAATTGATGTGCATGCAAAATGCAAATGCATGTTCACACAAGGCCACTAAACAGAGAAAAACCAAAAACAAGCAAGATACCCAAATAACTGGAAGTCAATGGATAGATAACACAGTGCAAAAATAATAATAAATAATAAAGGGTATTTAGTTAACATAATTTTGATCAAAATAATGTAAAAGCTATCCCGCCACATCAAGGCAACTCTTATGGGACAGTCCTAACTCTAATATTAAAAACCTTACCATTTGTCAAGGGTTGCCTTGACGTGGCGGGATAGCTTTTACATTATTTTGATCAAAATTATGTTAACCAAATACCCTTTATTATTTATTATTATTTTTGCACTGTGCGATCTATCCATTTACTTCCAGTTGTTTGGGTATCTTGCTTGTTTTTGGTTTTTCTCTGTTTAGTGGCCTTGTGTGAACATGCATTTGACTCGCCCCCTGGGCCGTGGGGCACTCGGAGCCGGGCAACAGGGAAACGATGGGGGTAGTGGTGGTGACCCGGTTCCGTAGCTCAGGGTGGTCAGACCAGTGGTAGTCTACGATGTGCTGTAGATAATGTCCGACTACGCCACCCGTGGATTGCGGTCAGGGCTAACCGCCGCTGCAGGTGCAGACCGCTGGGGCTGATATAAATGTGCAGCACTGAATAGTTCAACTCCCCACGGGAGGAGTATGGCCCCAAGGCAGTATATATAATGGATGATGGAGGGGATGATTCCGACCGCGATAGCCAGTAAACGGAGGCCTCTTAAACAGTTCAGGGTCTTTATTAGAACAGGTAAAATGACCCAGAAACAGGCCCGGCTAGGAGGGGGCCTGGATGTCTGAGAACAAGTGGGAAGCTGACCCTGGTCAGGGTGAGGGTGTAGGCCTACCGTGCTCTCTGTGCTCCTTCTGGCTATTTCCCTCCTTGTAGTGTAACAGCCCACGTTCCCGAGCTCACCGTGTCTTCTCGCCCGTATGGCTTGCAACTTGGGTCCCTTTCTACTCCCGGCCTGGTACGGCTTTGTTGGTCCCTTCTGCTGTGGCGGAGCCTCCGGGCTTCTTAGGCCAAGGAACATACAGTCCCCTGTGGACTGGTTATCTGCTGTAGTACTTGGAATCCTCCCAGCCTCAGACACCAAAGTCTGGTAGATTAGTTTCTTTGTCTGCCAGGACAGGCTCACTTCGCCTCTTGTCCCTGGCTCGTTGCTCTCCTACTGCCACACGTCCTCTTAGGCTGCAACACAACTGTCTTTCCCTGCTCTGGGACACCTCTCAATCCAGAGACAGGTTGTCCTGTTCTCCCTAACCCTGCCCCCAGCTCCAGCTTTTATAGGGGCAGCCTGCTCCCCCTACTGGTCTGGGACAGGAGGTGCTGCATGCTAATTGTCCTTGACTAGAGGACCTCCCCCTTGCTCTCAGACACGGCTTTATTATATTTTTGGCATCCAGGCCAGGGTGACACATTCCCCCCTAGTAAAATTTAGTACTCCGGGACTAAACAATAAACAAAGATAATATGCATGACCATAAAACATTAGTAGACAAACGACGCACAGGTTGAGTTCTTAAGGTCACAGTGTGGTCTGTGACCGGGTGTCCATTTCACCAACACAACGGGGAGCCCTAACCAGGTGGGAGTCTGTCCTAGCCCCAAGTCCTTTACAGTCTTAGTTCATTCCTTGGTTAGGCTCCGAACGCAGTCCATACAAAGTCCCAGTTATTAAAAGTCCATAACCTTTGAGTCTGTACGGTAACTGTAAGAAACTGAAATACACAATTACTAATCATGCATGTAACTTTGCAAACATTTCAACACTGGGCAACAGGGTTATTTACAGTTTTAGTGCACCCTATATTCTCCAGCGAGCGGGTATCTGCCCCTTTGTGCTCCTGGTTGATCTGCGTAACCCACTGTCTGGTGGTGGTCTAACCTGGTTTTCTTCACTACCATTTAGGGTACAGTCACTGGCTAGACTTACAGGCAGGGCAGGCAGCTGTCTGCAGGTCCTCTGACTTACCGCAGGCATGGCAGGCTCACTGTCAGCAGAGGGTTGATTCTCCTGGGCAGCTGGTACAGGCTCTTCTGCCTCTGGAACTGCTTGCTCTTCTTCACCTTCCGGCTCTGGTGCAGGTTGTTGCTGAGTAGGTTGCAGGAAATGCAGGACGGGTACCACTATGGCATCGTTTATTCGAGTCCAGGACTGAGGGAACTCTCCGAGAACGGTGCTGATCATTTCTTCCTTGTCCTCTGTGGTTTCAAGGTCACTTTGATCCTCTTCTGCACTACAGAGTTGCTTGGGGCACCTTTTTAGGTGACGGTACTAGTGGTTTCTCCTCCATCCTTGGTGATCACGCACACCTTCGAGTTGTCGTGATCAGACTGCAGTACGGTGTAGGGTTCCCTTTCCCACTGGTCATCCAACTTATGTAGCCTTCTCTTTCGCTTCAGGACCTGCTCACCAGGTTCTAGGGGACCAGCAGGGGCGTGTTGGTTGAAGATTCTTTCTTGCCTTTCTCTCACCTGGGCCAGGCTCTTCTCCACACTCTCCTGTACCTTCTTGTACTGCAGTCGCCTTTCCGTATCCCAGTCCGCATCTGGGGAGGTGTCCTCAGGTGTTAGGACTCTCATCTCCAGGTCCATGGGCAGCTTACCTGGTCTGGCTCGCATCAGGTAAGCCGGGGTGCAGGTTGCAGCATTCACCGGGATATGGTTGTATAAGTCTATTAGGTCCGGCAGTTTTTCTGGCCACAGGCTGCGTTCCTCCAGGGGCAACGTCTTCAGGAGATCAATGACTATATTGTTCATTTTCTCACACATCCCGTTGGTTTGTGGGTGGTAAGGCGTTGTACAAATCTTCTTACAGCCATAGAGGTTGCAGAACTCTTGGAAGATTTCAGCTTCGAACGCTGGACCCTGGTCCGTCAGGACCTGTTCCGGATACCCATGTGGACGGCAGAAGTATTGCTGGAAGGCTCTGGCCGCCGTTTGAGCTGTCAAGTCTTTTACCGGGACCACCACTAGAAAAGGGGAATAGTGGTCCACGATTGTCAGGGCGTAGACGTATCCTGACCGGCTTGGAGCCAATTTGACGTGGTCCAGAGCTACCAGCTCAAGAGGCTGCTGGGTGACGATGGGCTTCAAGGGTGTCTTCTGGCTGGTGCGGTCTTTTCTTCTTAAGTTACAAGGGCCACAGTCCCTGCACCACTTCTCTACAGCCCCTCTCATGCCGACCCAAAAGATCCGTCCTCTTAGCTGGAACTCCAGTTTCTTCCAACCGAAGTGCCCCGCTCTGTCATGGTAAGCCCCCAGGACCATAGCTGCATCCCGCCTTGGGACCACGACTTGCCAGGTCAGCTCGTGTGTCCGGTGGTTGACAAGTCTTCTGCACAGCTTGCCTTCATAGAGGAACAGCTTGCTCTTCTCTTTCCATAGCTGCTTGGCTTCCTCTGGAGCATCCGGATCTAAGCGGGCGTCTTCCTGGGTCAGCAGATCTTTCACCAGGCGGATCGCAGGATCACTATCTTGGGTCTCGGCCCAGCTGTGGTGAGGTAGGGGATTGATCATAACAGTTGTTAAATCTTCCTCCTTCACGCGGTGGGAGTATTGAGCGGCCCCATACCGGTGAAACGCGGGGAGTTCTACCTCCTCCAGCTCTTCTGGGTCTTCGTCACCTTCAGGTAAGTGAGGCATTCTCGACAGGGCGTCAGCGCTGGCATTGGTTTTGCCTGCCCGGTACTTGATCACGAAGTCATAATTGGAGAGACGGGCCATCCACCGTTGTTCCAGGGCACCAAGTCTTGCATTGTCTAGGTGTGTTAACGGGTTGTTGACCGTGTACACAGTGAACTTTGCGGAGGCCAGGTAATGCTTGAAGCGTTCCGTTACGGCCCACACCACCGCCAAGAATTCTAGCTTGAAGGAGCTGTAATTCTCCGGGTTCCTGTCGGTGAGCCTCAGCATCCGGCTGGCGTACGCGATCACCCTTTCTCTGCCCTGTTGGTTTTGTGACAGTACGGCTCCCAGTCCCACATTACTGGCGTCTGTGTGGAGAATAAAAGGCTGGCCATAATCAGGGTAGGCCAGGATCTCATCCCCTGTGAGGGCCATCTTCAACTGGCGGAAGGACTCCTCTTCCGGTTTATCCCACTTGAAGGGTGGCTTTTGGCTTCTGGACTTAGACTGTCCTATCAGGAGGTCCTGCATAGGAGCTGCCATCTTAGTGAACCCGGATATGAACCTTCGGTAGTAGCCTACCAACCCGAGGAACTGCCTCACTTCTTTGATGTTCGAGGGGCTTGGCCAGCTCCTGATTACCGTGACCTTGTCAGGGTCGGGGGCTACTCCTTCTGCACTTACCACGTGCCCTAGGTACTGGACCTTCGGTTTCAACAGGTTACACTTTGACGGTTTCACCTTCAGGCCATAGCCTGCCAGGGCTTCGAACACCTCTGCCAGGTGTTTTAGATGGTCCTCGTAGGTCTTCGAATAGACGATCACGTCGTCCAGGTAAAGCAGGACCGTCTCGAAGTTTCGGTGCCCTAGACAGCATTCCATCAGCCTCTGGAAGGTCCCTGGTGCGTTGCAGAGCCCGAAGGGCATACAGTTGAACTCGCTCAGTCCCATCGGGGTGGTGAAGGCGGTCTTCTCCTTGTCAGCCTCTGCCACAGGAACCTGCCAGTACCCACTAGTAAGGTCCAAAGTAGAAAAGAAGTTAGCTGATTTTAGTGCGGCTAAAGACTCCTCTATTCTAGGCAGCGGGTATGCGTCTTTATGGGTGATACGGTTGATTTGTCTATAGTCCACGCACATTCTCATGGTGCCGTCTTTCTTTTTTACCAGAACCAAGGGGGCTGACCAGGGGCTACAGCTATCTCTAATGACCCCAGCTTCTTTCATTTCCCTCAGCATACCCTTGGCATTCTGATAATGTTCAGGGGGTACAGGCCTGTGTCTCTCTTTTATTGGTGGGTGGCTCCCCGTGGGGATATGGTGTTCTATCCCTTTTACTCTGCCGAAGTCTAGCGGGTGCTTGCTAAAAATTCTCCCGTACTCCAGGACCACCCGGTAGACTCCTTGTTTTTGGTGCAGGGGAGTGGAGTCAGCACCCACATGGAGCTTCTGGCACCAGTCCTCCTTTTGTTTCTGGGAGCCATTACCCTCCGCCTGTGGAGATGGAGGCAAAGGCTCCACGGCCCTGATAGCTTTGTGTTCGACAGCAAACAGTTTGGCGAGTGTAGCGTTCCTGGGTAAGTGTACCTCCCTCTCCCCAATGTTGAGAATGCGAACGGGCACCCTCCCATGACGGACATCAACCACCCCCCGGGCTGTCAAAATGGTGGGCCTGCTGTCTGAGTACACGGGTTCTACCATGGCTTGGTAGTCTCTACCTCTCAACCCGATTGCAGTCCGACACCAGATCATCATTTCACTTTTGGGAGGCATGAAAATGGGGAATGGGTCACTCAGTCTTACGCTACCGATCTCACCACCAGACAGTTCTACCTGCTGCCGTCTCATCAGGGCTTTTATCTCCTTGTTGAGGACTCTCTGTTGGCTGGAACTAGCATTCACCGCCACCTGTTGTAGAATTACAATTACCTCTGAAAGACAATTTTCAATCACGTTAGTACCCACAGTTATTTTAGGGTGACTCTCACGACGGTCAATGTCCACAATAATCACTCCCTGTGCCGGTAGTTCAACTTAACCAATTTTAATAGTCATCTCCTTGAACCCCATCTGCGGCCCGGGCAAGCCATTACTGGCGATGATGCTCAAGTCACTGTCTGGATACCGTGTTATATCAGCATCAGTCCAATACTGCTTAAAAAGTACATAAGGGATAGTAGTTACTTGCGGCCCGGTATCCAGCAAGGCGCTCATGGGGATGCCGTCCAGCATCACGGGTAAAACCAGGCACCCCCCAACATACTTATCACGCCAATTATAAGGGCCTGGTGATCTCATGTCTGGGGGTTGGCCCTCTGCCCCAGGTTGGACCCGTTTAAATTACAGTACCTGGAGATGTGTCCGGGCTGGTTGCATCGACGGCAAATGGGCTGTCCATCCTCTGTGTAGCGGACTGTGGGCCTTCCTCGGAACGACGGGATCCTCCTCTGGTCAACGCCGCGACGCTCCTGGTCAGCTCCTGGACTTGGTGGTGCAGATCTTTCGACGGGGCTTGGTTCAGGGCCTGTGCGTCAGCCCCCATGGAGTCCATAGAGGAGGGCGCTGCCTCCTGGTGATAGGTGAGAGCAGGGCGCCAGGGGTTTATAGCGCCACTTGTTGTGGGTTCGCGGAGCACCCTTATGGCCCTGTCCTTGAATTGGGCAAAGGTCAGATCAGGGTTCTGAAAGAACATGAGGCACAGCTGGGTCCTGTGGGCGCTAGACAGCAGACCTTCTATGAACTGTTCTGTTAATAGCCTATCTGTATCTTGCACGCTGCCAGGGTCAGCTTGTTTGATGGCTCTCAAGGCTTCCTGCAAATTTAGAGCATAGTCTCTGATGCTGTCCTGTGCCCGCTGCTTACATCCATAGAACCGCATTTTAATTTCAGCGGAGGTACGGGTATCAAAGGTATCCCGCAGCCGGGCCAGAATGTCCTTTACGGTCCTTTTCTCCTCAGCGGGCCATGACTTTACCTCGCGCTGGGCTGCGCCAGATAACTGCCCTGTCAGTATGCTAATCCTCTGTTCCTCTGTCAGGGGGTATACTTGGAACAAACTGTACAGCCTTTAATTAAAGTCAGTTAGGGCATGGGGCTCCCCTGAATACTTGGGCAGCCAGGCCGCTCCAGGGATGTAAGGCAGGGAAAATGGCATCACCGCTGCTGCAGCGGCGCTGGTGGTAGAAGGTCCCTCCGCGTCCGTCATCTTCCTCCCCCCTAGTTAAGCGTGGCCTACCTTCCGACGATCCTCTTCTGTAGGCCGCGGCTCCGCTGGTGCTGCTCCGGACGAGGACCTTGCGTCGCGTCCTGGTGAGGTCAGCGTCGCTCCCTCTCCCGTCCCGGACCTTGCGCAGCGTCGGTACGTGGGGCGGAGCTTCGGGTCTCGCGCGGTTTGGACGTCCACGCCCCTCTTCTTCCCGCGCGGCGTCCTGAAGATGGCGTCCGATGGCGGGAAAATGGCTGAAGATGGCTGGAAACGGCTCCGGATGGCGGGAAAACTCTTCTTCAGGTATGTGTACAGTCTTTTTCAGGCACGCAATACCCGTTTATGGCGGGTTGGTTACAATCCTGCCGACTACGCCAAAGCTGACTCGCCCCCTGGGCCGTGGGGCACTCAGAGCCGGGCAACAGGGAAACGAAGGGGGTAGTGGTGGCGACCCGGTTCCGTAGCTCAGGGTGGTCAGACCAGTGGTAGTCTACGATGTGCTGTAGGTAATGTCCGGCTACGCCACCCGTGGATTGCGGTCAGGGCTAACCGCCGCTGCAGTGCAGACTGCTGGGGCTGATATAAATGTGCAGCACTGAATAGTTCAACTCCCCATGGGAGGAGTATGGCCCCAGGGCAGTATATATAATGGATGATGGAGGGGATGATTCCGACCACGATAGCCAGTAAACGGAGGCCTCTTAAACAGTTCAGGGTCTTTATTAGAACAGGTAAAATGACCCAGAAACAGGCCCAGCTAGGAGGGGGCCTGGATGTCTGAGAACAAGTGGGAAGCTGACCCTGGTCAGGGTGAGGGTGTAGGCCTACCGTGCTCTCTGTGCTCCTTCTGGCTATTTCCCTCCTTGTAGTGTAACAGCCCACGTTCCCGAGCTCACCGTGTCCTCTCGCCAGTATACCTTGCAACTTGGGTCCCTTTCTACTCCCGGCCTGGTACGGCTTTGCTGGTCCCTTCTGCTGTGGCGGAGCCTCCAGGCTTCTTAGGCCAAGGAACATACAGTCCCCTGTGGACTGGTTATCTGCTGTAGGACTTGGAATCCTCCCAGCCTCAGACACCAAAGTCTGGTAGATTAGTTTCTTTGTCTACCAGGACAGGCTCACTTCGCCTCTTGTCCCTGGCTCGTGGCTCTCCTACTGCCACACGTCCTCTTAGGCTGCAACACAACTGTCTGTCCCTGCTCTGGGACACCTCTCAATCCAGAGACAGGTTGTCCAGTTCTCCCTAACCCTGCCCCCAGCCTCAGCTTTTATAGCAGCCTGCTCCCCCTACTGGTCTGGGAAAGGAGGTGCTGCATGATAATGGTCCTTGACTAGAGGACCTCCCCCTTGCTCTCAGACACAGCTTTATTATATTTGTGGCATCCAGGCCAGGGTGACACACATTTACATTTTGCATGCACATCAATTTACGTTTCAGTTCAGACTTCCTGGTTCTTTCTTTGTAGCTCAGTGTGCTTCAGTGCATATAAAAGGGTGTGGCCGCCCTCTGTCTGAGCTGAAAGGTTCATTCTGCCTCAGGTCTATACTTATACTAGGGATTCAGTCTCTCTGCCCTTACCCATATGTACGTCACTTGACAAATGGCAAGGTTTTTAATATTAGAGTTAGGACTGTCCCATAAGGGTAGCCTTGATGTGGCGGGATAGCTTTTACATTATTTTGATCAAAATTATGTTAACTAAATAACCTTTATTTATTATTTATTATTATTTTTGCACTGTGCTATCTATCCATTTACTTCCAGTTATTTGGGCATCTTGCTTGTTTTTGGTTTTTCTCTGTTTAGTGGCCTTGTGTGAACATGCATTTACATTTTGCATGCACATCAATTTACGTTTCAGTTCAGACTTCCAGGTTTTTCTTTGTAGTTCAGTGTGCTTCAGTGCATATAAAAGGGTGTGGCCGCCGTCTGTCTGAGCAGAAAGGTTCATTCTGCCTCAGGTCTATGCTTATACTAGGGATTCAGTCTCTCTGCCCTTATCCATATGTACGTCACTTGACAAATGGTAAGGTTTTTAATATTAGAGTTAGGACTGTCCCATAAGGGTTGCCTTGATGTGGCAGGATAGCTTTTACATTATTTTGATCAAAATTATGTTAACTAAATACCCTTTATTATTTATTATGATTTTTGCACTGTGCGATCTATCCATTTACTTCCAGTTATTTGGGTATCTTGCTTGTTTTTGGTTTTCCTCTGTTTAGTGGCCTTGTGTGAACATGCATTTACATTTTGCATGCACATCAATTTACGTTTCAGTTCAGACTTCCAGGTTTTTTCTTTGTAGTTCAGTGTGCTTCAGTGCATATAAAAGGGTGTGGCCACCCTCTGTCTGAGCTGAAAGGTTCATTCTGCCTCAGGTCTATGCTTATACTAGGGATTCAGTCTCTCTGCCCTTATCCATATGTATGTCATTTGACAAATGGAAAGGTTTTTAATATTAGAGTTAGGACTGTCCCATAATGGTTGCCTTGATGTGGCGGGATAGCTTTTACATTATTTTGATCAAAATTATGTTAACTAATTACCCATTATTATTTATTATTATTTTTGCACTGTGCGATCTATCCATTTACTTCCAGTTATTTGGGTATCTTGCTTGTTTTTGTTTTTTCTCTGTTTAGTGACCTTGTGTGAACATGCATTTACATTTTGCATGCACATCAATTTATGTTTCAGTTCAGACTTCCAGGTTTTTTCTATGCTCTGTATGATAGCAGAGGTAACAGTCCACCATGGATTTAGAGTTCTCCCTACTGTCAATTGTAAAATACTATAGTGTTTGCATGCGTAGAATAGAACCGTTACCCTCATTGTCATTTTGACATCTGACAATGACTGCTGATCCTGCCCCGAGTACACACAGAAAAAGTTGAAAAGTTGTTTCTATAGTGGGGGCACAGCGGCCAGTGTCAATATGCAATATCAGTATTATGCTTAAATACAGAAGAAAAGTGAAAATAAAAAAATGGCAAACTAGTTTAGCTTATAACCTAGTTTCTGTAGTACATTAGTGTTTTTTTCCAGTTCATTTATTCAATAATTTTATATTAATTTATTTCATATTGATACTCTGGAGGCCGTCCTCACCAATCTCTGTTCAAAGAATTAAATGCTATACTTTAAGGTAAATTTAATAATGAGAGAGTTACTTGTCCTTTCAATTTTTACTGGATAACGTAATCCAAAATGCACATTTGTGCACAGTAGTCTGGACAGACATATTAGATATTTGGCAGACAGCAATCTCTCCCAACTCCTCCAATGCTCATGAACACTTGTTCACGTCCTGTTTCCTCAATGAGAGAGCAGCCGTCAAACTTTCTTGTTAGAAGCTTATCTCGGCACTGACCCTGTACATGCACAGTCGGGCTTAGGCAGTGCCAGTGCTACACAAACACATAGGTTGAAATAAGGTAGCGCTCGCTCTAACCAAGCAGGTACTGTCAATCAGAAGTGAGAAAAGTCCCCAAATGCAAAGTTAGCGGGTGTAATGGTGCATGGAGCCCTTGACCATGCCATGGATGCATTTAAAATAAATATTCTCTGTGCTAGTTCCAGAAGGACTTTTCATTTTTTTCATTATTTACATATCATTAACATGTCTATCAATCCTGTGATTTTCATAACTCCATGACTTTTTCTTCTTGGTGTTGCAATTTCAATGTTGAGTTAAATATTTTATTAATTTTTTTCTTTCTCTAGTTACTTCAATTCAACCTTTTTCAGATATTTCGGACTTATTGGTAAATCACAGATGTGAATTTTATTGTTGATTGAATTTTACTGTAATACCGCAATGTATGTAGAACTTGTGTTCCAGGTTATATGGGGCTACAAGCTTCTATCCAGCACCCAATGCCATATTGTACCAGCACACCTATTGTGATTGATAGCTGCCATCCAACAGCAGCAGTCATTTGCCCCATGTTATGCAAGATACCACTAGTGATCGCAAGGTTGTTTTTGATAACTGACCTGACAGCTTTTTGGTGTGATCTAACTGCACAGGAAGTAATGTAATGGATAAAATCAATACATACCGGTAGGTATTACAATGGAGGGTTCTCCTTGCAATCAATGCTAATCATTAGGATAATACTGGATCAGTGGGGGTGATACACCTGTCACCCCAAGAAATCAGCTGTTATTAGTAGTGGCCAAATGTAACTATTGAAAGGAGCTACACTGCGCATTTCCATTCAATATGTAGCAGCTGCTGCCAAGTACTGCACATCAGCTCTAATTCTATTGAATAGAAGTGGATCTGCCGTACCTGGCAGATGGACCACTAAGATGCTTTTTCTATAGGATCTCTGTATCAACATGTATCATGGACAAGTGTTCGGATTTAAACATTTAGTAAATATTAGGGATTATAGAACCATTAAAAAAATAAAAATTCACCAGGTTTCACAAATTTTTACATAAATTTCAAGTTTGCTTCCAATTGATTTGCCCCAAATCACAATATGGCAAAGCCTGTAATTGCCCTGAAAATATGTGTGTAACACACTGAGGTCTCCTAGGACTGTACCCCACCCCTTTCATGCTCATTAACACAAATAGAGCCTAAGTAAAGTCAAAGTGACCTCATCACAGAAATGGATGGTAACCAGTAGTAACCAACAGCCCATTTAATAACACAGAGCACTGACAGACTTTTTATGTTTCCTAAAATTAAAAGAACTGTCCAAGAATTATCTCTTTTAGTCAAGGAAGCTAATTGTGTCCTGTGTTTGGTAATATTACTTCCCGGACTGGTGTTGCTTCTCGGCTGCAGCTAGTGGCACCCACATTCTTAGTATGCAGAGGCATAGCTAGGAGTTTGGTTCAGGGGGGGCGAAACTTCTGAGTGGGCCCCTAACCATGTAACCCTGATTACAAATATGGTGGCGTACACGGAGAGGGTATGTAGGAAACCTCAGCAGATGACCGTGCTGTTAGTAAAAAAAAAATCTCTATACAAAGACTAACACTGATATTACTGCCATATGGTGACATATAGTGGTAGATACTAGTCCTGCAGAACATGTAAGAGATCACAGTACAGTTATAGATAGTGACTTACATATGATATTTTTTCTGATGAAGTCGTTCACTTTTCCCCTGTTTTCCATCTGGCCCAGGCCGCCATGATGACTTCTCCAGCCAGGAATCGTCTGCAGGAATTACAACATACACATATGACGTCTCACATTTCAGACACTGTCTCCATCTATTCCCAACCTGCACAAACTCCCCATCCTGCTGACACCCCAATACTGAGCCGCTACTGCCTTATGTTTCCCTATTACTGATCCTTTTAGTAGCCCACATAAAAATGCCTACCATTGTGCCCCCACATAATAATGCTTCCACTGTACCCCTTACAGAGTAAAATCTCCCCTTCGTGCCCTCTAGATGGTAAAACTACCCCTATAAAATATTACTGCCCTGGGCAAGATCCCTAGAAAACAATGCCCATATTTTGCCCCCAGAAATTAATAATGCCCCATGTGAACCTTTGATCTTCATAATACCCCGAGTGCGCCTATAACAATAATACTTCTTAAATGCCCACTTAACATTTAATAATGTCTTCTGATTCCCCCGTGTACAGTAATAATGGCCTCTGAGTCCCCAGCATTGCTTATGTGATCGGGCGGTCAAGTGACCCACGTATGCTATTTGCATGTGACGACTAGATTCTCACAGCTTGTCTCAATTCTCTTCTATTGAGAGAAGCCAAGCTTATCTAGTCGACACATGCAAATAGCATACAAGTGGTCACTTGACCACCCAATCACACTGTTGATATTGCAGAGTGACTGCAGACCTTTATCACAAGCCCGCACAACCTCTTTAATAACCTTATACAAATAATAAGCTGCTTATTATGAAATTATTAAAGGGATTGTCTAGTCTTAAACTATAGGTCTGACTCTATGTGACCACATAGTTGTGAATCCTCAGATTGCGTGCACAGCACACTGTCAGGACTCTTCGATGCCGGAAGCGAGTTGTCATGTGACCTCAAGTATGTGATTTGCATACACCTGGCCGCATTCCGAGTAGACTGTTTCCAGTCTCGCTCAATACACTTGTATTGAATGAGGCCGCACAGTTGGAATGTGGCCAGGAACACGTAAATCGCATACTCGCTGATATGGGCAATGGTGAATCCTCATACTGTGCGCAGTGTCAGGATTCACAAGTCTGCAGCTACATAGAGTAACTGCAGACTTGTACATTTAGACCGGACAACCCATATAAATACTGTACAGCTCATGCCATGGTTACTTTATGGGGTCTTGTTATACTAACATGCAGGGGCTTATTATAAGACCTAAGCTGTAAATATAATAAGCCCCCTACCTCCCCATCTACACCCTCCCCAGACAGCAACTATGACATGAGATTGCACTTAATCTCAGAACAAAAGGCCTCCAGCGCCACCCCCACTACCCCAATTCAGCTTGCCCTCACCCTACTCCCACAGTAATATCATATGAATGAATTTATTTAAAAAAAAATTGGTTCTAGCAGCACTTGCATATGAACATGATGATGATTGGTCTGGGCCAGGCACTGTCTTGGCACAACCTAAGATGCAGCTGTTCAGTAGGACCCAAGGTCCAGTGTGGACCAATCAGAGCGCCCATGGGGTGGAGCTAACCACAGCGCTGACAGCCTGTAGAAGATCAGGTTAGCAGCGCTCCAGCCTGCGCTGTACGCTGCACTGAGACTCTGAGATTGGCTGCTGTGCAGCATGCAGAGTCTCAGCTTAATGACAGAAGCGGGCCGTGGCTCCAGGTGGGCCCTCCAGATGATGGGGCCCAGGGCAACAGCCCCTCTGCTTCCCCTCCCAGTAGCCATGCTACTGTTAGTGTGTTTTTATTTCTTTTATACTACCCCATCAATTGCTACATTTTCTTTGATCATACATTTTGTACAACACTATATTGATAATCTTTTAAGGCCTTTAAATGTTTGGATATTGGGAAATGATGTGTAATAGTAATTCAGATGCAGAAATAAAGATGCAAGCTACACCATATCACTGATCAATCACACTGAGGCTAGCTTCACACATCCATGTGAGTGTTACCATCCAGGAAAAATGGACCAATTTTTTTCTCAAGTGAGACATAGGTGTAAAACAGAAGCAAATAAAAAGGCTTCCAATTTCTGCAAATTGGATAAAAATAGGACATTCAAAGAATCTCATAGATCTCACTTTTGGATCTGTAATTGTAACGGTTGTGTGAATACATCAATTCTCCTCTATGGGTCCGAGTGCTGTACAAGAAAGAAATGGACAGTATTTGGACATGTCACATGCTGCTAAACACCTCCCCTATCTCTTTCTCTCCCTATCATTTGAATCTTCCAGACTACTAATCTCATCTTCTTCATTGCTGCAGTTATACAACACATTACTGTTTTATTTGTCCCATTTTTTTGGGCTTTCTCTACCTATCTCTGTTTTTGATCTCTTAGCTCTGATGTCCTCTCAATATCCTATATCACTATTTCTGGCCCAGCAACACAACTCCCCTAGACCTTCACCTTAAGCCCAGGTTCACACAATCAGTATTTGGTCAGTATTCTACATAATTATTTGGCAGCCAAAACAGGGAATGGGTTAAAAATGCAGAAGTGGTGCACGTGTTTCTCTTATACCTTTCCTATGATTGTTCCACGTCTGGTTTTGGCTTCAAATATTGATGTAGAATACTGACCAAATACTGAACATGTGAATGTGACCTAGGAGGACCTTTCAATAAATTTTCATGCTGAAAATCACAAAATCACAGGATATAATAGTGGCTGCATAGCTGAATACAACATTCATACATGGGCAGAAGTACACACCCCCATGGAAAACTATCTAATAACACCCACTTGGACATAACTAACGTCAACTCATTAGGTGCCAAATGCTTTGATTGCCAATATGTCCTCAACAGAAAAA
Source organism: Phyllobates terribilis (assembly GCF_046119375.1). NCBI lineage: Eukaryota > Metazoa > Chordata > Amphibia > Anura > Dendrobatidae > Phyllobates > Phyllobates terribilis. The sequence goes on from NW_027362763.1 coordinate 570,198,948, forward strand.
CAAAAAAAGGTTTTATTCTGCTCTGCAGCCACTATTGCATTATGTGTTCAGTTCAACATGAAAAATTTGGTGAAAGGTCCTCTGATTTGGAGAGATGATTATGTGGAAATTTTTTCACTTCTCTCATTTGAAAAGGGTAAAGAGGAGGAGGAAGAGAAGTCCAAGTGTCATTAGAATCGTTCAGATTTTTGCTAATTGGCTACAGGCCTTCATGATTTTAGCTAGTGTTATTGGCAAAAAAAAAGCACCAGAGAACTGTTCAGGCTTTTTTTTTTGCTACATGGATGCCATAGGTGAAGACCATAGAATTTTGTTGTGGGCAGGCATGCTTGAGACATAATGAACAATTCCTTCAGCAGAAGGTTGTTCCTCATTCGATAAGGTGGAGCCAGAAGAATATAGGTCTATTGTTATGGGTGATGGCTCCAGTTAGAAATAGGCAGCTATTTTAAGGTGGGTCCAGGTCTGCCGGCCAAGTGGGGAACTAAGGATTTGTGAGTCTTTCAGGAAAGTCCTTGCCAGAGATGATGGGTTTGGCTGGCACTTTAACAAGGGGCAAGTGAAATTCAGAGTTAATTGTAAATTCAAGGATTTATGTTCCCACTGCAATGTATCATCGCATAGGACTGCCATTGTTTCAAAAAGTTAAAAGGCAAGTCGTAATGGCCATTCACTTTTGTTGGAGGAGATAGTTGACAAATTCTAAATTTGGCATTGTTGTAGATCTTCCCCATAGTTGTGGCAGTTTTGCTCTGGGGAGAGCAGTTTTGGAACAAGAAAGTTAGGTTTATCTGTGATAATGTAGCCAAGCTGATGGTAATAAAGAGTGTCTTTGTGTTAACGCTTACATTACTGCCTCTCACGTGCCTGGGTTTACAGAACTTAAATGCAAATTCTCTCTCTCATTTCCAGTGGAAGCATTTGCAGCAGTTGGCAATGAATGCCAAGGTCTGGATTGTCCTTCACAGATATTAGAATTAGTCCTTGAGCTGCAGAATTCTTGATTTAGGCTTTTTTGTCAGATGGTACACTTACAGTATAACATTCAGAGTGGCAACAATTGGAGAGTCGGTTAAGGTCTTTGGGTGATGTATCCTCAGATGAGGATTGGGTAGTTGCTTTACTGTTTTGGTTAAGTAGAGGTGCAGTTGAAGGATATTTAGTAACCAAGGTGAATAGGTTAGTTTCTGCACTAGGTTTTGGTGTTAAGTTACAGGGATAGAGGGACTTAACAAAAGATTTCGTCGTGAGTCAGGCCTTTAAAGAATAACCATCATTTTAATTTTTATTCTATAAATCAATAATACACATGAAAATAAGAAACTTTGTAATATATCTTATCAGAGATATTTGCTTCTTTCCCTGCCATTGATCAGTCATTATCAAAATTCTCAATTCTGAGGTAAAATCTGTAGTCAGAGAAGACAGACTTTCTCATTATTGAGATAGGGGATGGCAGTTGCTATGGATACAATTCTGTGTAGATGAAATAAGGGAGGAGCTAGAGACAGAGCTCCATCCTTCTCTTCCCCCTCCTATTTAGGCAGAATCTTATCAGCACCAAATGCCATCTCCTATCTCAGTAATAATAAACATAATACCATGAATGTCATAAATGTCATGTGTCCTGTAATACACAATGCCACTTATTCCATGAGTTTCTGGATTCCACATAGTCGAGTGGTCTTGAACAATTTGTCTCATGTTCATCAACAAACATCCCCAAGGGTAAAATGTAGTTGTGGATCATAATATCTTCTTTAAAAATTATGTGCATTTTAATGCACTTTAAATTAAACGTGTAAATAGTAAATAAGTTCTTCTAATGGTAATTTTGGGGTGCAAATACAGCTGTATTTTATTTTTGGTGAAGACAGCAAACAATCTTCTGACTATACAAATTACTGCAATTTGGTCAGAGAGCAAGCCTTCCCGACACAGGACATCAGGTCACACTGCTAAAAACATACAAAGGGATTTAACTCTGCACACAGCAGTTATGTTTAGGGAGATCATTTTACAGTGTACAATGTAAAGGTTATTTTAGGTAAGTCAGAATGGAACAGTTGGTGAGCTATGCTGTTAGTACGCTTTAGGTTTTTAGGTGAATACAAGTATGAAAACAATGAAAAGGGTATTCCGGTAATACAAAATTATCACCCTTTCAGCTTTCTGCTGCTCTATTTATACTGTATGGGGCTAGAGTAGAAAAGACAGCCCTCAACTCATCTTTTTCCGTCGATCCTATTGAGAATGAATGTAAAGGTGGACAAGCATGTGTACTGCCACTCCAGTCAAAGGTGGGGCAGATGTTCCCTGCTCGAGCAATCTATCTAGAAGTTATTATCAATCCATGGGTGATAACTTCAAATAACTGGAAAATCCATTTAAAGTGAATCTATCATGTCCCAATGAATGCAGAGGTGAGGGAAAGCGAGCAGTGGATGCTGGGCTATGATGTGCGGTGAAATCCCACCCACAGCCCATCAATTAGGGGGGTGCGTCACTGAGTCACGCTCGGCTGCAGCCGGAACCTGACGTGACATCAGCGGATGTCAGAGTCGGCTGCAGCCTGGGGGGTCACGTGATGCCTGGTGAGTGGTCAGCAATAGCGCCGCTCACAGGCAAGAATCACAAAACAAGGTACTTACAAATAATCTTATTTCCGCCTATGAAATCAATGGGGGCATTCTCTATAGTAGTGGACAACTTCTTTAACCCCTTTCCGACTTTGTCAGTAATAGGACGTAGCTGCGCCCTGGGCCTATTGGGCCAGCTACGTACTATTATGTGCCATCTTTAATGCGGTCCCGCGACCGAAGTCATGGCAATCGCATTAAATTTCTGGCGCATCTTACCTCAGGGTAGATGGCGTCGGCATCCCGGGTGGTGTCGCCACCCCCTGCTACCACGATTGCTGTGATTGGCTGTTCAATTCTGAACAGTCAATGACAGCATTTCTCACTATTTCCAGCAATCAGATTGCTTTAAACAGTGATGTGCAGTCTAGGATCGGAGCACTGATCCTAGGCTGTTGCCTTGAAACCCCAGCCCTCTCCTCAACCCGCTCTGGTTGGTGCGATCGCCAATTACCACCCAACAAAATGTCCCACTCATCCCAAACTCACTATTCAGCGGAAGAGGCATACACTTTCCTTGCCTCCGACACTGACAGGGCGAGGATCCCACCTTTCTTTATTTTTATGATTCCTCATCATCGTCCTCCTCTTCCTCCTCTTCTTATTCCTCTTCCTCCTCAGGTGCTGCTGGAACGCCATGCAGTCGCCCTAGGAGAGAAGATGAACCAGCACCCCCCACTACTGACACCGTATGGACCTTGCCCCCTGAAAATTATGAGCCACTGATTCCTGATTTCATGGCAGAATCACAAATCAAGTTTGACACCACCGTCCTCACAAAACTAGACTTGTTCAAAGTCTATTCTCTGAGGATTTTATAAAGCTCATGGTGGGCCAAACTAATTTGTACGCTCATCAATTTTTGGAACAAAACCCCTCTTCATCATTTTCTAACTGGTCTCCTGTAGACGCAGTAGAAATGATGAAGTTTTGGGGCCTGGTCCTTCACATGGGGATCCTGAAGAAGCCAGAAATTCAGCAATACTGGAGTGTGGACGTTTTGTATAACACTCCAGTGTTCCGAATGGTCATGACCCGGAAACGTTTTGAGGCCATCCACAAGTTCTTGCATTACAACGATAATGCAAGGTGTCCTACACGCGATGACCCGAACTTTGTTTGTCTTTTCAAAGTTCGGCCGGTCATCGAGCACTTCAACAACAAGTTTGCTGAAGTGTATGTGCCCCAAAGGGACATCTGCGTGGATGAGTCCTTAATCCATTTTAAGGGGCGGCTTAGATTCTGTCAGTACCTGACCAGTAAGAGGGCCAGGTATGGAATCAAGCTGTATAAACTTTTTGAGAGTACCTCAGGGTACACTCACAAGTTTAGAATTTACGAAGGGAAGGACTCCCGGATTGAACCCCCTGAATGTTCCCCTGTTCTAGGAGTGAGTGGGAAAATTATGTGGGATTTGGTGCTCCCACTGCTGGATAAAGGTTATCACTTTTACGTGGATAACTTTTATACAAGCATCCTGCTCTTCAAGTCCCTCTCTGTGCGAGGTACCGCAGCCTGCGGTACTGTCCGCAAAAATCAGAGAGGCCTCCCGAAGACGCTAATTGGGCAGCTGCTCAGAAGGGGCGAGAGCAGAGCCCAATGTAGTGACCACCTGCTGGTGATCAAGTACAAGGACAAGAGGGATGTCCTTCTCTTCATCACCACACATGGTGATGACAGCATCCTCAGCACTGTACGAGGTTCCACTACACAGGTTGTCAAACCAGACTGTGTAGTTGGGCACAACAAGTACATGGGGGGAGTTGATCTCTCTGATCAAGTCCTCCAGCCGTACAGTGCTTTGAGAAAGGCCAAGGTATGGTATAAGAAGCTGGCCGTCAGGTTGTCATACGTCAGTTGTGTAGTGTTCGTCAGGTTGTCCTACACAACTGACGTATGACACTACATTATAAAGTTCACAAATCGGGTATCAGTTCCTAAAAGGGGGCACTTGCTGGGCATTTCCACTGTTTAGGCACAGAAACATGACATGACGCACGCAGACCATTCCATCAAAGTCTGCATTCCAAAGTGTCACTCATTCCCTTCCGAGCCCTGACATGTGCCAAAACAGTAGTTTTCTCTAACACATGGGGTATCAGCGTACTCAGGAGAAATGGAACAACAGATTTTGAGGTCCACTTTCTCCTGTTACTGTTGTGAAAATATTTTTTTTTTACATTTGTGTGGAAAAAATGTGTTTTTTTTATTTTCACAAGTGAACGTTATAATTTTCTGTGAAGCACCTGGGGGTTCAAGGTGCTCACCACACATCTAGATAAATACAATGGGGGGGGGTCTAGTTTCCAAAATGGGGTCACTTGTGGGGGGTTTAGGCACATCAGGGATCTCCAAACGCAACATTGGGTCCGCTGTCAATTCCAGCGAGTTTTGCATTGACAACATCAAAAGGAGCTCCTTCCCTTCCAAGCCCTGCGGTGAGCCCAAACAATGGCTTTCCCCCACATATGAGGTATCGGCGTGCTCAGGAGAAATTGCACAACAGCTTTTGGGGTCCAATTTCTCCTGTTACCCTCGTGAAAATAAAAAAAATTGGGTCTAAAGTTAAATTTTTGTGAAAAAAGTTAAATGTTCATTTTTTCCTTTCACGTTCTATTAATTGCTGTGAAGCACGTGAAGAGTTAATAAACTTCTTGAATGTGGTTTTGAGCACCTTGAGGGGTGCAGTTCTTAGAATGGTGTCATTTTGGGGTATTTTCTGTCATATAAACCCCTCAAAGTGACTTCAAATGTGATGTGGTCCCTAAAAAAATGGTTTTGTAAATTTTGTTGGAAAAATGAGAAATCGCTGGTCAACTTTTAACCCTTATAGCTCCCTAATACAAAAAAAATTTGGTTCCAAAATTGTGCTTATGTAAAGTAGACATGTGGTAAATGTTATTTATTAACTCTTTTGTGTGACATATCTCTCTGATTTAAGGGCATAAAAATTAAAATTTTGAAAATTGCGAAATTTTCAACATTTTCGCCAAATTTAAGTTTTTTTCACAAATAAGCGCAAGTGATATCAAATAAATGTTACCACTATCATGAAGTACAATATGTCACGAAAAAACAATCTCAGAATCAGGGGGATCCGTTGAGGCGTTCCAGAGTTCTTACCTAATAAAGTGACAGTGGCCAGAATTGTGAAAATTGGCCTGGTCATTAACGTGCAAACGTTAAAGGGGTTAAATGAGTACAATTTTTTTGTATTATTACGCTTTATTTGCATAAGACTGGACAATCCCTTTAATTTTCTGTTAATAAATACTGCTTCAGAAGAGAGCTTAGGTTTTTGTTGATGTGCATAATGGTGCATTGACCCCTGAAAACATGCGACCTGCGCAATGTAGTGTCATAAGGCAAAAGGCAGAAGTATGTGATAATGTGATCACCCATAGAAGGCAGCGTGCTTCAGAACTTAAAGTAATCTTTCGTTGAATGCACATTTGTACCAACTGACACCTGTGTTGACTGTTGCATACATTGATAGAGCCCATTAAACAACCTACCTTTTATCCAAAAGTGTGTCTTAAAAATAATGTTTGCAGCAGTAAATCAGGTACTTGGAGAGAAGAAAGTCTTCTGGCAGGATGTTATGTGGCGCACAAGGCGGCTGTTTGTTTCTTACACCCCACAGAAGCAATAACTTTTCTGTTTTCTATCACATCTGTTGAGATTTTGCTCCTTTGTGAGAACAACCATTATCTAAATGAAACAACTTCTATCCAATTAACCCTTGAACAGTTCATAGAGCCACATGTGCCCTTGTGTGCTCAGCTGCACTGGGCCATCCTGGAGGTACAGTAACTGTTTAATTTTGAAAAAAGCACACGTAAACTTCTAGCTTCTGGTCTGGGTTAAGAAATGGCAATTCTAGCCCAACAGAGATATATTGTGAACATGTTCTTTACAACTAGCTGTAGATCTGTGTTCACTAATATCATTACATAGCAAAAATGAGGTGTCAAACACGGTGTAAGGTTTCATCACATCACCTGACGGCAGATGTTTTTTTCTAGTTTTGTATAGATTTTGAAACTGAATTTACCATGCCCGTACACAATATTTACATGGATGGAAGAACAGATCACCTAAATGCAGTATAAATTAGTCTAGTGATCCTCAAAGACAATTGCAAAAATTCTGGCCAAACATTGCTATGTAGAACTAGCAGACATTGAAGGACTAAGTGACAGACTAGGTATTGAAGTATTTCTGTCTGCATCTGTCAATAAAGTGACATCAGATTTGGTCTCATATTTGGCTGATTGTCCATGACATGCAGCCCTTACTATTCTTGTCATGGACAATAAATTAAATAGGAGTCTCAAGAGGAAGAAGGGAGGAGATTCCCACAAAGCTAGGAAAAGTTATCTAAAGCTCCTAGGCTCAGACTGTAGGTATTTATACATGAAAAAACATTATATACAGTCGTGGCTTAAAGTGTTGACACCCTTGAAATTGTTCCAGAAAATGAAGGATTTATCCCAGAAAATTATTGCAATTACACATATGCAATTACACCCATATGCAAATTGTTATATGGCTAGTTTCGAAGAAAATTTTATATACTTAAATCCTCTATTCGTCAATCATGCGCTGATATGGCGCTGATTCATAGATGATATTTTTTGCATATGGGAGGCCCATTGGACTCCCTCCTTGCCTTTCATGAATTTCTGAATGGGGTAGGGCCGGAATTAAAATTTAGTATCGCATATAGCAACACAAATATTAGTTTCTGGATACTACTGTTATCAAGAAGCTTGCTAATTTATCATTACATTTATATACAAAAAGTACCAATCATAATAGTCTGCTCCATTTTGACAGTTGCCATCCCACTGCAGTCAAAAAAGCCATCCCAAAATCACAGTTTAAACATATAGAGAGGATTGTCTCTGATCCAATGCGGGTCAAACAACGATTTGATGAGAAGGAATTAAAATTCATTGAGAGTGGTTATCCTAAACATATATTGAGAGAGAATAGGACTGGTCAATCTGGATCTAGTTCACGAATAAAGGGTAAATGATTACCATTGGTCCATGAATTCCACCCATTTGCATATAAGATATATAGGCTTATTAGAAAAAATTGGCATATATTATATCAAGGCTACCCTAAGGTCGAGGAATTTCAAAATCCCTTCTTACCTTGCTTTAAAAGATCTAAAAACCTGAAGGACAAAATCGTCAGGGCAGATATCGGTTCGGGCACAAAACAACCATGACAACAATTCTTATCTACACGTAAGAATGGTACTTTTCAATGTCTACAGTGTTTACAGTATAACCACATCATAAAGGGTAACAAGGTACACCATCCACTCAACGGAGAAGGTATCCCGATAAAAGCTTTTTACACATGTGATTCCACCTTTGTGGCTTACAGCATTAAATGCCATGTGGTCTTATGTACATGGGAGAAACAACACAACATGTGCGTGTGTAAGGGGGAAGACCGGGGTGTAAGTACTTTCAGAGCAAAGGATCCGGAACTGCTGGGGCCGTGCCTCTGCTTGCAGGGGGAAGACAGACTGCGAGCACAGGAGTCAGGTGACCGAGAAGCTGGGGGCGAGTCCAGAGTGAGAGCTGGGAGGTCAGGTGACCGAGAGACTGGTGACGTGGGTAGAGAGAGGAAGAGACGAGGACGTTTGCGCGGAAAAGCGGAGCTGGGTCCCTCTGAGGAGAGCAGTGTGAGAGGGTCCAGGCTCCTGGCTCCAGGACTGGGAGCAAGAGCCGAGTGCAGTGGATCGGAGGAGTCAAGCCGTCTAGAGAAGAGACGCAAGGTCGGTGGAGCCGGGCACGTGAGATGCCATGTTATGGACTAGGGGCTCAGCGGGTAAAACCGGAGACCGCCCGCTGCCGCCAGAAGACGGAGCATTGTTTGGGCAGGGACGCCTGAAGAAATCTACACCGGCCCCAGCTGGCAACTGCCTTGTGGAGGAAAAGAGTCAGCTAAGTGTAAAAACTGTCATTTACAACCGGTTCGACTCTGCTATATCTAGTTAAACTGTGAACTGTCAGTTAAAGACTTGTACCTGCTACTTTCCTTGTTTTCCCCCATATTTTCCCCTGATACTCCCTGCATGGAGATTTACCCTGTTATTATAAACTTCCCCTGTTTATTAACCCTGTATTGGCTGCTCTGTGTTTCTGTGTCGCTGCATCTAAAGTACCCGTGCTACATTTGGTGTAGTCGGCAGGATGCAGTCGTTAGACACAGACACTGCAGAGCAGTCCATCCTGGGAGCCCCTAAATCTAGCTTGCCACTGGGGGCCATGCTCAGCAATCTCCCGAAGTTCACCGGGGACAATATTATGCTGTGGGACTGGATTGAGAGAGTTAGGAGCATGTTACGTATGCATCCGATGACCCCAGCTATGCAAGCCGAAATAGCTTTACTGGCCCTGGACGGCGAGGCCCGACAATCCGTGATGTACCGCCCTCCCCATGACCGGGATACTGTAGAAAAAGTGGTGCGGATACTGGAGGAGATGCATGGGGATCCCTCCAATGTAGGAGAGCTGAGGATACGACTGTTTCACCAAGTGCAGCAGGAGGGGGAGACTGTGACGCAGTATGTTAATGCCTTACAGAGGGTGCATGCCTATATCACTAGAAAAGATGACATGGGGAATTTGGGAATGGGCCCCCCTGACGTGATCTTAAGGGACCAGTTTGTGGCAGGCCTCAGGGATGTGCAGCTGAAGCAGACCTTGCGGGAGCAACCCATGAGATTCCCACGGGGAGCGCTGCCCCAGTGCGGGAGAGATACCGGCAGATACTTCCCCAGATGTATAAAGAGGTTAAGGAGATGCTAGCCTATATGTTACAGAATGGTGTGATACGGGAGAGTCAGAGTCCATGGGCAGCCCCGATTGTCCTGGTCCGGAAGAAAGATGGGACCCTGCGGTTCTGTGTGGACTATAGATGACTGAATGCCTGTACAGTATGGGACTCTTATCCACTACCCCGAATCGAAGAGTCCCTGTCGGCCTTAGGGAAGGCAAGATACTTCTCCTCCTTGGATCTGGCCAGTGGGTACTGGCAGGTGCCCGTGGCCGAACATGACCGTGCGAAGACAGGCGTTCATATTACCCATGGGACTGTTCGAGTTCGATTGGATGCCCTTCGGTCTGACTAACGCCCCCGGGACGTTCCAGCATCTGATGGAGAGGTGCCTGGGCGATTTAAACTTCGAGGCGACACTGATTTACCTTGACGATATAATTGTCTATGCCGCCACCTTCGAGGAGCACCTCCAGCGACTGGAGCAAGTACTGAGTTACCTACAGAGTCATGGCCTAAAGGTGAAGCCCCAGAAGTGCCACCTGTTTCGCAAACAGATCGAATATCTCAGTCATACTGCATCCGGTAAAGGAGTCAGGCCCACCAAAGAAAAGGTGGCCGCCATACAGGAGTGGCCTACCCCGAAGACAGTGAAGGATGTTTGGGCCTTCCTGGGACTTGCCGGGTACTACCGAAGATTCGTGAAGAACTTCACCTGCGTAGCCAACCCATTGCTGTTGCTTAAGGGAGTGCCGGCAGGCTTCAAGAATCAGGTGATTCGGTGGGGAAGCAGGCAGCAAGAGGCCTTCCGTGCCCTAAAAATGGCCCTGACCGAGGCCCCAATACTTGCCTATGCGGATTTCTCCCAACCCATCATACTCCACACTAATGTGAGCCTATATGGTCTGGGAGCCGTGTTATCCCAAGTACAGGAGGGGAAAGAGCGCATGATTGCGTATGCCAGCCACTCCCTTCACGACTCGGAGTGGAACCCGGATAATTATAGCTCTTTCAAATTAGAGTTGCTGGCTCTGGTTTGGCCAATGACCGAGAAGTTTGTAGAGTATTTGTCCAGGTCCGAAGTACTGGTGAGAACAGATAACAACCCGCTGGCCCACCTGGAGAATGCGAAATTGGGGGCCCTGGAGCAGCGGTGGGTGGCCCGCATGGCCAGGTGCCGGTATAAGATCACCTACCGGCCTAAGGCAGAGTATACTCACGCCGACGCCCTCTCCAGAGTGACATATGAACGGCCTGATCATGACCGCGATGAAGATATGGAGGCAGATGAGACCCCTAGCTTCCGAAGTTTCGTGGGACCGCTGGCCGCGGCACAGGGACAGATCGGAGAGGCATCGGAAGAACAAGTGCTAGGGCAGCCAAGAGATGACTGGATCCGACTTCAACAGACTGACAGAGAAGTTGCTCAATTACGTCAATGGGTGGCTTTGCGGCAAGTCCCCAGTCGAGAAGAGAGGAGTACCCTGTCCCTGGGAGCACTGAAGATGCTGGGACAATGGGAGAGACTGTGTTTGGGAGACGGGCTGCTGTGCCGACGGGTGCAGCTACTGCGAGAGTTCGGGACCACCTGGCAAGTGGTGATCCCAGAGAAGTTGGTCGGAGTAGTGGTAAGAGATGAGCGTTGTTCTACTCGAACTGTTCGCCAATCTCAAATTCGAGCTGTTTTGGGCGGTGTTCGAGCCGGTCGGCGAACACGAACAATTTGAGAAAAATTCGGCTGTTCGAGGTTATGTTCGATAACTGTTCGTGCACCAAAATCATAACTGGATTTTTTCTCAGTAATGATGAAAATTAATGTTAATACGCAGTTTGAGTGTACAGCGGGACGGGGGGAGGGGCAGGGGATGGATCTCTGCAGGAACAATGAAGATCTCCATTTTTTTTTCTCTTTCCCGCATTTGCAGTGGGGAGGTGCAATCTGTCAGCCTATCAGCAGCGCACACACGGAGCGAAGTGCTTTTTTTCACACAAGCAAGGGCATGTGTGATTGGCAGTGTATGTCACATGTCCTTGCCCTATAAGACCAAGCCATTTTCCCCGTCGCCACCATTTTCTCACTGCTGCAGCTGCGTGTTAGACGGCACCGCTGTTGCTGTGTGCGCTATACCTTGTTAATTTCAAGCCAATTTTCGCACAAATATACAGATAGCTTGGGAGTAGGGAATAGTTGTGATTGCAGTCCTTTTAAGGACTAGGTTACAGCATTTCCTACGACTTTTATCAAGCAGGTCTGTGCTCTTAAATAGATAGATTGTGGGAGTAAAGACTAATTGTAATTGGAGTCCTTTTCAGGACTAAGTTACATCAGTTCCTATCAGTTTTTGCCAGGCAGGTCTGTGCCAGTGCTGTGCAAGTTTGTTTCACAGCATTTGGCTGAATCTAGCAAAGCTAATCCTTTTTGGCCTATTGCAGAGTGTGTTAGTCAGTGGAGTAGCCTATCTGTGTTGCAAGATATACCACCTGTGTATAGAATACCAATTTTTTTACTGCACCTAGTGAAGTAAAATCTTTTGGGCATAGCATCATTCTATTAGTCCATCTATACTGACCTCCATCAGGTTGCAAATTAAAAATAATTTTTTTCTGCATCTAGCTCTGAAAAAATATTTGGGCTTCTAGCAGTGTGTGGGACTTGGTCTATTAGTCCATCTATACTGACCTCCATCAGGTTGCAAATTAAAAATAATTTTTTTCTTCATTTATCTCTGAAAAAATATTTGGGCTTCTAGCAGCGTGTGGGACTTGTTCTATTAGTCCATCTATACTGACCTCCATCAGGTTGCAAATTAAAAATAATTTTTTTCTGCATCTAGCTCTGGAAAAATATTTGGGCTTCTAGCAGTGTGTGGGACTTGGTCTATTAGTCCATCTATACTAACCTCCATCAGGTTGCAAATTAAAAATAATTTTTTTCTGCATCTAGCTCTGAAAAAATATTTGGGCTTCTAGCAGTGTGTGGGACTTGGTCTATTAGTCCATCTATACTGACCTCCATCAGGTTGCAAATTGAATAAAAAAATTTTCTGCATCTAGCTCTGAAAAAATATTTGGGCTTCTAGCGGTGTGTGGGACTTGGTCTATTAGTCCATCTATACTGACCTCCATCAGGTTGCAAATTAAAAATAATTTTTTTCTGCATCTAGCTCTGAAAAAATATTTGGGCTTCTAGCAGTGTGTGGGACTTGGTCTATTAGTCCATCTATACTGACCTCCATCAGGTTGCAAATTAAAAATAATTTTTTTCTTCATTTAGCTCTGAAAAAATATTTGGGCTTCTAGCAGTGTGTGGGACTTGTTCTATTAGTCCTTCTATACTGACCTCCAGCAGGTTGCAAATTGAATATAATTTTTTTCTGCATCTAGCTCTGAAAAAATATTTGGGCTTCTAGAGGTGTGTGGGACTTGGTCTATTAGTCCATCTATACTGACCTCCATCAGGTTGCAAATTAAAAATAATTTTTTTCTGCATCTAGCTCTGAAAAAATATTTGGGCTTCTAGCAGTGTGTGGGACTTGGTCTATTAGTCCATCTATACTGACCTCCATCAGGTTGCAAATTAAAAATAATTTTTTTCTTCATTTATCTCTGAAAAAATATTTGGGCTTCTAGCAGCGTGTGGGACTTGTTCTATTAATCCATTTATACTGACTTCCATCAGGTTGCAAATTAAAAATAATTTTTTTCTGCATCTAGCTCTGAAAAAATATTTGGGCTTCTAGCAGTGTGTGGGACTTGGTCTATTAGTCCATCTATACTGACCTCCATCAGGTTGCAAATTAAAAATAATTTTTTTCTTCATTTATCTCTGAAAAAATATTTGGGCTTCTAGCAGCGTGTGGGACTTGTTCTATTAGTCCATCTATACTGACCTCCATCAGGTTGCAAATTAAAAATAATTCTTTTCTGCATCTAGCTCTGAAAAAATATTTGGGCTTCTAGCAGTGTGTGGGACTTGGTCTATTAGTCCATCTATACTGACCTCCATCAGGTTGCAAATTAAAAATAATTTTTTTCTTCATTTAGCTCTGAAAAAATATTTGGGCTTCTAGCAGTGTGTGGGACTTGGTCTATTAGTCCATCTATACTGACCTCCATCAGGTTGCAAATTGAATAAAAAAAATTTCTGCATCTAGCTCTGAAAAAATATTTGGGCTTCTAGCGGTGTGTGGGACTTGGTCTATTAGTCCATCTATACTGACCTCCATCAGGTTGCAAATTAAAAATAATTTTTTTCTGCATCTAACCCAGCCAATAGTTTTGGCCTAATACCACAGTTTGGCCACTCAGCTCTGCTCGGTTACCATCCATTGTTTTTTTGTGCAAACAACTCCAGAGTTGTGAATTAGTTAACCACCAAAATGAGTGGAAAAAGGCCTGCTGCTGGTGGAAAGGGGAATAGGCGTGTTGGGAAAGGGAAAAAAGTTTGTGTCCGTGGGGCAGGTGCAGAAGAAAGACCATCTTCCAGCCAAACTAAAATGTCTACTTCTTTTAGCGGACAATGTGATAAGATCCCTTTCTTACAGCCACGCCAATCGCTACAAATTCCAGATGAGGCACAAAAACAGCAGGTGCTTCAACGGATATCAAGTGCTCCTTTAAGTGGGCTCTCCTCCACATCAACTTCAACATCACAAATACTCCAGTCCTCAAAGGTGTCACCCAAATCGCACTTGCTTCCTCACAGCTCCCAAATCTCCAGCTGCCCGTCTGAGTATGAGGTAGAACAGATGGTTGAGTCTGCAGAGCTGTTTACTCATACTATAGCCTGGGAATCAGAGGTCGACTCCAGCGCTTCTGTGAATCCAGACGAGGAAATGATCTGCACTGATGCCCAGAATCTTTATGAGTCGGATCCAGGACCAGACGCAGAAGGTTCTGACCATAATGTAGACCCTCATTCCCAAACTGTAACTCCTGTTGGTGGAGACAATGAGGAAGACGATGATAAGACTCAAATACCTGATTGGAGCGACAACTTTAGTTTTTTGTCAGGGCAGGAACAGGTTGGCTCTGAGGACGACGGGTGTGATAACGCACAGGGTGATGATGATGAGGTCGGAGATCCCACTTACTGTCAACCCACAGTCAGCCAAGAGATGAGGTCAGCAGAGGAGGTGGAGGAAGATGCTAGTGACGACGAGGTCAGGTTGCGCCTTCCTGGACAGAGACGTAGTACTGGAAGCACGTCAACAACTGCATCCTCAAACACAACTCTGCCTCTCACCACAAGTCGTGGTGGCTCTTCAGGTCGCATGGGTGCTAAGCCTTGCATAGCCTGGGCATTTTTTCAGATCGATAAAGATGACCCAACTCGTGTTATCTGTAACATTTGTCAGCAAAAGCTAAGTAGAGGCCAAAAAATACATAGTTTGAGTACTTCATGCATGAACCGGCACATGGACATGAAGCATAAGTTGCAGTGGGAAGCTCAGTGTGCTACAATGCGGCCTAGCCGGCCGGGCCAACCACCGTCTGCCATATCTTGTGCATCCGCGGCCTCTTCATCCTCTGTGACTGGGGGGACAGCAGTCACACCTGTTTTGGGGCGCAGACCTGCCACCTCTTTACCCGCAACAGCCAGCGTGATTGGCAGGTCATCATTTTCTTTGGAGGTGGTAACACCAGCTGGTCTTGAGCGCTGTCCGACATCGATAGCACCACCTTTGGATCAAGGCAACCTAACATGTCCGCCTGCATCTTCCTCACAGACCGGCAGTTTGCCGGGGACACCCTTATCAACCCCGTCTAAGCACAATAGCCAGCCCTCGGTCCCTCAGATGTGGACAAGTAAAAGACCATTTCCTCCTAGCCATGAGAAAGCTAAGAGGTTGAATTTCACCATCTGCAAGCTCTTGGCTACAGAAATGCTGCCTTTCCGCCTGGTGGACACAGAGGATTTTCGAGACCTTATGTCCGTCGCAGTGCCCCAGTACCAGATGCCCAGTCGGCACTACTTCTCAAAGAATGGTGTGCCTGCGCTCCACCAGCATGTCGCACACAACATCACCGCTTCTTTGAGAAACTCTGTGTGTGACAGGGTGCATTTCACCACAGACACTTGGACGAGTAGGCATGGACAGGGGCGTTACATGTCGCTGACTGGGCACTGGGTAACTATGGTGACAGCAGGACAAGGGGCTGCTGTCCAAGTCTTGCCGTCCCCACGAGTTGTGCGTCAATCCTCTTTATGTCAAAGTTCCTCCACTGCTTCTGCCTCCTCAACCTCCTCTCGGTCTTCCACCTGCACCCAAAGCCTGTCTGGTCATGCCACAAGCTTTCTAACTGCGCAGAAGGGATCCTGCACACCTCCTTACTATGCTGGCAGTAGGGCTCAACGTCATCAGGCGGTTTTTACATTGAAATGTCTGGGAAATGTGAGTCACACAGCTGAGGAGTTGTGGTCAGCTCTGGAGAACCAATTTCATGAATGGTTGTCTCCACTGGACCTGAAACCAGGGAAGGCCGTGTGCGACAATGCTGCAAACCTGGGTGCGGCCCTTCGCCGGGGCAATGTCACACACGTGCCTTGTATGGCTCACGTGTTGAACCTGGTTGTCCAGCAATTTTTAGCCCACTATCCCAGACTAGATGGCCTTCTGCAGAGGGCACGGTCGCTGTGTGCTCACTTCCGCCGTTCGCATCCCGCAGCTCAGCGACTTACATCTCTACAGAAGTCGTTGGGCCTGCCACTTCACCGGCTAAAATGCGATGTGCCTACCCGGTGGAATTCAACTCTGCACATGTTGCAGCGACTGTGGCAGCACCGACAAGCCCTGGTGCAATACGTTCTGACGTATAGCCTGGGCCAACGAGATTCAGAGGTGGGGCAAATCACGCTGGAGGAGTGGTCTCAGATCAGGGACCTATGCACCCTTCTGCACAGTTTTGAAATGGCGACGAAGATGTTTAGTGCTGACGATGCCATTATCAGCATGACTATTCCGGTGATTTACATGCTGGAGCACATGTTAAACAGAATTCGGAGTCAGGTGGTGGCACAAGCGGAGGTGGAGGAAGTAGAGGAGGAGGAGTTGTATGCGGAAGGGCTAACATCTGCAAGGTCCAGACGGTCGGCAGCACCAAGGCGGCAGGCATGTGAGGGTGGGGGAGATGATTTTACCAGGGTGCATGGTAGCAGCCAAACTAGTGAGGAAGGTGCAGGAGCCCAGGAAGAAGTGGAGGACGAACTGATGGAAGACTCATCAGATGAGGGAGACCTTGATCACATTTCTGTTGTGCGAGGTTGGGGGGAGAGGACAGAGGAAGGAAGCATGATTGTTACCTCGCCACCAACACAACAGGGACTTGGTGCTCCTGGATGCGCAACACACATGAGTGCCTTCTTGCTGCACTACCTGCAACATGACCCTCGAATTGTGAGAATTAGAAATAATCCTGACTACTGGGTTGCCACACTGTTAGATCCCCGGTACAAAAGTAAATTTGCAGAAATTATTCCTGCCATAGAAAGGGATGCACGCATGCAGGAGTATCAGCAGAGACTGTTGCAGAATCTTACATGTGCTTTTCCACAAAATACCAGTGGTGCACGTAGTGAATCTCACAGTTCCAACTTGCCAACCGTGGGACCGTCAAGTGTTCAGCACTCAAACCGTAACAGAACCACAGTATCTGCTGGTAACATCAATTTTGCGGAATCATTTCACCACTTTTTTAGCCCATCCTTTGCAAGGCCACAGGAGACAAGAAGTCTGACACATAGTCAACGCCTAGAGACGATGGTACAGGAGTATCTCCAAGTAAACATTGAAGCCACGACTGTGTCACTGGACCCTTGCTCTTTTTGGGCTTCCAATCTGGATAAATGGCCGGAGCTAGCCACTTACGCCTTGGAGATCTTGTCATGCCCCGCAGCCAGCGTTCTGTCTGAACGTGTGTTCAGCGCTGCTGGTGGTGTGCTGACAGATAAGCGCACGCGGCTCTCCACTGATAATGTAGACAGACTCACGTTCATAAAGATGAACAAATCATGGATCCGAAACGACTTTTCTACCCCTGTGTCATCCTGGGGAGAGTAAAAGCTTGATGATTGGTTAAAATCACCCTACCAACCGTTTTAAGCTTTCAAATTACTAATCATGTTTATCTGTATCTTGACTGGAAAATAATTTGGGCTTTGCAGCAGTGTGCAGCACTGATCCTATTAGGCCATCTATAATAAGCTTCACCAGATTTAAAATTAAAAATAATTTTTAGCTGCATCTAGCCCGGAAAATAATTTTGGGGCTCCGAGATGCGCAAGACACATAAGTGCCTTCTTGCTGCACTACCTGCAGCATGACCCTCATATTGTCAGAATTCGAAGTAATCATGACTACTGGGTTGCCACACTCTTAGATCCCCCAAACTTTTCGATCAACCTTTTCATTTTAATAAAGACCAAAAAAATGGTCATTTTTGAAATTATAAGCATTAGCAGGTTGTTAGAAACTGAAATCAAACAGTTTTCAACTCAAAACTTTATTCTAGGTGATGTTACATTTTCACATAGGACCCCTTGTTCGAAAGGAGCTTCTGAACTCTCTCGTCCATTGAATTTGTCAGGTTTTGGATGGTTTCTGCTTCAATTGTTTTGCATGAGGACAGAATACCCTCCCAGAGCTGTTGCTTAGATGTGAACTGCCTCCCGCCATCATAGACACTCCTTTTAATGATGCTCCAAAGGTTCTGAATGGGGTAGAGGTCAGGGGAGCATGGGGGTCACACCATAAGTTTGTCCCCTTTTATGCCCATATCAGCCAGAGATGCAGATGTTTTATGTGCAGCATGAGATGGTGCATTATCATGCAGAAAAATGATCTTGCTGTGAAATACACGGTTCTTCTTCTTGAACCATGGCAGGAAGTGCTGTTTGAGAAAATCCACATACATTATGGAGTTCATCTTTAGCGCCTTCAGGGATCCTAAAGGGGCCGACAATCTCTCTCCCCATGATTCCAGCCCAAAACATTACTCCACCTCCTCCTTGTTGGCGCTGTAGCCGTGTTTGCGTGGGGTGTCCATCAACCAGCCATCCTCCACTCCATTCATCTGGACCATCGAGCGCTGCACGGCACTCATCCGTGAACAAAACAGTTTTGAAATCAGTCTTCATGTAATGTTTGGCCCACTGGAGCCGTTTCTGCTTGTGTGAAGTGGATAGAGGAGGTCGACAGGATGGCGTATGCACAGCTGCAAACCTCTGAAGGACCCTGCATCTTGTTGTTCGGGGGACGTTGGAGGCACAAGCAGCTTCAAAAACTTGTCTGCTGCTATGACAAGGCTTTTTTGCCGCTGCTCTTTCAACCTGACGTAATTGCCTGTAGGAAAGAGTCCTCAATTTGCCCTTATCAGCACGCACACGTGTGTACTGTGAATCAGCTACATACTTCTTGATTGCCAAGACACTTCATCCTGATCATCGCACAATGTTGATTGTAGTCATGCCTTGACCTAAACACTCCACAATTTGTTGCTTCTCAGCAGCCGACACATCCTTTTTCTTTCCCATTTTGGCAGAAAATGTAGGCTGCTTAATAATGTGAGAGAGCCTTCTTAAGTAGTCTTGCCTTTCATTGGACACACCTGCCAAACTAATTAGCACAGGTGTCTGCAATTGCTTACAGTGATATAAAGAGCCCTGACACACATCACCATCAATGAGTTTAACTGACAAACAAACAAATTCTTCCCTTATCACTCCTAAACACTTTTTGCATAATAATTTGGAACGCGGTGTACATGTGCTTTTCCACAAAACACCAGTGGTTCACGTAGTGAATCTTACAGTTCTAACTTGCCAACCGTGGTCTGTATGGAATTGTTCAATAAAGGGCCCAAAATTAAGATAACATAGATGGGAGAGGTCTCTATGAATAGGAATTCCTAAGTATTTGATACCCTGTGAGGGCCAGGCAAAGGGAAAGTTGGACTGGATGGAATCCTATATGGATTTAGGGAGGGAGACATCGAGGGCCTCAGACTTCGCTGCATTGATTTTAAAATTTTACCATGTAACAAAGTGATCTATTTCAGCCATAACAGCAGGGATTGATATATGTGATTGAGTGATATATACTAGGACATCATCAGCAAATAGAGAGCACTTGTACTCGGTGCCTCCCACCTCAATCCACCTAATATTGGGGTTATGGCGAATTGATGAGAGCAGGTGCTCCGTCACTAGGATGTATAAGAGAGGGGACAGAGGACATCCCTGCCTTGTCCCATTGGTGATTGTGAAAGGTGATGAAAATGTTCTGACGCACCCCCTGGGCCTTGGGACACCCGGAGCCGGACCCTTTTTGGTGGATGCTGGTGGTTGTAGTCTTCGTGGCGGCGATCCGGTTCCGTGGCTCAGGGCGGTCAAACCAGTGGCGGAACTATTTATGTGGTTTTGATGTTTAAATGTCCGACTACGCCACCCGTGGATTGCGGTCAGAGTGAACCGCCGCTACAGGGCAGACCGCTAAGGCTGGTGTTGTGGGTGCAGCAGAGCGTAGCATAACTCCCCACGGGAGGAGTATAGCCTCAGGGCAGTGTATGCGGAGGATGGGGGTGATGGTGCAGGGCAGCAGCAGTAACGACACGGAGTCAGTGATGCAGTTCAGGGCCTTTACTCACAGTTCTTATTATCCAGACCACGTCTGCAGGTAACGGCTGCCCACGTCGTACTGTGCTCACCAGGTGAGGGGCTCAGACAACTCCCAGATAACTTTGGAGCGCTTCACAGGACCCCCTTTGTGTGTCCTTTGTCTGGCCTTTCTTACCAACACTTCTGTCCGGCTGCCTCGGGCCTCCTCTTGGTAAACTTGGCGCCAGTTTCCCTGACCCTATGTGGTGCCTTCCTAGCGGGTGGAGCAAGGGGCTGCGCCACATAAAATGTCAGAGCCTCCGGTTTCTAGCTGAGGGTCGTTTCCTGCCTCCACTAGTTCGGGGACCGGTCTCCCCCTTTGGCCTGACCCCTCCACGCAGGTGGATTCGGGCGTGCGGTGGCGACTCGCCTGTCCGCACCCCTGGGATCCCTTCATTCCTCGTTCCTGGAGCCTTCTCCGCTCCTCTTCCTTCCTTCTCCCTCTTGCAGGCCTGGGCCTCTGTTACTAGGCCCGCCTCCGGAGCAGAGCTCATGCAGAGCCCCTGCTCCCTGCCACTTCTGCTCAGACTTCTCTGCACTGAACTAAGATGGTGCCCACCTTTTATACTCCCTTCTCAATGCACCCAGGAACTGCTTCCTCCCTGCTCCTGCACTGCAGGGTTCCCCTTCCTCAGTGTTCCCTCCCCCCACTCCAGCCAGGGACAGGGACTGTCGTGCCCATCTCAGGGGCATATTGGTCGCCCTGCCCCACGGCAATGTGGTGTAATGCATGCAGGTGTCGGGTCCTGATCCACACTCCATCCTTATCTGAGAGTGAGATATCACACCTCTGGGTGAGGTGCAATACGTCTGTAGCAACCGAGCCCTCGGTGCTACAGTTCCATTTATCTTCAGCCTAGGTGACGTATTGTGATACAGGGCCGTGATTTTGGCTATAAAAGGGTCCCCTAGACCCCTACCCCAAGCTTTTTAAGAGAATCATATATGGCGTGCCAGGAGACTCTATGGAATGCTTTCTCAGCATCCAACGAGAGTATCTACTTACAAATTTTTAACTGCATCTAGCCCAGGAAATACTTTGTGCCTAGTAGCAGTGTCTGCTAGTCAGCGGATTATCCCGGCTGTTAAGCAAGCTACACCACCTGTAGTTTGGACACTTAATTTTTTCAAAGGAAATGCTTCGGGACCAAGGGATACTCAGTGAAGAGCATCAGGAGGCACCCCAAGGCATAGGGGCTGGGACTGGCACTAGGATGCCTTGCGGTGGACAGCCGAGCTCGATCCTTATAAAAGCTTTTTAACTGCAGCAGCTTTAGTGGACGCTACTGGAGCTGGAATTACGCGGCTGCTGGCATGAGACTTGCCCTCCAATAGATCCTTGTAAATGGATTTAAAGTGTATTCATTCAAATTAGAGGGACAATTTAAATTTAAAAGCTTAGAGCTGCCTCCACCACAGGGGGGCTCTCTCGACCCACCAGCGGACAGGCACCAGTATTGGGAGAGGGGGGCTGGCCGTCAGGGTTCACCGCGGCTCTGGCACAAACCCGGCGACACGGAGGTGGCACGGGCAGGAGCGGACTGGCCGTCTCGGCTTCTCACTTTTTGGATTTTAGAAGGGCATGACATGCCTATATCTGTGTCTCCCCCTCCTTTTACTCCTCCACCTCTTTTCTTTTCGCATGACTATATGTACTTGTCACTTTTCCATGTGTTAGTTGTGTCTTCTGAGCAGTTTGTCAGCTTTTGGACACCTTTGAAGGTGTTTTCTATGTGTTTCTATGTGTTTTTGTTTGCCTGCCATTGGTTTTAACGGTGTTCGAAGGTGTTCGACGAACAGTTCGACGAACAGTTCGGCGAACACACGGGTGTTCGACGAACCGAACCGAACTCGAACACTACGGGGGTGGCTCAACACTAGTAGTGGCTAAGGAGGCTCATGAACGAGGGGCTCACTTCGGATCAAAGAAGACGTTTCAGTGGTTGCAGAGGCTGGTGTATCATCCCCGACTGCGAGCAACAATAGAAGACACTTGTCGAAGATGTTGGAGCTATGAGCTGGTTAAGCCCCCGGAGCAGCGGGTCCCCATACAAACTATTGTGACTTCTGCCCCCTTGGAGGTGCTGATGATCGACTATTTGACTGTTGGACCGGCGCATCTCGGGTATGAACATTGCCTGGTAATGACAGACCACTTCACAAAGGTTGTGGAAGTGACCCCGACCAGAGACTAGACCGCCGAGTCCGCTGCACAGGCCAACTGCCGAGACTGCATTCGGGTATATGGCTGCCCAAAGATAATTCATTCCGATCAAGGCGCCTGCTTCCAAGGCTGGGTGATGGAAGAGCTGCACCGGTTGTACAAGATTGAGAAGTCACGGACTACTCCTTACCACCCTCAAGGAAATGGGGCCTGTGAACGCTTTAATCAGACACTGATCCAAATGCTCCGCACGTTAGAGGAAGATCGGAAGGTACGGTGGCCTGAGTTTGTGGCCGAGCTGGTGTGGGTCTACAACAACCAAGTGAATAGTACGACGGGGTTCACTCCGTATACCTTGCTGTTCGAGCGAAAGGGGCGAGAGATTACTGAGTTAGAGCTGGACCCCGAGGAGGACTACCCACGGACGGGGGTGTCTTCCTGGGTCCGGGAACATCGACATCGACTGCAGACCCTCCGACGGTTGGTACAACAAAAGTTTCAGGAGCTCAAACATCATGAAACATTGCCTCTTCGAGGGGCAGCTCTGAGGCCCGGGGAGCGGGTGTTGGTTCGGGACAGACAGCCCCGGGGCAAATTGAGTATGCGGTGGGAACGGACCGCGCACTGAGTGAAGCGCAGGATTGGCGCTGAAGGAACTGTGTATGAAGTTCAACCCGAGGGGGCTGAAGGAGCCCCTACCAGAGTGGTTCATTGTAGTATGCTGCGACCCTGTCTGTCTAAAGATGATGACGATGGAGAAGAATCACCTGCTTCTAGAGAGGGTCCTGTCACAGTTGCCCCAAGCCACGATGTGGACGAAGA
Organism: Phyllobates terribilis; assembly: GCF_046119375.1. Lineage (NCBI taxonomy): Eukaryota > Metazoa > Chordata > Amphibia > Anura > Dendrobatidae > Phyllobates > Phyllobates terribilis. The sequence continues at coordinate 570,222,028 of NW_027362763.1, forward strand.
AAAGTTGTTGATTCTACCTCCGAGCCCCAGCACTCGATTACCTGCAGTCCCCAGTGCAGGCGGAGAGGGAACACCATTGATTGAAGCCACAGGGCAGACGGAGATTGGAAATCCGAGTGACCCTGCACCCCCCATCGGTCAGACTGAGTTACGCCAGTCAGAACGGACAACAGCAGGAGTGCCTCCTCACCGTTACGAACAAGATCAATTCATATGGTACCGTATCGTCCAGGAAGTCCAAGAATGTGAACGTTTGATGAAGGAACTCTCGCCCATGGAATGGCGAGTTAAAGGAGAGAGGGAGTGTAAGGGGGAAGACCGGGGTGTAAGTACTTTCAGAGCAAGGGATCCGGAACTGCCGGGGCCGTGCCTCTGGGGCAGGAGGAAGACAGACTGCGAGCACAGGAGTCAGGTGACTGGGAAGCTGGGGGCAAGTCCAGAGTGAGAGCTGGGAGGTCAGGTGACCGAGAGACTGGTGAGGTGACGTGGATAGAGAGAGGAAGAGACGAGTACGTTTGCGCGGGAAAGCGGAGCTGGGTCCTGCTGAGCAGAGCAGTGTGAGAGGGTGCAAGAGCAAGTGCTGTGGACCGGAGGAGTCAAGCCGACTAGAGAAGAGACGCAGGGTCGGTGGAGCCGGGCACGTGAGGTGCCGTGTTATGGACTAGGGGCTCAGCGGGTAAAACCGGAGACCGCCCGCTGCCGCCAAAAGACGGAGCATTGTTTGGGGGGGGACGCCTCAAGAAATCAACACCGGCCCCAGCTGGCAACTGCCTTGTGGAGGAAAAGAGTCAGCTAAGTGTAAAAACTGTCGTTTACAGTTCGACTCTGCTATATCTAGTTAAACTGTGAACTGTCAGTTAAAGACTTGTACCTGCTACTTTCCTTGTTTTCCCCCATATTTTCCCCTGATACTCCCTGTGTCGAGATTTACCCTTTTATTATAAACTTCCCTTGTTTATTAACCCTGTATTGGCTGCTCTGTGTTTCTGTGTCGCTGCATCTAAAGTACCCGTGCTACACGTGATCGTATTTCACAGCATAAATCAAATATTTGCTGAAAAAAGGTGGCCTTACCATTGCCCTATCATTTTGTTGAAGCAAACAATTCTGTGGCCCATCCATTCAAGTGTTGGAATAGGTTTTACCCCTCAGACGAGTGGTTGGATTGTATCCAGCTATTAAAACAACGTGAAGCATTTTGGATTCACCGTTTACAAACTTTACATCCTGTAGGTCTTAACAGGGATTATGATGTTTCCAGCTATATCTGATGACTTTCTATAATATTTTACCCTTTTCCCCCCTTTTTTTCAGAACCGCTAAAATGTTGATGGGCACATCTTAGAATGGTATGTTTCTACCCTCCAATTTTCTTCTTTGTTTCCCCCCCTTCCTCCTCTTGACTTCTTTACCATATTGACAATAAGGACACTGCAATTCTATAGTGTCGTTATTGTGTAGTCATATTTATATACAGGATAGCACTTCTTTCATCAGCATTGGTATGCCATCTTGAGGATATTTATATACTCAGTAAAATATACATCCAGAACAGAATAGATTTCCTAGGAAAAGTTTCCTAACTTGCTACTTAGCAGTGCACACTAGCTAGAGATACACAGTGTGGCCTAACCTACCGATGACATTGCAAGGGGGGCAGTACTGATGACATCACATGCCGGAGTTCCACACTGACAACCGGAAGTATATAAGGAGGGCGCACATGGGACACAGTGAGCGCTACATCCCCAGCACATTTTGCCTTTCAGAAGCGCCGCACATATAGTTATTATACATACCTGCAATCCGGTAAGTACTTCTAGCATACGTACTTCATCACCATCCCTATTGTTAATCAATTCTTTTTTAGTCTTTTCTTCCAGTCCCTTTTCAAACTCTTATGTTTTCCTCCCGCTCTCCTTTTGTTTTCTTTGTATAATCCCTTCATTATTTTGACAAGTCATCTCATTTTTCCTCTTAAAATTTTCTTCTTCTTCTTTTTATCTATGGCTCAATCACTGTTGGTGACTCCCCCTGAATGATTTGTTGTATCGGCGAGATGTGCATATATACGCAGATATATATGAGATATTGAGATTGAATTTGTTATACTGCGATTAATTTTGAATGAATTAAAGTAAATTCCCACATTAATTTGACATTATGTAATAATGCTTTATATTAAGGCATTAAAGTATATCTAGTTATTTCGATGATATAATAAGATGTCATTTTCGAATAAAAAATCTTTCTATATTGGATGTATAATACTTTATTGATATACAATATATATTATGATCATAATAATATTATGTGGTGTTTTGGTTTTTGTAATACTGATTTCCTTGTTTATTTAATTTATGTCATAGCGTTTTAAAAAGGCCGCTTGCACAGAGCCGAAACGTTACACCTATTTTTGGATTGCTTTATGAAATAAATAAGTATATTATGAATACTCTATTTTGAGTGCCGAGCATCTATATACACATGTTTTGTTATATACATGTTTATTTCCTTTGTGTGTATTGGAACAACACAAAAAAAACTGACGAAAAAAAGGCAAATTGGACATAATTTCACACAAACCCCCCAAAAATGGGCTGGACAAAATTGTTGGCACCTTTCCAAAAATGTAGGTAATCAACTTTGTTTCAAGCATGTCATGCTCATTCAAACTCACCTGTGGCAAGTAAGAGGTCTGGGAAATATGAAAATGACATCTGAAACTAGATAAAAAGGGGAGAAGTTGACTCAATCTTTGCATTGTGTGTCTGTGTGTGCCACACTAAGCATGGAAACAGAAAGAGTAGAAGAGAACTGTCCGAGGACTTGAAAACCAGAAATGTTGAAAAATATCAACAAGATCAAGGTTACAAGTCCATCTCCAGAGATCTTGATGTTCCTTTGTCCACGGAGTGCAACATAATCAAGAAGTTTACAACTTATAGCACTGTAGCTAATCTCCCTGGATGTGGACAGCAGAGAAAAATTGATGAAAAGTTGAAACGCAGGTTAGTCATGATGGTGGATAAGCAGCACCAATCAAGTACCAAAGAAATTCAAACTGTCCTGCTGGCTCAGGATGAATCAATGTCAGTGTGAACTATCCGTCAACATTTGAATGAAGTGAAATGTGGCAAGAGACCCAGGAGGACCCCACTGCTGACACATAAAAAAAGCTAGACTGCAGTTTTACTAAAATCTATGTGAGAAAGCCAAAATCCTTCTGGGAAAGTGTCTTGTGGACAGATGAGACCAAGATAGAGCTTTTTGGTAAAGCACGTCAATCTACTGTTTACTGAAAACGGATTGAGGCATACAAAGAAGAGAACACAGTACCTACAGTCAGCGTCGGACTGGTGTGCCTTGGGCCCACCAGAGAAAATCATTCCTGGGGCCCATTATGTAGCTACATAGAAATAATACAAGACCACCGATTGTGTGGTAAAACATGCTGATATTGTGGTGTAACATTGTGGCGCCCAGCTGCGCTTGGTACCACAGATCCTAGAGGGGTGCATTAATGGAATCCTCCACAAGAGGCCCCCATAAGCATTCACACACCTCCACCTTCCACCTCAGACTACCAGAGGGAGCCCGTTAGGGATATAAATAGGGAAGGTGGAGCTAGGCAGTCTAGTCTGGAGTCTAGCAGTCAGTCTGGAGTGCACAGAGAGTGAAGAGCTGTGTGTGCGGAGAAGCACGCGGGTATCTGTGTGAGGGAAGCTAGGCCTCCAGCGGTCCTGAAGCCCAGTCTAGACTCAGGAGCTCAAGTAAGTGAGCCCAAGTTTTGCCGATGCCTGTAAGAGCGGTGAAGAGCGGCAAGCTGCCGTTAGTGTGAGTAGCCTAGTGAGGGCCCGAGCGCAGCCGAAGGCGAGTGGAAAGTGAATAGCAGTGGGGGCAGAGGAGCTTACCCAGCTCACCTCGAAACTTATACCGGACACCGGGTCCGAGCTTACCGGGATCTCTATGACCCAGTAAGGCATAACCAGAATCCCTGGAGAACTACAGGTCCCAGGATCACCAGAGAGCTGATATGTACCAGAGCCAGGAGACACAAAGGCCCCGTAAGCTGGGAGCGTGCACTCCAAGAGAAGGCCCTACCACAACGTCAGCCGGTGCAGGACAGAGATAAAGTTAGGCTTAGCTCCAGGCAGGTCAGAAACTTACTAAGCAGAGGCAAGAATAAGGAGGCCCTACACCCGCTCATTGGGGAGGATCCTGATATGCACCCTTCACCCTACAGTGCTCCGGGATGTGCCTGAATTACCACCAGTAAAAGGTACTGAAGTGACTGTCCCTGTTCTTGCCCTGACCCGGCTGGGTCTCGCCTGTCCTGCATCCCCCTCTTCATACACTGCCCTGAGGCCTAGCTCCACCTGTGGGGAGCTATACCATCAAGTTGCCTTATCACCAGCCTCAGCGGACTGCCGCAGCGCTGGTGATTCTCACCAGAAACCACAGGTGGCGTCACGAACTTCCATAAAATTAGCAAACCAAACCACCCTTTTTTAAAAGAGAGGCCCAGAGTACAGGCCCGGGAGCCAACCACCCCGACATCCCCAAGGTCAGGCAAAAGGCCCGGGTACCGAGTCGTCCCCATCCCCCTGGGCGAGTCAACATAAAAACACAAACCAATTTATCAAAAATGGTGTAATTTGAGCCAAATCTTGTGTTCTTGACGCGCCCCCTGGGCCTGTGCTGCTGCTGCTGTGCAGGGGCAATACCCGGAGCCGGATCGCTGGGGGTTGTAGTTCTCCGTGGCGGTGACCCGGTCCGTGCCCAGGGTGGTCAAACCAGTGGCAGTCTATTTGTATTGTAATAAGTGTCCGACTACGCCACCCGTGGATTGCGGTCAGTGGGGACCGCCGCTGCGCTGCAGACCGCTGAGGCTGATGTTGTTTGCGCAGCCGAGTATGGGATGACTCCCCACGGGAGAAGTATTGCCTCAGGGCAGCTAATGTGGAAGATGATGGGAGTGATGGTCTGAGGGTCCCAGTGCTAATGGTGCAGGAGCGGCAAGGTATCACAGAGACGTGAGGTGCAGTTCAGGGTCTTTACTGATGGTACAAGGCAGACCCTCCCGGGAGTACTGGCTAGTATAAGGGGCCTGGTCAGTCTGCGAGCAAGCAGGAGTTCCCCTGGCCAGGTGGAGTTGTAGGCCTCCCCGTTAATCTGCACTCTTCCTGGCTACCTTGCTGTCAGCGGTTACAAGTAGCCCACGTCCCTGAGTATACCGTGTGGTGCTCACCCGTATGGCTGGTGACTTGGGGCCTTCTGTTAGCCTCCGCTCCTGGATGGTGGCGCTGGTCCCTTCTCTGTGACTGAGCCTCCGGGCTTCTATGGCCAGAGGACCTGGAATCGCCTGCCGGCTGGTTTCTGCTGCTGGGTGTATATCAGTCCCCACAGCCTCGGACTCCTGTAATAAATACAAGGTATAACAATAATACAATAACATATTCACAAGAAACTTTAGTCTGTAGAGGTCACGGCGTTTCCGTGACCAGGTGTCCATATCACCCAAGGTGAAGTTTATGAAACAAAGGGGGTGTCCATGTCACCCAACAAGGCGAAGTCTTGGCACAGAATAGGGGACCTGTCCAAAGCAAACCCCTTGCATTGTCCTTGGGCGTGGCTGCAAGGGTAGACTAACTACTTTGGGCCGCAAGGAGGCCACGCCAGACAGGTTTTCTCTTCCGCGGCCGTCTTCGCAAGAGGCACCAAGGTGCAACTATCTACAACACTGTTCCGGTTATCCAGTGTCCATAACCTGTTAGTCCAAATAAATCACTAGGGTAACTGAGAAACATAATTAGTAACAGGCAACAAACATAAACCATAAACATTTTTCAATAAACAGTCAACTTTACAGTGCATTGGTTTAGATTCTCCAGTGAGCGGGCATCTGACCTCTAGTGACTCTAGTGGACCTACGGAGCTCACTAACTGGTTCTGCACTACAGGGTGTAGGAGGTGTTATGGGCAAGCTGGGCAGCTTTCTGCGCACTCTTTGGCTCACTAGGGGCACAGCAGGCTCACTACTAGCAGAGGGTTGATCCTCCTGTACTGCTGGTGTGGACTCTTCTGCCTCTTGGGCCGGCTGCTCTTCCAGCTCTACCGGTTCCTCTGTAGGCACTTGCGGGGCTGGCTGGAGAAAGGTGAGGACGGGTACCACGACAGCGCCGTTTACTTGTGTCCAAGACCGGGGGAAGTCTCCGAGTACGGTACTGATCATTTCTTCCCTTTCCTCTGCGGGTTGAGGGTTTTCTTGATCTTCTTCAGGGCTTTGCAGCTGCTCGGGACACTTCTTCAGGTGGTCTCTGGAGACAATGGCTGTGGTTTCTCCTCCATCCTTACTGATTACGCAGATTTTGGGGTTCTCATGGCTTGATGGCAGTACGGTGTACAGTTCCTTCTCCCACTGGTCGTCCAACTTGTGGAGCCGCCTCTTCCTCTTCAAGACCTGCTCTCCAGGTACCAGGGGAACAGCGGGAGCATACTGGTTATAAGCCTTCTCTTGCCTTTCTCTAGCTTGAGACAGACTTCGCTCGACGCTTTCCTGTACTTTCCGATACTGCTGCTGCCGTTCTGTATCCCAGTCTGCCTCTGGCGAGGTGTCCTCAGGCGTCAGGACTCCCATATCCAGGTCAATAGGCAGCTTACCAGGTCTTGCTCTCATTAGGTAAGCCGGGGTACAGTTGGTGGAACCTACAGGGATGTGGTTATACAGATCCACCAGATCGGGCAGTTTCTCAGGCCACAGACTGCGTTCTTCCAGGGGCAATGTTTTTAGCAGATCTATCACCACCTGGTTCATCTTCTCGCAGAGTCCATTGGTTTGAGGGTGATAGGGCATTGTTCTTATCTTCTTGCAGCCATACAGGTTGCAGAACTCCTGGAAGACCTCCGCTTCAAAGGCTGGTCCTTGGTCTGTCAACACTTGGTCCGGGTACCCGTGTGGACGGCAGAAGTGCTGCTGGAAGGCTCTAGCTGCTGTTTGAGCCGTTAAGTCCTTGACCGGGACCACCACCAGGAACCGGGAGTAATGATCTACGATTGTGAGGGCGTAGACATACCCAGATCTGCTTGGAGCCAGTTTCACATGGTCCAGGGCTACCAGTTCCAGTGGCTGTCTGGTGATGATGGGCTGCAAGGGAGTCTTCTGGCTGGCACGGTCCTTTCTTCTCAGGTGGCACGGGCCACAGTCTCTGCACCACCTCTCGATGGCTCCTCTCATGCCTACCCAGTAGAACCGTTCACGCAACAAGAACTCCAGCTTCTTCCATCCGAAATGCCCTGCTCCGTTGTGGTATGCCTCCAGAACCATAGCCGCGTCTCATCTTGGGACCACTACCTGCCAGGTCAACTCATGCGTTCGAGAGTTAACCATTCTCCGGCACAGCTTCTCCCTGTAGAGGAACAGCTTACTTTTCTCCTTCCACAGTTGCTTGGTCTCCTCTGGAGCATCTGGGTCAAGACGGGCATCGGCCTGGGTCAGCATTTCCTTCACCAAATGGACTGCGGGATCACTGTCTTGCGTCTCCGCCCAGTTGTAGTGGGGCAAGGGATTGAACGTCACGGAGCGCCTGTCCTTCACACGGTGGGAATACAGGGTAATCCCATGACGGTGGAACGCAGGGAGCTCAACTTCTTCCAGATCTTCTGGATCTTCCCCTACGTCCGGTAAGTTCGGCATTCTAGACAGGGCATCCGCGTTGGCATTTGATCGTCCTGCCCGGTATTTGATGGTGAATTCAAAGTTGGACAGGCGGGCCATCCATCTCTGTTCCAGGGCACCGAGCCTTGCAGTGTCCAGGTGTGTCAACGGGTTGTTATCCGTGTACACGGTGAATTTGGAGGAGGCAAGGTAATGCTTGAAACGTTCGGTCACTGCCCACACTACTGCCAGGAACTCCAGCTTGAATGAGCTATAATTCTCAGGGTTCCTCTCCGTGGGCCGTAGCTTTTGGCTGGCGTAAGCGATTACCCGTTCTTTCCCTTGCTGGATCTGGGACAGTACGGCTCCTAGCCCGATGTTGCTTGCGTCCGTGTGGAGGATAAAGGGCTGGCTGTAGTCTGGATATGCCAGGATTTCATCCCCCGTGAGGGCCATCTTCAGCTGGCAGAAGGACTCCTCTTCCAGCTTTTCCCACCTGAAGGGCGGCTTCTGGTTTTTGGCTTTCCGAGATTGACCTATCAGGAGGTCCAGCATAGGGGCTGCCATTTTGGTGAAACCGGGAATGAATCTTCGGTAGTAGCCTACCAACCCGAGGAACTGCCGCACTTCCTTTATGCTGGAGGGTCTTGGCCAGTCCTTAATCACAGTGATCTTATCAGGGTCGGGAGCCACTCCGTCAGCACTCACCACGTGTCCCAGGTACTGCACCTTTGGTTTCAGGAGGTGACACTTGGAGGGTTTCACCTTTAGGCCGTAATTCGCCAGAGCTTCGAACACTTCTGCCAGGTGTTTCAGGTGGTCCTCGTAGGTCTTGGAATAGACGATGACGTCGTCCAGGTATAACAGGACCGTCTCGAAGTTGCGGTGTCCTAGACAGCATTCCATCAACAGTTGGAAGGTTCCTGGTGCGTTGCAGAGCCCGAACGGCATACAGTTAAATTCGCTGAGACCCATCGGGGTGGTGAATGCGGTCTTCTCCCGGTCCGCCTCTGCTACAGGAACCTGCCAGTACCCGCTAGTGAGATCCAAAGTAGAGAAGAAGTTAGCAGATTTTAATGCAGCTAAGGACTCTTCTATCCTTGGTAACGGGTACGCATCTTTGTGTGTGATACGGTTGACCTTCCTGTAGTCTACACACATTCTCATGGTGTTGTCTTTCTTTTTCACTAAGACTAGTGGAGCTGCCCAGGGGCTACAGCTGTCCCTGATTACCCCAGCCTCCTTCATGTCTCTAAGCATCCCCTTGGCGTGTTGGTAGTGTGCCGGGGGTACGGGTCGGTATCTCTCCTTTATGGGAGGATGGTCTCCCGTGGGGATGTGGTGTTCTACCCCCTTTACTCGCCCGAAGTCTAGCGGGTGTTTATTAAACACTCTCTCGTACTCTCGAACCACCCGATAGACTCCCTGTTTCTGGTGTGAGGGAGTGGAGTCAGTACCCAAATGCAGTTGCTGACACCAGTCCTCCATTGGTTTCTTAGAGCCGTTACCTTCCTCTGGTTGAGATGGAGGCAAGGGTTCCACGGCCTGTACAGAGTTCTGGTTGATAGTGAACAATTTGGCTAGCGTGGCATACCGAGGCAGGTGTACTTCTCTCTCCCCAATATTTATGATGCGAACGGGCACCCTCCCATGGCGTACATCGACCACCCCCCGTGCTGTCAAAATGGTGGGCCTACTGTCTGAGTAGACGGGTTCTACCATTGCTTGGTAGTCTCTACCTCTTAGACCAATAGCTGCCCGGCACCAAATCATCATCTCACTTTTTGGGGGCATGGCAATAGGGAACGGGTCACACATTCTCACGCTACCTATCTCACCACCAGATAGTTCCACCTGTTGCCGCTTCATCAGTGCCCGGATCTCTTTTTGGAGCACACGCTGCTGGCCGGAACTGGCGTTCTTGGCAACCTGCTGTAAAATGAGAATCACCTCTGCAAGACAATTTTCAATCACATTAGTTCCCAAGGTTATTCTAGGGTGACTCTCATGACGGTCTATGTCCACTATAATCAGTCCTTGTGCCGCCAGTTCGACTTTACCGATCTTAATGGTCACCTCTTTGAATCCCACCTGCGGCACGGGCTGACCATTGCTGGCGATGATACTCAGGTCGTCATCTGGGTAGCGGGTTATGTCCGAGTCATTCCAGTACTGTTTAAAGAGCACGTACGGGATGGTGGTCACCTGTGACCCAGTGTCTAGTAGGGCACTCATAGGAATGCCATCCAGTACCACAGGCAAGATTGGACGTCCCCCTACGTATTTATCACGCCAGTTTGATGGGCCTGATGGTCTTATGCCTGGGGGTTGGCCCTCTACCCCAGGTTGTGCCCGTTTAAATGACAGTACCTTGCCACATGTCCGGGTTGATTGCAGCGGCGGCAGATGGGTCGTCCGTCCTCGTTGTATCTGTCGCTGGGTCTTCCTCTGGCCGGTGGGGTCCTCCTCAGTCGGCGCCACAGGACGTCCTCCGGTCCGGATGCCAGCTGGATCTTTCTTGGAGAAGAGACCTGTAAAGACTGCACAGTTCTGGTTAGCGCGGCAATGCTCTTAGTCAGCTCTTGGACCTGATGGTGCAGGTCTGTAGCCGGGTCACTGTTTAAAGCCTGCGCATCAGCTCCCACAGGCCCTGCAGACAAGGGCGCCGTCTCCTGCTGGTAAGTGATAGCAGGGCGCCTGTGGGTCACAGCGCCACCTGGTGCCGGTTCTCGGAGCACCCGGATGGCTCTGTCCTTGAACTGTGCAAAGTCCAGGTCAGGGTCCTGTAAGGCCATTGCCCGCAACTGGGTTCGGTGGGCATTGCACAGTAGACCCTCAATAAATTGTTCAGTCAACAGCTTATCTTCATTTCCCACGCTGTCAGGGTCTGCCTGCTTAATGGCTCACAGGGCCTCTTGTAGGTTTAGAGCATAGTCTCTTATACTCTCATGTGCCCGTTGTTTACACCCGTAAAATCTGAGCTTTATTTCGGCTGAGGTGCGGGTATCAAATGTGTCTTTCAGCCGGGCTAGTATTTCTCTGACAGTCCTCTTCCTCCCAGGTGGCCAGGACTTTACCTCCCTTTGGGCTGCCCCGATTAATTGGGCCACCAGGATGCTCACTTTTTGCTCTTCTGTGAGGGGGTACACCTGGAAGAGGCTATCCAGTCTTTCTCTAAAGTCATTTAGAGTATGTGACTCCCCTGAGTACTGGGGTAGACAGGTTGCCCCCGGGATATAGGGCATGGTGAATGGCATGACTGCTGCAGCGGTTGCGCTGGCGGTGGCTGTGGCAGTGGAGCTCCCCTCGGTATCCGGCATCCTCCTCCCCCCTAGTGGACCGTGGCCTACCTTGCGATGTTCTTCTTCCGTAGGCCGCAGCTCCGCAGTCGATCGTCGGGGTTGAGGACCTGGCGTCGTGCTCCGATGACGTCAGCGTCACTCTTCCTCCCTTCCAGGACCTTGCGCAGCGTCAGAGCATGGGGCGGAGCGTGGGGCGGAGCTTCGGATCTCGCGCGCTTTCGGCGTCCATGCCCCTCTTCTTCCCGTGCGGCGTCCCGAAGATGGCGTCCGAAGGCGGGAAGCAGCTGCGGATGGCGGGAAGAAGGCAGAAGACGGCGGGAAACGGTCCAAGATGGCGCCTGATGGCGGGAATCGGCTCCGGATGGCGGGAAACGACTCCGGACGGCGGGAAACTTCACCACAGGTAAGTATAAAAGTCTCTTTTTCAGGCACGCAGTACCCGGTGGTTGCGGGCACGAAATCCTGCCGACTATGCCAAAGTTGACGCGCCCCCTGGGCCTGTGCTGCTGCTGCTGTGCAGGGGGAATACCCGGAGCCGGATCGCTGGGGGTTGTAGTTCTCCGTGGCGGTGACCCGGTCCGTGCCCAGGGTGGTCAAACCAGTGGCAGTCTATTTGTATTGTAATAAGTGTCCGACTACGCTACCCGTGGATTGCGGTCAGTGGGGACCACCGCTGCGCTACAGACCGCTGAGGCTGATGTTGTTTGCGCAGCCGAGTATGGGATGACTCCCCACGGGAGAAGTATTGCCTCAGGGCAGCTAATGTGGAAGATGATGGGAGTGATGGTCTGAGGGTCCCAGTGCTAATGGTGCAGGAGCGGCAAGGTATCACAGAGACGTGAGGTGCAGTTCAGGGTCTTTACTGATGGTACAAGGCAGACCCTCCCGGGAGTACTGGCTAGTATAAGGGGCCTGGTCAGTCTGCGAGCAAGCAGGAGTTCCCCTGGCCAGGTGGAGTTGTAGGCCTCCCCGTTAATCTGCACTCTTCCTGGCTACCTTGCTGTCAGCGGTTACAAGTAGCCCACGTCCCTGAGTATACCGTGTGGTGCTCACCCGTATGGCTGGTGACTTGGGGCCTTCTGTTAGCCTCCGCTCCTGGATGGCGGCGCTGGTCCCTTCTCTGTGACTGAGCCTCCGGGCTTCTATGGCCAGAGGACCTGGAATCCCCTGCCGGCTGGTTTCTGCTGCTGGGTGTATATCAGTCCCCACAGCCTCGGACTCCTGTGTCCGGCTTTAGTATCTTCGTCCAGGGCGAACTCTGCTCAGCTCCAGCCCCTGGACTTCTGCTACTGCTCCTACAGAGCTCCTGATCTCACTTTCCCTCTCCAGACTCTGACTCTGTCTGCAGCTTCACTCACTAATCCCGACCCAGACTCAGTTTATAAGGGCAGATTCCTCCCCTTCCAGGTCTGGGTGGGCAGTGTTGCATGTTTAGGGCTCCTGACCAGAGAAACCCCCCACTTGCTCTCAGACATAATATCTCTATTACTGTGGCAACCAGACCCCTGGGGTGTCACATACTTACTTCAACTCCATTATTCCATATTTATCATAATTCGCCCCTAATGATAAATTTGGTGCAAATTATTTAAGCACAACATTTTATGCATGGTAGCACACTTCATGATGTTAAAAAAAAAGAGCTGACGTCCAGTGAATCAATTCAAAATATTAATCCCTTAGCACAGATGAACGTACAGTACCAGTATGTCCACAGCAGGATCCGCATGTGTGGAATTGGCTCAGGAGTGGAACCCACCTCACATGTAACATACAGCGGGCATGTGCCTGTATGGTTACCATGCAACTGAGTGCCCCCATCTTGATACTCCTGTGAAATCCAGCATTAGACTGGATTCATATGAGATCATTATTTCCACTATATACTGTTACTGTTATATTGAAACATACAAAATAAGCAGAGACATAATGATCGCGGTCATGGAGGGTGCAACTGCAATCAGGCCGGTGCTGGAGCGTGGCCTGCCGACACCAATTTCACCTGGCTGTGCGTCCTCTGACACACATTCTGCTGAATTGTTTTGTGATGCAGAGACCTGCCGGCTCCCTGCACTGCAATACACACTGCCGGCCAATCAGAGGCTGGCAGCAAATGTCGGCTTGCCAATGATGGGTTGCACATGGCAGTGACGTCATGTGCTGCCCTTAGCGACCCGCAGAAGTCAGCTCCCGGCTGGGGGAACATTATAACAGGATGGCGGACATTATATCAGGATGGAGGACATTATACTAAGATGGCGGACATTTTATCAGGATGGCGGACATTATACCAGGATGGAGGACATTATACCAGGATGGCGGACATTATACCAGGATGGAGGACATTATACCAGCATGGAGGACATTATATCAGGATGGTGGACATCATACCAGGATGGAGGACATTATATCAGGATGGCAGACATTATCCCAGGATGGCGGACATTATCCCAGGATGGCGGACATTATATCATGATGGCGGACATTGTACCAGGATGGGGGATATTATACCAGGATGGGGGACATTATATGAGGATGTGGACATTATATCAGGATGTGGACATTATATCAGGATGACTGACATTATACCAGGATGGATGACATTATATCAGAATGGGGGATAATATACCAGGCTGGGGACATTATATTAGGATGGGAACAATATACCAGACTTGAAGATAATATACCAGAATAGGTGACATTACACCAGGATGTCGGACATTATACCAGAAGGGGGACATGGTTATAGCATGGGGCCCAGGATGGGGAACATTATACCAAAATGGGGACATTATATCGATCAGGGGTGATACAGGAGGGGCTCAGTCAGGGCTAATTACTGTTACTCAGCACAGCATGGTTCATTACCTGAGCTGTACGGTCAGCTCGGGGAAGAGGCCACAAACAGAGCTAACACTGATTGGTTGTGCTGCTGCCAATCACTGTTAGACTTTCCAACAGCAGCACTGCTCTCCTTGCTTGTTCGAGGTGCGGTATCGCAGTGACAAGGATTCAGCATTATTGATCAGCATTCTGTCAGTACAAGAAGTGAGCTGCTATCTGCACTGCAGCAGGAGAGTTTCAGTGACCCATTCACTCTGCTGGGATGTCTAATGCTGGGAGGAGCGGTGAATAGTAATCAGTAGCACTAACACGTGTGAGCTGCCGTGCTTGTATATATATATATATATATATATATATATATATATATATATATAGTATATATATATATATGTATGTGTGTGTGTCCCTATAGTTAGATTTCATAGTTTTGGATGATTACCATTGTCCCTTCATTGTCTGCGCCATTGCATCCAAATAACCTGTTCACAAAATCAAAGTATGTCATTGGATTGGAAGGGGTTAAACAGGCAGTTTGGATGATATCACAAAGCACATAAACATCATAGACATCATATGACATCACAATTGGTATAGAATGTACAAAGTGCAACACCTGAGCCATCTTGTTTCATTAGAGCCTGACAGCTTGAAGGGAACAAGTCCAGTTAGGGAACTCTTCACTTACATAATTACTCATACATTGTATAGATGGGGGGTTAGTAGAGGGATTCAGAACTGCATCATTATCCTGAAAATGTCAGCAAATGGCGCTGGATCATGTGTCCTGTGCTGTGATTGTTATAATGATTCTATGATTTAAAAAAATGTTATTGTCCAGATTCCAAGGAAAATCTGCACATTTCTGTGCTTTAGCAAAGGCAGAGTGAGCCCGGCCCAACAGGGGTTACCAATCTGGACAACCCCTTCCCTAAATGAGGACTTGCTGGACAATCAACTGATCATCTGTCAGAGGTCTTGGAGACCCTCAGCAATCGGCTGGTTTTGCCCTCTATGACACCCATGTGCTGTAATAAAAGCATATAGAAAGGGGTGGGCCAGTTGAGACCACTCTATTTGGTTCCATTTTTGGGTAGTTTTGCCATTAATGTCAAAACATAGCATTTTCATAGCGTGAATTTAATTGCAGACTGCTACAGTTCTCCATTGTCAGCTCTCTTGGTCCTGTTGGATGAGGGATGACCTGGAACTGACGGTTTATCGTGATCAGGAATTGCAGTATGGCGTCCTGTGTTTTCCTTTAGTTCATAGAACAGTAGCTGATACGGATTAGAATAAAAGGGTGGAAATGTTTAGGTTATAACGTGCGTCATGACTCAATTAAAATGAGACTGGTGGTTATTTGCAGCCTGTGATTTTGTTTTATTAACTCAACTCTTCCTCGATGATGGAACCTTGATACATAACACAGCAGTGGCAATTATTATGATATCACAGGGGATATGACATCACAGGGAACATGACATCATAGATATCACATGACATCACCTTTGGTACAGAATGTATACAGTTCTAATCCTGAACCATCTTGTGTCCCAGAGGCAGCAGCTTGAGGAAGACAAGTCCAGGTAGCTCTTCACTGAACACTAAGGCTCCATTCACACATTGTGTAGCTGTGGGATGTTTGTGGTGAAGTTTAGAATTGCACCATTTACCCCTAAAAAATCTCAGCAAACATCTCTGAGTGACGTGTTCTCTCTTGTGTATCAGGATGATTCCTTAAATAGGAGCTATCATTTAATCGTCTTTTTTGTAATGATAGGTGTTATGTCTCAGCTAATGCAGATGAGCACGGACAGATGACGGTGGCGCAGCAGGATGGCCGAGCAGAAACAACAGAGAACGGAGAACGTAGTAGCTTGACCAGACGACAAGAACTGGAACCACAGGATATCATGAGCAGAAGCATCAGCAACTAGCGTAATGGAGTTACAGACTCTGATCAGACATTGATCAGAGTGGCATCAGTTTTTCTCGAACGTGAAGATGAGAAATTCTGTATGCTCTCAGGGGCAGCATGTATATTGTATATTAGATTGTAAGCTCATAGGACAGGGTGTACATTATTCCGCATGCCCTCAGGAGCAGCCTGTGTATTATATATTAGATTGTAAGCTCCTAGGACAGGGTGTGCATTATTCTGTATGCTCTCAGGAGCAGCCTGTATATTATATATTAGATTGTAAGCTCCTAGGACAGGGCGTACATTATTCTGCATGCCCTCAGAAGCAGCCTGTATATTATATATTAGATTGTAAGCTCCTAGGACAGGGTGTACATTATTCTGTATGCTCTCAGGAGCAGTCTGTATATTGTATATTAGATTGTAAACTCCTAGGACAGGGTGTACATTATTCTGTATGCTCTCAGGAGCAGTCTGTACATTGTATATTAGATTGTAAGCTCCTAGGACAGGGTGTACATTATTCTGTATGCCCTCAGGAGTAGCCTGTATATTGTATATTAGATTGTAAGCTACTAGGACAGGGTGTGCATAATTCTGTATGCCCTCAGGAGCAGCCTGTATATTGTATATTAGATTGTAAGCTCCTAGGACAGCGTGTACATTATTCTGTATGCCCTCAGGAGCAGCCTGTATATTGTATATTAGATTGTAAGCTCCTAGTACAGAGTGTACATTATTCTGCATGCCCTCAGGAGTAGCCTGCATATTATATATTAGATTGTAAGCTCCTAGGACAGGGTGTACATTATTCTGCATGCCCTCAGGAGTAGCCTGTATATTGTATATTAGATTGTAAGCTCCTAGGACAGGGTGTGCATAATTCTGTATGCCCTCAGGAGCAGCCTGTATATTGTATATTAGATTGTAAGCTCCTAGGACAGGGTGTACATTATTCTGTATGCTCTCAGGAGCAGCCTGTATATTGTATATTAGATTGTAAGCTCCTAGGACAGAGTGTGCATTATTCTGCATGCCCTCAGGAGCAGCATGTATATTATATATTAGATTGTAAGCTCCTAGGACAGGGTGTACATTATTCTGTATGCCCTCAGGAGTAGTGTTGAGCCACCCCCGTAGTGTTCGAGTTCGGTTCGGTTCGTCGAACACCCGTGTGTTCGCCGAACTGTTCGTCGAACTGTTTATCGAACACCTTCGAACACCTTCGAACACCGTTAAAACCAATGGCAGGCAAACAAAAACACATAGAAACACATAGAAAACACCTTCAAAGGTGTCCAAAAGCTGACAAACTGCTCAGAAGACATAACTAACACATGGAAAAGTGACAAGTACATATAGTCATGCGAAAATAAAAGAGGTGGAGGAGTAAAAGGAGGGGGAGACACAGATATAGGCATGTCATGCCCTTCTAAAATCCAAAAAGTGAGAAGCCGACACGGCCAGTCCGCTCCTGCCCGTGCCACCTCCGTGTCGCCGGGTTTGTGCCAGAGCCGCGGTGAACCCTGACGGCCAGCCCCCCTCTCCCAATACTGGTGCCTGTCCGCTGGTGGGTCGAGCGAGCCCCCCTGTGGTGGAGGCAGCTCTAAGCTTTTTAATTTAAATTGTCTCTCTAATTTGAATGAATACACTTTAAATCCATTTACAAGGATCTATTGGAGGGCAAGTCTCATGCCAGCAGCCGCGGTAATTCCAGCTCCAGTAGCGTCCACTAAAGCTGCTGCAGTTAAAAAGCTTTTATAAGGATCGAGCTCGGCTGTCCACCGCAAGGCATCCTACTGCCAGTCCCAGCCCCTATGCCTTGGGGTGCCTCCTGATGCTCTTCACTAAGTATCCCATGGTCCCGAAGCATTTCCTTTGAAAAAATTAAGTGTCTAAACTACAGGTGGTGCAGCTTGCTTAACAGCCGGGATAATCCGCTCACTAGCAGACACTGCTACTAGGCACAAAGTATTTCCTGGGCTAGATGCAGTTAAAAATTTGTAAGTAGATACTCTCGTTGGATGCTGAGAAAGCATTCCATAGAGTCTCCTGGCACGCCATATATGATTCTCTTAAAAAGCTTGGGGTAGGGGTCTAGGGGACCCTTTTATAGCCAAAATCACGGCCCTGTATCGCAATACGTCACCTAGGCTGAAGATAAATGGAACTGTAGCACCCTGAGGGCTCGGTTGCTACAGACGTATTGCACCTCACCCAGAGGTGTGATATCTCACTCTCAGGTAAGGATGGAGTGTGGATCAGGACCCGACACCTGCATGCATTACACCACATTGCCGTGGGGCAGGGCGACCAATATGCCCCTGAGATGGGCACGACAGTCCCTGTCCCTGGCTGGAGTGGGGGGAGGGAACACTGAGGAAGGGGAACCCTGTAGTGCAGGAGCAGGGAGGAAGCAGTTCCTGGGTGCATTGAGAAGGGAGTATAAAAGGTGGGCACCATCTTAGTTCAGTGCAGAGAAGTCTGAGCAGAAGTGGCAGGGAGCAGGTGCTCTGCATGAGCTCTGCTCCGGAGGCGGGCCTAGTAACAGAGGCCCAGGCCTGGAAGAGGGAGAAGGAAGGAAGAGGAGCGGAGAAGGCTCCAGGAACGACGAATGAAGGGATCCCAGGGGTGCGGACGGGCGAGTCGCCACCGCACTCCCGAATCCACCTGCGTGGAGGGGTCAGGCCAAAGGGGGAGACCGGTCCCCGAACTAGTGGAGGCAGGAAACGACCCTCAGCTAGAAACCGGAGGCTCTGACATTTTATGTGGCGCAGCCCCTCGCTACACCCGCTAGGAAGGCACCACATAGGGTCAGGGAAACTGGCGCCAAGTTTACCAAGAGGAGGCCCGAGGCAGCCGGACAGAAGTGTTGGTAAGAAAGGCCAGACAAAGGACACACAAAGGGGGTCCTGTGAAGTGCTCCAAAGTTATCTGGGAGTTGTCTGAGCCCCTCACCTGGTGAGCACAGTACGACGTGGGCAGCCGTTACCTGCAGGCGTGGTCTGGATAATAAGAACTGTGAGTAAAGGCCCTGAACTGCATCACTGACTCCGTGTCGTTACTGCTGCTGCCCTGCACCATCACCCCCATCCTCCGCATACACTGCCCTGAGGCTATACTCCTCCCGTGGGGAGTTATGCTGCGCTCTGCTGCACCCACAACACCAGCCTCAGTGGTCTGCCCTGTAGCGGCAGTTCACTCTGACCGCAATCCACGGGTGGCGTAGTCGGACATTTAAACATGAAAACCACATAAATAGTTCCGCCACTGGTTTGACCGCCCTGAGCCACGGAACTGGGTCGCCGCCACGAAGACTACAACCACCAGCATCCACCAAAAAGGGTCCGGCTCCGGGTGTCCCAAGGCCCAGGGGGTGCGTCAGAACATTTTCATCACCTTTCACAATCATCAATGGGACAAGGCAGTGATGTCCTCTGTCCCCTCTCTTATACATCCTAGTGACGGAGCACCTGCTCTCATCAATTCGCCATAACCCCAATATTAGGTGGATTGAGGTGGGAGGCACCGAGTACAAGTGCTCTCTATTTGCTGATGATGTCCTAGTATATATCACTCAATCACATATATCCATCCATGCTGTTATGGCTGAAATAGATCACTTTGTTACATGGTAAAATTTTAAAATCAATGCAGCGAAGTCTGAGGCCCTCGATGTCTCCCTCCCCAAATCCATATAGGATTCCATCCAGTCCAACTTTCCCTTTGCCTGGCCCTCACAGGGTATCAAATACTTAGGAATTCCTATTCATAGAGACCTCTCCCATCTATGTTATCTTAATTTTGGGCCCTTTATTGAACAACTCCATACAGACCACGGTTGGCAAGTTAGAACTGTAAGATTCACTACGTGAACCACTGGTGTTTTGTGGAAAAGCACATGTACACTGCGTTCCAAATTATTATACAAAAAGTGTTTAGGAGTGATAAGGGAAGAATTTGTTTGTTTGTCAGTTAAACTCATTGATGGTGATGTGTGTCAGGGCTCTTTATATCACTGTAAGCAATTGCAGACACCTGTGCTAATTAGTTTGGCAGGTGTGTCCAATGAAAGGCAAGACTACTTAAGAAGGCTCTCTCACATTATTAAGCAGCCTACATTTTCTGCCAAAATGGGAAAGAAAAAGGATGTGTCGGCTGCTGAGAAGCAACAAATTGTGGAGTGTTTAGGTCAAGGCATGACTACAATCAACATTGTGCGATGATCAGGATGAAGTGTCTTGGCAATCAAGAAGTATGTAGCTGATTCACAGTACACACGTGTGCGTGCTGATAAGGGCAAATTGAGGACTCTTTCCTACAGGCAATTACGTCAGGTTGAAAGAGCAGCGGCAAAAAAGCCTTGTCATAGCAGCAGACAAGTTTTTGAAGCTGCTTGTGCCTCCAACGTCCCCCGAACAACAAGATGCAGGGTCCTTCAGAGGTTTGCAGCTGTGCATGCGCCATCCTGTCGACCTCCTCTATCCACTTCACACAAGCAGAAACGGCTCCAGTGGGCCAAACATTACATGAAGACTGATTTCAAAACTGTTTTGTTCACGGATGAGTGCCGTGCAGCGCTCGATGGTCCAGATGGATGGAGTGGAGGATGGCTGGTTGATGGACACCCCACGCAAACACGGCTACAGCGCCAACAAGGAGGAGGTGGAGTAATGTTTTGGGCTGGAATCATGGGGAGAGAGATTGTCGGCCCCTTTAGGATCCCTGAAGGCGCTAAAGATGAACTCCATAATGTATGTGGATTTTCTCAAACAGCACTTCCTGCCATGGTTCAAGAAGAAGAACCGTGTATTTCACAGCAAGATCATTTTTCTGCATGATAATGCACCATCTCATGCTGCACATAAAACATCTGCATCTCTGGCTGATATGGGCATAAAAGGGGACAAACTTATGGTGTGACCCCCATGCTCCCCTGACCTCTACCCCATTCAGAACCTTTGGAGCATCATTAAAAGGAGTGTCTATGATGGCGGGAGGCAGTTCACATCTAAGCAACAGCTCTGGGAGGGTATTCTGTCCTCATGTAAAACAATTTAAGCAGAAACCATCCAAAACCTGACAAATTCAATGGACGAGAGAGTTCAGAAGCTCCTTTCGAACAAGGGGTCCTATGTGAAAATGTAACATCACCTAGAATAAAGTTTTGAGTTGAAAACTGTTTGATTTCAGTTTCTAACAACCTGCTAATGCTTATAATTTCAAAAATGACCATTTTTTTGGTCTTTATTAAAATGAAAAGGTTGATCGAAAAGTTTGGGGGATCTAAGAGTGTGGCAACCCAGTAGTCATGATTACTTCGAATTCTGACAATATGAGGGTCATGCTGCAGGTAGTGCAGCAAGAAGGCACTTATGTGTGTTGCGCATCCAGGAGCACCAAGTCCCTGTTGTGTTGGTGGCGAGGTAACAATCATGCTTCCTTCCTCTGTCCTCTCCCCCCAACCTCGCACAACAGAAATGTGATCAAGGTCTCCCTCATCTGATGAGTCTTCCATCAGTTCGTCCTCCACTTCTTCCTGGGCTCCTGCACCTTCCTCACTAGTTTGGCTGCTACCATGCGCCCTGGTAAAACCATCTCCCCCACCCTCACATGCCTGCCGCCTTGGTGCTGCCGACCGTCTGGACCTTGCAGATGTTAGCCCTTCCGCATACAACTCCTCCTCCTCTACTTCCTCCACCTCCTCTTGTGCCACCACCTGACTCCGAATTCTGTTTAACATGTGCTCCAGCATGTAAATCACCGGAATAGTCATGCTGATAATGGCATCGTCAGCACTAAACATCTTCGTCGCCATTTCAAAACTGTGCAGAAGGGTGCATAGGTCCCTGATCTGAGACCACTCCTCCAGCGTGATTTGCCCCACCTCTGAATCTCGTTGGCCCAGGCTATACGTCAGAACGTATTGCACCAGGGCTTGTCGGTGCTGCCACAGTCGCTGCAACATGTGCAGAGTTGAATTCCACCGGGTAGGCACATCGCATTTTAGCCGGTGAAGTGGCAGGCCCAACGACTTCTGTAGAGATGTAAGTCGCTGAGCTGCGGGATGCGAACGGCGGAAGTGAGCACACAGCGACCGTGCCCTCTGCAGAAGGCCATCTAGTCTGGGATAGTGGGCTAAAAATTGCTGGACAACCAGGTTCAACACGTGAGCCATACAAGGCACGTGTGTGACATTGCCCCGGCGAAGGGCCGCACCCAGGTTTGCAGCATTGTCGCACACGGCCTTCCCTGGTTTCAGGTCCAGTGGAGACAACCATTCATGAAATTGGTTCTCCAGAGCTGACCACAACTCCTCAGCTGTGTGACTCACATTTCCCAGACATTTCAATGTAAAAACCGCCTGATGACGTTGAGCCCTACTGCCAGCATAGTAAGGAGGTGTGCAGGATCCCTTCTGCGCAGTTAGAAAGCTTGTGGCATGACCAGACAGGCTTTGGGTGCAGGTGGAAGACCGAGAGGAGGTTGAGGAGGCAGAAGCAGTGGAGGAACTTTGACATAAAGAGGATTGACGCACAACTCGTGGGGACGGCAAGACTTGGACAGCAGCCCCTTGTCCTGCTGTCACCATAGTTACCCAGTGCCCAGTCAGCGACATGTAACGCCCCTGTCCATGCCTACTCGTCCAAGTGTCTGTGGTGAAATGCACCCTGTCACACACAGAGTTTCTCAAAGAAGCGGTGATGTTGTGTGCGACATGCTGGTGGAGCGCAGGCACACCTTTCTTTGAGAAGTAGTGCCGACTGGGCATCTGGTACTGGGGCACTGCGACGGACATAAGGTCTCGAAAATCCTCTGTGTCCACCAGGCGGAAAGGCAGCATTTCTGTAGCCAAGAGCTTGCAGATGGTGAAATTCAACCTCTTAGCTTTCTCATGGCTAGGAGGAAATGGTCTTTTACTTGTCCACATCTGAGGGACCGAGGGCTGGCTATTGTACTTAGACGGGGTTGATAAGGGTGTCCCCGGCAAACTGCCGGTCTGTGAGGAAGATGCAGGCGGACATGTTAGGTTGCCTTGATCCAAAGGTGGTGCTATCGATGTCGGACAGCGCTCAAGACCAGCTGGTGTTACCACCTCCAAAGAAAATGATGACCTGCCAATCACGCTGGCTGTTGCGGGTAAAGAGGTGGCAGGTCTGCGCCCCAAAACAGGTGTGACTGCTGTCCCCCCAGTCACAGAGGATGAAGAGGCCGCGGATGCACAAGATATGGCAGACGGTGATTGGCCCGGCCGGCTAGGCCGCATTGTAGCACACTGAGCTTCCCACTGCAACTTATGCTTCATGTCCATGTGCCGGTTCATGCATGAAGTACTCAAACTATGTATTTTTTGGCCTCTACTTAGCTTTTGCTGACAAATGTTACAGATAACACGAGTTGGGTCATCTTTATCGATCTGAAAAAATGCCCAGGCTATGCAAGGCTTAGCACCCATGCGACCTGAAGAGCCACCACGACTTGTGGTGAGAGGCAGAGTTGTGTTTGAGGATGCAGTTGTTGACGTGCTTCCAGTACTACGTCTCTGTCCAGGAAGGCGCAACCTGACCTCGTCGTCACTAGCATCTTCCTCCACCTCCTCTGCTGACCTCATCTCTTGGCTGACTGTGGGTTGACAGTAAGTGGGATCTCCGACCTCATCATCATCACCCTGTGCGTTATCACACCCGTCGTCCTCAGAGCCAACCTGTTCCTGCCCTGACAAAAAACTAAAGTTGTCGCTCCAATCAGGTATTTGAGTCTTATCATCGTCTTCCTCATTGTCTCCACCAACAGGAGTTACAGTTTGGGAATGAGGGTCTACATTATGGTCAGAACCTTCTGCGTCTGGTCCTGGATCCGACTCATAAAGATTCTGGGCATCAGTGCAGATCATTTCCTCGTCTGGATTCACAGAAGCGCTGGAGTCGACCTCTGATTCCCAGGCTATAGTATGAGTAAACAGCTCTGCAGACTCAACCATCTGTTCTACCTCATACTCAGACGGGCAGCTGGAGATTTGGGAGCTGTGAGGAAGCAAGTGCGATTTGGGTGACACCTTTGAGGACTGGAGTATTTGTGATGTTGAAGTTGATGTGGAGGAGAGCCCACTTAAAGGAGCACTTGATATCCGTTGAAGCACCTGCTGTTTTTGTGCCTCATCTGGAATTTGTAGCGATTGGCGTGGCCGTAAGAAAGGGATCTTATCACATTGTCCGCTAAAAGAAGTAGACATTTTAGTTTGGCTGGAAGATGGTCTTTCTTCTGCAGATGTTACTGTTGCTTTAACACCTACCCCACGGACACAACCTTTTTTCCCCTTCCCAACACGCCTATTCCCCTTTCCACCAGCAGCAGGCCTTTTTCCACTCATTTTGGTGGTTAACTAATTCACAACTCTGGAGTTGTTTGCACAAAAAAACAATGGATGGTAACCGAGCAGAGCTGAGTGGCCAAACTGTGGTATTAGGCCAAAACTATTGGCTGGGTTAGATGCAGAAAAAAATTATTTTGAATTTGCAACCTGATGGAGGTCAGTATAGATGGACTAATACAAATAGTCCCACACACTGCTAGAAGCCCAAATATTTTTTCAGAGGTACTGTAGATGCAGATAAAAATTATTTTTAATTTGCAACCTGATGGAGGTCAGTATAGATGGACTAATAGACCAAGTCCCACACACTGCTAGAAGCCCAAATATTTTTTCAGAGCTAGATGCAGAAAAAAATTATTTTTAATTTGCAACCTGATGGAGGTCAGTATAGATGGACTAATAGACCAAGTCCCACACACCGCTAGAAGCCCAACTATTTTTTCAGAGCTAGATGCAGAAAAAAATTATATTCAATTTGCAACCTGCTGGAGGTCAGTATAGAAGGACTAATAGAACAAGTCCCACACACTGCTAGAAGCCCAAATATTTTTTCAGAGCTAAATGAAGAAAAAAATTATTTTTAATTTGCAACCTGATGGAGGTCAGTATAGATGGACTAATAGACCAAGTCCCACACACTGCTAGAAGCCCAAATATTTTTTCAGAGCTAGATGCAGAAAAAAATTATTTTTAATTTGAAACCTGATGGAGGTCAGTATAGATGGACTAATAGACCAGGTCCCACACACCGCTAGAAGCCCAAATATTTTTTCAGAGCTAGATGCAGAAAAAAATTATTTTTAATTTGCAACCTGATGGAGGTCAGTATAGATGGACTAATAGACCAAGTCCCACACACTGCTAGAAGCCCAAATATTTTTTCAGAGCTAGATGCAGAAAAAAATTATTTTTAATTTGCAACCTGATGGAGGTCAGTATAGATGGACTAATAGACCAAGTCCCACACACCGCTAGAAGCCCAACTATTTTTTCAGAGCTAGATGCAGAAAAAAATTATTTTTAATTTGCAACCTGATGAAGGTCAGTATAGATGGACTAATAGACCAAGTCCCACACACTGCTAGAAGCCCAAATATTTTTTCAGAGCTAGATGCAGAAAAAAATTATTTTTAATTTGCAACCTGATGGAGGTCAGTATAGATGGACTAATAGACCAAGTCCCACACACCGCTAGAAGCCCAACTATTTTTTCAGAGCTAGATGCAGAAAAAAATTATATTTAATTTGCAACCTGCTGGAGGTCTGTATAGAAGGACTAATAGAACAAGTCCCACACACTGCTAGAAGCCCAAATATTTTTTCAGAGCTAAATGAAGAAAAAAATTATTTTTAATTTGCAACCTGATAGAGGTCAGTATAGATGGACTAATAGACCAAGTCCCACACACTGCTAGAAGCCCAAATATTTTTTCAGAGCTAGATGCAGAAAAAAATTATTTTTAATTTGCAACCTGATGGAGGTCAGTATAGATGGACTAATAGACCAAGTCCCACACACTGCTAGAAGCCCAAATATTTTTTCAGAGCTAGATGCAGAAAAAATTATTTTTAATTTGCAACCTGATGGAGGTCAGTATAGATGGACTAATAGACCAAGTCCCACACACTGCTAGAAGCCCAAATATTTTTTCAGAGCTAGATGCAGAAAAAAAATATTTTTAATTTGCAACCTGATGGAGGTCAGTATAGATGGACTAATAGACCAAGTCCCACACACCGCTAGAAGCCCAACTATTTTTTCAGAGCTAGATGCAGAAAAAAATTATATTCAATTTGCAACCTGCTGGAGGTCAGTATAGAAGGACTAATAGAACAAGTCCCACACACAGCTAGAAGCCCAAATATTTTTTCAGAGCTAAATGAAGAAAAAAAATATTTTTAATTTGCAACCTGATGGAGGTCAGTATAGATGGACTAATAGACCAAGTCCCACACACTGCTAGAAGCCCAAATATTTTTTCAGAGCTAGATGCAGAAAAAAATTATATTCAGTTTGCAACCTGATGGAGGTCAGTATAGATGGACTAATAGAATGATGCTATGCCCAAAAGATTTTACTTCACTAGGTGCAGTAAAAAAATTGGTATTCTATACACAGGTGTTATATCTTGCAACACAGATAGGCTACTCCACTGACTAACACACTCTGCAATAGGCCAAAAAGGATTAGCTTTGCTAGATTCAGCCAAATGCTGTGAAAAAAACTTGCACAGCACTGGCACAGACCTGCCTGGCAAAAACTGATAGGAACTGATGTAACCTAGTCCTGAAAAGGACTCCAATTACAATTAGTCTTTACTCCCACAACCTATCTATTTAAGAGCACAGACCTCCCTCATAAAAGTCGTAGGAAATGCTGTAACCTAGTCCTTAAAAGGACTGCAATCACAACTATTCCCTACTCCCAAGCTATCTGTATATTTGTGCGAAAATTGGCTTGAAATTAACAAGGTATAGCCCACACAGCAACAGCGGTGCCGTCTAACACGCAGCTGCAGCAGTGAGAAAATGGTGGCGACGGGGAAAATGGCTTGGTCTTATAGGGCAAGGACATGTGACATACACTGCCAATGACACATGCCCTTGCTTGTGTGAAAAAAAGCACTTCGATCCGTGTGTGCGCTGCTGATAGGCTGACAGATTGCACCTCCCCACTGCAAATGCGGGAAAGAGAAAAAAAAATGGAGATCTTCATTGTTCCTGCAGAGATCCATCCCCTGCCCCTCCCCCCACCCCGCTGTACACTCAAACTGCGTATTAACATTAATTTTCATCATTACTGAGAAAAAATCCAGTTATGATTTTGGTGCACGAACAGTTATCGAACATAACCTCGAACAGCCGAATTTTTCTCAAATTGTTCGTGTTCGCCGAACGGCTCGAACACCGCCCAAAACAGCTCGAATTTGAGATTGGCGAACAGTTCGAGTAGAACAACGCTCATCTCTACTCAGGAGCAGTCTGTATATTGTATATTAGATTGTAAGATCCTAGGACAGGGTGTACATTATTCTGTATGCCCTCAGGAGCAGCCTGTATATGGTATATTAGATTGTAAGCTCCTAGGACAGGGTGTACATTATTCTGTATGCTCTCAGGAGCAGCCTGTATATTGTATATTAGATTGTAATCTCCTAGGACAGGGTGTACATTATTCTGTATGCTCTCAGGAGCAGCCTGTATATTGTATATTAGATTGTAAGCTCATAGGACAGAGTGTGCATTATTCTGCATGCCCTCAGGAGCAGCATGTATATTACATATTAGATTGTAAGCTTCTAGGACAGGGTGTACATTATTCTGCATGCCCTCAGGAGCAGCCTGTATATTGTATATTAGATTGTAAGATCCTAGGACAGGGTGTACATTATTCTGTATGCCCTCAGGAGCAGCCTGTATATTGTATATTAGATTGTAAGCTCCTAGGACAGGGTGTACATTATTCTGTATGCTCTCAGGAGCAGCCTGTATATTGTATATTAGATTGTAAGCTCCTAGGACAGGGTGTACATTATTCTGTATGCTCTCAGGAGCAGCCTGTATATTCTATATTAGATTGTAAGCTCCTAGGACAGGCATAGATTATTCTGTATGCTCTCAGAAGCAGCCTGTATATTGTATATTAGATTGTAAGCTCCTGGGACAGGGTGTATATTATTCTGCATGCTCTCAGGAGCAGCCTGTATATTATATATTAGATTGTAAGCTCCTAGGACAGGGTGTAGATTATTCTGCACGCCCTCAGGAGCAGCCTGTATATTATATATTAGATTGTAAGCTCCTAGGACAGGGTGTACACTATTATGCATGCCCTCAGGAGCAGCCTGTATATTGTATATTAGATTGTAAGCTCCTAGAACAGGGTGTACATTATTATGTATGCTCTCAGGAGCAGCCTGTATATTGTATAATAGATTGAAAGCTCCTACGACAGGGTGTACATTATTCTGCATGCCCTCAGGAGCAGCCTGTATATTATATATTAGATTGTAAGCTCCTAGGACAGGGTGTACATTATTCTGTATGCTCTCAGGAGCAGTCTGTATATTGTATATTAGATTGTAAGCTCCTAGGACAGGGTGTACATTATTCTGTATGCTCTCAGGAGCAGACTGTATATTGTATATTAGATTGTAAGCTCCTGGGCCAGGGTGTACATTATTCTGCATGCCCTCAGGAGCAGCCTGTATATTGTATATTAGATTGTAAGCTCCTAGGACAGGGTGTACATTATTCTGTATGCTCTCAGGAGCAGACTGTATATTGTATATTAGATTGTAAGCTCCTAGGACAGGGTGTACATTATTCTGCATGCCCTCAGGAGCAGCCTGTATATTGTATATTAGATTGTAAGCTCCTAGGACAGGGTGTACATTATTCTGTATGCTCTCAGGAGCAGCCTGTATATTCTATATTAGATTGTAAGCTCCTAGGACAGGCATAGATTATTCTGTATGCTCTCAGAAGCAGCCTGTATATTGTATATTAGATTGTAAGCTCCTGGGACAGGGTGTATATTATTCTGCATGCTCTCAGGAGCAGCCTGTATATTATATATTAGATTGTAAGCTCCTAGGACAGGGTGTAGATTATTCTGTACGCCCTCAGGAGCAGCCTGTATATTATATATTAGATTGTAAGCTCCTAGGACAGGGTGTACACTATTATGCATGCCCTCAGGAGCAGCCTGTATATTGTATATTAGATTGTAAGCTCCTAGGACAGGGTGTACATTATTATGTATGCTCTCAGGAGCAGCCTGTATATTGTATAATAGATTGAAAGCTCCTACGACAGGGTGTACATTATTCTGCATGCCCTCAGGAGCAGCCTGTATATTGTATATTAGATTGTAAGCTCCTAGGACAGGGTGTACATTATTCTGTATGCTCTCAGGAGCAGTCTGTATATTGTATATTAGATTGTAAGCTCCTAGGACAGGGTGTACATTATTCTGTATGCTCTCAGGAGCAGACTGTATATTGTATATTAGATTGTAAGCTCCTAGGACAGGGTGTACATTATTCTGCATGCCCTCAGGAGCAGCCTGTATATTGTATATTAGATTGTAAGCTCCTAGGACAGGGTGTACATTATTCTGTATGCTCTCAGGAGCAGACTGTATATTGTATATTAGATTGTAAGCTCCTAGGACAGGGTGTACATTATTCTGCATGCCCTCAGGAGCAGCCTGTATATTGTATATTAGATTGTAAGCTCCTAGGACAGGGTGTACATTATTCTGCATGCCCTCAGAAGCAGTCTATATATTGTATATTAGATTGTAAGCTCCTAGGACAGGGTGTACATTATTCTGTATGCTCTCAGGAGCAGTCTGTATATTGTATATTAGATTGTAAGCACCTAGGACAGAGTGTACATTATTCTGTATGCCCTCAGGAGCAGTCTGTATATTGTATATTAGATTGTAAGCACCTAGGACAGTGTGCACATTATTCTGTATGCCCTCAGAAGGAGCCTGTATATTGTATATTAGATTGTAAGCTCCTAAGACAGGGTGTACATTACTCTGTATGCTCTCAGGAGCAGCCTGTATACTGTATATTAAATAGTAAGCTTCTAGGACAGGGTGTAGATTAATCTGTATTCTCTCAGAGCAGTCTGTATATTATATAATAGATTGTAATATCAGTGTACCGTGATCTGCCGGCAGCCAGGACGGAGTGAAGCAAGACTCCGGGGGCCATCAGAAGGTAACTATAGATTTATTTTTTATTTTTATTTAACATTCTTTCGGTCACAGTATATAAATCAGTGTCGGTTGCTTGGATTTATATAGTGTGACCAAGTTAACAAGCACTTTCCAAGTGATGCTAAAATCGCTTGGAAAGCGCTTGACAACCTGCATGCAGAAATGCATGTGAAGAACGCTTCACATCCGCATGTCCCTGGCAGGAAAAACTAATGTACAATCCGCATGTACAATCCGCATGTACAATCCGCATGTACAATCCGCATGTGTTTTTTATGCCAGGGAGATGCAGAAACGCTCAGGAAAAATCCGGAGCATTTCTGCATCGTGGGCACATAGCCTTACCCTGTTATTATAAACTTCCCCTGTTTATTAACCCTGTGTTGGCTGCTCTGTGTTTCTGTGTCGCTGCATCTAAAGTACCCGTGTTACATGTGCATTATTCTGTAAGCAGCCTGTATATTGTATTCTAGATTGTAAGCTCATAGGACAGGGGGAACATTATTCTGTATGCCCTCAGGAGCAGTCTGTATACTGTATATTAGATTGTAAGCTCCTAGGAAATGGTGTACATTATTCTGTATGATCTCATGAGCAGCCTGTATATTGTATATTAGATTGTAAGATCCTAGGACAGGGTGCACATTATTCTGTATGCCCTCAGGAGCAGTCTGTATATTGTATATTAGATTGTAAGCTCCAAGGACAGGGTGTACATCATTCTGTATGCTTTCAGGAGCAGCCTGTATATTGTATATTAGATTGTAAGCTCCTAGGACAGGGTGTACATTATTCTGCATGCCCTCAGGAGCAGCCTGTATATTGTATATTAGATTGTAAGCTCCTAGGACAGGGTGTGCATTATTCTGTATGCTCTCAGGAGCAGCCTGTATATTATATATTAGATTGTAAGCTCCTAGGACAGGGTGTACATTATTCTGTATGCCCTCAGGAGCAGTCTGTATATTGTATATTAGATTGTAAGCTCCTAGGACAGGGTGTACATTATTCTGTATGCTCTCAGGAGCAGCCTGTATATTATATATTAGATTGTAAGCTCCTAGGACAGGGTGTACATTATTCTGTATGCCCTCAGGAGCAGCCTGTATATTGTATATTAGATTGTAAGCTCCTAGGACAGGGTGTGCATTATTCTGCATGCCCTCAGGAGCAGTCTGTATATTATATATTAGATTGTAAGTTCCTATGACAGGGTGTACATTATTCTGCATGCCCTCAGGAGCTGTCTGTATATTGTATATTAGATTGTAAGCTCCTAGGACAGGGTGTAGATCATTCTGTATGCACTCAGGAGCAGTCTGTATATTATATATTAGATTGTAAGCTCCTAGGACAGGGTTTACATTATTCTGTATGCTCTCAAGAGCCGTCTGTATATTGTATATTAGGTTGAAAGCTCCTAGGACATGGTGTACATTATTCTGTATGCCCTCAGGAGCAGCCTGTATATTATATATTAAATTGTAAGCTCCTAGGACAGGGTGTACATTATTCTGCATGCCCGCAGGAACAGCCTATATATTATATATTAGATTGTAAGCTCCTAGGACAGGGTGTACAATATTCTGTATGCCCTCAGGAGCAGCCTCTGTATTGGTGTATTGTATATTAGATTGTAAGCTCCTAGGACAGGGTGTACATTATTCTGTATGCCCTCAGGAGCAGCCTGTATATTGTATATTAGATTGTAAGCTCCTAGGACAGGGTGTGCATTATTCTGCATGCCCTCAGGAGCAGTCTGTATATTATATATTAGATTATAAGTTCCTATGACAGGGTGTACATTATTCTGCATGCCCTCAGGAGCGGTCTGTATATTGTATATTAGATTGTAAGCTCCTAGGACAGGGTGTAGATCATTCTGTATGCACTCAGGAGCAGCCTGTATATTATATATTAGATTGTAAGCTCCTAGGACAGGGTTTACATTATTCTGTATGCTCTCAAGAGCCGTCTGTATATTGTATATTAGGTTGAAAGCTCATAGGACAAGGCATAGATTATTCTGTATGCTCTCAAGAGCCGTCTGTATATTGTATATTAGGTTGAAAGCTCATAGGACAGGGCATAGATTATTCTGTATGCTCACAGGAGCAGCCTGTATATTATATATTAGATTGTAAGCTCCTAGGACAGGGTGCACATTATTCTGCATACTCTCAGGAGCAGTCTGTATATTATATATTAGATTGTAAGCTCCTAGGACAGGGTGTAGATCATTCTGTATGCTCTCAGGAGCAGCCTGTATATTGTATATTAGATTGTAAGCTCCTAGGACAGGGCATAGATTATTCTGTATGCTCTCAGGAGCAGCCTGTATATTATATATTAGATTGTAAGCTCCTAGGACAGGGTGTACATTATTCTGTATGCTCTCAGGAGCAGCTTGTATATTGTATATTAGATTGTAAGTTCCTAGGACAGGGTGTACATTATTCTGTATGCTCTCAGGAGCAGCCTGTATAATGTATATTAGATTGTAAGCTCCTAGGACATGGTGTACATTATTCTGTATGCCCTCAGGAGCAGCCTGTATATTATATATTAAATTGTAAGCTCCTAGGACAGGGTGTACATTATTCTGCATGCCCGCAGGAGCAGCCTGTATATTATATATTAGATTGTAAGCTCCTATGACAGGGTGTACATTATTCTGCACGCCCTCAGGAGCAGTCTGTATATTGTATATTAGATTGTAAGCTCCTAGGACAGGGTGTAGATCATTCTGTATGCACTCAGGAGCAGTCTGTATATTATATATTAGATTGTAAGCTCCTAGGACAGGGTTTACATTATTCTGTATGCTCTCAAGAGCCGTCTGTATATTGTATATTAGGTTGAAAGCTCATAGGACAGGGCATAGATTATTCTGCATGCCCTCAGGAGCAGCCTGTATATTATATATTAGATTGTAAGCTCCTAGGACAGGGTGTACATTATTCTGTATGCTCTCAGTAGCAGCCTGTATATTATATATTAGATTGTAAGCTCCTAGGACAGGGTGTACATTATTCTGTATGCTCTCAGGAGCAGCATGTATATTATATATTAGATTGTAAGCTCCTAGGACAGGGTGTACATTATTCTGTATGCTCTCAGGAGCAGCCTGTATATTATATATTAGATTGTAAGCTCCTAGGACAGGGTGTACATTTTTCTGCATGCCCTCAGGAGCAGTCTGTATATAGTATATTAGATTGTAAGCTCCTAGGACAGGGTGTAGATTATTCTGTATGCTCTCAGGAGCAGCCTCTATATTGTATATTAGATTGTAAGCTCCTAGGACAGGGTGTACATTATTCTGTATGCCCTCAGGAGCAGCCTGTATATTATATTGTAGATAGTAAGCTCCTAGGACAGGGTGTACATTATTCTGTATGCTCTGAGGAGCAGCCTGTATATTTTCTATTAGATTGTAAGCTCCTAGGACAGGGTGTACATTATTCTGTATGCCCTCAGGAACAGCATGTATATTGTATATTAGATTGTAAGCTCCTAGGACAGGGTGTGCATTATTCTGTATGCCCTCAGGAGCAGCCTGTATATTATATATTAGATTGTAAGCTCCTAGGACATGGTGTACATTATTCTGTATGCCCTCAGGAGAAGCCAGTATATTTTATATTAGATTGTAAGCTCCTAGGACAGGGTGTACATTATTCTGTATGCCCTCAGGAGCAGCATGTATATTATATATTAGATTGTAAGCTCCTAGGACATGGTGTACATTATTCTGCATGCCCTCAGGAGCAGCCTGTATTTTATATATTAGCTTGTAAGCTCCTAGGACAGGGTGTACATTATTCTGCATGCCCTCAGGAGCAGCCTGTATATTATATATTAGATTGTAAGCTACTAGGACAGGCTGTATATTATTCTGCATGCCCTCAGGGCAGTCTGTATATTGTATAATAGATTGTAAGCTCCTAGGACAGGGTGTGCATTATTTTGCATGCTCTCAGGAGCAGCCTGTATATTGTATAATAGATTGTAAGCTCCTAGGACAGGGTGTACATTATTCTGTATGCCTTCAGGAGCAGCCTGTATATTGTATAATAGATTGTAAGCTCCTAGGACAGGGTGTGCATTATTCTGCATGCTCTCAGGAGCAGCCTGTATATTGTATAATAGATTGTAAGCTCCTAGGACAGGGTGTACATTATGCTGTATGCCCTCAGGAGCAGCCTGTATATTGTATAATAAATTGTAAACTCCTAGGACAGGGTGTACATTATACTGTATGCCCTCTGGAGCAGCCTGTGTATTGTATATTAGATTGTAAGCTCCTAGGACAGGGTGTACATTATTCTGCATGCCCTCAGGAGCAGCCTGTATATTGTATATTAGATTGTAAGCTCCTAGGACAGGGTGTACATTATACTGTATGCCTTCAGGAGCAGCCTGTGTATTGTATATTAGATTGTAAGCTCCTAGGACAGGGTGTACATTATTCTGCATGCCCTCAGGAGCAGCCTGTGTATTGTATATTAGATTGTAAGCTCCTAGGACAGGGTGTACATTATTCTGCATGCCCTCAGGAGCAGTCTGTATATTGTATATTAGATTGTAAGCTCCTAGGACAGGGTGTAGATCATTCTGTATGCACTCAGGAGCAGTCTGTATATTATATATTAGATTGTAAGCTCATAGGACAGGGTTTACATTATTCTGTATGCTCTCAAGAGCCATCTGTATATTGTATATTAGGTTGAAAGCTCATAGGACAGGGCATAGATTATTCTGTATGCTCACAGGAGCAGCCTGTATATTATATATTAGATTGTAAGCTCCTAGGACAGGGTGTACATTATTCTGTATGCTCTCAGGAGCAGCCTGTATATTGTATATTAGATTGTAAGCTCCTAGGACAGGGCATAGATTATTCTGTATGCTCTCAGGAGCAGCCTGTATATTATATATTAGATTGTAAGCTCATAGGACAGGGTGTACATTATTCTGTATGCTCTCAGGAGCAGCCTGTATATTGTATATTAGATTGTAAGTTCCTAGGACAGGGTGTACATTATTCTGTATGCTCTCAGGAGCAGCCTGTATAATGTATTTTAGATTGTAAGCTCCTAGGACATGGTGTACATTATTCTGCATGCCCTCAGGAGCAGCCTGTATTATATATATTAAATTGTAAGCTCCTAGGACAGCGTGTACATTATTCTGCATGCCCTCAGGAGCAGCCTGTATATTATATATTAGATTGTAAGCTCCTATGACAGGGTGTACATTATTCTGCACGCCCTCAGGAGCAGTCTGTATATTGTATATTAGATTGTAAGCTCCTAGGACAGGGTGTAGATCATTCTGTATGCACTCAGGAGCAGTCTGTATATTATATATTAGATTGTAAGCTCCTAGGACAGGGTTTTCATTATTCTGTATGCTCTCAAGAGCCGTCTGTATATTGTATATTAGGTTGAAAGCTCATAGGACAGGGCATAGATTATTCTGTATGCTCTCAGGAGCAGCCTGTATATTATATATTAGATTGTAAGCTCCTAGGACAGGGTGTACATTATTCTGTATGCTCTCAGGAGCAGCCTGTATATTATATATTAGATTGTAAGCTCCTAGGACAGGGTGTACATTATTCTGTATGCTCTCAGGAGCAGCATGTATATTATATATTAGATTGTAAGCTCCTAGGACAGGGTGTACATTATTCTGTATGCTCTCAGGAGCAGCTTGTATATTGTATATTAGATTGTAAGCTCCTAGGATAGGGTGTACATTATTCTGCATGCTCTCAGGAGCAGTCTGTATATTGTATATTAGATTGTTAGCTCCTAGGACAGGGTGTAGATCATTCTGTATGCTCTCAGGAGCAGTCTGTATATTATATATTAGATTGTAAGCTCATAGGACAGGGTGTACATTATTCTGCATGCTCTCAGGAGCAGTCTGTATATTGTATATTAGATTGTTAGCCCTAGGACAGGGTGTACATTATTCTGCATGCTCTCAGGAGCCGTCTCTATATTGTATATTAGGTTGAAAGCTCCTTAGACAGGGCATAGATTATTCTGTATGCCCTCGGGAGCAGTCTGTATATTATATATTAGATTGTAAGCTCCTAGGACCGGGTGTACATTATTCTGTATGCTCTCAGGAGCAGCCTGTATATTGTATATTAGATTGTAAGCTCCTAGGACAGGGTGTACATTTTTCTGCATGCCCTCAGGAGCAGTCTGTATATAGTATATTAGATTGTAAGCTCCTAGGACAGGGTGTAGATTATTTTGTAGGCTCTCAGGAGCAGCCGGTATATTGTATATTAGATTGTAAGCTCCTATGACAGGGTGTACATTATTCTGTATGCCCTCCGGAGCAGCCTGTATATTATATTGTAGATAGTAAGCTCCTAGGACAGGGTGTACATTATTCTGTATGCTCTCAGGAGCAGCCTGTATATTTTATATTAGATTGTAAGCTCCTAGGACAGGGTGTGCATTATTCTGTATGCCCTCAGGAGCAGCCTGTATATTATATATTAGATTGGAAGCTCGTAGGACATGGCGTACATTATTCTGTATGCCCTCAGGAGAAGCCTGTATATTAAATATTAGATTGTAAGCTCCTAGGACAGGGTGTACATTATTCTGCATACCCTCAGGAGCAGCCTGTATATTATATATTAGATTGTAAGCTCCTAGGACAGGGTGTACATTACTCTGCATGCCCTCAGGAGCAGCCTGTATATTATATATTAGATTGTAAGCTACAAGGAAAGGCTGTATATTATTCTGCATGCCCTCAGGGCAGTCTGTATATTGTATAATAGATTGTAAGCTCCTAGCACAGGGTGTGCATTATTCTGCATGCTCTCAGGAGCAGCCTGTAAATTGTATAAAAGATTGTAAGCTCCTAGGACAGGGTGTACATTATTCTGTATGCCCTCAGGAGCAGCCTGTATATTGTATAATAGATTGTAAGCTCCTAGGACAGGGTGTGCATTATTCTGCATACTCTCAGGAGCAGCCTGTATATTGTATAATAGATTGTAAGCTCCTAGGACAGGGTGTACATTATTCTGTATGCCCTCAGGAGCAGCCTGTGTATTGTATATTAGATTGTAAGCTCCTAGGACAGGGTGTACATTATTCTGCATGCCCTCAGGAGCAGCCTGTATATTGTATATTAGATTGTAAGCTCCTAGGACAGGGTGTACATTATTCTGTATGCCCTCAGGAGCAGTCTGTATATTGTATATTAGATTGTAAGCTCCTAGGACAGGGTGTGCATTATTCTGCATGCTCTCAGGAGCAGCCTGTATATTTTATATATTAGATTGTAAGCTCCTAGGACAGGGTGTACATTATTCTGTATGCTCTCAGGAGCAGCCTGTATATTGTATATTAGATTGTAAGCTCCTAGGACAGGGAGTACATTATTCTGTATGCTCTCAGTAGCAGCCTTTATATTGTATATTAGATTCTAAGCTCCTAGGACAGGGTGTACATTATTCTGCATGCCCTCAGGAGCAGCCTGTATATTATATATTAGATTGTAAGCTCCTAGGACAGGGTGTACATTATTCTGTATGCTCTCAGGAGCAGCCTGTATATTGTATATTAGATTGAAAGCTCCTAGGACAGGGTGTGCATTATTCTGCATGCCCTCAGGAGAAGCCTCTATATTGTATATTAGATTGTAAGCTCCTAGGACAGGGCATAGATTATTCTATATGCTCTCAGGAGCAGCCTGTATATTATTTATTAGATTGTAAGCTCCTAGGACAGGGCGTACATTATTCTGTATGATCTCAGGAGCAGCATGTATATTATATATTAGATTATAAGCTCCTAGGACAGGGTGTACATTATTCTGTATGCTCTCAGGAGCAGTCTGTATATTGTATATTAGATTGTTAGCTACTAGGACAGGGTGTAGATCATTCTGTATGCTCTCAGGAGCAGTCTGTATATTATATATTGGATTGTAAGCTCCTAGGACAGGGTGTACATTATTCTGCATGCTCTCACGAGCAGTCTGTATATTGTTAATAGATTGTTAGTTCCTAGGACAGGGTGTACATTATTCTGCATGCTCTCAGGAGCCGTCTCTATATTGTATATTAGGTTGAAAGCTCCTTAGACAGGGCATAGATTATTCTGTATGCCCTCAGGAGCAGCCTGTACATTGTAGATTAGATTGTAAGCTCCTAGGACAGGGTGTACATTATTCTGTATGCTCTCAGGAGCAGTCTGTATATTGTATATTAGATTGTAACCTCCTAGGACAGGGTTTACATTATTCTGTATGCTCTCAAGAGCCGTCTGTATATTGTATATTAGGTTGAAAGCTCATAGGACAGGGCATAGATTATTCTATATGCTCTCAGGAGCAGCCTGTATATTATATATTAGATTGTAAGCACCTAGGACAGGGTGTACATTATTCTGTATGCTCTCAGGAGCAGCCTGTATATTATATATTAGATTGTAAGCTCCTAGGACAGGGTGTACATTATTCTGTATGCTCTCAGGAGCAGCATGTATATTATATATTAGATTGTAAGCTCCTAGGACAGGGTGTACATTATTCTGCATGCTCTCAGGAGCAGTCTGTATATTGTATATTAGATTGTTAGCTCCTAGGACAGGGTGTAGATCATTCTGTATGCTCTCAGGAGCAGTCTGTATATTATATATTAGATTGTAAGCTCCTAGGACAGGGTGTACATTATTCTGCATGCTCTCAGGAGCAGTCTCTATATTGTATATTAGGTTGAAAGCTCCTTAGACAGAGCATAGATTATTCTGTATGCCCTCGGGAGCAGTCTGTATATTATATATTAGATTGTAAGCTCCTCGGACAGGGTGTACATTATTCTGTATGCTCTCAGGAGCAGCTTGTGTATTGTATATTAGATTGTAAGCTCCTAGGACAGGGTGTACATTATTCTGTATGCCCTCAGGAGCAGCCTGTATATTATATTGTAGATAGTAAGCTCCTAGGACAGGGTGTACATTATTCTGTATGCTCTCAGGAGCAGCCTGTATATTTTATATTAGATTGTAAGCTCCTAGGACAGGGTGTACATTATTCTGTTTGCCCTCAGGAACAGCATGTATATTGTATATTAGATTGTAAGCTCCTAGGACAGGGTGTGCATTATTCTGTATGCCCTCAGGAGCAGCCTGTATATTATATATTAGATTGTAAGCTCCTAGGACATGGTGTACATTATTCTGTATGCCCTCAGGAGAAGCCTGTATATTATATATTAGATTGTAAGCTCCTAGGACAGGGTGTACATTATTCTGTATGCCTTCAGGAGCAGCCTGTATATTATATATTAGATTGTAAGCTCCTAGGACAGGGTGTACATTATTCTGAATGCCCTCAGGAGCAGCCTGTATATTATATATTAGCTTGTAAGCTCCTAGGACAGGGTGTACATTATTCTGTATGCTCTCAGGAGCAGCCTGTATATTTTATATTAGATTGTAAACTCCTAGGACAGGGTGTACATTATTCTGTTTGCCCTCAGGAACAGCATGTATATTGTATATTAGATTGTGAGCTCCTAGGACAGGGTGTGCATTATTCTGTATGCCCTCAGGAGCAGCCTGTATATTATATATTAGATTGTAAGCTCCTAGGACATGGTGTACATTATTCTGCATGCCCTCAGGGCAGTCTGTATATTGTATAATAGATTGTAAGCTCCTAGGACAGGGTGTGCATTATTCTGCATGCTCTCAAGAGCAGCCTGTATATTGTATAATAGATTGTAAGCTCCTAGGACAGGGTGTACATTATTCTGTATGCCCTCAGGAGCAGCCTGTATATTGTATATTAGATTGTAAGCTCCTAGGACAGGGTGTACATTATTCTGTATGCCCTCAGGAGCAGTCTGTATATTGTATATTAGATTGTAAGCTCCTAGGACAGGGTGTGCATTATTCTGCATGCTCTCAGGAGCAGCCTGTATATTTTATATATTAGATTGTAAGCTCCTAGGACAGGGTGTACATTATTCTGTATACTCTCAGGAGCAGCCTGTATATTGTATATTAGATTGTAAGCTCCTAGGACAGGGTGTACATTATTCTGTATGCTCTCAGTAGCAGCCTTTATATTGTATATTAGATTCTATGCTCCTAGGACAGGGTGTACATTATTCTGCATGCCCTAAGGAGCAGCCTGTATATTATATATTAGATTGTAAGCTCCTAGGACAGGGTGTACATTATTCTGTATGCTCTCAGGAGCAGCCTGTATATTGTATATTAGATTGAAAGCTCCTAGGACAGGGTGTGCATTATTCTGCATGCCATCAGGAGAAGCCTCTATATTGTATATTAGATTGTAAGCTCCTAGGACAGGGCATAGATTATTCTGTATGCTCTCAGGAGCAGCCTGTATATTATTTATTAGATTGTAAGCTCCTAGGACAGGGCGTACTTTATTCTGTATGATCTCAGGAGCAGCATGTATATTATATATTAGATTATAAGCTCCTAGGACAGGGTGTACATTATTCTGTATGCTCTCACGAGCAGTCTGTATATTGTATATTAGATTGTTAGCTACTAGGACAGGGTGTAGATCATTCTGTATGCTCTCAGGAGCAGTCTGTATATTATATATTGGATTGTAAGCTCCTAGGACAGGGTGTACATTATTCTGCATGCTCTCACGAGCAGTCTGTATATTGTTAATAGATTGTTAGTTCCTAGGACAGGGTGTACATTATTCTGCATGCTCTCAGGAGCCGTCTCTATATTGTATATTAGGTTGAAAGCTCCTTAGACAGGGCATAGATTATTCTGTATGCCCTCAGGAGCAGCCTGTACATTGTATATTAGATTGTAAGCTCCTAGGACAGGGTGTACATTATTCTGTATGCTCTCAGGAGCAGTCTGTATATTGTATATTAGATTGTAACCTCCTAGGACTGGGTTTACATTATTCTGTATGCTCTCAAGAGCCGTCTGTATATTGTATATTAGGTTGAAAGCTCATAGGACAGGGCATAGATTATTCTATATGCTCTCAGGCAGGAGCAGCCTGTATATTATATATTAGATTGTAAGCTCCTAGGTCAGGGTGTACATTATTCTGTATGCTCTCAGGAGCAGCCTGTATATTATATATTAGATTGTAAGCTCCTAGGACAGGGTGTACATTATTCTGTATGCTCTCAGGAGCAGCATGTATATTATATATTAGATTGTAAGCTCCTAGGACAGGGTGTACATTATTCTGCATGCTCTCAGGAGCAGTCTGTATATTGTATATTAGATTGTTAGCTCCTAGGACAGGGTGTAGATCATTCTGTATGCTCTCAGGAGCAGTCTGTATATTATATATTAGATTGTAAGCTCCTAGGACAGGGTGTACATTATTCTGCATGCTCTCAGGAGCAGTCTCTATATTGTATATTAGGTTGAAAGCTCCTTAGACAGAGCATAGATTATTCTGTATGCCCTCGGGAGCAGTCTGTATATTATATATTAGATTGTAAGCTCCTAGGACAGGGTGTGCATTATTCTGCATGCTCTCAAGAGCAGCCTGTATATTGTATAATAGATTGTAAGCTCCTAGGACAGGGTGTACATTATTCTGTATGCCCTCAGGAGCAGCCTGTATATTGTATAATAGATTGTAAGCTCCTAGGACAGGGTGTGCATTATTCTGCATGCTCTCAGGAGCAGCCTGTATATTGTATAATAGATTGTAATATCCTAGGACAGAGTGTACATTATTCTGTATG
The DNA here is from genome assembly GCF_046119375.1 of Phyllobates terribilis. NCBI lineage: Eukaryota > Metazoa > Chordata > Amphibia > Anura > Dendrobatidae > Phyllobates > Phyllobates terribilis. The sequence goes on from NW_027362763.1 coordinate 570,263,615, forward strand.
CCCTCAGGAGCAGCCTGTATATTGTATAATAGATTGTAAACTCCTAGGACAGGGTGTACATTATACTGTATGCCCTCAGGAGCAGCCTGTGTATTGTATATTAGATTGTAAGCTCCTAGGACAGGGTGTACATTATTCTGCATGCCCTCAGGAGCAGCCTGTATATTGTATATTAGATTGTAAGCTCCAAGGACAGGGTGTACATTATTCTGTATGCCCTCAGAAGCAGTCTGTATATTGTATAATAGATTGTAAGCTCCTAGGACAGGGTGTACATTATTCTGAATGCCCTCAGGAGCAGCCTGTATATTATATATTAGCTTGTAAGCTACTAGGACAGGGTGTACATTATTCTGAATGCCCTCAGGAGCAGCCTGTATATTATATATTAGATTGTAAGCTGCTAGGACAGGGTGTACATTATTCTGCATGCTCTTCGGAGCAGCCTGTATATTGTATATTAGATTGTAAGCTCCTAGGACAGGCTGTATATTATTCTGCATGCCCTCAGGAGCAGTCTGTATATTGTATAATAGATTGTAAGCTCCTAGGACAGGGTGTGCATTATTCTGCATGCTCTAAGGAGCAGCCTGTATATTGTATAATAGATTGTAAGCTCCTAGGACAGGGTGTACATTATTCTGTATGCCCTCAGGAGCAGCCTGTATATTGTATAATAGATTGTAAGCTCCTAGGACAGGGTGTACATTATTCTGTATGCTCTCAGGAGCAGCCTGTATATTGTATATTAGATTGTAAGCTCATAGGACAGGGAGCACATTATTCTGTATGCTGTCAGTAGCAGCCTGTATATTGTATATTAGATTGTAAGCTCATAGGACAGGGTGTAGATTATTCTGTATGCTCTCAGGAGCAGCCTGTATATTGTATATTAGATTGAAAGCTCCTAGGACAGGGTGTGCATTTTTCTGCATGCCCTCAGGAGAAGCCTGTATATTGTATATTAGATTGTAAGCTCCTAGGACAGGGTGTACATTATTCTACATGCCCTCATGAGCAGCCTGTATATTATTTATTAGATTGTAAGCTCCTAGGACAGGGTGTACATTATTCTGCATGCCCTCAGGAGCAGCCTGTATATTATATATTAGATTGTAAGCTCCTAGGACAGGGTGTACATTTTCTGCATGCCCTCAGGAGCAGTCTGTATATTGTATATTAGATTGTAAGCTCCTAGGACAGGGTGTACATTATTCTGCATGCCCTCAGGAGCAGCCTGTATATTATATATTAGATTGTAAGCTCCTAGGACAGGGTGTACAATATTCTGTATGCCCTCAGGAGCAGCCTCTGTATTGGTGTATTGTATATTAGATTGTAAGCTCCTAGGACAGGGTGTACATTATTCTGTATGCCCTCAGGAGCAGCCTGTATATTTTATATATTAGATTGTAAGCTCCTAGGACAGGGTGTACATTATTCTGTATGCCCTCAGGAGCAGCCTGTATATTATATATTAGATTGTAAGCTCCTAGGACATGGCGTACATTATTCTGTATGCCCTCAGGAGAAGCCTGTATATTATATATTAGATTGTAAGCTCCTAGGACAGGGTGTTCATTATTCTGCATGCCCTCAGAAGCAGCCTGTATATTATATATTAGATTGTAAGCTCCTAGGACAGGGTGTACATTATTCTGCATGCCCTCAGGAGCAGCCTGTATATTATATATTAGATTGTAAGCTACTAGGACAGGCTGTATATTATTCTGCATGCCCTCAGGGCAGTCTGTATATTGTATAATAGATTGTAAGCTCCTAGGACAGGGTGTGTATTATTCTGCATGCTCTCAGGAGCAGCTTGTATATTGTATAATAGATTGTAAGCTCCTAGGACAGGGTGTACATTATTCTGTATGCCCTCAGGAGCATCCTGTATATTGTATAATAGATTGTAAGCTCCTAGGACAGGGTGTGCATTATTCTGCATGCTCTCAGGAGCAGCCTGTATATTGTATAATAGATTGTAAGCTCCTAGGACAGGGTGTACATTATTCTGTATGCCCTCAGTAGCAGCCTGTATATTATATATTAGATTGTAAGCTCCTAGGACATGGCGTACATTATTCTGTATGCCCTCAGGAGAAGCCTGTATATTATATATTAGATTGTAAGCTCCTAGGACAGGGTGTACATTATTCTGCATGCCCTCAGAAGCAGCCTGTATATTATATATTAGATTGTAAGCTCCTAGGACAGGGTGTACATTATTCTGTATGCTCTCAGGAGCAGTCTGTATATTGTATATTAGATTGTAAGCTCCTAGGACAGGGTGTGCATTATTCTGTATGCCCTCAGGAGCAGCCTGTATATTTTATATATTAGATTGTAAGCTCCTAGGACAGGGTGTACATTATTCTGTATGCTCTCAGGAGCAGTCTGTATATTGTATATTAGATTGTAAGCTCCTAGGACAGGGTGTGCAATATTCTGTATGCCCTCAGGAGCAGCCTCTGTATTGGTGTATTGTATATTAGATTGTAAGCTCCTAGGACAGGGTGTACATTATTCTGTATGCCCTCAGGAGCAGCCTGTATATTTTATATATTAGATTGTAAGCTCCTAGGACAGGGTGTACATTATTCTGTATGCTCTCAGGAGCAGTCTGTATATTGTATATTAGATTGTAAGCTCCTAGGACAGGGTGTGCATTATTCTGTATGCCCTCAGGAGCAGCCTGTATATTATATATTAGATTGTAAGCTCCTAGGACATGGCGTACATTATTCTGTATGCCCTCAGGAGAAGCCTGTATATTATATATTAGATTGTAAGCTTCTAGGACAGGGTGTACATTATTCTGCATGCCCTCAGAAGCAGCCTGTATATTATATATTAGATTGTAAGCTCCTAGGACAGGGTGTACATTATTCTGCATGCCCTCAGGAGCAGCCTGTATATTATATATTAGATTGTAAGCTACTAGGACAGGCTGTATATTATTCTGCATGCCCTCAGGGCAGTCTGTATATTGTATAATAGATTGTAAGCTCCTAGGACAGGGTGTGCTTTATTCTGCATGCTCTCAGGAGCAGCTTTTATATTGTATAATAGATTGTAAGCTCCTAGGACAGGGTGTACATTATTCTGTATGCCCTCAGGAGCATCCTGTATATTGTATAATAGATTGTAAGCTCCTAGGACAGGGTGTGCATTATTCTGCATGCTCTCAGGAGCAGCCTGTATATTGTATAATAGATTGTAAGCTCCTAGGACAGGGTGTACATTATTCTGTATGCCCTCAGGAGCAGCCTGTATATTGTATAATAGATTGTAAACTCCTAGGACAGGGTGTACATTATACTGTATGCCCTCAGGAGCAGCCTGTGTATTGTATATTAGATTGTAAGCTCCTAGGACAGGGTGTACATTATTCTGCATGCCCTCAGGAGCAGCCTGTATATTGTATATTATATTGTAAGCTCCTAGGACAGGGTGTACATTATTCTGTATGCCCTCAGGAGCAGTCTGTATATTGTATATTAGGTTGTAAGCTCCTAGGACAGGGTGTGCATTATTCTGCATGCTCTCAGGAGCAGCCTGTATATTTTATATATTAGATTGTAAGCTCCTAGGACAGGGTGTACATTATTCTGTATGCTCTCAGGAGCAGCCTGTATATTGTATATTAGATTGTAAGCTCCTAGGACAGGGAGTACATTATTCTGTATGCTCTCAGGAGCAGCCTGTATATTGTAAATTAGATTGAAAGCTCCTAGGACAGGGTGTGCATTATTCTGCATGCCCTCAGGAGAAGCCTGTATATTGTATATTAGATTGTAAGCTCCTAGGACAGGGCATAGATTATTCTGTATGCTCTCAGGAGCAGCCTGTATATTATTTATTAGATTGTAAGCTCCTAGGACAGGGCGTACATTATTCTGTATGCTCTCAGGAGCAGCATGTATATTATATATTAGATTGTTAGCTACTAGGACAGGGTGTAGATCATTCTGTATGCTCTCAGGAGCAGTCTGTATATTATATATTGGATTGTAAGCTCCTAGGACAGGGTGTACATTATTCTGCATGCTCTCAGGAGCAGTCTGTATATTGTTAATAGATTGTTAGCTCCTAGGACAGGGTGTACATTATTCTGCATGCTCTCAGGAGCCGTCTCTATATTGTATATTAGGTTGAAAGCTCCTTAGACAGGGCATAGATTATTCTGTATGCCCTCAGGAGCAGCCTGTACATTGTATATTAGATTGTAAGCTCCTAGGACAGGGTGTACATTATTCTGTATGCTCTCAGGAGCAGTCTGTATATTGTATATTAGATTGTAACCTCCTAGGACAGGGTTTACATTATTCTGTAAGCTCTCAAGAGCCGTCTGTATATTGTATATTAGGTTGAAAGCTCATAGGACAGGGCATAGATTATTCTATTCATATATTATTCTATTCATATATTAGCTTGTAAATTCCTAGGACAGGGTGTACATTATTCTGTATGCTCTCAGGAGCAGCCTGTATATTTTATATTAGATTGTAAGCTCCTAGGACAGGGTGTACATTATTCTGTTTGCCCTCAGGAACAGCATGTATATTGTATATTAAATTGTAAGCTCCTAGGACAGGGTGTGCATTATTCTGTATGCCCTCAGGAGCAGCCTGTATATTATATATTAGATTGTAAGCTCCTAGGACATGGTGTACATTATTCTGCATGCCCTCAGGACAGTCTGTATATTGTATAATAGATTGTAAGCTCCTAGGACAGGGTGTGCATTATTCTGCATGCTCTCAAGAGCAGCCTGTATATTGTATAATAGATTGTAAGCTCCTAGGACAGAGTGTACATTATTCTGTATGCCCTCAGGAGCAGCCTGTATATTGTATAATAGATTGTAAACTCCTAGGACAGGGTGTACATTATACTGTATGCCCTCAGGAGCAGCCTGTGTATTGTATATTAGATTGTAAGCTCCTAGGACAGGGTGTACATTATTCTGCATGCCCTCAGGAGCAGCCTGTATATTATATATTAGCTTGTAAGCTACTAGGACAGCGTGTACATTATTCTGAATGTCCTCAGGAGCAGCCTGTATATTATATATTAGATTGTAAGCTCCTAGGACAGGGTGTACATTATTCTGCATGCTCTCAGGAGCAGCCTGCATATTGTATATTAGATTGTAAGCTCCTAGGACAGGCTGTATATTATTCTGCATGCCCTAAGGAGCAGTCTGTATATTGTATAATAGATTGTAAGCTCCTAGGACAGGGTGTGCATTATTCTGCATGCTCTCAGGAGCAGCCTGTATATTGTATAATAGATTGTAAGCTCCTAGGACAGGGTGTACATTATTCTGTATGCCCTCAGGAGCAGCCTGTATATTGTATAATAGATTGTAAGCTCCTAGGACAGGGTGTACATTATTCTGTATGCTCTCAGGAGCAGCCTGTATATTGTATATTAGATTGTAAGCTCCTAGGACAGGGTGTACATTATTCTGTATGCTCTCAGGAGCAGCCTGTATATTGTATATTAGATTGAAAGCTCCTAGGACAGGGTGTGCATTATTCTCGATGCCCTCAGGAGAAGCCTGTATATTGTATATTAGATTGTAAGCTCCTAGGACAGGGTGTACATTATTCTACATGCCCTCAGGAGCAGCCTGTATATTATATATTAGATTGTAAGCTCCTAGGACAGGGTGTACATTATTCTGCATGCCCTCAGGAGCAGCCTGTATATTATATATTAGATTGTAAGCTCCTAGGACAGGGTGTACATTATTCTGCATGCCCTCAGGAGCAGCCTGTATATTATATATTAGATTGTAAGCTCCTAGGACAGGGTGTACATTATTCTGCATGCCCTCAGGAGCAGTCTGTATATTGTATATTAGATTGTAATCTCCTAGGACAGGGTGTACATTATTCTGCATGCCCTCAGGAGCAGCCTGTATATTATATATTAGATTGTAAGCTCCTAGGACAGGGTGTACAATATTCTGTATGCCCTCAGGAGCAGCCTGTGTATTGGTGTATTGTATATTAGATTGTAAGCTCCTAAGACAGGGTGTACATTATTCTGTATGCCCTCAGGAGCAGCCTGTATATTTTATATATTAGATTGTAAGCTCCTAGGACAGGGTGTACATTATTCTGTATGCTCTCAGGAGCAGTCTGTATATTGTATATTAGATTGTAAGCTCCTAGGACAGGGTGTACAATATTCTGTATGCTCTCAGGAGCAGCATGTATATTGTATATTAGATTGTAAGCTCCTAGGACAGGGTGTACATTATTCTGTATGCTTTCAGGAGCAGCATGTATATTGTATATTAGATTGTAAGCTCCTAGCACAGGGTGTACATTATTCTGTATGCTCTCAGGAGCAGCATGTATATTTTATATTAGATTGTAAGCTAATAGCACAGGGTGTACATTATTCTGTATGTAATCAGGAGCAACCTGTATATTGTATATTAGATTGTAAGCTCCTAGGACAGGGCGTACATTATTCTGTATGCCATCAGGAGCAGCCAGTATATTATATATTAGATTGTAAGCTCCTAGGACAGGGTGTAGATTATTCTGTATGCTCTCAGAAGCAGCCTGTTTATTATATATTAGATTGTAAGCTCCTAGGACAGGGTGTACATTATTCTGTATGCTCTCAGGAGCAGCCTGTATATTGTATATTAGATTGTAAGCTCCTAGGACAGGGTGTACATTATTCTGTATGCTCTCAGGAGCAGCCTGTATATTGTGTATTAGATTGTAAGCTCTTAGGACAGGGTATACATTATTTTGTATGCCCTCAGGAGCAGTCTGTATATTGTATATTAGATTGTAAGCTCCTAGGAAAGGTTGTACATAATTCTGTATGCTCTCAAGAGCAGCCTGTATATTATATATTAGATTGTAAGCTCCTACGACAGGGTGTACATTATTCTGTATGCTCTCAGGAGCAGCCTGTATATTGTATATTAGATTGTAAGCTCCTAGGACAGGGTGTACATTATTCTGTATGCTCTCAGGAGCAGTCTGTATATTGTATATTAGATTGTAAGCTCCTAGGACACGGTGCACATTATTCTGTATGCTCTCAGGAGCAGCCTGTATATTGTATATTAGATTGTAAGCTCCTAGGACAGGGCATATATTACTCTGTATGCTCTCAGGTCCAGGCTGTATATTGTATATTAGATTGCATGCTCCTAGGACAGGGTGTACATTATTCTGTATGATCTCATGAGCAGTCTGTATATTATATATTAGATTGTAAGCTCATAGGACAGGGCATAGATTATTCTGTATGCTCTAAGGATCAGTCTGCATATTATATATTAGATTGGAAGCTCCTAGGACAGGGCATAGATTATTCTGTATGCTCTCAGGTCCAGCCTGTATATTGTGTATTAGATTGTAAGCTCCTAGGACAGGGTGTACATTATTCTGTATGCTCTCAGGAGCAGCCTCTATATTGTATATTAGATTGTAAGCTCGTAGGACAGGGTGTACATTATTCTGTATGCTCTCAGGAGTAGTCTGTATATTATATATTAGATTGTAAGCTCCTAGGACAGGGCATAGATTATTCTGTATGCTCTCAGGAGCAGCCAGTATATTGTATATTAGGTTGTATGCTCCTAGGACAGGGTGTACATTATTCTGTATGCCCTCAGGAGCAGTCTGTATATTGTATATTAGATTGTAAGCTCCTAGGACAGGGTGTACATTATTCTGCATGCCCTCAGGAGCAGTCTGTATATTGTATATTAGATTGTAAGCTCCTAGGTCAGGGTGAGCATTATTCTGCATGCCCTCAGGAGCAGCCTGTATATTGTATAGTAGATTGTAAGCTCCTATGACAGGGTGTACATTATTCTGTATGCCCTCAGAAGCAGCCTGTATATTGTATATTAGATTGTAAGCTTCTAGGACAGGGTGTACATTATTCTGTATGCTCTCAGGAGCAGCCTGTATATTGTATATTAGATTGTAAGCTCCTAGGACAGGGTGTACATTATTCTGTATGCTCTCAGGAGCAGCCTGTATATTGTATATTAGATTGTAAGCTCCTAGGACAGGGTGTACATTATTCTGTATGCTCTCAGGAGCAGCCTGTATATTGTATATTAGATTGTAAGCTCCTAGGGCAGGGAGTACATTATTCTGTATGCTGTCAGTAGCAGCCTGTATATTGTATATTAGATTGTAAGCTCCTAGGACAGGGTGTACATTATTCTGTATGCTCTCAGGAACAGCCTGTATATTGTATATTAGATTGAAAGCTCATAGGACAGGGTGTGCATTATTCTGCATGCCCTCAGGAGAAGCCTGTATATTGTATATTAGATTGTAAGCTCCTAGGACAGGGTGTGCATTATTCTGCATGCCCTCAGGAGCAGCCTGTATATTATATATTAGATTGTAAGCTCCCAGGACAGAGTGTACATTATTCTGCATGCCCTCAGGAGCAGCCTGTATATTATATATTAGATTGTAAGCTCCTAGGACAGGGTGTACAATATTCTGCATGCCCGCAGGAGCAGCCTGTATATTATATATTAGATTGTAAGCTCCTAGGACAGGGTGTACATTTTTCTGCATGTGACGCGCCCTGGGCCTATGTGATGTAGCGTTGCGCACGCAAGGACTACCCGGAGCCGGATCTGATAGGGGTAGTAGTCTCGTGGCGGTGACCCGGTCCGTGCCCAGGGAGTCAGACTAAGTGGCGATATATTAGCAGTAGATGTAGGACGACTACGCCACCCGTTGAATGCAGCTATGGAGCTGCCGCTGCAGGGCAAACCGCTGAGGCCGGTGGGAGGATGGTGCAGCGTGGATGGTATAACCCCCAACGGGAGGGGTATGGCCTCAGGGCAGCCGACGTGGATGATGGGGGTAGCAGGAATCACTCAGAGACGATACGGTGTAGTTCAGGGTCTTTACTGGTGACAAAGATAGACCCTCCCGGAGTACTGGCTAGCGGTCGGGGCCTGGTCAGTCCTTGAGCAGATGGGATCCCCCTTGGCCAGGCGGAGTCGTAGGCCTCCCCAACTAATTGTACTCTTCTGGCTACCTTGCTAGAGGCGGGTAAAGGTAGCCCACGTCCCTGAGTGTACCGTGTGGTGCTCACCCGTATGGCCGGTGACTCGGGGCCTTCTAGTAGCTTCCGCTCCACGACGGCGGTGCTGGTCCCACACGTGTGACCGAGCCTTCGGGTTTCTGGGCCAGAGGACCTGAAATCCCCTGCCGGTCGGTTTCTGCTGCTGGGTAGGAGTTAGTCCCCACAGCCTCGGACTCCGGGTCCGGTAAGAAATCTTCAATCAGGGCGAGCTCTACAGCTTCCAGCCCTGATCTCCTCTTAGCACGACTCCCACAGAGCTCCTGATCTTTCTTTCCTATCACTGCTTCTCTTCTTCTCTCTACTCTTCTCTCTAACCCTGTCTCAGCCCCAGGTTTATATAGGGGAAGTCCTTCCCCTCCCAGGACTGGGCAGGAGGTGTGGCATGCATAGGATTCCTGACCAAGAGACCTCCCACCTGCTCTCAGACATAACACTGCTGTTACTGTGGAAACCAGACCCCTGGGGTGCCACACATGCCCTCAGGAGCAGCCTGTATATTATATATTAGATTGCAAGCTCCTAGGACAGGGTGTACAATATTCTGTATGCCCTCAGGAGCAGCCTGTGTCTTGGTGTATTGTATATTAGATTGTAAGCTTCTAAGACAGGGTGTACATTATTCTGTATGCCCTCAGGAGCAGCCTGTATATTTTATATATTAGATTGTAAGCTCCTAGGACAGGGTGTACATTATTCTGTATGCTCTCAGGAGCAGTCTGTATATTGTATATTAGATTGTAAGCTCCTAGGACAGGGTGTACATTATTCTGTATGCTCTCAGGAGCAGCATGTATATTGTATATTAGATTGTAAGCTCCTAGGACAGGGTGTACATTATTCTGTATGCTCTCAGGAGCAGCATGTATATTGTATATTAGATTGTAAGCTCCTAGCACAGGGTGTACATTATTCTGTATGCTCTCAGGAGCAGCATGTATATTGTATATTAGATTGTAAGCTCCTAGCACAGGGTGTACATTATTCTGTATGTAATCAGGAGCAACCTGTATATTGTATATTAGATTGTAAGCTCCTAGGACAGGGTGTACATTATTCTATATGCCCTCAGGAGCAGCCAGCATATTATATATTAGATTGTAAGCTCCTAGGACAGGATGTAGATTATTCTGTATGCTCTCAGAAGCAGCCTGTATATTGTATATTAGATTGTAAGCTCCTAGGACAGGGTGTACATTATTCTGTATGCTCTCAGGAGCAGCCTGTATATTGTATTTTAGATTGTAAGCTCCTAGGACAGGGTGTACATTATTCTGTATGCTCTCAGGAGCAGCCTGTATATTGTGTATTAGATTGTAAGCTCCTAGGACAGGGTATACATTATTCTGTATGCCCTCAGGAGCAGTCTGTATATTGTATATTAGATTGAAAGCTCCTAGGAAAGGTTGTACATAATTCTGTATGCTCTCAAGAGCAGCCTGTATATTATATATTAGATTGTAAGCTCCTAGGACAGGGTGTACATTATTCTGTATGCTCTCAGGAGCAGCCTGTATATTGTATATTAGATTGTAAGCTCCTAGGACAGGGTGTACATTATTCTGTATGCTCTCAGGAGCAGTCTGTATATTGTATATTAGATTGTAAGCTCCTAGGACAGGGTGCACATTATTCTGTATGCTCTCAGGAGCCGCCTGTATATTGTATATTAGATTGTAAGCTCCTAGGACAGGGAGTACATTATTCTGTATGATCTCATGAGCAGCCTGTATATTATATATTAGATTGTAAGCTCATAGGACAGGGCATAGATTATTCTGTATGCTCTCAGGATCAGTCTGTTTATTATATATTAGATTGGAAACTCCTAGGACAGGGCATAGATTATTCTTTATGCTCTCAGGTCCAGCCTGTGTATTGTATATTAGATTGTATGCTCCTAGGACAGGGTGTACATTATTCTGTATGCTCTCAGGAGCAGCCTGTATATTGTATATTAGATTGTAAGCTCCTAGGACAGGATGTACATTATTCTGGATGCTCTCAGGGGCAGCCTGTATATTGTATATTAGATTGTAAGCTCATAGGACAGGATGTAAATTACTCTGTATGCCCTCAGGAGCAGCCTGTATATTGTATATTAGATTGTAAGCTCCTAGGACAGGGTGTACATTATTCTGTATGCTCTCAGGAGCAGCCTCTATATTGTATATTAGGTTGTATGCTCCTAGGACAGGGTGTACATTATTCTGTATGCTCTCAGGAGCAGTCTGTTTATTATATATTAGATTGTAAGCTCCTAGGACAGGGCATAGATTATTCTGTATGCTCTCAGGAGCAGCCTGTATATTGTATATTAGGTTGTATGCTCCTAGGACAGGGTGTACATTATTCTGTATGCTCTCAGGAGCAGTCTGTATATTGTATATTAGATTGTAAGCTCCTAGGACAGGGTGCACATTATTCTGCATGCCCTCAGGAGCAGTCTGTATATTGTATATTAGATTGTAAGCTCCTAGGACAGGGTGCACATTATTCTGTATGCTCTCAGGAGCAGTCTGTATATTATATATTAGATTGTAAGCTCCTAGGACAGGGTGTACATTATTCTGTATGCTCTCAGGAGCAGTCTGTATATTGATTATTAGATTGTAAGCTCCTAGTACAGGGTGTACATTATTCTGCATGCCCTCAGGAGCAGTCTGTATATTGTATATTAGATTGTAAGCTCCTAGGACAGGGTGAGCATTATTCTGCATGCCCTCAGGAGCAGCCTGTATATTGTATATTAGATTGTAAGCTCCTAGGACAGGGTGTACATTATTCTGTATGCTCTCAGGAGCAGCCTGTATATTGTATATTAGATTGTAAGCTCCTAGGACAGGGTGTACATTATTCTGTATGCTCTCAGGAGCAGCCTGTATATTGTAAATTAGATTGTAAGCTCCTAGGACAGGGTGTACATTATTCTGTATGCTCTCAGGAGCAGTCTGTATATTGTATATTAGATTGTAAGCTCCTAGGACATGGTGCACATTATTCTCTATGCTCTCAGGAGCAGCCTGTATATTGTATATTAGATTGTAAGCTCCTAGGACTGGGCATATATTACTCTGTATGCTCTCAGGTCCAGCCTGTATATTATATATTAGATTCTAAGCTCCTAGGACAGGGTGTACATTATTCTGTATGCCCTCAGAAGCAGCCTGTATATTGTATATTAGATTGTAAGCTCCTATGACAGGGTGTACATTATTCTGTATGCCCTCAGAAGCAGCCTGTATATTGTATATTAGATTGTAAGCTCCTAGAACAGGGTGTACATTATTCTGTATCCTCTCAGGAGCAGCCTGTATATTGTATATTAGATTGTAAGCTTCTAGGACAGGGTGTACATTATTCTGTATGCTCTCAGGAGCAGTCTGTATATTATATATTAGATTGTAAGCTCCTAGGACAGGGCATAGATTATTCTGTATGCTCTCAGGAGCAGCCAGTATATTGTATATTAGGTTGTATGCTCCTAGGACAGGGTGTACATTATTCTGTATGCCCTCAGGAGCAGTCTGTATATTGTATATTAGATTGTAAGCTCCTAGGACAGGGTGTACATTATTCTGCATGCCCTCAGGAGCAGTCTGTATATTGTATATTAGATTGTAAGCTCCTAGGACAGGGTGAGCATTATTCTGCATGCCCTCAGGAGCAGCCTGTATATTGTATAGTAGATTGTAAGCTCCTATGACAGGGTGTACATTATTCTGTATGCCCTCAGAAGCAGCCTGTATATTGTATATTAGATTGTAAGCTTCTAGGACAGGGTGTACATTATTCTGTATGCTCTCAGGAGCAGCCTGTATATTGTATATTAGATTGTAAGCTCCTAGGACAGGGTGTACATTATTCTGTATGCTCTCAGGAGCAGCCTGTATATTGTATATTAGATTGTAAGCTCCTAGGACAGGGTGTACATTATTCTGTATGCTCTCAGGAGCAGCCTGTATATTGTATATTAGATTGTAAGCTCCTAGGGCAGGGAGTACATTATTCTGTATGCTGTCAGTAGCAGCCTGTATATTGTATATTAGATTGTAAGCTCCTAGGACAGGGTGTACATTATTCTGTATGCTCTCAGGAACAGCCTGTATATTGTATATTAGATTGAAAGCTCATAGGACAGGGTGTGCATTATTCTGCATGCCCTCAGGAGAAGCCTGTATATTGTATATTAGATTGTAAGCTCCTAGGACAGGGTGTACATTATTCTGCATGCCCTCAGGAGCAGCCTGTATATTATATATTAGATTGTAAGCTCCCAGGACAGAGTGTACATTATTCTGCATGCCCTCAGGAGCAGCCTGTATATTATATATTAGATTGTAAGCTCCTAGGACAGGGTGTACAATATTCTGCATGCCCGCAGGAGCAGCCTGTATATTATATATTAGATTGTAAGCTCCTAGGACAGGGTGTACATTTTTCTGCATGTGACGCGCCCTGGGCCTATGTGATGTAGCGTTGCGCACGCAGGGACTACCCGGAGCCGGATCTGATAGGGGTAGTAGTCTCGTGGCGGTGACCCGGTCCGTGCCCAGGGAGTCAGACTAAGTGGCGATATATTAGCAGTAGATGTAGGACGACTACGCCACCCGTTGAATGCAGCTATGGTGCTGCCGCTGCAGGGCAAACCGCTGAGGCCGGTGGGAGGATGGTGCTGCGTGGATGGTATAACCCCCAACGGGAGGGGTATGGCCTCAGGGCAGCCGACGTGGATGATGGGGGTAGCAGGAATCACTCAGAGACGATACGGTGTAGTTCAGGGTCTTTACTGGTGACAAAGATAGACCCTCCCGGAGTACTGGCTAGCGGTCGGGGCCTGGTCAGTCCTTGAGCAGATGGGATCCCCCTTGGCCAGGCGGAGTCGTAGGCCTCCCCAACTAATTGTACTCTTCTGGCTACCTTGCTAGAGGCGGGTAAAGGTAGCCCACGTCCGTGAGTGTACCGTGTGGTGCTCACCCGTATGGCCGGTGACTCGGGGCCTTCTAGTAGCTTCCGCTCCACGACGGCGGTGCTGGTCCCACACGTGTGACCGAGCCTTCGGGTTTCTGGGCCAGAGGACCTGAAATCCCCTGCCGGTCGGTTTCTGCTGCTGGGTAGGAGTTAGTCCCCACAGCCTCGGACTCCGGGTCCGGTAAGAAATCTTCAATCAGGGCGAGCTCTACAGCTTCCAGCCCTGATCTCCTCTTAGCACGACTCCCACAGAGCTCCTGATCTTTCTTTCCTATCACTGCTTCTCTTCTTCTCTCTACTCTTCTCTCTAACCCTGCCTCAGCCCCAGGTTTATATAGGGGAAGTCCTTCCCCTCCCAGGACTGGGCAGGAGGTGTGGCATGCATAGGATTCCTGACCAAGAGACCTCCCACCTGCTCTCAGACATAACACTGCTGTTACTGTGGAAACCAGACCCCTGGGGTGCCACACATGCCCTCAGGAGCAGCCTGTATATTATATATTAGATTGCAAGCTCCTAGGACAGGGTGTACAATATTCTGTATGCCCTCTGGAGCAGCCTGTGTATTGGTGTATTTTATATTAGATTGTAAGCTCCTAAGACAGGGTGTACATTATTCTGTATGCCCTCAGGAGCAGCCTGTATATTTTATATATTAGATTGTAAGCTCCTAGGACAGGGTGTACATTATTCTGTATGCTCTCAGGAGCAGTCTGTATATTGTATATTAGATTGTAAGCTCCTAGGACAGGGTGTACATTATTCTGTATGCTCTCAGGAGCAGCATGTATATTGTATATTAGATTGTAAGCTCCTAGGACAGGGTGTACATTATTCTGTATGCTCTCAGGAGCAGCATGTATATTGTATATTAGATTGTAAGCTCCTAGCACAGGGTGTACATTATTCTGTATGCTCTCAGGAGCAGCATGTATATTGTATATTAGATTGTAAGCTCCTAGCACAGGGTGTACATTATTCTGTATGTAATCAGGAGCAACCTGTATATTGTATATTAGATTGTAAGCTCCTAGGACAGGGTGTACATTATTCTATATGCCCTCAGGAGCAGCCAGCATATTATATATTAGATTGTAAGCTCCTAGGACAGGGTGTAGATTATTCTGTATGCTCTCAGAAGCAGCCTGTATATTGTATATTAGATTGTAAGCTCCTAGGACAGGGTGTACATTATTCTGTATGCTCTCAGGAGCAGCCTGTATATTGTATATTAGATTGTAAGCTCCTAGGACAGGGTGTACATTATTCTGTATGCTCTCAGGAGCAGCCTGTATATTGTGTATTAGATTGTAAGCTCCTAGGACAGGGTATACATTATTCGGTATGCCCTCAGGAGCAGTCTGTATATTGTATATTAGATTGAAAGCTCCTAGGAAAGGTTGTACATAATTCTGTATGCTCTCAAGAGCAGCCTGTATATTATATATTAGATTGTAAGCTCCTAGGACAGGGTGTACATTATTCTGTATGCTCTCAGGAGCAGCCTGTATATTGTATATTAGATTGTAAGCTCCTAGGACAGGGTGTACATTATTCTGTATGCTCTCAGGAGCAGTCTGTATATTGTATATTAGATTGTAAGCTCCTAGGACAGGGTGCACATTATTCTGTATGCCCTCAGGAGCCGCCTGTATATTGTATATTAGATTGTAAGCTCCTAGGACAGGGAGTACATTATTCTGTATGATCTCATGAGCAGCCTGTATATTATATATTAGATTGTAAGCTCATAGGACAGGGCATAGATTATTCTGTATGCTCTCAGGATCAGTCTGCTTATTATATATTAGATTGGAAGCTCCTAGGACAGGGCATAGATTATTCTGTATGCTCTCAGGTCCAGCCTGTGTATTGTATATTAGATTGTATGCTCCTAGGACAGGGTGTACATTATTCTGTATGCTCTCAGGAGCAGCCTGTATATTGTATATTAGATTGTAAGCTCCTAGGACAGGATGTACATTATTCTGGATGCTCTCAGGGGCAGCCTGTATATTGTATATTAGATTGTAAGCTCATAGGACAGGATGTAAATTACTCTGTATGCCCTCAGGAGCAGCCTGTATATTGTATATTAGATTGTAAGCTCCTAGGACAGGGTGTACATTATTCTGTATGCTCTCAGGAGCAGCCTCTATATTGTATATTAGATTGTAAGCTCGTAGGACAGGGTGTACATTATTCTATATGCTCTCAGTAGCAGTCTGTATATTATATATTAGATTGTAAGCTCCTAGGACAGGGCATAGATTATTCTGTATGCTCTCAGGAGCAGCCTGTATTTTGTATATTAGGTTGTATGCTCCTAGGACAGGGTGTACATTATTCTGTATGCTCTCAGGAGCAGTCTGTATATTATATATTAGATTGTAAGCTCCTAGGACAGGGCATAGATTATTCTGTATGCTCTCAGGAGCAGCCTGTATATTGTATATTAGGTTGTATGCTCCTAGGACAGGGTGTACATTATTCTGTATGCTCTCAGGAGCAGTCTGTATATTGTATATTAGATTGTAAGCTCCTAGGACAGGGTGCACATTATTCTGCATGCCCTCAGGAGCAGTCTGTATATTGTATATTAGATGGTAAGCTCCTAGGACAGGGTGCACATTATTCTGTATGCTCTCAGGAGCAGTCTGTATATTATATATTAGATTGTAAGCTCCTAGGACAGGGTGTACATTATTCTGTATGCTCTCAGTAGCAGTCTGTATATTGATTATTAGATTGTAAGCTCCTAGTACAGGGTGTACATTATTCTGCATGCCCTCAGGAGCAGTCTGTATATTGTATATTAGATTGTAAGCTCCTAGGACAGGGTGAGCATTATTCTGCATGCCCTCAGGAGCAGCCTGTATATTGTATATTAGATTGTAAGCTCCTAGGACAGGGTGTACATTATTCTGTATGCTCTCAGGAGCAGCCTGTATATTGTATATTAGATTGTAAGCTCCTAGGACAGGGTGTACATTATTCTGTATGCTCTCAGGAGCAGCCTGTATATTGTAAATTAGATTGTAAGCTCCTAGGACAGGGTGTACATTATTCTGTATGCTCTCAGGAGCAGTCTGTATATTGTATATTAGATTGTAAGCTCCTAGGACATGGTGCACATTATTCTGTATGCTCTCAGGAGCAGCCTGTATATTGTATATTAGATTGTAAGCTCCTAGGACTGGGCATATATTACTCTGTATGCTCTCAGGAGCAGTCTGTATATTGTATATTAGATTGTAAGCTCCTAGGACAGGGTGCACATTATTTTGTATGCTCTCAGGAGCCGCCTGTATATTGTATATTAGATTGTAAGCTCCTAGGACAGGGAGTACATTATTCTGTATGATCTCATGAGCAGCCTGTATATTATATATTAGATTGTAAGCTCATAGGACAGGGCATAGATTATTCTGTATGCTCTCAGGATCAGTCTGCTTATTATATATTAGATTGGAAGCTCCTAGGACAGGGCATAGATTATTCTGTATGCTCTCAGGTCCAGCCTGTGTATTGTATATTAGATTGTATGCTCCTAGGACAGGGTGTACATTATTCTGTATGCTCTCAGGAGCAGCCTGTATATTGTATATTAGATTGTAAGCTCCTAGGACAGGATGTACATTATTCTGGATGCTCTCAGGGGCAGCCTGTATATTGTATATTAGATTGTAAGCTCATAGGACAGGATGTAAATTACTCTGTATGCCCTCAGGAGCAGCCTGTATATTGTATATTAGATTGTAAGCTCCTAGGACAGGGTGTACATTATTCTGTATGCTCTCAGGAGCAGCCTCTATATTGTATATTAGATTGTAAGCTCGTAGGACAGGGTGTACATTATTCTATATGCTCTCAGTAGCAGTCTGTATATTATATATTAGATTGTAAGCTCCTAGGACAGGGCATAGATTATTCTGTATGCTCTCAGGAGCAGCCTGTATATTGTATATTAGGTTGTATGCTCCTAGGACAGGGTGTACATTATTCTGTATGCTCTCAGGAGCAGTCTGTATATTATATATTAGATTGTAAGCTCCTAGGACAGGGCATAGATTATTCTGTATGCTCTCAGGAGCAGCCTGTATATTGTATATTAGGTTGTATGCTCCTAGGACAGGGTGTACATTATTCTGTATGCTCTCAGGAGCAGTCTGTATATTGTATATTAGATTGTAAGCTCCTAGGACAGGGTGCACATTATTCTGCATGCCCTCAGGAGCAGTCTGTATATTGTATATTAGATGGTAAGCTCCTAGGACAGGGTGCACATTATTCTGTATGCTCTCAGGAGCAGTCTGTATATTATATATTAGATTGTAAGCTCCTAGGACAGGGTGTACATTATTCTGCATGCCCTCAGGAGCAGTCTGTATATTGTATATTAGATTGTAAGCTCCTAGGACAGGGTGAGCATTATTCTGCATGCCCTCAGGAGCAGCCTGTATATTGTATATTAGATTGTAAGCTCCTAGGACAGGGTGTACATTATTCTGTATGCTCTCAGGAGCAGCCTGTATATTGTATATTAGATTGTAAGCTCCTAGGACAGGGTGTACATTATTCTGTATGCTCTCAGGAGCAGCCTGTATATTGTAAATTAGATTGTAAGCTCCTAGGACAGGGTGTACATTATTCTGTATGCTCTCAGGAGCAGTCTGTATATTGTATATTAGATTGTAAGCTCCTAGGACATGGTGCACATTATTCTGTATGCTCTCAGGAGCAGCCTGTATATTGTATATTAGATTGTAAGCTCCTAGGACTGGGCATATATTACTCTGTATGCTCTCAGGTCCAGCCTGTATATTATATATTAGATTCTAAGCTCCTAGGACAGGGTGTACATTATTCTGTATGCCCTCAGAAGCAGCCTGTATATTGTATATTAGATTGTAAGCTCCTATGACAGGGTGTACATTATTCTGTATGCCCTCAGAAGCAGCCTGTATATTGTATATTAGATTGTAAGCTCCTAGAACAGGGTGTACATTATTCTGTATCCTCTCAGGAGCAGCCTGTATATTGTATATTAGATTGTAAGCTTCTAGGACAGGGTGTACATTATTCTGTATGCTCTCAGGAGCAGTCTGTATATTATATATTAGATTGTAAGCTCCTAGGACAGGGTGTGCATTATTCTGCATGCCCTCAGGAGCAGCCTGTATATTATATATTAGATTGTAAGCTCCTAGGACAGGGTGTACATTATTCTGTATGCTCTCAGGAGCAGTCTGTATATTATATATTATATTGTAAGCTCCTAGGACAGGGTGTGCATTATTCTGCATTCCCTCAGGAGCAGCCTGTTTATTATATATTAGATTGTAAGCTCCTAGGACAGGGTGTACATTATTCTGTATGCTCTTAGGAGCAGCCTGTATATTGTATATTAGATTGTAAGCTTCTAGAACAGGGTGTACATTATTCTGTATGCTCTTAGGAGCAGCCTGTATATTGTATATTAGATTGTAAGCTCCTAGGACAGGGTGTACATTATTGTGTATGCTCTCAGGAGCAGCCTGTATATTGTATATTAGATTGTAAGCTCCTAGGACAGGGTGTACATTATTCTGTATGCTCTCAGGAGCAGCCTGTATATTGTGTATTAGATTGTAAGCTCCTAGGACAGGGTATACATTATTCGGTATGCCCTCAGGAGCAGTCTGTATATTGTATATTAGATTGAAAGCTCCTAGGAAAGGTTGTACATAATTCTGTATGCTCTCAAGAGCAGCCTGTATATTATATATTAGATTGTAAGCTCCTAGGACAGGGTGTACATTATTCTGTATGCTCTCAGGAGCAGCCTGTATATTGTATATTAGATTGTAAGCTCCTAGGACAGGGTGTACATTATTCTGTATGCTCTCAGGAGCAGTCTGTATATTGTATATTAGATTGTAATCTCCTAGGACAGGGTGCACATTATTCTGTATGCTCTCAGGAGCCGCCTGTATATTGTATATTAGATTGTAAGCTCCTAGGACAGGGAGTACATTATTCTGTATGATCTCATGAGCAGCCTGTATATTATATATTAGATTGTAAGCTCATAGGACAGGGCATAGATTATTCTGTATGCTCTCAGGATCAGTCTGCTTATTATATATTAGATTGGAAGCTCCTAGGACAGGGCATAGATTATTCTGTATGCTCTCAGGTCCAGCCTGTGTATTGTATATTAGATTGTATGCTCCTAGGACAGGGTGTACATTATTCTGTATGCTCTCAGGAGCAGCCTGTATTTTGTATATTAGATTGTAAGCTCCTAGGACAGGATGTACATTATTCTGGATGCTCTCAGGGGCAGCCTGTATATTGTATATTAGATTGTAAGCTCATAGGACAGGATGTAAATTACTCTGTATGCCCTCAGGAGCAGCCTGTATATTGTATATTAGATTGTAAGCTCCTAGGACAGGGTGTACATTATTCTGTATGCTCTCAGGAGCAGCCTCTATATTGTATATTAGATTGTAAGCTCGTAGGACAGGGTGTACATTATTCTATATGCTCTCAGTAGCAGTCTGTATATTATATATTAGATTGTAAGCTCCTAGGACAGGGCATAGATTATTCTGTATGCTCTCAGGAGCAGCCTGTATATTGTATATTAGGTTGTATGCTCCTAGGACAGGGTGTACATTATTCTGTATGCTCTCAGGAGCAGTCTGTATATTATATATTAGATTGTAAGCTCCTAGGACAGGGCATAGATTATTCTGTATGCTCTCAGGAGCAGCCTGTATATTGTATATTAGGTTGTATGCTCCTAGGACAGGGTGTACATTATTCTGTATGCTCTCAGGAGCAGTCTGTATATTGTATATTAGATTGTAAGCTCCTAGGACAGGGTGCACATTATTCTGCATGCCCTCAGGAGCAGTCTGTATATTGTATATTAGATGGTAAGCTCCTAGGACAGGGTGCACATTATTCTGTATGCTCTCAGGAGCAGTCTGTATATTATATATTAGATTGTAAGCTCCTAGGACAGGGTGTACATTATTCTGTATGCTCTCAGTAGCAGTCTGTATATTGATTATTAGATTGTAAGCTCCTAGTACAGGGTGTACATTATTCTGCATGCCCTCAGGAGCAGTCTGTATATTGTATATTAGATTGTAAGCTCCTAGGACAGGGTGAGCATTATTCTGCATGCCCTCAGGAGCAGCCTGTATATTGTATATTAGATTGTAAGCTCCTAGGACAGGGTGTACATTATTCTGTATGCTCTCAGGAGCAGCCTGTATATTGTATATTAGATTGTAAGCTCCTAGGACAGGGTGTACATTATTCTGTATGCTCTCAGGAGCAGCCTGTATATTGTAAATTAGATTGTAAGCTCCTAGGACAGGGTGTACATTATTCTGTATGCTCTCAGGAGCAGTCTGTATATTGTATATTAGATTGTAAGCTCCTAGGACATGGTGCACATTATTCTGTATGCTCTCAGGAGCAGCCTGTATATTGTATATTAGATTGTAAGCTCCTAGGACTGGGCATATATTACTCTGTATGCTCTCAGGTCCAGCCTGTATATTATATATTAGATTCTAAGCTCCTAGGACAGGGTGTACATTATTCTGTATGCCCTCAGAAGCAGCCTGTATATTGTATATTAGATTGTAAGCTCCTATGACAGGGTGTACATTATTCTGTATGCCCTCAGAAGCAGCCTGTATATTGTATATTAGATTGTAAGCTCCTAGAACAGGGTGTACATTATTCTGTATCCTCTCAGGAGCAGCCTGTATATTGTATATTAGATTGTAAGCTTCTAGGACAGGGTGTACATTATTCTGTATGCTCTCAGGAGCAGTCTGTATATTATATATTAGATTGTAAGCTCCTAGGACAGGGTGTGCATTATTCTGCATGCCCTCAGGAGCAGCCTGTATATTATATATTAGATTGTAAGCTCCTAGGACAGGGTGTACATTATTCTGTATGCTCTCAGGAGCAGTCTGTATATTATATATTATATTGTAAGCTCCTAGGACAGGGTGTGCATTATTCTGCATTCCCTCAGGAGCAGCCTGTTTATTATATATTAGATTGTAAGCTCCTAGGACAGGGTGTACATTATTCTGTATGCTCTTAGGAGCAGCCTGTATATTGTATATTAGATTGTAAGCTTCTAGAACAGGGTGTACATTATTCTGTATGCTCTCAGGAGCAGTCTGTATATTATATATTAGATTGTAAGCTCCTAGGACAGGGTGTACCTTATTCGGTATGCTCTCAGGAACAGTCTGTATATTGTATATTAGATTGTAAGCTCCTAGGACAGGGTGTACATTATTCTGTATGCTCTCAGGAGCAGCCTGCATATTGTATATTAGATTGTAAGCTCATAGGACAAGGTGTACATTTTTCTGTATGTCCTCAGGAGCAGCATGTATATTGTATATTAGATTGTAAGCTCCTAGGACAGGGTGTACATTATTCTGTATGCTCTCAGGAGCAGCCTGTATATTGTATATTAGATTGTAAGCTCCTAGGACAGGGTGTACATTATTCTGTATGCTCTCAGGAGGAGCCTGTATATTGTATATTAGATTGTAAGCTCCTAGGACAGGGTGTACATTATTCTGTATGCTCTCAGGAGCAGCCTGTATATTGTATATTAGATTGTAAGCTTCTAGGACAGGGTGTACATTATTCTGTATGCCCTCAGGAGCAGCCTGTGTATTGTATATTAGATTGTAAGCTCCTAGGACAGGGTGTACATTATTCTGTATGCTCTCAGGAGTAGAGATGAGCGGTGTTCGACTAGAACTGTTCGCCAATCTCAAATTCGAGCTGTTTTGGGCGGTGTTCGAGTTGTTCGACGAACCCGAACGATTTGCAAAAAATTCGGCTGTTCGAGGTTATGTTCGATAACTGTTCGTGCACCAAAAGCGTGTCCTGCATGTCTGGCGCTATTTTGAGCACCAATCATGCAGGGATTGTCTGCCACTCACTGTAATGCCACAGCCATGGTGGTTGTGGCATTACAGTGGTTGCCCAAATCGATGGGAACAGTGCCAACAGTGAAACATGAAAAGCCGGCAATTCAGCAGCGGCATACACCGGTACCCGACAATTTAGAACCGAAAGAATAGAGCTTCACACATAGATTAGATAGATAGAAACATGTCAGCCACATATATATGAAGTACAGTGACAGTGTTGCTTACTGTACTTGTCATTTAGTGTAAAGGATTTATCAAAAAAAATAATAGTGTTTTCGTGCACCGTCTCTTTAAAAAAGCCGGCCGGCATTTCAGCATCTGTACCCGACAATTTGGAATAGAAAGAATAGAGAATCACACACAGATTAGATAGATAGAAACATGTCAGTCACATATATATGAAGTACAGTGACAGTGTTGCTTACTGTACTTGTCATTTAGTGTAAAGGATTTATTAAAAAAAATAATAGTGTTTTCATGCACTGTCTCTTTAAAAAAGCCGGCCGGCATTTCAGCAGCGGTACCCGACAATTTAGAATAGAAGGAATAGAGCATCACACATAGATTAGATAGAGAGAAACATGTCAGTCACATATATACGAAGTACAGTGATAGTGTTGATTACTGTACTTGTCATTTAGTGTTAAAATAAAGGATTTATTTAAAAAAAAATTGGCGTGGGGTTCCCTGTAATTTTAGGCTCTAGCGGAGGTTAAGCAGACAGCTGGGGCAGATGTTTGAAGCCTGGGAAGGGGGTAATACCCACGGAGCTTCCCAGGCTACTAATATCAGCCCCCAGCGGAATACCTAGCCTTTACTAGCTATTAAAATGGGGGATCCCCCCAAAAAAAATTATGTGGGGTCCCCCCTATTTTAATAGCTAGCAAAGGCTAGGCAGACAGCTGGGGGCTGATATTAATAGCCCAGGAAGGGTGCCATGAAATATTGGCCCCCTCCCAGGCTAGAAACACCAGCCGTCAGCCGCCCCAGAAATGGCGCATCCATAGGATTCTGGCACTTAGCCTCGCTCTTCCCACTGCCCTGTAGCGGTGGCAGTGGGGTAATAGGGCTGGGGTTGATGTCAGCTTATAATGCCAGCTGATATGAAGCCCAGGTTAGTAATGGAGAGGCGTCTATAAGACACCCCCATTACTAACCCCATAGTCAAAGTTAAAAAAAAAACACAAACACCCAGCCTGCGCTTCTCAGTGTCTGCGGGATGACAGGCTGGATGGCAGCGTTCTCCTGCGGTCCAGCCTGTCATCTCGATGTAGCGGAGCTGAAGCTGTCGTGGGAACCATGGAAAGGTAAGGATGAGGTTGCTTTATTATTTTTTTTTATTGCAGGAGATCGTTGGCTTCAGCTGGAATGGGCGTGACTGTAAGTATGGTTTAATTTAGAACAATAAAGAATTGTGTGTTTATTTCAATTAAAGGACTTTTTTCTGGGTGTTGTGTTTTTTTTAAATACTTTACTAGAAATTCATGGCGGTCATGTCTAATATTGGCGTGACCCCATGAATTTCGGGCTTAGGGCCAGCTGATAATGCCAAGCTGGCCCTAACCCCTTTATTACCCAGTGAGCCACCGCACCAGGGCCCTGGATGAGTTGGGTACAGCGCCAGAAGATGGCGCTTCTATGAACGCGCCATTTTCTGGGGCGGCTGCGGACTGCAATTTGCAGCGGGTGGGGCCCAGAAAGCTTGGGCCTCCCTGTGCTGCAGATTCCAGCCCCCAGCTGCCTAGTTGTACCTGGCTGGACACAAAAATAGGGCGAAGCCCCACGTATTTTTTTTTTTAATTATTTCATGAAATTCATGAAATAATTAAGAAAAAAAGGGCTTCCCTATATTGTTGTGTCCGGCCAGGTACAAATAGGCAGCTGGTGGTTGGGGGCAGCCCGTTCCTGCCTGCTGTACCTGGCTGGACCCAAATATAGTGCGAAGCCCCACGTTAATTTTTTTTTAAATTATTTCATGAAACTAGATGGTGGCCCGATTCTAACGCATCGGGTATTCTAGAATATGTATGCGGCAGACCCGGCGCAATCAGCAGAGCGGTGTTTAAATTTGGCGCCAAAATCGCTGACTGGTCGCGGCCAGCAACCGCGACCAATCTGCAAAGCGGTGTTGAAATTTGGCGACTATATCAGTGATTGGTCACGGCCGGCGGTCGCGACTAATCAGCAGAGCGGGGTTTAAATTTTGCGCCAATAATGCTGATAGGTTGTGGTCGCGACCAATCAGCAAAGCGGTGTTTAAATTTGGCGCCAATAATGGTGATTGGTCACGACCTCGACCATTCAGCAGAGCGGTGTTTAAATTTGGCGGCAACAATGTTGATTAGCCGCGGCCGGCGGTCGCGACCAATCAGCAGAGCGGGGTTTATATTTGGCGCCAATAATGCTGATTGGTCGCAATCGCCGGCCGTGACCAATCAGCAGAGCGGTGTTTAAATTTGGCATCAAAATCGCTGATTGGTCGCGGAAGGCAACTGTGACCAATCAGCCGAGCAGGGTTTAAATTTGGCGCCAATACTACTGATTGGTCGCGGACGGCGACCGCGATCAATCAGCAGAGCAGTGTTTAAATTTGGCGCCAATAAGGCTGATTAGTCGCGGCCGGCATCCGCGACCAATTAGCAGAGCGGGGTTTAAATTTGGCGCCAATCTCGCTGATTGGTCGCGGCTGGCGTCCGCGACCAATCAGCAGAGCGTTGTTTAAATTTGGCGCCAAGCTCGCTGATTGGTCGCGGCCGCTATTTAAATGTGGCGCCCAAATCGGTGATTGGTCGCGGGCAGCGTCCGCGACCAATCAGCAGAGCGGTGTTTAACTTTAGCGCCAAGATCACTGATTGGTCGCGTGCGGAGAGCGCGACCAATCAGCTAATCGTATTGGTGAGGACCGGGGAGCGCCGCTGCCTGGTCGGCAACTTCCGTTGCGAGAAGCCGGGAGATGAGCGACCGCTCCCCGGTCCTCGCTTGACACGCTAGCCGCTGATGTCCCCACAATATCCGCATGGTGTTACAAAGATCCGTACATTTGTGTTAAAAATCGCTGATTGGTCGCTGGCGCTGCCCGCGACCAATCACCGATTTGGGCGCCAAATTTAAATATCGGCCGCAACCAATCACCAATCTTGGCTCCACATTTAAACACCGCTGGGCTGATTGGTCGCCGACGCTGGGCGCGACCAATCACCGATTTTGGCGCCACATTTAAATAGCGTCCGCGACCAATCAGTACAGCGGTGTTTAAATGTGGAGCCAAGATGGGTGATTGGTCGCGGAGGATATTTAAATTTGGCGCCCAAATCGGTGATTGGTCGCGGCTGATATTTAAATTTGGCGCCCAAATCGGTGATAGGTCGCGGGCAGCGCCAGCGACCAATCAGCGATTTTTAACACCAATGTCCGGACCTTTGTAACTAGTGTTGAGCCACCCCCGTAGTGTTCGAGTTCGGTTCGGTTCGTCGAACACCCGTGTGTTCGCCGAACTGTTCGTCGAACACCTTCGAACACCGTTAAAACCAATGGCAGGCAAACAAAAACACATAGAAACACATAGAAAACACCTTCAAAGGTGTCCAAAAGCTGACAAACTGCTCAGAAGACACAACTAACACATGGAAAAGTGACAAGTACATATAGTCATGCGAAAAGAAAAGAGGTGGAGGAGTAAAAGGAGGGGGAGACACAGATATAGGCATGTCATGCCCTTCTAAAATCCAAAAAGTGAGAAGCCGACACGTTCAGTCCGCTCCTGCCCGTGCCACCTCCGTGTCGCCGGGTTTGTGCCAGAGCCGCGGTGAACCCTGACGGCCAGCCCCCCTCTCCCAATACTGGTGCCTGTCCGCTGGTGGGTCGAGCGAGCCCCCCTGTGGTGGAGGCAGCTCTAAGCTTTTTAATTTAAATTGTCTCTCTAATTTGAATAAATACACTTTAAATCCATTTACAAGGATCTATTGGAGGGCAAGTCTCATGCCAGCAGCCGCGTAATTCCAGCTCCAGTAGCGTCCACTAAAGCTGCTGCAGTTAAAAAGCTTTTATAAGGATCGAGCTCGGCTGTCCACCGCAAGGCATCCCACTGCCAGTCCGAGCCCCTATGCCTTGGGGTGCCTCCTGATGCTCTTCACTGAGTAACCCGTGGTCCCGAAGCATTTCCTTTGAAAAAATGAAGTGTCCAAACTACAGGTGGTGTAGCTTGCTTAACAGCCGGGATAATCCGCTGACTAGAAGACCCTGCTACTAGGCACAAAGTATTTCCTGGGCTAGATGCAGTTAAAAATTTGTAATTAGATACTCTCGTTGGATGCTGAGAAAGCATTCCATAGAGTCTCCTGGCACGCCATATATGATTCTCTTAAAAAGCTTGGGGTAGGGGTCTAGGGGACCCTTTTATAGCCAAAATCACGGCCCTGTATCGCAATACGTCACCTAGGCTGAAGATAAATGGAACTGTAGCACCCTGAGGGCTCGGTTGCTACAGAGGTATTGCACCTCATCCAGAGGTGTGATATCTCACTCTCAGGTAAGGATGTAGTGTGGATCAGGACCCGACACCTGCATGCATTACACCACATTGCCGTGGGGCAGGGCGACCAATATGCCCCTGAGATGGGCACGACAGTCCCTGTCCCTGGCTGGAGTGGGGGGAGGGAACACTGAGGAAGGGGAACCCTGTAGTGCCGGAGCAGGGAGGAAGCAGTTCCTGGGTGCATTGAGAAGGGAGTATAAAAGGTGGGCACCATCTTAGTTCAGTGCAGAGAAGTCTGAGTAGAAGTGTCAGGGAGCAGGGGCTCTGCATGAGCTCTGCTCCGGAGGCGGGCCTAGTAACAGAGGCCCAGGCCTGGAAGAGGGAGAAGGAAGGAAGAGGAGCGGAGAAGGCTCCAGGAACGAGGAACGAAGGGATCTCAGGGGTGCGGACGGGCGAGTCGCCACCGCACGCCCGAATCCACCTGCGTGGAGGGGTCAGGCCAAAGGGGGAGACCGGTCCCCGAAACTAGTGGAGGCAGGAAACGACCCTCAGCTAGAAACAGGAGTCTGTGACATTTTATGTGGCGCAGCCCCTCGCTACACCCACTAGGAAGGCACCACATAGCGTCAGGGAAACTGGCGCCAAGTTTACCAAGAGGAGGCCCGAGGCAGCCGGACAGAAGGGTTGGTAAGAAAGGCCAGACAAAGGACACACAAAGGGGGTCCTGTGAAGCACTCCAAAGTTATCTGGGAGTTGTCTGAGCCCCTCACCTGGTGAGCACAGTGCGACATGGGCAGCCGTTAGCTGCAGACGTGGTCTGGATAATAAGAACTGTGAGTAAAGGCCCTGGACTGCATCACTGACTCCGTGTCATTACTGCTGCTGCCCTGCACCATCACCCCCATCCTCCGCATACACTGCCCTGAGGCTATACTCCTCCCGTGGGGAGTTATGCTACGCTCTGCTGCACCCACAACACCAGCCTCAGCGGTCTGCCCTGGAGCGGCGGTTCACTCTGACCACAATCCACGGGTGGCGTAGTCGGACATTTAAACATCAAAACCACATAAATAGTTCCGCCACTGGTTTGACCGCCCTGAGCCACGGAACCGGGTTGCCGCCACGGAGACTACAACCACCAGCATCCACCAAAAAGGGTCCGGCTCCGGGTGTCCCAAGGCCCAGGGGGCGCGTCAGAACATTTTCATCACCTTTCACAATCACCAATGGGACAAGGCAGGGATGTTCTCGGTCCCCTCTCTTATACATCCTAGTGACTGTTATGCACACGCCCGGACTGACTGGCATGTGCGGGTGTTGTGGTTCCACTGGACCATGGACCGGAGAGTGCCTGGAGGGGCGTGACTAAGTATCTGGCCGATCTGACCAAGGTGGCACGACGGCATACGACGCCAGTGCACCAGGGAGAAACCGGGCAGAGGGACCAGGTGCTCCTCCAGGTCAAACTCCGGACACGGGGGTTGACCCACACTGGGATTACTGGAAGAGGCAGGTTAGGCTGGCACAGACTGGTGGATGTAAGCAAACACGGCAGGTATGCAGATGGGTGGATACAGGCGAGTATGCAGGCAGGGAGGTACTGGCCGAAAGGACGGGTTGGAGCACAGAAAGGTTAAGACCCAGTACAGACTGGGTCACAGAACCGCAGATGCGGTAGACA
Source organism: Phyllobates terribilis (assembly GCF_046119375.1). Lineage (NCBI taxonomy): Eukaryota > Metazoa > Chordata > Amphibia > Anura > Dendrobatidae > Phyllobates > Phyllobates terribilis. The sequence goes on from NW_027362763.1 coordinate 570,292,821, forward strand.
ACCACAGCAGAGAGGGAACGCCCAAAGCGGTGGGCAAGAACAGAGCAGGACGGGGCTGCAGGAGCAGCGAGCACAAGCAGGGCAGGACAGGACTGCCGGAGCAGCGGGCAGAAGCAGGGCAGGACAGGACTGCCGGAGCAGCGGGCAGAAGCAGGGCAGGACAGGACTGCCGGAGCAGCGGGCAGAAGCAGGGCAGGACAGGACTGCCGGAGCAGCGGGCAGAAGCAGGGCAGGACAGGACTGCCGGAGCAGTGGGCAGAAGCAGGGCAGGACAGGACTGCCGGAGCAGCGGGCAGAAGCAGGGCAGGACAGGACTGCCGGAGCAGCGGGCAGAAGCAGGGCAGGACAGGACTGCCGGAGCAGCGGGCAAAAGCAGGGCAGGACAGGACTGCCGGAGCAGCGGGCAGAAGCAGGGCAGGACAGGACTGCCGGAGCAGTGGGCAGAAGCAGGGCAGGACAGGACTGCCGGAGCAGTGAACAAAAGGGTCAGAGCGGAGCAAGGCTGCCGGAGCAGTGAGCAAAAGGGTCAGAGCGGAGCAAGGCTGCCGGAGCAGTGAGCAAGGAGTCAGAGCAGGACGGACAGGGCTCTGTTCACACGGAACAGACAGTAAGGGAAAGGCAGAGCCAGATACCCACAGGGTATTTGCAGTGAAGTAACAAGTGGCCCACAAACTCACAAACGGGAGTACAGAGAAAACAAGCAGGAGTTAGGTACGAGTTCAGACTCTGCAGAAAAAGGAAAGGAACGGACATAGAGGCAAAACAGGTAAAGGATAGGAGAGAGTTCAGACTGGAACTGAGTGTACGAAAGAGACCGACACTGCAGCGGGATACAGGAGCGGGTCTGGGAATACGGCCCCCAGAGAGGCGGGACGAACAGGCAAGGAGCGTGTTCAGACAGGACAGACAAGATACAGGAACGGATCTAGGTAATCGGCCCCTAGAAGGCGGGAGGAACAGGCTAGGAGCGTGTTCAGACAGGCCTGGAAATACAGCCTCCAGGAAAGGCAGCAGGCAAGAGTACACAGACAGGACTCAGTTCAGACACGGGAACTGACACCGCAAGGCAGGAGACATAGACAGGACTCAGTTCAGACAGGAACAGATACCGCAAGGCAGGGACACAAACAGGACTCTGTTCAGACGGGAACAGATACCGCAAGGCAGAGACACAAACAGGACTCTGTTCAGACGGGAACAGATACCGCAAGGCACAGACAGGCAGATCTAGGAATATGGCCCTTAGAAGGCGAAAGAACAGGCAAGAAGCGTGTTCACAAGAACAGACCACAGTTCAGACACAGAACTGGAAAACAGGCAGGAAAACAGGATAGGACCTGGCATGTCAGAGACAAAAAGCCGACTGACAGGACACAATGCTCAGGCGCCATCTTGAGGAAGAAGGTGGTATAAATACCCAAAGATGGACAGCAATAGGCTGAAGGTGCAACAGGGGCGTGTCCGCAGCAGGTACAAGAAACAGGAAGTTCAGCGGGCGTCGCCCTATGCAGCCAAAACAGACAAACAGACAGCAAGGAGGGAAGCCAGAGAGACATTCTGGACTGGAGATCAAGTGCGCGCTCTTGCACAGTGGGAGATGGACCACCATGCAAGGACGCCGCCAGGTATGTTACAGTACCCCCCCCCCCTACGCCCCCTCTTCTTCAGGCCTGCCAGAATCTTCCGCAGGGAATTCGAGGACCAGTCGTTCACTTCAAGGAGATCACTTCCACTGTCCACAGGAAAAATTGATCTCATCTGGTTAGCTAGGATGCTACCTCCTATCCAGCCATCCTTAGCAACAGACGAAACGGGTGGAGTACCAGGAACAGCACACAAGGAAGTCTCTCTCCACATATTTTCAGGTGGCACCCCAGAGGGTACAGGAGACAACTGGAAGTCCCTCACCGGGTTGGAGGGGGACAGAGACTTGGGGGTAATCTCTGCTTCGAGATACATCTTGTCAAGCTCACAGGAAGAAATAGACGGGTTATCAGGTACATAATGAGGAAAAGTCACTGTCTCTTTATTATCTGGTGGTACCCCGGAGAATTCAGGAAACAACTGGAGGTCCTCCGCCGGGTCAGAAGAGTGCAGAGGCTCAGAGAAAACATCTGCTTCAGAGTACACTAGGTCGGACTCACTGGAGGAAGCAGGCGAGGTATCGGGTACAGAGTATAGGAAAGTCTCTGTTCATTCACCACCAGGTGGCACCCCGAAGGGTTCTGGAGACAACTGGAGGTCCTCCGCCTGGTCAGAGGGGTGTAGAGACTCAAGGGTAACCTCTGCTTCAGAGTACACAAGGTCGGACTCACTGGACGAAGCAAGCGAGGTATCAGATCCAGGATATAGGAAAGTCTCTGTCCATTCACCACAAGGTGGGATCCCGAAGGGTTCTGGAGACAACTGGAGGTCCTCCGCCTGGTCGGAGGGGTGTAGAGACTCGGGAGTAACCTCTGCTTCGGAGTACACTAGGTTGGACTCACTGGACGAAGCGAGCGAGGTATCAGGTACAGAGTAAAGGAGAGTCTCTGTCCTTTCGCTACCAGGTAGCACCCCGAAGGGTTCTGGAGACAGCTGGAGGTCCTCCGCCTGGTCGGAGGGGTGTAGAGACTCGGGAGTAACCTCTGCTTCGGAGTACACTAGGTTGGACTCACTGGACAAAGCGAGCGAGGTATCAGGTACAGAGTATAGGAGAGTCTCTGTCCTTTCGCTACCAGGTAGCACCCCGAAGGGTTCTGGAGACAACTGGAGGTCCTCCGCCTGGTCAGAGGGGTGTAGAGACTCGGGGGTAACTACCACTTTGGGGTACCCATTGTCAGGCTCACAGGACGAAGCGGACAAAGTATCGAGTACCGAGTGTAGAGAAGTCTCTCTCCATTTGTCATCGAGTGGTATCCCGGAGGATTCAGGAGGCAACAGGGGGTCCTCCGCCAGGTAGTAGAGGTGCACAGACTCAGAGGTAACCACAGCTTTGGAGCATCCTTGGACATGCACACCGGTTAAAGTGGGTGAAGCATCTGATGCCGGGTGCAGGAAGTTCTCCTGTGTGGAGTCTGGATGGGCAGAAGTCTCTTCTGGCAGGAGAACCGGAGCACTACCCACGCACATTACCCGTTGGGGCTTCTCCGGGATACAGGGAGATGAAGCTTCAGTAGGGACTTCAAGGTTGGGGTCAGGAGGTCTCAGGGAGGACAGACCCTGGCGTGACGGCTTGCCTCTACGTCTAGCACGTCTGGACTGCCTCTTGAGGTTGGGAGAAGTATTCCGGAAAGCGTAGTCACCCTGTGAGGATTCTGGGTGGGCAGTAGTCTCATTGGGCTGGAGGACTATTGCGCTACCCACACACATTACCCATCGGGGCTGCTCCGGGATATTGGGAGGTGAAGCTTCAGCAGGAGCCTCCGGGTTAGGATCATCGAAGACCATTAGAAAGGCCACCAGGAAGGCCATTAGGTCCAGGAGGATCGGATCCTGTGTTTCATATAGGGGGTTGATCCATTCCAAGGCATCACCCGCCAGGTAAGACATAATGAATGCCACCTTAACCCGATCGGTGGGAAAACATAGAGGGTAGAACTTGAAGTGTAGCATGCATTGCTCCACAAATGCATGACTTTGTCTTGGATCCCCATAGTAACGTGGCGGATCCGCAGGAACGAGAGCAGATAGATCCATCTGGACGGGTGCGTAATTCGCCTGGAACTCAGCTGAGAAAAATAAATAAATTTTATTTATTTATTTTTAATGCATGTATTCGCTGGAAAACTTCTCAGAGAGCGAAGGCCGTGGGGCTCAACGGGAACCATGGCCTGAGCATGCTGTTATGCACACGCCCGGACTGACTGGCGTGTGCGGGTGTTGTGGTTCCACTGGACCATGGACCGGAGAGTGCCTGGAGGGGCGTGACTAAGTATCTGGCCGATCCGACCAAGGTGGCACGACGGCATACGACGCCAGTGCACCAGGGAGAAACCGGGCAGAGGGACCAGGTGCTACTCCAGGTCAAACTCCGGACACGGGGGTTGACCCACACTGGGATTACTGGAACAGGCAGGTTAGGCTGGCACAGACTGGTGGATGTAAGCAAACACGGCAGGTATGCAGATGGGTGGATACAGGCGAGTATGCAGGCAGGGAGGTACTGGCCGAAAGGATGGGCTGGAGCACAGAAAGGTTAAGACCCAGTACAGACTGGGTCACAGAACCACAGATGCGGTAGACAACCACAGCAGAGAGGGAACACCCAAAGCGGTGGGCAAGAACAGAGCAGGACGGAGCTGCAGGAGCAGCGAGCACAAGCAGGGCAGGACAGGACTGCCGGAGCAGCGGGCAGAAGCAGGGCAGGACAGGACTGCCGGAGCAGCGGGCAGAAGCAGGGCAGGACAGGACTGCCAGAGCAGCGGGCAGAAGCAGGGCAGGACAGGACTGCCGGAGCAGCGGGCAGAAGCAGGGCAGGACAGGACTGCCGGAGCAGCGGGCAGAAGCAGGGCAGGACAGGACTGCCGGAGCAGCGGGCAAAAGCAGGGCAGGACAGGACTGCCGGAGCAGCGGGCAGAAGCAGGGCAGGACAGGACTGCCGGAGCAGTGGGCAGAAGCAGGGCAGGACAGGACTGCCGAAGCAGTGAACAAAAGGGTCAGAGCGGAGCAAGGATGCCGGAGCAGTGAGCAAAAGGGTCAGAGCGGAGCAAGGCTGCCGGAGCAGTGAGCAAGGAGTCAGAGCAGGACGGACAGGGCTCTGTTCACACGGAACAGACAGGAAGGGAAAGGCAGAGCCAGATACCCACAGGGTATTTGCAGTGAAGTAGCAAGTGGACCACAAACTCACAAACGGGAGTACAGAGACAACAAGCAGGAGTTAGGTACGAGTTCAGACTCTGCAGAAAAAGGAAAGGAACGGACATAGAGGCAAAACAGGTAAAGGATAGGAGAGAGTTCAGACTGGAACTGAGTGTACGAAAGAGACCGACACTGCAGCGGGATACAGGAGCGGGTCTGGGAATACGGCCCCCAGAGAGGCGGGACGAACAGGCAAGGAGCGTGTTCAGACAGGACAGACAAGATACAGGAACGGATCTAGGTAATCGGCCCCTAGAAGGCGGGAGGAACAGGCTAGGAGCGTGTTCAGACAGGCCTGGAAATACAGCCTCCAGGAAAGGCAGCAGGCAAGAGTACACAGACAGGACTCAGTTCAGACACGGGAACTGACACCGCAAGGCAGGAGACATAGACAGGACTCAGTTCAGACAGGAACAGATACCGCAAGGCAGGGACACAAACAGGACTCTGTTCAGACGGGAACAGATACCGCAAGGCAGAGACACAAACAGGACTCTGTTCAGACGGGAACAGATACCGCAAGGCACAGACAGGCAGATCTAGGAATACGGCCCTTAGAAGGCGAAAGAACAGGCAAGAAGCGTGTTCACAAGAACAGACCACAGTTCAGACACAGAACTGGAAAACAGGCAGGAAAACAGGATAGGACCTGGCATGTCAGAGACAAAAAGCCGACTGACAGGACACAATGCTCAGGCGCCATCTTGAGGAAGAAGGTGGTATCAATACCCAAAGATGGACAGCAATAGGCTGAAGGTGCAACAGGGGCGTGTCCGCAGCAGGTACAAGAAACAGGAAGTTCAGCGGGCGTCGCCCTATGCAGCCAAAACAGACAAACAGACAGCAAGGAGGGAAGCCAGAGAGACATTCTGGACTGGAGATCAAGTGCGCGCTCTTGCACAGTGGGAGATGGACCACCATGCAAGGACGCCGCCAGGTATGTTACAGTGACGGAGCACCTGCTCTCATCAATTCGCCATAACCCCAATATTAGGTGGATTGAGGTGGGAGTCACCGAGTACAAGTGCTCTCTATTTGCTGATGATGTCCTAGTATATATCACTCAATCACATATATCCATCCATGCTGTTATGGCTGAAATAGATCACTTTGCTACATGGTCAAATTTTAAAATCAATGCAGCGAAGTCTGAGGCCCTCGATGTCTCCCTCCCCAAATCCATATAGGATTCCATCCAGTCCAACTTTCCCTTTGCCTGGCCCTCACAGGGTATCAAATACTTAGGAATTCCTATTCATAGAGACCTCTCCCATCTATGTTATCTTAATTTTGGGCCCTTTATTGAACAACTCCATACAGACCACGGTTGGCAAGTTAGAACTGTAAGATTCACTACGTGAACCACTGGTGTTTTGTGGAAAAGCACATGTACACTGTGTTCCAAATTATTATGCAAAAAGTGTTTAGGAGTGATAAGGGAAGAATTTGTTTGTTTGTCAGTTAAACTCATTGATGGTGATGTGTGTCAGGGCTCTTTATATCACTGTAAGCAATTGCAGACACCTGTGCTAATTAGTTTGGCAGGTGTGTCCAATGAAAGGCAAGACTACTTAAGAAGGCTGTCTCACATTATTAAGCAGCCTACATTTTCTGCCAAAATGGGAAAGAAAAAGGATGTGTCGGCTGCTGAGAAGCAACAAATTGTGGAGTGTTTAGGTCAAGGCATGACTACAATCAACATTGTGCGATGATCAGGATGAAGTGTCATGGCAATCAAGAAGTATGTAGCTGATTCACAGTACACACGTGTGCGTGCTGATAAGGGCAAATTGAGGACTCTTTCCTACAGGCAATTACGTCAGGTTGAAAGAGCAGCGGCAAAAAAGCCTTGTCATAGCAGCAGACAAGTTTTTGAAGCTGCTTGTGCCTCCAACGTCCCCCGAACAACAAGATGCAGGGTCCTTCAGAGGTTTGCAGCTGTGCATACGCCATCCTGTCGACCTCCTCTATCCACTTCACACAAGCAGAAACGGCTCCAGTCGGCCAAACATTACATGAAGACTGATTTCAAAACTGTTTTGTTCACGGATGAGTGCCGTGCAGCGCTCGATGGTCCAGATGGATGGAGTGGAGGATGGCTGGTTGATGGACACCCCACGCAAACACGGTTACAGCGCCAACAAGGAGGAGGTGGAGTAATGTTTTGGGCTGGAATCATGGGGAGAGAGATTGTCGGCCCCTTTAGGATCCCTGAAGGCGCTAAAGATGAACTCCATAATGTATGTGGATTTTCTCAAACAGCACTTCCTGCCATGGTTCAAGAAGAAGAACCGTGTATTTCACAGCAAGATCATTTTTCTGCATGATAATGCACCATCTCATGCTGCACATAAAACATCTGCATCTCTGGCTGATATGGGCATAAAAGGGGACAAACTTATGGTGTGACCCCCATGCTCCCCTGACCTCTACCCCATTCAGAACCTTTGGAGCATCATTAAAAGGAGTGTCTATGATGGCAGGAGGCAGTTCACATCGAAGCAACAGCTCTGGGAGGGTATTCTGTCCTCATGCAAAACAATTGAAGCAGAAACCATCCAAAACCTGACAAATTCAATTGATGAGAGAGTTCAGAAGCTCCTTTCGAACAAGGGGTCCTATGTGAAAATGTAACATCACCTAGAATAAAGTTTTGAGTTGAAAACTGTTTGATTTCAGTTTCTAACAACCTGCTAATGCTTATAATTTCAAAAATGACCATTTTTTTGGTCTTTATTAAAATGAAAAGGTTGATCGAAAAGTTTGGGGGATCTAAGAGTGTGGCAACCCAGTAGTCATGATTACTTCGAATTCTGACAATATGAGGGTCATGCTGCAGGTAGTGCAGCAAGAAGGCACTTATGTGTCTTGCGCAACTCGGAGCCCCAAAATTATTTTCCGGGCTAGATGCAGCTAAAAATTATTATTAATTTTAAATCTGGTGAAGCTTTAGTATAGATGGCCTAATAGGATCAGTGCTGCACACTGCTACAAAGCCCAAATTATTTTCCAGTCAAGATACAGATAAACATGATTAGTAATTTTAAATCTGGTGGAGCTTATTATAGATGGCCTAATAGAATCAGTGCTGCACACTGCTACAAAGCCCAAATTATTTTCCAGCCAAGATACAGATAAACATGATTAGTAATTTGAAAGCTTAAAACGGTTGGTAGGGTGATTTTAACCAATCATCAAGCTTTTACTCTCCCCAGGATGACACAGGGGTAGAAAAGTCGTTTCGGATCCATGATTTGTTCATCTTTATGAACGTGAGTCTGTCTACATTATCAGTGGAGAGCCGCGTGCGCTTATCTGTCAGCACACCACCAGCAGCGCTGAACACAAGTTCAGACAGAACGCTGGCTGCGGGGCATGACAAGATCTCCAAGGCGTAAGTGGCTAGCTCCGGCCATTTATCCAGATTGGAAGCCCAAAAAGAGCAAGGGTCCAGTGACACAGTCGTGGCTTCAATGTTTACTTGGAGATACTCCTGTACCATCGTCTCTAGGCGTTGACTATGTGTCAGACTTCTTGTCTCCTGTGGCCTTGCAAAGGATGGGCTAAAAAAGTGGTGAAATGATTCCGCAAAATTGATGTTACCAGCAGATACTGTGGTTCTGTTACGGTTTGAGTGCTGAACACTTGACGGTCCCACGGTTGGCAAGTTGGAACTGTGAGATTCACTACGTGCACCACTGGTATTTTGTGGAAAAGCACATGTAAGATTCTGCAACAGTCTCTGCTGATACTCCTGCATGCGTGCATCCCTTTCTATGGCAGGAATAATTTCTGCAAATTTACTTTTGTACCGGGGATCTAACAGTGTGGCAACCCAGTAGTCAGGATTATTTCTAATTCTCACAATTCGAGGGTCATGTTGCAGGTAGTGCAGCAAGAAGGCACTCATGTGTGTTGCGCATCCAGGAGCACCAAGTCCCTGTTGTGTTGGTGGCGAGGTAACAATCATGCTTCCTTCCTCTGTCCTCTCCCCCCAACCTCGCACAACAGAAATGTGATCAAGGTCTCCCTCATCTGATGAGTCTTCCATCAGTTCGTCCTCCACTTCTTCCTGGGCTCCTGCACCTTCCTCACTAGTTTGGCTGCTACCATGCGCCCTGGTAAAACCATCTCCCCCACCCTCACATGCCTGCCGCCTTGGTGCTGCCGACCGTCTGGACCTTGCAGATGTTAGCCCTTCCGCATACAACTCCTCCTCCTCTACTTCCTCCACCTCCTCTTGTGCCACCACCTGACTCCGAATTCTGTTTAACATGTGCTCCAGCATGTAAATCACCGGAATAGTCATGCTGATAATGGCATCGTCAGCACTAAACATCTTCGTCGCCATTTCAAAACTGTGCAGAAGGGTGCATAGGTCCCTGATCTGAGACCACTCCTCCAGCGTGATTTGCCCCACCTCTGGATCTCGTTGGCCCAGGCTATACGTCAGAACGTATTGCACCAGGGCTTGTCGGTGCTGCCACAGTCGCTGCAACATGTGCAGAGTTGAATTCCACCGGGTAGGCACATCGCATTTTAGCCGGTGAAGTGGCAGGCCCAACGACTTCTGTAGAGATGTAAGTCGCTGAGCTGCGGGATGCGAACGGCGAAAGTGAGCACACAGCGACCGTGCCCTCTGCAGAAGGCCATCTAGTCTGGGATAGTGGGCTAAAAATTGCTGGACAACCAGGTTCAACACGTGAGCCATACAAGGCACGTGTGTGACATTGCCCCGGCGAAGGGCCGCACCCAGGTTTGCAGCATTGTCGCACACGGCCTTCCCTGGTTTCAGGTCCAGTGGAGACAACCATTCATGAAATTGGTTCTCCAGAGCTGACCACAACTCCTCAGCTGTGTGACTCACATTTCCCAGACATTTCAATGTAAAAACCGCCTGATGACGTTGAGCCCTACTGCCAGCATAGTAAGGAGGTGTGCAGGATCCCTTCTGCGCAGTTAGAAAGCTTGTGGCATGACCAGACAGGCTTTGGGTGCAGGTGGAAGACCGAGAGGAGGTTGAGGAGGCAGAAGCAGTGGAGGAACCTTGACATAAAGAGGATTGACGCACAACTCGTGGGGACGGCAAGACTTGGACAGCAGCCCCTTGTCCTGCTGTCACCATAGTTACCCAGTGCCCAGTCAGCGACATGTAACGCCCCTGTCCATGCCTACTCGTCCAAGTGTCTGTGGTGAAATGCACCCTGTCACACACAGAGTTTCTCAAAGAAGCGGTGATGTTGTGTGCGACATGCTGGTGGAGCGCAGGCACACCTTTCTTTGAGAAGTAGTGCCGACTGGGCATCTGGTACTGGGGCACTGCGACGGACATAAGGTCTCGAAAATCCTCTGTGTCCACCAGGCGGAAAGGCAGCATTTCTGTAGCCAAGAACTTGCAGATGGTGAAATTCAACCTCTTAGCTTTCTCATGGCTAGGAGGAAATGGTCTTTTACTTGTCCACATCTGAGGTACCGAGGGCTGGCTATTGTGCTTAGACGGGGTTGATAAGGGTGTCCCCGGCAAACTGCCGGTCTGTGAGGAAGATGCAGGCGGACATGTTAGGTTGCCTTGATCCAAAGGTGGTGCTATCGATGTCAGACAGCGCTCAACACCAGCTGGTGTTACCACCTCCAAAGAAAATGATGACCTGCCAATCACGCTGGCTGTTGCGGGTAAAGAGGTGGCAGGTCTGCGCCCCAAAACAGGTGTGACTGCTGTCCCCCCAGTCACAGAGGATGAAGAGGCCGCGGATGCACAAGATATGGCAGACGGTGGTTGGCCCGGCCGGCTAGGCCGCATTGTAGCACACTGAGCTTCCCACTGCAACTTATGCTTCATGTCCATGTGCCGGTTCATGCATGAAGTACTCAAACTATGTATTTTTTGGCCTCTACTTAGCTTTTGCTGACAAATGTTACAGATAACACGAGTTGGGTCATCTTTATCGATCTGAAAAAATGCCCAGGCTATGCAAGGCTTAGCACCCATGCGACCTGAAGAGACACCACGACTTGTGGTGAGAGGCAGAGTTGTGTTTGAGGATGCAGTTGTTGACGTGCTTCCAGTACTACGTCTCTGTCCAGGAAGGCGCAACCTGACCTCGTCGTCACTAGCATCTTCCTCCACCTCCTCTGCTGACCTCATCTCTTGGCTGACTGTGGGTTGACAGTAAGTGGGATCTCCAACCTCATCATCATCACCCTGTGCGTTATCACACCCGTCGTCCTCAGAGCCAACCTGTTCCTGCCCTGACAAAAAACTAAAGTTGTCGCTCCAATCAGGTATTTGAGTCTTATCATCGTCTTCCTCATTGTCTCCACCAACAGGAGTTACAGTTTGGGAATGAGGGTCTACATTATGGTCAGAACCTTCTGCGTCTGGTCCTGGATCCGACTCATAAAGATTCTGGGCATCAGTGCAGATCATTTCCTCGTCTGGATTCACAGAAGCGCTGGAGTCGACCTCTGATTCCCAGGCTATAGTATGAGTAAACAGCTCTGCAGGCTCAACCATCTGTTCTACCTCATACTCAGACGGGCAGCTGGAGATTTGGGAGCTGTGAGGAAGCAAGTGCGATTGGGGTGACACCTTTGAGGACTGGAGTATTTGTGATGTTGAAGTTGATGTGGAGGAGAGCCCACTTAAAGGAGCACTTGATATCCGTTGAAGAACCTGCTGTTTTTGTGCCTCATCTGGAATTTGTAGCGATTGGCGTGGCCGTAAAAAAGGGATCTTATCACATTGTCCGCTAAAAGAAGTAGACATTTTAGTTTGGCTGGAAGATGGTCTTTCTTCTGCAGATGTTACTGTTGCTTTAACACCTACCCCACGGACACAACCTTTTTTCCCCTTCCCAACACGCCTATTCCCCTTTCCACCAGCAGCAGGCCTTTTTCCACTCATTTTGGTGGTTAACTAATTAACAACTCTGGAGTTGTTTGCACAAAAAAACAATGGATGGGAACCGAGCAGAGCTGAGTGGCCAAACTGTGGTATTAGGCCAAAACTATTGGCTGGGTTAGATGCAGAAAAAAATTATATTCAATTTGCAACCTGATGGAGGTCAGTATAGATGGACTAATAGAGAAAGTCCCACACACTGCTAGAAGGCCAAATATTTTTTCAGAGCTAGATGCAGGAAAAAATATATTCAGTTTGCAACCTGATGGAGGTCTGTATAGATGGATTAATAGAACAAGTCCCACACACAGCTAGAAGCCCAATATTTTTTCAGAGGTAGATGCAGAAAAAAATATATTCAGTTTGCAACCTGATGGAGGTCAGTATAGATGGACTAATACAACAAGTCCCACACACAGCTAGAAGCCCAATATTTTTTCAGAGGTAGATGCAGAAAAAAATATATTCAGTTTGCAACCTGATGGAGGTCAGTATAGATGGACTAATACAACAAGTCCCACACACAGCTAGAAGCCCAATATTTTTTCAGAGGTAGATGCAGAAAAAAATATATTCAGTTTGCAACCTGATGGAGGTCTGTATAGATGGATTAATAGAACAAGTCCCACACACAGCTAGAAGCCCAATATTTTTTCAGAGGTAGCTGCAGAAAAAAATATATTCAGTTTGCAACCTGATGGTGGTCAGTATAGATGGACTAATACAACAAGTCCCACACACAGCTAGAAGCCCAATATTTTTTCAGAGGTAGATGCAGAAAAAAATATATTCAGTTTGCAACCTGATGGAGGTCTGTATAGATGGATTAATAGAACAAGTCCCACACACAGCTAGAAGCCCAATATTTTTTCAGAGGTAGATGCAGAAAAAAATATATTCAGTTTGCAACCTGATGGAGGTCTGTATAGATGGACTCAAAGGGTGGTTGTAAATGGCTTCACATCCAGCTGGATGAATGTCTCAAGTGGGGTACCACAGGGCTCCGTCCTGGGACCTGTATTGTTCAACATCTTTATCAATGATTTAGATGAAGGAATTGAGGGTAAACTGATTAAATTTGCTGATGACACAAAGCTAGGAGGGATAGCTAATACTAGAGAAGAGAGAGAGAGGATTCAAAAAGACCTAAATAAACTGGAGCAGTGGGCAGCAACCAACAGAATGGTTTTTAACAGGGAAAAATGCAAAGTACTACATCTGGGCAATAAAAATGAAAAAAGCATATACAGAATGGGAGGAATAGAGCTAAGCAACAGTACATGTGAAAAAGACTTAGGTATACTAATAGATCATAGACTGAACATGAGTCAACAGTGTGAAGCAGCAGCAAAAAAGGCAAATACAATTCTGGGATGTATTAACAGAAGCATACAGTCTAGATCACGTGAAGTCATTACCGGTCTTTACTCCTCTTTGGTCAGACCTCATCTGGAATACTGTGTACAGTTTTGGGCACCACATTTTAAAAAAGACATAGACAAACTGGAGCAAGTTCAGAGAAGAGCGACCAGAATGGTGACTGGTCTGCAAACCATGTCCTATGAGGAATGGTTGCAGGATTTGGGAATGTTTAGCTTGCAAAAAAGAAGACTGAGAGGAGACTTAATAGCTGTCTACAAATATGTCAAGGGCTGTCACATTGTAGAAGGATCATCTTTATTCTCATTTGCACAAGGAAAGACTAGAAGCAATGGGATGAAACTAAATGGGAGGAGACACAGATTAGATATTAGAAAAAACTTTTTGACAGGGTGATTAATGAGTGGAACAGGCTGCCACGAGAGGTGGTGAGTTCCCCTTCAATGGACGTCTTCAAACAGAGGCTGGACAGACATCTGTCTGAGATGATCTAGTGAATCCTGCTTTGAGCAGGGGGTTGGACCAGATGACCCAGGAGGTCCCTTCCAACTCTACCATTCTATGATTCTATGATTCTATGATTAATAGAACAAGTCCCACACAGAGGTAGATGCAGAAAAAAATATATTCAGTTTACAACTTGATGGAGGTCAGTATAGATGGACTAATACAACAAGTCCCACACACAGCTAGAAGCCCAATATTTTTTCAGAGGTAGATGCAGAAAAAAATATATTCAGTTTGCAACCTGATGGAGGTCTGTATAGATGGATTAATAGAACAAGTCCCACACACAGCTAGAAGCCCAATATTTTTTCAGCGGTAGATGCAGAAAAAAATATATTTGTAACATACCTGGCGGCGTCCTTGCATGGTGGTCCATCTCACACTGTGCAAGAGCGCGCACTTGATCTCCAGTCCAGAATGTCTCTCTGGCTTCCCTCCTTGCTGTCTGTCTGTTTTGGCTGCATAGGGCGACGCCCGCTGAACTTCCTGTTTCTTGTACCTGCTGCGGACACGCCCCTGTTGCACCTTCAGCCTATTGCTGTCCATCTTTGGGTATTTATACCACCTTCTTCCTCAAGATGGCGCCTGAGCATTGTGTCCTGTCAGTCGGCTTTTTGTCTCTGACATGCCAGGTCCTATCCTGTTTTCCTGCCTGTTTTCCAGTTCTGTGTCTGAACTGTGGTCTGTTCTTGTGAACACGCTTCTTGCCTGTTCTTTCGCCTTCTAGGGGCCGTATTCCTAGATCTGCCTGTCTGTGCCTTGCGGTATCTGTTCCCGTCTGAACAGAGTCCTGTTTGTGTCCCTGCCTTGCGGTATCTGTTCCTGTCTGAACTGAGTCCTGTCTATTTCTCCTGTCTTGCAGTATCTGTTCCCGTGTCTGAACTGAGTCCTGTCTATGTCTCCTGCCTTGCGGTATCAGTTCCCGTGTCTGAACTGAGTCCTGTCTGTGTACTCTTGCCTGCTGCCTTTCCTGGAGGCTGTATTTCCAGGCCTGTCTGAACACGCTCCTAGCCTGTTCCTCCCGCCTTCTAGGGGCCGATTACCTAGATCCGTTCCTGTATCTTGTCTGTCCTGTCTGAACACGCTCCTTGCCTGTTCGTCCCGCCTCTCTGGGGGCCGTATTCCCAGACCCGCTCCTGTATCCCGCTGCAGTGTCGGTCTCTTCCGTACACTCAGTTCCAGTCTGAACTCTCTCCTATCCTTTACCTGTTTTGCCTCTATGTCCGTTCCTTTCCTTTTTCTGCAGAGTCTGAACTCGTACCTAACTCCTGCTTGTTGTCTCTGTACTCCCGTTTGTGAGTTTGTGGTCCCCTCGCTACTTCACTGCAAGTACCCTGTGGGTATCTGGCTCTGCCTTTCCCTTCCTGTCTGTTCCGTGTGAACAGAGCCCTGTCCGTCCTGCTCTGACTCCTTGCTCACTGCTCCGGCAGCCTTGCTCCGCTCTTACCCTTTTGCTCACTGCTCCGGCAGTCCTGTCCTGACCTGCTTCTGCCCGCTGCTCCGGCAGTCCTGTCCTGCCCTGCTTCTGCCCGCTGCTCCGGCAGTCCTGTCCTGCCCTGCTTCTGCCCGCTGCTCCGGCAGTCCTGTCCTGCCCTGCTTCTGCCCGCTGCTCCGGCAGTCCTGTCCTGCCCTGCTTCTGCCTGCTGCTCCGGCAGTCCTGTCCTGCCCTGCTTCTGCCCGCTGCTCCGGCAATCCTGTCCTGCCCTGCTTGTGCTCGCTGCTCCTGCAGCCCCGTCCTGCTCTGTTCTTGCCCACCGCTTTGGGCGTTCCCTCTCTGCTGTGGTTGTCTACCGCATCTGCGGTTCTGTGACCCAGTCTGTACTGGGTCTTAACCTTTCTGTGCTCCAGCCCGTCCTTTCGGCCAGTACCTCCCTGCCTGCATACTCGCCTGTATCCACCCCTTTGCATACCTGCCGTGTTTGCTTACATCCACCAGTCTGTGCCAGCCTAACCTGCCTGTTCCAGTAATTCCAGTGTGGGTCAACCCCCGTGTCCGGAGTTTGACCTGGAGTAGCACCTGGTCCCTCTGCCCGGTTTCTCCCTGGTGCACTGGCGTCGTATGCCGTCGTGCCACCTTGGTCGGATCGGCCAGATACTTAGTCACGCGCCTCCAGGCACTCTCCGGTCCATGGTCCAGTGGAACCACAACACCCGCACACGCCAGTCAGTCCGGGCGTGTGCATAACAATATTCAGTTTGCAACCTGATGGAGGTCTGTATACATGGACTAATACAACAAGTCCCACACACAGCTAGAAGCCCAATATTTTTTCAGAGGTAGATGCAGAAAAAAATATATTCAGTTTGCAACCTGATGGAGGTCAGTATAGATGGACTAATACAACAAGTCCCACACACAGCTAGAAGCCCAATATTTTTTCAGAGGTAGATGCAGAAAAAAATATATTCAGTTTGCAACCTGATGGAGGTCTGTATAGATGGATTAATAGAACAAGTCCCACACACAGCTAGAAGCCCAATATTTTTTCAGAGGTAGATGAAGAAAAAAATATATGCAGTTTGCAACCTGATGGAGGTCAGTATAGATGGACTAATACAACAAGTCCCACACACAGCTAGAAGCCCAAATATTTTTTCAGAGCTAGATGCAGAAAAAAATTATATTCAATTTGCAACCTGATGGAGGTCAGTATAGATGAACTAATAGAATGATGCTATGCCCAAAAGATTTTACTTCACTAGGTGCAGTAAAAAAATTGGTATTCTATACACAGGTGGTATATCTTGCAACACAGATAGGCTACTCCACTGACTAACACACTCTGCAATAGGCCAAAAAGGATTAGCTTTGCTAGATTCAGCCAAATGCTGTGAAAAAAACTTGCACAGCACTGGCACAGACCTGCCTGGCAAAAACTGATAGGAACTGATGTAACCTAGTCCTGAAAAGGACTCCAATTACAATTAGTCTTTACTCCCACAATCTATCTATTTAAGAGCACAGACCTGCCTGATAAAAGTCGTAGGAAATGCTGTAACCTAGTCCTTAAAAGGACTGCAATCACAACTATTCCCTACTCCCAAGCTATCTGTATATTTGTGCGAAAATTGGCTTGAAATTAACAAGGTATAGCGCACACAGCAACAGCGGTGCCGTCTAACACGCAGCTGCAGCAGTGAGAAAATGGTGGCGACGGGGAAAATGGCTTGGTCTTATAGGGCAAGGACATGTGACATACACTGCCAATGACACATGCCCTTGCTTGTGTGAAAAAAAGCACTTCGCTCCGTGTGTGCGCTGCTGATAGGCTGACAGATTGCACCTCCCCACTGTAAATGCGGGAAAGAGAAAAAAAAAATGGAGATCTTCATTGTTCCTGCAGAGATCCATCCCCTGCCCCTCCCCCCACCCCGCTGTACACTCAAACTGCGTATTAACATTAATTTTCATCATTACTGAGAAAAAATCCAGTTATGATTTTGGTGCACGAACAGTTATCGAACATAACCTCGAACAGCCGAATTTTTCTCAAATTGTTCGTGTTCGCCGAATGGCTCGAACACCGCCCAAAACAGCTCGAATTTGAGATTGGCGAACAGTTCGAGTAGAACAACGCTCATCTCTATTTGTAACACCATGCTGATACTGTGGTGACATCAGCGGCTAGGGTGTGAAGGGAGGACCGGGGAGCGGCGCTGCGGGTCAGGATACTTCTGCTGCGAGCGCCCGCTCATGTCCCTGGTTCTCGCAGTGGAAGTATCCGCACAGGCAGCGCCGCTGACATCCATGCGGCAAGGGTGTGAAGGGAGGACCGGGGAGCGGCGCTGACATCCAATTGGTCGCGGCCGCTATTTAAATGTGCCGCACAAATCGGTGATTGGTCGCCGTCTTGACCGCGACCAATCACATGCATTATTCGGTATGCTCTCAGGAGCAGACTGTATATCGTATATTAGATTGTAAGCTCCTAGAACAGGGTGTACATTATTCTGTATGCTCTCAGGAGCAGTCTGTATATTGTATATTAGATTGCAAGCTCCTAGGACAGGGTGTACATTATTCTCCATGCCCTCAGGAGCAGCCTGTATATTATATATTAGATTGTAAGCTCCTAGGACAGGGTGTACATTATTCTGTATGCTCTCAGGAGCAGCCTGTATTTTGTATATTGGATTGTAAGCTCCTAGGACAGGGTGTCCATTATTCTATATGCTCTCAGGAGCAGTCTGTATACTGTATATTAGATTGTAAGCTCCTAGGACAGGGTGTACATTGTTCTGCATGCCCTCAGGAGCAGCCTGTATATTGTATATTAGATTGTATGCTCCTAGGACAGGGTCTACATTATTCTGTATGCTCTCAGGAGCAGCATGTATATTGTATATTAGATTGTAAGCTCCTAGGACAGGGTGTACAATATACTGTATGCTTTCAGGAGCAGTCTGTATATTGTATATTAGATTGTAAGCTCCTAGGACTGCGTGTACATTACTCTGTATGCTCTCAGGAGCAGTCTGTATACTGTATATTAGATTGTAAGCTCCTAGGACAGGGTGTGAATTATTCTGCATGCCCTCAGGAGCAGCCTGTATATTGTATATTAGATTGTAAGCTCCTTGGACTGGGTGTACATTATTCTGTATGCTCTCAGGAGCAGTCTGTGTATTATATATTAGATTGTAAGCTCCTAGGACAGGGTGTGCATTATTCTGCATGCCCTCAGGAGCAGCATGTATATTATATATTAGATTGTAAGCTCCTAGGACAGAGTGTGCATTATTCGGTATGCTCTCAGGAGCAGACTGTATATTGTATATTAGATTGTAAGCTCCTAGGACAGGGTGTACATTATTCTGTATGCTCTCAGGAGCAGTCTGTATATTATATATTAGACTGTAAGCTCCTAGAACAGGGTGTACATTATTCTGTATGCTCTCAAGAGCAGTCTGTATATTGTATATTAGATTGTAAGCTCCTAGGACAGGGTGTACATTATTCTCCATGCCCTCAGGAGCAGCCTGTATATTATATATTAGATTGTAAGCTCCTAGGACAGGATGTACATTATTCTGTATGCTCTCAGGAGCAGCCTGTATTTTGTATATTGGATTGTAAGCTCCTAGGACAGGGTGTCCATTATTCTGTATGCTCTCAGGAGCAGACTGTATACTGTATATTAGATTGTAAGCTCCTAGGACAGGGTGTACATTGTTCTGCATGCCCTAAGGAGCAGCCTGTATATTGTATATTAGATTGTATGCTCCTAGGACAGGGTGTACATTATTCTGCATGGTCTCAAGAGCAGTCTGTATACTGTATATTAGATTGTAAGCTCCTAGGACAGGGTGTACCTTATTCTGCATGCCCTCAGGAGCAGTCTGTATATTGCATATTAGATTGTAAGCTCCTAGGACAGGGTGTACATTATTCTGCATGTCCTCAGGATCAGCCTGTATATTGTATATTAGATTGTAAGCTCCTAGGACAGGGTGTGCAATATTCTGCAAACCCTCAGGAGCAGCCGGTATATTGTATATTAGATTGTAAGCTCCTAGGACAGGGTGTACATTATTCTGTATGCCCTCAGGAGCAGTCTGTATATTGTATATTAAAGTGTAAGCTCCTAGGACAGGGTGTACATTATTCTGCATGCTCTCAGGAGCAGCCTGTAAATTGCATATCAGAGTGTAAGCTCCTAGGACGGGGTGTACATTATTCTGCATGCCCTCAGGAGCAGTCTGTATATTGTATATTAGATTGTAAGCTCCTAGGACAGGGTGAGCATTATTCTGCATGCCCTCAGGAGCAGCCGGTATATTATATATTAGATTGTAAGCTCCTAGGACAGGGTGTACATTATTCTGTTTGCCCTCAGGAGCAGTCTGTATATTGTATATTAGATTGCAAGCTCCTAGGACAGGGTGTACATTATTCTGTATGCTCTCAGGATCAGCCTGTATATTGCATATTAGATTGTAAGCTCCTAGGACAGGGTGTACATTATTCTGTATGATCTCATGAGCAGCCTGTATATTATATATTAGATTGTAAGCTCCGAGGACAGGGCATAGATTATTCTGTATGCTCTCAGGAGCAGCCTGTATATTGTATATTAGATTGTATGCTCCTAGGACAGGGTGTACATTATTCTGTATGCTCTCAGGAGCAGTCTGTATATTGTATATTAGATTATAAGCTCCTAGGACAGGGTGTACATTATTCTCCATGCCCTCAGGAGCAGCCTGTATATTATATATTAGATTGTAAGCTCCTAGGACAGGGTGTACATTATTCTGTATGCTCTCAGGAGCAGCCTGTATTTTGTATATTGGATTGTAAGCTCCTAGGACAGGGTGTCCATTATTCTGTATGCTCTCAGGAGCAGACTGTATACTGTATATTAGATTGTAAGCTCCTAGGACAGGGTGTACATTGTTCTGCATGCCCTAAGGAGCAGCCTGTATATTGTATATTAGATTGTATGCTCCTAGGACAGGGTGTACATTATTCTGCATGGTCTCAGGAGCAGTCTGTAAACTGTATATTAGATTGTAAGCTCCAAGGACAGGGTGTACCTTATTCTGCATGCCCTCAGGAGCAGTCTGTATATTGCATATTAGATTGTAAGCTCCTAGGACAGGGTGTACATTATTCTGCATGTCCTCAGGATCAGCCTGTATATTGTATATTAGATTGTAAGCTCCAAGGACAGGGTGTACATTATTCTGCATGGTCTCAGGAGCAGTCTGTATATTGTATATTAGATTGTAAGCTCCTAGGACAGGGTGTGCATTATTCTGCAAACCCTCAGGAGCAGCCGGTATATTGTTTATTAGATTGTAAGCTCCTAGGACAGGGTGTACATTATTCTGTATGCCCTCAGGAGCAGTCTGTATATTGTATATTAGAGTGTAAGCTCCTAGGACAGGGTGTACATTATTCTGCATGCTCTCAGGAGCAGCCTGTAAATTGCATATCAGAGTGTAAGCTCCTAGGATGGGGTGTACATTATTCTGCATGCCCTCAGGAGCAGTCTGTATATTGTATATTAGATTGTAAGCTCCTAGGACAGGGTGAGCATTATTCTGCATTCCCTCAGGAGCAGCCGGTATATTATATATTAGATTGTAAGCTCCTAGGACAGGGTGTACATTATTCTGTTTGCCCTCAGGAGCAGTCTGTATATTGTATATTAGATTGCAAGCTCCTAGGACAGGGTGTACATTATTCTGTATGCTCTCAGGATCAGCCTGTATATTGCATATTAGATTGTAAGCTCCTAGGACAGGGTGTACATTATTCTGTATGATCTCATGAGCAGCCTGTATATTATATATTAGATTGTAAGCTCCGAGGACAGGGCATAGATTATTCTGTATGCTCTCAGGAGCAGCCTGTATATTGTATATTAGATTGCATGCTCCTAGGACAGGGTGTACTTTATTCTGTATGCTCTCAGGAGCAGTCTGTATATTGTATATTAGATTGTAAGCTCTTAGGACAGGATGTACATTATTCTGTATGCCCTCAGGAGCAGTCTGTATATTGTATATTAGATTGTAAGCTCCTAGGACAGGGTGTACATTATTCTGTATGCTCTCAGGAGCAGCCTGCATATTGTATATTAGATTGTAAGCTCCTAGGACAGGGTTTACATTATTCTGTATGCTCTCAGGAGCAGCCTGTATATTATATATTAGATTGTATGCTTCTAGGACAGGGTGTGCATAATTCTGCATGCCCTCAGGAGCAGCCTGTATATTATATATTAGATTGTAAGCACCTAGGACAGGGTGTAGATTATTCTGTATGCTCTCAGGAGCAATATGTATATTGTATATTAGATTGTATGCTCGTAGGACAGGGTGTACATTATTCTGTATGCTCTCAGGAGCAGCCTGTATATTATATTGTAGATTGTAAGCTCATAGGACAGGGTGTACATTATTCTGCATGCCCTCAGGAGCAGTCTGTATTTTATATATTAGATTGTAAGCTCCTAGGACAGGGTGTACATTATTCTGCATGCTCTCAGGAGCAGTCTGTTTATTGTATATTAGATTGTATGCTCTTAGGACAGGGTGTACATTATTCTGTGTGCTCTCAGGAGCAGCCTGTATATTATATTGTAAATTCTAAGCTCCTAGGACAGGGTGTACATTATTCTGTATGCTCTCAGGAGCAGCCTGTATATTGTATATTAGATTGTAAGTTCCAAGGACAGGGTGTACATTATTCTGTATGCTCTCAGGAGCAGCCTTTATATTATATATTAGATTGTAAGCTCCTAGGACAGGGTGTGCATTATTCTGCATACCCTCAGGAGCAGACTTTATATTGTATATTAGATTGTAAGCTCCTAGGACAGGGTGTACATTATTCTGTATGCTCTCAGTAGCAGCATGTATATTGTATATTAGATCGTAAGCTCCTAGGACAGGGTGTACATTTTTCTGTATGCTCTCAGGAGCAGCAAGTATATTGTATATTAGATTGTAAGCTCCTAGGACAGGGTGTACATTATTCTGTATGCTCTCAGGAGCAGCCTGTATATTCTATATTAGATTGTGAGGTCCTAGGACAGGGTGTACATTATTATGTATGCTCTCAGGAGCAGCCTGTATACTGTATATTAGATTGTAAACTCCTAGGACAGGGCGTAGATTATTCTGTATTCCCTCAGGAGCAGCCTGTATATTGTATATTAGATTGTAAGCTTATAGGACAGGGTGTGCATAATTTTCTATGCCCTCAGGAGCAGCCTGTATATTGTATATTAGATTGTAAGTTTCTAGGGCAGGGTGTACATTATTCTGCATGCTCTCAGGAGCAGCCTGTATATTGTATATTAGATTGTAAGCTCCTAGGACAGGGTGTGCATCATTTTGTATGCCCTCAGGAGCAGCCTGTATATTCGATATTAGATTCTAAGCTCCTAGGACAGGGTGTACATTATTCTGCATGCCCTTAGGAGCAGCCTATATATTGTATATTAGATTGTAAGCTCCTAGGACAGGGTGTACATTATTCTGTATTCCCTCAGGAGCAGACTGAATATTGTATATTAGATTGTAAGCTCCTAGGACAGGGTGTGCATAATTTTGTATGCCCTCAGGAGCAGCCTGTATATTGTATATTAGATTGTAAGTTCCTAGGACAGGGTGTACATTATTCTGTATGCCCTCAGAAACAGTCTGTATATTATATATTAGATTGTAAGCTCCTAGGACAGGGTGTACATTATTCTGTATGCCCTCAGGAGCAGCCTGTATATTCTATATTAGATTGTAAGCTCCTAGGACAGGGTGTACATTATTCTGTATGCTCTCAGGAGCAGCATGTATATTGTGTATTAGATTGTAAGCACCTAGGACAGGGTGTAGATTAATCTGTATGCTCTCAGGAGCAGCCTGTATATTATATATTAGATTGTAAGCTCCTAGGACAGGGTGTACATTATTCGGGATGCCCTCAGGAGCAGCCTGTATATTGTGTATTAGATTGTAAGCTCCTAGGACAGGGTGTACATTATTCTGTATGCTCTCAGGAGCAACATGTATATTGTATATTAGATTGTAAGCTCCTAGGACAGGGTGTACATTATTCTGTATGGTCTCAGGACGAACCTGTATATTGTATATTAGATTGTAAGCTCCTAGGACAGGGCGTACATTATTCTGTATGCTGTCAGGAGCAGCCTGTATATTATATATTAGATTCTAAGCTCCTAGGACAGGGTGTACATTATTCTGTATGGTCTCAGGACCAGCCTGTATATTGTATATTAGATTGTAAGCTCCTAGGACAGGGCGTACATTATTCTGTATGCTCTCAGGAGCAGCCTGTATATTATATATTAGATTCTAAGCTCCTAGGACAGGGTGTACATTATTCTGTATGCCCTCAGGAGCAGCCTGTATATTATATATAAGATTGTAAGCTCCTAGGACAGGGTGTACATTATTCTGTATGCCCTCAGGAACAGCCTGTATATTGTATATTAGATTGTAAGCTCCTATGACAGGGTGTACATTATTCTGTATGCCCTCAGGAGCAGTCTGTATATTGTATATTAGATTGTAAGCTCCTAGGACAGGGTGTACATTATTCTGTATGCCCTCAGGAGCAGTCTGTATATTGTATAATAGATTGTAAGCTCCTAGGACAGGGTGTACATTATTCTGTATGCCCTCAGGAGCAGTCTGTATATTGTATAATAGATTGTAAGCTCCTAGGACAGGGTGTACATTATTCTGTATGCCCTCAGGAGCAGCCTGTATATTATATATTAGATTGTAAGCTCCTAGGACAGGGTGTACATTATTCTGTATGCCCTCAGGAACAGCCTGTATATTGTATATTAGATTGTAAGCTCCTATGACAGGGTGTACATTATTCTGTATGCCCTCAGGAGCAGTCTGTATATTGTATATTAGATTGTAAGCTCCTAGGACAGGGTGTACATTATTCTGTATGCCCTCAGGAGCAGTCTGTATATTGTATAATAGATTGTAAGCTCCTAGGACAGGGTGTACATTATTCTGTATGCCCTCAGGAGCAGCAAGTATATTAGATTGTAAGCTCCAAGGACAGGGTTTACATTATACTGTATGCTCTCAGGAGCAGCCTGTATATTGTATATTAGATTGTAAGCTTCTAGGACAGGGTGTGCATAATTCTGCATGCCCTCAGGACCAGTCTGTATATTGTATATTAGATTGTAAGCTCCTAGGACAGGGTGTACATTATTCTGTATGCTCTCAGGAGCAGCATGTATGTTGTATATTAGATTGTAAGCTCATAGGACAGGGTGTACATTATTCTGTTTGCTCTCAGGAGCAGCCTGTATATTATATATTAGATTGTAAGCTCCTAAGACAGGGTGTACATTATTCTGTATGCTCTCAGGAGCAGCCTGTATATTGTATATTAGATTGTTAGCTCCTAAGACAGGGTGTACATTATTCTGTATGTTCTCAGGAGCAGTCTGTATATTATATATTAGATTGTAAGCTCATAGGACAGGGCGCAGATTATTCTGTATTCCCTCAGGAGCAGCCTGTATATTGTATATTAGATTGTAAGCTCCTAGGACAGGGTGTGCATTATTCTGTATGCCCTCAGGAGCAGCCTGTATAGTGTATATTAGAGTGTAAGCTCCTAGGACAGGGTGTACATTATTCTGTATGCTCTAAGGAGCAGCCTGTATATTGTATATTAGATTGCAAGCTTCTAGGACAGGGTGTGCATAATTCTGCATGCCCTCAGGAGCAGCCTGTATATTATATATTAGATTGTAAGCTCCTAGGACAGGGTGTACATTATTCTGTATGCTCTCAGGAGCAGTCTTTATTTTATATATTAGATTGTAAGCACCTAGGACAGGGTGTAAATTATTCTGTATGCTCAGAGGAGCAGTCTGTATATTGTATATTAGATTGTATGCTCCTAGGACAGGGTATTCATTATTCTGTATGCCCTCAGGAGCAGCCTGTATATTGTATATTAGATTGCATGCTCCTAGGACAGGGTGTACATTATTCTGTATGATCTCTGTAGCAGCCTGTATATTGTATATTAGATTGTAAGCTCCTAGGACAGGGTGTACATAATTCTGTATTCCCTCAGGAGCAGCCAGTATATTGTATATTAGATTTTAAGCTCCTAGGACAGTGCGTAGATTATTCTGTATTCCCTGAGGAGCAGCCTGTATATTGAATATTAGATTGTAAGCTCCTAGGACAGGGTGTACATTATTCTGTATGCTCTCAGGAACAGCCTGTATATTGTATATTAGATTGTAAGCTCCTAGGACAGGGTGTACATTATTCTGTATGATGTCTGTAGCAGACTCTATATTGTATATTAGATTGTAAGCTACTAGGACAGGGCGTAGATTATTCTGTATTCCCTCAGGAGCAGCCTGTATATTGTATATTAGATTGTAAGCTCCTAGGACAGGGTGCACATTATTCTGTATGATCTCATGAGCAGCCTGTATATTATATATTAGATTGTAAGCTCCTGGGACAGGGTGTACATTATTTTGTATGCTCTCATGAGCAGTCTGAATATTATAAATTAGATTGTAAGCTCCTAGGACAGGGCATAGATTTTTCTGTATGCTCTCAGGAGCAGTCTGTATATTATTTATTAGATTGTAAGCTCCTAGGACAGGGTGTACATTATTCTGTATGCTCTCAGGAGCAGCCTGTATATTGCATATTAGATTGTAAACTCCTAGGACAGGGTGTACATTATTCTGTATGCTCTCAAGAGCAGTCTGTATATTGTATATTAGATTGTAAGCTCCTAGGACAGGGTGTACATTATTCTGTATGCTCTCAGGAGCAGCATATATATTGTATATTAGATTGTAAGCTCCTAGGACAGGATATACATTATTCTGTATGCTCTCAGGAGCAGCCTGTATATTCTATATTAGATTGTAAGCTCCTAGTACAGGGTGTACATTATTCTGTCTGCCCTCAGGAGCAGTCTGTATATTGTATATTAGATTGTAAGCTCCTAGGACAGGGTGTTCATTATTCTGTATGCTATCAGGAGCAGCCTGTATATTATATATTAGATTGTAAGCTCCTAGGACAGGGTGTACATTATTCTGCATGCCCTCAGGAGCAGCCTGTATATTGTATATTAGATTGTAAGCTCCGAGGGCAAGGCGTAAATTATTCTGTATTCCCTCAGGAGCAGCCTGTATATTGAATATTAGATTGTAAGCTCCTAGGACAGGGTGTACATTACTCTGTATGCTCTCAGGAGCAGCCTGTATATTGTATATTAGATTGTAAGCTCCTAGGACAGGGTGTACATTATTCTGTATGATCTCTCTAGCAGCCTGTATATTGTATATTAGATTGTAAGGTCCTAGGACAGGGTGTACATTATTCTGCATGCTCTCAGGAGCAGCCTGTATATTGTATATTAGATTGTAAGCTCCTAGGACAGGGTGTACATTATTCTGTATGATCTCTGTAGCAGCCTGTATATTATATATTACATTGTAAGCTCCTAGGACAGAGTGCACATTATTCTGTATGATCTCATGAGCAGCCTGTATATTATATATTAGATTGTAAGCTCCTGGGACAGGGTGTACATTATTTTGTATGCTCTCAGGAGCAGTCTGAATATTATATATTAGATTGTAAGCTCCTAGGACAGGGCATAGATTTTTCTGTATGCTCTCAGGAGCAGTCTGTATATTATTTATTAGATTGTAAGCTCCTAGGACAGGGTGTACATTATTCTGTATGCTCTCAGGAGCAGCCTGTATATTGCATATTAGATTGTAAGCTCCTAGGACAGGGTGTACATTATTCTGTATGCTCTCAGGAGCAGTCTGTATATTGTATATTAGATTGTAAGCTCCTAGGACAGGGTGTACATTATTCTGTATGCTCTCAGGAGCAGCATGTATATTGTATATTAGATTGTAAGCTCCTAGGACAGGGTGTACATTATTCTGTATGCTCTCAGGACCAGCCTGTATATTGTATATTAGATTGTAAGCTCCTAAGACAGGGTGTACATTATTCTGTATGCTCTCAGGAGCAGCCTGTATATTCTATATTAGATTGTAAGCTCCTAGGACAGGGTGTGCATTATTCTGTATGCTGTCAGGAGCAGTCTGTATATTGTATATTAGATTGTAAGCTCCTAGTACAGGGTGTACATTATTCTGTATGCTCTCAGGAGCAGCCTGTATATTATATATTAGATTGTAAGCTCCTAGGACAGGGTGTACATTATTCTGCATGCTCTCAGGAGCAGCCTGCATATTGTATATTAGATTGTAAACTCCTTAGACAGGGCGTAGATTAATCTGTATTCCTTCAGGAGCAGCCTGTATATTGTATATTAGATTGTAAGCTCCTAGGACAGGGTTTACATTATTCTGTATGCTCTCAGGAGTAGCCTGTATCTTGTATATTAGATTGTAAGCTTCTAGGACAGGGTGTGCATTATTCTGCATGCCCTCAGGAGCAGCCTGTATAGTGTATATTAGATTGTAAGCTGCTAGGACAGGGTGTGCATTATTTTATATGATCTCATGAGCAGCCTGTATATTATTTATTAGATTGTAAGCTCCTAGGACAGGGTGTACATTATTTTATATGATCTCATGAGCAGCCTGTATATTATATATTAGATTGTAAGCTCCTAGGACAGGGTGTACATTTTTCTGCATGCCTTTAGGAGCAGTCTGTATATTGTATATTAGATTGTAAGCTCCTAGAACAGGGTGTGCATTATTCTGCATGCACTCAGGAGCAGCCTGTATATTGTATATTAGATTGTAAGCTGCTAGGACAGGTTGTACATTATTCTGTATGCCCTCAGTAGCAGTCTGTATATTGAATATAAGATTGTAAGCTCCTAGGACAGGGTGTACATTATTCTGTATGCTTTCAGGAGCAGCCTGTATATTGTATATTAGATTGTAAGCTGCTAGGACAGGGCGTAGATTATTCTGTATTCCCTCAGGAGCAGCCTGTATATTGAATATTAGATTGTAAGCTCCTAGGACAGGGTGTACATTATTCTGTATGCTCTCAGGAGCAGCCTGTATATTGTATATTAGATTGTAAGCTACTAGGACAGGGTGTACATTATTCTGTATGATCTCTGTAGCAGCCTGTATATTGTATATTAGATTGTAAGCTCCTAGGACAGGGCGTAGATTATTCTGTATTCCCTCAGGAGCAGCCTGTATATTGTATATTAGATTGTAAGCTCCTAGGACAGGGTGTACATTATTCTGCTTGCTCTCAGGAGCAGCCTGTATATTGTATATTAGACTGTAAGCTCCTAGGACAGGGTGTACATTATTCTGTATGATCTCTGTAGCAGCCTGTATATCATATATTACATTGTAAGCTCCTAGGACAGAGTGCACATTATTATGTATGATCTCATGAGCAGCCTGTATATTATATATTAGATTGTAATCTCCTAGGACAGGGTGCACATTATTCTGTATGCTCTCAGGAGCAGCCTGTATATTGAATATTAGATTGTAAGCTCCTAGGACAGGGTGTACATTATTCTGTATGCTCTCAGGAGCAGCCTGTATATTGAATATTAGATTGTAAGCTTCTAGGATAGTGTGTGCAAAATTCTACATGCCCTCAGGAGCAGTCTGTATATTGTATATTAGATTGTAAGCTCCAAGGACAGGGTGTACATTATTCTGCATGCTCTCAGGAGCAGCCTGTATATTGAATATTAGATTGTAAGCTTCTAGGACAGTGTGTGCATAATTCTACATGCCCTCAGGAGCAGTCTGTATATTGTATATTAGATTGTAAGCTCCAAGGACAGGGTGTACATTTTTCTGCATGCCCTCAGGAGCAGCCTGTATATTGTATATTAGATTGTAAGCTCCTAGGACAGGGTGTACATTATTCTGTATGCTCTCAGGAGCCGCATGTAAGTTGTGTATAAGATTGTAAGCTCCTAGGACAGGGTGTACATTATTCTGTATGCTCTCAGGAGCAGCATGTATATTGTATATTAGATTGTAAGCTCCTAGGACAGGGTGTAGATTGTTCTGTATGCCCAAAGGAGCAGCCTGTATATTGTATATTAGATTGCAAGCTCCTAGGACAGAACATAGATTATTCTGTATGCTCTCTGGAGTAGTCTGTATATTATATATTAGATTGCATGCTCCTAGGACAGGGTGTTCATCATTCTGTATGATCTCTGCAGCAGCCTGTATATTGTATATTAGATTCTAAGCTCCTAGGACAGGGTGTACATTATTCTGTATGCCCTCAGGAGCAGCCTGTAAATTATATTGTAGATTGTAAGCTCCTAGGACAGGGTGTACATTATTCTGCATGCCCTCAGGAGCAGTCTGTATATTGTATATTATACTGTAAGCTCCTAGGACAGGGTGTACATTATTCTGTATGCTCTCAGGAGCAATCTGTATATTGTATATTAGATTGTATGCTCTTAGGACAGGGTGTACATTATTCTGTATGCTCTCAGGAGCAGCCTGTATATTATATTGTAGATTGTAAGCTCATAGGACAGGGTGTACATTATTCTGCATGCCCTCAGGAGCAGTCTGTATTTTATATATTAGATTGTAAGTTCCAAGGACAGGGTGTACATTATTCTGTATGCTCTCAGGAGCAGCCTTTATATTATATATTAGATTGTAAGCTCCTAGGACAGGGTGTGCATTATTCTGCATACCCTCAGGAGCAGCCTTTATATTGTATATTAGATTGTAAGCTCCTAGGACAGGGTGTACATTATTCTGTATGCTCTCAGTAGCAGCATATATATTGTATATTAGATCGTAAGCTCCTAGGACAGGGTGTACATTTTTCTGTATGCTCTCAGGAGCAGCAAGTATACTGTATATTAGATTGTAAGCTCCTAGGACAGGGTGTACATTACTCTGTATGCTCTCAGGAGCAGCCTGTATATTCTATATTAGATTGAGAGATCCTAGGACAGGGTGTACATTATTATGTATGCTCTCAGGAGCAGCCTGTATACTGTATATTAGATTGTAAACTCCTAGGACAGGGCGTAGATTATTCTGTATTCCCTCAGGAGCAGCCTGTATATTGTATATTAGATTTTAAGCTCCTAGGACAGGGTGTGCATAATTTTGTATGCCCTCAGGAGCAGCCTGTATATTGTATATTAGATTGTAAGTTCCTAGGGCAGGGTGTACATTATTCTGCATGCTCTCAGGAGCAGCCTGTATATTGTATATTAGATTGTAAGCTCCTAGGACAGGGTGTGCATAATTTTGTATGCCCTCAGGAGCAGCCTGTATATTGGATATTAGATTGTAAGCTCCTAGGACAGGGTGTACATTATTCTGCATGCCCTCAGGAGCAGCCTATATATTGTATATTAGATTGTAAGCTCCTAGGACCGGGTGTACATTATTCTGTATTCCCTCAGGAGCAGACTGAATATTGTATATTAGATTGTAAGCTCCTAGGATAGGGTGTGCATAATTTTGTATGCCCTCAGGAGCAGCCTGTATATTGTATATTAGATTGTAAGTTCCTAGGACAGGGTGTACATTATTCTGTATGCCCTCAGAAACAGTCTGTATATTATATATTAGATTGTAAGCTCCTAGGACAGGGTGTACATTATTCTGTATGCCCTCAGGAGCAGCCTGTATATTGTATATTAGATTGAAAGCTCCTAGGACAGGGTGTACATTATTCTGTATGCTCTCAGGAGCAGCATGTATATTGTGTATTAGATTGTAAGCACCTAGGACAGGGTGTAGATTAATCTGTATGCTCTCAGGAGCAGCCTGTATATTATATATTAGATTGTAAGCTCCTAGGACAGGGTGTACATTATTCGGGATGCCCTCAGGAGCAGCCTGTATATTGTGTATTAGATTGTAAGCTCCTAGGACAGGGTGTACATTATTCTGTATGCTCTCAGGAGCAACATGTATATTGTATATTAGATTGTAAGCTCCTAGGACAGGGTGTACATTATTCTGTATGGTCTCAGGACGAGCCTGTATATTGTATATTAGATTGTAAGCTCCTAGGACAGGGCGTACATTATTCTGTATGCTCTCAGGAGCAGCCTGTATATTATATATTAGATTCTAAGCTCCTAGGACAGGGTGTACATTATTCTGTATGGTCTCAGGACCAGCCTGTATATTGTATATTAGATTGTAAGCTCCTAGGACAGGGCGTACATTATTCTGTATGCTCTCAAGAGCAGCCTGTATATTATATATTAGATTCTAAGCTCCTAGGACAGGGTGTACATTATTCTGTATGCCCTCAGGAGCAGCCTGTATATTATATATAAGATTGTAAGCTCCTAGGACAGGATGTACATTATTCTGTATGCCCTCAGGAACAGCCTGTATATTGTATATTAGATTGTAAGCTCCTATGACAGGGTGTACATTATTCTGTATGCCCTCAGGAGCAGTCTGTATATTGTATATTAGATTGTAAGCTCCTAGGACAGGGTGTAAATTATTCTGTATGCCCTCAGGAGCAGTCTGTATATTGTATAATAGATTGTAAGCTCCTAGGACAGGGTGTACATTATTCTGTATGCCCTCAGGAGCAGCAAGTATATTAGATTGTAAGCTCCTAGGACAGGGTTTACATTATACTGTATGCTCTCAGGAGCAGCCTGTATATTGTATATTAGATTGTAAGCTTCTAGGACAGGGTGTGCATAATTCTGCATGCCCTCAGGAGCAGTCTGTATATTGTATATTAGATTGTAAGCTCCTAGGACAGGGTGTACATTATTCTGTATGCTCTCAGGAGCAGCATGTATGTTGTATATTAGATTGTAAGCTCATAGGACAGGGTGTACATTATTCTGTTTGCTCTCAGGAGCAGCCTGTATATTATATATTAGATTGTAAGCTCCTAAGACAGGGTGTACATTATTCTGTATGCTCTCAGGAGCAGCCTGTATATTGTATATTAGATTGTTAGCTCCTAAGACAGGGTGTACATTATTCTGTATGTTCTCAGGAGCAGTCTGTATATTATATATTAGATTGTAAGCTCATAGGACAGGGCGCAGATTATTCTGTATTCCCTCAGGAGCAGCCTGTATATTGTATATTAGATTGTAAGCTCCTAGGACAGGGTGTGCATTATTCTGTATGCCCTCAGGAGCAGCCTCTATATTGTATATTAGAGTGTAAGCTCCTAGGACAGGGTGTACATTATTCTGTATGCTCTCAGGAGCAGCCTGTATATTGTATATTAGATTGCAAGCTTCTAGGACAGGGTGTGCATAATTCTGCATGCCCTCAGGAGCAGCCTGTATATTATATATTAGATTGTAAGCTCCTAGGACAGGGTGTACATTATTCTGTATGCTCTCAGGAGCAGTCTGTATTTTATATATTAGATTGTAAGCACCTAGGACAGGGTGTAAATTATTCTGTATGCTCAGAGGAGCAGTCTGTATATTGTATATTAGATTGTATGCTCCTAGGACAGGGTGTTCATTATTCTGTATGCCCTCAGGAGCAGCCTGTATATTGTATATTAGATTGCATGCTCCTAGGACAGGGTGTACATTATTCTGTATGATCTCTGTAGCAGCCTGTATATTGTATATTAGATTGTAAGCTCCTAGTACAGGGTGTACATAATTCTGTATTCCCTCAGGAGCAGCCAGTATATTGTATATTAGATTTTAAGCTCCTAGGACAGTGCGTAGATTATTCTGTATTCCCTGAGGAGCAGCCTGTATATTGAATATTAGATTGTAAGCTCCTAGGACAGGGTGTATATTATTCTGTATGATCTCTGTAGCAGCCTGTATATTGTATATTAGATTGTAAACTCCTAGGACAGGGTGCACATTAATCTGTATGATCTCTGTAGCAGACTGTATATTGTATATTAGATTGTAAGCTACTAGGACAGGGCGTAGATTATTCTGTATTCCCTCAGGAGCAGCCTGTATATTGTATATTAGATTGTAAGCTCCTAGGACAGGGTGCACATTATTCTGTATGATCTCATGAGCAGCCTGTATATTATATATTAGATTGTAAGCTCCTGGGACAGGGCATAGATTTTTCTGTATGCTCTCAGGAGCAGTCTGTATATTATTTATTAGATTGTAAGCTCCTAGGACAGGGTGTACATTATTCTGTATGCTCTCAGGACCAGCCTGTATATTGCATATTAGATTGTAAGCTCCTAGGACAGGGTGTACATTATTCTGTATGCTCTCAAGAGCAGTCTGTATATTGTATATTAGATTGTAAGCTCCTAGGACAGGGTGTACATTATTCTGTATGCTCTCAGGAGCAGCATATATATTGTATATTAGATTGTAAGCTCCTAGGACAGGATGTACATTATTCTGTATGCTCTCAGGAGCAGCCTGTATATTCTATATTAGATTGTAAGTTCCTAGTACAGGGTGTACATTATTCTGTATGCCCTCAGGAGCAGTCTGTATATTGTATATTAGATTGTAAGCTCCTAGGACAGGGTGTTCATTATTCTGTATGCTCTCAGGAGCAGCCTGTATATTATATATTAGATTGTAAGCTCCTAGGACAGGGTGTACATTATTCTGCATGCCCTCAGGAGCAGCCTGTATATTGTATATTAGATTGTAAGCTCCGAGGGCAAGGCGTAAATTATTCTGTATTCCCTCAGGAGCAGCCTGTATATTGAATATTAGATTGTAAGCTCCTAGGACAGGGTGTACATTATTCTGTATGATCTCTCTAGCAGCCTGTATATTGTATATTAGATTGTAAGGTCCTAGGACAGGGTGTACATTATTCTGCATGCTCTCAGGAGCAGCCTGTATATTGTATATTAGATTGTAAGCTCCTAGGACAGGGTGTACATTATTCTGTATGATCTCTGTAGCAGCCTGTATATTACATATTACATTGTAAGCTCCTAGGACAGAGTGCACATTATTCTGTATGATCTCATGAGCAGCCTGTATATTATATATTAGATTGTAAGCTCCTGGGACAGGGTGTACATTATTTTGTATGCTCTCAGGAGCAGTCTGAATATTATATATTAGATTGTAAGCTCCTAGGACAGGGCATAGATTTTTCTGTATGCTCTCAGGAGCAGTCTGTATATTGCATATTAGATTGTAAGCTCCTAGGACAGGGTGTATGACGCGCCCCTGGGCCTGTGTCGCACTGCGGTGCGCACGCGGGAACTTACCCGGAGCCGGATCCGTGGAGGGTTGTAGTCTCGTGGCGGTGACCCGGTCCGTGCCCAGGGAGTCAAACTGGACGGCAGTCTATTAGTAGTAAATAGTTGATGACTACGCCACCCGTTGAGTGCAGCCAGAGAGCTGCTGCTGCGGGGCAGACCGCTGAGGCCGATGGTAGGATTATGCAGCGTGATAGTATAACCCCCAACGGGAGGGGTATGGCCTCAGGGCAGCCGACGTGGATGATGGGGGTAGCAGGAACCACTCAGAGACGGTACGGTGTAGTTCAGGGTCTTTACTGGTAACAACGATAGACCCTCCCGGAGTACTTGCTAGCGAACGGGGCCTGGTCAGTCCTTGAGCAGATGGGATCTCCCCTGGCCAGGCGTAGTTGTAGGCCTCCCAAACTGACTGTACTCTTCTGGCTACCTTGCTAGAAGCTGATGTAAGTAGCCCACGTCCCTGAGTGTACCGTGTGGTGCTCACCCGTATGGCCGGTGACTCGGGGCCTTCTAATGGCTTCCGCTCCACGATGGCGGTGCTGGTCCCACGCGTGTGACCGTGCCTTCGGGCTTCTGGGCCAGAGGACCTGAAATCCCCTGCCTGACGGATTCTGCTGCTGGGTAGGAGTTAGTCCCCACAGCCTCGGACTCCGGGTCCGGAAAGAAGTCTTCTTAGTCAGGGCGAGCTCTGCAGCTGCCAGCCCCTGACTCCTTGTGACTCTGCTGTTTCCTATCCTGCTTCTTGTCTCTACTCCACTTGTCTGACTCACCCTGCCTCAGCCCCGGGTTTATACAGGGGAAGTTCTTCCCCTCCCAAGACTGGGCAGGAGGTGTGGCATGCACAGGATCCCTGACCAAAGGACCTCCCACCTGCTCTCAGACATAACATTACATTACTGTGGAAAACCAGACCCCTGGGGTGCCACATTCCCCCCTAGTGAAATTTAGTACTCCGGGACTAAACACATTTAGAAAAACATAACAAGGCAAAAACATTAATAATACAATAAGAAAACATATAAAGATGGTTACGGCGTGTCCGCAACCGGGTGCAGTCTCTGAAGAAAGCAAGGTGTCCATTTCACCAACAGAGGGAGACGTAACCAGGTAGGGGTCTGTCCTACCCCGAGTCCTTAACAGTCTCTAGTCCATCCTGGGTTACGCTCCAACTATGTACAAGGATTCCCGGTAAATCCACCAAGGATCCCTAAAAATAACTAGAAACACAAAATTATACACAAGCAACAAGACACAGAAAAACATAAATAAAACAATTTATACACTTCAAATTCTCCAGCGTGCGGGTAACTGGCCTCTAGTGGCCCGAGTGGACCTACGGAGCTGACTGTCTGGCCCTGAACTACAGGGTGTAGGAACTGTCAAGGGTAAACTGGGCAGCTGTCTATGGGCCCTCTGGCTCACTAGGGGTATGGCAGGCTCACTATAAGCAGAGGGTTGATTTTCCGGGTCTGCTTGTGTAGAGTCTTCTGCCTCCTGGACTGGCTGTTCTTCCAGCTCTACCGGTTGCTCCGTAGGTTCTTGGGATGATGGTTGGAGGAAGGTGAGTACGGGTACCACAACTGCACCATTGACTTGAGTCCAAGACCGAGGGAAGTCCCCGAGCACGGTACTAACCATATCTTCCCTTTCCTCTACGGGTCGATGGTCTTCTTGTTCCTCCTCAGGGTTCCTCAGTTGTTCGGGACACTTCTTCAGGTGGTCCCGGGATACAATGGCTGTGGTTTCCCCTCCGTCTTTACTGATGGTACAGACCTTCGGGTTTTCGTGGCTTGAGGGCAGTAC
The DNA here is from genome assembly GCF_046119375.1 of Phyllobates terribilis. Lineage (NCBI taxonomy): Eukaryota > Metazoa > Chordata > Amphibia > Anura > Dendrobatidae > Phyllobates > Phyllobates terribilis. The sequence continues at coordinate 570,328,930 of NW_027362763.1, forward strand.
GGTGTACGGGTCCTTCTCCCACTGGTCGTCCAACTTGTGGAGCCGTCTCTTCCTCTTCAAGACCTGCTCTCCGGGTACCAGGGGAACAGCAGGAGCATACTGGTTGTAAGTTTTCTCTTGTCTTTCCCTAGCCTGACAGAGACTTCGCTCCACGCTCTCCTGTACTCTCCGGTACTGCTGCTGCCTCTCTGTGTCCCAGTCTGTTTCTGGTGAAGTGTCCTCGGGTGTCAGAACTCCCATTTCCAGGTCAACAGGTAACTTACCAGGTCTTGCCCTCATTAGGTAAGCCGGGGTACAGTTGGTGGACCCTACCGGGATGTGGTTGTATAGGTCCACCAGATCGGGCAACTTTTCAGGCCACAGACTGCGTTCTTCCAGGGGCAACGTTTTTAGAAGATCCATTACCACCTGGTTCATTTTTTCACAAAGTCCATTAGTCTGCGGATGGTAGGGTGTCGTCCTTATCTTCCGGCAGCCATACAGATTGCAGAATTCCTGGAAGACCTCCGCTTCAAAGGCAGGTCCCTGGTCCGTCAGCACTTGGTCCGGGTACCCGTGTGGACGGCAGAAGTGCTGCTGGAAGGCTCTAGCTGCTGTTTGAGCCGTTAAGTCCTTGACGGGGACGACAACCAAGAACCGGGAGTAATGATCCACGATGGTTAACGCGTAGACGTAGCCACTTCTGCTTGGGGTCAATTTTACATGATCCAAGGCTACCAGTTCCAACGGTTGCCGGGTGACGATGGACTGCAGGGGAGTCTTCTGGCTGGCTCGGTCCTTCCTTCTCAGGTTGCACGGGCCACAATCTCTGCACCACTTCTCGATGGTTCCCCTCATGCCTACCCAGTGGAACCGCTCGCGCAGCAGGAACTCCAGCTTTTTCCACCCAAAGTGTCCAGCTCCGTCGTGGTATGCCTCCATCACCATGGCTGCGTCTCTTCGTGGCACCACTACTTGCCAGAGTAATTCATGCGTCCGGGAGTTAACCATTCTGCGGCACAACTTCCCTTTGTAAAGGAACAGTCGACTCTTCTCTGCCCATAGTTGTTTGGCTTCCTCCGGAGCGTCTGGTTCAAGGCGAGCCTCCGGCCGAGCCAGCATCTCCTTCACCAGTCGGACGGCAGGGTCGCTGTCTTGCGTTTCCGCCCAGTTGTAGTGGGGTAAGGGGTTCAACGTAGCAGCCTGCTTACTCCTTACCCGGTGGGAATACTGAATAGTCCCATGACGGTGGAACGCAGGGAGTTCAACATCTTCCAGTCCCTCCGTATCTTCTCCTCCGTCCGGCAGGTTGGGCATCCTGGACAGGGCGTCCGCGTTGGTATTGGAGCGTCCTGCCCGGTATTTAATTGTGAACTTGTAGTTGGACAGACGGGCCATCCACCTCTGCTCCAGGGCACCGAGTCTTGCCGTGTCCAGGTGTGTCAGCGGGTTGTTATCCGTGTACACGGTGAACCGGGAAGAAGCGAGGTAATGCTTAAAGCGCTCAGTGATTGCCCATACTACGGCCAGGAACTCTAACTTAAATGAGCTGTAATTCTCGGGGTTCCTTTCGGTGGGTCGCAGTTTTCGGCTGGCGTAGGCGATTACTCGTTCCTTCCCCTGCTGGATCTGGGACAGTACGGCTCCTAGCCCGATGTTACTGGCGTCGGTGTAGAGGATAAAGGGCTGGCTATAATCCGGGTATGCCAGGATTTCGTCCCCCGTGAGGGCCATCTTCAGCTGGCGGAAGGACTCTTCTTCCAGCTCTTCCCATTTGAAGGGCGGCTTCTGGTTCTTGGCCTTCCGGGACTGGCCTATCAGGAGGTCCTGCATAGGTGCTGCCTTTTTGGTGAAACCGGGAATAAACCTTCGGTAGTAGCCTACCAACCCGAGGAACTGCCGCACTTCTTTTACGCTGGAGGGGCTTGGCCATTCCTTAATTGCGGTGATTTTATCAGGGTCGGGAGCCACTCCGTCAGCGCTCACTACGTGTCCCAGGTACTGCACCTTTGGTTTCAGGAGGTGACACTTGGAGGGTTTCACCTTTAGGCCGTAACTCACCAGAGCCTCGAACACTTCCGCCAGGTGTTTCAGGTGGTCCTCATACGTCTTGGAATATACGATGACATCGTCCAGGTACAACAGGACCGTCTCGAAGTTTCTGTGGCCCAGACAACACTCCATTAGGCGTTGGAAGGTTCCTGGTGCGTTGCAGAGTCCGAACGGCATGCAGGTGAACTCGCTAAGTCCCATCGGGGTGGTGAATGCGGTCTTCTCCCGGTCTGCCTCTGCTACAGGAACCTGCCAGTACCCGCTAGTGAGATCCAAGGTAGAGAAGAAGTTAGCAGATCTTAAAGCAGCCAATGACTCCTCTATCCTTGGTAAGGGGTACGCATCCTTGTGTGTGATACGGTTGATTTTCCGGTAATCTACACACATCCTCATGGTGTTGTCTTTCTTTTTGACTAAAACTAATGGGGCTGCCCAGGGGCTACAACTATCCCGGATTACCCCAGCCTCCTTCATGTCTCTAAGCATCCCCTTGGCGTGTTGGTAATGTGCAGGGGGTACGGGTCGATACCTCTCTTTTATGGGAGGATGATCTCCCGTGGGGATGCGATGCTCTACCCCCTTGACTCGCCCGAAGTCTAACGGGTGTTTACTAAACACTCTCTCATACTCTTGAACCACCCGATAGACTCCTTGTTTCTGATGTGAGGGAGTGGAGTCAGTACCCAGATGTAGTTGCTGACACCAGTCCTCCATGTCTTTCTTAGAGCCGTTACCTTCCTCCGGGTGAGATGGAGGCAAGGGTTCCACAGATTGTATAGAATTTTGATTAGTGATATATAATTTGGCTAGCGTGGCATACCGGGGCAGGTACACTTCCCTCTCCCCGATATTTATTATGCGAACGGGCACCCTCCCATGGCGTACATTGACGACCCCCCGTGCTGTCAAAATGGTGGGCCTACTGTCTGAGTAAACTGGTTCTACCATTGCCTGGTAATCTCTACCTCTCAGACCAATAGCTGCCCGGCACCAAATCATCATTTCACTTTTTGGGGGCATGGCAATAGGAAAAGGGTCACACATTCTTACGCTACCAATCTCACCGCCGGAGAGTTCCACCTGTTGCCGTTGCATCAGTGCCCGGATCTCTTTCTGGAGCACTCGCTGCTCGCCGGAGCTGGCATTCTTGGCAACCTGCTGTAAAAGGAAAATCACCTCTGCAAGACAATTTTCAATTACATTAGTTCCTAGAGTTATTTTTGGGTGACTCTCATGTTTATCAATATCTACAATGATCAGTCCCTGTGCGGCCAGTTCGACTCTACCAATTTTGATGGTCACCTCTTTAAATCCGATCTGTGGCACGGGCTGACCATTGCTGGCGATGATACTCAAGTCGTCGTCGGGGTAGCGGGTAATATCCGAGTCATTCCAGTACTGCTTGAAGAGCACGTACGGGATGGTGGTGACCTGTGACCCGGTGTCCAGTAGGGCACTCATGGGAATGCCATCCAGTACCACAGGCAAGACTGGACGTCCTCCCACATATCTGTCGCGCCAGTTCGATGGGCCTGGTGATCTTTTTCCTGGGGGTTGGCCCTCTACCCTAGGTTGTGCCCGTTTAAAGAACAGTACCTTGCCATATGTCCGGGTTGATTGCAGCGGCGGCAGATGGGTCGTCCGTCCTCACTGTATCGGTCACTGGGTCTTCCTCTGGCCGGTGGGGTCCTCCTTGGTCGACGCCACGGGATGTCCTCCGGTCCGGATGCCAGCTGGATCTTCCCTGGGGTGGAAACCTGTAAAGACTGCACAGTTCGGGTTAGCGCAGCAACGCTCTTAGCTAGCTCTTGGACCTGATGGTGTAGGTCTGGAGCCGGGTCATTGTCCAGAGCCTGCGCATCAGCTCCCACAGGCCCTGCTGACAAGGGCGCCGCCTCCTGGTAGTAAGTGGTAGTGGGGCGTCTGTGGGTCACAACGCCACCTGGTGCTGGTTCTCGGAGCACCCGGATGGCTCTGTCCTTGAACTGTGCAAAGTCCAGATGGGGATCCTGTAAGGCCATTGCCCGCAACTGGGTTCGGTGGGCATTGCAATATAAACCCTCTATAAATTGTTCAGTCAACAGCCTGTCCTCGTTTCCCACTCCATCAGGGTCGGTCTGCTTTATGGCCCTCAGGGCCTCTTGTAGGTTTAGTGCATAGTCCCTTATACTCTCATGCGCTCGCTGCTTGCACCCGTAGAATCTAAGCTTAATCTCGGCTGAGGTGCGGGTATCAAAGGTGTCCTTCAGCCGGGTTAGTATCCCTGCGACAGTCTTCCTCCCAGGTGGCCAGGATTTTACTTCCCTTTTGGCTGCCCCGGTTAGTTGGGCCACCAGGATGCTCACTTTTTGCTCTTCTGTGAGGGGGTACACCTGGAAGAGGCTATCCAGCTTTTCTCTAAAGTCATGCAGGGTATGTGACTCCCCTGAGTACTGGGGTAGCCAAGCTGCTCCCGGGATATAGGGCATGGTGAAGGGCATAACTGCAGCAGCGGTAGCGCTGGCGGGGGTTGAGGCAGTGAAGCTCTCTTCCGTATCCGACATCTTCCTCCCCCCTAGTGGACCGTGGCCTACCTTGCGATGATCCTGTTCCGTAGGCCGCGGCTCCGCAGTGGATCGTCAGGGTTGAGGACCTTCCGTCGCGCTCCGGTGACGTCGGCGTCTGCTGGGCTCCTTCCAGGACCTTACGCAACGTCCGGACGTGAGGCGGGGCTTCAGTTCTCGCGCGCTTTCGGAGTCCACGCCCCTCTTCTTCCCGCGCGGCGTCCTCAAGATGGCGTCCAATGGCGGGAAAACTCCACGGATGGCGGGAAGAAGGTCGAAGATGGCGCCGGATGGCGGGAAAACTTCGCGGATGGCGGGAAGAAGGTAGAAGATGGCGCCGGATGGCGGGAAACCTCCACGGATAGCGGGAATCTTCACCACTGGTAAGTTTGAACAGTCTTTGCTTTTCAGGCACGCAGTACCCGGTGGTTGCGGGCACGAAATCCTGCCGACTACGCCAAAGTTGACGCGCCCCTGGGCCTGTGTCGCACTGCGGTGCGCACGCGGGAACTTACCCGGAGCCGGATCCGTGGAGGGTTGTAGTCTCGTGGCGGTGACCCGGTCCGTGCCCAGGGAGTCAAACTGGACGGCAGTCTATTAGTAGTAAATAGTTGATGACTACGCCACCCGTTGAGTGCAGCCAGAGACCTGCTGCTGCGGGGCAGACCGCTGAGGCCGATGGTAGGATTATGCAGCGTGATAGTATAACCCCCAACGGGAGGGGTATGGCCTCAGGGCAGTCGACGTGGATGATGGGGGTAGCAGGAACCACTCAGAGACGGTACGGTGTAGTTCAGGGTCTTTACTGGTAACAACGATAGACCCTCCCGGAGTACTTGCTAGCGAACGGGGCCTGGTCAGTCCTTGAGCAGATGGGATCTCCCCTGGCCAGGCGTAGTTGTAGGCCTCCCAAACTGACTGTACTCTTCTGGCTACCTTGCTAGAAGCTGATGTAAGTAGCCCACGTCCCTGAGTGTACCGTGTGGTGCTCACCCGTATGGCCGGTGACTCGGGGCCTTCTAATGGCTTCCGCTCCACGATGGCGGTGCTGGTCCCACGCGTGTGACCGTGCCTTCGGGCTTCTGGGCCAGAGGACCTGAAATCCCCTGCCTGACGGATTCTGCTGCTGGGTAGGAGTTAGTCCCCACAGCCTCGGACTCCGGGTCCGGAAAGAAGTCTTCTTAGTCAGGGCGAGCTCTGCAGCTGCCAGCCCCTGACTCCTTGTGACTCTGCTGTTTCCTATCCTGCTTCTTGTCTCTACTCCACTTGTCTGACTCACCCTGCCTCAGCCCCGGGTTTATACAGGGGAAGTTCTTCCCCTCCCAAGACTGGGCAGGAGGTGTGGCATGCACAGGATCCCTGACCAAAGGACCTCCCACCTGCTCTCAGACATAACATTACATTACTGTGGAAAACCAGACCCCTGGGGTGCCACATGTACATTATTCTGTATGCTCTCAGGAGCAGTCTGTATATTGTATATTAGATTGTAAGCTCCTAGGACAGGGTGTACATTATTCTGTATGCTCTCAGGAGCAGCATGTATATTGTATATTAGATTGTAAGCTCCTAGGACAGGGTGTACATTATTCTGTATGCTCTCAGGACCAGCCTGTATATTGTATATTAGATTGTAAGCTCCTAGGACAGGGTGTACATTATTCTGTATGCTCTCAGGAGCAGCCTGTATATTCTATATTAGATTGTAAGCTCCTAGGACAGGGTGTGCATTATTCTGTATGCTGTCAGGAGCAGTCTGTATATTGTATATTAGATTGTAAGCTCCTAGTACAGGGTGTACATTATTCTGTATGCTCTCAGGAGCAGCCTGTATATTATATATTAGATTGTAAGCTCCTAGGACAGGGTGTACATTATTCTGCATGCTCTCAGGAGCAGCCTGCATATTGTATATTAGATTGTAAACTCCTTAGACAGGGCGTAGATTAATCTGTATTCCTTCAGGAGCAGCCTGTATATTGTATATTAGATTGTAAGCTCCTAGGACAGGGTTTACATTATTCTGTATGCTCTCAGGAGTAGCCTGTATATTGTATATTAGATTGTAAGCTTCTAGGACAGTGTGTACATTATTCTGCATGCCCTCAGGAGCAGCCTGTATAGTGTATATTAGATTGTAAGCTGCTAGGACAGGGTGTACATTATTTTATATGATCTCATGAGCAGCCTGTATATTATATATTAGATTGTAAGCTCCTAGGACAGGGTGTACATTATTCTGCATGCCTTTAGGAGCAGTCTGTATATTGTATATTAGATTGTAAGCTCCTAGGACAGGGTGTACATTATTCTGCATGCCCTCAGGAGCAGCCTGTATATTGTATATTAGATTGTAAGCTGCTAGCACAGGGTGTACATTATTCTGTATGCCCTCAGGAGCAGTCTGTATATTGAATATTAGATTGTAAGCTCCTAGGACAGGGTGTACATTATTCTGTATGCTTTCAGGAGCAGCCTGTATACTGTATATTAGATTGTAAGCTGCTAGGACAGGGCGTAGATTATTCTGTATTCCCTCAGGAGCAGCCTGTATATTGAAAATTAGATTGTAAGCTCCTAGGACAGGGTGTACATTATTCTGTATGCTCTCAGGAGCAGCCTGTATATTGTATATTAGATTGTAAGCTACTAGGACAGGGTGTACATTATTCTGTATGATCTCTGTAGCAGCCTGTATATTGTATATTAGATTGTAAGCTCCTAGGACAGTGCGTAGATTATTCTGTATTCCCTCAGGAGCAGCCTGTATATTGTATATTAGATTGTAAGTAGAGATGAGCGTTGTTCTACTCGAACTGTTCGCCAATCTCAAATTCGAGCTGTTTTGGGCGGTGTTCGAGCCGATCGGCGAACACGAACAATTTGAGAAAAATTCGGCTGTTCGAGGTTATGTTCGATAACTGTTCGTGCACCAAAATCATAACTGGATTTTTTCTCAGTAATGATGAAAATTAATGTTAATACGCAGTTTGAGTGTACAGCGGGGCGGGGGGAGGGGCAGGGGATGGATCTCTGCAGGAACAATGAAGATCTCCATTTTTTTTTCTCTGTCAGCCTATCAGCAGCGCACACACGGAGCGAAGTGCTTTTTTTCACACAAGCAAGGGCATGTGTGATTGGCAGTGTATGTCACATGTCCTTGCCCTATAAGACCAAGCCATTTTCCCCGTCGCCACCATTTTCTCACTGCTGCAGCTGCGTGTTAGACGGCACCGCTGTTGCTGTGTGCGCTATACCTTGTTAATTTCAAGCCAATTTTCGCACAAATATACAGATAGCTTGGGAGTAGGGAATAGTTGTGATTGCAGTCCTTTTAAGGACTAGGTTACAGCATTTCCTACAACTTTTATCAGGCAGGTCTGTGCTCTTAAATAGATAGATTGTGGGAGTAAAGACTAATTGTAATTGGAGTCCTTTTCAGGACTAGGTTACATCAGTTCCTATCAGTTTTTGCCAGGCAGGTCTGTGCCAGTGCTGTGCAAGTTTTTTTCACAGCATTTGGCTGAATCTAGCAAAGCTAATCCTTTTTGGCCTATTGCAGAGTGTGTTAGTCAGTGGAGTAGCCTATCTGTGTTGCAAGATATACCACCTGTGTATAGAATACCAATTTTTTTACTGCACCAAGTGAAGTAAAATCTTTTGGGCATAGCATCATTCTATTAGTCCATCTATACTGACCTCCATCAGGTTGCAAACTGAATATAATTTTTTTCTGCATCTAGCTCTGAAAAAATATTTGGGCTTCTAGCAGTGTGTGGGACTTGGTCTATTAGTCCATCTATACTGACCTCCATCAGGTTGCAAATTAAAAATAATTTTTTTCTTCATTTAGCTCTGAAAAAATATTTGGGCTTCTAGCAGTGTGTGGGACTTGTTCTATTAGTCCTTCTATACTGACCTCCAGCAGGTTGCAAATTGAATATAATTTTTTTCTGCATCTAGCTCTGAAAAAATATTTGGGCTTCTAGCGGTGTGTGGGACTTGGTCTATTAGTCCATCTATACTGACCTCCATCAGGTTGCAAATTAAAAATAATTTTTTTCTGCATCTAGCTCTGAAAAAATATTTGCGCTTCTAGCAGTGTGTGGGACTTGGTCTATTAGTCCATCTATACTGACCTCCATCAGGTTGCAAATTAAAAACAATTTTTTTCTTCATTTATCTCTGAAAAAATATTTGGGCTTCTAGCAGCGTGTGGGACTTGTTCTATTAGTCCATCTATACTGACCTCCATCAGGTTGCAAATTAAAAATAATTTTTTTCTGCATCTAGCTCTGAAAAAATATTTGGGCTTCTAGCAGTGTGTGGGACTTGGTCTATTAGTCCATCTATACTGACCTCCATCAGGTTGCAAATTAAAAATAATTTTTGAGTGGAAAAAGGCCTGCTGCTGGTGGAAAGGGGAATAGGCGTGTTGGGAAGGGGAAAAAAGGTTGTGTCCGTGGGGTAGGTGCAGAAGAAAGACCATCTTCCAGCCAAACTAAAATGTCTACTTCTTTTAGCGGACAATGTGATAAGATCCCTTTCTTACGGCCACGCCAATCGCTACAAATTCCAGATGAGGCACAAAAACAGCAGGTGCTTCAACGGATATCAAGTGCTCCTTTAAGTGGGCTCTCCTCCACATCAACTTCAACATCACAAATACTCCAGTCCTCAAAGGTGTCACCCAAATCGCACTTGCTTCCTCACAGCTCCCAAATCTCCAGCTGCCTGTCTGAGTATGAGGTAGAACAGATGGTTGAGTCTGCAGAGCTGTTTACTCATACTATAGCCTGGGAATCAGAGGTCGACTCCAGCGCTTCTGTGAATCCAGACGAGGAAATGATCTGAACTGATGCCCAGAATCTTTATGAGTCGGATCCAGGACCAGACGCAGAAGGTTCTGACCATAATGTAGACCCTCATTCCCAAACTGTAACTCCTGTTGGTGGAGACAATGAGGAAGACGATGATAAGACTCAAATACCTGATTGGAGCGACAACTTTAGTTTTTTGTCAGGGCAGGAACAGGTTGGCTCTGAGGACGACGGGTGTGATAACGCACAGGGTGATGATGATGAGGTCGGAGATCCCACTTACTGTCAACCCACAGTCAGCCAAGAGATGAGGTCAGCAGAGGAGGTGGAGGAAGATGCTAGTGACGACGAGGTCAGGTTGCGCCTTCCTGGACAGAGACGTAGTACTGGAAGCACGTCAACAACTGCATCCTCAAACACAACTCTGCCTCTCACCACAAGTCGTGGTGGCTCTTCAGGTCGCATGGGTGCTAAGCCTTGCATAGCCTGGGCATTTTTTCAGATCGATAAAGATGACCCAACTCGTGTTATCTGTAACATTTGTCAGCAAAAGCTAAGTAGAGGCCAAAAAATACATAGTTTGAGTACTTCATGCATGAACCGGCACATGGACATGAAGCATAAGTTGCAGTGGGAAGCTCAGTGTGCTACAATGCGGTCTAGCCGGCCGGGCCAACCACCGTCTGCCATATCTTGTGCATCCGCGGCCTCTTCATCCTCTGTGACTGGGGGGACAGCAGTCACACCTGTTTTGGGGCGCAGACCTGCCACCTCTTTACCCGCAACAGCCAGCGTGATTGGCAGGTCATCATTTTCTTTGGAGGTGGTAACACCAGCTGGTCTTGAGCGCTGTCCGACATCGATAGCACCACCTTTGGATCAAGGCAACCTAACATGTCCGCCTGCATCTTCCTCACAGACCGTCAGTTTGCCGGGGACACCCTTATCAACCCCGTCTAAGCACAATAGCCAGCCCTCGGTCCCTCAGATGTGGACAAGTAAAAGACCATTTCCTCCTAGCCATGAGAAAGCTAAGAGGTTGAATTTCACCATCTGCAAGCTCTTGGCTACAGAAATGCTGCCTTTCCGCCTGGTGGACACAGAGGATTTTCGAGACCTTATGTCCGTCGCAGTGCCCCAGTACCAGATGCCCAGTCGGCACTACTTCTCAAAGAAAGGTGTGCCTGCGCTCCACCAGCATGTCGCACACAACATCACCGCTTCTTTGAGAAACTCTGTGTGTGACAGGGTGCATTTCACCACAGACACTTGGACGAGTAGGCATGGACAGGGGCGTTACATGTCGCTGACTGGGCACTGGGTAACTATGGTGACAGCAGGACAAGGGGCTGCTGTCCAAGTCTTGCCGTCCCCACGAGTTGTGCGTCAATCCTCTTTATGTCATTTTTCCTCCACTGCTTCTGCCTCCTCAACCTCCTCTCGGTCTTCCACCTGCACCCAAAGCCTGTCTGGTCATGCCACAAGCTTTCTAACTGCGCAGAAGGGATCCTGCACACCTCCTTACTATGCTGGCAGTAGGGCTCAACGTCATCAGGCGGTTTTTACATTGAAATGTCTGGGAAATGTGAGTCACACAGCTGAGGAGTTGTGGTCAGCTCTGGAGAACCAATTTCATGAATGGTTGTCTCCACTGGACCTGAAACCAGGGAAGGCCGTGTGCGACAATGCTGCAAACCTGGGTGCGGCCCTTCGCCGGGGCAATGTCACACACGTGCCTTGTATGGCTCACATGTTGAACCTGGTTGTCCAGCAATTTTTAGCCCACTATCCCAGACTAGATGGCCTTCTGCAGAGGGCACGGTCGCTGTGTGCTCACTTCCGCCGTTCGCATCCCGCAGCTCAGCGACTTACATCTCTACAGAAGTCGTTGGGCCTGCCACTTCACCGGCTAAAATGCGATGTGCCTACCCGGTGGAATTCAACTCTGCACATGTTGCAGCGACTGTGGCAGCACCGACAAGCCCTGGTGCAATACGTTCTGACGTATAGCCTGGGCCAACGAGATTCAGAGGTGGGGCAAATCACGCTGGAGGAGTGGTCTCAGATCAGGGACCTATGCACCCTTCTGCACAGTTTTGAAATGGCGACGAAGATGTTTATTGCTGACGATGCCATTATCAGTATGACTATTCCGGTGATTTACATGCTGGAGCACATGTTAAACAGAATTCGGAGTCAGGTGGTGGCACAAGAGGAGGTGGAGGAAGTAGAGGAGGAGGAGTTGTATGCGGAAGGGCTAACATCTGCAAGGTCCAGACGGTCGGCAGCACCAAGGCGGCAGGCATGTGAGGGTGGGGGAGATGATTTTACCAGGGCGCATGGTAGCAGCCAAACTAGTGAGGAAGGTGCAGGAGCCCAGGAAGAAGTGGAGGACGAACTGATGGAAGACTCATCAGATGAGGGAGACCTTGATCACATTTCTGTTGTGCGAGGTTGGGGGGAGAGGACAGAGGAAGGAAGCATGATTGCTACCTCGCCACCAACACAACAGGGACTTGGTGCTCCTGGATGCGCAACACACATGAGTGCCTTCTTGCTGCACTACCTGCAACATGACCCTCGAATTGTGAGAATTAGAAATAATCCTGACTACTGGGTTGCCACACTGTTAGATCCCCGGTACAAAAGTAAATTTGCAGAAATTATTCCTGCCATAGAAAGGGATGCACGCATGCAGGAGTATCAGCAGAGACTGTTGCAGAATCTTACATGTGCTTTTCCACAAAATACCAGTGGTGCACGTAGTGAATCTCACAGTTCCAACTTGCCAACCGTGGGACCGTCAAGTGTTCAGCACTCAAACCGTAACAGAACCACAGTATCTGCTGGTAACATCAATTTTGCGGAATCATTTCACCACTTTTTTAGCCCATCCTTTGCAAGGCCACAGGAGACAAGAAGTCTGACACATAGTCAACGCCTAGAGACGATGGTACAGGAGTATCTCCAAGTAAACATTGAAGCCACGACTGTGTCACTGGACCCTTGCTCTTTTTGGGCTTCCAATCTGGATAAATGGCCGGAGCTAGCCACTTACGCCTTGGAGATCTTGTCATGCCCCGCAGCCAGCGTTCTGTCTGAACGTGTGTTCAGCGCTGCTGGTGGTGTGCTGACAGATAAGCGCACGCGGCTCTCCACTGATAATGTAGACAGACTCACGTTCATAAAGATGAACAAATCATGGATCCGAAACGACTTTTCTACCCCTGTGTCATCCTGGGGAGAGTAAAAGCTTGATGATTGGTTAAAATCACCCTACCAACCGTTTTAAGCTTTCAAATTACTAATCATGTTTATCTGTATCTTGACTGGAAAATAATTTGGGCTTTGTAGCAGTGTGCACAACTGATCCTATTAGGCCATCTATAATAAGCTTCACCAGATTTAAAATTAAAAATAATTTTTAGCTGCATCTAGCCCGGAAAATAATTTTGGGGCTCCGAGATGCGCAAGACACATAAGTGCCTTCTTGCTGCACTACCTGCAGCATGACCCTCATATTGTCAGAATTCGAAGTAATCATGACTACTGGGTTGCCACACTCTTAGATCCCCCAAACTTTTCGATCAACCTTTTCATTTTAATAAAGACCAAAAAAATGGTCATTTTTGAAATTATAAGCATTAGCAGGTTGTTAGAAACTGAAATCAAACAGTTTTCAACTCAAAACTTTATTCTAGGTGATGTTACATTTTCACATAGGACCCCTTGTTCGAAAGGAGCTTCTGAACTCTCTCGTCCATTGAATTTGTCAGGTTTTGGATGGTTTCTGCTTCAATTGTTTTGCATGAGGACAGAATACCCTCCCAGAGCTGTTGCTTAGATGTGAACTGCCTCCCGCCATCATAGACACTCCTTTTAATGATGCTCCAAAGGTTCTGAATGGGGTAGAGGTCAGGGGAGCATGGGGGTCACACCATAAGTTTGTCCCCTTTTATGCCCATATCAGCCAGAGATGCAGATGTTTTATGTGCAGCATGAGATGGTGCATTATCATGCAGAAAAATGATCTTGCTGTGAAATACACGGTTCTTCTTCTTGAACCATGGCAGGAAGTGCTGTTTGAGAAAATCCACATACATTATGGAGTTCATCTTTAGCGCCTTCAGGGATCCTAAAGGGGCCGACAATCTCTCTCCCCATGATTCCAGCCCAAAACATTACTCCACCTCCTCCTTGTTGGCGCTGTAGCCGTGTTTGCGTGGGGTGTCCATCAACCAGCCATCCTCCACTCCATTCATCTGGACCATCGAGCGCTGCACGGCACTCATCCGTGAACAAAACAGTTTTGAAATCAGTCTTCATGTAATGTTTGGCCCACTGGAGCCGTTTCTGCTTGTGTGAAGTGGATAGAGGAGGTCGACAGGATGGCATATGCACAGCTGCAAACCTCTGAAGGACCCTGCATCTTGTTGTTCGGGGGACGTTGGAGGCACAAGCAGCTTCAAAAACTTGTCTGCTGCTATGACAAGGCTTTTTTGCCGCTGCTGTTTCAACCTGACGTAATTGCCTGTAGGAAAGAGTCCTCAATTTGCCCTTATCAGCACGCACACGTGTGTACTGTGAATCAGCTACATACTTCTTGATTGCCAAGACACTTCATCCTGATCATCGCACAATGTTGATTGTAGTCATGCCTTGACCTAAACACTCCACAATTTGTTGCTTCTCAGCAGCCGACACATCCTTTTTCTTTCCCATTTTGGCAGAAAATGTAGGCTGCTTAATAATGTGAGAGAGCCTTCTTAAGTAGTCTTGCCTTTCATTGGACACACCTGCCAAACTAATTAGCACAGGTGTCTGCAATTGCTTACAGTGATATAAAGAGCCCTGACACACATCACCATCAATGAGTTTAACTGACAAACAAACAAATTCTTCCCTTATCACTCCTAAACACTTTTTGCATAATAATTTGGAACGCGGTGTACATGTGCTTTTCCACAAAACACCAGTGGTTCACGTAGTGAATCTTACAGTTCTAACTTGCCAACCGTGGTCTGTATGGAATTGTTCAATAAAGGGCCCAAAATTAAGATAACATAGATGGGAGAGGTCTCTATGAATAGGAATTCCTAAGTATTTGATACCCTGTGAGGGCCAGGCAAAGGGAAAGTTGAACTGGATGGAATCCTATATGGATTTAGGGAGGGAGACATCGAGGGCCTCAGACTTCGCTGCATTGATTTTAAAATTTTACCATGTAACAAAGTGATCTATTTCAGCCATAACAGCAGGGATGGATATATGTGATTGAGTGATATATACTAGGACATCATCAGCAAATAGAGAGCACTTGTACTCGGTGCCTCCCACCTCAATCCACCTAATATTGGGGTTATGGCGAATTGATGAGAGCAGGTGCTCCGTCACTAGGATGTATAAGAGAGGGGACAGAGGACATCCCTGCCTTGTCCCATTGGTGATTGTGAAAGGTGATGAAAATGTTCTGACGCACCCCCTGGGCCTTGGGACACCCGGAGCCGGACCCTTTTTGGTGGATGCTGGTGGTTGTAGTCTTCGTGGCGGCGATCCGGTTCCGTGGCTCAGGGCGGTCAAACCAGTGGCGGAACTATTTATGTGGTTTTGATGTTTAAATGTCTGACTACGCCACCCGTGGATTGCGGTCAGAGTGAACCGCCGCTACAGGGCAGACCACTAAGGCTGGTGTTGTGGGTGCAGCAGAGCGTAGCATAACTCCCCACGGGAGGAGTATAGCCTCAGGGCAGTGTATGCGGAGGATGGGGGTGATGGTGCAGGGCAGCAGCAGTAACGACACGGAGTCAGTGATGCAGTTCAGGGCCTTTACTCACAGTTCTTATTATCCAGACCACGTCTGCAGGTAACGGCTGCCCACGTCGTACTGTGCTCACCAGGTGAGGGGCTCAGACAACTCCCAGATAACTTTGGAGCGCTTCACAGGACCCCCTTTGTGTGTCCTTTGTCTGGCCTTTCTTACCAACACTTCTGTCCGGCTGCCTCGGGCCTCCTCTTGGTAAACTTGGCGCCAGTTTCCCTGACCCTATGTGGTGCCTTCCTAGCGGGTGGAGCAAGGGGCTGCGCCACATAAAATGTCAGAGCCTCCGGTTTCTAGCTGAGGGTCGTTTCCTGCCTCCACTAGTTCGGGGACCGGTCTCCCCCTTTGGCCTGACCCCTCCATGCAGGTGGATTCGGGCGTGCGGTGGCGACTCGCCCGTCCGCACCCCTGGGATCCCTTCATTCCTCGTTCCTGGAGCCTTCTCCGCTCCTCTTCCTTCCTTCTCCCTCTTGCAGGCCTGGGCCTCTGTTACTAGGCCCGCCTCCGGAGCAGAGCTCATGCAGAGCCCCTGCTCCCTGCCACTTCTGCTCAGACTTCTCTGCACTGAACTAAGATGGTGCCCACCTTTTATACTCCCTTCTCAATGCACCCAGGAACTGCTTCCTCCCTGTTCCTGCACTGCAGGGTTCCCCTTCCTCAGTGTTCCCTCCCCCCACTCCAGCCAGGGACAGGGACTGTCGTGCCCATCTCAGGGGCATATTGGTCGCCCTGCCCCACGGCAATGTGGTGTAATGCATGCAGGTGTCGGGTCCTGATCCACACTCCATCCTTATCTGAGAGTGAGATATCACACCTCTGGGTGAGGTGCAATACGTCTGTAGCAACCGAGCCCTCGGTGCTACAGTTCCATTTATCTTCAGCCTAGGTGACGTATTGTGATACAGGGCCGTGATTTTGGCTATAAAAGGGTCCCCTAGACCCCTACCCCAAGCTTTTTAAGAGAATCATATATGGCGTGCCAGGAGACTCTATGGAATGCTTTCTCAGCATCCAACGAGAGTATCTACTTACAAATTTTTAACTGCATCTAGCCCAGGAAATACTTTGTGCCTAGTAGCAGTGTCTGCTAGTCAGCGGATTATCCCGGCTGTTAAGCAAGCTACACCACCTGTAGTTTGGACACTTAATTTTTTCAAAGGAAATGCTTCGGGACCACGGGATACTTAGTGAAGAGCATCAGGAGGCACCCCAAGGCATAGGGGCTGGGACTGGCACTAGGATGCCTTGCGGTGGACAGCCGAGCTCGATCCTTATAAAAGCTTTTTAACTGCAGCAGCTTTAGTGGACGCTACTGGAGCTGGAATTACGCGGCTGCTGGCATGAGACTTGCCCTCCAATAGATCCTTGTAAATGGATTTAAAGTGTATTCATTTAAATTAGAGGGACAATTTAAATTAAAAAGCTTAGAGCTGCCTCCACCACAGGGGGGCTCTCTCGACCCACCAGCGGACAGGCACCAGTATTGGGAGAGGGGGGCTGGCCGTCAGGGTTCACCGCGGCTCTGGCACAAACCCGGCGACACGGAGGTGGCACGGGCAGGAGCGGACTGGCCGTCTCGGCTTCTCACTTTTTGGATTTTAGAAGGGCATGACATGCCTATATCTGTGTCTCCCCCTCCTTTTACTCCTCCACCTCTTTTCTTTTCGCATGACTATATGTACTTGTCACTTTTCCATGTGTTAGTTGTGTCTTCTGAGCAGTTTGTCAGCTTTTGGACACCTTTGAAGGTGTTTTCTATGTGTTTCTATGTGTTTTTGTTTGCCTGCCATTGGTTTTAACGGTGTTCGAAGGTGTTCGACGAACAGTTCGACGAACAGTTCGGCGAACACACGGGTGTTCGACGAACCGAACCGAACTCGAACACTACGGGGGTGGCTCAACACTAATTGTAAGCTCCTAGGACAGGGTGTACATTATTCTGCTTGCTCTCAGGAGCAGCCTGTATATTGTATATTAGACTGTAAGCTCCTAGGACAGGGTGTACATTATTCTGTATGCTCTCAGGAGCAGCCTGTATATTAAATATTAGATTGTAAGCTCCTAGGACAGAGTGCACATTATTATGTATGATCTCATGAGCAGCCTGTATATTATATATTAGATTGTAAGCTCCTAGGACAGGGTGTACATTATTCTGTATGCTCTCAGGAGCAGCCTGTATATTGAATATTAGATTGTAAGCTCCTAGGACAGGGTGTACATTATTCTGTATGCTCTCAGGAGCAGCCTGTATATTAAATATTAGATTGTAAGCTTCTAGGACAGTGTGTGCAAAATTCTACATACCCTCAGGAGCAGTCTGTATATTGTATATTAGATTGTAAGCTCCAAGGACAGGGTGTACATTATTCTGCATGCTCTCAGGAGCAGCCTGTATATTGAATATTAGATTGTAAGCTTCTAGGACAGTGTGTGCATAATTCTACATGCCCTCAGGAGCAGTCTGTATATTGTATATTAGATTGTAAGCTCCAAGGACAGGGTGTACATTATTCTGCATGCCCTCAGGAGCAGCCTGTATATTGTATATTAGATTGTAAGCTCCTAGGACAGGGTGTACATTATTCTGCATGCCCTCAGGAGCAGTCTGTATATTGTATATTATACTGTAAGCTCCTAGGACAGGGTGTACATTATTCTGTATGCTCTCAGGAGCAGCATGTATGTTGTATAATAGATTGTAAGCTCCTAGCACAGAGTGTACATTATTCTATTTGCTCTCAGGAGCAGCCTGTATATTATATATTAGATAGTAAGCTCATGAGACATGGCATAGATTATTCTGTATGCTCTCAGGACCAGCCTGTATATTGTATATTAGATTGTAAGCTCCTAGGATAGGGTGTACATTATTCTGCATGCTCTCAGGAGCAGTCTGTATATTGTATATTAGATTGTAAGCTCCTAGGACAGGGCGTAGATTATTCTGTATTCCACTAGGAGCAGCCTGTATATTGTATATTAGATTGTAAGATCCTAGGACAGGGTGTACAATATTCTGTATGCTCTCAGAGCAGCCTGTATATTGTATATTAGATTGTAAGCTTCTAGGACAGGGTGTGCATAATTCTGCATGCCCTCAGGAGCAGCTTGTTTATTGTATATTAGATTGTAAGCTCCTAGGACAGGGTCTACATTATTCTGTATGCTCTCAGTAGTAGTCTGTATTTTATATATTAGATTGTAAGCACCTAGGACAGGGTGTAGATTATTCGGTATGCTCAGAGGAGCAGTCTGTGTATTGTTTGTTAGATTGTAAGCTCATAGAACAGTGTGTACATTATTCTGTATGCTCTCAAGAGCAGCCTGTATATTGTATATTAGATTGTCAGCTCCTAGGACAGGGTGTGCATAATTCTGCATGCTCTCAGGAGCAGTCTGTATATTGTATATTAGATTGTAAGCTCCTATGACAGGGTGTTCATTATTCTGTATGATCTCTGGAGCAGCCTGTATATTGTATATTAGATTGTATGCTCCTATGACAGGGTGTAGATTATTCTGTATGCTCTCAGGAGCAGCCTGTATATTGTATATTAGATTGTAAGCTCCTAGACAGGGTGTACATTATTCTGTGTGCCCTCAGGAGCAGTTTGTATATTGTATATTAGATTGTAAGCTCCTAGGACAGGGTGTACATTATTCTGTATGCTCTCAGGAGCAGTCTGTATATTGTATATTAGATTGTATGCTCCTAGGACAGGGTGTTCATTATTCTGTATGATCTCTGGAGCAGCCTGTATATTGTATATTAGATTGTAAGCTCCTAGGACAGGGTGTACATTATTCTGTATGCCCTCAAGAGCAGCCTGTATATTGTATATTAGATTGTCTGCTCCTAGGACAGGGTGTGCATTATTCTGTATGCGCTCAGGAGCAGCCTGTATATTGTATATTAGATTTTAAGCTCCTAGGACAGGGTGTGCATAATTCTGCATGCTCTCAGGAGCAGTCTGTATATCGTATATTAGATTGTAAGCTCCTATGACAGGGTGTTCATTATTCTGTATGATCTCTGGAGCAGCCTGTATATTGTATATTAGATTGTATGCTCCTATGACAGGGTGTAGATTATTCTGTATGCTCTCAGGAGCAGCCTGTATATTGTATATTAGATTGTAAGCTCCTAGACAGGGTGTACATTATTCTGTATGCCCTCAGGAGCAGTTTGTATATTGTATATTAGATTGTAAGCTCCTAGGACAGGGTGTACATTATTCTGTATGCTCTCAGGAGCAGTCTGTATATTGTATATTAGATTGTATGCTCCTAGGACAGGGTGTTCATTATTCTGTATGATCTCTGGAGCAGCCTGTACATTGTATATTAGATTGTAAGCTCCTAGGACAGGGTGTATATTATTCTGTATGCTCTTAGGAACAGCCTGTATATTATATTTTAGATTTTAAGCTCCTAGGACAGGGCATAGATTATTCTGTATGCTCTCAGGAGCAGCCTGTATATTGTATATTAGATTGTAAGCACCTAGCACAGGGTGTACATTATTCTCCATACTCTCAGGAGCAGCCTGTATATTGTATATTAGATTGTAAGCTCCTAGGACAGGGCGTAGATTATTCTGTATGCCCTCAGGAGCAGCCTGTATATTATAAATTAGATTGTAAGCTTCTGGGACAGGGTGTTCATTATTCTGTATGCTCTCAGGAGCAGTCGGTATATTGTATATTAGATTGTAAGCTCCTAGGACCGGGTGTACATTATTCTGTTTGCCCTCAGGAGCAGTCTGTATATTGTATATTAGATTGCAAGCTTCTAGGACAGGGTGTGCATAATTCTGCATGCCCTCAGGAGCAGTCTGTATATTGTATATTAGATTGTAAGCTTCTAGGACAGGGTGTTCATTATTCTGTATGCTCTCAGGAGCAGCATGTATATTGTATATTAGATTGTAAGCTCCTAGGACAGGGTGTTCATTATTCTGTATGCTCTCAGGAGCAGCATGTATATTGTATATTAGATTGTAAGCTCCTAGGACAGGGTGTACATTAATCTGTATGCCCTCAGGAGCAGTCTGTATATTGTATTTTATATTGTAAGCTCCTAGGACAGGGTGTGCATTATTCTGCATGCCCTCAGGAGCAGCCTGTATATTGTATATTAGATTTTAAACTCCTTGGACAGGGTGTACATTATTCTGCATGCCCTCAGGAGCAGTCTGTATATTACATATTAGATTGTAAACTCCTAGGACAGGGTGTACATTATTCTGCATGCCCTCAGGAGCAGCCTGTATATTATATATTAGATTGTAAGCTCCTAGGACAGGGTGTAGATTACTCTGCATGCCCTCAGGAGCAGCCTGTATATTATATATTAGATTGTAAGCTCCTAGGACAGGGTGTACATTATTCTGTATGCCCTCAGGAGCAGCATGTATATTGTATATTAGATTGTAAGCTCCTAGGACAGGGTGTACATTATTCTGTATGCCCTCAGGAGCAGCCTGGATATTGTATATTAGATTGTAAGCTCATAGGAAAGGGTGTACATTATTCTGTATGCTCTCAGGAGCAGCCTGTATATTATACATTAGATTGTAAGCTCCTAGGACAGGGTGTACATTATTCTGCATGCCCTCAGGAGCAGCCTGGATATTGTATATTAGATTGTAAGCTCATAGGAAAGGGTGTACATTATTCTGTATGCTCTCAGGAGCAGCCTGTATATTATATATTAGATTGTAAGCTCCTAGGACAGGGCGTAGATTATTCTGTATTCCTTCAGGAGCAGCCTGTATATTGTATATTAGATTGTAAGCTCTTAGGACAGGGTTCACATTATTCTGTATGCTCTCAGGAGCAGCCTGTATATTGTATATTAGATTGTAAGCTCCTAGGACAGGGTGTACATTATTCTGCATGCCCTCAGGAGCAGTCTGTATATTGTATATTAGATTGTAAGCTCCTAGGACAGGGTGTGCATTATTCTGCATGCCCTCAGGAGCAGCCTGCATATTGTATATTAGATTGTAAGCTGCTAGGACAGGGTATACATTATTCTATATGATCTCATGAGCAGCCTGTATATTATATATTAGATTGTAAGCTCCTAGGACAGGACATAGATTATTCTGTATGCTCTCAGGAGCAGTCTGTATATTATATATTAGATTGTAAGCTCCTAGGACAGGGTGTAGATTATTCTGTATGCCCTCAGGAGCAGCCAGTATATTGTATATTAGATTGTAAGCTCCTAGGACAGGGTGTATATTTTTCTGCATGCCCTCAGGAGCAGCCTGTATATTGTATATTAGATTGTAAGCTCCTAGGACATGGTGTGCATTATTCTGTATGCTCTCAGGAGCAGTCTGTATATTGTATATTAGATTGTATGCTCCTATGACAGGGTGTACATTATTCTGCATGCCCTCAGGAGCAGTCTGTATATTGTATATTAGATTGTAAGCTCCTGGGACAGGGTGTACATTATTCTGCATGCCCTCAGGAGCAGTGTGTATACTGTATATTAGATTGTAAGCTCCTAGGATAGGGTGTTCATTATTCTGTATGATCTCTGGAGCAGCCTGTATATTGTATATTAGATTGTAAGTGACGCGCCCCTGGGCCTGTGTCGCGCTGCGTTGCGCACGCGGGAGCTTACCCGGAGCCGGATCTCTTGAGGGTTGTAGTCTCGTGGCGGTGACCCGGTCCGTGCCCAGGGAGTCAAACTGAGCGGCGATGTAACAGCGGTAGATGTAGGACGACTACGCCACCCGTTGAATGCAGCTATGGAGCTGCCGCTGCAGGACAGTCCGCTGAGGCCGGTGGATGGATGGTGCAGCATAGATGGTATAACCCCCAACGGGAGGGGTATGGCCTCAGGGCAGCAGATGTGGATGATGGGGGTAGCAGGAACCACTCAGAGACGGTGCGGTGTAATTCAGGGTCTTTACTGGTAACAACGATAGACCCTCCCGGAGTACTTGCTAGTGAACGGGGCCTGGTCAGTCCTTGAGCAGATGGGATCTCCCCTGGCCAGGCGGAGTTGTAGGCCTCCCAAACTGACTGTACTCTTCTGGCTACCTTGCTAGAAGCGGATATAAGTAGCCCACGTCCCTGAGTGTACCGTGTGGTGCTCACCCGTATGGCCGGTGACTCGGGGCCTTCTAATGGCTTCCGCTTCACGATGGCGGTGCTGGTCCCACGCGTGTGACCGTGCCTTCGGGTTTCTGGGCCTGAGGACCTGAAATCCCCTGCCGGTCGGCTTCTGCTGCTGGGTAAGAGTTAGTCCCCACAGCCTCGGACGCCGGGTCCGGTAAGAAAGCTTCTCAGTCAGGGCGAGCTCTGCAGCTGCCAGCCCCTGACTCGTAGTCGTATTGCTTCTGCTGTTTCTTGTCTCTACTCTCCTTGACTGACTAACCCTGCCTCAGCCCAGGGTTTATACAGGGGAAGTCCTTCCCCTCCCAAGACTGGGCAGGAGGTGTGGCATGCACAGGATCCCTGACCAAAGGACCTCCCACCTGCTCTCAGACATAACATTACATTACTGTGGAAAACCAGACCCCTGGGGTGCCACATTCCCCCCTAGTGAAATTTAGTACTCCGGGACTAAACATATTTTAGAAAAAAAAACATAACAAGATATAACAACAATAATAGTACAATAAGAAGAAACACATAAAGGTGGTCACGGCATGTCCGTAACCGGGTGTAGTCTTTGAAGAAAGCAAGGTGTCCATTTCACCAAAACAGGGAGACGTAACCAGGTAGGGGTCTGTCCTACCCCGAGTCCTTAACAGTCTCTAGTCCATCCTGGGTTACGCTCCAACTATGTACAAGGATTCCCGGTAAATCCACCAAGGATTCCTAAAAATAACTGGAAACACAAAATTATACACAAGCAACAATACACAGATAAACATGAATAAAACAATTTATACACTTCAAATCCTCCAGCGTGCGGGTAACTGGCCTCTAGTGGCCCTAGTGGACCTACGGAGCTGACTGTCTGGCCCTGAACTACAGGGTGTAGGAGCTGTCAAGGGTAAACTGGGCAGCTGTCTACCGGCTCTTTGTCTCACTAGGGGTACGGCAGGCTCACTATAAGCAGAGGGTTGATCCTCCTGTTCTGCTTGTGTGGAGTCTTCTGCCTCCTGGACCGGCTGTTCTTCCAGCTCTACCTGTTGTTCCGTAGGTGCTTGGGATGCTGGTTGGAGGAAGGTGAGTACGGGTACCACAACTGCACCATTGACTTGAGTCCAAGACCGAGAAAAGTCCCCGAGCACAGTACTAACCATATCTTCCCTTTCCTCTACGGGTCGATGGTCTTCTTGTTCCTCTTCAGGGTTCCTCAGTTGTTCGGGACACTTCTTCAGGTGGTCCCGGGATACAATGGCTGTGGTTTCCCCTCCGTCTTTACTGATAGTACAAACCTTCGGGTTCTCGTGGCTTGAGGGCAGTACGGTGTACGGGTCCTTCTCCCACTGGTCATCCAACTTGTGGAGCCGTCTCTTCCTCTTCAAGACCTGCTCTCCGGGTACCAGGGGAACAGCGGGAGCATACTGGTTGTAAGTTTTCTCTTGTCTTTCCCTAGCCTGACAGAGACTTCGCTCCACGCTCTCCTGTACTCTCCGGTACTGCTGCTGCCTCTCTGTGTCCCAGTCTGTTTCTGGTGAAGTGTCCTCGGGTGTCAGGACTCCCATTTCCAGGTCAACAGGTAACTTACCAGGTCTTGCCCTCATTAGGTAAGCCGGGGTACAGTTGGTGGAACCTACCGGGATGTGGTTGTATAGGTCCACCAGATCGGGCAACTTCTCAGGCCACAGACTGCGTTCTTCCAGGGGCAACGTTTTTAGAAGATCCATTACCACCTGGTTCATTTTCTCACAAAGTCCATTAGTTTGCGGATGGTAGGGTGTCGTCCTTATCTTCCGGCAGCCATACAGATTGCAGAATTCCTGGAAGACCTCCGCTTCAAAGGCAGGTCCCTGGTCCGTCAGCACTTGGTCCGGGTACCCGTGTGGACGGCAAAAGTGCTGCTGGAAGGCTCTAGCTGCTGTTTGAGCCGTTAAGTCCTTGACGGGGACGACAACCAGAAACCGGGAGTAATGATCCACGATGGTTAACGCGTAGACGTAGCCACTTCTGCTTGGGGTCAGTTTTACATGATCCAAGGCTACCAGTTCCAACGGTTGCCGGGTGACGATGGACTGCAGGGGAGTCTTCTGGCTGGCACGGTCCTTCCTTCTCAGGTTGCACGGGCCACAGTCTCTGCACCACTTCTCGATGGTTCCCCTCATGCCTACCCAGTGGAACCGCTCGCGCAGCAGGAACTCCAGCTTCTTCCACCCGAAGTGTCCAGCTCCGTCGTGGTATGCCTCCATCACCATGGCTGCGTCTCTTCGTGGCACCACTACTTGCCAGAGTAATTCATGCGTCCGGGAGTTAACCATTCTGCGGCACAACTTCCCTTTGTAAAGGAACAGTCGACTCTTCTCTGCCCATAGTTGTTTGGCTTCCTCCGGAGCGTCTGGTTCAAGGCGAGCCTCCGGCCGAGTCAGCATCTCCTTCACCAGTCGGACGGCAGGGTCGCTGTCTTGCGTTTCCGCCCAGTTGTAGTGGGGTAAGGGGTTCAACGTAGCAGCCTGCTTACTCCTTACCCGGTGGGAATACTGGATAGTCCCATGACGGTGGAACGCAGGGAGTTCAACTTCTTCCAGTCCCTCCGGATCTTCTCCTCCATCCGGCAGGTTGGGCATCCTGGACAGGGCGTCCGCGTTGGTATTGGAGCGTCCTGCCCGGTATTTGATTGTGAACTCGTAGTTGGACAGACGGGCCATCCACCTCTGCTCCAGGGCACCGAGTCTTGCCGTGTCCAGGTGTGTCAACGGGTTGTTATCCGTGTACACGGTGAACCGGGAAGAAGCGAGGTAATGCTTAAAGCGCTCGGTGACTGCCCATACTACGGCCAGGAACTCTAACTTAAATGAGCTGTAATTCTCGGGGTTCCTTTCGGTGGGTCGCAGTTTTCGGCTGGCGTAGGCGATTACTCGTTCCTTCCCCTGCTGGATCTGGGACAGTACGGCTCCTAGCCCGATGTTACTGGCGTCGGTGTAGAGAATAAAGGGCTGGCTATAATCCGGGTACGCCAGGATTTCGTCCCCCGTGAGGGCCATCTTCAGCTGGCGGAAGGACTCTTCTTCCAGCTCCTCCCATTTGAAGGGCGGCTTCTGGTTCTTGGCCTTCCGGGACTGGCCTATCAGGAGGTCCTGCATAGGTGCTGCCTTTTTGGTGAAACCGGGAATAAACCTTCGGTAGTAGCCTACCAACCCGAGGAACTGCCGCACTTCTTTTACGCTGGAGGGGCTTGGCCATTCCTTAATTGCGGTGATCTTATCAGGGTCGGGAGCCACTCCGTCAGCGCTCACCACGTGTCCCAGGTACTGCACCTTTGGTTTCAGGAGGTGACACTTGGAGGGTGTCACCTTTAGGCCGTAACTTGCCAGAGCTTCGAACACTTCCGCCAGGTGTTTCAGGTGGTCCTCATACGTCTTGGAATATACGATGACATCGTCCAGGTACAACAGGACCGTCTCGAAGTTTCTGTGGCCCAGACAACACTCCATTAGTCGTTGGAAGGTTCCCGGTGCGTTGCAGAGTCCGAACGGCATGCAGGTGAACTCGCTAAGTCCCATCGGGGTGGTGAATGCGGTCTTCTCCCGGTCCGCCTCTGCTACAGGAACCTGCCAGTACCCGCTAGTGAGATCCAAGGTGGAGAAGAAGTTAGCAGATCTTAAAGCAGCCAAAGACTCCTCTATCCTTGGTAAAGGGTACGCATCCTTGTGTGTGATACGGTTGATTTTCCGGTAATCTACACACATCCTCATAGTGTTGTCTTTCTTTTTGACTAAAACTAGTGGGGCTGCCCAGGGGCTACAGCTATCCCGGATTACCCCAGCCTCCTTCATGTCTCTAAGCATCCCCTTGGCGTGTTGGTAATGTGCAGGGGGTACGGGTCGATACCTCTCTTTTATGGGAGGATGATCTCCCGTGGGGATGCGGTGTTCTACCCCCTTGACTCGCCCGAAGTCTAACGGGTGTTTACTAAACACTCTCTCATACTCTTGAACCACCCGGTAGACTCCCTGTTTCTGGTGGGAGGGAGTGGAGTCAGTTCCCAAGTGTAGTTGCTGACACCAATCCTCCATTACTTTCTTAGAGCCGTTACCTTCCTCCGGGTGAGATGGAGGCAAGGGTTCCACAGACTGTATAGAGTTTTGGTTGATGGTATATAATTTGGCTAGCGTGGCATACCGGGGCAGGTACACTTCCCTCTCCCCGATATTGATTATGCAAACGGGCACCCTCCCATGGCGTACATTGACCACCCCCCGTGCTGTCAAAATGGTGGGCCTACTGTCTGAGTAAACTGGTTCTACCATTGCCTGGCAATCTCTACCTCTCAGACCAATAGCTGCCCGGCACCAAATCATCATTTCACTTTTTGGGGGCATGGCAATAGGAAAAGGGTCACACATTCTTACGCTACCAATCTCACCACCGGAGAGTTCCACCTGTTGCCGTCGCATCAGTGACCGGATCTCTTTCTGGAGCACCCGCTGCTCGCCGGAGCTGGCGTTCTTGGCAACCTGCTGTAAAAGGAAAATCACCTCTGCAAGACAATTTTCAATTACATTAGTTCCTAGAGTTATTTTTGGGTGACTCTCATGTTTGTCAATATCTACAATGATCAGTCCCTGTGCTGCCAGTTCGACTCTACCGATTTTGATGGTCACCTCTTTAAATCCGATCTGTGGCACGGGCTGGCCATTGCTGGCGATGATACTCAAGTCGTCGTCAGGGTAGCGGGTAATATCCGAGTCATTCCAGTACTGCTTAAAGAGCACGTACGGGATGGTGGTGACCTGTGACCCGGTGTCCAGTAGGGCACTCATGGGAATGCCATCCAGTACCACAGGCAAGACTGGACGTCCTCCCACATATCTGTCGCGCCAGTTCGATGGGCCTGGTGATCTTTTTCCTGGGGGTTGGCCCTCTACCCCAGGTTGTGCCCGTTTAAAGAACAGTACCTTGCCATATGTCCAGGTTGATTGCAGCGGCGGCAGATGGGTCGTCCGTCCTCGCTGTATCGGTCACTGGGTCTTCCTCTGGCCGGTGGGGTCCTCCTTGGTCGACGCCACGGGATGTCCTCCGGTCCGGATGCCAGCTGGATCTTCCCTGGGGTGGAAGCCTGTAAAGACTGCACAGTTCGGGTTAGCGCAGCAACGCTCTTAGCTAGCTCTTGGACCTGATGGTGTAGGTCTGGAGCCGGGTCATTGTCCAAAGCCTGCGCATCAGCTCCCACAGGCCCTGCCGACAAGGGCGCCGCCTCCTGGTGGTAAGTGATAGCAGGGCGCTTGTGGGTCACAACGCCACCCGGTGCCGGTTCTCGGAGCACCCGGATGGCTCTGTCCTTGAACTGTGCAAAGCCCAGATGGGGATCCTGTAAGGCCATTGCCCGCAACTGGGTTCGGTGGGTATTACAATACAGTCCCTCTATAAACTGTTCGGTCAACAGCCTGTCCTCGTTTCCCACTCCATCAGGGTCGGTCTGCTTAATGGCCCTCAGGGCCTCTTGTAGGTTTAGTGCATAGTCCCTTATACTCTCATGCGCTCGCTGCTTGCACCCGTAGAATCTAAGCTTAATCTCGGCTGAGGTGCGGGTATCAAAGGTGTCCTTCAGCCGGGTTAGTATCCCTGTGACAGTCTTCCTCCCAGGTGGCCAGGATTTTACTTCCCTTTTGGCTGCCCCGGTTAGTTGGGCCACCAGGATGCTCACTTTTTGCTCTTCTGTGAGGGGGTACACCTGGAAGAGGCTATCCAGCTTTTCTCTAAAGTCATGCAGGGTATGTGACTCCCCTGAGTACTGGGGTAGCCAAGCTGCTCCCGGGATATAGGGCATGGTGAAGGGCATAACTGCAGCAGCGGTAGCGCTGGCGGGGGTTGAGGCAGTGAAGCTCTCCTCCGTATCCGACATCTTCCTCCCCCCTAGTGGACCGTGGCCTACCTTGCGATGATCCTGTTCCGTAGGCCGCGGCTCCGCAGTGGATCGTCAGGGTTGAGGACCTTCCGTCGCGCTCCGGTGACGTCGGCGTCTGCTGGGCTCCTTCCAGGACCTTACGCAACGTCCGGACGTGAGGCGGGGCTTCAGTTCTCGCGCGCTTTCGGAGTCCACGCCCCTCTTCTTCCCGCGCGGCGTCCTCAAGATGGCGTCCAATGGCGGGAAAACTCCACGGATGGCGGGAAGAAGGCAGAAGATGGCGCCGGATGGCGGGAAACTTCACCGATGGCGGGAAGAAGGCTGAAGATGGCGCCGGATGGCGGGAATCTTCACCACAGGTAAGTTTGAAAAGTCTCTTTTTCAGGCACGCAGTACCGGGTGGTTGCGGGCACGAAATCCTGCCGACTACGCCAAAGTTGACGCGCCCCTGGGCCTGTGTCGCGCTGCGTTGCGCACGCGGGAGCTTACCCGGAGCCGGATCTCTTGAGGGTTGTAGTCTCGTGGCGGTGACCCGGTCCGTGCCCAGGGAGTCAAACTGAGCGGCGATGTAACAGCGGTAGATGTAGGACGACTACGCCACCCGTTGAATGCAGCTATGGAGCTGCCGCTGCAGGACAGTCCGCTGAGGCCGGTGGATGGATGGTGCAGCATAGATGGTATAACCCCCAACGGGAGGGGTATGGCCTCAGGGCAGCAGATGTGGATGATGGGGGTAGCAGGAACCACTCAGAGACGGTGCGGTGTAATTCAGGGTCTTTACTGGTAACAACGATAGACCCTCCCGGAGTACTTGCTAGTGAACGGGGCCTGGTCAGTCCTTGAGCAGATGGGATCTCCCCTGGCCAGGCGGAGTTGTAGGCCTCCCAAACTGACTGTACTCTTCTGGCTACCTTGCTAGAAGCGGATATAAGTAGCCCACGTCCCTGAGTGTAACGTGTGGTGCTCACCCGTATGGCCGGTGACTCGGGGCCTTCTAATGGCTTCCGCTCCACGATGGCGGTGCTGGTCCCACGCGTGTGACCGTGCCTTCGGGTTTCTGGGCCTGAGGACCTGAAATCCCCTGTCGGTCGGCTTCTGCTGCTGGGTAAGAGTTAGTCCCCACAGCCTCGGACGCCGAGTCCGGTAAGAAAGCTTCTCAGTCAGGGCGAGCTCTGCAGCTGCCAGCCCCTGACTCGTAGTCGTATTGCTTCTGCTGTTTCTTGTCTCTACTCTCCTTGACTGACTAACCCTGCCTCAGCCCAGGGTTTATACAGGGGAAGTCCTTCCCCTCCCAAGACTGGGCAGGAGGTGTGGCATGCACAGGATCCCTGACCAAAGGACCTCCCACCTGCTCTCAGACATAACATTACATTACTGTGGAAAACCAGACCCCTGGGGTGCCACATAAGCTCCTGGACAGGGCGTAGATTATTCTGTATGCTCTCAGGAGCAGCCTGTATATTGTATATTAGATTGTAAGCTTCTAGGACAGGGTGTGCATAATTCTGCATGCCCTCAGGAGCAGTCTGTATATTGTATATTAGATTGTAAGCTCCTAGGACAGAGTGTACATTATTCTGCGTGCCCTCAGGAGCAGCCTGTATATTGTATATTAGATTGTAAGCTCCTAGGACAGGGTGTACATTATTCTGTATGCTCTCAGGAGCAGCCTGTATATTGAATATTAGATTGTAAGCTTCTAGGACAGTGTGTGCAAAATTCTACATTCCCTCAGGAGCAGTCTGTATATTGTATATTAGATTGTAAGCTCCAAGGACAGGGTGTACATTATTCTGCATGCCCTCAGGAGCAGCCTGTATATTGTATATTAGATTGTAAGCTCCTAGGACAGGGTGTACATTATTCTGTATGCTCTCAGGAGCCGCATGTAAGTTGTGTATAAGATTGTAAGCTCCTAGGACAGGGTGTACATTATTCTGTATGCTCTCAGGAGCAGCATGTATATTGTATATTAGATTGTAAGCTCCTAGGACAGGGTGTAGATTATTCTGTATGCCCAAAGGAGCAGCCTGTATATTGTATATTAGATTGCAAGCTCCTAGGACAGAACATAGATTATTCTGTATGCTCTCAGGAGTAGTCTGTATATTATATATTAGATTGCATGCTCCTAGGACAGGGTGTTCATTATTCTGTATGATCTCTGCAGCAGCCTGTATATTGTATATTAGATTCTAAGCTCCTAGGACAGGGTGTACATTATTCTGCATGCCCTCAGTAGCAGTCTGTATATTGTATATTATACTGTAAGCTCCTAGGACAGGGTGTACATTATTCTGTATGCTCTCAGGAGCAGCATGTATGTTGTATAATAGATTGTAAGCTCCTAGGACAGGGTGCACATTATTCTGTATGCTCTCAGGAGCAGCCTGTATATTGTATATTAGATTGTAAGCTCCTAGGATAGGGTGTACATTATTCTGCATGCTCTCAGGAGCAGTCTGTATATTGTATATTAGATTGTAAGCTCCTAGGACAGTGCGTAGATTATTCTGTATTCCACTAGGAGCAGCCTGTATATTGTATATTAGATTGTAAGATCCTAGGACAGGGTGTACAATATTCTGTATGCTCTCAGAGCAGCCTGTATATTGTATATTAGATTGTAAGCTTCTAGGACAGGGTGTGCATAATTCTGCATGCCCTCAGGAACAGCTTGTTTATTGTATATTAGATTGTAAGCTCCTAGGACAGGGTGTACATTATTCTGTATGCTCTCAGTAGTAGTCTGTATTTTATATATTAGATTGTAAGCACCTAGGACAGGGTGTAGATTATTCGGTATGCTCAGAGGAGCAGTCTGTATATTGTATGTTAGATTGTAAGCTCATAGAACAGTGTGTACATTATTCTGTATGCCCTCAAGAGCAGCCTGTATATTGTATATTAGATTGTCAGCTCCTAGGACAGGGTGTGCATTATTCTGTATGCTCTCAGGAGCAGCCTGTATATTGTATATTAGATTTTAAGCTCCTAGGACAGGGTGTACATAATTCTACATGCTCTCAGGAGCAGTCTGTATATTGTATATTAGATTGTAAGCTCCTATGACAGGGTGTTCATTATTCTGTATGATCTCTGGAGCAGCCTGTATATTGTATATTAGATTGTATGCTCCTATGACAGGGTGTAGATTATTCTGTATGCTCTCAGGAGCAGCCTGTATATTGTATATTAGATTGTAAGCTCCTAGACAGGGTGTACATTATTCTGTATGCCCTCAGGAGCAGTTTGTATATTGTATATTAGATTGTAAGCTCCTAGGACAGGGTGTACATTATTCTGTATGCTCTCAGGAGCAGTCTGTATATTGTATATTAGATTGTATGCTCCTAGGACAGGGTGTTCATTATTCTGTATGATCTCTGGAGCAGCCTGTATATTGTATATTAGATTGTAAGCTCCTAGGACAGGGTGTACATTATTCTGTATGCTCTTAGGAACAGCCTTTATATTATATTTTAGATTTTAAGCTCCTAGGACAGGGCATAGATTATTCTGTATGCTCTCAGGAGCAGCCTGTATATTGTATATTAGATTGTAAGCACCTAGCACAGGGTGTACATTATTCTCCATACTCTCAGGAGCAGCCTGTATATTGTATATTAGATTGTAAGCTCCTAGGACAGGGCGTAGATTATTCTGTATGCCCTCAGGAGCAGCCTGTATATTATAAATTAGATTGTAAGCTTCTGGGACAGGGTGTTCATTATTCTGTATGCTCTCAGGAGCAGTCGGTATATTGTATATTAGATTGTAAGCTCCTAGGACCGGGTGTACATTATTCTGTTTGCCCTCAGGAGCAGTCTGTATATTGTATATTAGATTGTAAGCTTCTAGGACAGGGTGTTCATTATTCTGTATGCTCTCAGGAGCAGCATGTATATTGTATATTAGATTGTAAGCTCCTAGGACAGGGTGTTCATTATTCTGTATGCTCTCAGGAGCAGCATGTATATTGTATATTAGATTGTAAGCTCCTAGGACAGGGTGTACATTAATCTGTATGCCCTCAGGAGCAGTCTGTATATTGTATTTTATATTGTAAGCTCCTAGGACAGGGTGTACATTATTCTGCATGCCCTCAGGAGCAGCCTGTATATTGTATATTAGATTTTAAACTCCTTGGACAGGGTGTACATTATTCTGCATGCCCTCAGGAGCAGTCTGTATATTACATATTAGATTGTAAACTCCTAGGACAGGGTGTACATTATTCTGCATGCCCTCAGGAGCAGCCTGTATATTATATATTAGATTGTAAGCTCCTAGGACAGGGTGTAGATTACTCTGCATGCCCTCAGGAGCAGCCTGTATATTATATATTAGATTGTAAGCTCCTAGGACAGGGTGTACATTATTCTGTATGCCCTCAGGAGCAGCATGTATATTGTATATTAGATTGTAAGCTCCTAGGACAGGGTGTACATTATTCTGTATGCCCTCAGGAGCAGCCTGTATATTGTATATTAGATTGTAAGCTCATAGGAAAGGGTGTACATTATTCTGTATGCTCTCAGGAGCAGCCTGTATATTATATATTAGATTGTAAGCTCCTAGGACAGGGTGTACATTATTCTGCATGCCCTCAGGAGCAGCCTGCATATTGTATATTAGATTGTAAACTCCTTAGACAGGGCGTAGATTATTCTGTATTCCTTCAGGAGCAGCCTGTATATTGTATATTAGATTGTAAGCTCCTAGGACAGGGTTTACATTATTCTGTATGCTCTCAGGAGCAGCCTGTATATTGTATATTAGATTGTAAGCTCCTAGGACAGGGTGTACATTATTCTGCATGCACTCAGGAGCAGTCTGTATATTGTATATTAGATTGTAAGCTCCTAGGACAGGGTGTGCATTATTCTGCATGCCCTCAGGAGCAGCCTGCATATTGTATATTAGATTGTAAGCTGCTAGGACAGGGTGTACATTATTCTATATGAACTCATGAGCAGCCTGTATATTATATATTAGATTGTAAGCTCCTAGGACAGGACATAGATTATTCTGTATGCTCTCAGGAGCAGTCTGTATATTATATATTAGATTGTAAGCTCCTAGGACAGGGTGTAGATTATTCTGTATGCCCTCAGGAGCAGCCAGTATATTGTATATTAGATTGTAAGCTCCTAGGACAGGGTGTATATTTTTCTGCATGCCCTCAGGAGCAGCCTGTATATTGTATATTAGATTGTATGCTCCTAGGACAGGGTGTACATTATTCTGCATGCCCTCAGGAGCAGTGTGTATACTGTATATTAGATTGTAAGCTCCTAGGATAGGGTGTTCATTATTCTGTATGATCTCTGGAGCAGCCTGTATATTGTATATTAGATTGTAAGCTCCTGGACAGGGCGTAGATTATTCTGTATGCTCTCAGGAGCAGCCTGTATATTGTATATTAGATTGTAAGCTTCTAGGACAGGGTGTGCATAATTCTGCATGCCCTCAGGAGCAGTCTGTATATTGTATATTAGATTGTAAGCTCCTAGGACAGAGTGTACATTATTCTGCGTGCCCTCAGGAGCAGCCTGTATATTGTATATTAGATTGTAAGCTCCTAGGACAGGGTGTACATTATTCTGTATGCTCTCAGGAGCAGCCTGTATATTGAATATTAGATTGTAAGCTTCTAGGACAGTGTGTGCAAAATTCTACATGCCCTCAGGAGCAGTCTGTATATTGTATATTAGATTGTAAGCTCCAAGGACAGGGTGTACATTATTCTGCATGCTCTCAGGAGCAGCCTGTATATTGAATATTAGATTGTAAGCTTCTAGGACAGTGTGTGCATAATTCTACATGCCCTCAGGAGCAGTCTGTATATTGTATATTAGATTGTAAGCTCCAAGGACAGGGTGTACATTATTCTGCATGCCCTCAGGAGCAGCCTGTATATTGTATATTAGATTGTAAGCTCCTAGGACAGGGTGTACATTATTCTGTATGCTCTCAGGAGCCGCATGTAAGTTGTGTATAAGATTGTAAGCTCCTAGGACAGGGTGTACATTATTCTGTATGCTCTCAGGAGCAGCATGTATATTGTATATTAGATTGTAAGCTCCTAGGACAGGGTGTAGATTTTTCTGTATGCCCAAAGGAGCAGCCTGTATATTGTATATTAGATTGTAAGCTCCTAGGACAGAACATAGATTATTCTGTATGCTCTCTGGAGTAGTCTGTATATTATATATTAGATTGCATGCTCCTAGGACAGGGTGTTCATTATTCTGTATGATCTCTGCAGCAGCCTGTATATTGTATATTAGATTCTAAGCTCCTAGGACAGGGTGTACATTATTCTGTATGCCCTCAGGAGCAGCCTGTAAATTATATTGTAGATTGTAAGCTCCTAGGACAGGGTGTACATTATTCTGCATGCCCTCAGGAGCAGTCTGTATATTGTATATTATACTGTAAGCTCCTAGGACAGGGTGTACATTATTCTGTATGCTCTCAGGAGCAGCATGTATGTTGTATAATAGATTGTAAGCTCCTAGCACAGAGTGTACATTATTCTGTTTGCTCTCAGGAGCAGCCTGTATATTATATATTAGATAGTAAGCTCCTGAGACATGGCATAGATTATTCTGTATGCTCTCAGGACCAGCCTGTATATTGTATATTAGATTGTAAGCTCCTAGGATAGGGTGTACATTATTCTGCATGCTCTCAGGAGCAGTCTGTATATTGTATATTAGATTGTAAGCTCCTAGGACAGGGCGTAGATTATTCTGTATTCCACTAGGAGCAGCCTGTATATTGTATATTAGATTGTAAGATCCTAGGACAGGGTGTACAATATTCTGTATGCTCTCAGAGCAGCCTGTATATTGTATATTAGATTGTAAGCTTCTAGGACAGGGTGTGCATAATTCTGCATGCCCTCAGGAGCAGCTTGTTTATTGTATATTAGATTGTAAGCTCCTAGGACAGGGTGTATATTATTCTGTATGCTCTCAGTAGTAGTCTGTATTTTATATATTAGATTGTAAGCACCTAGGACAGGGTGTAGATTATTCGGTATGCTCAGAGGAGCAGTCTGGATATTGTATGTTAGATTGTAAGCTCATAGAACAGTGTGTACATTATTCTGTATGCCCTCAAGAGCAGCCTGTATATTGTATATTAGATTGTCAGCTCCTAGGACAGGGTGTGCATTATTCTGTATGCTCTCAGGAGCAGAATGTACATTGTATATTAGATTTTAAGCTCCTAGGACAGGGTGTGCATAATTCTGCATACTCTCAGGAGCAGTCTGTATATTGTATATTAGATTGTAAGCTCCTATGACAGGGTGTTCATTATTCTGTATGATCTCTGGAGCAGCCTGTATATTGTATATTAGATTGTATGCTCCTATGACAGGGTGTAGATTATTCTGTATACTCTCAGGAGCAGCCTGTATATTGTATATTAGATTGTAAGCTCCTAGGACAGGGTGTACATTATTCTGTATGCTCTCAGGAGCAGCCTGTATATTGAATATTAGATTGTAAGCTTCTAGGACAGTGTGTGCAAAATTCTACATGCCCTCAGGAGCAGTCTGTATATTGTATATTAGATTGTAAGCTCCAAGGACAGGGTGTACATTATTCTGCATGCTCTCAGGAGCAGCCTGTATATTGAATATTAGATTGTAAGCTTCTAGGACAGTGTGTGCATAATTCTACATGCCCTCAGGAGCAGTCTGTATATTGTATATTAGATTGTAAGCTCCAAGGACAGGGTGTACATTATTCTGCATGCCCTCAGGAGCAGCCTGTATATTGTATATTAGATTGTAAGCTCCTAGGACAGGGTGTACATTATTCTGTATGCTCTCAGGAGCCGCATGTAAGTTGTGTATAAGATTGTAAGCTCCTAGGACAGGGCGTAGATTATTCTGTATGCCCTCAGGAGCAGCCTGTATATTATAAATTAGATTGTAAGCTTCTAGGACAGGGTGTTCATTATTCTGTATGCTCTCAGGAGCAGTCGGTATATTGTATATTAGATTGTAAGCTGCTAGGACAGGGTGTACATTATTTTATATGATCTCATGAGCAGCCTGTATATTATATATTAGATTGTAAGCTCCTAGGACAGGGTGTACATTATTCTGCATGCCTTTAGGAGCAGTCTGTATATTGTATATTAGATTGTAAGCTCCTAGAACAGGGTGTGCATTATTCTGCATGCACTCAGGAGCAGCCTGTATATTGTATATTAGATTGTAAGCTGCTAGGACAGGGTGTACATTATTCTGTATGCTTTCAGGAGCAGCCTGTATATTGTATATTAGATTGTAAGCTGCTAGGACAGGGCGTAGATTATTCTGTATTCCCTCAGGAGCAGCCTGTATATTGAATATTAGATTGTAAGCTCCTAGGACAGGGTGTACATTATTCTGTATGCTCTCAGGAGCAGCCTGTATATTGTATATTAGATTGTAAGCTACTAGGACAGGGTGTACATTATTCTGTATGATCTCTGTAGCAGCCTGTATATTGTATATTAGATTGTAAGCTCCTAGGACAGTGCGTAGATTATTCTGTATTCCCTCAGGAGCAGCCTGTATATTGTATATTAGATTGTAAGCTCCTAGGACAGGGTGTACATTATTCTGCTTGCTCTCAGGAGCAGCCTGTATATTGTATATTAGACTGTAAGCTCCTAGGACAGGGTGTACATTATTCTGTATGTTCTCTGTAGCAGCCTGTATATCATATATTACATTGTAAGCTCCTAGGACAGAGTGCACATTATTATGTATGATCTCATGAGCAGCCTGTATATTATATATTAGATTGTAAGCTCCTAGGACAGGGTGTACATTATTCTGTATGCTCTCAGGAGCAGCCTGTATATTGAATATTAGATTGTAAGCTCCTAGGACAGGGTGTACATTATTCTGTATGCTCTCAGGAGCAGCCTGTATATTGAATATTAGATTGTAAGCTTCTAGGACAGTGTGTGCAAAATTCTACATGCCCTCAGGAGCAGTCTGTATATTGTATATTAGATTGTAAGCTCCAAGGACAGGGTGTACATTATTCTGCATGCTCTCAGGAGCAGCCTGTATATTGAATATTAGATTGTAAGCTTCTAGGACAGTGTGTGCATAATTCTACATGCCCTCAGGAGCAGTCTGTATATTGTATATTAGATTGTAAGCTCCTAGGACAGGGTGTACATTATTCTGCATGCCCTCAGGAGCAGCCTGTATATTGTATATTAGATTGTAAGCTCCTAGGACAGGGTGTACATTATTCTGTATGCTCTCAGGAGCCGCATGTAAGTTGTGTATAAGATTGTAAGCTCCTAGGACAGGGTGTACATTATTCTGTATGCTCTCAGGAGCAGCATGTATATTGTATATTAGATTGTAAGCTCCTAGGACAGGGTGTAGATTATTGTGTATGCCCAAAGGAGCAGCCTGTATATTGTATATTAGATTGCAAGCTCCTAGGACAGAACATAGATTATTCTGTATGCTCTCTGGAGTAGTCTGCATATTATATATTAGATTGCATGCTCCTAGGACAGGGTGTTCATTATTCTGTATGATCTCTGCAGCAGCCTGTATATTGTATATTAGATTCTAAGCTCCTAGGACAGGGTGTACATTATTCTGTATGCCCTCAGGAGCAGCCTGTAAATTATATTGTAGATTGTAAGCTCCTAGGACAGGGTGTACATTATTCTGCATGCCCTCAGGAGCAGTCTGTATATTGTATATTATACTGTAAGCTCCTAGGACAGGGTGTACATTATTCTGTATGCTCTCAGGAGCAGCATGTATGTTGTATAATAGATTGTAAGCTCCTAGCACAGAGTGTACATTATTCTGTTTGCTCTCAGGAGCAGCCTGTATATTATATATTAGATAGTAAGCTCATGAGACATGGCATAGATTATTCTGTATGCTCTCAGGACCAGCCTGTATATTGTATATTAGATTGTAAGCTCCTAGGATAGGGTGTACATTATTCTGCATGCTCTCAGGAGCAGTCTGTATATTGTATATTAGATTGTAAGCTCCTAGGACAGGGCGTAGATTATTCTGTATTCCACTAGGAGCAGCCTGTATATTGTATATTAGATTGTAAGATCCTAGGACAGGGTGTACAATATTCTGTATGCTCTCAGAGCAGCCTGTATATTGTATATTAGATTGTAAGCACCTAGCACAGGGTGTACATTATTCTCCATACTCTCAGGAGCAGCCTGTATATTGTATATTAGATTGTAAGCTCCTAGGACAGGGCGTAGATTATTCTGTATGCCCTCAGGAGCAGCCTGTATATTATAAATTAGATTGTAAGCTTCTAGGACAGGGTGTTCATTATTCTGTATGCTCTCAGGAGCAGTCGGTATATTGTATATTAGATTGTAAGCTCCTAGGACCGGGTGTACATTATTCTGTTTGCCCTCAGGAGCAGTCTGTATATTGTATATTAGATTGCAAGCTTCTAGGACAGGGTGTGCATAATTCTGCATGCCCTCAGGAGCAGTCTGTATATTGTATATTAGATTGTAAGCTTCTAGGACAGGGTGTTCATTATTCTGTATGCTCTCAGGAGCAGCATGTATATTGTATATTAGATTGTAAGCTCCTAGGACAGGGTGTTCATTATTCTGTATGCTCTCAGGAGCAGCATGTATATTGTATATTAGATTGTAAGGTCCTAGGACAGGGTGTACATTATTCTGTTTGCCCTCAGGAGCAGTCTGTATATTGTATATTAGATTGCAAGCTTCTAGGACAGGGTGTGCATAATTCTGCATACCCTCAGGAGCAGTCTGTATATTGTATATTAGATTGTAAGCTCCTAGGACAGGGTGTTCATTATTCTGTATGCCCTCAGGAGCAGTCTGTATATTGTATTTTATATTGTAAGCTCCTAGGACAGGGTGTACATTATTCTGCATGCCCTCAGGAGCAGCCTGTATATTGTATATTAGATTTTAAACTCCTTGGACAGGGTGTACATTATTCTGCATGCCCTCAGGAGCAGTCTGTATATTACATATTAGATTGTAAACTCCTAGGACAGGGTGTACATTATTCTGCATGCACTCAGGAGCAGCCTGTATATTATATATTAGATTGTAAGCTCCTAGGACAGGGTGTAGATTACTCTGCATGCCCTCAGGAGCAGCCTGTATATTACATATTAGATTGTAAGCTCCTAGGACAGGGTGTACATTATTCTGTATGCCCTCAGGAGCAGCATGTATATTGTATATTAGATTGTAAGCTCCTAGGACAGGGTGTACATTATTCTGTATGCCCTCAGGAGCAGCCTGTATATTGTATATTAGATTGTAAGCTCATAGGAAAGGGTGTACATTATTCTGCATGCCCTCAGGAACAGTCTGTATATTGTATATTAGATTGTAAGCTCCTAGGACAGGGTGCACATTATTCTGTATGATCTCATGAGCAGCCTGTATATTATATATTAGATTGTAAGCTCCTGGGACAGGGTGTACATTATTTTGTATGCTCTCAGGAGCAGTCTGAATATTATAAATTAGATTGTAAGCTCCTAGGACAGGGCATAGATTTTTCTGTATGCTCTCAGGAGCAGTCTGTATATTATTTATTAGATTGTAAGCTCCTAGGACAGGGTGTACATTATTCTGTATGCTCTCAGGAGCAGCCTGTATATTGCATATTAGATTGTAAGCTCCTAGGACAGGGTGTACATTATTCTGTATGCTCTCAAGAGCAGTCTGTATATTGTATATTAGATTGTAAGCTCCTAGGACAGGGTGTACATTATTCTGTATGCTCTCAGGAGCAGCATATATATTGTATATTAGATTGTAAGCTCCTAGGACAGGATGTACATTATTCTGTATGATCTCAGGAGCAGCCTGTATATTCTATATTAGATTGTAAGCTCCTAGTACAGGGTGTACATTATTCTGTATGCCCTCAGGAGCAGTCTGTATATTGTATATTAGATTGTAAGCTCCTAGGACAGGGTGTTCATTATTCTGTATGCTCTCAGGAGCAGCCTGTATATTATATAGTAGATTGTAAGCTCCTAGGACAGGGTGTACATTATTCTGCATGCCCTCAGGAGCAGCCTGTATATTGTATATTAGATTGTAAGCTCCGAGGGCAAGGCGTAAATTATTCTGTATTCCCTCAGGAGCAGCCTGTATATTGAATATTAGATTGTAAGCTCCTAGGACAGGGTGTACATTACTCTGTATGCTCTCAGGAGCAGCCTGTATATTGTATATTAGATTGTAAGCTCCTAGGACAGGGTGTACATTATTCTGTATGATCTCTCTAGCAGCCTGTATATTGTATATTAGATTGTAATGTCCTAGGACAGGGTGTACATTATTCTGCATGCTCTCAGGAGCAGCCTGTATATTGTATATTAGATTGTAAGCTCCTAGGACAGGGTGTACATTATTATGTATGATCTCTGTAGCAGCCTGTATATTATATATTACATTGTAAGCTCCTAGGACAGAGTGCACATTATTCTGTATGATCTCATGAGCAGCCTCTATATTATATATTAGATTGTAAGCTCCTGGGACAGGGTGTACATTATTTTGTATGCTCTCAGGAGCAGTCTGAATATTATATATTAGATTGTAAGCTGCTAGGACAGGGCATAGATTTTTCTGTATGCTCTCAGGAGCAGTCTGTATATTATTTATTAGATTGTAAGCTCCTAGGACAGGGTGTACATTATTCTGTATGCTCTCAGGAGCAGCCTGTATATTGCATATTAGATTGTAAGCTCCTAGGACAGGGTGTACATTATTCTGTATGCTCTCAGGAGCAGTCTGTATATTGTATATTAGATTGTAAGCTCCTAGGACAGGGTGTACATTATTCTGTATGCTCTCAGGAGCAGCATGTAGATTGTATATTAGATTGTAAGCTCCTAGGACAGGGTGTACATTATTCTGTATACTCTCAGGACCAGCCTGTATATTGTATATTAGATTGTAAGCTCCTAGGACAGGGTGTACATTATTCTGTATGCTCTCAGGAGCAGCCTGTATATTCTATATTAGATTGTAAGCTCCTAGGACAGGGTGTGCATTATTCTGTATGCTGTCAGGAGCAGTCTGTATATTGTATATTAGATTGTAAGCTCCTAGTACAGGGTGTACATTATTCTGTATGCTCTCAGGAGCAGCCTGTATATTATATATTAGATTGTAAGCTCCTAGGACAGGGTGTACATTATACTGCATGCTCTCAGGAGCAGCCTGCATATTGTATATTAGATTGTAAACTCCTTAGACAGGGCGTAGATTAATCTGTATTCCTTCAGGAGCAGCCTGTATATTGTATATTAGATTGTAAGCTCCTAGGACAGGGTGTGCATTATTCTGTATGCTCTCAGGAGTAGCCTGTATATTGTATATTAGATTGTAAGCTTCTAGGACAGGGTGTGCATTATTCTGCATGCCCTCAGGAGCAGCCTGTATAGTGTATATTAGATTGTAAGCTGCTAGGACAGGGTGTACATTATTTTATATGATCTCATGAGCAGCCTGTATATTATATATTAGATTGTAAGCTCCTAGGACAGGGTGTACATTATTCTGAATGCCTTTAGGAGCAGTCTGTATATTGTATATTAGATTGTAAGCTCCTAGAACAGGGTGTGCATTATTCTGCATGCACTCAGGAGCAGCCTGTATATTGTATATTAGATTGTAAGCTGCTAGGACAGGGTGTACATTATTCTGTATGCCCTCAGGAGCAGTCTGTATATTGAATATTAGATTGTAAGCTCCTAGGACAGGGTGTACATTATTCTGTATGCTTTCAGGAGCAGCCTGTATATTGTATATTAGATTGTAAGCTGCTAGGACAGGGCGTAGATTATTCTGTATTCCCTCAGGAGCAGCCTGTATATTGAATATTAGATTGTAAGCTCCTAGGACAGGGTGTACATTATTCTGTATGCTCTCAGGAGCAGACTGTATATTGTATATTAGATTGTAAGCTAATAGGACAGGGTGTACATTATTCTGTATGATCTCTGTAGCAGCCTGTATATCATATATTACATTGTAAGCTCCTAGGACAGAGTGCACATTATTATGTATGATCTCATGAGCAGCCTGTATATTATATATTAGATTGTAAGCTCCTAGGACAGGGTGTACATTATTCTGTATGCTCTCAGGAGCAGCCTGTATATTGAATATTAGATTGT
This sequence comes from Phyllobates terribilis, assembly GCF_046119375.1. Classification (NCBI taxonomy): domain Eukaryota; kingdom Metazoa; phylum Chordata; class Amphibia; order Anura; family Dendrobatidae; genus Phyllobates; species Phyllobates terribilis. Next base: position 570,371,378 of record NW_027362763.1, read on the forward strand.
AAGCTCCTAGGACAGGGTGTACATTATTCTGTATGCTCTCAGGAGCAGCCTGTAAATTGAATATTAGATTGTAAGCTTCTAGGACAGTGTGTGCAAAATTCTACATGCCCTCAGGAGCAGTCTGTATATTGTATATTAGATTGTAAGCTCCAAAGACAGGGTGTACATTATTCTGCATGCTCTCAGGAGCAGCCTGTATATTGAATATTAGATTGTAAGCTTCTAGGACAGTGTGTGCATAATTCTACATGCTCTCAGGAGCAGCCTGTATATTGTATATTAGATTGTAAGCTCCTAGACAGGGTGTACATTATTCTGTGTGCCCTCAGGAGCAGTTTGTATATTGTATATTAGATTGTAAGCTCCTATGACAGGGTGTTCATTATTCTGTATGATCTCTGGAGCAGCCTGTATATTGTATATTAGATTGTATGCTCCTATGACAGGGTGTAGATTATTCTGTATGCTCTCAGGAGCAGCCTGTATATTGAATATTAGATTTTAAGCTCCTAGGACAGGGTGTACATTATTCTGTATGCTCTCAGGAGCAGCCTGTATATTGTATATTAGATTGTAAGCTAATAGGACAGGGTGTACATTATTCTGTATGATCTCTGTAGCAGCCTGTATATTGTATATTAGATTGTAAGCTCCTAGGACATTGCGTAGATTATTCTGTATTCCCTCAGGAGCAGCCTGTATATTGTATATTAGATTGTAAGCTCCTAGGACAGGGTGTACATTATTCTGCTTGCTCTCTGTAGCAGCCTGTATATCATATATTACATTGTAAGCTCCTAGGACAGAGTGCACATTATTATGTATGATCTCATGAGCAGCCTGTATATTATATATTAGATTGTAAGCTCCTAGGACAGGGTGTACATTATTCTGTATGCTCTCAGGAGCAGCCTGTATATTGAATATTAGATTGTAAGCTCCTAGGACAGGGTGTACATTATTCTGTATGCTCTCAGGAGCAGCCTGTATATTGAATATTAGATTGTAAGCTTCTAGGACAGTGTGTGCAAAATTCTACATGCCCTCAGGAGCAGTCTGTATATTGTATATTAGATTGTAAGCTTCAAGGACAGGGTGTACATTATTCTGCATGCTCTCAGGAGCAGCCTGTATATTGAATATTAGATTGTAAGCTTCTAGGACAGTGTGTGCATAATTCTACATGCTCTCAGGAGCAGCCTGTATATTGTATATTAGATTGTAAGCTCCTAGGACAGGGTGTACATTATTCTGTATGCTCTCAGGAGCAGTCTGTATATTGTATATTAGATTGTATGCTCCTAGGACAGGGTGTTCATTATTCTGTATGATCTCTGGAGCAGCCTGTATATTGTATATTAGATTGTAAGCTCCTAGGACAGGGTGTACATTATTCTGTATGCCCTCAAGAGCAGCCTGTATATTGTATATTAGATTGTCTGCTCCTAGGACAGGGTGTGCATTATTCTGTATGCGCTCAGGAGCAGCCTGTATATTGTATATTAGATTTTAAGCTCCTAGGACAGGGTGTGCATAATTCTGCATGCTCTCAGGAGCAGTCTGTATATTGTATATTAGATTGTAAGCTCCTATGACAGGGTGTTCATTATTCTGTATGATCTCTGGAGCAGCCTGTATATTGTATATTAGATTGTATGCTCCTATGACAGGGTGTAGATTATTCTGTATGCTCTCAGGAGCAGCCTGTAAATTGTATATTAGATTGTAAGCTCCTAGACAGGGTGTACATTATTCTGTATGCCCTCAGGAGCAGTTTGTATATTGTATATTAGATTGTAAGCTCCTAGGACAGGGTGTACATTATTCTGTATGCTCTCAGGAGCAGTCTGTATATTGTATATTAGATTGTATGCTCCTAGGACAGGGTGTTCATTATTCTGTATGATCTCTGGAGCAGCCTGTATATTGTATATTAGATTGTAAGCTCATAGGACAGGGTGTACATTATTCTGTATGCTCTTAGGAACAGCCTGTATATTATATTTTAGTTTTTAAGCTCCTAGGACAGGGCATAGATTATTCTGTATGCTCTCAGGAGCAGCCTGTATATTGTATATTAGATTGTAAGTACCTAGCACAGGGTGTACATTATTCTCCATACTCTCAGGAGCAGCCTGTATATTGTATATTAGATTGTAAGCTCCTAGGACAGGGCGTAGATTATTCTGTATGCCCTCAGGAGCAGCCTGTATATTATAAATTAGATTGTAAGCTTCTGGGACAGGGTGTTCATTATTCTGTATGCTCTCAGGAGCAGTCGGTATATTGTATATTAGATTGTAAGCTCCTAGGACCGGGTGTACATTATTCTGTTTGCCCTCAGGAGCAGTCTGTATATTGTATATTAGATTGCAAGCTTCTAGGACAGGGTGTGCATAATTCTGCATGCCCTCAGGAGCAGTCTGTATATTGTATATTAGATTGTAAGCTCCTAGGACAGGGTGTGCATTATTCTGCATGCCCTCAGGAGCAGCCTGCATATTGTATATTAGATTGTAAGCTGCTAGGACAGGGTGTACATTATTCTATATGATCTCATGAGCAGCCTGTATATTATATATTAGATTGTAAGCTCCTAGGACAGGACATAGATTATTCTGTATGCTCTCAGGAGCAGTCTGTATATTATATATTAGATTGTAAGCTCCTAGGACAGGGTGTAGATTATTCTGTATGCCCTCAGGAGCAGCCAGTATATTGTATATTAGATTGTAAGCTCCTAGGACAGGGTGTATATTTTTCTGCATGCCCTCAGGAGCAGCCTGTATATTGTATATTAGATTGTAAGCTCCTAGGACATGGTGTGCATTATTCTGTATGCTCTCAGGAGCAGTCTGTATATTGTATATTAGATTGTATGCTCCTATGACAGGGTGTACATTATTCTGCATGCCCTCAGGAGCAGTCTGTATATTGTATATTAGATTGTAAGCTCCTAGGACAGGGTGTACATTATTCTGCATGCCCTCAGGAGCAGTGTGTATACTGTATATTAGATTGTAAGCTCCTAGGGTAGGGTGTTCATTATTCTGTATGATCTCTGGAGCAGCCTGTATATTGTATATTAGATTGTAAGCTCCTGGACAGGGCGTAGATTATTCTGTATGCTCTCAGGAGCAGCCTGTATATTGTATATTAGATTGTAAGCTTCTAGGACAGGGTGTGCATAATTCTGCATGCCCTCAGGAGCAGTCTGTATATTGTATATTAGATTGTAAGCTCCAAGGACAGGGTGCACATTATTCTGCATGCCCTCAGGAGCAGTCTGTATATTGTATATTAGATTGTAAGCTCCTAGGACAGAGTGTACATTATTCTGCGTGCCCTCAGGAGCAGCCTGTATATTGTATATTAGATTGTAAGCTCCTAGGACAGGGTGTACATTATTCTGTATGCTCTCAGGAGCAGCCTGTATATTGAGTATTAGATTGTAAGCTTCTAGGACAGTGTGTGCAAAATTCTACATGCCCTCAGGAGCAGTCTGTATATTGTATATTAGATTGTAAGCTCCAAGGACAGGGTGTACATTATTCTGCATGCTCTCAGGAGCAGCCTGTATATTGAATATTAGATTGTAAGCTTCTAGGACAGTGTGTGCATAATTCTACATGCCCTCAGGAGCAGTCTGTATATTGTATATTAGATTGTAAGCTCCAAGGACAGGGTGTACATTATTCTGCATGCCCTCAGGAGCAGCCTGTATATTGTATATTAGATTGTAAGCTCCTAGGACAGGGTGTACATTATTCTGTATGCTCTCAGGAGTCGCATGTAAGTTGTGTATAAGATTGTAAGCTCCTAGGACAGGGTGTACATTATTCTGTATGCTCTCAGGAGCAGCATGTATATTGTATATTAGATTGTAAGCTCCTAGGACAGGGTGTAGATTATTCTGTATGCCCAAATGAGCAGCCTGTATATTGTATATTAGATTGCAAGCTCCTAGGACAGAACATAGATTATTCTGTATGCTCTCAGGAGTAGTCTGTATATTATATATTAGATTGCATGCTCCTAGGACAGGGTGTTCATTATTCTGTATGATCTCTGCAGCAGCCTGTATATTGTATATTAGATTCTAAGCTCCTAGGACAGGGTGTACATTACTCTGTATGCCCTCAGGAGCAGCCTGTAAATTATATTGTAGATTGTAAGCTCCTAGGACAGGGTGTACATTATTCTGCATCCCCTCATTAGCAGTCTGTATATTGTATATTATACTGTAAGCTCCTAGGACAGGGTGTACATTATTCTGTATGCTCTCAGGAGCAGCATGTATGTTGTATAATAGATTGTAAGCTCCTAGCACAGAGTGTACATTATTCTGTTTGCTCTCAGGAGCAGCCTGTATATTATATATTAGATAGTAAGCTCCTGAGACATGGCATAGATTATTCTGTATGCTCTCAGGACCAGCCTGTATATTGTATATTAGATTGTAAGCTCCTAGGATAGGGTGTACATTATTCTGCATGCTCTCAGGAGCAGTCTGTATATTGTATATTAGATTGTAAGCTCCTAGGACAGTGCGTAGATTATTCTGTATTCCACTAGGAGCAGCCTGTATATTGTATATTAGATTGTAAGATCCTAGGACAGGGTGTACAATATTCTGTATGCTCTCAGAGCAGCCTGTATATTGTATATTAGATTGTAAGCTTCTAGGACAGGGTGTGCATAATTCTGCATGCCCTCAGGAGCAGCTTGTTTATTGTTTATTAGATTGTAAGCTCCTAGGACAGGGTGTACATTATTCTGTATGCTCTCAGTAGTAGTCTGTATTTTATATATTAGATTGTAAGCACCTAGGACAGGGTGTAGATTACTCTGCATGCCCTCAGGAGCAGCCTGTATATTATATATTAGATTGTAAGCTCCTAGGACAGGGTGTACATTATTCTGTATGCCCTCAGGAGCAGCATGTATATTGTATATTAGATTGTAAGCTCCTAGGACAGGGTGTACATTATTCTGTATGCCCTCAGTAGCAGCCTGTATATTGTATATTAGATTGTAAGCTCATAGGAAAGGGTGTACATTATTCTGTATGCTCTCAGGAGCAGCCTGTATATTATATATTAGATTGTAAGCTCCTAGGACAGGGTGTACATTATTCTGCATGCCCTCAGGAGCAGCCTGCATATTGTATATTAGATTGTAAACTCCTTAGACAGGGCGTAGATTATTCTGTATTCCTTCAGGAGCAGCCTGTATATTGTATATTAGATTGTAAGCTCCTAGGACAGGGTTTACATTATTCTGTATGCTCTCAGGAGCAGCCTGTATATTGTATATTAGATTGTAAGCTCCTAGGACAGGGTGTACATTATTCTGCATGCCCTCAGGAGCAGTCTGTATATTGTATATTAGATTGTAAGCTCCTAGGACAGGGTGTGCATTATTCTGCATGACCTCAGGAGCAGCCTGCATATTGTATATTAGATTGTAAGCTGCTAGGACAGGGTGTACATTATTCTATATGAACTCATGAGCAGCCTGTATATTATATATTAGATTGTAAGCTCCTAGGACAGGACATAGATTATTCTGTATGCTCTCAGGAGCAGTCTGTATATTATATATTAGATTGTAAGCTCCTAGGACAGGGTGTAGATTATTCTGTATGCCCTCAGGAGCAGCCAGTATATTGTATATTAGATTGTAAGCTCCTAGGACAGGGTGTATATTTTTCTGCATGCCCTCAGGAGCAGCCTGTATATTGTATATTAGATTGTAAGCTCCTAGGACAGGGTGTGCATTATTCTGTATGCTCTCAGGAGCAGTCTGTATATTGTATATTAGATTGTATGCTCCTAGGACAGGGTGTACATTATTCTGCATGCCCTCAGGAGCAGTCTGTATATTGTATATTAGATTGTAAGCTCCTAGGACAGGGTGTACATTATTCTGCATGCCCTCAGGAGCAGTGTGTATACTGTATATTAGATTGTAAGCTCCTAGGATAGGGTGTTCATTATTCTGTATGATCTCTGGAGCAGCCTGTATATTGTATATTAGATTGTAAGCTCCTGGACAGGGCGTAGATTATTCTGTATGCTCTCAGGAGCAGCCTGTATATTGTATATTAGATTGTAAGCTTCTAGGACAGGGTGTGCATAATTCTGCATGCCCTCAGGAGCAGTCTGTATATTGTATATTAGATTGTAAGCTCCAAGGACAGGGTGCACATTATTCTGCATGCCCTCAGGAGCAGTCTGTATATTGTATATTAGATTGTAAGCTCCTAGGACAGAGTGTACATTATTCTGCGTGCCCTCAGGAGCAGCCTGTATATTGTATATTAGATTGTAAGCTCCTAGGACAGGGTGTACATTATTCTGTATGCTCTCAGGAGCAGCCTGTATATTGAATATTAGATTGTAAGCTTCTAGGACAATGTGTGCAAAACTCTACATGCCCTCAGGAGCAGTCTGTATATTGTATATTAGATTGTAAGCTCCAAGGACAGGGTGTACATTATTCTGCATGTTCTCAGGAGCAGCCTGTATATTGAATATTAGATTGTAAGCTTCTAGGACAGTGTGTGCATAATTCTACATGCCCTCAGGAGCAGTCTGTATATTGTATATTAGATTGTAAGCTCCAAGGACAGGGTGTACATTATTCTGCATGCCCTCAGGAGCAGCCTGTATATTGTATATTAGATTGTAAGCTCCTAGGACAGGGTGTACATTATTCTGCATGCCCTCAGGAGCAGTCTGTATATTGTATATTAGATTGTAAGCTCCTAGGACAGAGTGTACATTATTCTGCGTGCCCTCAGGAGCAGCCTGTATATTGTATATTAGATTGTAAGCTCCTAGGACAGGGTGTACATTATTCTGTATGCTCTCAGGAGCAGCCTGTATATTGAGTATTAGATTGTAAGCTTCTAGGACAGTGTGTGCAAAATTCTACATGCCCTCAGGAGCAGTCTGTATATTGTATATTAGATTGTAAGCTCCAAGGACAGGGTGTACATTATTCTGCATGCTCTCAGGAGCAGCCTGTATATTGAATATTAGATTGTAAGCTTCTAGGACAGTGTGTGCATAATTCTACATGCCCTCAGGAGCAGTCTGTATATTGTATATTAGATTGTAAGCTCCAAGGACAGGGTGTACATTATTCTGCATGCCCTCAGGAGCAGCCTGTATATTGTATATTAGATTGTAAGCTCCTAGGACAGGGTGTACATTATTCTGTATGCTCTCAGGAGTCGCATGTAAGTTGTGTATAAGATTGTAAGCTCCTAGGACAGGGTGTACATTATTCTGTATGCTCTCAGGAGCAGCATGTATATTGTATATTAGATTGTAAGCTCCTAGGACAGGGTGTAGATTATTCTGTATGCCCAAATGAGCAGCCTGTATATTGTATATTAGATTGCAAGCTCCTAGGACAGAACATAGATTATTCTGTATGCTCTCAGGAGTAGTCTGTATATTATATATTAGATTGCATGCTCCTAGGACAGGGTGTTCATTATTCTGTATGATCTCTGCAGCAGCCTGTATATTGTATATTAGATTCTAAGCTCCTAGGACAGGGTGTACATTACTCTGTATGCCCTCAGGAGCAGCCTGTAAATTATATTGTAGATTGTAAGCTCCTAGGACAGGGTGTACATTATTCTGCATCCCCTCATTAGCAGTCTGTATATTGTATATTATACTGTAAGCTCCTAGGACAGGGTGTACATTATTCTGTATGCTCTCAGGAGCAGCATGTATGTTGTATAATAGATTGTAAGCTCCTAGCACAGAGTGTACATTATTCTGTTTGCTCTCAGGAGCAGCCTGTATATTATATATTAGATAGTAAGCTCCTGAGACATGGCATAGATTATTCTGTATGCTCTCAGGACCAGCCTGTATATTGTATATTAGATTGTAAGCTCCTAGGATAGGGTGTACATTATTCTGCATGCTCTCAGGAGCAGTCTGTATATTGTATATTAGATTGTAAGCTCCTAGGACAGTGCGTAGATTATTCTGTATTCCACTAGGAGCAGCCTGTATATTGTATATTAGATTGTAAGATCCTAGGACAGGGTGTACAATATTCTGTATGCTCTCAGAGCAGCCTGTATATTGTATATTAGATTGTAAGCTTCTAGGACAGGGTGTGCATAATTCTGCATGCCCTCAGGAGCAGCTTGTTTATTGTTTATTAGATTGTAAGCTCCTAGGACAGGGTGTACATTATTCTGTATGCTCTCAGTAGTAGTCTGTATTTTATATATTAGATTGTAAGCACCTAGGACAGAGTGTAGATTACTCTGCATGCCCTCAGGAGCAGCCTGTATATTATATATTAGATTGTAAGCTCCTAGGACAGGGTGTACATTATTCTGTATGCCCTCAGGAGCAGCATGTATATTGTATATTAGATTGTAAGCTCCTAGGACAGGGTGTACATTATTCTGTATGCCCTCAGTAGCAGCCTGTATATTGTATATTAGATTGTAAGCTCATAGGAAAGGGTGTACATTATTCTGTATGCTCTCAGGAGCAGCCTGTATATTATATATTAGATTGTAAGCTCCTAGGACAGGGTGTACATTATTCTGCATGCCCTCAGGAGCAGCCTGCATATTGTATATTAGATTGTAAACTCCTTAGACAGGGCGTAGATTATTCTGTATTCCTTCAGGAGCAGCCTGTATATTGTATATTAGATTGTAAGCTCCTAGGACAGGGTTTACATTATTCTGTATGCTCTCAGGAGCAGCCTGTATATTGTATATTAGATTGTAAGCTCCTAGGACAGGGTGTACATTATTCTGCATGCCCTCAGGAGCAGTCTGTATATTGTATATTAGATTGTAAGCTCCTAGGACAGGGTGTGCATTATTCTGCATGACCTCAGGAGCAGCCTGCATATTGTATATTAGATTGTAAGCTGCTAGGACAGGGTGTACATTATTCTATATGAACTCATGAGCAGCCTGTATATTATATATTAGATTGTAAGCTCCTAGGACAGGACATAGATTATTCTGTATGCTCTCAGGAGCAGTCTGTATATTATATATTAGATTGTAAGCTCCTAGGACAGGGTGTAGATTATTCTGTATGCCCTCAGGAGCAGCCAGTATATTGTATATTAGATTGTAAGCTCCTAGGACAGGGTGTATATTTTTCTGCATGCCCTCAGGAGCAGCCTGTATATTGTATATTAGATTGTAAGCTCCTAGGACAGGGTGTGCATTATTCTGTATGCTCTCAGGAGCAGTCTGTATATTGTATATTAGATTGTATGCTCCTAGGACAGGGTGTACATTATTCTGCATGCCCTCAGGAGCAGTCTGTATATTGTATATTAGATTGTAAGCTCCTAGGACAGGGTGTACATTATTCTGCATGCCCTCAGGAGCAGTGTGTATACTGTATATTAGATTGTAAGCTCCTAGGATAGGGTGTTCATTATTCTGTATGATCTCTGGAGCAGCCTGTATATTGTATATTAGATTGTAAGCTCCTGGACAGGGCGTAGATTATTCTGTATGCTCTCAGGAGCAGCCTGTATATTGTATATTAGATTGTAAGCTTCTAGGACAGGGTGTGCATAATTCTGCATGCCCTCAGGAGCAGTCTGTATATTGTATATTAGATTGTAAGCTCCAAGGACAGGGTGCACATTATTCTGCATGCCCTCAGGAGCAGTCTGTATATTGTATATTAGATTGTAAGCTCCTAGGACAGAGTGTACATTATTCTGCGTGCCCTCAGGAGCAGCCTGTATATTGTATATTAGATTGTAAGCTCCTAGGACAGGGTGTACATTATTCTGTATGCTCTCAGGAGCAGCCTGTATATTGAATATTAGATTGTAAGCTTCTAGGACAGTGTGTGCAAAATTCTACATGCCCTCAGGAGCAGTCTGTATATTGTATATTAGATTGTAAGCTCCAAGGACAGGGTGTACATTATTCTGCATGTTCTCAGGAGCAGCCTGTATATTGAATATTAGATTGTAAGCTTCTAGGACAGTGTGTGCATAATTCTACATGCCCTCAGGAGCAGTCTGTATATTGTATATTAGATTGTAAGCTCCAAGGACAGGGTGTACATTATTCTGCATGCCCTCAGGAGCAGCCTGTATATTGTATATTAGATTGTAAGCTCCTAGGACAGGGTGTACATTATTCTGTATGCTCTCAGGAGCCGCATGTAAGTTGTGTATAAGATTGTAAGCTTCTAGGACAGGGTGTACATTATTCTGTATGCTCTCAGGAGCAGCATGTATATTGTATATTAGATTGTAAGCTCCTAGGACAGGGTGTAGATTTTTCTGTATGCCCAAAGGAGCAGCCTGTATATTGTATATTAGATTGTACGCTTCTAGGACAGGGTGTTCATTATTTTGTATGCCCTCAGGAGCAGCCTGTATATTATAAATTAGATTGTAAGCTTCTAGGACAGGGTGTTCATTATTCTGTATGCTCTCAGGAGCAGTCGGTATATTGTATATTAGATTGTAAGCTCCTAGGACCGGGTGTACATTATTCTGTTTGCCCTTAGGAGCAGTCTGTATATTGTATATTAGATTGCAAGCTTCTAGGACAGGGTGTGCATAATTCTGCATGCCCTCAGGAGCAGTCTGTATATTGTATATTAGATTGTAAGCTTCTAGGACAGGGTGTTCATTATTCTGTATGCTCTCAGGAGCAGCATGTATATTGTATATTAGATTGTAAGCTCCTAGGACAGGGTGTTCATTATTCTGTATGCTCTCAGGAGCAGCATGTATATCGTATCTTAGATTGTAAGCTCCTAGGACAGGGTGTACATTAATCTGTATGCCCTCAGGAGCAGTCTGTATATTGTATTTTATATTGTAAGCTCCTAGGACAGGGTGTACATTATTCTGCATGCCCTCAGGAGCAGCCTGTATATTGTATATTAGATTTTAAACTCCTTGGACAGGGTGTACATTATTCTGCATGCCCTCAGGAGCAGTCTGTATATTACATATTAGATTGTAAACTCCTAGGACAGGGTGTACATTATTCTGCATGCCCTCAGGAGCAGCCTGTATATTATATATTAGATTGTAAGCTCCTAGGACAGGGTGTAGATTACTCTGCATGCCCTCAGGAGCAGCCTGTATATTATATATTAGATTGTAAGCTCCTAGGACAGGGTGTACATTATTCTGTATGCCCTCAGGAGCAGCATGTATATTGTATATTAGATTGTAAGCTCCTAGGACAGGGTGTACATTATTCTGTATGCCCTCAGGAGCAGCCTGTATATTGTATATTAGATTGTAAGCTCATAGGAAAGGGTGTACATTATTCTGCATGCCCTCAGGAACAGTCTGTATATTGTATATTAGATTGTAAGCTCCTATGACAGGGCGTAGATTATTCTTTATTCCCTGAGGAGCAGCCTGTATATTATATATTAGATTGTATGCTCCTAGGACAGGGTGTACATTATTCTGTATGCTCTCAGGAGCAGCCTGTATATAGTATATTAGATTGTAAGCTCCTAGGACAGGGTTTACATTATTCTGTATGCTCTCAGGAGCAGCCTGTATATTGTATATTAGATTGCAAGCTTCTAGGACAGGGTGTGCATAATTCTGCATGCCCTTAGGAGCAGCCTGTATATTGTATAATAGATTTTAAGCTCCTAGGACAGGACATAGATTATTCTGTATGCTCTCAGGAGTAGTCTGTATATTATATATTAGATTGTAAGCTCCTAAGACAAGATGTTCATTATTCTGTATGATCTCTGGAGCAGCCTGTATATTGTATATTAGATTGTAAGCTCCTAGGACAGGGTGTACATTATTCTGTATGCCCTCAGGAGCAGTTTGTATATTGTATATTAGATTGTAAGCTCCTAGGACAGGGTGTACATTATTCGGTATGCTCTCAGGAGCAGCATGTATATTGTATATTAGATTGTAAGCTCCTAGGACAGGGTGTACATTATTCTGTATGCCCTCAGGAGCAGTTTGTATATTGTATATTAGATTGTAAGCTCCTAGGACAGGGTGTACATTATTCTGTATGCTCTCAGGAGCAGCATGTATGTTGTATGTTAGATTGTAAGCTCCTAGGACAGGGTGTACATTATTCTGTATGCCCTCAGGAGCAGCCTGTATACTGTATATTAGATTGTAAACTCCTAGGACAGGGTGTACAATATTCTGTATGCTCTCAGGAGCAGCATGTATATTGTATATTAGATTGTAAGCTCCTAGGACAGGGTGTACATTATTCTGTATGCCCTCAGGAGCAGCCTGTATATTGTATATTAGATTGTAAGCTCATAGGAAAGGGTGTACATTATTCTGCATGCCCTCAGGAGCAGTCTGTATATTGTATATTAGATTGTAAGCTCCTATGACAGGGCGTAGATTATTCTTTATTCCCTGAGGAGCAGCCTGTATATTATATATTAGATTGTATGCTCCTAGGACAGGGTGTACATTATTCTGTATGCTCTCAGGAGCAGCCTGTATATTGTATATTAGATTGCAAGCTCCTAGGACAGGGTTTACATTATTCTGTATGCTCTCAGGAGCAGCCTGTATATTGTATATTAGATTGTAAGCTTCTAGGACAGGGTGTGCATAATTCTGCATGCCCTCAGGAGCAGCCTGTATATTGTATAATAGATTTTAAGCTCCTAGGACAGGACATAGATTATTCTGTATGCTCTCAGGAGTAGTCTGTATATTATATATTAGATTGTAAGCTCCTAAGACAAGATGTTCATTATTCTGTATGATCTCTGGAGCAGCCTGTATATTGTATATTAGATTGTAAGCTCCTAGGACAGGGTGTACATTATTCTGTATGCTCTCAGGAGCAGCATGTATATTGTATATTAGATTGTAAGCTCCTAGGACAGGGTGTACATTATTCTGTATGCCCTCAGGAGCAGTTTGTATATTGTATATTAGATTGTAAGCTCCTAGGACAGGGTGTACATTATTCTGTATGCTCTCAGGAGCAGCATGTATATTGTATATTAGATTGTATTCTCCTAGGACAGGGTGTACATTATTCTGTATGCCCTCAGGAGCAGCCTGTATACTGTATATTAGATTGTAAACTCCTAGGACAGGGTGTGCATTATTCTGTATGCTCTCAGGAGCAGTTTGTATATTATATTGTAGATTGTAAGCTCCTAGGACAGGGCATAGATTATTCTGTATGCTCTCAGGAGCAGCATGTATATTGTATATTAGATTGTAAGCTCCTAGGACAGGGTGTACATTATTCTGTATGCTCTCAGGAGCAGTCCGTATATTGTATATTAGACTGTAAGCTCCTAGGACAGGGTGTGCATTATTTTGTATGCCCTCAGGAGCAGCCCGTTTATTGTATATTAGATTGTAAGCTCCTAGGACAGGGTGCACATTATTCTGTATGCCCTCAGGAGCAGCCTGTATATTGTATATTAGATTGTAAGCTCCTAGGACAGGGTGTACATTATTCTGCATGCCCTCAGGAGCAGCCTGTATATTGTATACTAGATTGTAAGCTTCTAGGACAGGGTGTGCATAATTCTGTATGCCCTCAGGAGCAGTCTGTATATTGTATATTAGATTCTAAGCTTCTAGGACAGGGTGTGCATAATTCTGCATTCCCTCAGGAGCAGTCTGTATATTGTATATTAGATTCTAAGCTCCTAGGACAGGGTGTGCATAATTCTGCATGCCATCAGGAGCAGTCTGTATATTGTATATTAGATTCTAAGCTCCTAGGACAGGGTGTGCATAATTCTGCATGCCATCAGGAGCAGTCTGTATATTGTATATTAGATTGCAAGCTCCTAGGACAGGGTGTACATTATTCTGCATGCCCTCAGGAGCAGCCTGTATATTGTATATTAGATTGTAAGCTCCTAGGACAGGGTGTACATTATTCTGCATGCCCTCAGGAGCAGTCTGTATATTGTATATTAGATTGTAAGCTCCTATGACAGGGTGTACATTATTCTGTATGCTCTCAGGAGCGGTCTGTATATTGTATATTAGATTCTAAGCTCCTAGGACAGGGTGTGCATAATTCTGCATGCCATCAGGAGCAGTCTGTATATGGTATATTAGATTGCAAGCTCCTAGGACAGGGTGTACATTATTCTGCATGCCCTCAGGAGCAGCCTGTATATTGTATATTAGATTGTAAGCTCCTAGGACAGGGTGTATATTATTCTGCATGCCCTCAGGAGCAGTCTGTATATTGTAGATTAGATTGTAAGCTCCTATGACAGGGTGTACATTATTCTACATGCCCTCAGGAGCAGTCTGTATATTGTATATTAGATTCTAAGCTCCTAGGACAGGGTGTGCATAATTCTGCGTGCCATCAGGAGCAGTCTGTATATTGTATATTAGATTGCAAGCTCCTAGGACAGGGTGTGCATTATTCTGCATGCCCTCAGGAGCAGCCTGCATATTGTATATTAGATTGTAAGCTGCTAGGACAGGGTGTACATTATTCTATATGAACTCATGAGCAGCCTGTATATTATATATTAGATTGCAAGCTCCTAGGACAGGGTGTACATTATTCTGCATGCCCTCAGGAGCAGTCTGTATATTGTATATTAGATTCTAAGCTCCTAGGACAGGGTGTGCATAATTCTGCGTGCCATCAGGAGCAGTCTGTATATTGTATATTAGATTGCAAGCTCCTAGGACAGGGTGTACATTATTCTGCATGCCCTCAGGAGCAGCCTGTATATTGTATATTAGATTGTAAGCTCCTAGGACAGGGTGTACATTATTCTGCATGCCCTCAGGAGCAGCCTGTATATTAGATTGTAATCTCCTCTTGAGCATGGTGTATTTATCTTTTCCTTTCCAAGTCGGCTCTCCTGAGTTTATAATTAAATGAATATATACAGCAATATGCAGCAGGACAGATGTGATCCAGGGAAATATCCGATCGTCATAACTGGGGTCAGGAAGGAATTTTTCCCCCCCTGAGGCAGAACTCTCCGGGGGGTTTCTTCGCCTTCCTCTCGATCTTTCGGTCCAGTGGCTCTCAGTGGGTCCTCAATGACCACAGCCAGTTCTGTGGTCTCTCTGGGGCCTGACCTGAGAGTCATTGCGATCATAGTTTAATTTCTTAAAGGGCCAGTAATATTTTTATTACATTGTTGCGTATTGCTATTCCAATAAAAAAAATAAAAAGAAAGAAAATAAAAGTGTCATGTGAGGTTTTTTGTCTTGACTTTTTTATCTTTACTGTCCTCAATATTCCACAAGTAGAACCAGGAATTATGGAGGGCGCCATTTACAGACGGCAGACCACATATATCTCCACACATTGTGGTATCATAATGTCAGCTCCTGTCCCAAGTTATATTACAAGGGTTATGGGGGCCAATCTCGGTGATGGTGGCACACCACTAAATACCTGATAGAAGACTGAAGACCGGAATACAGAGCCGCCAAATACAAGAGACACAAGCAGTGTCGGTCTAGGGTGCCAAGGGCCCACCAGTAACAAACTCCATGGCCCCACTTTTTAGCTTCATGCAAATGTGACATTATCCTCAATCAAAAATTTATATAACAATGAACTAGGCAGATTGTGAAATGATTAAGATGCTGCCTTTGTCTGTACATAGTAATTCAAGTGTATTGTGCCAAGTTCTGCTCATATAAGAGGTTGGTGGCCCACTCTTGCACAGGGGCCCACCGGAGGATTCTCCTCTTCTCCTGTGGACCAGTCCAAGCCTGCCTACAGTCAAACATGGTGGAGGTTCAAAGATGTTTTGAGGTTGTTTTTGCTGCCTCTGGCACTAGGTGCCTTGACTGTGTTCAAGGCATCATGAAATCTGAATTTTACCAAATGATTTGGGGTTGCAATGTAGTGCCCTGTGTCAGAAGGCTGGGTTTGCATCCTAGGTCATGGGTCTTCCAGTAGGATAATGACCCCAAGAATACTTCAGGAAGCACCCAGAAATTGATGAAAACAAAGTGCTGGAGAGTTCTGAAGTGGCCAGCTATGAGTCCGGATCGAAATCCCATTGGACACCTGTGGAGAGATCTTAAAATTGCTGTTGGGAGTAGGCACCCTTCAAATATGAGAGACCTGAAGCAGTTTACAAAAGAAGAGTGGTCAAAAATGCCAGATGAGAGGTGTAAGAAGCTTGTTGATGGTTATAGGAAGCGATTTATTGCAGTTATTTATTCCAAAGGGTGTGCAACTAAATATTAAATTGAGGGTGCCAACATTTTTGTCCGGCCCATTTTTGGGGTTTTGTGTGAATTTATGTCCAATTTGCCTTTTTTTCGCTGTTTTTGTGTTGTTCCAATACACACCAATGAAATAAACATGTGTATAGCAAAACATGTGTAATTGCAATAATTTTCTGGGAGAAATACTTCATTTTCTGGAACAATTTCAAGGGTACCAACACTTTCGGGCATGACTATATATAAAGAATGGTTGACTGTTCATCCTATGCTGCTGGAGAAAAGACAGGTCACGATGGAATATGGAACGTTGGTTTGTTGTCAACGTGTTTCAGAGTCACTCCATCTCCTTCTTTAGGACAACTACAAATTAAGACAGTGAATAACATCCATACGATTAAATCCATGAAAAAGTGAAATCAAAAGGCGCCAAGAAAAGAGGGGATGGGTATTCAGACATATATAAATATAAAGTTATAAGAAGAAAATATGTGTCCATGTGAGTTTATTTAAAATGTCTCTTGTTGGGATCGGGATCAGCAAAATACGAGGTTCAATCCCGACAAGAGACATTTTATATAAACTCACAAGACACATTTTTTATTTTTTCTTCTTATAACTTAATATAATTAAGTTTATTGTTGTATCCACTTTATTTACTTATGTGTTCCATTTGAAATATCTCCTTCTGATGTATAAGCTTTGTTCCTGATCATGTATTTAGCTGCATGGATGTTATTCACTGCCTTCATTTGAGGATTGTCCTGAAGAAGGAGTCAGAGTGACTCTGAAACGTGTTGCCAATAGGGATAAGCAAACATGCTTGATGATACTTGGATATCACTCAAGTATCTGGGTGCTCAGATATGCTTGTTACTCGGTGAGCATTGGGCGGGGCTTGAATTCAAACTCGAATCCCCGCCCCGCATGTTTGGTGACTGTTACACAGCCAATAAGCATGTGGGGATTGCCTGTGAGTCACTATAATGTCGTAGCCATCTTGGTAGTGGCATTACTGTGATTCATTGATCCAAAATGTATCTGTATTATATTGCTCCCCCATAGAGTTTTACGTATTCTTGAATACATTTCTGTGGTATATAACCCTCAAAAAAACTGTTCAAAAATTTATAGGTATTATATTGCTCATCCATACAGTATAACGTGTTGTTGGGTACATTCATTGATATATAACCCTTCAACCCTCTTGTTTTTAATGGTTCCTAAATAAATTTTGATTTCATTTTTGGACGGTTGTGCTGGATCTCCTCCTTGCTTTCCTCATCCTATGTCTTAACTATATAGTAGACCAGGTGTGGGCAATTCATTTTCCCAAGTTGCCACATGAAAGACCATGACTGTTATGGAGGGCCAAACCAACAGTTCGAGCATAATTCTACTGTTTCTTATTATTTTTTTCTAATTATTAATTTTTATTGCAGAACTAAGTATATTGAGCAGCAGCTACTGCTATTATATGGTACGATAGGGCTCATTGTAATATGTATTGTTACATGTAGTACCTAATCAACACCATATAATTTACTGCTTTTTATAAAGCTTATAAAGATGAGTAAATCATATTGCTCCTAGTGTACTGCCTTAAGTATACATCATAAGTTTAAATATACCCCACAGAATATGATACTCCCACAGCAACTCACACAGTATGATGCCCCAGTCACTTCTACACTGCATGATGACCTCAACAGTTCCCCAGACAGTATGATATCTTCACTGCCCCTACACACAGTATGATGGCCTTCACAGCCACCCACAGTATGATGGACACGACACATAGTCTGATGGACCCCATAGCCCCCACATACATTATAATGGATCCCACAGTTCCCCACACAGTATGATGTGATGGCACCTACAGCTACCCAAAAAGTATGATTCTTCACAGTCCTTACACACAGTATGATGGACTCACTCCACAGCATCCAAACACAGTATGATGGACACCCCCACCCTGACACACACACAGATTGAATGCCCAAAGCTCCCAACACAGTATTTTGGCCTCCCCACAGTTTGATACCCCCATAATCACCCACACACAATATGATAGCCCTCAGAGCCTCCGACACACAGTATGGTGACCTCACAGCAGCCCTCACAGTAGCCCTCACAGTAAGATAGCCCCCTCAGTTCCCCTACATACTATGATAATCTCCTCAGCTCCCCACACAAGTATGATGTCATCAAAACACCCACACATGCACAATATGATGGCCCCACATTTTCCCCCAAATGCTGGCTGACAAATAAAATAGAAAGAAAATAAAACCTTTCACCTAACTCCATTCCCTCTGATGCATTGCTCTGTTCTGTGCAGTGTGTTTACTGAGGCTCCGCACAGCAGGCGCGATCTAGTAACGTCATTACGGACACAGATACACAGGCTGAATTGTAGAGCAGGCAGCCAACAGTGCTAGCCAGGGACAGTCACGTGGTATGGTACCCACTGAAATCCAGCCCTTTGGCTATGCTTTTACGCAGGCCGGACAGGAGCAACCAAAGGGCCGGATGTGGCCAGGTCTGAAATAGACCATTAATGACTTTGTGGAGAGATTTCCAGTGTTTAATAGGCATAAATAGTAGGAGGACAAAGGTAATTTATTTTATAATAATTTATGTGATATTATTGGTTCATTAGAGGTGCATCTTAACCCCTTACATAGGATTTCTTCTTCATTTTTCATGCAGAGACTACACATAACTTGAATGTATTCCAAATATCTAGAGGAAAATGTAGGGTTGATACACATGCTAAGAGGTTCCATACATAGTAGATATTAGATCACTTTTTTGACAATCTACATTTATGAAACAAAGTTCATATAATGGACATGGACATGTAATTAGATCCAAATATGTGTATTGAGTGCTATATAATGTAAAGATTACTATTTTAGTATCCTCTATATTTGCTAAGAAATTCCAGATTCTTGAATGAATTGGTATTTTTTTTCGTTCTCTCTGCTTATTGACAAAAAATTGGAGTGTAGGGTACAATCTTTCGCTAGTTTTGGAAATTATGGGGCCGATTCATCAAAACTTTTACACCACAAAAATGGCATAAAAGCTTTGAGAAGTCACAATTGCTACTGAAGTAGCATCTCTGGCGTGGTGCGAGGAGGAACAGGCCACTGAGAATAGGCCCCAAATTCTTTAAGTGACATGCACCTCTTAATGATTTTGGCATCTTTTCTACTCTTTTATGACTGGAATAGCTCGAGCATGTGCTACGATAATCTTGATGAATTGCCCCCTATATGTTTTATTTTTATAGTACGCTATTACTGAATCCTAGCCCTGACCTTGACGTTGTTCCTGTATTATGTTTCTGCCTTACTCTTTACCATTTGGTTTCTGTGATTTTACTCCTTGTATCGCCTCCTATTCTAACTCCTGACAATTGTTCTGTCGCACCTTGCAGGTTGCTGACCCGTGGCTATGTTCCTGACTTCGCTTCAACTTCTTTGCTGCAGTACATCAGCAGCTAATTGGTGATAAATGATAACTATTCTGTAAACCATAACCTTGGAATCTGGGTGGGAATAATCTCTCCTCTTAGTGGTTAAGAATGAAGAGATGTGGAGATTCCATAGTTTGGCAACTGTGAGGATCCTCTTCTCCAAAGAGAGGCGTAACACCTACAGTCGTGGCAAAAGTGTTGAAATTGTTCCATAAAATGAAGTATTTATTCCAAAAAATTATTGCATTTGCACGTTTTGTTATACACATGTTTATTACCTTTACCTTACAACACAAAAAAGCAGAGAAAAAAGGCAAATTAGACATCATTTCAAAATGGGCTGGAAAAAAATTGTTGATACCCACAACTTAATATTTGGTTTCACACCCTTTGGAATAAATAATTGCAATCAATCACTTCCTATAACCATCAACAAGCTTCTTACAACTCTCAACTGGAATTTTGGACCACTCTTCTTTTGCAAATTGCTCCAGGTCTCTCATATTTGAAGGGTGCCTTCTCCCAACAGCAATTTTAAAATCTCTCCACAGGTGTTCAATGGGATTTAGATCCGGACTCATTACTGGCCATTTCAGAACTCTCCAGCACTCTGTTTCCATCCATTTCTTCTGGGTGCTTCTTTAAATATGTTTAGGCTCATTATCCTGCCGCAAGACCCACGATCTAGGACGCAAACCTAGCATTCAGACACTGGGAACTATATTGCGACCCAAAATCCATTGGTAATATTCAAATTTCATGATTCTTTGAACAGATTCAAGGCACCCAGTGCCAGAGGCAGCAAAATAACCCCAAAACATCTTTGAACCTCCACCATATTTGACTGTAGGTACTGTGTTTTTTTCTTTGTAGGCCTCATTCCGTTTTCGTTAAACAGAAGATTGATGTGCTTTACGTGCTTTACCAAAAAGATCTATCTTGGTCTCATCGGTACACAAGACGCTTTCCCAGAAGGATTTTGGCTTACTCACGTACATTTTGGCAAACTGCAGCTTTTTTATGTCTCTCTGTCAGCAGTGGAGTCCTCCTGGGTCTCCTGCCATAACGTTTCATTTCATTCAAATGTCAACAGATAGTTCGCTCTGACACTGATGCACCCTGAGCCTGCAGGACAGCTTGAATTTCTTTGGAACTTGATTGGTGCTGCTTATCCATCATCCTGACTATTCTGTGTTGCAAACTTTCATCAATTTTTCTCTGCCATCCACGTCCAGAGAAATTAGCTACAGTACCATGGGTTGTAAACTTCTTGATTCTTGATTATGTTGCGCACCGTGGACAAAGGAACATCAAGATCTCTGGAGATGGACTTGTAACCTTGATCTTGTTGGTATTTTTCAACAATTTTGGTTCTCAAGTCCAAGTCCTCAGACAATTCTCTTCCTATTTCTGTACTCCATGCTTAGTGTGGCACATAAACCAGCAAATAAAAGATTGAGTCAATTTCTCCCCTTTTTATCTGGTTTCAGGTGATATTTTCATATTTTTATATTTTCAGCCCACACTTGTTACTTGCCACAGGTGAGTTTAAACAAGCATCACGAAGTTGTTTACCCACAATTTTGGAAAGGTGCCAACAATTTTGTCTCACCGATTTTTGGGGTTTTGTATGAAATTATGTCCAGAGTTTGCATTTTTTTCTTTGTCTTTTTTGTGTTGTTCCAATACACACAAAGGAAATAAACATGTGTATAACAAAACATGTATAATTGCAATAGTTTTCTTCGTTAAATACTTAATTTTCTGGAACAATTTCAAGGGTGCTAACATTTTTGGCCATGACTGTAGATGTATAACCATCATATTATTCAATTATTAGTTCATAACATATCCTTTTTCTTTGTACTTAACATAACAGTAAGTTATAGATAATCGTTACTTGTCCCATTCTGTCATGCAACATAACCTTTGGATTTATATATAATGTATCACACCAATGGGCATGAATATTTCAGCCACCCCAATTGCTGCCATTCCCAAAACATGATGGCAATGTCACAATATGGGCAGCTGTTTCTTGTACTGTGAGGACAGGTATCTGTACCTGTGTAAACAATGAAGCGGCTTCATTCTGATGATTCCCAGGGCCATGTTAGTTTAACCCCTAATAATCAAACAGTTATCGCCGATCCTAAGAATAAAGGAGTATGGGTAAACTTTATACTATATTGTAAAGGTAATCTATAATTTTCCAAAAGCATAATGTTTAGGCTTTTCTTACCTTTTTATATGTACAGCATATTTAAAGTCTAGCCCTTGCACACTTTCAATTAAACCCCATTTACTGTTTAATTGACACGTTAATCTAGTCTCATCAAAATCTAGGTAAACATATTAGGACTAAATAATTTGAATGAATACATTTGGCTTAGATAAAATAAAGAGAATGATATCTGATCACTTTCTTTATAAAAGTTGAATTATTCACCATATATACAGTGCCTTGAAAAAGTATCATAGCCTCTTGAATATTTCCACATTTTTCCCATTACAACCACAAACTTAAATATATTTTTTATGGATTTTATGTGATATATCAACACAAAGTATCAGATCAAATATTTGGAAATAATGAGCCCAAATTCTAGTGTAAAAGTTTGAAAAGTTGCAAAATTTAGATGCAACTCGGAGTTGCGTCTACATTTTGTTACTTTTGGCATTTTCTTGGCAGTTTCTCTCAGTTTCTCCAAAATGCAAACAGCAGGGGTGGGACAGGGGGCGTGACACCACAACTCATCTAATTCATGATGAACGGTGGTGTTCCTTACGCCAGAAATCTCACTTCAGTATCTGACTGAAGTGATATTTCTGGCATAGTGCAAGGAGGTGCACATCACCCATCAGACGCTACAAATTCACCTCTTCATGAATCAGGAGCATTTGACTCCAGCACACCAATCTTGATGAATTGGGTCCTATGACTTCTGCAGTAAATCCAGTGCAACCTCTCCAAAAAAACACCTCTTTTAGAAGAACATCTCTACATCAAGATAAGATTTCCTGCAACAGAGTTTCAGTACCATCATGTACTATGCACATTGTCCATCTTCTTTAAGAGGGCTGACTTTGAACATTTTCAAAGCATATTGAGTGGTTGTCTGAAAGAGGTATAAATGGATATAAGGTTTTCTGACATAAATCTAAAACCAAGAGTACAGAATCAGTCAGGAACAGGTACAGTAATAGCAAAATGTAACTGCTTTCCAACACATGACATACAGTATATGTGCATCACATTTTGAGTGTGGATATATCGAGAGGGCTCAAGAATAAAGCAAAATCCACATAGTGGGTACCTGGCTTCTGCCATCTAACAGCTAGGATTTAAGCACTTTAAACATCCATTTAACAACTTAGATACCACTATCAGTCTCTAGAGGCATCCAAGTGGATAGACCTGTTGAGTTACCCATCACCCACCCACTGTGATGTAATTGCTGGATGTTATGTTCTGCTACCAGAGCTAAGGAAAGAGAGGAGATCTGTCCCTACGATAGAACTCAGCTTTATCCCTACGATGTAACAGGGGACCTGATCCTGCGATCAGACCTGCTAAAGTCCTAAGCTAGTCTGTACGGAGACCTATAGATGTGGGGAAGGAATCCCTACATGTACTAAGGACTGGGAGGAAAATGGGACACCTCCTAACAGAAATAGTAGCAGACAGACAAACAAACAAAATATATAGAACACTGAGGTCCGTAGACCAAGCAAACTAACAGAGTTAGATACAGAGCACAGGCTAGCTAGAAAGTAGTTATACAATGAAGTCCAGCAAAGCCAGAAGGGCGGAGCAGGATTAAATAGGCCAACAAGGTCATGTGACCAGCAAAGGAAAAAACCTAAGAGCAAGGTTCTAACAGTACCCCCCCTTCTAAGAGGATCCTCCGGATCCCCTAGGACCAGGCTTATCAGGAAATCTCCTGTGAAACGCTCTGATAAGTCTGGACGCGGAAACATCATCTGACCTCACCCAAGAGTTATCCTCGGGTCCGAAACCTTTCCAGGCCACAAGATACTGCAAACTACCTCTATACCGTCTAGAGTTAAGGATGCGAGAAATTTCATATTCCCCGTCCTCCACCACCGGAGGAACAGAGGCAGAGGCGTCACCATCCGACACAACAGCTTTTTTTAACAGAGAGACATGAAATACCGGATTAATTCTCCAGGAGGTAGGAACCTCCAACCTAACAGCAGATTGGTTGATAACCTGAAGCACCTTAAAGGGCCCTACAAACTTGGGACCCAATTTCTTAGAAGGAATCCTCAACCGCAGATTCCTAGAGGACAACCAAACCATGTCACCAACAGCGAACAAAACCTCCTGTCGTTTCCTATCAAAGTAGTCTTTAGATTTTCTGTTGGCCTCCTGAAGATTACCACGCACATCCGTCCAAACTCTCTCCAAATCACCGGAAAAATTCTCCTCCTCAGGCACGGCAGATCCCAACTTGGAGAACGACCCAAACGACGGATGTCTCCCAGAACAACAAAAAAAAGGCGAACAACCAGCAGAAGAAGATGTATGATTGTTCAGAGCAAATTCAGCAAGTGGCAGAAACTCAGACCACCCCTCTTGATTGTCTGCCACAAAACAACGCAAGAACTGCTCAACATCCTGGTTTTTCCTCTCTGTCTGGCCATTAGATTCAGGATGATATCCGGACGAGAACGACAAATGAACTCCCAACCTGTCACAAAAGGCACGCCAAAAACGAGCCACGAACTGAGGACCCCTATCAGAAACAATGTCAGTAGGAACGCCATGAAGTCTGACAATTTCCTTGACAAAGGCCTTAGCGAGAGTTTTAGCGCAGGGCAGTTTGACGAAGGGAACCAAGTGACACATCTTGCTAAAACGGTCCACGACCACCCAGATGACAGTAAAACCCTCAGAGGGGGGAAGGTCAGTTATAAAGTCCATAGCCAAATGTGTCCAAGGAGCACTGGGAACCTCCAAAGGACAAAGCAACCCCGCAGCAGGAGTATGTGAGGACTTAGATCTAGCACATATAGTACATTGACGCACCCACTTAATGACTTCCTTCTGCCATCCAGGCCACCAACAACTGCGACCCACCAGTCTCTTGGTCTCAGAGATTCCGGGATGACCTGCCAACCGAGATTCGTGACACTCAACAAACAAATCTCTCCTAAAGGTCCCAGGCACAAACAACCTCCCATGAGGAGTGTTAGATGGGGCATTCTCCTGTGCTGTAAGAATCTCATCTTCCAAAATGGAGTCCAAAGCAGCTATCACAACACCTTCTTGTAAAATGTTCTCCTCTTTCTCAGCACCGACTATGGGAGAAAAACTGCGAGACAAGGCATCCGCCTTAACATTCTTAGTACCAGGGATGTAAGTAACGGAGAAATTAAACCGCGAGAAAAACAGTGCCCACCTAGCCTGACGGGCATTCAGGCGCTTGGCAGCATCAAGATATATCAGATTTTTATGATCCGTAAGAACCTGAACGGGAAATTCCGCACCTTCCAAGAAGTGGCGCCAGTGTTCAAATGCGAGTTTAATAGCCAATAATTCCCGATTACCAATATCGTAATTCAGTTCAGTCTCCGAAAATTTTTTTGAAAAAAAGGCACAGGGATGTAATCCATCCCCGTTATCCTGAGACAATACTGCGCCAACCCCCACAGAGGAAGCATCAACCTCAACCAAAAACGGCTTAGTCACATCAGGCTGCATAAGGATGGGAGCAGAGGTGAACCTCTCCTTGAGATACACAAAAGCTTCAATAGCCTCAGAAGACCACTGAAGCGCATCAGCACCTTTCCTGGTGAGATCGGTCAGAGGTTTGACAATACTAGAAAAATTTTTTATGAATTTTCTGTAATAATTGGCGAAACCTAAAAACCTCTGTATCGATTTCAAACCAATAGGCCTAGGCCATTCCTGTACAGCTTGAACTTTAACCGGGTCCATCTCAAAACCTTCGCTGGAGATAATGTAACCCAAAAAACTAATTCTCTGTACAGCGAACTCACATTTCTCCAGCTTAGCAAAAAGCGAATAGTCCATTAACAACTGTAATACCTCACGTACGCTCCGCCAATGAGACTCCAGATCCGGCGAATAAATCAAAATGTCATCCAAATACACAACCACATTTTTGCCGATCAAAGGTCTAAGGATGTCATTAATAAGATTCTGAAAAAATGCAGGAGCATTAGTAAGACCAAAAGGCATAACCAGATTCTCAAAATGACCCACAGGAGTGTTAAAAGCAGTCTTCCATTCGTCACCCTCCTTCATGCGCAACAGATTGTATGCCCCCTTAAGGTCAATTTTAGAGAACCACTTGGCCCCCATTAACTGGTTAAACAGATCAGGAATCAATGGCAGTGGGTAAGGATTGCGTACAGTAATTTTGTTAATCTCACGAAAATCCAGACAAGGACGTAAACCGCCGTCCTTTTTTTTTACAAAAAAAAATCCAACCGCCACAGGAGACTTAGAGGGCCTAATGTGACCGGCGGCCAAACTTGTCTGTATGTATTCCTCCAAAGCCTTCCTCTCAGGAATAGTAAGGTTAAATAAACGACTTTTAGGAAGAGTCGCTCCAGGGACAAATTCAATAGAACAATCATAGTCTCTATGGGGAGGCAAAACCTGCGATTCCTTCACAGAAAAAACTCTCCAAAAATCCTGAATAGGAACAGGCAATTCTCCCCTATCCAAAGCTGCAATACGCCCGTTACAACACTTGTCATAACATTTATGGCTCCAGGATTTCATTTCACTGGTAGACCAATCCAGTACAGGATTGTGAAATTTTAACCAGGGCAATCCCAATATTACTGGAGAAGGCAAGTTATTCAAAACTACCAAATCCAATTTCTTATGGTGAACACCATTAATAGTGAGAGGAAATTCACAGACCTTGAGAGTAATATTCTTCAAAGGGGAGCCATCCACAGAAACCACAGCAATGGGGGATGATAAAGGTTCGGGTTTTAAATTGAGTCTTTCCAAGAATCCCCCATCAATTACATTCAGACTAGACCCACAATCAACAAACACCCGAAATTCCATTAATTTTTCCTGAGCAATCGTGGAAGCAGCTAAAAATACACCCTTGGAATTTAAACAGGCAATACGGGCATGACTGACCATTTTTTTTTCTTTCTTCATACGAAGCTCACAGCCTTTAATCAAATGACCAGATTTTCCGCAATAAAAACACAAGCCTTCAGAAAATCTACGGTCTTTTTCTTGAGAGCGAGGTGCCACCGATCCAATCTCCATCGGTTCACCACTGTTAGTACACACATTCTCATAACCAGAAACTGACATAGCAGAGGATTTGCTCTCATTAACCCTTGCACGCAGTCTCCTATCCACCCGTATAGCTAATTGCATAGCCTGTTGCAAATCTTCAGGTGTAGGATAAGCAATTAGCAGGTCTTTAACCCTTTCATTGAGCCCAGCAAGAAATAGACTTTTCAGAGCAGAATCGTTCCACCCTGTTTGAGTAGACCAACGACGGAAATGAGTACAATATTTTTCCACATTACCTGATCCCTGTTTCAAACGTCTCAACTCAGTCTCAGCTGATGCGACACGGTCAGGATCATCATATAATAGTCCCAAAGCAGAAAAAAAACTATCCACTGATCTGAAGCATGTATCACTAGGTTGCAAAGAAAAGGCCCACTCCTGAGGCTCTTTGCGCAAAAGTGACATTATGAACCCTATGCACTGGGATTCATCCCCAGAGGACTTGGGTCTCAAACGAAAATACAATAAGCAAGCATTTTTAAATGAAAAAAATTCTCGGTGTTCACCAAAAAATAAATCCGGCAAACATACCTTAGGCTCCAAGAAATGTGCTCCAGGACAGTTACTCACGTGCTGACGGAGCTCGGCCACCTCCAGAGAGAGTCCCTGCAGGTGTTTAGCCAAATCCTGAACCGACACCATGATGGAACAGAAAAATCTTTCCTTAGAGAATTTGCAGGCTGGACTTACTGTTATGTTCTGCTACTAGAGCTAAGGAAAGAGAGGAGATCTGTCCCTACGATAGAACTCAGCTTTATCCCTACGATGTAACAGGGGACCTGATCCTGCGATCAGACCTGCTAAAGTCCTAAGCTAGTCTGTACGGAGACCTATAGATGTGGGGAAGGAATCCCTACAAGTACTAAGGACTGGGAGGAAAATGGGACACCTCCTAACAGAAATAGTAGCAGACAGACAAACAAACAAAATATATAGAACACTGAGGTCCGTAGACCAAGCAAACTAACAGAGTTAGATACAGAGCACAGGCTAGCTAGAAAGTAGTTATACAATGAAGTCCAGCAAAGCCAGAAGGGCGGAGCAGGATTAAATAGGCCAACAAGGTCATGTGACCAGCAAAGGAAAAAACCTAAGAGCAAGGTTCTAACACTGGATACCTGTAGCTGGGATTCCTAAGAGATTGTTAATTTGCCAAAATAAGTTCAAGGCCCCCAAATTGATTAGAAAAATATGCAAAAAATAGTTAGAAAATAAAAATAAGGCTAAAATTAATAAAAAAAATGTTTAAATTACCCACTGTATCATCCATCCCCGCCGAGCAAAAAGCATAGTTACTGAGTCCATAAATGCACAATCTATCAAATATAAAATTATTTAACCTCTATGGTTAATGCTGAAAAGAAAAAGAACTGTCATTTATCATATCACCTCTCCCCCCAAAAAATACAAAGAAAAAAAATCTAAATCATTACAATAAAAACTATTGTTTGCCCCTCAAAAAAAGTATTCACACAGCTCCAAGAATGGAAAATGTAAAAAAGGAATGGGTCTCAGAAAATGGCAACACAAACAAATTTTACCAGGTCATTTTTGCCTCACTCTGAACGCCATATAGACAAAACCCAAAAAAACAATGGTGGAATTGCTATTTTGTCTCCATTTCACCCTACTTAGAATTGTTTTTCTTGCTTTTTAATATATTATATGGTAGTGTGATTGGAATCATTCAAAACTTCTACTCATCCCACAAACAACAAGCTATCATACGGCCGAGATGATGGTTAATTAAAGAAAAGTATTGTTTTCAGAAGAAGGGGAGAAATAAATGACTTTGTTAGGAAGGGATTAAGTGGTGGCTGAAGTTAGGGATTTAACATAACTATTAGTGTTGAGCGAGCACTAAAATGCTCGGGTGCTCGAAGCTCGGGCCGAGCTCGCCGTGATACTCGGGTGCTCGACCTGAGCAACGAGCCAAATGTTAGTCTATGGGAGACTCGAGCATTTTTGCGGTGGCACCCCCGGCAGTCTTTTAAAAGCCTAACAAGTGCCCAAAACGATAATGACAGTTCTCAAATGACATGGGGACAGCATGGGGATCGCCCCAGGAAGCATTTCTGACCCCCAGGTCACTGCTGTCAACAACGTGGTCAGAAGTATTAAGCCACTTTTACAGGCTCACAATAAAACGAAAGTGAAACTTTTTTCCTGTGAAATATGTTAAGGAACATCCTTTCCAGGGAAAAGACGTGTGTATAAGTTAAAATAAATGACCAAAAACAAAAATACTCCTCCACACCTTCGGCTATGTTCACAAGTAGCATTTTTTATGCGTTTTTGCACTTTTGTATTGCTTTCAACTATGACAAATGCATTCACCGGGAAATGTCATTTTAACATTTTACAACCTTATCTGGCCATTTGCTGTGTGACACATGCATAAAGTGCTGAAAAGACATGGGAACAGCATGGGGAAGACCCCTGGAAGCATCTCTGACTCCCAGGTCACTGTCTAAAAGTGTGCCCATCATAAGTGATCCTTGCCGCATCAGAAGATGCAGACTTGCAACTATCCCCATGCAAGTTCTATTCCCAGGGCAGTGTTCAATTGTACCTCCCCCATTCCTTACAATGCAAGCGCAAGTATGCAGCCTGCCACCCACCCACCCCCAGGCTGCAATACCATACTGCTTGCTTGAACTTGAAATTGGGCCTTTTAGGCATGTGGAGGCGGAATCTGGCCACCACGTCATGGCTGTGTTGGCGGCCTGGAATCCATACTCAGTCCCCAGCCGCCCGGCGGCCGGGTGTCCATACTCAGTCCCCAGCCGCCCCGCGGCCGAGTGTCCACACGGTCCCCAGCCGCCTGGGGGCAGTCGGGTGTCCATAAACGGTCCCCAGCCGCCCCCATTTCTCCTTGGAACATCCCCCCACACACTTTTCTTAGCCCGGCCTGCTTTAGGCAGCATTGGACGAGCCCACGAGAGAATCAGACTCCTCCGGTGGGCCCTGACTTCTCCATCGGTGGAGTTGAGAGTGCCAAGGTGAGGAGCATGATGATGATGACAGAAGTTAGCATCTGCTATGTTTTCTTTTAATGCAAGTGTAAGTGTGCAGCCTGCCACCCACCCACCCCCAGACTGCAATTCATACTGCTAGCTTGGACTTGAAATGGGGCCTTTTAGTTTAGAGGAGGCCGAAGCTGGCCACTACCTCATGGCTGCTTCGGCAGCGAGGTATCCATACTCAGTCCCCAGCCGCCCCTATTTGTCCTGGTGTGCCTTATACATAAGATTAAGCGCGTATACCAAAACATTACCTGTGCCCTCCCCAGTGCATTTAGTGGGAAGGAGAGCCTATTCCGCTGTAGTGTGTGCATGCCAAACCCCTGTTCATGGTACATGCGAAGATGCCTCCCACCTTGCACCTGTCGTTGCAGACTTGCAACTATCCCCATTCAAGTCCTTGTCCCAGGGCAGTGTTCAATTGTACCTCTCCCATTCCTTGCAATGCAAGCGCAAGTATGCAGCCTGACACCCACCCACCCCCAGGCTGCAATACCATACTGCTTGCTTGCTTGCACTTTAAATTGGGCCTTTTAGGCATGTCGAGGTGGAATCTGGCCACCACGCCATGGCTGTGTCGGCGGCCTGGTATCCATACTCAGTCCCCAGCCGCCTGGTGGCCGGGTGTCCCCTCTTGCTCCCCAGCCTCCAGGGGGTGGCCGGGTGTCCATACTCGGCCCCCAGCCACCCCTATTTGTACCGGTAACCTTTCCCACACTTTTCTTAGCCTGGCCTGCTTTAGGGCAGCATTGGCCGAGCCCACCGGACTATCAGACTCCTCCAGTGGGCCCTGGCTTCTCCATCAGGGGAGTTGAGAGTGCCAAGGTGAGGAGCATGATGAGGATGATAGAAGTTAGCATCTGCTTTGTTTTGTTGTAATGCAAGCGCATGTATGTAGTAGCGGCTAGGCCTGAGGAGGTCAGCGTTTTGGCGCATATCCTACCTCCTCCGAGGATTGCTGGATGTTTTCCTGCTACTATCCAAGTTCTATGACTCCCGTTAAAACAAAGCTTCAGGTGATAAATGGATGAGGTAGTGGCAAAGGAGAAAGAGCAGGAGGAACAGGGACCATTCACATCAATATCAGGCCAGTCAACCAGGTATGTCTTGTAGGATATGTTTCTGTAACAAAAGGAGCGGTTCGGCTACACAGTTATAGGGCATACAGTGAGTGCAATGCCTACCAAAAATTTCGAGGCACTCCAATGCCCCTTGGAAATGACATGGAGGTCAGAGGGCGTTAACTAAACCTTTTTTCCATTTATAGCAACTTGGTCTCCTGTGCACTGTTGGCCTAAGCAGTGAATGGAATGCTTTCCAAAAATTATGAGGTACTGCAATGCCCCTTACAAGAGCCATGTGTGGCACCCCAGGGGTCTGGTCACCACAGTAATAGAGATTACGTCAGAGAGCAAGTGGGAGGTTTCCTGGTCAGGATCCCTTAAACATGCAACATCCTCCTGCCACAGTCCTGGGAGGGGAGAATTCTGCCCTTATAAACTGGATCTGGGGTGGGGTTGAG
This sequence comes from Phyllobates terribilis, assembly GCF_046119375.1. Lineage (NCBI taxonomy): Eukaryota > Metazoa > Chordata > Amphibia > Anura > Dendrobatidae > Phyllobates > Phyllobates terribilis. Next base: position 570,402,928 of record NW_027362763.1, read on the forward strand.
TGAGTCAGAGAACAGAGAACAGTCAGAGTCAGAGTGAGAGCAAGGGAAAATAACAGCAAGGAGCTCTGTAGGAGCTAGGAGCTAAAGACGAGGGGCTGGAAGGTGAGCAGAGCTCGCCCTGGCAGAAGACAATAGAAACCGGACACAGGAGTCCGAAGCTGTGAGGACTTATATATCCAGCAGCAGAAACCAGCCGGCAGGGGATTTCAGGTCCTCTGGCCATAGAAGCCCGGAGGCTCAGTCACAAGCAAGGGACCAGCACCGCCGTCGTGGAGCGGAGGCTAACAGAAGGCCCCAAGTCACCAGCCATACGGGTGAGCACTACACGGTGCACTCAGGGACGTGGGCTACTTCTACCCGCTTACAGCAAGGTAGCCAGGAAGAGTGCAGACAGACGGGGAGGCCTACAACTCCACCTGGCCAGGGGAACTCCTGCTTGCTCACAGACTGACCAGGCCTCTTATGCTAGCCAGTACTCCTAGGAGAGTCTACCTTATAATCATCAGTAAAGACCCTGAACTGCGCTGCAAAGACTCTGAGTCATTCCTGCTGCGCTCGTGCACCATCACCCCCATCATCCACACTCACTGCCCTGAGGCTATACTCCTCCCGAGGGGAGTTATCCCATTTTATGCTGCGCACACAACACCAGCCTCAGCGGTCTGCCTCGCAGCGGTGGTACTCCCTGACCGCAATCCACGGGTGGCGCAGTTGGACAATTAACCTCAAAACCTAAGAAAGATTGCCACTGGTTTGACCAGCCTGAGCCACTGGACCGGGTCACCGCCACGGAGACTACAGACCCCAGAGACCCGGCACCGGGTATCCCACACACGTGTACACACGGCCCAGGGGGCGTGTCACATGCAGTACAGCATATTACAAACATAAGTCCCATTATTGGGGAGTGGGTCTCCCATAATATTTGCTTATGCTTTCCCAGCAAAAGCTGCCAAAAATTAGGACGGAGCAACTTGCAATGCCCCTTACAAGAGCCATGCAGTACAGCATATTACAAACATAAGTCCCATTATTGGGGAGTGGGTCTCCCATAGTATTTGCTTATGCTTTCCCAGCAAAAGCTGCCAAAAATTAGGACGGAGGAACTTGCAATGCTGGCACCCTGGTGGTATAGTGGTGGTGGAGGCTGAGGATAAGGAGAAGAAGATTAAACAGCCGAAACGAGGAAGCGTATACCCATGTGTGGGTGTGAAGCGGTGCATGTGAATACACCTCCCGAAATAACACAGTGGATTTGACTTTATGTTACTCTGCTGTCATTTGGTGGTGATGAGAAGTCTGGCCCAATCCAGCCCTTGTTCATTTTGATAAGGGTCAGCTTGTCAGCATTGTCAGTTGACAGGCGAGTGCGCTTATCAGTCATAATTCCCCCAGCGGCACTAAAAACACGCTCCGATAACACGCTAGCGGCAGGGCAGGCCAGGACCTCCAAGGCGTACAGAGCGAGTTCATTCCAAGTGTCCAGCTTGGATACCCAATAATTAAAAGGCACAGAGGAATCACGGAGCACGCTGGTACGATCGGCAAGGTACTCCCTCACCATCTTTTGAAACTTTCCACTCCTTGTGAGAGTACCCCACGCCTCAGGGCCTGTAAGCTGGGCGGGTGTCAGAAAACTGTCCCAGAACATTGACAGTGTTCCCCTGCCTCTGCTGGATTGGAGTTGCATCTCTCTCGCCTGTACGCCTTGGTTGGGCAACGAACTGTGACCTCTGCCGCTAGCGTGTTCAGATGGGAATTTTTTTAAGAGTTCTGCAGCAAGGGCCTTCTGGTATTGCCCCATTTTTGTAGACCTCTCCACCTCAGGAATAAGAGAGTGAAAGTTCTCCTTGTAGCGGGGGTCTACAAGTGTCACCAACCAGTAATGACTGTCACCCAACATTTTGACAACGCGAGGGTCACGGTTAAGGCAGCGTAACATAAAGTCAGCCATGCGTGCCAGACTGGTAACGGGCAAGATTTCCGTGTCCTCACCAAGATGACGACTGACCATGCTCTCCTCCTCCTCTTCCTCCTCCCCCCTATCCGCAGGCCACCCACGCTGAACCGACGGTATGACACTTGTACAGGAACTACCGTCTACAACGCATGATAGCAGCTCCTGTTCTTCCTCCTCCTCCTCCTCCTCCTCCTCTCCCTCATTGTCCCCCAATGCACATTGGGATGAGATGAGGCTGGGCTGTGTGTAATCGCCCGCTACGGCTTCTTGATCCATCTCATCATACTGCAATGCCTCCTCTTTAATTCTCTGCAGAGAGCGTTGCAAAAGACAGACAAGTGGGATGCTGACACTAATGATGGCGTCATCGCCACTCACCATCTTGGTGGCCTCCTCAAAGTTTGTCAGGATGGTACATATGTCAGACATCCAGGTCCACTCCTGAGGTCTTATGTGTGGAGTCTGACCTGAATATCGACGGCCTTGTTGCAGCTGGTACTCCACAACTGCTCTCTTCTGCTCACAAATCCTTTGCAACATGTGGAGGGTAGAGTTCCAACGTGTGGGGACATCACACACCAGTCGGTGTGCTGGAAGCTGCAAACGCTGCTGCAACACAGCAAGGGCGGCGGAAGCTGTAGCCGACTTGCGAAAATGAGCTGACAGGCGGCGTACTTTCACGAGCAGATCTGGCAACTCGGGGTACGATTTAAGAAACCGCTGAACCACGAGGTTAAGCACATGAGCCAGGCATGGTACGTGTGTGATCTCACCTCGCCTCAGAGCCGCCACCAGGTTACGGCCATTGTCACACACGACCATGCCGGGATGTAGTTTCAGCGGTCTCAGCCACAGATCTGCCTGCTCTTTCACAGCTGTCCACAACTCACAAGCAGTGTGAGGTTTATCACCTAAGCTTATGAGTTTCAGCACAGCCTGTTGCCGCTTGGCGGAGGCAGTACTGCAATGCTTCCAGCTTGTAACTGATGTGGTGATATCTGAGATGGAGGCTGAACATGAGGAGGAGGAGGAGGATGCGCAGGAGCTGTACACTGTGGGGGCAACTCTGACTGACATAGGGCCCGCGATCCTCGGTGTGTGGAGGATGTGTTCCGTCCCAAGGTCCGACTGGGTCCCGGCTTCCACTATGTTTACTCAGTGTGCCGTCAGAGAGATGTACCGTCCCTGGCCACAAACACTTGTCCACGTGTCCGTTGTCAGGTGGACTCTCCCAGTTACTGCGTTGTTGAGGGCACGGCAGATGCTTTGGGACACGTGCTTGTGTAGTGCGGGGATGGCACACCGGGCAAAATAGTGTCGGCTGGGGACCGAGTACCGAGGGACGGCCACCGCCATAAGATTGCGGAAGGATTCCGTCTCCACCAGCCTAAAAGGCAGCATTTCCAATGCAAGCAGTTGTGAAATGTGCGAATTTAGGATTGTGGCCTGTGGGGCGTTAGCTGGGAATTTCCGCTTTCGTTCAAAGGTCTGGGATATGGACAATTGAACGCTGCGGTGGGACGTGGACGTTGATGCTGTTTCTTGAGAAACTGCCATAACAAGTGAAGACTGAGAGGAGGGGGCATCTTTACATGCAGTATGGACAGGGGATTGCCTTGCACACACAACAGGGGGTTCTATTGCACGCACAACAGTGGAAGAAGCAGTGGTGACACCCGCTGACACTGGTCGTGGACCCTGGGTTTCGCCCCACAAAGTCGGGTGCTTTGCTGCCATGTGCCTGATCATGCTGGTGGTGGTCAGGCTGGTAGTTTTGTCACCCCTGCTGATGCTGGCATGGCAGGTGGAACATATGGCCTTTTTGGGGTTATCACCAGAGTCTTTAAAAAAATTCCAGACTCTGGAAGACCTACCACTTGTACTGACAACGTCCCTCGTGTTGGTGTTACGGGGAACGGTTGCCTGCCTTCTGTCTGCGGCCACCACACTGCTTCTTCCTGCCTGTTGGGGTACTCTACCTCCCTCCCCCTGTGTGCTGCTGGCCTCACTCTGCATGTCCTCCTTCCACGTTGGGTCAGTTACTAGATCATCCACCACCTCCTCCTCTTCCACTTGCGCACCATGATTCTCCTCCTTACTTCCTGGCAATTGTGTCTCGTCATCGTCCACCTCTTGTGACAGATTGCCAACGTCGACTTCCTGTGGCCGTGGCTATTCAAATATTTGGGCATCGCAACATGGGATCTCCTCTTCCACCACTTCAAGCGTCTCAGGTGAGGGGCCCAAATATGGAAATGGACCAGTGAACTGCTCTTCAGAGTGTCCAAGTGTGGGATCACTTGCTGTCTGACGACACTCGGCATGGTGAGAGGAAGAAGCATCAGGGTGAGGAGGAGTATGCGGTCCAGACTCACGGCTACTAAGAGTTGACCGTGTGGAAGACAGACCGGAGGTGGTGGTGCCCAGGTAACTGGAAGTATTGTCTGCTATCCAATTAATAACCTGTTCACACTGAACAGTTCTCAATACTGGTGTTGTTCTGTGCTTCCCTAGTAATTCGGTCAAGAAGTGGGAGCGAGAAGATGTGGCTGTTGGTTGTGGCACATTTTCACCTTGGCCACGGCCCCGTCCTCTGCACGAACCATCACCAGAACGTCCACTTCCACGTCCCTTGCCACGCGCCTTGCCCATTGTAAATGAAGTAAAATAGCTTACACTTGCACTATCAATGGAAAAAGGGTAATAAATAGTAGATTAGAACCGTGGAAGAGGAAAACCACAGTTATTGTTTACTGGGGTATACCACACTTTTTTAAATAGAGATATTTGCGGCTGAACAGTGAGCGACACACTCAAACTGCTTTTTTTTTAGATACCAAAGGCCCAAAACTGGATAGTACAGCAATTTGACCCGTGGAACTGAGAAACCACACTGGGATGTCGGGCCTACACAAGACTATTTTCAACAGATATATTTTTGTGTCACAACAGTCAGGAGACACTACTGTTTTTCTTTACGGAAAAAACAACCAAAACCTGAATAATAGAGATTTTTTACCGTGGAACAGCAAAACCACAGTTATAATTTACTGGTGTATACCAGGCTTTTTAAAATATATATATATTTGCGGCTGAACAGTGAGCGACACACTCAAACTGTTTTTTTTAGATACAAATGGCACAAAAGTGGATAATACAGAGGTTTGTACCGCGGAACTGCAAAACCACACTTGTATTTCTTGGGCCTACACCAGACTATTTTCAACAGATATATTTGTGTCTGAAAAATCAGGGAGACACTATTATTATTTTTATACAGCAAAAAATGCCAAAAACAGGATAATAGAGATGTTTTACCGTGGAACATCAAAACCACAGTAATAATTTACTGGTGTATACCAGGCTTTTTAAAATATATATATATTTGCGGCTGAACAGTGAGCGACACACTCAAACTGTTTTTTTTAGATACAAATGGCCCAAAAGTGGATAATACAGAGGTTTGTACCGTGGAACTGCAAAACCACACTTGTATTTCTTGGGCCTACACCAAACTATTTTCAACAGATATATTTGTGTCTGAAAAATCAGGGAGACACTATTTTTTTTTTTTTTTACAGCAAAAAATGCAAAAAGCAGGATAATAGAGATATTTTACCGTGGAACAGCAAAAGCACACTTCTGTCTCTCTGGCCTACACCAGACTATTTTCAACAGATATATTTGTGTCTGAAAAATCAGGGAGACACTATTATTATTTTTATACAGCAAAAAATGCCAAAAACAGGATAATAGAGATGTTTTACCGTGGAACATCAAAACCACAGTAATAATTTACTGGTGTATACCAGGCTTTTTAAAATATATATATATTTGCGGCTGAACAATGAGCGACACACTCAAACTGTTTTTTTTAGATACAAATGGCCCAAAAGTGGATAATACAGAGGTTTGTATCGAGGAACTGCAAAACCACACTTGCATTTCTTGGGCCTACACCAGACTATTTTCAACAGATATATTTGTGTCTGAAAAATCAGGGAGACACTATTATTATTTTTATACAGCAAAATATGCCAAAAACAGGATAATAGAGATGTTTTACCGTGGAACATCAAAACCACAGTAATAAGTTACTGGTGTATACCAGGCTTTTTAAAATATATATATATTTGCGGCTGAACAGTGAGCGACACACTCAAACTGTTTTTTTTAGATACAAATGGCCCAAAAGTGGATAATACAGAGGTTTGTACCGTGGAACTGCAAAACCACACTTGTATTTCTTGGGCCTACACCAAACTATTTTCAACAGATATATTTGTGTCTGAAAAATCAGGGAGACACTATTTTTTTTTTTTTTACAGCAAAAAATGCAAAAAGCAGGATAATAGAGATATTTTACCGTGGAACAGCAAAAGCACACTTCTGTCTCTCAGGCCTACAACAGACTATTTTCAACAGATATATTTGTGTCTGAAAAATCAGGGAGACACTATTATTATTTTTATACAGCAAAAAATGCCAAAAACAGGATAATAAAGATGTTTTGCCGTGGAACATCAAAACCACAGTAATAATTTACTGGTGTATACCAGGCTTTTTAAAATATATATATATTTGCGGCTGAGCAGTGAGCGACACACTCAAACTGTTTTTTTTAGATACAAATGGCCCAAAAGTGGATAATACAGAGGTTTGCACCGTGGAACTGCAAAACCACACTTGTATTTCTCGGGCCTACACCAGACTATTTTCAACAGACATATTTGTGTATGAAAAATCAGGGAGACACTATTTGTTTTGTTTTTTTACAGCCAAAAATGCAAAAAGCAGGATAATAGAGATTTTTTACCGTGGAACAGCAAAAGCACAATTCTGTCTCTCTGGCCTACAGCAGACTATTTTCAACAGATATATTTGTGTCTGAAAAATCAGGGAGACACTATTATTATTTTTATACAGCAAAAAATGCCAGAAACAGGATAATAGAGATGTTTTACCGTGGAACATCAAAACCACAGTAATAATTTACTGGTGTATACCAGGCTTTTTAAAATATATATATATTTGCGGCTGAACAGTGAGCGACACACTCAAACTGTTTTTTTTAGATACAAATGGCCCAAAAGTGGATAATACAGAGATTTGTATCGAGGAACTGCAAAACCACACTTGTATTTCTCGGGCCTACACCAGACTATTTTCAACAGATATATTTGTGTCTGAAAAATCAGGGAGACACTATTATTATTTTTATACAGCAAAAATGCCAAAAACAGGATAATAGAGATGTTTTACCGTGGAACATCAAAACCACAGTAATAATTTACTGGTGTATACCAGGCTTTTTAAAATATATATATATTTGCGGCTGAACAGTGAGCGACACACTCAAACTGTTTTTTTTAGATACAAATGGCCCAAAAGTGGATAATACAGAGGTTTGTACCGTGGAACTGCAAAACCACACTTGTATTTCTCGGGCCTACACCAGACTATTTTCAACAGATATATTTGTGTCTGAAAAATCAGGGAGACACTATTTTTTTTTTTTACAGCAAAAAATGCAAAAAGCAGGATAATAGAGATTTTTTACCGTGGAACAGCAAAAGCACACTTCTGTCTCTCTGGCCTACACCAGACTATTTTCAACAGATATATTTGTGTCTGAAAAATCAGGGAGACACTATTATTATTTTTATACAGCAAAAAATGCCAAAAACAGGATAATAGAGATGTTTTACCGTGGAACATCAAAACCACAGTAATAATTTACTGGTGTATACCAGGCTTTTTAAAATATATATATATTTGCGGCTGAACAGTGATCGACACACTCAAACTGTTTTTTTTAGATACAAATGGCCCAAAAGTGGATAATACAGAGGTTTGTATCGTGGAACTGCAAAACCACACTTGTATTTCTCGGGCCTACACCAGACTATTTTCAACAGATATATTTGTGTCTGAAAAATCAGGGAGACACTATTATTATTTTTATACAGCAAAAAATGCCAAAAACAGGATAATAGAGATGTTTTACCGTGGAACATCAAAACCACAGTAATAATTTACTGGTGTATACCAGGCTTTTTAAAAGATATATATATTTGCGGCTGAACAGTGAGCGACACACTCAAACTGTTTTTTTTAGATACAAATGGCCCAAAAGTGGATAATACAGAGGTTTGTATCGAGGAACTGCAAAACCACACTTGTATTTCTCGGGCCTACACCAGACTGTTTTCAACAGATATATTTGTGTCTGAAAAATCAGGGAGACACTATTTGTTTGTTTTTTTTACAGCAAAAAATGCAAAAAGCAGGATAATAGAGATTTTTTACCGTGGAACAGCAAAAGCGCAATTCTGTCTCTCTGGCCTACACCAGACTATTTTCAACAGATATATTTGTGTCTGAAAAATCAGGGAGACACTATTATTATTTTTATACAGCAAAAAATGCCAAAAACAGGATAATAGAGATGTTTTACCGTGGAACATCAAAACCACAGTAATAATTTACTGGTGTATACCAGGCTTTTTAAAATATATATATATTTGCGGCTGAACAGTGAGTGACACACTCAAACTGTTTTTTTTAGATACAAATGGCCCAAAAGTGGATAATACAGAGGTTTGTATCGAGGAACTGCAAAACCACACTTGTATTTCTCGGGCCTACACCAGACTATTTTCAACAGATATATTTGTGTCTGAAAAATCAGGGAGACACTATTATTATTTTTATACAGCAAAAATGCCAAAAACAGGATAATAGAGATGTTTTACTGTGGAACATCAAAACCACAGTAATAATTTACTGGTGTATACCAGGCTTTTTAAAATATATATATATTTGCGGCTGAACAGTGAGCGACACACTCAAACTGTTTTTTTTAGATACAAATGGCCCAAAAGTGGATAATACAGAGGTTTGTACCGTGGAACTGCAAAACCACACTTGTATTTCTCGGGCCTACACCAGACTATTTTCAACAGATATATTTGTGTCTGAAAAATCAGGGAGACACTATTTTTTTTTTTTTACAGCAAAAAATGCAAAAAGCAGGATAATAGAGATTTTTTACCGTGGAACAGCAAAAGCACACTTCTGTCTCTCTGGCCTACACCAGACTATTTTCAACAGATATATTTGTGTCTGAAAAATCAGGGAGACACTTATTATTTTTATACAGCAAAAAATGCCAAAAACAGGATAATAGAGATGTTTTACCATGGAACATCAAAACCACAGTAATAATTTACTGGTGTATACCAGGCTTTGTAAAATATATATATATTTGTGGCTGAACAGTGAGCGACACACTCAAACTGTTTTTTTAGATACAAATGGCCCATAGAACTGCAAAACCACACTTCTATTTCTCTGGCCTACACCAGACTATTTTCAACAGATATATTTGTGTCTGAAAAATAAGAGGCACACTTTTTTTTGGGGGGGGGGGGGGTACCAAAAGGTTAATAAGATGGGTATTTGTACATTGTGAGGGAGGGAAAAAAAGAGGATTTAGATAAAAAAAAAGGATTTTTCCTGGCCCCCGGGACCTGGAGTTAAGTCCAGCAATTTCAGCAACCGGAGCAGCACACAGGACTGTAATGCAGCGTTTGCTGGTATAACCACTGCGTCTCCTATACAGCCTGCCTGCCTGATATACCTGGGATGGATATTAGTCCTGAGAAGGACTGTTTGCTTGATCTGGCAGCCTTTACAGACCCTACACTAACTATTTTGCAGGATATAGCTCTCCCTAAATCAGCAGCGCTGTCCCTACACTGTCTGATCCGGAGCGACTGTGTCCAAGATGGCGGCGCCCGGTTTTAAATACTCGAGGTGTCGCTGTGCGGCCAGCCAATCACTGTAATGCCCACAAACAACATGGCTGCGGCATTACAGTGACTAGCTGGCAATCCCTGCATGTTCATTAGCTCTGTAAAGAGCGCCAAACATGCAGGGCGGAGACCCGAGCTCCCGCCCGAGTAACCCGGAAATGCTCGGTGCTCGCCGAACATCCCGAGTAGCGTGATGCTCGGGCGAGTACCGAGCAGTGTCGAGCATGTTCGCTCAACACTAGTGTTGAGCGAGTATGTTCTGTTCCGAGTATGCTCGGACGAGCTCCGAGTATTTACAGCTGCTCGGTGTTATGTTTGAATCGCTCCCGTGTGTATGATTTGCAACTGTTTGACAGCTTTATTACATGTGAGGAATGTTTAAGAAATAGACATTTTTCACATGTATTAAAACTGTCAAACAGTCGCAAATCATGCACATGGGAGTGATTCAAACATATCACCGAGCAGCTGTAAATACTCGGAGCTCGGCGCGAGCATACTCGGCGAAAGGGTTAATAGAACATACTCGCTCAACACTACTCAACACTAATAACTATGACAAATGACATTGCTCTATGGCACGATGACTTTCCTAATGTGGCAGAATTTGTGATTATATTTTTTAAGAAACTAATTTTCAAGCTATAACAATTTACTGGATTAGAAATGACTTTGTGTCTTATATGACTTTTGCGGGAGCAATCAGCCCTAAGGCATACAGGCTTTTAAAGGGAAGACTAATAGATGCTGTGTGTATATTCAAACAGGCAATGCAAACACCGGACATGTGGTCTACAATTCCATAAGTCAGAAGACAAGATAAAAGGCTGACAATGCCTACAAAATGCCTACTCACAGTTTGGTGCCATTCTCTGCAGATTCTGTCCTTTCAAAACGATTAAGTGGAAGTGTACAGGTGAACAAATCCCTCAATTCATGAAGTTCACATTCATTCAGTCTTTGTACCCTGTTACCCCTCAAATTCGAAATATGTGAAACAAATATTTTCTCCAAAAGAAGAATGATGTGGTTCATTCTTTAGAATGTATGGATCTAGATGGTTACATTAACGTTGTAGCTTACATTGCCCCAGGCTTCATACTTAAATACAAATCTTTCATTTCTTTAGTCACTTGCTGCTGTGTATTAATACTGAAGCACTAGGCTAGGAGATGAATAGATGGAAAGGAGTTGTTGGCAGACAACCTAATAAACAATTCCTTGTTCATTTGTAGGTAACATAACACAGATATGAACCTTTAACCCCTTACTGAGGTGGCCATTGAATTTACAATTATACCAAATTTATATAGTTCCTTAAGTTTCACTTTGTTTAAAAATAAAAAAATGTTACAAACAATTCTCAGACCCATAAGTGTTTAATCGTGTGGTCAATGTGGCTCCATGACTGCTTGTTTTTGCAAGGTGAGCTATAGATTTTATTGGTGCCATACAATTTTTTTATTTCTTTTTATTCCATTCTTTGGTGAGGGAAGACTGCACAAAAAAAAAAAAAAAAAAAAAATATATATATATATATATATATATATATATATATATATATATATATATATATATACAGTACAGACCAAAAGTTTGGACACACCTTCACATTTAAAGATTTTTCTGTATTTTCATGACTATGAAATTTGTACATTCACACTGAAGGCATCAAAACTATGAATTAACACATGTGGAATTATATACTTATCAAAAAAGTGTGAAACAACTGAAAATATGTCTTATATTCTAGGTTCTTCAAAGTAGCCACCTTTTGCTTTGATGACTGCTTTGCACACTCAGCATTCTCTTGATGAGTTTCAAGAGGTAGTCACCGGAAATGGTCTTCCAACAATCTTGAAGGAGTTCCCAGAGATGCTTAGCACTTGTTGGCCCTTTTGCCTTCACTCTGCGGTCCAGCTCACCCCAAACCATCTCGATTGGGTTCAGGTCTAGTGACTGTGGAGGCCAGGTCATCTGGCGTAGCACCCCATCACACTCCTTCTTGGTCAAATAGCCCTTACACAGCCTGGAGGTGTGTTTAGGGTCATTGTCCTGTTGAAAAATAAATGATGGTCCAACTAAACGCAAGCCGGATGGAATAGCATGCCGCTGCAAGATGCTGTGGTATCCATGCTGGCTCAGTATGCCTTCAGTTTTGAATAAATCCCCAACAGTGTCACCAGCAAAGCACCCCCACACCATCACACTTCCTCCATGCTTCACGGTGGGAACCAGGCATGTAGAGTCCATCCGTTCACCTTTTCTGCATTGCACAAAGACACGGTGGTTGGAACCAAAGATCTCAAATTTGGACTCATCAGACCAAAGCACAGATTTCCACTGGTCTAATGTCCATTCCTTGTGTTCTTTATGACAAACAAGTCTCTTCTGCTTGTTGCCTGTCCTTAGCAGTGGTTTCCTAGCAGCTATTTTACCATGAAGGTCTGCTGCACAAAGTCTCCTCTTAACAGTTGTTGTAGAGATGTATCTGCTGCTAGAACTCTGTGTGGCATTGACCTGGTCTCTAATCTGAGCTGCTGTTAACCTGCGATTTCTGAGGCTGGTGACTCGGATAAACTTATCCTCAGAAGCATAGGTGACTCTTGGTCTTCCTTTCCTGGGGCAGTCCTCATGTGAGCCAGTTTCTTTGTAGTGCTTGATGGTTTTTGCAACTGCACTTGGGGACACTTTCAAAGTTTGCCCAATTTTTCGGACTGACTGACCTTCATTTCTTAAAGTAATGATGGCCACTCGTTTTTCTTTACTTAGCTGCTTTTTTCTTGCAATAATACAAATTCTAACAGTCTATTCAGTAGGACTATCAGTGTGTATCCACCTGACTTCTGCACAACACAACTGATGGTCCCAATCCCATTTATAAGGCAAGAAATCCCACTTATTAAACCTGACAGGGCACACCTGTGAAGTGAAAACCATTTCTGGTGACTACCTCTTGAAGCTCATCAAGAGAATGCCAAGAGTGTGCAAAGCAGTCACCAAAGCAAAAGGTGGCTACTTTGAAGAACCTAGAATATAAGACATATTTTCAGTTGTTTCACACTTTTTTGTTAAGTATATAATTCCACATGTGGTAATTCATAGTTTTGATGCCTTCAGTGTGAATGTACAATTTTCATAGTCATGAAAATACAGAAAATCTTTAAATGAGAAGGTGTGTCCAAACTTTTGGTCTGTACTATATATATATTTTAAATATTCGCTGCCTTTTTTTTAACACACACCTTAACATTGTAACTGCAACACAAAGAAAGAAAAGTTATGGAATTATGCAAATTAAAAGATCAATATACATGTTACTGATATGCAAATGATGAAAAAATGGAAACTAAATTTAAAAACTTCTTGATTTGTTCAGTATCGAATATGAACGCCACACGCAGAAATTCTTGCACTTACAGGCCTTGGCATGATATCAATTAGTTTGTTAATGGATGTCTCAGGAATGCTCTGCCATGCTTAATGCACTTGGGAGCACAAATCAACAAGATCCACTGCTGGCAACTCGCTTTGTTATTACCAACCAAAGTCATTCCACATGTGATCAATGGAAGTCCAGAGATACTGCATGCCATTGTAGCAGGCCATGGTAGCACATTTAACCCATGCAGGCTACTCACAGTAGTATGAACAACATGTGTGGTCTGCCAATGCTGTGATAAAAAATATCACCAGAGACACTTTCAATTTCCTTGTGAAGACCTCTTTATGGCATTCCCCATGTGGCCTCCAAACCATTCCAGATAGGAATATATAGGATTGACCAATTTTGAAGCCTTCATTGCTGTCTTGCTCTGCATCATTAGAACCTTTAAGAGTGGTGACATTAAGTCAATGGGACACCTCTAGCTGGATGCCATGTTTCTTAGTCCAGTGTTGTGCAAACACCTTGTGTTGTGTAGACACTAGTGATGAGCGAGCATGCTCGTTACTCGAGATTTACGACCATGCTCGGGTGTTTTCCGAGTATCTTCAGCAGGCTCGGGTGTTATGTTTTAGTCACTCCGTGCTCATTATTTGCAAATGTTTGACAGCTTTAATACATGTGAGGAATGCCTGTTTCTTAGGCATTCCTCACATGTATTAAAGCTGTCAATCATTTTTTTCCCCAATGTGGAGCTTGGTGTTTGCCACATGTTTTTTTTTTTGCCTTCCTCTGGATCAACATGTTAGGCTATGGGTTGAACTAGATGGACTTAGTCTTCCTTCAACCTTAAAAACTATCTTACTATGTAACTATGTTGCTATCTCTATCGATCTTGTGATCTTGTAATTTTCATAATGCCATGTCTTTTCCTCAGTGTTGCAATTTCAATATTGAAAAGTATAGTTCAGAATTTTATGGTCGCAGCAATATCAGCTGTTTTTTTTATTTGTTTTTTTACATGCAAATTTCAGCTGCATAATACTGCTGGCACACGCTATATATGGAACAAAATCAGCTTCTTTGTGATTATTACGTTCCCACGATGAGCTTTTATTGCATTTTTGAAGCTGCATTTTTTCCTTGTGTCAAAAACTCTGCTTTACACAACCAGCAAAGTGGATGGAATTTCTAGAAATCTCATGCCCATTGTGCTTCTTATATATGCTGCGTAAACGGACCTGCGGTGCATTTTTCAAATCTGCAGCATGCCGATTCCTCTTGCGGGAATGCTGAGTTTCAAGTGCAGATTTTCCCCATAGACTTACATTAGATGCGGAAAAGCCACAGGTAAAAAACGAGAATATGCTTTTAGTGCGCTTCCATGGCAGAAATGCATCAAAAACGCATGTAATCTGCACCTCGGTATATAAATAAAGTTCAGTGAAATCAAAATACCAGGAAGTTTCAAAGACAAGGCAGCTTTATTTAAAGAATGACACACACCAGACAGACAAGAACCGCAGGGTTAAAAACGCGATAAAAACGCATGTTAAAAAATGCACACAAAAATGTAATGAAACAATGCAAGTAACCTAATTTGGTGCAGAAACTACAGAAATTCTGCAACATCAAGGACTCACCAAAAGCTCATCATGAGAACGTAACCATCAGCGTGTCATTCTATCCATCCATCGGCACTCCTGTCATGTGATGGAAGGGTTGCCATAATGACCAGTGGTCTGCTGAAGACCCTCGTGCCTGTCATGATGATTCTCCTGTGATAGCCAGCCTGTGGCAGGCGTTCATAGGAGATCATGATTTCTACTAAATACAGCAATGCTGTGGTATTGCTGTATATAGCACAAGAGATCAGATGATCGCATGTTCAAGTCCCCAAAAGAGACTAACCAATGCAGTAAAAAGTTAAAAAAAATGTTATAAAAAATGTATACCGTGGCATGTAAAAGTTTGGGCACCCCTGGTCAAAATTACTCTTATTGTGAACAGTTAAGCAAGTTGAAGAAGAAATGGTCTCTTAAAGATGACATATTTCTTTTGTGTTTTAAGCAAAAAAATATGTCTATATAGTCATGTTTTGCATTTTAAAATTTACAAAAAGGAAAATGGGATGATGTAAAAGTTTGTGCACCCTGCATGGACCTAGTAGCACCCCTTTTGACAGTATCATAGCTTGTAAACATTTTTTGTAGTCAGCCAAGAGACTTTCAATTTTTGTTTGAGGGATTTTCTTCCATTCTTCCTTAGAAAATCCTATTCTTCCAGTTATGTGAATTCCTGAGTCGTCTTGCATGCACTGCTATTTTGAGGTCTAGTCACAGATTTTCAATTATGTTCAAATCAGAGGATTATGAGGGGTCATTGTAAAACTTTCAGCTTGCGACTTTTGGGGTAGTCTATTGTGGATATTGACGCGTTGTAGCGTCGGCGTCCCTGCTTCCTGCAGGCAGGGACGCCGTTCCCCTCACCTCTCCGCTCTGTGCCCGGCGGCTTTCTCCCGCTCTGCTGGCAGCGCGCGCTGCTTCCCGGCCTCTGTGCTTAGGGCGCGCGCGCTCCCCCTCTCTTAAAGGGGCCGCGCGCGCCGTCCTAAGGAGTCCCCGGCCAATGGCCGGAGGACCTCACCATATATAAGGCACCTCCTCCAAAATGGAGGTGCCCGAGCAATGTTGTTGCAAAGCCTTTCAACTCTGCTTCAGCCCTCAGGTCCCATTACCAGATACCTGCCTGTTACCTGCCAGATCTCTGCTTGATACCTACCTGATTCCTGTCTATCTGCTTGCATTCCTGCGGTCCGACAGTCTGCCTTCCAACACCTGTCAGACTGTCTATGGATCTGCCTGCCCGCTCACCTGGGAGCGCTCACCTGCTACCTGCCTGCTAGCCTACCTGGAGGCTCTGCCATCACTTGAGGTGACCACCTGCCTGTCCAGAGACTCCTGCCCGCTCAACTGGGAGCGCTCACCTGCTACCTGCCTGGTAGCCTACCTGGAGGCTCTGCCGTCACTTGCCGTGACCACCTGCCTGTCCAGAGACTCCTGCCCGCTCACCTGGGAGCGCTCACCTGCTACCTGCCTGCTAGCCTACCTGGAGGCTCTGCTGTCACTTGCCGTGACCACCTGCCTGTCCAGAGACTCTTGCCCGCTCACCTGGGAGCGCTCACCTGCTACCTGCCTGCTAGCCTATCTGGAGGCTCTGCCGTCACTTGCCGTGACCACCTGCCTGTCCAGAGACTCTTGCCCACTCACCTGGGAGCGCTCACCTGCTACCTGCCTGCTAGCCTATCTAGAGACTCTTTCCCTGCTGTCACTTGCCGTGACCACCTGCCTGTCTAGAGACTCTTACCCTGCTGTCACTTGCAGTGACCATCCGCCTGTCAAGAGACTGTCCCCGTCACTTGCCGTGACCTCCTGCCCTTCTTCCCAGAGACTGTCCCCGTCACTTGCCGTGACCTCCTGCCCTTCTACCCAGAGACTGTCCCTGTCACTTGCCGTGACTACCTGCCCGCCTTCCCTGGGAGCCACCCGCTTCCTTACAAGGGCTGCCCCTTTGTATAGTTGCTCTGAGGTTCCACCTCCCAGACCCGTTACACGCGTGTTTAGGATCATTATTTATTTTTAAAAGCCATCGTCTTTTCAACTACAGCTTTTTTTCAGATGATGTTATGTTTGCATCAAGAATTTGTTGACATTTAATTGAATCCATTATTCCCTCTATCCGTGAAATGTTCCCCGTGCCATTGACTGCAACACAACCCCAAAGCATGATTGATCCACCCCCATGATTAATGGTTGGCGGGATGTTGTTTTCCTGAAATTCTGTGCCCTTTTTTCTCCACACATACTTTACCTATGATCATTGTGGCCAGAGTTCTATTTTAACCTCATCGGTCCACAGGACTTGTTTCCAAAATGCATCAGGCTTGTTTAGAGGTTCTTTTGCATACTTTTCTCGCTCTTTTTTATGGTGAGGATGCAGGAGAGGTTTTCTTCTGATGACTCTTCCGTATTTGTGCAGGTGTCTATGAACAGTAGAACAATGTACCACAACTTCAGAGTCTGCTAAATCTTTCTGAAGGTTGTATCATTTTTAACTTTAGGCGGCTTTTTAGAGACGAATCCATCTTCAACTTGCTTAACTGTATGCAATAACCTTAATTTTGACCAAGGGTGCCCAAACTTTTACATGCCACTGTAAAAGTTCATACCATTCTTCTTTTCTCCCCATTAAAAATTAAAAAATACAAAAATGAAAAAATATATACATATTTGGTATCGCTGCATTCGTAAAAGTCCGATCTATCAAAATATAAAATAAATGAATCTGATCGATAAACGACGCAATGAGAAAAAAATCAAAACGCCGGAACTGAAGATTTTAGGCTGCCGCAACAACATAATAGTAACAAGAGGAGATACTAACACTTATGTACCCTAATATGATATCAATAAACACACCATCTCGGGGTGCAAAAAACAAGTCGTCACACCGGTCCATATCACGAAAATTGTAAGCGTTTCAGCTTAAAAAAGGCATCACAAGCAAAAATATTATTATTATTATTATTTTATTTTTTTTTTACAAATTTCTGAATTTTTTTCACTACTTAAAACAAAAACTATCTGGTACCTGTGTAATCATACTCACCTGGAGAAAACTGATGAGATGTGCAGCTATGGTAGTGTGACTCCGCACGGGAAGAGTGCGGCCCCAGGGCAGTATAGTGGATGGTGGGAGTGATGGTAGTGAGAGTCCCAGTGATGATATTGCTGGAGGAGCAAGGAGCACACAGACAACAGATTGCAGTCCAGGGTCTTTACTAAACAGGTAAACTGACCCACAAACAGTCCCGGCTAGGAGGGGACCTGGATGTCTGAGAGCAACGGGGAAATTGGCCCTGGTCAGGGTGAGGGTGTAGGCCTACCGTGCTTTCTGCGTTCCTTCTGGCTATCCCCTCCTTATAGAGTAACAGCCCACGTTTCCGAGCTTCCGTGCTTTCTCGCCTGTATGGTCTGCGACGTGGGTTCCTTTCTGCTCCCAGCCTTGTACGGCTTTACTGGTCCCTTCGGTTGTGGCAGGGCCTCCAGGCTTCTTAGGCCAAGGAATATACAGTCCCTTGCGGACTGGTTTTCTGCTGGGGGATGTGGAATCCTTCCAGCCTCAGACACCAAAGTCTGGTAAAATTAAGTCTTTTCTCTGCCAAGACAGGCTCTCTTCGCCTCTTGCCTCTGGCTTGTGGCTCTCTCCTACTGCCACACTTCCTCTTAGGTGCAATCAACTTTCTGTCCCTGCTCCACTCTGGGACACGTCTCAAAGCTGAGACAGGCAATCCAGTTCTCTCTAACCCTGTCCCCAGTACCAGCTTTTATAGGGGCAGCCAGCTCCCCCTACTGGCCTGAGACAGGAGGCATTGCATGCTAATGTTCCCCTGACCCGAGAACCTCCCCCTTGCTCTCAGACACAGCTTTATTACACTTGTGGCATCCAGGTAGGGTGACACATTCCCCCCTAGTGAAATTTAGTACTCCGGGACTAAACAATAAACAAAGACAATATGCATAACAATAAAACATTAATAGACAGACGGCGCACAAATTGAGTTCTTAAGGTCACAGTGTGGTCTGTGACCGGGTCTCCATATCACCAGTACAACGGGAGCCTTAACCAGGTGGGGGTCTGTCCTACCCCAAGTCCTTCACAGTCTTAGTTGATTCCTGGGTTAGGCTCCGAACGCAGTCCATACAAGGTCCCGGTTATAAAAAGTCCATAACCTTCGAGTCCTTACTGTAGCTGCAAGAAACTGAAACACACTATCAATAAACATGCAGGTAACTTTGGCAAACAATTCAACATTTGGCAACAAGGTTATTTACAATTTAGTACACTCTATATTCTCCAGCGAGCGGCTATCTGTCCCTTTGTGCTCCTGGTTGACCTCCTTAACCCACTGTCTGGTGGTGGACCAACCTGGCTTTCCCCACTAGCGTTAGGGGTACAGCTACCAGCTGGGTGTACAGGTAAGGCAGGCAGCTGTCTGCGGGTTCTTTGGCTTACCGCAGGCATGGCAGGCTCACTGTCAGCAGAGGGTTGACTCTCCTGGGCTGCTGGAACAGGCTCTTCTGCCTCTGGAACCGCTTGCTCCTCTTCACCTTCCGGCTCTGGTGTTGGTTGTTGCTGTGTCGGTTGCAGGAAATGCAGGACAGGTACCACTATGGCATCATTTATGCGAGTCCAGGACTGAGGGAACTCTCCGAGAACGGTGCTGATCATTTCTTCCTTGTCCTCTGCGGTTTCAAGGTCACTCTGATCCTCTTCTGCACTACGGAGTTGTTCGGGGCACCTTTTGAGGTGGTCTCTGGAGACGGTGATAGTGGTTTCTCCTCCGTCCTTGGTGATTACGCACACCTTTGGGTTGTCATGGTCAGACTGCAGTACGGTGTAGGGTTCCCTTTGCCATTGGTCGTCCAACTTATGTAGCCTTCTTTTTCGCTTTAGGACTTTCTCACCAGGTTCTAGGGGACTAGCAGGGGCGTGTTGATTGAAGAGTCTTTCTTGCTTCTCTCTCACCTGGGCCAGGCTCTTCTCCACACTCTCCTGTACCTTCTTGTACTGCAGTTGCCTTTCCGTATCCCAGTCCGCATCCGGGGAGGTGTCCTCAGGTATTAGGACTCCCATCTCCAGGTCTACGGGCAGCTTACCTGGTCTAGCTCGCGTCAGGTAAGCCGGGGTGCAGTTTGTAGCGTTCACCGGGATGTTGTTGTACATGTCTACCAGGTCCGGCAATTTTTCTGGCCACAGGCTGCGTTCCTCCAGGGGCAACGTCTTCAGGAGATCAATGACTATATTGTTCATCTTCTCACACATCCCGTTGGTTTGGGGGTGGTAAGGCGTTGTCCGTATTTTCTTACAGCCATAGAGGTTGCAGAACTCCTGGAAGATTTCAGCCTCGAACGCTGGACCCTGGTCTGTCAGGACCTGTTCCGGATACCCGTGTGGACGGCAGAAATATTGCTGGAAGTCTCTGGCCGCTGTTTGGGCTGTCAAGTCCTTTACCGGGACCACCACTAGAAAACGGGAATAGTGGTCCACGATTGTCAGGGCATAGATGTATCCTGACCGGCTGGGAGCCAATTTGACGTGGTCCAGAGCTACCAGCTCAAGAGGCTGCGTGGTGACGATGGGCCTCAAGGGTGTCTTCTGGCTGGTGCGGTCCTTCCTCCTCAGGTGACAAGGGCCACAGTCTCTGCACCACTTTTCTACTGCTCCTCTCATGCCGACCCAAAAGAACCTTCCTCTTAGTAGGAACTCCAGTTTCTTCCAACCGAAGTGTCCCGCTCTGTCATGGTAAGCCCCCAGGACCATAGCTGCATCTCGCCTTGGGACCACGACTTGCCAGGTCAGCTCGTGCGTCCGGTGGTTGACAATCCTTCTGCACAACTTGCCTTCGTAGAGGAACAGCTTGCTCTTCTCCTTCCATAGCTGCTTGGCTTCCTCTGGGGCATCTGGATCTAAGCGGGCGTCTTCCCGGGTCAGCAGATCTTTCACCAGGCGGACTGCAGGGTCACTATCTTGGGTCTCGGCCCAGCTGTGGTGAGGTAGGGGATTCATCATCACAGTTGTTAGATCCTCCTCCTTCACGTGGTGAGAGTGTTGAGTGGCTCCATACCGGTGAAACGCGGGGAGTTCTACCTCCTCCAGCTCTTCTGGGTCTTCGTCACCTTCAGGTAAGTGAGGCATCCTCGACAGGGCGTCTGCGTTGGCATTGGTTTTGCCTGCCCGGTACTTGATCACGAAGTCATAGTTGGAGAGACGGGCCATCCACCGCTGTTCCAGGGCACCCAGTCTTGCATTTTCCAGGTGTGTCAACGGGTTGTTGTCTGTGTACACGGTGAACTTTGCGGAGGCCAGGTAATGCTTGAAGCGTTCCGTCACGGCCCATACCACCGCCAAGAATTCTAGCTTGAAGGAGCTGTAATTCTCCGGGTTCCTCTCGGTGGGTCTCAGCTTCCAGCTGGCGTACGCGATCACCCTTTCTCTGCCCTGTTGGTTTTGGGACAGTACGGCTCCCAGTCCCACATTACTGGCGTCTGTGTGGAGGATAAAAGGCTGGCCATAGTCAGGGTAGGCCAGGATCTCATCCCCCTTGAGGGCCATCTTCAACAGGCGGAAGGACTCCTCTTCCGGTTGATCCCACTTGAAGGGTGGCTTTTGACTTCGGGACTTAGACTGTCCGATCAGGAGGTCCTGCATAGGAGCTGCCATCTTAGTGAACCCGGGGATGAACCTTCGGTAGTAGCCTACCAACCCGAGAAACTGTCTCACCTCTTTGATGTTCGAGGGGCTTGGCCAGCTCTTGATTGCCGTGACCTTGTCAGGGTCGGGGGCCACTCCTTCCGCGTTTACCACGTGCCCTAGGTACTGGACCTTTGGTTTCAGCAGGTGACACTTCGATGGTTTCACCTTCAGGCCATAGCCTGCCAGGGCTTCGAACACCTCGGCCAGGTGCTTTAGGTGGTCCTCGTAGGTCTTCGAATAGACGATCACGTCGTCCAGGTAAAGGAGGACCGTCTCGAAGTTTCGGTGCCCTAGACAGCATTCCATCAGCCTCTGGAAGGTCCCTGGTGCGTTGCAGAGCCCGAAGGGCATACAGTTGAACTCACTCAGTCCCATCGGGGTGGTGAAGGCGGTCTTCTCCTTGTCAGCCTCTGCCACAGGAACCTGCCAGTACCCGCTAGTAAGGTCCAAAGTAGAAAAGAAGCTAGCAGATTTTAGTGCGGCTAAAGACTCCTCTATTCTAGGCAGCGGATATGCATCTTTGTGGGTGATACGGTTGATTTGTCTATAGTCCACGCACATTCTCATGGTGCCGTCTTTCTTTTTGACCAGAACCAAGGGGGCTGCCCAGGGGCTACAGCTGTCTCTAATGACCCCAGCTTCCTTCATTTCTCTTAGCATGCCCTTTGCGTTCTGATAATTTGCAGGGGGTACAGGTCTGTGCCTCTCTTTTATTGGTGGGTGGCTCCCTGTGGGGATGTGGTGTTCTATCCCTTTTACTCTGCCGAAGTCTAGCGGGTGCTTACTAAAGACTCTCTCGTACTCCTGTACCACCCGGTAGACTCCTTGTTTTTGGTGCAGGGGAGTGGAGTCAGCACCCACGTGGAGTTTCTGGCACCAGTCCTCCTTTTGTTTCTGGGAGCCATTACCCTCCGCCTGAGGAGATGGAGGCAAGGGTTCCACGGCCCTGATAGCTTTGTGTTCGACGACAAACAGTTTGGCGAGTGTAGCGTACCTGGGTAAGTGTACCTCCCTCTCCCCAATGTTGAGGATGCGGACGGGCACCCTCCCATGATGGACATCAACCACCCCCCGGGCTGTCAAAATGGTGGGCCTGCTGTCTGAGTACACGGGTTCTACCATGGCTTGGTAGTCTCTACCTCTCAACCCGATTGCAGTCCGACACCAGATCATCATTTCACTTTTGGGAGGCATGGAAATGGGGAATGGATCACTGAGTCTTACGCTACCGATCTCACCACCAGACAGTTCTACCTGCTGCCGTCTCATCAGGGCTTTTATCTCCTTGTTGAGGACTCTCTGTTGGCTGGAACTAGCATTCACCGCCACCTGTTGTAGAATTACAATTACTTCTGAAAGACAATTTTCAATTATGTTAGTACCCACAGTTATTTTAGGGTGACTTTCATGACGGTCAATGTCCACAATAATCACTCCCTGTGCCGGCAGTTCAACTTTACCAATTTTAATGGTCATCTCCTTGAACCCCATCTGCGGCACGGGTAAGCCATTACTGGCGATGATGCTCAAGTTACTGTCTGGATACCGTGTGATATCAGCATCAGTCCAATACTGCTTAAAAAGTACATAAGGGATAGTGGTTACTTGTGACCCAGTATCCAGCAAGGCGCTCATGGGGATACCGTCCAGCACCACGGGTAAAACCGGGCGCCCCCCAACGTACTTATTACGCCAGTTGTAAGGGTCTGGTGATCTTATGCCTGGGGGTCGGCCCTCTGCCCCAGGTTGGACCCGTTTAAATTACAGTACCTGGAAATGTGTCCGGGCTGGTTGCATCGACGGCAAATGGGCTGTCCATCCTCTGCATAGCGGTCTGTGGGCCTCCCTCGGAACGACGGGATCCTCCTCTGCCGACGCCACGGGACATCCTCCGGACTTGAAGCCAGCTTGATGGGTCTTGACGGGTCCACTTGCAACGCCTGGACGGTCCTGGTCAACGCCGTGACGCTCCTGGTCAGCTCCTGGACTTGGTGGTGCAGGCCTTTCGACGGGGCTTGGTTCAGGGCCTGTGCATCAGCCTCCACGGAGTCCATAGAGGAGGGCGCCGCCCCCTGGTGGTAGGTGATAGCAGGGCGCCGGGGGTTTATAGCGCCACTGGTTGCAGATTCACAGAGCACCCTTATGGCCCTGTCCTTAAATTGGGCAAAGGTCAGGTCGGGGTTCTGGAAGAACATGAGGCGCAGCTGGGCCCTGTGGGCGCTGGACAGCAGACCCTCTATGAATTGTTCTGTTAGCAGCTTATCGGTTTCCTGCACACTGCCAGGGTCAGTTTTTTGAATAGCCCTCAAGGCTTCCTGCAGATTTAGGGCATAGTCTCTGATGCTGTCCTGTGCCCGCTGCTTACATCCATAGAACCTCATTTTAATCTCAGCGGAGGTACGTGTATCAAAGGTACCCCGCAGCCGGGCCAGAATACCCTTCACAGTCCTTTTCTCCTCAGTGGGCCATGACTTTACCTCCCTTTGGGCTGCGCCAGTTAACTGCCCTGTTAATATGCTGACCTTCTGTTCCTCTGTCAAGGGGTAAACGTGGAACAAACTGTATAGCCTTTCCTTGAAGTCAGTTAGGGCATGGGGCTCCCCTGAATACTTGGACAGCCAGGCCGCTCCCGGGATGTAGGGTAAGGAAAAGGGCATCACCGCTGTTGCAGCTGCGTTGGTGGTAGTGGGCGCCTCTGTGTCCGACATCTTCCTCCCCCCCTAGTGAAGTGTGGCCTACCTTCCGACGATCCTCTTCTGTAGGCCGCGGCTCCGCTGCTGCTCTGGACGAGGACCTGGCGTCGCACTCCGATGACGTCAGCGTCGCTCTCTCTCCCTTCCAGGACCTTGCGCAGCGTCGGTGCGTGGGGCGGAGCTTCGGATCTCGCTCAGTTTTGACGTCCACGCCCCTCTTCTTCCCGCGCGGCGTCCTGAAGATGGCGTCCGATGGCGGGAAGACGGCAGAAGACGGCGGGAAACGGTCCAAGATGGCGTCTGATGGCGGGAATCGGCTCCGGATGGCGGGAAACGACTCCGGACGGCGGGAAACTTCGCCACAGGTAAGTTACAAAAGTCTTTTTCAGGCACGCAGTACCCGGTGGTTGCGGGCACGAAATCCTGCCGACTACGCCAAAGCTGACTGGCCCCCTGGGCCGTGGGGCACTCGGATCCGGGCAATAGGGGGAACGATGGGAGTAGTAGTGGCAACCCGGTTCCGTGGCTCAGGGTGGTCAGGCCAGTGGTAGTCCGTTATGTGTTGTTTATGTCCGACTACGCCACCCGTGGATTTGCGGTTATTAGGAACCGCCGCTGCATGCAGACCGCTGGGGCTGATGAGATGTGCAGCTATGGTAGTGTGACTCCCCACGGGAAGAGTGCGGCCCCAGGGCAGTATAGTGGATGGTGGGAGTGATGGTAGTGAGAGTCCCAGTGATGATATTGCTGGAGGAGCAAGGAGCACACAGACAACAGGTTGCAGTCCAGGGTCTTTACTAAACAGGTAAACTGACCCACAAAAGGTCCCGGCTAGGAGGGGACCTGGATGTCTGAGAGCAACGGGGAAATTGGCCCTGGTCAGGGTGAGGGTGTAGGCCTACCGTGCTTTCTGCGCTCCTTCTGGCTATCCCCTCCTTATAGAGTAACAGCCCACGTTTCCGAGCTTCCGTGCTTTCTCGCCTGTATGGTCTGCGACGTGGGTTCCTTTCTGCTCCCAGCCTTGTACGGCTTTACTGGTCCCTTCGGTTGTGGCAGGGCCTCCAGGCTTCTTAGGCCAAGGAATATACAGTCCCTTGCGGACTGGTTCTCTGCTGGGGGATGTGGAATCCTTCCAGCCTCAGACACCAAAGTCTGGTAAAATTAAGTCTTTTCTCTGCCAAGACAGGCTCACTGCGCCTCTTGTCTCTGGCTTGTGGCTCTCTCCTACTGCCACACTTCCTCTTAGGTGCAATCAACTTTCTGTCCCTGCTCCACTCTGGGACACGTCTCAAAGCTGAGACAGGCAATCCAGTTCTCTCTAACCCTGTCCCCAGTACCAGCTTTTATAGGGGCAGCCAGCTCCCCCTACTGGCCTGAGACAGGAGGCATTGCATGCTAATGTTCCCCTGACCCGAGAACCTCCCCCTTGCTCTCAGACACAGCTTTATTACACTTGTGGCATCCAGGTAGGGTGACACACAGGCACATGACTCACACATACACATATACACATTATATAGATATATATATAGATGACCTGTTCATATACACATTATATATACATTATACATATACACATTGTATATTTATATATGTCTAATTTGTGTAAATAATGTGTATATTTACAGGTTATGTGAAAATCAGCAGCCAGAGGGATGGTTGTACACAGCAGACTTCATGTGAGACCCCTCCATCCTTTCCTCTCACCCTCGTCTCGACTGGTAAGCTGCCTGTAACATTACAGGAGAGGAAGGATGTGCTGTGCAGCCATAAAGAAGAAAGAGTTGTATTCTCTCTCACCTCTCCCCAGGGCCAGTTGTATTGTTATCCCTAACAGATCTGTCCCGACTGACCTCCTTCCTCCATCAATCCAATTCCTGCCATCCACCTTCAGTCATATACTCCCCCTAGGTGACTCTGCGCAGTCGCTCTGCACATAGATGGATACCTCTGCTTTGACTTGACTGAAGAATAGCAGGGAGCAGGGGGGAGCAGCTGCAGAGGTAATTGCACAGCAGCATCATGCATGCGTGGTGCGTACTGCATGCACTCAGTGCGCAGACAGATAATAAAGTTTAATTATTTTAAAAAAATACCTAGAGATTCTGAGCCTTACACTTATGATCCAGGGTCCGGGCCCTGGATCTAAGCGCCTAGTGACACCCCTGGTTTTCCACTTTGAGGACAGAGTCTAACAATTTCAGTTGTTTTAGGCCACAATCACACATTCAGAATTGTACCTCAGAATTTGTACGCCAAAACCAGGAGTGAGTGAAAAATGCAAAAGTAGTGCACGTGTCTCACAAGTAGTGAGGCAAAAAACTCACCAAATACTCAACAAGTGCGCGTAGTCTTAGCCCGATTGATTAATTGGGATGTTTTAAAAAGTTGCAAAACTTGGCACAACATAACTCCAGTCCCCCCCAGTGTTTTTCTTTGTGCACCATTTTTTGACTTTTTGGCGCCAATACATGATTTTTGGAACAGTTAAAGATTGGAAGAACGACCATTTTTTACTTTGTGCCAAATTAATGAACTGGGTATGCCATTATGATGACTTTTCTGCCAAAAATGGCAACTTATACCACAAAACCAAAAAGGAAAATTACTTAAAAAAAGATACAAATGATGAATCGGTTTTGAAGATTTTCAGAGTGCGGCATTTTTCTTGTAGAATTTTGGATTGCATCCAAAGATTTGAAGTACGTCTTTTAAATGTTGTGTACCCATCTTTAAAAACTGTTCATTGTACTATGCAGCTTTTCTCTTTTCTAATTATGTCATACAGCCAGAGAAATAATACATACACACGTGGTCAAAATTGTGGTACCCCTCGTTTAATGAAAGAAAAACTCACAATGGTCACAGAAATAACTTGAATCTGACAAAAGTAATAATAAAATAAAAATCTATGAAAGTGAACAAATGAAAGTCAGACATTGCTTTTCAACCCTGCTTCCACAAAATTTTAAAATTAAAATTAAACTCAAGAAATCGGCCTGGACAGAAATGATGGTACTCTTAACTTAATATTTTGTTGAACAACCTTTTGAGGCAATCACTGCAATCAAACAATTCCTGTCAATGAGACTTCTGCACCTCTCGACAGGTATTTTGGCCCACTCCTCATGAGCAAACTAGTCCAGTTGTCTCGTGTTTGAAGATTGCCTTTTCCAGGTGGCATGTTTCAGCTCTTTCCAAAGATGTGTGGCGCCCCTGCGGGGCCAGTTGCCACAGAGGTACTGCATCTCACCCAGAGCTGTGGTACCTCACTCTCAGGTAAGGACGGAGTTCTACCCGGGACCCACACACCCACATCCAATACACTCCACTTCAGTAGGGAAGGGCGAGTTTGCACCTAAGGGAGAGCACATTCCCTGTTCCCTAGCTGGAGGGTGGAACTAGGTAGACGATATGGGTAGAGGAAGTAGTTCAGGGGAGCACAGACAGAAAGGAGCATAAGAAGAAGGGGAACCATCTTGAAGCAGTCAGTTAAGAGTTCAGTTCAGAGGAGAGACAGTTGGGAGTGGGAGCTCAGAAGGAGCTCCGCTCAGGAGAGAAAGAGCCAGGCCTGTTAAGAGAGACCCAGGAGGAGAGTGAGAGAGGACGGGAGCAGTGGGAAAGGCTTCAGAGACAGAGGGGATCCCAGGGGCACGGTGAGTGCAGGAAGCCACCCGTGCGCCCGAATTCACACGGACGTGGAGGGATCAGGCCGCAGAAGGGGACCGGCCCAAGACTAGTGCAGAACAACCAGGCTTAGCTAGCCAACCGGAGGCTGCAGCATTTTCAAGGTGTTGCAGCCAAAACCCACAATTATATTGCTGAAAAGGTGGCCACATAGGATCCAGGGGATGGCAAGTTGCCCGACAAGGCCCGAGGCCACTGGCTTGGGACACTGATTGTGAGGCACAGGGCAGGAGAGCAAGAGCCAGCGCAGTGAGACGACCGGGAAAGGTACATAGAACGGGGTCCCGTTTGAGTGCTCCTGAGGTACCTGAGAGACTGCTGGATCCCTACCCCGGAGGACACAGGATGATGCTGGCGGTCCCTCCCAGCTGCAGCGGTGACTTGGAACTGCTTTGAACTGTGAGTAAAGCTGCACCCCACTGTGTCCTTGACTTATTATCTGCGCCATCACCTGCATTACACCGCACCAACAACATCTATCTCATAAAATCATCATCTACTGCCCTGGAGCTAAGCTCTGCCTGTGGAGAGCTGAACCAACTCTGCTGCATCACCATCAGCTCTAGAGGATCTGCACCGCAGCGGTGGCCCCATATAGCCGCATACCACAGGTGGCGTCACCCACATTATCTCTATAAAAACTTTATTCCCCTTTTACTTTCCAATTATTTGACCGCCTGGGGCCACGGACCGGGTCACTGCCACCGTGACATCCCCAGCACCGATTGGCCCGGCTGCCGAGTACCCCATGGCCCCAGGGGGCGCGTCAACTTGGCGTCACGAACAGGATGAGCTGACCCGTTACACCGGGTCCTGTGTTCCACAAAGACTGTGTATAACTGTATAAACCACAGCCATTACTGTAGCACATGCGGAGTTAATGATATGTGGGGTGTCCCATTGTGGGCGGAGCTTCGGAAACAGCGCCAAAATAGGCTCCTCCCACTTGCATAGACTGTACCAGAGTTGTCTGTCACTCAGGCTGAAAGGTGCCAGCCTTCCCCTTTGCATCAGACTGAGGGGGGAGATTGTCGCCTCCCCCTGCAGAGGGCTGTTTGATCCGATCCATCCTATCCATTCCAGCTGCTGCAGCTCTGTGCTGTGTGATCCCATCCATCCAGCTGCTGCAGCCCTGTGCTGTGTGATCCATACACCCATCCGACGATCCCAGCTGCTGCAGCTCTGTGAATACAACACAAGTGTGAGAAGCTGTGCAGCAAGAGTGCGGCTGTACAGTGACCAGCAGAGCAGTCTCGGTGACCGGCTGTGCAAGGAACGACAACATAAGCATCCGGAGCGGTGAGTCCTACCCCAGCAAGGGTGAACTAGGAAGGGAGAAAGATGCCCAACTTAGGCGAAGCTCCAACAGCGGGTGCGGCCGCAGCCCCCATGATGCCACTGTCTATGCCATACATTCCAGGACCGGCCTGGTTACCACAATACTCAGGGGAGAGGGGGTGTTACGCACTTGATGTGCGGAAGGCGAGGGCGGAGGACATGCCCCTGACTTCTGGTGTCGCTGATCCTGGCCGTCCACAAGCAGCTTCTGCTCCGGCTGCAGCTAAGTACCCGGGAGACAGAGTAACCTACACCTGTCACCGTGGAGAACGTGGGTGGTACGCCCTGAATGTGCGCAGAAAGGAGGAGGAGGAGAACGCACCCCTGCCATCGGAGGCTGATGACCCGGCAGGGCCATCTAGTGGTGAACAAATGCTTCCCTGGAGGGAGCACCACTACTAAACTGAACTGAAACAAATCAGAAAACTGTATATATTTACCCGGAAGGGTATTGCAATAATCTTGTGTGTTTAAAAAGTTTTTGTTCATTTGTTTAGTGTACCCGGTTAAGGTACAAAGACTTATAGGTTGTGGACGGTGAGCAGCCAAAAAAACTTTATTTGTACATAGTTAGCACTTCTTCAGCTGCTTCTTGTTGGTTTTATCAAGACCACCGAAGAAAAACCCGTTTGGCGTGGCCGAAGACGTGGTCTAACAGGTGGATCACCTATGCCCTGCAGCCACACCCAGGGCCTACATTGGGGGTTTGTTGTGGATGGGTCCCCCCACTTTGCACTTACACCAGTGAGATGGACACCCTGGAAGGGATCTCACTGTAGCCTGCTGAAAAATGTTTTATACAGTATGTGTGAAGAAAAATGTTATTTAAAGAAGTTTTAAATAGTAACCTGAAACGTTTAAGAAAAAGTGCCTCCAATAAAGGGAAGAAAAGTTATGATTGTTCTTCTATGAGAATGCATTTTAAAAATTTTTGTATGTCAAAAACACCTGTGTTTTACTCTGTTCCAGCCCGAGGATGTGCTGTGTTTAACGGGGGGAAAATGTGGCGCCCCTGCAGGTCCAGTTGCCATAGAGATACTGCATCTCACCCAGAGCTGTGATACCCCACTGTAAGGTAAGGACGGAGTACTACTCGGGACCCACACACCCACATACAATACACTCCACTTCTGTAGGGAAGGGCGAGATTGCTCCTAAGGGAGAGCACATTCCCTGTTCCCTAGCTGGTGGGTGGAACTAGGTAGAGGAGGAGGGTGGAGGAAGAAGTTCAGGGGAGCACAAATAGAAAGGAGTATAAGAAGAAGGGGAACCAGCTAGAAGCAGTCAGTTGAGAGTCCAGTACAGAGAAGAATCAGTGAATATGAATAGCGGTACCAGAGCGCCAATAACAGGGCAAAAATTTTAAAAGTACTGATTTATTAATACACACACACAACGCGTTTCGGTGGACACAGCCACCTTCATCAGGTGTGACAAGCAGCAAACAATTGATCCTTATATACATTTGACTAGGTATACAATTACTTAAAAGGGGCGGGGCCAGATACAGAGTAATACCTAGTGTACATAGTGTTTCTAATCATTTCTTAAAAGAACATCAAAAAAATCCTAATAACCTAAAACTAACTATCATTGATCATATAGTTGATACACACCCTGATAGACTAAATCGTCTCATTACACGTGAAAATTATTGGATTTTCAAAATGGGAACCTTGTCTCCTGAAGGTTTGAACCTTAATATAGAGAAGACAACTTTTTAAATAATTGTTTTCATATTTTAGCAAATTTATTATATATATCTTTTATATGGAGGAGGAGGGGGGAGGAGAGAGAGAAGTAGGGAAGAGGGGAAAGGAGAGAGGGAGGGGAGGAGGGAGGAGAGAGAGAAGGGAAAAAAAATTTAAAGATTTTTTATTTTTTTTTTTGGGGGGGATTTTTTTTTTGGAATTTTTTTTTTTTTTTGGGGATTTTTTTTGGAATTTTTTATTTTTTTTTCTCTTTCCTTTCTTCGTCTACTTTTCCTAATTACAATGATAGAAACTGATTGTAATTTTATACTTTATATTTATGCATTGTTTTATGTTGTATGTAAAAATTATTATTATTATTTTTTTATATAATCTAAAATATAGGGTGGTAGATGACAATATATCCTATGAAGTATTAAGATTATAGGATTCACAAGTTTTTTGTTTTTTTTTACAGCGAATCCTTTTTATAAGAACCCTATATGCTTCATTAGGCATTATTTTATAACAATCCTTTTTACTCTATTGAGCATATATGAACTCAAGGGGTTAATATAGAGGTATTACTCTGTATCTGGCCCCGCCCCTTTTAAGTAATTGTATACCTAGTCAAATGTATATAAGGATCAATTGTTTGCTGCTTGTCACACCTGATGAAGGTGGCTGTGTCCACCGAAACGCGTTGTATGTGTGTATTAATAAATCAGTCCTTTTAATATTTTTGCCCTGTTATTGGCGCTCTGGTACCGCTATTCATATTCACTGATTGTCCTTTTCCCCCTGTTGGGGTGCGGTAGAGCTGCCTTTAATCTATTGTTTTTTCACCTGTGGGAGCAATTTAATTAAAATTACTACCCTGGTTTTCCAAGCTGCGCTGCCTTAACCCCTCCAGAACGCTGCCGGGGGTGTTGGTGAAGCTGGGCGTCTATCTCGGCATTACATGCTACTAACCTGACCACGTGATATACCACCAAGAGATCAGGATCTGTGAACGCCGCTGGAAATAGATGACAGCCACCAACAGAGCGGAGCTTGTGGAGCTTTACACTGGGGTTGTGCAGAGGTGCACAACTTCATAAGGTTAGTAGCCATCCCCACACCCCTCTACAAATTGCAATACTGAGTCACCCATTGCGCCTTGTTCTCTCCTCTCTTTACAGTACAGAGAAGAGACAGTTGGGAGTGGGAGCTCAGAAGGAGCTCCGCTCAGGAGAGAGAAGACCGGGCCTGGTAAGAGAGGCCCAGGAGGAGAGTGAGGGAGGACGGGAGCAGTGGGAAAGACTCCAGAGACAGAGGGGATCCCAGGGGTACAGTAAGTGCAGGAAGCCACCCGTGCGCCCGAATTCACACGGACGTGGAGGGATCAGGCCGCAGAAGGGTACCGGCCCCAGACTAGAGGAGAACAACCAGGCTCAGCTAGCCAACCGGAGGCTGCAGCATTTTCAAGGTGTTGCAGCCAAAACCCAAAATTATATCGCTGAAAAGGTGGCCACATAGGGTCCAGGGAATTGCAAGTCGCCCGACAAGGCCCGAGGCCACTGGCTTGGGACACTGATTGTGAGGCGCAGGGCAGGAGAGTGAGAGCCAGCGCAGTGAGACGACCAGGAAAGGTACATAGATTGGGGTCCCGTTTAAGTGCTCCTTAGGTACCTGACAGACTGCTGGATCCCTACCCCGGAGGACACAGAATGACCCGTGCAGTCACTCTCGGCTGCAGCGGTGACTTGGAACTGCTTTGAACTCTGAGTAAAGCCTGGAGACTGCACCCCACTGTGTCCTTGACTCATTATCTGCGCCATCACCTGCATTACACTGCACCAACAACATCTACCTCATAAAATCACCATCTACTGCCCTGGAGCTATGCTCTGCCATTGGAGAGCTGAACCAACTCTGCTGCGTCACTATCAGCTCCAGAGGATCTGCACCGCAGGGCGGCCCCATATAGCCGCATACCACAGGTGGCGTCACGAACATTATCGTTATAAAAACTTTATTCCCCTTTTACTTTCCAATTATTTCACCGCCCGGGGCCACGGACCAGGTCACTGCCACCGTAACATCCCCAGCACCGATTGGCCCGGCTACCGAGTACCCCACGGCCCCAGGGGGTGCGTCAGATGCTCAATAGAATTTAGGTCAGGGCTCATAGAAGGCCACTTCAGAAGAGTCCAATGTTTTCCTCTTAAGGCCCCGTCACACTAAGCGACGCTACAGCGATCCCGACAATGATACGACCTTTCAGGGATCGTTGCTGCGTCGCTATGTGGTCGCTGGTGAGATGTCAAACAGTCAGATCTTCCCAAAGACGCAGCAACGATGCGGCGACCCGTAGCAACCTGTATAACGATGCACGCCTATGTGTTTCTGTGTTTGAGTCATCAACAAGGTTGTTGGTAAGGTGTCAAACACACCGATGCATGCTATCCAGCGGGGCCTCAACGATCAAAGAAATGTCCAGACCATTACGACACGACCAGCGATCTCACAGCAGGGGCCTGGTCGCTGCTAAGTGTCAAACGTAGCGAGATCGCTACTGAGGTCGCTGTTGCATCACAAAACTTGTGACTCAGCAGCGATCTAGCGATCTCGCTTAGTGTGACAGGGCCTTTAGCTATTCTTGGGTGTTTTTAGCTGTGTGTTTCGGGTCATTATCCTGTTGCAAGGCCCATGACCTGTGACTGAGCCCAAGCTTTCTGACAATGGGCAGCACATTTCTCTCTAGAAACCCTTAATAGTCTTGAGATTTCATTGTACCCTGCACAGATTCAAGACACCCTGTGCCAGATGCAGCAAAGCAGCCCCAGAACATAACGGAGCCTCCTCCATGTTTCACAGTAGGGACAGTGTTCTTTTCTTGATATGCTTCATTTTTCCGTCTGTGAACATAGAGCTGATGTGCCTTGCCAAAAAATCCATTTTTGTCTCATCTGTCCATAGGACATTCTCCCAGAAGCTTTGTGGCTTGTCAACATGTAGTTTGGCAAATTCCAGTCTGGCTTTTTTATGATTTTTTTTCAACAATGGTGTTCTCCTTGGTCATCTCCCATGAGGTCCACTTTGGATCAAACAACGACGGATGGTGCGATCGGACACTGATGTTCCTTGAGCTTGAAGTTCACCTTTAATCTCTTTAGAAGTTATCCTGGGCTCTTTTGTTACCATTCGTATAATCCTTCTCTTTGATTTGTCATCAATTTTCCTCCTGTGGCCACGTCCAGGGAGGTTGGCTACAGTCCCATGGATCTTAAATTTCTGAATAATATGTGCAACTGTAGTCACAGGAACATCGAGCTGCTTGGAGATGGTCTTATAACCTTTACCTTTAACATGGTTGTCTATAATTTTCTTTCTAATCTCATGAGACAACTCTTTACTTTGCTTCCTCTGGTCCATGTTGAGTGTGGTGCACACCATGTCACCGAACAGCACAGTGAGTATCTGTAGCCCTATATACAGGCCCACTGACTGATTACAAGATTGTAGACACCTGTGATGCTAATTAGTGGATACAACTTGATTTAACATGTCCCTTTTGTCACATTATTTTCAGGGGTACCATCATTTCAGTCTAGGCCTATTTCATGAGTTTAATTTTTTTTTAAATTCTGTGGAAGTAGGGTTGAAAAGCAATATCTGACTTTTATTTGTTCATTTTCATAGATTTTTAATTTATTATTACTTTTGTCAGATTCAAGTTATTTCTGTGACCATTCTGGGTTTTTCTTTCATTAAACGAGGGGTACCAACAATTTTGGCCATGTGTGTATATTGCCAGGAAGTGCAAGCAATGCACAGGACAGTACAATCTATAGGCAGCCTTTCCTTTTCCGGATACATAGTACAATCTATATATAACTGCACAGAGTTCAATACATTTCCCACATTGAACAATGCCCAAAAAGTACATAATAGTACCTAAAAAAGACCGTTTTTTGTGCACATAGAGTCTACAGTGGAAGTGCACAATATTTTTTGGTTCAAGGGCCACATTGTCATACTGAACCAATCTGAAGGACTGCAGAAACATTTAAAGGGGTACTTACATGAATACATCACCAGAAGCACTATCAGTAAATTAATACATCATCAGAACCAAGTTTTGAGTATTTGAAAAGGAATTGGAGAGTTTCTGCTGCAAAAAAATCAGTGTGAACCAACACCCAAAATTGCACTGCTTTCTTGGAGGAGAAACTGAGCAGAAACTCAACCAAATCCTCCTGATAATCTTAAGACTAAATTTTGAGGATTTTTCAATTTTAATATGAAGCATGTTATGGGGTGCTACTCCATTAGAACCACCGTCAGTACATGAATACATCACCAGAACCATTTTCAATATGTGAATACAAAACCAGAACCACCGTCAGTACAGAACTACATCACTAGAGATGAGCGAACTTGTTCGGAAAACGTTCGCCAATCTCAAAGTCGGCACGAACATTGCACATTCGGATTCGTGTTTGGATACCCGAGCATTTTCCTCCAAATTGGCAAAATTCGTCCAAAGTTCTGTAAATGATTGCGTTTCCACTAATGCTTTTGTTAGGACTTTGGCTAGGATAGTGGTGCTGTTTGATGAGCAGGAGGGACGTGTTTGATGAGGGGAGGAGGTGAGGAGAAGTCAGAGGAGCCCAGACTGTTTTCTTTATTCATTAACTTAATGTGTGGAAATTTTGGCACAAAGTCCAGACAAAAGGGCTTGTGTCATTGGCTGCCAAAGTCACATGTCCCTCTCCATATAAAGAGCGGACATATTATTTTGGCGCCATTTTGTCAGTGTAACAGCGCAGAGAGACTGCTTCTGCTGCTGCTACAGGATAGTCAGATAGTTATCTAGGTGGTTGATTGTCAGTCAGCTCATTCAGATAGATAGGATCCTGTGTGGCTGTGAAATCGACCATCCAACAGATCAATCCTTTTTGCTAATTGTGTGGTCTAGAGACACCAGGCCTCATTTCAGTATATAACTCTTTTTTGCTGCTAATATTGTTCTACAGCTAGGAGTCCACATTTCAGAATCTAAATTGTTTATGCTAATAGTATGCTCCAGAAACCAGGAAACATTTCAGTATATAATTATTTTGTGCTCATATTTTTGCTCCAGCCAGGAGTCCACATTTCAGAATCTAAATTTTTTTGTGCTAATAGCGTGCTCCAGGAACGCTATCTCAACAAATAAATACTGATTGTTCATTTAATGACAGGCGACTGACAGGTCTGGGGCTAGGGGGAAAGGGTATATCCAACATGAGTGGGAAAAAACAAGGTCATGATGGAAGGGTTTGGTGTTCAAGATATACATGGGGTAGGTGGTAATGTTACTGAAAGCTCTACTGAATAAACACCGTCTCATCCTATCCAAAGACAACTGACAACTCCTGTTACTGGACAGCTACTACAGTCTCTTTCTTTAGAAGCCGCAGAGTGGTACGCCTTGTAGATGAGGGACAGAAAGAGCAAGTGCTCCAGT
This sequence comes from Phyllobates terribilis, assembly GCF_046119375.1. Taxonomy (NCBI): domain Eukaryota; kingdom Metazoa; phylum Chordata; class Amphibia; order Anura; family Dendrobatidae; genus Phyllobates; species Phyllobates terribilis. Next base: position 570,439,306 of record NW_027362763.1, read on the forward strand.
GGATGTCAAGCGCTGCATCAAGTGGCCTCTCCTTCTCTTCATGCACCTTAACATCACACATGGTACAGTACTCAGAGGTGTCACCCCAATTACCTGTTTCCCACCACGTCACAACTCTCTAACCGCACAACTGACTGTGGGGAATCAAAGATGGGTTAGTCTGCAGAGCTGTTCACATATTCTATTCCATGGGCATCAGAGGTCTGCTCCAAAGATTCACAGACTCAAGAGGAGGAAAGCATCTGCACCGATGCCCAAAATGTTTTCAGTTCGATCCGGGGCTGGACGAAGTAGGGTCCAAGCAGAATCCAGACCCTTGTCACCAGACGTTTACCCCCAGGATTGGAGGTGATCCTAATGAGACTCAGATATCTGAGGCGCACGTTGTTCTGTCAGGGCAGGAAGAGAAGGAGGGTGACTCTCAAGATGAGGAGTGGTAAAACAGAGAGGATGACGATGAGGTTGCAGGTCCCACTTATGTGAACCCAAAGGCAAGCAACTGAGTAGCTCAACAGGGTAGGTGGAGGAAGAGGAAGATGAGGACATTACGTTTCTGCCTCCCGCACAGACACGGAGTGATGCAACCACGACAAACACTGCATCCTCAGCCACAACTGTGGCTGCAGCCAGCAGCAGTTGCAGTTATGCAGTTCGCAGGGGTGGCAAGAGTTGGCTAGCCTGGGCCTTTTTTGAGATCACAAAGGATGACCCAACTCACGTTATTTGCCAAGTTTGCAAAAAACAACTCAGTAGAGGCAAAAATGCAATAATTTGACTAGTATATGAATGAACTGGCACATGCGTTGTCAACATGCGTTAGTCTGGGAATCTCACTGCTCTAAAATGCGGACTATCGGGCCTCGCCAACCACTGGCAGCCCCATCAACTGCATCTGCTGCTTTTTGTTCTCACACAGGTCTCCGGCCGCTGAACCTTCACTTGTTTATCGCTACAGTCGGGTGAGTGAGAGCCTGTCAGCTGTTACAGAAGTGGACATGCCTGTTGTTTTTGTTTCACTGAGCACACCACATATTTCTCAATCCACCATAACATATCCACCTGCACCTCACTCACAGTCCACCAGTTTGTCGTGTTCACCCTACTCCACCCTTTCTCAGCACAGCAGCCAGCCCTTGGTCCCGCAGTTATGGTCACGTAAAAGGTTGTTTCCTCCTACACATGCCAAAGCTAAGAGCTTGAACTCCACCATCTCAAATCTGTAGGCCACAGAAATGCTGCCTTTCCGTCTGGTGGATACAGACGGTTTCCAAAAGTTGATGGCTGTCCCAGTCCTCCAGTACCAGTTGCCCAGTTGCCATTACTTCTCTAAGAAAGCTGTGCTTGCACTACACCAGCATGTCACAGGAAACATCACGCGTTCCTTGAAAAACTCTATGTCTGACAACTCTATGTGAGCAAGCATGGCCAGGGGCGTTACATATTGCTGACTTGGTATGGGTGACTCTGGGGGCCGGCAGGGAAGGGGCTGCTCTACAAGTCTTGGAATATCCAAGGCTTGTGGGACAAACCTCTATATTGAACACTTCCTCCACTGCTTCTGCCTCCTCCATCTCCTCTAGGGCCTCCATTTGTGCCCTCAACCTCTGCCTAATGAGACACGCTTTCCAACAGTGCATAGAGAATCCCCCCACCTCCGTATGACGCAGCCAGGGCTCTCCGCAATCAGGCAGTGTTTAAATTAATATGCCTTGGAGATCGCAATCACCCAGCTCAAGAGTTGAGGACAGCTATCCTGGACAAGTTTGAGCAATGAAGAAGGAAAACCAAAGACAGAAGCATAATATGCAAATACCCTGCAATAAAAAAAATAAACAGCAATAGTGCATGAAAATAATATAGGGTACTTAGTTAACATAATTTTGATCATGCAAAAGCCATCCCACCACGTCATGGTGACCCTATTAGGGACAGTCCTAACTTTATTATTTAAAACCTTACCATTTGCCACATGACATGCATGTGGATAATGGCTGAGAGACTGGGTATGCCACACTTTTATATGCACCTGTGCACATTTAACTGAAAAAAGACCAAAAGAATGAACTGGGATATATATCCCAATTTATATCCATGTTCATTTCTTTAGTTTTTTTTTCAAGTTTGAGCAATGGCTGTCTCCACTGAACCTGGAAAGGCCGAGTGCAATAACGGTACGAACCTGGTGACTGCTCTATGCCAGGGCAACCTCACACACGTGCCTTGCGTGACTCAAGTCCTCAACCTGGTGGTACAGCAATTTCTCCACCACTATCCCAGCCTGGATGCGCTGCTGCAGAAAGCACAGTTGCTGTGTAGTCACTCCCACCATTCGCACCCCGCGGGTCATTGACTTGCATTGCTACAGAAGTCTTTCGGCCTACCGGTTAACCGGTTGATATGCGATGTGCCGACATGTGGAATTCCACTCTGCATATGTTGCAGTGACTATGGCAGCAGCTATGTGCCTGGTGCAGAATCTCATTTTGCAAAAGCCTGGGCCAATGCAGTACGAACATGGTGCAAATCATGCTTGCGGAGTGGGCACAGATGAAGGACCTCCTCTGCACTTTTCTGCACAGTTTCAGACAGAAAGACTGTAGAAAGTGGGCTGTACTGCTCGTTGCGCCGTTCTGTGTTTGTGACGCCCTGCGGCTGCAGGCTGTCACAGAACTCTTGGGTGTTGCACAGACGGATTCTCCCCAGTGGCCTCAATACATGCAGACACCTCCACCCAAGTCCACTAGATGGAGCCCTGTCAGGTATATATATACTGGGGGGTGGAGTTCAGGAAGTCAGTCAGTGGGAAGCAGTGAGTGTGACACGATGCTGCAGCTCCAGACAAGCTGAAGTCTGTGCGGCTGAAAGCCAGGCTAGGCCCAAGGTGCGGGCTAGTCTGGCTAGTGGAGAGCCTAGAGTGGGCAAGAAGGCATGGAGAAGAGAAGAGCCATGAGGGACAGAGGAACCACAGAGGGTTCGTCCCCTGATGCAAGTCGGGCACCGGGCCCGAGCCTATTGGGATCTCTATGCCCAGTAGGGAATCTGGCATACTGAGGAGGATTTCATATCCCTCGGTCCACCCCTGAATACCGCACATTCAGAGAACTAGGTACCATGAAGGCCCCAGCGTCCAGGGATCGTGGTAACCAGTGGGAAAGCCCTCTCCGCCAAGCAAGACGGGTGAGAGAAACATCAAGGGAGCTAGACCCTGTTCCAGACAGGTCAGAAGCTCCAGGGAGAGGGACAGGAAGATACAGAAAGGAGGCCTTACACCCGCTCACTGGGGAGCAAGTCCAGAAGTGCACACCACCTACAAGTACCCCGAACCATACCTGCCTACCATCTGCAGTAAAGGTACTGAAACTAGCCCCGGTGCGTGTGTCTGTTCTTCCTCTGACCCGGCTAGGTCCCCTCTCTCCTGCATCCCTTTACACCACCCTGCCCCGGGGGCCCGCTCCGCCTGTGGGGAGCAGAAACATCCAGGCTGCCATCCCATCATCCCCCGGAGGTCTGCAGCAGCGCTGGTAATCCTTACCAGGTACCACAGGTGACGTCACAAACTATTTACTTTATTTTTTATTTTCTATCCAAGTTCCAATCCCCTTTTTCAAGAGTGACCCCAGGGTACGGGCCCGGGAGCCGACCACCGCGACATCCCCAAAACCAGGCAATGGCCCAGGTAAAGAGTCGTCCCCATCCCCTGGGCGCGTCATGTTCCTCTTTGTAACATCACTGCAGCGCGTGATCTGGACGGGAGACTGCCCACTTACTCCTGTCTAGCATAGCCGTAGTGATTTCATGGCGACACCGCTACTCCCTGCCTTGTGACCCCGCTCCCTGCCGTGTGACCCCACTCCCTGCCGTGTGACCACCGCTCCCTGCCATGTGACTCCTCTCCCTGCAGTGTGACCCCGCTCCTGTCCACCATGGGCCCAGAAAAGAACCGGAGAGGCAAGCATTATACCATAGTTGAAATAAAACAAAGGACATAAAACACTGAACCACCCCTGTAATGAACAATAACTCCCAGCATGCCATAAGAGCAGCAGGACATGCTGGGAGTTATAGTTCTCCTCAAGGCAACCACATGACATAAATGTGGTGAACTATAATTCCCAGCATGCCATAGGAGCTGCAGGACATGCTAGGCGTTTTAGTTCTCAAGGCAACCACAATACATAAATGTGGTGTATAGGGCTGACTCCAGGTTTTTCTGGGCCCCGGGCGAAAGAGTCTCAATGGGCCCCTTTAATACATACAACGATTCATGATGCACAGATACCGCAGAGAAATATAGATATAGTACAATGCAAAGATTTCACTTCTTACATTACATGAGCGATATCTATTGTAAATTCCACAATAGCTTGGTTATAGAAAGTTTCGCCCCCAGCAGTTCGCCCCCAGCAATTTGCCCCCAGCAGTTCGCCCCCAGAAGTTCGCCCCCAGGTACATTTCGCCCTCGCACATTTCGCCTCTATCATTTCGCCCCCAGGAAGGTTTGCCCCCGCACATTTCGCTCCCGCATGTTTTGCCCCCGGACGGGGCGAACTGGGGGCGATATGTGCGGGGGCAAAACATCCTGGGGGCCAAATGCTAGGGACGAAATGTGCGGGAGCGAAATGTTCCCGGGGTGAATTGCTGGGGGCGAACTGCTGGGGGCGAACTGCTGGGGGCGAAACATCCAATTCCCCAATAGCTCAGAAACTGGCGAATCGCTCCACACAGTATACTGTCCCCCATAAAATGCACCATACAGAATACTGGCCCCCCATAAAATGCTCCTTATGGAATACTGGCCTCCATATAATGCTCCATATGCAATACTGGCCCCCATATAACGCTCCATACAGAATACTGGCCCCCATATAACGCTCCATACAGAAAACTGGCCCCCATATAATGCTCCATGCAGGCTGTTCCCCCCACATAATGCCCTACGCAGGCTTTTCCTCCCTTATAATGCCCCATGCAGGATGTCACTCACCCCCATATAATTCCCCATGCAGGATATCACTTCTCCCCCCCATATAATACCCCATGCAGGATGTTAGCCCCCATATAATGCCCCATGCAGGATGTCATCCCTCATATAATGCCCCATGCAAGATGTCCCCCCCCATATAATGCCCCATGCAGGATGTTCCCCCCCATATAATGCCCCATGCAGGATGTCCCTTTCCTCCCCCATATAATGCCCCATGCAGAATATCCCTTTCCTCCCCATACAATGCCCCATGCAGGATGTCCCTTCCCCCCCCATATAATGCCCCATGCAGGATGTCCCTTCCCCCCCATATAATGCCCCATGCAGGATGTCCCTTTCCTCCCCCATATAATGCCCCATGCAGAATATCCCTTTCCTCCCCATACAATGCCCCATGCAGGATGTCCCTTCCCCCCCCATATAATGCCCCATGCAGGATGTCCCTTCCCCCCCCATATAATGCCCCATGCAGGATGTCCCTTTCCCCCCATATAATGCCCCATGCAGGATGTCCCTTTTCCCCCCATATAATGCACCATGCAGGATATCACCCCCCTCTTTTTAAAATGTCCCATGCAGGATGTCACCCCTCCTCTTTATAATGCCCCATGCAGGACGTCACCCCCCATATAATACCCCATGCAGGATGTCACCCCCCATATAATGCCCCATGCAGGATGTCACCCCCCATATAATGCCCCATGCAGGATGTCACCCCCATATAATGCCCCATGCAGGATGTCACCCCCCCCTCCCCATGCCTCCATAAATTAAAAAGAAATAAAAATCAAATACTCACCTCACTGCTCCTCACCTGCTGCCGCTGCTTAGGTCTGGACTCCAGTGTCGTCGCCGTCTTCCCGCTCTGCTCTGTCTGCGATGGCTCAGGGGAGGGCGCGGTGGAAAGACATCACAGCGCTCTCTGACCTGAGACATCACAGGGAGCGCAGAGCAGGAAGACAGCGGATCTGTGGAGGCACGGGGAGAGGTAAGTATCCGGCTGCCGGAGCCCTGAGCAAGCGGCGGAGAAGGGCAGGCGCTGACACCGCTCTCCTCCGCCCATAGCCCAGCGGGGTGCCCGACTTCGAGTGGCCTCCCGCCTGCTCAAAGCCCCAGCACTTGCCCGGGTGCGCCGGGTGCTGACGCCGGCCCTGGTGGTGTACTATAATTCCCAGCATGCCATAGGAGCTGCAGGACAAGCTAGGCGTTATACAGTAGTTCTCAAGGCAACCACATGACATAAATGTGGTGAACTATAATTCCCAGCATGCCATAGGAGCTGCAGGACATGTAAGGAGTTTTAGTTCTCCTCAGGGCAACCACATTACATAAAGTTTACAGTCAGTAATAATGGATGTTAATGCTGCTGTTGAGTTCTGTTTACATTTACATGGTGAAATATGTTATTTATGTTTTTAAATATTTTACCACATTTTTTACTTCAAAAGTTTTTTCCCCTCATTTTCCACCTTTAAAACATGGGTGCATCTTATGGTCCGGTGCATCTCATAGTCCGAAAAATAAGGTATAATTGGGGGTGAAAAAGCAGTGGAAAATCCCTTTAATATATTTTTTTTATTATGGTAAGCATAATACTATTTCTAAAAGGCCTTAGAGCTGTCTGAGTACTACACAATATAATGTTTACACATATAAGTATATATGCGAGACCAATATTATCTGAAAATACTATAAAATAAAAAAATAACAAAAAAAAAGAATACGGAGTTTAAAAAAACAGGTTTAAAAAAGAAATGGTAATAAAAATAATATATATTGAAAAAGCACAAAATGTAAAATGAGATAAACAAATGGAGTAAAGGGTTTTGAAATTATGAGTTTTATATCTGTAGAAGCAATGGACAAATATAATGGTCACTCCTTTCAAAAAAATCTGCAAATGGAATTTGTGGAGAGTTTTCAGCTTTACTAATCATCGTGTGATCTTGAAAATGTTTCCAGAAAGCCAAGTACTTGAGGAAAGAATGCAAACTATATATTAAATCTGCCGTCAATTTCAAAAAGATGACAGAATGATCCATGTTAATGTTATGGACTGAAGATGAGAAAAGCACATTACACAATTATGTGAAAAGTCTGTGCATGCATTTCTTCCAGTAATATAAAGATACCAAATACGTCTCCAGCACTGTAAAAAGATGCCATGCACCTCCATCTTTTCACTTATATGTTCTTACTTTTAAAGACTATCATCCAAATTTTACATATAGCAGTACTTTAATTAATTCAGATTAAACATGAAGACTTAATCTCTTTCTAAGAAGTTAATTGGGAAAAAATAAATAAAAAAATAATAACTTAAAAGGTGTGTTGTAGAGCACCAACAGACCTGTACCACTTTTAGGGATCATTTATACACTGTTTTTTTTTCAAGATATTTAAAATGCTATGGCTATCCAGCATTTTAATGGTGTTTTTCACAGGCATTTTCAGTGGCACGTTTTCTTGTGTAACATTTTATATATACATTTCTTCTGGCATCCTACTAAAATAAAATTCTGCGTGTGCTAATTTTTCAGTATTCGGCACAAGATTGCAATCCCTTCCTACATATTGAGACAACTGTAGGTCAAGATTTCAAGAATATAGAAGTATTAATAAAGAAAAACAGAAATGTTACAGCATATTATATAAGAGATCACCATCCCACAGGGTTACTTCCCAAGAATAGCTTTAAAAAAAATTAAAATATAAAAATGCTAAATAATGTAAAAAAGAATAAAAAGTACACTTAATTGATATAGCCATATCTGCAAAGACCTGATCTATAAAATTATTAACCGTATAGTGAAAACTGTAAAACAAACAGATCAATTTTAGAATTGTTTGTTTGTTCACCAGGCTTCCTTCCAAAAAAATTAGTGGAAAGAAGTCCCGAAAAGAGTGACAAACCGGGCCAAAATAATTTCCTACACAACTCTGAAGACTAAACAATGATGACTCTTATATGATAACATAGAAGAAAAAAACGTAAAAAGTTTGTATAATGTAGAAGTAGTAAAGATAAAAACCTTTATCATTTGATATCAATATTATATTTACAATATATCGCCATATCAAACAGGCAAACAGAATAAAGTTAATGGCCCCCCAAGTTATCAAAAAAATTTTGGGAGAATTCCAGGGTAAAATTGCATAAAAGGTCACAAAATTTTAGCGCATCTCATCTAATGTTTTATGGAAAAAGTTTCAGTAAAGCTTGCATTTTGTTCATTGTAATCTCTGGTGTTTGTATGCATGAGTCCAAGGGGCGGTCCTATTCAATGATTGACAGTGTTTCCTGAATGACAGTGCATGCAGAGATAGCTGTCAGACCAGGGGCGTACATAGAAATCATGGGGCCCCATAGCAGAAGCTCTAATTGGGCCCCCCCCCCAAATAAATAAATGTTTGTCTGTGTCACAAAAGAGCAGATCTCACAACTTTCCAGGCTTTACATAGTAATTTTCCTCCTGCTAGTCCTAGATCCCTCTTTCATTTCCCCATAAAGTATGATGCCAACAAAAGTGCCCCCCAAAAACAGTATGATACCCCCATGGTGCATTCCTCCACATTAGCCTCCACATGCACAGTATAATGACCCTACAGTACCCCACTTCAACTCCCAAGGCAAAGTATGGTGACACCAACACAGTATGATCCCCCAACTGTGACCCCCACACAGCCCTCCATACAGTATAATGGGCTTACATACAGTATAATGGCCTGCACTAGCCCTCCAAACAGTATAATGGCCCCCCACATAGCCCTCAAAATATTATAATGGCCCCACATAGCTTTTCATATAGTATAATACGCCACTGATAATCCTCCATATAGTATAGTGCGTATGGCACCCCTCATTCCCCAATCCTGGTACGTATGGCACCCCTCATCCCCCAATCCTGGTATGTGTGGCCTCTTCAATTCCCCAATCCTGGTATGTGTGGCCTCTTCAATTCCCCAATACTGGTATGTGTGGCCTCTTCATTCCCCCAATCCTGGTATGTGTGGCCTCCTCAATCCCCCAATCCTGGTATGTGTGGCCTACTCAATCCCCCAATCCTGGTATGTGTGGCCTCCTCAATCCCCCAATCCTTGTATGTGTGGTCTCCTCAATCCCCCAATCCTGGTATGTGTGGCCTCCTCAATCCCCCAATCCTGGTATGTGTGGCCTCCTCAATTCCCCAATCCTGGTATGTGCGGCCTCCTCAATCCCTCAATCATGGTATGTGTGGCCTCCTCAATCCCCCAATACTGGTATGTGTGGCCTCCTCAATCACCTAATCCTGGTATGTGTGGTCTCCCCAATCCCCCAATCCTGGCATATGTGGCCTCCTCAATCCCCCAATCCTGGTATGTGTGACCTCCTCAATCCCCCAATCCTGGTATGTGTGGCCTCCTCAATCCCCCAATCCTGGTATGCGTGGCCTCCTCAATCCCCAAAACCTGGTATGCGTGGTCCCCTCAATCAGGGGCGTACATAGAAATCATGGGGCCCCATAGCAGAAGCTCTAATGAACTTCCCATGGTCCTCCATAGAATATAATTCACTCCCCACAGTCCTCCATACAATATATTACACACCCCATAGGGTAAAATGCAGCCCCCATATAGTATAATGCACCCCACAGTCCTGCTGTATTATGGGCACCACGTACTCATTGATTTTTAAAATACCGTATATTTTAAATAAGCCGACCCGAGTATAAGCCGAGGCCCCTAACTTTACTACAAAAAAACTGGAAAAACTTATTGACTCGAGTGTAAGCCTAAGGTGGGAAATGCAGCAGCTAATAGTAAATTTCCCAATCCTGGTACGTATGGCACCCCTCAATCCCCCAATCCTGGTATGTGTGGCCTCTTCAATCCCGCAATCCTGGTATGTGTGGCCTCCTCAATCACCCAATCCTGGTATGTGTGGTCTCCTCAATCCCCCAATCCTGGTATATGTGGCCCCCTCAATCCCCCAATCCTGGTATATGTGGTCCCCTCAATCCCTCAATCTTGGTATGTGTGGCCCCCCCAAATTCCCAATCCTGGTATATATGGCCCCCTCATCCCCTAATCACTGCACACACAAAAAAAAATAAACACTAATACTCACCTTCCTTCCTCACCTCTCCTCCCTCGGCTCACGGGCCCCCCGTGGTCACAGGCCCTATAGCAGTGGCGTGGTCTGCCGCCATTGGCAGTATGCCACTGTGTCAGACAGTGAGTAGAGCCCACCACTGGACTCATATGCACACAAACATCAGGGATTTCAATGAAGTTACACTGAATCCTTTCCAACAAACCCATATACAGTATCATCCTGCTCACCTTTTCCTTTTCTATACCATGCTGTCCACAGATCAGACTGCATGTATAACATAACAGATTCCCCTTAAACAACTTTCCATAAATCAATAGTATAAGCAAATAAAAAAATTAAACAATTTTGAGAAATATTTGAAGCAGATATCAAGATATCCCATCGATTTTCAACTTTACTGAGATCAGTTGGTTTCTACATATAGAAGTTTTTTGAAGGAGGAAGAAGAGAAGGGGAAAACAGCCATATAGAGAGAGGTTCATACATACAGTCGCTAGTGCTGCATCAAGAAAGACCAGCTCACATATCTATGGCTCATGGTCCTGTCAGATTTGTGATCTCCTGACCAACCATGGGGCAGATGAGTTCAGGTCCAACAGCTAGCCAGGAAATTATGCTCTGGACATGGACTGTAACGCTAGCTTAAGTTATCCAATTTCTAACATGAGTGCTGGATTCGCAGCTACACTGTTCATGACAGCTGAGTAACGCCCCACATGCTGCTGTATCTGTATGTTTGATAGAGGTAAATTATAGTGACACTTATATCAAACACAACAGGAGTTTCTACTTAAAATTAAAGATAAGACTTTATAGGTTTTGCCTGGCTCCTTGATTTGATTGACAAGTCATTCCAGACTCTGCCATCTACTGCCCCTGGCTGAAATTTTGCACAAGCGTCCTCAGTGCCTGTGATCAGTGTGTTTGTGAGTGTGATCTCAGCAGATGACAAAGGAAGGACTGACTTGTCAGTCAAACACAGGCGCCGGATACTGGGAATAAGGAGTGAGGGCCGGAGAACTTGAAATGTTGTGACACGTGCCAATGCACTGACAGATAATTTGCATTTCATTTCAACGCTGAATTTCTTCAAGAAAGGTATCAATTCATTTAGGATAGAAATTCCTCCCGACAGGTTCCCTTTAAAAGTCACTTTACAAAGTATCTTTTAAAGGGAATCATGGATCATGGATTTATGAATGTCAAGTCCAGATTCATATAGCAGTCAAACAAATGAGCTATTACTGCACATCTTTACTTTCTGGTTTTGACTTAACAGTTGCACTAAATCCACATCCAAAATTGTAACCTTAAGCAGAATGTATAAAATTGCATTTTTCTTCTACTTCTGACCATTTTAACCTAAAATAAAAAAAAAAAAATAAAACATTATGAGAGCCGTCACCAGAAATGACTTTTAGGCCACGGCCCACTATCAGTATTTGGTCAGTATTTTTTCTCATGAGTGGGAGCCAAAACCAGGAGTGGGTGTTAAATAGTGTTGAGTGAATTTGTTTGGCATTTCAAATTCGGGTTAGTTCGGCTTGTTCGCTCCAAAAAATCAGCTCCGCCCATGAACATCCCTGATTTGCCCCGCTGTCACGCAAATAACTTATCAGCATTTTACAGTTCCAGTCAGTGGATAGGATTTATAGAAATCCCATGACCACTGTGTTTTTTTTATGCAGCGTAAACTGAACTGTGGTGCATGTTTGAAATGTGCAACATGTCAATTTCTCTTGTGGGTACATTGAGTTTTATGTGCTGATTTTCCCCATAATTGCATTAGATATGGAAAATCCGCAGGTAAAAACAAAGTAGTTTTATTTAAAAAAATGACATACTAAAAAGAAACAAAAACTGCTGTGAAAAAATGTGTTAATAACAAATGTAAAAAAACACTCAAAAGTGCAATGAAAAAAATACAAATAACCTAGTCTGCATAATATTTGCAGAAATGCTGCAGAAAATTGGCAACCTCAAAATCTCATCAAATACACACCATGGGAACGTAGCCTACAGATTCTAAATAATACGCTTTACTTTAAAAAAAAATATTCTTCTCTAGTATTCTACATTGTTAAACATAATTTAGTGACTACTTTACAGAAGTTTGTAGTCGAATGTAGAAAGTGAACATACTCAACATTTTTTTTTGGACATTTTTTTTAAATCAGTTTCGGGATCAGTGGCTTTTTTTTCTGAAATAGCAAAACATGCTGTAGCTATGGTATTTTTTCTTCCATTTGTTTCTTTAAATGTGTGAAGGAGCTCTTAGGTTGAAATTACACTATGTATGCAATGCTTTACATCTCTTAAGTATTCACTTCTATTTTGGCTTAAAAAACTGCTTAGAAAGTATCATACAATCAAACGTGTGATTTTTCTTATATCTATATTTTTGCTAGCATATTTTTTTTAACATTTGATGCACGTGTTTCTCCTTGTGTTTTAGATGTTCTATTGAGAAGCCATGCTTAAAGCATTCTGCATTTTAAAAAAATTTACAATTGCCACAAAAAAAGCTACAAAAATGCAGCAAACTAAAACACTAGACAGTCCCTTATTTAACTTTGGATTTTAAAGGCATTTTGTCATGAAATGTTATTTCTATAAACAATTCTTACCACTTTGTCTGTTACAAAAATACCTTTTTAAAGTTATAGCTAACTTTACAAAAAGCAGGCCTTGCAATATTGAGTTTCATACAGTGTTCCTAATTTCCCAAATGTTTCTTTTGTAGCAGATTCAGGAATTCTCCCATTCTGAAACAAAATTAGAAAAACTCCCACATCGTTTACTAATGAGGACTTAAAGTATAACTGTTGTTTTAATTTTTATTTCATAAATCAATAGTACGCATGAAAATAAGCAACTTTGTAATATATTTTATCAAAGAAATCTGCTTCTGCTATATATGCTCGCCTCTGCCACTTAGGGATTGCCAGTATTAGTTCTTACTGCCTGGTTCTGGAGTTGGAGGTGTAGTTCATGGTTGAAGTTGGTGTTTTGGAGATTTGTTCCGGAGATTGTGGCTTGGTATTTCATCTGTGTGCATATCCTCATCCTCATCCTCTCCTATTTTGTTTCTCCTTCCTTTAACTCCCGTGTCCCACTATGTTGTTTGGTGTATGAATTTTGTATGGTTGGTATTTTCATTTATCCCTGTCCGTCTTCCCTTGTTTGTCTGGTTAGTGTGTTTGTTATGATCTGCTACAAGCACTAAGGAAAGAAAGGAGATCTGTCCCTACAATAGAACTAAGCTAGATCCCTACGATGTAACGGGGAACCTGATCCTGCGATCAGACCCGCTAAAGTCCTCGGCTAGTCTGTACGAAGACCTATAGATGCAAGGGAGGGATCCCTACAAGAACTAGGGACTAGAAATTGTAGCAGTAAAAGACAAACACACAACATAGAACATAAAGGTCCGAAGACCTAGCTAAACTGACTGAGAAAGGTAACTAAGCACCAGGCTAGCTTCAGAGTAGAAATTACAATGAAGTCCAGCAAGGCCAGGAGGGCGGAGCAGGATTAAATAGGCAAGATAGGCAATATCCAGCAAGATACAAAAAAACCTAACAGGAGAGTTCTAACAGTACCCCCTCTTCTATGAGGATCCTCCGGATCCCCTAGGCCCAGGCTTATCAGGAAACCTCTTGTGAAACGCTCTGACAAGTCTGGAAGCCGAAACATCATCCGCCCTCACCCATGAGTTATCCTCGGGTCCGAAACCCTTCCAAGCGACGAGATACTGCAAACTCCCTCTATACCGTCTAGAATTTAGGATGGGGGAAATTTCGTATTCCCCGTCCTCCACCACCGGAGGAACAGTGGCAGAGGCGTCTCCATCCGACACATAAGCTCTTTTCAACAGAGAAACATGAAACACCGGATTAATCTTCCAGGAGGTAGGAACCTCCAACCTAACAGCAGATTGGTTAACTACCTGAAGCACCTTAAAGGGCCCTACAAACTTGGGACCCAATTTTTTAGAAGGAATCCTCAACCGCAGATTCTTAGAGGACAACCAAACCATGTCACCAATAGCAAACAAAACCTCTTGCCGTTTCCTATCAAAGTACCTCTTAGATTTTTTGTTAGCCTCCTGAAGATTACCACGCACATCCGTCCAATCTCTCTCCAAATCACCGGAAAAACTCTCCTCCTCAGGCACAGCCGATACCAATTTGGAGAATGACCCAAAAGACGGATGTCTCCCAGAACAGCAAAAAAAAGGCAAACAACCAGCAGAAGAGGATGTATGGTTGTTAAGAGCAAACTCAGCAAGTGGCAGAAACTCAGACCACCCCTCCTGATTGTCTGCCACAAAACAACGCAAGAACTGCTCAACATCCTGATTCTTCCTTTCTGTCTGGCCATTAGACTCAGGATGATATCCGGATGAAAACGACAAATGAACTCCCAACCTGTCACAAAAAGCACGCCAAAAACGAGCCACGAACTGAGGTCCCCTATCCGAAACAATGTCAGTAGGAACGCCATGTAGTCTGACAATTTCCATGACAAAGGCCTTAGCGAGTGTCTTAGCGCAGGGCAGTTTGATGAAAGGAACCAAGTGACACATCTTGCTAAATCGGTCAACGACCACCCAGATGACTGTGAAACCCTCAGAGGGGGGAAGGTCAGTAATAAAGTCCATAGCCAGATGTGTCCAAGGTGCACTAGGAACCTCCAGAGGGCAAAGCAACCCCACTGCAGGAGTATGTGAAGACTTAGATCTAGCACACACCGTACATTGACGCACCCACTTAATGACTTCCTTCTGCCATCCAGGCCACCAAAAACTGCGACCCACAAGTCTCTTGGTCTCAGAAATTCCTGGATGACCTGCCAACCGAGACTCATGACACTCAACAAACAAATCTCTCCTAAAGGTCCTAGGCACAAACAACCTCCCATGGGGAGTGTTAGATGGGGCATTCTCCTGTGCTTTAAGAATCTCATCTTCCAAAACGGAGTCCAATGCAGCAATCACAACACCTTCTTGTAAAATGCTCCCCTCCTCCTCAGCACCGACCATGGGAGAAAAGCTGCGAGACAAAGCATCAGCTTTAACATTCTTGGTACCCGAGATGTAAGTAACGGAAAAATTAAACCACGAGAAAAAAAGTGCCCACCTAGCCTGACGGGCATTCAAGCGCTTGGCATCATCAAGATAGATCAGATTTTTATGATCAGTGAAAACCTGAATGGGAAATTCAGCACCTTCCAAGAGATGACGCCAGTGTTCAAATGCGAGTTTAATAGCCAGCAATTCCCGATTATCAATATCGTAATTAAGTTCAGTCTCAGAAATTTTTTTTGAAAAAAAAAAGCACAGGGATGTACTCCATCCTTGTTTTTCTGAGACAACACCGCACCGACCCCCACTGAAGAAGCATCAACCTCAACCAAAAATGGCTTAGTCACATCAGGCTGCATAAGGATGGGAGCAGAGCTGAACCTCTCCTTTAGAAACACAAAAGCTTCAATGGCCTCAGTAGTCCACTGAAGCGCGTTAGCACCTTTCCTGGTGAGATCGGTCAGTGGTTTGACAATAATAGAAAAATTTTTAATGAATTTTTTGTAATAATTGGCGAAACCCAAAAACCTCTGTATCGATTTCAAACCAATAGGCCTAGGCCATTCCTGCACAGCTTGAACTTTCACCGGGTCCATCTCAAAGCCCTCGCTGGAGATAATGTAGCCCAAAAAACTAATTCACTGTACAGCGAACTCACATTTCTCCAGCTTAGCAAAAAGCGAATTGTCAATTAATAACTGTAATACCTCACGTACGCTCCGCCAATGAGACTCCAGATCCGGTGAATAAATCAAAATGTCATCCAAATGCACAACCACATTTTTGCCGATCAAAGGTCTAAGAATGTCATTAATAAGATTCTGAAAAAATGCTGGAGCATTGGTAAGACCAAAAGAGATAACCAGATTCTCAAAATGACCCACAGGAGTGTTAAAAGCAGTCTTCCATTCATCACCCTCCTTCATGCGCAACAAATTGTATGCCCCCCGGAGATCAATTTTAGAGAACCACTTGGCCCCCACTAACTGGTTAAACAAATCAGGAATCAATGGCAGTGGGTAAGGATTGCGTACAGTAATTTTATTAATCTCACGAAAATCCAGACAAGGACGTAAACCGCCATCCTTTTTTTTAACAAAAAAAAATCCAACAGCCACAGTGGACTTGGAAGGCCTAATGTGACCGGCGGCCAAGCTTGTCTGTATGTATTCCTCCAAAGCCTTTCTCTCAGGAATAGTAAGATTAAATAAACGACTTTTAGGAAGAGTCGCTCCAGGGACAAATTGAATGGTACAATCATAGTCTCTATGGGGAGGCAAAATTTGTGACTCCTCCTCAGAAAAAACTCTCCAAAAATCCTGAATAGGTACAGGTAATTCCCCTTTTTCCACCGCAGCAATACGTCCGTTACAACACTTGTCATAACACTTAGGGCTCCAGGACTTAATTTCATTGGTAGCCCAATCCAGTACAGGATTGTGCAATTTTAACCAGGGTAACCCCAAAACTACTGGAGAAGGCAAATTATTTAATACTACCAAATCCAAATTTTCTTGGTGAATACCATTAATAGTGAGGGGATATTCACAGACCTTGTGAGTAACACTCTTCAAGGGGGAGCCATCGACAGAAACCACAGCAACAGGGGATGACAAAGGTTTGGGTTTTAATTTAAGTTTTTCCAAGAATCCTGGTAAACCAGGGGAGGAGTCCTGAGGAGATAATTTGCATATTCCCACTGCATTTTGGGGTAAGTGAAGAGTCTCCGCGAGCTCAAAGAACACTGGATTTTGGCTGTTGGAGCTGAAAAGAGGACATCGGTAAACCAGGGGAGGAGTCCTGAGGAGATAATTTGCATATTCCCACTGCATTTTGGGGTAAGTGAAGAGTCTCCGCGAGCTCAAAGAACACTGGATTTTGGCTGTTGGAGCTGAAAAGAGGACATCGGTAAACCAGGGGAGGAGTCCTGAGGAGATAATTTGCATATTCCCACTGCATTTTGGGGTAAGTGAAGAGTCTCCGCGAGCTCAAAGAACACTGGATTTTGGCTGTTGGAGCTGAAAAGAGGACATCGGTAAACCAGGGGAGGAGTCCTGAGGAGATAATTTGCATATTCCCACTGCATTTTGGGGTAAGTGAAGAGTCTCCGCGAGCTCAAAGAACACTGGATTTTGGCTGTTGGAGCTGAAAAGAGGACATCGGTAAACCGCGCGCCGCATTTTGAAGCTTTTTTTTTAAGCTTTTTTCACTGTTTTCAGAACATTAACAATAAGAACATGGAAGAGTCCAGGAGCCATTTGGTGAGCTGCATATCCTGCTACATGTTCACAGACTTGCCAGTGGAAAAGCCAAACTTCACATGCCAGAAATGCAAGCTTGTGTCCCTGTTGGAGGAAAAGTTGCGAAATCTAGAAGAGAGGTTAACTACCTTGAAAATCATTAAGGAAGGTGAAGAGTTCTTAGACAGAGCAGAATTATCTCTTCATGATTCAGAAAGAGAAGAAATTCGAACTGCACCTGACGAAACAGAGGAATGGAAGCATGTGACCCACAGAAGCAGGAGGATCGAGAGGCAGTCAACACCCATACTGCTCAGGAACCAGTACCAGGCTCTCACGCAGGAGAACCATGAAGAAATACAGCAAAATAAGACTTTGCCAGCAATGAATAACCTTGTAAGCCCTCAGAATCCTCCTGGATGGAGAAAGAAGAATGTTGTGAAGAAAAAACGGAGAGTGGTGGTCATGGGGGATTCCCTGTTAAGAGGAACAGAGGCCGCTATCTGCAGACCAGACATAACCTCAAGAGAAATGTGCTGTCTTCCAGGAGCAAAAATTAAAGATGTGTCTGACAGGATATCAAGACTCTTCAGACCTACAGATCACTACCCATTCCTGCTAATACATGTGGGGACAAATGACACCGCAAGAAAGGACCTGGAAACCATCTGCAGTGACTTTGAAGACTTAGGCAAGAAAGTGAAAGAATTGGGAGCGCAGGTGGTCTTCTCATCCATCCTCCCAGTGGATGGCCATGGAACAATGAGGTGGAATAAGATTCTACAGGTAAACAACTGGCTACGTCGATGGTGCCGTCAACAAGGATTTGGATTTCTGGATCACGGAATGAATTACCTATACGATGGACTACTTGCTAGAGATGGGGTGCACCTTACGAAGACTGGAAAACATGTATTTGGAAGTCGCCTTGCTACACTCATCAGAAGAGCTTTAAACTAGAACAATGTGGGAAGGGAAGCAAAAGGCCAGAAAAAGCCATACAGCTGACAAATACTATTGAGATCTCTGCTACTGGAAGTGGAAAGGAAGAACAAAGACAAAACAATTTAAATAATAAAAATATGGGAGGAAGAGAAACCAATCACAAACTAAAATGTTTTTATACAAATGCACAAAGCATGGGCAACAAAAAAGGAGAATTGGAACTACTAATGCAGGAAAAGGAATATGATGTCATTGGAATCACTGAAACTTGGTGGGACGATACACATGATTGGAATAAAAGGCTAAAAGGATACAACTTATTTGCAAGAAACAGACTTGATAAACGAGGAGGAGGTGTTGCATTGTATGTTAGAAAAGCGTATATCTGCACAGAGATTGAAGCTTCAGAGACTGGGAGTTCTGTGGAAACTGTTTGGGTAAGAATACAAGGAGAGAACAACGGAAAGGACACCATTGTAGGCATTTACTACAGGCCACCTGGGCAAGCTGAAGATATGGATGAACTCTTTATGTATCAAATGACCAAGTTCTCCAAAAAATATGACGTAGTGGTCATGGGAGATTTCAACTATCCAGACATTTGTTGGGAATCTCTCTCAAGTAAAACTAACAGGTCAAGCAAATTCTTATCCTCTCTTGCTGACAACTTTATCTTACAAAAGGTAGGGGAGAAAACAAGGGGATCTGCTACTTTGGATCTAATCCTTATAAACAGGGAGGAAATGGTTGAGGAGGTAAAGGTGGCTGGGACCCTAGGAGGCAGCGATCATGCTATTGTAGAATTTTGGATAACTAGAGGAGGAAGACATGTGAAGACTCAAACTTCAAGGTTAGATTTTAGAAAGGCAGATTTTAAGAGACTCAGAAAGAGAATAGGAGGGATCCAATGGCTGGATGTCCTTAAGGACAAAAATGTCCAGGAAGGATGGGAAATTTTTAAAAATGAGATTCTCAAAGCACAATCGTTAACAATCCCGAAAAGTAGGAAGAATGGGAAGCATTTAAGGAAACCAGGATGGATGAACACAGAACTTAAACACATGCTAAAAAGAAAGAAAGAAATGTTTATTAAATGGAAAGAGGGAGGCATATCTAAAGAAGATTATAATGCAGTCTGCAGATCCTGCAGGGCACGTATCAGGTTAGCTAAAGCTGACAATGAATTAAGGCTTGCAAGAGATGTCAAAAGCAATAAAAAAGGATTTTGGGGGTATGTCAAAAGTAAAAGAAAAGTCAAAGATGCTATAGGATTTTTACAGGATGAAAATGGAGAAATGGTAAGAGAGGATGTTGAGAAGGCCGAACTTTTTAATTCCTATTTTGCATCTGTTTTCTCTCAGAAAGAAAATGTAACATCAACTGATCTTCACTGTCCTTTTAAAGGAATAGAGGAATCCAAGTTATCTGTAAACAGAAAGATTGTGAGGGAATATTTAGCTAACATAAATGAGTTCAAGTCTCCAGGTCCAGATGAATTACACCCCAGAGTACTGAAGGAGATCGTAGAAGAAATTTTAGAACCACTCTCCATAATCTTTGAAAATTCTTGGAGAACAGGAGAAGTCCCAGAAGACTGGAGAAGAGCAAATGTTGTTCCTATCTTCAAAAAGGGGAAGAAGGTGGACCCAGGGAACTATAGGCCGGTGAGTCTGACTTCTATACCAGGAAAGATCTTTGAACAAATTATTAAACAACATGTATGTAAGTACATGGATAAGAATGAAGTGATTAACCAGAGTCAGCATGGGTTTGTAACTAACAAGTCATGTCAGACTAACTTAATTTCCTTCTATGACAGAATCACTGACTGGGTGGATCAGGGAAATGCTGTAGATATAGTATATCTTGACTTCAGCAAAACATTTGACAAAGTATCTCACACCATCCTTATTGAAAAAATGACCAAGTATGCAATGGACCAGGCAACTGTTAGGTGGATTCATAACTGGCTTAGTGATCGGACTCAAAGGGTGGTTGTAAATGGCTTCACATCCAGCTGGATGATTGTCTCAAGTGGGGTACCACAGGGCTCCGTCCTGGGACCTGTATTGTTCAACATCTTTATCAATGATTTAGATGAAGGAATTGAGGGTAAACTGATTAAATTTGCTGATGACACAAAGCTAGGAGGGATAGCTAATACTAGAGAAGAGAGAGAGAGGATTCAAAAAGACCTAAATAAACTGGAGCAGTGGGCAGCAACCAACAGAATGGTTTTTAACAGGGAAAAATGCAAAGTACTACATCTGGGCAATAAAAATGAAAAAAGCATATACAGAATGGGAGGAATAGAGCTAAGCAACAGTACATGTGAAAAAGACTTAGGTATACTAATAGATCATAGACTGAACATGAG
Source organism: Phyllobates terribilis (assembly GCF_046119375.1). NCBI lineage: Eukaryota > Metazoa > Chordata > Amphibia > Anura > Dendrobatidae > Phyllobates > Phyllobates terribilis. Next base: position 570,460,033 of record NW_027362763.1, read on the forward strand.
TCAACAGTGTGATGCAGCAGCAAAAAAGGCAAATACAATTCTGGGATGTATTAACAGAAGCATACAGTCTAGATCACGTGAAGTCATTATCGGTCTTTACTCCTCTTTGGTCAGACCTCATCTGGAATACTGTGTACAGTTTTGGGCACCACATTTTAAAAAAGACATAGACAAACTGGAGCAAGTTCAGAGAAGAGCGACCAGAATGGTGACTGGTCTGCAAACCATGTCCTATGAGGAACGGTTGCAGGATTTGGGAATGTTTAGCTTGCAAAAAAGAAGACTGAGAGGAGACTTAATAGCTGTCTACAAAAATGTCAAGTGCTGTCACATTGTAGAAGGATCATCTTTATTCTCATTTGCACAAGGAAAGACTAGAAGCAATGGGATGAAACTAAATGGGAGGAGACACAGATTAGATATTAGAAAAAACTTTTTGACAGTTAGGGTGATTAATGAGTGGAACAGGCTGCCACGAGAGGTGGTGAGTTCCCCTTCAATGGACGTCTTCAAACAGAGGCTGGACAGACATCTGTCTGAGATGATCTAGTGAATCCTGCTTTGAGCAGGGGGTTGGACCAGATGACCCAGGAGGTCCCTTCCAACTCTACCATTCTATGATTCTATGATCAGGATCATCACACAACAAACCCAAAGCAGAAAAAAAACTATCCACTGATCTAAAGCATGGATCACTAGGTTGGAGAGAAAAGGCCCATCCCTGAGGTTCTTTGCGCAAAAGTGACATTATGGACCCTATGCGCTGTGATTCATCACCAGAGGATCTGGGTCTCAAATGAAAATACAACAAACAAGCATTTTTAAAGGAAAAAAATTCTTGTTGATCACCAAAAAATAAATCAGGCAAACGTACCTTTGGCTCCACAAAATGTGCTCCAGAACAGCTACTCACGTGTTGTTGGAGCTCGGCCACCTCCAGAGAGAGTCCCTGCAGGCGTTGAGCCAAATCCAGAACCGACACCATGATGGAAATTGGAGGTCTTTCCTTAGAGATATTTTTACGGCTGGACTTACTGTTATGATCTGCTACAAGCACTAAGGAAAGAAAGGAGATCTGTCCCTACAATAGAACTAAGCTAGATCCCTATCATGTAACGGGGAACCTGATCCTGCGATCAGACCCGCTAAAGTCCTCGGCTAGTCTGTACGAAGACCTATAGATGCAAGGGAGGGATCCCTACAAGAACTAGGGACTAGAAAGTTGGACACCTCCTAGCAGAAATTGTAGCAGTAAAAGACAAACACACAACATAGAACATAAAGGTCCGAAGACCTAGCTAAACTGACTGAGAAAGGTAACTAAGCACCAGGCTAGCTTAAGAGTAGAAATTACAATGAAGTCCAGCAAGGCCAGGAGGGCGGAGCAGGATTAAATAGGCAAAAAAGGTCATGTGACCAGCAAGATAGAAAAAACCTAACAGGAGAGTTCTAACAGTGTTCTTATACACTTCAGCTTCCCATTACCTTGGTTTGGGGAAAGAGACAGATAAAGGTTTATATAGGAGCTTAGCAAGGCACGTGAACCTGGTGTCTCCACATTCAGGAGTAATTTGTTGGATAGACAGGGATAGACTGGGGCGCCCCTAGTTTTAGGGACCTGGTTAGCGCCAAAGTCCCAACACCATTGTATCACTCTCTCTTCTCTTCTACATAGAATCTTATCCATAGTAACTGCAATCTCCTATCTCAGTAAATGGAAAGTCGGTTTTCAACTAATACAGTTTTCACCTCAGAATATTTGCATACTAAATTTCCCAGAGGAGCATTGCACGGCAAATAAGCCTCCTTACTTTGGCATGCCAGAGCCGATGTGTCACTCTTCACAAGGATAAATGTTACCCCTTAGACCTCAGTCCAGAGCCTCTCACCTAGCCAAATCAGTTCTCATACTTTGCACTGACGAGGGCCAACAGCTAGAAACAGTGTCTGCAAATTGAGATTCTGATTTGGCTTTTATCCTACGTCATATTGCACGACTCGTTAAAGGGTCGACAGTGACTTGTAGGATTGCTGCTTCCAATAGAGTTCAAGTCCTCTTTTTCTCTGAAGAGGCAATTTGCACCTCAGAATTGAAAATTTTGATAATGACTGATCAATTTTTGGCAGAGAAAGAAGCAGATCTCTCTGATAAGATAAGATTGCAAAGTTGCTCATTTTCATGTGTAATAAAAATTAAAATGCCTTAATTGTCTACTGGGTAAATGTGGACCATCCAAATGTCTAGCAGAATTGTTAAAAATAAAAACCACAAAACACTGCAACATCTGAATCTGAGCTAGATCTGAATCTAAATATAAAGTAATTTTTACATAAAAATTAGGTGCTGAATGGCCAGAAAATATATAACGAATGAAGGAAAAAAATCCAGAAACCATAAGACGCATAACTGTCAGACCAGTTATCATTAAAATGATTAATAAAGTTTATTGCACACTACAAATATTCACTGCTTCCAACCCTCGGAGCTCATTCAAAGTGCTCACACCAAAATATTAACAAAGTAGTAGGCCTCTATTACACCAGTTATCCAGGGCATCAAAATTATGGCCATCAATTTTGTGCAGTTAGTCTTGAGGTTAGTGAGCTCTGATATCCTGTGTGTTTGTTTTTGATTTACAGTATGGAACATGAGCGACATGCACAGTAATACAGGTGCTTCTCACACAATTAGAATTTCATCAAAAAGTTAATTTATTTCAGTTCTTCAATACAAAAAGTGAAACTCATATATTATATAGAGTCATTACAAACAGAGTGATCTATTTCAAGTGTTTATTTCTGTTAATGTTGATGATTATGGCTTACAGCCAATGAAAACACAATCATGGGGAAGACTGCTGACTTGACAGATGTTAAGAAGGCAGTCATTGACACACTCCAAAAGGAGGGTAATCTACAAAAGGTCATTGCTAAAGAAGCTGTCTGTTCACAGAGTGGTGCATCCAAGCATATTAATGGAAAGTCGAGTGGAAGGAAAAAGTGCGGTAGCAACCAGGATAACTGCAGCCATGAAAAGATTATTGATAATAAATGCGATTCAAAGATTTGGGGGAGATTCACAAAGAGTGGACTGCTGCTAGAGTCTTTGCTTCAAGAGCCACCACACACAGACGTATCCAGGACATGGACTACAAGTGTCGCATTCCTTGTGTCTAGCCACTCATGACCAATAGACAACGCCAGAAGCGTCTTATCTGGGCCAAGGAGAAAAAGACCTGGACTGTTGCTCAGTGGTCCAAGGTGTTGTTTTCAGATGAAAGTAAATTTTGCATTTAATTTGGAAATCAAGGTTCCGGAGTCTGGAGGAAGAGTGGAGAGGCACACAATCCAAGCTGCTTGAGGTCTAGTGTGAAGTTACCACAATGAGTGATGGTTTGGGGAGCCATGTCATCTGCTGGTGTAGGTCCACTATGTTTTATCAAGACCAAAGTCAGCGCAGCCATCTACCAGGAAATTTTAGAGCATTAAATGCTTCCCTCTGCCGACAAGCTTTTTGGAGATGGAAATTTCATTCTCCGGCAGTACTTGGCACCTGTCCACACTGCCAAAAGTACCAATACCTGGTTTAAAAACAACAGTATCACTGTGCTTGATTGGCCAGCAAACTCCCCTGACCTTAATAGATTATTGTCAAGAGGAAGATGAGAGACTCCAGACCCAACAATGCAGATGAGCTGAAGGCTGCTATCAAAGCAACCTGGGCTTCCATAACACCACAGCAGTGCCACAGGCTGACCGCCTCCATGCCATACCACATTGATGCAGTAATTGATGCAAAAAGAGCCCCAACCAAGTATTGAGTGCATTTACTGAACATACATTTCAGTAGGCCAACATTTTTCAAGCTGTTGTTATAAATTATTCTAATTTACTGAGATAATGACCTTTGTTTTTTCATTGGCTGTAAGCCATAATCATCAACATTAACAGAAATAAACACTTTAAATAGATCACTCTGTTTGTAATGACTCTATATAATATAGGAGTTTCACTTTTTGCATTGAAGAACTGAAATAAATTTACTTTTTGATGATATTCTAATTTTGTGAGAAGCACCTGTACATGTGCTTACATACTTGCCACACTATCAATGAGATTATTAAAGGGGTTCAACGGTCGTTAACTACCTATCTGCAGTCACAGACTTGCGAATCCTGTCATCGTGCACAATGCGTGCTGTGAGGATTCTCCGGTGCAGGCACTGGGAAAGGCAGTCAATGTGACCACAAGTATGTGATGTGCATACTCCTTGCCATATTCGGGCTACATGTGTGCGGCCTCACTAAATGCAAGTATATTGAGCAAGACTGGAAACATTCTAGTCGAAATGTGGCTGGGAATAGGCATATTGCATCTTTGCAGCCACATGACCGCCGTCCCCGGCGCCGGAGAAGCCTCGGTCGGAGACAAGTCCGGAAATGCTGCAGTCCACGGTAACAAGTTTAGGCTATGAAGGCTGCTAAAAGTAGCACAAGCAAAATGCAGCCTAGCATTGTTGTGTTGAAAAACAGCTCCTGGCCCACATTGGAGAAATGGTGATATATGCAATGGACACTTGAACAAAAACATTGGCTTAGCAGCACTGTGACTTTGAAAATTGCATGACAGAGCCCTGCCTGTGCTTCACATTGTTTAAGCAACCCCTGAAACATAAGCAGACTTTCAAAGTTCGGGAAGTTTGCCATGGGATTTATCTTTGCTTAACTTCTCCAAATAGCCCAGAGAGCATGTTTTAATTTGAGTAAAGTGCTCTATGAAAACCACTGTACTACAGTAAACCACGGAGCTGATATCACACACAGACTGTAGTTCATTATAAACTACCATCCTACAGTGCAAGTCAGAGCTAGTACTTTACACATGAAAGGCATATATATGTTATATAGGATTAGACAGTGTTAGGCATTCAGAGGCTCTCAAGCTGCCTGCATGTGACTTCCAAGATGTTGGCAGCTCAAAACAATATTGTGCACTCAACAAGGAAACCATTTAATTTAACTCTAAGTCAGGGGTGGGGAATCTTTTTTTCTGCCAAGGGCCATTTGGATATTTATACCATCCTTCGTGGGGCAAATAAATTGGGTGCTAACTCCGCCCACAAAATACGACCTAATGATGGCTCTGGTGTCAGAACATAATCTTTCATTGAACGCGTCTCAGCGTTCAGTAGTGAACATTGCGTGCATGTGCTCACAAAGCAAGAAGAAATGAATGGGAAGGCAGCCATCAAAATACAACTGCCGGCCCAAACACCGTGGTCCCTGGGAATCTGCCCGGGGGCCGGCTAAAAGCTCATCGCGAGCCGCCTCAGGCCTGAGGTTCCCCTCCCCTGCCCTAAGTTAAAGAGATTGTTCAGGACCAGTAAAATATTGCTCTGTTCTTCCAAAAAACATTGCCAAACGTGTCTATGGGTAGTATTTAGTATTAGCTCAGCTCAGTATTTAGTATTAGCTCAGCTCCCTTGAAATTAATTGAACTGAGCTGCAATACCAGACAAAACCTGCGGTAAGGTGTCTACTGTATTTTGAATAAAGTAGCAATGTTATCGTCTAATCTTGTACTACTCTATTAAAATTAGACTAACAACCAAATCACTTTTTACTGACTCATCACCATTTGAATTTAAAAGTTGTTATGACTTACAAAAATGTGGGGATGTTTAGACTAACTTACATAGAAACTTCAAAATAAAAAATTGCATTTTACAGTATTAAGCTATGTATAGAGGAAAAGAGTGATGTACTACCGAATGGGACTATCTATAGAGAGGAGTGATATACTGCAGGAGGGAGTTGTATATCAATGAGAGGAGTGATGTACTGCAGGATGGTAATGTGAATAGATGATAGGAGTGAAATACTAAAAAAAAGGGCTGTGTATAGATGAGAAGAATGATATGCTGCAAGATGGAGCTGTGTTTAGTGAAGTGGGGTGATATACTGTAGGATAGGGCTGTGTATAGAGGAGAGGAGCGATATACTGTAAGGGGTTGGCTGTATATACATGAGATGATTGATATAGTGCTTGATGGGGTTTTATGTAGATGAAAGGAGTAATATACTCCAGCATCAGGCTGTATATAGATTAGAGGAGTGATGTACTGCAGGATGAGGATATATAGATATACTGCAGATATACTGCAAGATGGGGCTATATATGAATGAGATGAGTAATATACTGCAAAAGGGTGCTGTATATACTGTAGCTGTGAGGAGTTATATACTGCAGGAGGCAGCTCTCTGTAGATGAGAGTAGTGATATACTGCAGGATAGCGCTTATAATGCAGGAAAGAGAAAAAATGTATATCCAGCTTACTCACTCATTCCTGATCATATCCTCCGTTAGTGCACGGACTGAAATTTGTATCGGCCACAAGAAATCCAGGCAATGAAAAAAAAGTAAATAGTCCAGCAACATACCGTGGAAAAATCAGGAAAAAAAACAAAACCAAACCTTTATTGCAAAAAATGGATTAAAAATTCATATCATAAAAAAGCGCTGTATCAGGTGCATTCACTGACACGTTTCAAAATAAAAAAGTTCTTACTCCAGTATGCAGTAAGAACTTTTTTTAGTTCGAAACGCGTCAGTGCATGCATCTGATACAGCGCTTTTTTTTATGATATGAATTTTTAATCCATTTTTGTAATAAAGGTTGTTTTTAAATTTTATCCTGATTTTTCCACGGTATGGGTGCTGGACTATATACTCTTTTTTCCTTGCAGGATAGCGCTGTATACAGATGAGATGATTGATATACTGCAGGTTGGGGCTGTTTATAAAAGAAAACTGGTGCTATAATACAGAATAGGGTGGTGTATAGAGGAGTGATAGACTGCAGGAAGCATCTCTGTATAGAGAAGAAGAGTGATATACTGTAGGAGAAAGCTGTATATAGATAGATAAGAGAAGTAGTATACTGCACAATGGAGCTGTGTATAGATGAGGAGTGATATACTGCAGGAGGGTGCTGTGTATTATTGAAAAGATTTATATGCTGCAGGATGGGGCTATATATTAAAGAGAGGAGTGATATACTGCAAGGGGAGGGCTGTATATAGATAAGAAAAGTGATATATTGCTGGATGATGTTTTAAATAAATGAGAAGAGTAGAATTCTGCGGGATAGGGGTATATATAGATAGGAGGAATGATGTAATGTAGGATGGGGTTGTCGGTAGATGAGAGGAGTGATTTGCTGCAGGAGGGGGCTGTATATAGATGAGAAAAGTAGTATACTACACAATGGAGCTGTGAATAGATGAGGAGTGGTACACTGCAAGTTGGAGCTGTGTATAGATGAGGAGGGATATACTGCAGGAGGGTGCTGTGCATTGATGAGATGAGTGATATGCTGCAGGATGGGACTGTATAAGGAGATGAGTGATATATTGAAAGAGATGGGTTGTATTTATATATAAGATAAGATAAGAGGAGTAATATACAGCTGGATGGAGTTTAATATAGATGAGAGGAGTAATATTCTGCAGGGTAGGGCTATAAATAGATAAGAGAAATGATATACTGCAGGATGGGACTGTGGATAGCAGAGAGGAATGATGTACTGCAGGAGGGTCGATATGTACTGTAGATGAGAGGAGTGATAATACAGTTAGGTCCAGAAATATTTGGACAGTAACATAAGCTTTGTGATTTCAGCTCTGCATGCCACTATTTATTTAAAATGAAACAACTGAGATGCATTTGAGGTGTAAACTTTCAGGTTTAATTATAGGGGTTGATCAAAAATATCCTGTGAAACGTTTAGGAATTGCAACCATTTGTGCAACGTTTAGGAATTGCAAAGCCTCCTCATTTCAGGGGCTCAAAGGTAATTGGACAAATTAAGTTTACCATAAATAAATGTTCATTTGTAATACTTTGTAGAGAATCCTTTGCAGGCAATGACTGCCTGAAGCCTGGAAGCCATGAGCGACACCAAACGCTGGGTTTCCTCCTTTGTGTAGCTTTATCAGGCCTTTACTGCAGCTGACTTCAGTCGTTGCTTGTTGGTGGGTCTTTCTGCCTTCTTTTGTCTTAAGCATGTGAAATGCTGCTCAATGGGGTTGAGATCTGGTGATTAGTGATTAGTTAGAGCAGTACCCGAACCCCGAACCTGGACCCCATGTGAATGGGGGATCAGAATTTAACTGGTTTCCCGCTCTGCCATTTGCATGACAGCGCAGGAAACACAGGCTCTGATCGCGGTAATTGCATTACCGCGATCAGGGCGCAGTGGCAGTGACCCGCAGTAAAAAGCTTACCGCGGGTCATAGGCGCCGGCTGATGGTGCTACTACCACCATCAGCCGGCGCCTCCTGCCATAGGAAACAGCAGGCACAGGCGCTTCTGGATGGGAGCAGTAGTCTCCCTGCCATAGGAAACAGCAGGCACAGGTGCTTCTGGGTGGGAGCAGTAGTCTCCCATCCGCCGGCGTTTGTGCTCGGCTGAGTGTAAAAAAAGAAATGTTAAAATTACTAAAAAAATATTAAAATAAAAATAAAACACATTATACTCACCTACACCTTGTCCCCAATGTTCTCCGCACCTGCAAAAAATAAACAAAAAAACACCATATATTCACCTTACACCTAATACCCGAAGCCCACGATCACCTGTAATAAAAGTAAAATAATAAAACAACCTCATCCTTACCTTTCCAACGCAGTCCAAATAACGAGGGTCCCACGAAGATCCCATGAGTGTGTGACCGCTCTGTTCATTCGCAGGCAATATACTGACTCAGTGTATTCCCGGCAAATGAGGCTGTGCATGCGCAGTGAGTATTTTCCCACCCATGCAATGAGTTGAACTCAGTTGCGCATGCGGTGACCTGATTTGTCGGTAATATACTGAGTCAGTGTATTGCTGGGAGCTTGAGGTCAGCGGCTGCGCAGTGAGTATTTTCCCACGCTGCGCAGCAGCTGACCTCAAGCTCCCAGCATTACACTGAGTCAGTGTATTACCGACAAATGAACAGAGCGGTCACATACAATGTGACTGCTCTGTTCATGGAATCTTCACGGGACCCTCGTTATTTGGACATCGGAAAGGTAAGGATGAGGTTGGTTTATTATTTTATTTTTATTACAGATGATCAAGGGCTTCAGCTGGAATGGGCGTGACAGTAATAATGGTTTAATTTAGAATAATAAAGGAATACTGTCTTTATTTCAAATAAAATATTTTATTCTGTGTGTGGGTGTTTTATTTTACATTTTACTTACACTATGGGGTTAGTAATGGGGGCGTCTTATAGATGCCTCTCCAATACTAACCTGGGCTTGATGTCAGCTGGCATTATAAGCTGAAATCAACCCCAACCCTATAACCACACTGCCACCGCTACAAGGCAGTAGGTAGAGCGAGGCTAAGTGCCAGAATTGGCGCATCCTGTGGATGTGCCATTTCTGGGGTGGCTGAGGGCTCCTGTTTCTAGCCTTGGAGGGGGCCAATAGTCATGGTCCCTTTCTAGGCTATCAATATCAGCCCCCAGCTGTCTGCATAACCTTTGCTAGCTGTTAAAATAGGGGGACCCCACGTTATTTTAATAGCTAGTAAAGGCTATGTATACAGCAGGGGGTTGATATTAGTAGCCTGGGAAGCTCCTTGGATATTACCCCCTTCCCAGGATAAAAACATCTGCCCCAGCCATCTGCTTAACCTCCGCTAGAGACTAAAATTACAGGGTACCCCACGCCATTTTTTTTACATAAATGTAATCATTTATTAATTAATGACATGAACAGTGAGGTACACACGCAAAGCACTGATTATATATATCACATAGTTATATCTATCTGTATATCTATTATCTATATATCTAGCTATCCATATATCTATCCGTATATCTATTATCTATCTATCTATATAGCTGTCCATATATCTATTTATCTATCCAGGGTCGGACTGGGGTGTCTGGGGCCCACAGGGGGAACTGACTCTAGGGGCCCACCCTACAGCCATATGAACATACTTGTTAGCCATTATTCCCGCTATAGTGGAGCATCGACTGTAAAACACAGACGGCTCCTGCACATCTACCGTGCACATACTATAACTGGGATGTACACAGAATTATCGTAGTTTGCATTAAAGGATTCTTTGATGACAACAAATCATCACTGATCCACAGGTTGGAAACCGCACAGATTAGAAGAATGGGGAATTTTTATCCCCATTTTAAAATGGAGCGGCAGGTGGGACGTCTGACCACAGCTCCATTCATCCTCTTTGGGGTCTTCCAGAAAAAGCCAAGTGCATCTGACTAGCCCAGGGGAATGGGGATGACTCGGTACACGGGCCTTTAGCCTGGCCTTTAGGGATGTCGCAGTGGTCGGCTCCCGGGCCCTTACCCTGGGCCGCTCTTTAAAAAGAGGGTTGATATTTGTAAAGTTTATAAAAGAAAGAGTTTGTGATGCCACCTGTGGCTTCTGGTGAGGATCACCAGTAGAGATGAGCGGTGTTCGACTAGAACTGTTCGCCAATCTCAAATTCGAGCTGTTTTGGGCGGTGTTCGAGTTGTTCGACGAACCCGAACGATTTGCAAAAAATTCGGCTGTTCGAGGTTATGTTCGATAACTGTTCGTGCACCAAAAGCGTGTCCTGCATGTCTGGCGCTATTTAGAGCACCAATCATGCAGGGATTGTCTGCCACTCACTGTAATGCCACAGCCATGGTGGTTGTGGCATTACAGTGATTGCCCAAATCGATGGGAACAGTGCCAACAGTGAAACATGAAAAGCCGGCAATTCAGCAGCGGCATACACCTGTACCCGACAATTTAGAACCGAAAGAATAGAGCTTCACACATAGATTAGATAGATATAAACATGTCAGCCACATATATACGAAGTACAGTGACAGTGTTGCTTACTGTACTTGTCATTTAGCGTAAAGGATTTATCAAAAAAAATAATAGTGTTTTCATGCACTGTCTCTTTAAAAAAGCCGGCCGGCAATTCAGCAGCGGTACCCGACAATTTATAACAGACAGAATAGAGCTTCACACATAGATTAGATAGATAGAAACATGTCAGTCACATATATATGAAGTACAGTGATAGTGTTGGTTACTGTACTTGTCATTTAGTATTAAAATAAAGGATTTATTATTAAAAAAATTGGCGTGGGGTTCCCCTTAATTTTAGGCTCTAGCGGAGGTTAAGCAGACGGCTGGGGCAGATGTTTGAAGCCTGGGAAGGGGGTAATACCCACGGAGCTTCCCAGGCTACTAATATCAGCCCCCAGCTGAATACATAGCCTTTACTAGCTATTAAAATGGGGGACACCCCAAAAAAAATGACGTGGGGTCCCCCCTAATTTAATAGCTAGCAAAGGCTAGGCAGACAGCTGGGGGCTGATATTAATAGCCCAGGAAGGGAGCCATGAATATTGGCCCCCTCCCAGGCTAGAAACACCAGCCGTCAGCCGCCCCAGAAATGGCGCATTCATAGGATGCGCCAATTCTGGCACTTAGCCTTGCTCTTCCACGCTGCCCTGGTGCGGTGGCAGGGGGTAATAGGGTTGGGGTTGATGTCAGCTTATAATGCCAGCTGACATCAAGCCCAGGTTAGTAATGGAGAGGCGTCTATAAGACACCCCCATTACTAACCCCATAGTCAAAGTTAAAAAAAACACAAACACCCAGAATAAAGTCCTTTAATTGAAATAAAGACACAATCCTTTATTGTTCTAAATTAAACCATACTTACTGTCACGCCCATTCCAGCTGAAGCCAACGATCTCCTGCAATAAAAGAAAAATAATAAAGCAACCTCATCCTTACCTTTCCATGGTTCCCACGACAGCTTCAGCTCTGCTACATCGAGATGACAGGCTGGACCGCAGCAGAACGCTGCCATCCAGCCTCTCATCCCGCAGACACTGAGAAGCGCAGGCTTGCTTGCGCTGCTCAGCGTCTCTCTGTGACGACATCCAGATGAGCCGAGTTCATGTCCAATGAACTCGGCTCACCTCATGCACGTCACTGACAGCGTGGGAAAATTCTCACGTTGAAGCGGTGAGTGCAGGAGAATTCTCCCACGCTGTCAGTGACGTGCATAAGGTGAGCTCATGTCCAATGAACTCAGCTCACCTCCTGCACTTCACTGACAGCGTGGGAGAATTCTCCTGCACTCAGCGCTTCAGCGTGAGAATTCTCCCACGCTGAAGCGCTGAGTGCAGGAGAATTTTCCCACGCTGTCAGTGACGTGCATGAGGTGAGCCGAGTTCATTGGACATTAACTCGGCTCATCTGGATGCCCTCACAGAGAGACACTGTGGAGCGCAAGCAAGCCTGCGCTTCTCAGTGTCTGCGGGATGAGAGGCTGGATGGCAGCGTTCTGCTGCGGTCCAGCCTGTCATCTCGATGTAGCAGAGCTGAAGCTGTCATGGGAACCATGGAAAGGTAAGGATGATGTTGCTTTATTATTTTTCTTTTATTTCAGGAGATCGTTGGCTTCAGCTGGAATGGGCGTGATGGTAAGTATGGTTTAATTTAGAACAATAAAGAATTGTGTGTTTATTTCAATTAAAGGACTTTTTTCTGGGTGTTGTGTTTTTTTTAAATACTTTACTAGAAATTCATGGTGGTCATGTCTAATATTGGCGTGACCCCATGAATTTCGGGCTTAGGGCCAGCTGATAATGCCAAGCTGGCCCTAACCCCTTTATTACCCAGTGAGCCACCGCATCAGGGCCCTGGATGAGTTGGGTACAGCGCCAGAAGATGGCGCTTCTATGAACGCGCCATTTTCCGGGGTGGCTGCGGACTGCAATTTGCAGCGGGGGTGGCCCAGAAAGCTTGGGCCTCCCTGCGCTGCGGATTCCAGCCCCCAGCTGCCTAGTTGTACCTGGCTGGACACAAAAACAGGGCGAAGCCCCACGTCAATTTTCTTTAAATTATTTCATGAAATAATTAAGAAAAAAAGGGCTTCCCTATATTGTTGTGTCCGGCCAGGTACAAATAGGCAGCTGGTGGTTGGGGGCAGCCCGTTCCTGCCTGCTGTACCTGGCTGGACACAAATATAGTGCGAAGCCCCACGTCAATTTTTTTTAAATTATTTCATGAATTTCCTGAAATAATTTAAAAAAATTGAAGTGGGGCTTCGCACTATATTTGTGTCCAGCCAGGTACAGCAGGCAGGAACGGGCTGCCCCCATCCACCAGCTGCCTATTTGTACCTGGCCGGACACAACAATATAGGGAAGCCCTTTTTTTCTTAATTATTTCATGAATTTCATGAAATATTTAAAAAAAATTGAAGTGGGGCTTCGCACTATATTTGTGTCCAGCCAGGTACAGGAGGCAGGAACGGGCTGCCCCCAACCACCAGCTGCCTATTTGTACCTGGCCGGACACAACAATATAGGGAAGGCCTTTTTTTCTTAATTATTTCATGAATTTCATGAAATAATTAAAAAAAAAGTACGTGGGGCTTCGCCCTATTTTTGTGTCCAGCCAGGTACAACTAGGCAGCTGGGGGCTGGAATCTGCAGCGCAGGGAGGCCCAAGCTTTCTGGGCCCCCCCCCCCCGCTACAAATTGCAGTCCGCAGCCACCCCGGAAAATGGCGCGTTCATAGAAGCGCCATCTTCTGGCGCTGTACCCAACTCATCCAGGGCCCTGGTGCGGTGGCTCACTGGGTAATAAAGGGGTTAGGGCCAGCTTGGTATTATCAGCTGGCCCCAAGCCCAAAATTCATGGGGTCACGCCAGTATTAGACATGACCGCCATGAATTTCTAGTAAAGTATTTAAAAAAAACACAACACCCAGAATAAAGTCCTTTAATTGAAAAAAAGACACAATTCTTTATTGTTCTAAATTAAACCATTCTTACCATCACACCCATTCCAGCTGAAGCCAACGATCTCCTGCAATAAAAGAAAAATAATAAACCAACCTCATCCTTACCTTTCCATGGTTCCCACGACAGCTTCAGCTCTGCTACATCGAGATGACTGGCTGGACCGCAGCAGAACGCTGCCATCCAGTCTGTCATCCCGCAGACACTGAGAAGCGCAGGCATGCTTGCGCTCCTCACTGTCTCGCTGTGACGGCATCCAGATGAGCCGAGGTCATGTCCAATGAACTCAGCTCACCTCATGCACGTCACTGACAGCGTGGGAAAATTCTCACGCTGAAGTGCTGAGTGCAGGAGAATTCTCCCACGCTGTCAGTGATGTGCATGAGGTGAGCTCATGTCCAATGAACTCAGCTCACCTCCTGCACGTCACTGACAGCGTGGGAAAATTCTCCTGCAATCAGCGCTTCAGCGTGAGAATTTTCCCACGCTGTCAGTGACGTGCATGAGGTGAGCCGAGTTCATTGGACATGAACTCGGCTCATCTGGATGTCGTCACAGAGAGACGCTGAGCAGCGCAAGCAAGCCTGCGCTTCTCAGTGTCTGCGGGATGAGAGGCTGGATGGCAGCGTTCTGCTGCGGTCCAGCCTGTCATCTCGATGTAGCAGAGCTGAAGCTGTCGTGGGAACCATGGAAAGGTAAGGATGAGGTTGCTTTATTATTTTTCTTTTATTGCAGGAGATCGTTGGCTTCAGCTGGAATGGGCGTGATGGTAAGTATGGTTTAATTTAGAACAATAAAGGATTGTGTCTTTATTTCAATTAAAGGACTTTATTCTGGGTGTTTGTGTTTTTTTTAACTTTTACTATGGGGTTAGTAATGGGGGTGTCTTATAGACGCCTCTCCATTACTAACCTGGGCTTGATGTCAGCTGGCATTATAAGCTGACATCAACCCCAACCCTATTACCCCCTGCCACCGCACCAGGGCAGCGTGGAAGAGCGAGGCTAAGTGCCAGAATTGGCGCATCCTATGAATGCGCCATTTCTGGGGCGGCTGACGGCTGGTGTTTCTAGCCTGGGAGGGGGCCAATATTCATGGCTCCCTTCCTGGGCTATTAATATCAGCCCCCAGCTGTCTGCCTAGCCTTTGCTAGCTATTAAATTAGAGGGGACCCCACGTCATTTTTTTGGGGGGGTCCCCCATTTTAATAGCTAGTAAAGGCTATGTATTCAGCTGGGGGCTGATATTAGTAGCCTGGGAAGCTCCGTGGGTATTACCCCCTTCCCATGCTTCAAACATCTGCCCCAGCCGTCTGCTTAACCTCCGCTAGAGCCTAAAATTAAGGGGAACCCCACGCCAATTTTTTTAATAATAAATCCTTTATTTTAATACTAAATGACAAGTACAGTAACCAACACTATCACTGTACTTCATATATATGTGACTGACATGTTTCTATCTATCTAATCTATGTGTGATGCTCTATCTTTCTGTTCTAAATTGTCGGGTACCGCTGCTGAATTGCCGGCCGGCTTTTTTAAAGAGACAGTGCATGAAAACACTATTATTTTTTTAAATAAATCCTTTACACTAAATGACAAGTACAGTAAGCAACACTATCACTGTACTTATTATATATGTGACTGAAATGTTTCTATCTATCTAATCTATGTGTGAAGCTCTATTCTTTCTGTTCTAAATTGTCGGGTACAGATGCTGAATTGCCGGCCGGCTTTTTTAAAGAGACAGTGCATGAAAACACTAATATTTTTTTTAATAAATCCTTTACACTAAATGACAAGTGCAGTAACCAACACTGTCACTGTGCTTCTTATATGTGTGACTGACATGTTTCTATGTATCTAATCTATGTGTGATGCTCTATTCCTTCTTGTCTAAATTGTCGGGTACCGGTGTATGCCGCTGCTGAAGTTGCCGGCCGGCTTTTTTAAAGAGAGTGTCTTCTGAGCAGTTTGTCAGCTTTTGGACACCTTTGCAGGTGTTTTCTATGTGTTTCTATGTGTTTTTGTTTGCCTGCCATTGGTTTTAACGGTGTTCGACGGTGTTCTAAGGTGTTCGACGAACAGTTCGACGAACAGTTCCTCGAACATCCCGGTGTTCGACGAACCGAACCGAACCCGAACACTACGGGGGTGGCTCAACACTAATCACCAGCGCTGCGCAGTCCACTGAGGCCGATGATAAGGCAGCTGGATGGTATAGCTCCCCACAGGTAGAGCTGGGCCTCAGGGCAGTATAGGAACGGGGATGCAGGACAAAGAGACTCCGCCGTGCCAGAGCAAGAACAGGGATGGACACAATAGTCACTTCAATACCTTTTACTGGTGGAATTTCAGACACTCCCCGGAGCACTGTAGGGTGAAGGGTGTATGTCCGGATCCTCCCCAATGAGCAGGTTTTGGGCTTCCTGGTTCTTTCTTCTGCGTAGTAAGTTTCTGACCTGCCTGGAGCTAGGCCTAACTTTGTCTCTGTCCTGCGCTGGCTGACCTTGTGGTAGGGCCTTCTCTTGGAGTGCACTCTCCCGACTTACGGGGCCTATGTGTCTCCTGGCTCTGGTACGTATCAGCACTTTAGCGATCCTGGGACCGGGGATTCCGGTTTATCTTACTGGGTCGTGGAGATCCCGGCAAGCTTCGGACCCGGTGTCCGGTAACTACTTCTTCTTCGGGGTGAGCTAATTGAGCTCCTCTGCCCCCTATGAGCTAACTCTCTACTCTTTTTGCCTTCGGCCTACTCAGACCCTCAATAGGCTACTCACACTAACGGCAGCGTGCCGCACTTCACCGATCTTATGGCGCCGGCACACCTAAAGCTCACCTCTCTGAGCTACACAGAGTCTTGATCTGGATAAGCTCCACTGCAGGATAGCAATTGCAGGAGCTGGAACAGGCTTTTGTCCTCTGAGGTAACTTGTCTCAGACTGTACTGGACTCACTGCTAAACCAGACTGAACTAGACTCACAACAGACTGTAACTAACTGCTGCCTGGCTCCACCTTCTCTTTTATATCTCCCTAATGGGCTCCCTCTGGTGGTCTGAGGTGGAAGGTGAAGATGTGTGAATGGTTATGGGGGCCTCTTGTGGAGGAATCCTTCAATACACCCTTCTAGGATTTGTGATACCAAGCACAGCTGGGCTTCACACATCCCCTTAGATAATGAATGAATCAGTGGTCGAGTCGCACATGCCACTCCATACTATGAGGATAAAAGCTCCACATTCTGAAGATCGGTGCAGGTCCCAGCAGTCAGATCCCCACCAATCAATAACTTATCACTTATCCTTTGGCCTTGTGCACATGTTGAGTATTTGGTCAGTATTTTATATCAGTATTTGTAAGCCAAAACCAGGAGTGGAACAATCAGAGGAAAAGTATAATAGAAATAAGTCACCAAATACTGATGTAATATACTGACAAAATACTGAATGTGTGAACATGGCCTTAGGATAGGCGATTACTTGTTTTCACCATAGAACACATGTAAGTGCATATTTACTGTTGAGTAATAGTCACAGGACAGGGAGGGGTTAAACATCCAAGTATTTAATCTCTATCGGAAATCAAAAATCTACCCCTTATTGATATCAGAGAGAACAAATGACCGCCATACAGAGCACAATCCACTATACCAAGACCAAGAATACCACATACAAGGGACAAATATTGCCACACCGTGACCAGACTACATATTGCCACCATATAGTGACCAAATAATACCACATACAGTTACACCATGACAAGACCACATATTACCTCCACATAGTGACTGAATAATACTGTCACACCATGACTAGACCACATAGATACTGAGTAATACTGTTACACCATGACCAGACCAAGTATTACCACCACAGTAGCCGAATAATACCACATACAAGGAACAAATACCTCCACACCATGACCAGATCATATATTACCACCACATAGTGACCGAATAATACAATACTGATCATTAATAAAAAAAAACAATACTATTAACACTAATATTATCACTAGTGACATTATAGACAGGAGCTCTGTATATAGTGTCAGTGTACAGGTGATACAGTGATCACCGGTGACATTACAGCATATACAGAGTACCCGTATATGCTGTAATACAGGTATATACAGGTGATACAGTGACCATCTCCATACAGAATTATGGGCCCCATGTAATGCTGCTCCATACAGTATATTGGCCCCATTTGATACTGCTCCATACAGTATATTGGCCCCATGCTGCTCCATACAGTATATTGGCCCCATATGATACTGCTCCATATTGTACATTGGCCCCATGCTGCTCCATACAGTATATTGGCCCCATGTTGCTCCATACAATATATTGGCCCCATGCTGCTCCATACAGTATATTGGCCCCATGTAATGCAGCTCCATACAGTATATTGGCCTCATGCTGCTCCATACAGTATATGGGCCCCCATAGTGCTGCTCCATACAGTATATGGGCCCCCATGGTGCTGCTTTGTGCAGTATATGGGCCTCCATGGTGCTGCTCCGTACAGTATAGGGGCCCCCATGGTGCTGCTCCGTACAGTAAATGGGCCCCTTGTGATGCTGTAAACATAAAAAAAAAAAAATCAAATCCATGGTCATCGCGTTGCGTTGGGGCAGGTGCACGTGCAGGTGTGCGTGCGCCCCTGCCTCCCGTGCTTTTAAAGGGCCTATGTCATTAAAAACATTTTTTTCCTCTTCTTCTCCAGGCCGGCTGGGGAGGCGGGGGCCGGGGCCCACCGGGCATTTCACCGGTACCCCGCCAGGCCAGTCTGAACCTGTATCTGTCTATCAATCTATCTTCCAAGTAAATCAAACTTCTGTGAAATCAAACTGTCCACTTAGGAAGCAACACTGATTGACAATCAATTTCACATGCTGTTGTACAAATGGAATAGACAATAGATGGAAATTATTGGCAATTATCAAGACACCCTCAATAAAGGAGTGGTTCTGCAGGTGGGGACCACAGACCACATCTCAGTACCAATGCTTTCTGGCTGATGTTTTGGTCACTTTTGAATCTTGGTTGTGCTTTCACACTCGTGGTAGCATGAGATGGACTCTACAACCCACAGAAGTTGCTCAGGTAGTGCAGCTCATTCAGGATGGCACATCAATGTGAGCTGTGGTAAGAAAGTTTTCTGTGTCTGTCAGCGTAGTGTCCAGAGGCTGGAGGCGCTACCAGGAGACAGGCCAGTACACCAGGAGACGTGGAGAGGGCCGTAGGAGGGCAACAACCCAGCAGCAGGACCTCTACCTCCGCCTTTGTGCAAGGAGGAACAGGAGGAGCACTGCCAGAACCCTGAAAAATGACCTCCAGCAGGCCACAAATGTGCATGTGTCAGCACAAACAGTTAGAAACCGACCCCATGAGGGTGGTATGAGGGCCCGACGTCCACAGATGGGGGTTGTGCTCATAGCCCATCACCGTGCAGGACGCTTGCCATTTGCCACACAACACCAGGATTGGCAAAGTCGCCACTGGCGCCCTGTGCTCTTCACAGATGAAAGCAGGTTCACACTGAGCACATGTGACAGACGTGACAGAGACTGGAGATGCCGTGGAGAGTGATCTGCTGCCTGCAACATCCTTCAGCATGACCGGTTTGGCAGTGGGTCAGTAAAGGTGTCGAGTGGCATTTCTTTGGAGGGCCGCACAGCCCTCCATGTGCTCTCCAGAGGTAGCCTGACTGCCATTAGGTACCGAGATGAAATCCTCAGACCCCTTTTGAGACCATATGCTGGTGAGGTTGGCCCTGGGTTCCTCCTAATGCAGGACAATGCCAGACCTCATGTGGCTGGAGTGTGTCAGCAGTCCCTGCAAGATGAAGGCATTGAAGCTATGGACTGGCCCGTCCGTTCCCCAGACCTGAATCCGATTGAGCACATCTGGGACATCATGTCTTGCTCCATCCACCAACAGACTGTCCAGGAGTTGGCAGATGCTTTAGTCCAGGTCTGGGAGAAGATCCCCCCGGAGACCATCCGCAACCTCATCAGGAGCATGCCCAGGCATTGTAGGGAGTAGAGATGAGCGTTGTTCTACTCGAACTGTTCGCCAATCTCAAATTCGAGCTGTTTTGGGCGGTGTTCGAGCCGTTCGGCGAACACGAACGATTTGAGAAAAATTTGGCTGTTCGAGGTTATGTTCGATAACTGTTCGTGCACCAAAATTATAACTGAATTTTTTCTCAGTAATGATGAAAATTAATGTTAATACGCAGTTTGAGTGTACAGCGGGGTGGGGGGAGGGGCAGGGGGTGGATCTCTGCAGAAATAATGAAGAACTCCATTTTTTTTTCTCTTTCCCGCATTTACAGTGGGGAGGTGCAATCTGTCAGCCTATCAGCAGCGCACACACGGAGCGAAGTGCTTTTATTCACACAAGCAAGGGCATGTGTCATTGGCAGTGTATGTCACATGTCCTTGCCCTATAAGACCCAGCCATTTTCCCTGTCGCCACCATTTTCTCACTGCTGCAGCTGCGTGTTAGACGGCACCGCTGTTGCTGTGTGCGCTATACCTTGTTAATTTCAAGCCAATTTTCGCACAAATCTACAGATAGCTTGGGAGTAGGGAATAGTTGTGATTGCAGTCCTTTTAAGGACTAGGTTACAGCATTTCCTACGACTTTTATCAGGCAGGTCTGTGCTCTTAAATAGATAGATTGTGGGGGTAAAGACTAATTGTAATTGCAGTCCTTTTCAGGACTAGGTTAGATCAGTTCCTATCAGTTTTTGCCAGGCAGGTCTGTGCCAGTGCTGTGCAAGTTTTTTTCACATCATTTGGCTGAATCTAGCAAAGCTAATCCTTTTTGGCCTATTGCAGAGTGTGTTAGTCAGTGGAGTAGCCTATCTGTGTTGCAAGACATACCACCTGTGTATAGAATACCAATTTTTTTACTGCACCTAGTGAAGTAAAATCTTTTGGGCATAGCATCATTCTATTAGTCCATCTATACTTATAATTTTTTTCTGCATCTAGCTCTGAAAAAATATTTGGCCTTCTAGCAGTGTGTGGGACTTGTTCTATTAGTCCATATATACTGACTTCCATCATGCTGCAAATTCAAAATAATTTTTTATCTGCATCTAGCTCTGAAAAAATATTTGGCCTTCTAGCAGTGTGTGGGACTTTCTCTATTAGTCCATCTATACTGACCTCCATCAGGCTGCAAATTAAAAATAATTTTTATCTGCATCTACCTCTGAAAAAATATTTGGCCTTCTAGCTGTGTGTGGGACTTGTTCTATTAGTCCATCTATACTGACCTCCATCAGGTTGCAAACTGAATATAATTTTTTCTGCATCTAGCTCTGAAAAAATATTTGGCCTTCTAGCAGTGTGTAGGACTTTCTCTATTAGTCCATCTATACTGACCTCCATCAGGTTGCAAATTAAAAATAATTTATATCTGCATCTAGCTCTGAAAAAATATTTGGCCTTCTAGCAGTGTGTGGGACTTGTTCTATTAGTCCATCTATACTGACCTCCATCAGGTTGCAAATTGAATAACATTTTTTTCTGCATCTACTTCTGAAAAAATGTTTGGGCTTCTAGCAGTGTGTGGGACTTGGTCTATTAGTCCATCTATACTGATCTCCATCAGGTTGCAAATTAAAAATAATTTATATCTGCATCTAGCTCTGAAAAAATATTTGGGCTTCTAGCTGTGTGTGGGACTTGTTCTATTAGTCCATCTATACTGACCTCCATCAGGTTGCAAACTGAATATCATTTTTTTCTGCATCTACCTCAGAAAAAAAATTTGGGCTTCTAGCAGTGTGTTGGACTTGTTCTATTAGTCCATCTATACTGACCTCCATCAGGTTGCAAATTGAATATAATATTTTTCTGCATCTACTTCTGAAAAAATATTTGGGCTTCTAGCAGTGTGTGGGACTTGGTCTATTAGTCCATCTACACTGACCTCCATCAGGTTGCAAATTAAAAATAATTTTTATCTGCATCTAGCTCTGAAAAAATATTTGGGCTTCTAGCAGTGTGTGGGACTTGGTCTATTAGTCCATCTATACTGACCTCCATCAGGTTGCAAATTGAATATCATTTTTTTCTGCATCTAGCTCTGAAAAAATATTTGGGCTTCTAGCAGTGTGTGGGACTTGGTCTATTAGTCCATCTATACTGATCTCCATCAGGTTGCAAATTAAAAATACTTTTTATCTGCATCTAGCTCTGAAAAAATATTTGGGCTTCCAGCTGTGTGTGGGACTTGTTCTATTAGTGCATCTATACTGACCTCCATCAGGTTGCAAACTGAATATAATTTTTTTCTGCATCTACCTCAGAAAAAAAATTTGGGCTTCTAGCAGTGTGTGGGACTTGTTCTATTAGTCCATCTATACTGACCTCCATCAGGTTGCAAATTGAATATAATTTTTTTCTGCATCTACTTCTGAAAAAATATTTGGGCTTCTAGCAGTGTGTGGGACTTGGTCTATTAGTCCATCTACACTGACCTCCATCAGGTTGCAAATTAAAAATATTTTTTATCTGCATCTAGCTCTGAAAAAATATTTGGGCTTCTAGCAGTGTGTGGGACTTGGTCTATTAGTCCATCTATACTGACCTCCATCAGGTTGCAAATTGAATATAATATTTTTCTGCATCTACTTCTGAAAAAATATTTGGGCTTCTAGCAGTGTGTGGGACTTGGTCTATTAGTCCATCTACACTGACCTCCATCAGGTTGCAAATTAAAAATAATTTTTATCTGCATCTAGCTCTGAAAAAATATTTGGGCTTCTAGCAGTGTGTGGGACTTGGTCTATTAGTCCATCTATACTGATCTCCATCAGGTTGCAAATTAAAAATAATTTTTATCTGCATCTAGCTCTGAAAAAGTATTTGGGCTTCTAGCAGTGTGTGGGACTTGGTCTATTAGTCCATCTATACTGACCTCCATCAGGTTGCAAATTGAATATCATTTTTTTCTGCATCTAGCTCTGAAAAAATATTTGGGCTTCTAGCTGTGTGTGGGACTTGTTCTATTAGTCCATCTATACTGACCTCCATCAGGTTGCAAACTGAATATAATTTTTTTCTGCATCTACCTCAGAAAAAAAATTTGGGCTTCTAGCAGTGTGTGGGACTTGTTCTTTTAGTCCATCTATACTGACCTCCATCAGGTTGCAAATTGAATATAATTTTTTTCTGCATCTACTTCTGAAAAAATATTTGGGCTTCTAGCAGTGTGTGGGACTTGGTCTATTAGTCCATCTACACTGACCTCCATCAGGTTGCAAATTAAAAATACTTTTTATCTGCATCTAGCTCTGAAAAAATATTTGGGCTTCCAGCTGTGTGTGGGACTTGTTCTATTAGTCCATCTATACTGACCTCCATCAGGTTGCAAACTGAATATAATTTTTTTCTGCATCTACCTCAGAAAAAAAATTTGGGCTTCTAGCAGTGTGTGGGACTTGTTCTATTAGTCCATCTATACTGACCTCCATCAGGTTGCAAATTGAATATAATTTTTTTCTGCATCTACTTCTGAAAAAATATTTGGACTTCTAGCAGTGTGTGGGACTTGGTCTATTAGTCCATCTACACTGACCTCCATCAGGTTGCAAATTAAAAATAATTTTTATCTGCATCTAGCTCTGAAAAAATATTTGGGCTTCTAGCAGTGTGTGGGACTTGGTCTATTAGTCCATCTATACTGATCTCCATCAGGTTGCAAATTAAAAATAATTTTTATCTGCATCTAGCTCTGAAAAAGTATTTGGGCTTCTAGCAGTGTGTGGGACTTGGTCTATTAGTCCATCTATACTGACCTCCATCAGGTTGCAAATTGAATATCATTTTTTTCTGCATCTAGCTCTGAAAAAATATTTGGGCTTCTAGCAGTGAGTGGGACTTGTTCTATTAGTCCATCTACACTGACCTCCATCAGGTTGCAAATTAAAAATAATTTTTATCTGCATCTAGCTCTGAAAAAGTATTTGGGCTTCTAGCAGTGTGTGGGACTTGGTCTATTAGTCCACCTATACTGACCTCCATCAGGTTGCAAATTGAATATCATTTTTTTCTGCATCTAGCTCTGAAAAAATATTTGGGCTTCTAGCAGTGAGTGGGACTTGTTCTATTAGTCCATCTGTACTGACCTCCATCAGGCTGCAAATTGAATATAATTTTTTTCTGCATCTAGCTCTGAAAAAATATTTGGGCTTCTAGCAGTGTGTGGGACTGGGTCTATTAGTTCATCTATACTGACCTCCATCAGGTTGCAAATTAAAAATAATTTTTATCTGCATCTAGCTCTGAAAAAATATTTGGGCTTCTAGCAGTTTGTGGGACTCATTGTATTAGGCCATCTATACCAAGCTCCACCAGCTTTGAAATTAATAATAATTTTTAGCTGCATCTAGCCCTGAAAATAATTTTTCCCAATAGTGGTAGCAATAGAAATATGGGGCGCGCGCCTGGCTAACAAAAATATACGCTTCATAACACAAAACACCAGCCTAGCGCACTGCATTAATAAGATGGCATCATCGTCTCTCCCAGTGCTAGGCCTACTACGCAGGCTAGCATTCCTGTGCCTAAAACACAATGTATGGGTCCGCGCTAGCCACTATGCTGAGGGGTATAAAGCTGCTGCTAACGCTTTATAACAATTCAATTGGCAGATTTTCACAGAGCTCTTCCACAACGCCCACCCATCGGGCAACAGTTGCCCACCCTCCCTATGGGATCTAGTGGCGAATAGTTGATGCCATTAATCAGAGCGTCAGTTGCCCCGTCAACGTGGCAAGCATACGGTAAGGCATGGGAAGAGTGGACACGACTAGTAGCAGGCAGACGGGTTGACCAATGTGAACAAGCCAGATCACAAGTCACCATAGAATTTCTCCACCAGCTAATGATGAGGGGCATATCAGGAGCGTCAGCGCAGCGGTGTCTGACCGGAGTAGCATTTCACTTCCAACTACTGAATTGGGGAGATGTGACAAAGATTCATCATCAGACAATCCATAAAAGGGTGGAAAAGGGGTCAGCCAAGTCAGGAATGTAGACGTCCCGTCCCGTGTCACTAAAACTGATTTCTCACATCATATCCCTAACACCATTAACATGACACTCACAATTTGAAGCAACACTAATGTCTACTGCATTTGTGATCGCCTTCTTCGGGGCGCTATGTATAAGCGAATTAGTCCCTCAATCCAAAATTACCACCAGTGGAGGCTTATTACACCAGGACGTAGTCATAGCCAATAATGCAATACGTCTACGCATACACCAATCGAAAACGGTTCCAGTGGGCAGGGGTACTTGGGTACTTCTACAACCCACAAACGGTACACTGAGTCGGGTAACAATAGTAAAAACATATCTAACCATCAGATCACAAAGTAATTTCTTCCTATCACACATTGATGGAACGCCATTATCAAGATACCTGTTCCAAGCTATATTTAATAAATGCATAACATCGGCAGGGAACCACCCCAAAGATTACGGGACACACTCATTCCGCATAGGTGTGGCCACGGAAGCAGCAAGAGCAGGACTGTCAGAAACGGAAGTTCAGAGGATAGGGAGATGGCGATCCACGTGTTTGGCGAGATACATAAGACCGGACTTGTTGTCCTAACGTGGTTTGTTTCTTTTACAGGTGACGCTAAGCCAACAGTGTGAGTGATAGGCCAATCGTATATATATTGGGCACAAAAAAGGGCGAAAGTCCGCCCAGGTGGGAGGAAATTAGAGTTTCATAACACATATTTCAACTGGAGAGGTATTAGAGGCCTGCTATGGCCACAGGTACTAATGGAGGTAATCAAGGTAGGGAGAGAGGCAAGAGGTCCGGTCATCTTAGTTATACAGGCCGGGGGAAACAACCTAGGTCATCACAAGAGCGCATAACTAATGGCAATAATGAAACTAGACACTGAGCGCTTCAGAGAATTTTTCACAAAATTAGCTATAGTATGGTCAGAGATTGTGCCGATAGCGGTATGGCAAGGTGCGCGAGACATCACGGCCATCGAATGGACAAGGCGGGTAATAAATATTCGGATGGCAAAATTTAGAAGAGACAGAGGCGGTGTAGTGATACGACACCGACAACTGGAAGGAGATAAAGCAGGCCTCATACGGCCCGACGGTGTTCACTTAATAGATATTGGACTGGACATATTCCTGTCAGGACTCCAGGATGGAGTGGAACAAGCGTTAAGAGTGATGGGTGGGGGTCAGAGTCCTGCATACGAGTACGCTGGATCCTCCGTGGCCTGGAAATAGAAAGGACATGTTGGAGAGTTACACTTGTTGGCCAACTTGCCGGAGTGGGGACCCAGGGCATGCTGTAACAAGCTGAATTATTTTAGAAATAAAATGCCTTTCTAATGGAATGAGTATAAAGAGTTAATAAAGCTGTGACCGATCCTCACCCATCCAGTTGTAAGAGTTACATTATTGTATTGTCCATGAAAGGGGGGCGGTAGGGGGGCTGAGCGTCTGGGTTTGGTTGGGGGTCCCCACAGTCTGCCTAGGCTAGATTCATTTAAAAATTCTTATTAGATACACAGGCGGTGCAGCTTGCTTCGCAGCTGGGCTACTACGCCCAAAGTATTGCCTAGGCTAGATGCAGTTAAAAATTCTACGCTGACTAGCAGACACTGAAGATTTGGAGCAGACCTCTGAGTAAACAGCTCTTCAGACTCAACCATCTGTGTTACCCCAAGCCATAGTGTATGTAGTTTCTTACAGTTAAAAGGGGGGGGGTGTGACCCAACCCACCTGGAATTGACGATGCCAACGTCACGTAAGACACAGCAAGGGGACTCCCAAAATTGTGGCACAGACACCACTTAACCCTAGAACGCATACCTGTGGCCTTGCAGGCCCGCCCAGTTAATTGTTTTCTATTTTCTGCAAGATTAATTTAGTTAGAATTTTGAAACTCTAGGTATTCTTCATGTATATAGTTGTTTGTCATTTGAGTTTGAGTTATTCCATGTTATTTGCACACGGGCCTAAAGGGCCCCAGGTATGTGAAAGTGTAGATTTTTATGGTCATACGTTCTAGGGCTAAGTGGCATCAATTGCCCCACTGTTGCTTAAAACGGTTGGTGAGGTGATTTTACCAAATCCCCAAGCTTTTAGTCTCCCAAGGATGACACAGGGGTAGAAATGTCCTTGCGAATCCATGATTTGTTCATCTTTATGAACGTGAGTCTGTCTACATTCTCAGTGGACAGCCGCGTGCGCTTATCTGTCAGCACACCACCAGCAGCGCTGAACACACGTTCAGAGAGAACGCTGGCTGCATGGCATGACAAGATCTCCAAGGCGTGAGTGGCGAGCTCCGGCGATTATTCCAGATTGGAATACCAAAATGAGCAAGGGTCCAGTGACACAGTCATGGCTTCGATGTTCACTTGGAGATTCTCCTGTACCATCCTCTCTAGGCATTGACTATGTGTCAGACTTCTTGTCTCCTGTGGCCTTGCAAAGGATGGTCTAAAAAAGTGGTGAAACGATTCCACAAAATTGCTGTTACCAGCAGATACTGTGTTACTGTTACTGTTTGAGTGATGAAGACTCGACAGTCCCACCGTTGGCAAGTTAGAACTGTGAGATTCACTACGTGCACCACTGGTGTTTTATGGAAAGCACATGTGAGATTCTGCATTCGTCAATACCTTTTTATGGCAGGAATTATTTCGGCAAATATACTTTTGTACCGGGGATCTAAGAGTGTGGCAACCCAGTAGTCGGGATTACTTCGAATTCTGACAATCCGGGGGTCATGTTGCAGGTAGTGCAGCAAGAAGGCACTCATGTGTCTTGCGCATCCAGAAGTACCAAGTCCTTGTTGTGTTGGTAGCGAGGTAAGAATCATGCTTCCTTCCTCTGCCCTCTCCCTCCAACCTCGCACAACAGAAATGTGATCAAGGTCTCCCTCATCTGATGAGTCTTCCATGCCCATCGCCAGTTCGTCCTCCACTTCTTCCTCGGCTCCTGCACCCTCCTCAACAGTTTGGCTGCTACCATGCGCCCTGGTTAATCCCTCTCCCCCACCCTCCCATGCCTGCCGCCTTGGTGCTGCCAACCGTCTGGACCTTGGAGATGTTATCCCTTCCGCATACGACTCCTCCTCTACTTCCTCCACCTCCTCTTGTCCCACCACCTGACTCTGAATTCTGTTTAATGTGTGCTCCAGCATGTAAATCACCGGAATAGTCATGCTGATAATGGCATCGTCGTCAGCACTAAACATCTTCGTCGCCATTTCAAAACTGTGCAGAAGGGTGTGTGGCGCCCCTGAGGGTTCAGTCGCCACAGAGTTACTGCATCTCACCCAGAGGTGTGGTATCTCACCCTCAGGTAAGAAAGGCGTATGGCTCGGGACCCTGACTCCTGCATCCAACACATACCCGCAGTGGGGGTAGGGCGAGATTGCTCCTAAGGGAGAGCACAGTCCCAGGTCCCTAGCTGGTTTGAGGGTCCTATGTAGTAGGTGCTTAGGGGAGCAGCTTAGGGGAGCACATGACAAGGAGAGTATAAATAGGAAGCCATCTTAGAAAGAGCAAGCCAGACAGAGGAGGAAAAGTGACAGGAGCAGAGACTAGGCATGAGCTCTGCTCTGGAGGCGGGCCTAGCCTGGGAGGCCCAGGACTGAAGGAGAGAAGAGAGGAGTGGGAGCTGGAAGGCTCCAGGAACCGAAGGGACCCTACGGCTATTGGCCGTGCAGAAGGCCACCCGTACTCCCGCTGCTACCAGGAGGTAGAGGGGTCAGGCCAGATAAGGGGAACCGGTCCCTCAACTAGCGGAGAAACAGCAAGGCTCAACTAGAAACCGGAGGCTGCTGCATTTCATGTACTGCAGGCCAAAGTCCACACCAGTCTCACTAAGAAGGTAGCCACATAGGACCCAGGGGACGGAACACACGTCACCCT
This sequence comes from Phyllobates terribilis, assembly GCF_046119375.1. Taxonomy (NCBI): domain Eukaryota; kingdom Metazoa; phylum Chordata; class Amphibia; order Anura; family Dendrobatidae; genus Phyllobates; species Phyllobates terribilis. Next base: position 570,488,819 of record NW_027362763.1, read on the forward strand.
CCAAGGCCCGAGGATACCGGAGAGAAGTGTCACTGGGTGTGAGGTGCAGGGAGAAGGCCAGAGAAAGGACACACAGAAGGGGGTCCTGCTAAGTACTCCGGAGCTATCTGGGGGTGGACTGAGCCCCTCACTGAGTATGCACAGCACGACGGGGGAGATTGCTCTGGTACCTGTAATCTGGACTACAACAACTGTGAGTAATATCTTGAGACGGCATCACACGGACTCTGTGTTCATTACTGACTCCCTGCACTACAACCACCATCATCCACCCACACTGCCCTGAAGCTACACTGTTACTGTGGTGAGTAATAATACCGATGCTACAAAACCACCAGCTTCAGAGGACTGTTCCGCAGCGACGGCCCCTTTGGCCGCACTCCACAGGTGGCGTAGTCAGACATTATAAAATCCATATATACAAATTACCCTTGGATTTACCGCCCTGGGTCACGGACTGGGTCACCGCCACAGTGACTACAACCCCCAGCGTCTACCGGCCCGGCTCAGGGTACCCCATGGCCCAGGGGGCGCGTCAACTTCATAGGTCCCTGATCTGAGACCACTCCTGCAGCGTGATTTGCCCCACCTCTGGATCTCGTTGGCCCAGGCTATACGTCAGAACGTATTGCACCAGGGCTTGTCGGTGCTGCCACAGTCGCTGCAACATGTGCAGAGTTGAATTCCACCGTGTCGGCACATCGCATTTCAGCCGGTGAACTGGCAGGCCCAACGACTTCTGTAGAGATGTAAGTCGTTGAACTGCGGGATGCGAACGGCGGAAGTGAGCACACAGCGACCGTGCCCTCTGCAGAAGGCCATCTAGTCCGGGATAGTGGGCTAAAAATTGCTGGACAACCAGGTTCAACACATGAGCCATACAAGGCACGTGTGTGACATTGCCCCGGCGAAGTGCCGCACCCAGGTTTGCAGCATTGTCGCACATGGCCTTCCCTGGTTGCAGGTCCAGTGGAGACAACCTTTCATGAAACTGGGTCTCCAGAGCTGACCACAACTCCTCAGCTGTGTGACTCACATTTCCCAGACATTTCAAAGTAAACACTGATGCCGTTGAGCCCTGCTGCCAGCATAGTAAGGAGGTGTGCAGGATTCCTTCTGCGCAGTTAGAAAGCAGGTGGCATTACCAGACAGGCTTTGGGTGCAGGTGGAGGACCGAGAGGAGGTTGAGGAGGCAGAAGCAGTGGAGGAACTTCGAGATAAAGAGGATTTACGCACAACTCGTGGGGACGGTAAGACTTGGACAGCAGCCCCTTGTCCTGCTGTCACCATAGTTACCCAGTGCCCAGTCAGCGACATGCAACGCCCCTGTCCATGCCTTCTCGTCCAAGTGTCTGTGGTGAAGTGCACCCTGTCACACACAGAGTTTCTCAAAGAAGCGGTGATGTTGTGTGCGACATGCTAGTGGAGCGCAGGCACACCTTTCTTTGAGAAGTAGTGCCGACTGGGCATCTGGTACTGGGGCACTGTGACGGACATAAGGTCTTGAAAATCCTCTGTGTCCTCCAGGTGGAAAGGCAGCATTTCTGTAGCCAACAGCTTGCAGATGGTGAAATTCAACCTCTTAGCTTTCTCATGGCTAGGAGGAAATGGTCTTTTACTTTTCCACATCTGAGGGACCGAGGGCTGGCTGTTGTGCTTAGACGGTGTTGAGTAGGGTGTCCCCGGCAAACTGCCGGTCTGTGAGGAAGATGCAGGCGGACATGTTAGGTTGCCTTGATCCAAAGGTGGTGCTCTCGATGTCGGAGAGCGCTCAACACTAGCAGGTGTTTCCACTTCCCAATGAACTGATGACCTGCCAATCACACTGGCTGTTGCGGGTAAAGAGGTGGCAGGTCTGCGTCCAAAAACATGTGTGACTGCTGTCCCCCTAGTCACAGAGGATGAAGAGGCTGCGGATGCACAAGATGGGGCAGACAGAGGTTGGCCCAGCCGGCTAGGCCGCATTGTAGCACAGTGAGCTTCCCACTGCAACTTATGCTTCATATCCATGTGACGGTACATGCATGAAGTACTCAAACTATGGATTTTTTGGCCTCTACTTAGCTTTTGCTGACAAATATTACAGATAACACGAGTTGGGTCATCCTTATCGATCTGAATAAATGCCCAGGCTATGCAAGGCTTAGAGCCCATGTGACCTGAAGAGCCACTACGACTTGTGGTCAGAGGCAGAGTTGTGGTTGAGGATGCAGTTGTTGACGTGCTTCCAGTACTCCGTCTCTGTTCAGGAAGGCGCAACCTAACCTCGTCGTCAATAGCATCTGTGATGCCCCGCTGCGCTTGGTATCACATATCCTAGAAGAGTGCATTGATGGAATCCTCCACAAGAGGCCCCCATAAACATTCACACATCTCCACCTTCCACCTCAGACCAGCAGAGGGAGCCCGTTAGGGATATAAATAGGGAAGGTGGAGCTAGGCAGTTCAGTTCCTCTGAAGAGTTCCTGCAGTAGAGAAGCCTAAGAGAGGTCAGTCTGCAGTGGAGCTCAGTCTAGTCTAGAGAACGCAGTTAATAGTTCAGCAGTGGAGCACGAGGCTCCTGCTTGCTAGATTCAGGGAGCCCAGATAGAGCTTAAGGTGTGCTGGTGCCGTAAGATCAGTGAAGCGCGGCAAGCTGCCGTTAGTGTGTATAGCCTAGTGAAGGCCCGAGTAGGCCGAAGGCGAGTGGCGAGTTAGTACATAAGGGGCAGAGGAGCTTAACCAGCTCACCCCGAAGCATTTACCGGACACAGGATCCGAGCTTACCGGTATCTCTATGACCCAGTAAGGCATAACCGGAATCCCTGGAGAACTACAAGTCCTAGGATCGCTAAGGTGCTGATATGTAACAGAGCCAGGAGACGCTTAGGCCCCGCATACTGGGAGCGTGAACTCCAAGAGAAGGCCCTACCACAAGGTCAGCCAGCGCAGGACAGAGACAAAGTTAGGCCTAGCTCCAGGCAGGTCAGAAACTTACTACGCAGAGGCAAGAAACAGGAGGCCCTACACCCGCTCATTGGGGAGGATCCTGATATGCACCCTTCACCCTACAGTGCTCCGGGATGTGCCTGAATTTCCACCAGTAAAAGGTACTGAAGTGACTACCATGTCTGTTCCCATTCTTGCTCTGACCCAGCTGGGTCTCGCCTGTCCTGCATTCCCCCTGCATACGCTGCCCTGAGACCTAGGTCCACCTGTGGGGAGCTATACCATCGAGCTGCCTTATCACCGGCCTCAGTGGACTGCTGCAGCGCTGGTGCTTGTCACCAGATACCACAGGTGGCGTCATGAACTCTTATAAAATTAACAATTATCCACCCTTTTAAAGAGAGACCCCAGGGTACGGGCCAGGGAGCCGACCACCGCGACATCCCCAAGGCCAGGCAAATGCCCGGGTACCGAGTCATCCCCATCCCCAGGGCTAGTCACATCCTCCTCCACCTCCTCTGCTGACCTCATCGACTGGCTGACTGTGGGTTGACAGTAAGTGGGATCTCCAACCTCGTCATCATCACCCTGTGTGTTATCACACCCGTCGTCCTCAGAGCCAACCTCTTCCTGCCCTGACCAAAAAGTCAAGTTGTCGCTCCAATCAGGTATTTGAGTCTCATCATCGTCTTCATCATTGTCTCCACCAACAGGAGTTACAGTTTGGGAACAATGGTCTACATTATGCTCAGAACCTTCTTCATCTGGTCCTGGATCCGACTTATAAAGATTCTGGGCATCAGATCAGATCATTTCCTCATCTGGATTAACAGAAGCTCTGGAGCAGACCTCCGTTTCCCAGGCTATAGCATGAGTAAACAGCTGTGCAGACTCAACCATCTGTGCTACCCCATACTCAGACGGGCAGCTGGAGACTTGGGAGCTGTGAGGAAGCAAGTGCGATTGGGGTGACACCTCTGAGGACTGGAGTATTTGTGATGTTGAAATTGAGGTGATGGAGAGCCCACTTGAAGGAGCACTTGATATCCGTTGAAGCACCTGCTGTTTTTGTGCCTCATTTAGAATTTGTAGCGATGGGCGTGTCCATAAGAATGGGATCGTATCACATTGTCCACGAAAAGAAGTCGACATCTTAGTTTGGCTGGAAGATGGTCTTTCTTCTGCAGATGTTACTCCCCCCCCCCACCGTGGGGGGCCTCGACCCACCGGCGGACAGGCACCAGTATTGGGATAGGGGGGCTGGCCGTCAGGGTCCACCGCGGCTCTGGCACAAACCCGGCGACACAGAGGTGGCACGGGCAGGAACGGACTGGCCGTGTCGACTTCTCACTTTTTGGATTTTAGAAGGGCATGACATGCCTATATCTGTGTCTCCCCCTCCTTTTACTCCTCCACCTCTTTTCTTTTTGCATGACTATATGTACTTGTCACTTTTCCATGTGTTAGTTGTGTCTTCTGAGCAGTTTGTCAGCTTTTGGACACCTTTGAAGGTGTTTTCTATGTGTTTCTATGTGTTTTTGTTTGCCTGCCATTGGTTTTAACGGTGTTCGAAGGTGTTCGACGAACAGTTCGACGAACAGTTCGGCGAACACACGGGTGTTCAACGAACCAAACCGAACTCGAACACTACGGGGGTGGCTCAACACTAGTAGGGAGGTCATACAGGCACGTGGAGGCCACACACAATACTGAGCTTCATTTTGACTTGTTTTAAGGACATTACATCAACGTTGGATCAGCCTATCAGCCTGTAGTGTGTTTTTCCACTTTAATTTTGGGGGTGACTCCAAATCCAGGCCTTCATTGGTTAATAAATTTGATTTCCATTGATGATTTTTGTGTGATTTTGTTGTCAGCACATTCAACTTTGTATAGAACAAAGTATTCAATGAGAATATTTCATTCATTCAGATCTAGGATGTGTTATTTCAGTGTTCACTTTATTTTTTTGAGCAGTGTATACAGTATATTAATCTATTTATCTATCATCTATACATATATCTATATAGCCATGACTCGCCCAGGGGGATATGGGGGACTCGGTACCAGGGCCTTTACCTTCTTGGGATGTCACGGCAGTCAGCTCCCGGGCCCGTACTCTGGGGTCACTCTTTAAAAGGTGTTTGTTAACAGTTTTTGTCTCTTGACTAGTGTTCAGCGAGTATGTTCTATTAACCCTTTCGCCAAGTAAGCTCGGGCCGAGCTCCGAGTATTTACAGCTGCTCGGTGATAAGGTTAAATCGCTCCTGTGTGCATGATTTACAACTGTTTGACAGTTTTATTACATGTGAGGAATGTCTATTTCTTACACATTCCTCACATGTAATAAAGCTGTCAAACAGTTGCAAATCATGCACACGGGAGCGATTTAACCTTATCACCGAGCAGCTGTAAATACTCGGAGCTCGGCCCGAGCATACTCGGACAGAACATACTCGCTCAACCCTACTCGTGATGCCACCTGTGGCTCCTCGTAATGGGTACCAGCGCTGCTGCAGACCTCCGGGGGTGATGGGATGGCAGCTGAGATGTTTCTGCTCCCCTGGTCTGCGTCCTCCACACACACCCACTACTGGTTCCCCCTCACTTTTGGTTCCCCCCACTCCAGCCAGGGACGGGGCAGCAGAAGAAGTGCATAATGCCCTTCCAGCCGGCCTGGAGTAGTGTAGTGTTGAGTGCAGGTGTTAGGGTCCCGGGCAGTACTCCATCCTTACCTAAGAGAAGGAGATGCCACACCTCTGGGTGAGGTGCAGTACCTCTGTGGCGACTGAACCCTCAGGAGCGCCACATTCCCCCCCGGTAAAACACAGCACGTCTGTGGGCTGGAACAGAGTAAAAACATGGTATATTACAGACATGCAATTTTTAGATGCATCACATATAAGATTATAAACAAACGCTTTCTTCCCTTTATGGGAGGCACTTTTCTTTGAACGTTACTGGTTACTTTTATCAAAACATTATAAAACTTTCTTCAAGTACTGTATATAAAACATTTTTCATATAAGACATTCTTCTCAAAGTTACAGTGAGTCCCACAACCAGGTGTCCATCTCACTGGTGAAGGTACAACATGAGTAGCATGAGGGACCCGTCTGAAAACCCTCAACGTAGGCCCTGGGCGTGGCTACAGGGCATAAGTGGTCCAGGTGTTGGACCACGTCTTCGGCCACGCCAAACGGGTTTTTGTTCAGTGGTCTTTTAATATAAAACCAATAGGGGGCACTTTAATAAGTGCAACTATTTACAACGGAAAGTTTTTCGGCTATTCATCGTCCATAACCTACAGTCTCTATACCCTCATGGGTAACTAAAGGCACACATATAACTTTTCAGTTCACACAAACAAATTTTCTCTACTGTACCCTTACGGGTAACTATTTTACACAGTGTTCAGTCCCACTTACTGTACTTAGTTGTGGTATCCCCGCCTGGGGTATGCCTGGTTTTTGCCAACTGACCCAGCTGGGTCATCAGCCTCAGGCAACAGGGGCATGTCCTCTACCTCTTCGACCACACGATGTACTTGGAGGGCATACCACCCGCGTTCCCCGTGGTGTCTGGTGTAAGTGACATGGCCACCGGGATACAGGTTTCTGTCGGTATGGCCATGGGTATCACTGGAGTCACGACCCCTGCTGGTGGGGCGGCTGCTTCAGACTGAGCAGCGCCGGGCACGAGTTGAGCATCGGGAGCGTTAACCGGTGCTCCGGCGTTTTGCTGGTCGTCGGCCATGGTTGCGCCCCCCAGTAAACCGTAGCCTACCTTCTTTGCCTTTATCGGGTAGGCCGCAGCTCCGCAGATCACGGTCTCCTTCCAGGACCTGACGCTTCCTGGTGCAGCATCAGGGCGCGAGGTGGGGCTTGGGCGTCGCGCGCTACCAACGGTCACGCCTCCCTGGTTCCCACGGTTACGCCCCTCTTCTTCCCGCGCGGCGACGCGGTAATGGGGGCGATGTTCACCACAGTTCAAACACAGTTCATATACTGCACACAGTACCTGGTTGCAACAAGCACGAAATCCTGTTCGTGACGCCAGGAAGAGATGACTCGCCCAGGGGGATATGGGGGACTTGGTACCCGGGCCTTTACCATCTTGGGATGTCACGGCAGTCGGCTCCCGGGCCCGTACCCTGGGGTCACTCTTTAAAAGGGGTTTGTTAACAGTTTTTGTCTCGTGACACCACCTGTGGCTCCTGGTAATGGGTACCAGCACTGCTGCAGACCTCCGGGGTTGATGGGATGGCAGCTGAGATGTTTCTGCTCCCCTGGTCTGCGTCCTCCACCCACACCCACTACTGGTTCCCCCTCACTTTTGGTTCCCCCCACTCCAGCCAGGGACGGGGCAGCAGAAGAAGTGCATAATGCCCTTCCAGCCGGCCTGGAGTAGTGTAGTGTTGAGTGCAGGTGTTAGGGTCTCGGGCAGTACTCCATCCTTACCTGAGAGGAGATGCCACACCTCTGGGCGAGGTGCAGTACCTCTGTGGCGACTGAACCCTCAGGGGCGCCACAGCCATATATATAACCATACAGTATATTGGCCCCATGCTGCTCCATACAGAATATTGGCCCCATATGATACTGCTCCATACTGTATATTGGCCCCATGCGGCCCCATGCTGCTCCATACAGTATATTGGCCCCATGCTGCTCCATACAGTATATTGGCCCCATGTTGCTTCATACAGTATATTTTCCCCATGCTGCTCCATACAGTATATTGGCCCGGTGCTGCTCTGTGCAGTATATGGGCCCCCATAAAAAAAAATCAAATCCTCACCTCTTCTGTTCCCTTCAGGTCCGGTGTAGTCAGTGTCTTCTGACTCTGCAGTGCTCAGAGCAGAGCGCGGTAGTGACGTCACCTCGCCCTCTGCCCAGAGACGTCAGAATCAGAAGACGCTGATGTCACTGGAGCTGCAGGGAATGAGGAGAGATATGTATCTGAGGAGGAAGGTGGGGGCTCTCCCTGGGGTGGGGGCTCTTCCTCCCGGAGGGGGGGGGCTCTCCTTCTCCCGACTCAATAGCCTGCCCTGGGTGCGCTGGGTGGTGTGGCCACCGAACATGGTCATCGCGTTGGGACTGGTACGCGTGCATGCGTGCGAGCACCTCGGCCTCCCTCGCTTTTCTTTTCCGGAGTGGCTGGGGCCGGGGCTCACCGAGCATTTCACTGGTACCCCGCCAGACCAGTCCGACGCTGTATCTATCCATATATCTATCTATCAGCCTATCTATCCATGTATCTATTATCTATCTGTCTATATATATATTTATTATCTATCTATACATATATCTATTAATCTATTTATCTATCTATCATATATCTATTATCTATCTATCTATCCATATATCTATTATCTATCTATCCATATATCTATTAATTTATTTATCTATCCATATATCTATTATCTATAAATATATCTATATATCCATATATCTAACTATTATCTATCTATCTATATATAAATCTATTTATCTATCCATATATCTATGTATCTATCCATCTATCTATCCATATATCTATTATCTATCTATCCATATATCTATTAATCTATTTATCTATCCATACATCAATCACTATATGTATATATCTATCTATCTATTTATCTATCCATAAATCTATTATCTATCTAAATATCAATCCTTATACCTATTATCTATCTATCCATATATATATTATCTATCTAAATATGTATCCATATATCTATTATATATCTATCGATCTATTATCTATCAATATATCTATCTATCTATATATCTATCTGACTCGCCCCCTGGGCCGTGGGGCACACGGATCCGGGCAATAGGGAAACGATGGGGGTAGTAGTGGCGACCCGGTTCCGTGGCTCAGGGTGGTCAGGCCAGTGGTAGTCCGTTATGTGCTGATGATTATGTCCGACTACGCCACCCGTGGATTGCGGTTATTAGGAACCGCCACTGCATGCAGACCGCTGGGGCTGATGAGGTGTGCAGCTAGGGTAGTGTGACTCCCCACGGGAAGAGTGCGGCCCCAGGGCAGTATAATGGATGGTGGGAGTGATGGTGGTGAGAGTCCCAGTTCCGGTAGTGCTGGAAGCGCGAAGGAGCACACAGACAACAGGTTGCAGTCTAGGGTCTTTACTTGAACAGGTAAACTGACCCACAAACAGTCCCGGCTAGGAGGGGACCTGGATGTCCGAGAGCAATTGGGAGATTGGCCCTGGTCAGGGTGAGGGTGTAGGCCTACCGTGCTTTCTGCGCTCCTTCTGGCTATCTCCTCCTTATAGGGTAACAGCCCACGTTTCCGAGCTCTCCTTGTACTCTAGCCTGTATGGCCTGCAACGTGGGTTCCTTTCTGCTCCCAGCCTGGTACGGCTTTCCTGGTCCCTTCTGTTGTAGCAGGGCCTTCAGGCTTCTTAGGCCAAGGAATATACAGTCCCCTGCGGACTGGTTATCTGGTGGAGAATGTGGAATCCTCCCAGCCTCAGACACCAAAGTCTGGTAAATTAAGTCCTTTATCTGCCAAGACAGGCTCACTTCGCCTCTTGTCTCTGGCTTGTGGCTCTCCTCCTGCCACACTTCCTCTTAGGTGCAATACAACTTTCTGTCCCTGCTCTGCTCCGGGACACGTCTCAGTGCTGAGACAGGTCATCCAGTTCTCCCTAACCCTGCCCCCAGTACCAGCTTTTATAGGGGCAGCCTGCTCCCCCTACTGGCCTGAGACAGGAGGTACTGCATGCTAATGTTCCCCTGACTAGAGAACCTCCCCCTTGCTCTCAGACACAGCTTTATTACACTTGTGGCATCCAGGCCAGGGTGACACATATCCATCTATCTATCAATCCACTATCTATCTATATATCAATATATCTATATATATATCTATATATCTAGCTATTATCTAACTTAGATAGATAATTAGATAGGTCAACAGATAATAATAAATAGATATATGGATGGATAGATAGATAATAGATAGATAGATATATGGAAAGCTAGATATATAGATAATAGATAGATATACAGATAGATATAAATATGTGACATATATAATCCATACTTAGCATGTGTACCTTACTGTTCATGTAATTTATTAATAAATGAGTAATTTTCTTGAAATAAAATGGCGTGGGATCCCCCCGTAATTTTATTAACCAGCAGAGGGAAAGTGGACAGCTGCGGCAGATATTACATCAGTATTTGGTGACTTATTTCTATTATACTTTTCCTCTGATTGTCCCACTCCTGGTTTTGGCTTACAAATACTGATGTAAAATACTGACCAAATACTCAACATGTGCACAAGGCCAAAGGATAAGTGATAAGTTATTGATTTGTGGGGATCTGACTGCTGGGACCTGTACCGATCTTCAGAATGTGGAGCTTTTATCCTCATAGTATGGAGTGGCATGTGTGACTCGACCACTGATTCATTCATTATCTAAGGGGATGCAGTTGGCTTTTTCTGGAAGACCCCAAAGAGGATGAATGGAGCTGCGATCAGACGTCCCACCTGCCGCTCCATTTTAAAATGGGGATAAAAATTCCCCATTCTTCTGATCTGTGCGGTTTCCAACCTGTGGATCAGTGATGATTTGTTGTCATCAAAGAATCCTTTAATGCAAACTACGATAATTCTGTGTACATCCCAGTTATAGTATGTGCACGGTAGATGTGCAGGAGCCGTTTGTGTTTTACAGTCGATGCTCCACTATAACAGGAATAATGGCTAACAAGTATGTTCATATGGCTGTAGGACGGGCCCCTAGAGTCAGTTCCCCCTGTGGGCCCCAGACACCACAGTCCGACCCTGGATAGATAAATAGATATGTGGACAGCTACTGTATATAGATAGATAGATAATAGATATACGGATAGATATATGGATAGCTAGATATATCGATAATAGATATACAGATAGATATAACTATGTGATATATATAATCAGTGCTTTGCGTGTGTACCTCACTGTTCATGTCATTAATTAATAAATGATTACATTTATGTAAAAAAAATGCCGTGGGATACCCTGTAATTTTATTAACCTGCAGAGAGAAAGCGGACAGCTGGGGCGTATGTTTTTAGCCTGGGAAGGGGGTAATACCCATTGAACTCCCCAGGCTACTAATATCAACCCCCAGCTGTATACATAGCCTTTACTGGCTATTAAAATGGGGAACCCCCCCAAAAAATGACTTGGAATCCCCCTATTTTAACAGCTAGCAAAGGTTATGCAGACAGCTGGGGGCTGATATTAATAGCCTAGGAAGGGGCCATGAATATTGGCCCCCTCCGAAGCTAGAAACAGGAGCCCTCAGCCACCCCAGAAATGGCACATCCATGGGATGCGCCAATTCTGGCACTTAGCCTCACTCTACCCACTGCCCTGTAGCGGTGGCAGTGGGGTTATAGGGTTGGGGTTGATGTCAGCTTATAATGCCAGCTGACATCAAGACCAGGTTAGTAATGGAGAGGCGTCTATAAGACACCCCCATTACTAACCCCATAGTGTAAGTAAAATGTAAAATAAAACACCCACACCCATAATAAAATATTTTATTTGAAATAAAGACAGTATTCCTAATATTCTAAATTAAACTATACTTACCATCACACCCATTCCAGCTGAAGCCAACGATCTCCTGTAATAAAAATAAAATAATAAACCAACATCATCATTACCTTTCAGACGTCCAAATAACGAGGGTCCCATGAAGATTCCATGAACAGAGCAGCCACATAGTATGTGACTGCTCTGTTCATTTGTCGGCAATACACTGACTCGGTGTATTGCCGGCAAATCAGGTCACCGTATGCGCAGTGAGTATTTTCCCACGCTGGCAATGAGTTGAACTGAATTCAACTCATTGCATGGGTGGGAAAATACTCACTGCGCATGCGCAGATCTCATTTATCGGCAATACACTGAGTCAGTGTATTGCCGGCGAATGAACAGAGCGGTCACATACAGTGTGGCCGCTCTGTTCATGGAATCTTCGTGGGACATTCTTTATTTGGACTGCATTGGAAAGGTAAGGATGAGGATGGCTTATTATTTTACTTTTATTACGGGTGATCGTGGGCTTCAGGGATTAGGTGTAAGGTGAGTATATGGTGTTGTTTTATTTTTTATTTTTTGCAGGTGCTGAGAACATCGGGGACAAGGTGTAGGTGAGTATAATGTGTTTTATTTTTATTTTAATATTTTTTAATTAATTTTAACATTTCTTTTTTTACACTCAGCAGAGCACAGATGCTGACGCATGGGAGACTACTGCTCCCATCCAGAGGGGCCTGTACCCCCTGTTTCCTATGACATGAGGCGCCGGCTGATAGTGGTAGTAGAACCATTAGCCGGCGCCTATGACCCGCGGTAAGCTATTTACCGCCGGGTTACCTGTCACTGCTGTGGCATCATGCTGACAGGTGTCAGCATGATGCCACAGCTCTCTGATCGTGGTAATGCAATTACCGTGATCAGAGCCTGTGTTTTCTGCACTGTCACGCAAGTGACAGCGTGGGAAACTAGGTCACTGTCACTGCTGTGGCATCATGCTGACACCTGTCAGCATGATGTCACAGCGCTCTGACCGCGGTAATGCAATTACCGCGATCAGAGCCTGTGTTTCCTGTGCTGTCACGCACCCGAACAGTAATAGTGTTCGGGGTCCGGGACCGAACAGTAGATGTTCGGTACAGATGCCGAACTTTACTGTTCTGGTTCGCTCAACACTACTGGTGATGGACTCTGCAATTGCAGATTATTCCATTTCGTTGCCTTAAAAAACTCCTTGGTTGCTTTTACAGTATGTTTTGGGTCATTATTCATCTGTACTGTGATGCACTGTCCAATCAACCTTGCAGCATTTGGTTTAATCTGAGCAGAAAGGATTGCTCTGTACACTTCAGAATTCATCCGTCTGCTTCTGTCACATCATCAATACAAACTAGCGACCCAATTCCATTGGAAGTCATGCATGGCTAAGCCATCACACTGCCTCCACCATGTTTTGCAGAGGTTTTGGTGTGCTTTGGATCATGAGCCATTCCAAGCTTCTCCATACTTTCTTCTTCCCATCATTCAGGTACAGGTTGATTTTAGTTTCATCTGTTCAAAGAATGCTTTTCTAGAACTGGGCTGGATTCTTTAGATGGTTTTTGGCAAAGTATATTCTGGCCTTTTTATTTTTAAGGCTGATTAATGGTTTGTACTTTGTGGTGAATCCTCTATATTTGCTCCCAGGAAGTATTTTCTTTATGGTAGACTTAGATGCTGAAACCTCAACTTCTTGAAGAGGGTTTTTCTCTTGGGTTTTTCACCACTCCTAACATTCCTTTTATCTCTCTGATGGATTTCTTTTTTTTTCAGCCTAATGATGGTCTGTTTCTCTTTCATTGTCTCATTGTCTCTTTCATCTTCTTTGACCGCATGTTGTGGATTTACATTAACAGCTTCCAAATGCAAATGACACATCTGGAATTAGCTCCAGACCTTTTATCTGTTTAATTGATGATGGACTAATGAAGGAATAGCCCATGCAGCCTATTAAAGAGTTTCTGAGATAATAGTTCAATTACTATTGGTCACTTTATTAAGATATTATTATTGATCCGTCAATGACCTGCCTCCTATTTTAAATATCGCACCTGCACAGTACTTTATTCTGCCTTCAAAAGGCATTAGGTCTCCCAAAAAAGGCACTGATGGCGGCACATGAGGGGTCACATCTAAAAGTCTATACTAATTCTCAAGCTGCGCATGCGCCGCCCACCATGCCAAATGACCAGTGGAATGTGTACAGTCTTCTCTACTGCAGGCTATCGTGCTAGTCCTCTGAGTATGGTGGGTAGCACATGTGCAGATTTAGAATTAGTATAGACGTTTAGATGTGACGGCTCATGCGGCCCCGGTGCCTTTTTGTGGGAGACCTAATGATTTTTGGAGACAAAATAAAATACTGGCGTGATATTGAAGTAGGAGGCAGGTCACTGACGGATCAGTGACCTGTCTTTCAAACAGGAGGCAGATGGGGGAACCATGGCAACAAGAAAAGAAACTGTCCTATAGTCGAACCCCGATGCATGAAGACATGATAACAACAAAACTTTAAACACTCATTACACAAGAAACACAAAACGGATTTCTTCACCACAGGTATCATTTTAATCAGTATTACAGCATTAAAATGCCACTGTTAGAAATTTACATAGCAAAGTTCTGCTGACAGGTTCTCTATAAACACTAGATTTTGCAGAGCTGCTGTGTTACCTATAAAATCTATTGTAATTGTCATGCAATTTTGCAGTTGAAACAGTTTTTCTTCTATAAAATCAAGTGATTGTTTAAAAATCAGTTTAAAAAAATCAGGTCGCAAATCCATTAAGACCACAATATGGTCGCTTTACGTGGATCGAGCTTAAGGGAGGGCACCAAACTGAATCTTTGTCCAGATCAGGAAATCAGACTTTATGCATTTACATAATGCATCTAGTAGTGCGGGGCTAGGTAAAATAGGAGGCAGGTCAGTGAAGGATCAGTGACCTGTCATAACAGCATACAGATGAATATGTTAGCAGAGCACCAGATAGAGCCCACCCCACAGGCCACCCCAGAGCATGAGCATATCACTATCTCCAAACTGAAAGTAATGATTACACAAGAACCACAGGACGGATTTCATCAACCAAGGTATCATATTAATCAGTGTGATGTCGCCGACCTGACAGTTTATGTAGTTTACTGAGAACAATACTGCTAACAGGTGAGCTTTAAGATGCATGACAAAAATTTAAAACACCCATATGTCTGTTCCGGGGAACATCTGTCTGTTGTGGTGAAAAACAGGTCCAATCGATGGAGGACCCATATCGTAAAAGCAAACCGTTAGCCTCAATCCAAACTACAGCATATATCCTGTCCTAAGTAGTTGAGACTACATATCTAAGAATTTCCCAAATTTAAAATAATAGAAACATAAATTAAAAACTGTTTCAACATGTACAGTATTTTAAATGTATCTCAGGTAAAACTCTGTAGAGAAGCCTATTATTATTATTTATTTTATAGCGTCATTAACTTCATGGCGCTTTACATGTGAAAAGGGGTATACATAGCAAATAACAAGTACAATAATCTTGAACAAAAACTGGTACAGGAGGAGAGAGGACCCTGTCTGCGAAGGCTCACAATCTACAAGGGATGGGTGAGGATACAGTAGGTGAGGGTAGAGCTGGTCCTACAGCGGTATGGTGGAGCAACGGTTACTGCAGGTTGTAGGCTTGTCGGAAGAGGTGGGTCTTCAGGTTCCTTTTGAAGGTTTCCACGGTAGGCGAGAGTCTGATGTGTTGAGGTAGAGAGTTCCAGAGTAGGGGGGAAGCACGGGAGAAATCTTGTATGCGATTGTGGGAAGTGGAGATAAGAGGGGAGTAGAGAAGGAGATCTTGTGAGGATCGGAGGTTGCGTGTAGGTATGTACCGGGAGACTAAGTCACAGATGTATGGAGGAGACAGGTTGTCGATGGCTTTGTATGCCATGGTTAGGGTTTTGAACTTTAAGTCTCTGGGCAATGGGGAATCAGTGCAGGGATTGACAGAGGGGAGAGGCCGGGAAATAGTGTGTGGGGGGGGGGACAGGTGGATTAGTCGGGCAGCAGAGTTTAGGATAGATTGGAGGGGTGCGAGAAGGGAGACCACAGAGCAGGAGGTTGCAGTTTTTGAGGAGGGAGATGATGTTGGCATGTACTATTGTGAGGATATGAGGATATACCTGAATAAAAAGCCATACCAAGAGGATATCGACTTGTAAAAATAAATACATTATATGGATCCGAAAAGTGGGAAACTACTTGTTTGTAGTATATTTTATTCTGAAAATGTAGCAGTTTTATTTTTTTCTAAAAATACATTGTGTTAAACTACCGAAAAAGTAGTTTTTACATATTTAAAAAAGTGAGCAAACAAAATGGATGGATGGATGGCTTGGCAAATATTTGGTGGACCCACAGGATGACTACACACACGTAATGCAAGTATTCAGCATGGACATGTTATATTACTCAATAGGGAGTCTGTGTGACAAGAGTAGATTGAAATCCCATCTTAGTTACCACCCAAAATATTGTCAGGTCACATTAAGGATCTTGTTGAAACTATGGTCGAGTCATTCTTCTAATAAAGACAAGTATTAGAGAAGCAATAACATTTACAGTGTATTTTTATTTCATATTTTTTTATTTAAAAAATATTATACAAACAGCAACTGCGTGACTTAAAGACTCATAAATGCTCAGGATTTACAAATGATTGTCTTTCTTCATGTTATAGAATTTTTATATCCAATTATAAAATATGCTAAATATTATTTTTATTGTCACCTAGCCAAATGCAAGTGGCCTAGAAAAAGTCTTCTTTATGTTTTTTTCCACAATCAGTATACACAGAAGAAAAGGTACTGGTGCACACATCCAACAACTCCATTAGCCACTGTGCACCCAGATTATACCAAAAGAATGTTTTCCTGGATCCGTTTTTTTCCATTAAAAATAGAGGATAGATGCATAATCTTCTAAGTTTTTCTATACAGAGAAGAAATAGAGTAAAAACAATTTAAATTGTGTTTACTTATTGTAGCGATGCGAGTATCACGACCATGTTTTTCTAAAGGTTTTATGTTACAAGACATATACAGTATGATATAAGCAGCACTGTGTCTTTTAGGGTGCTTTGTACTTAAAGGGGTTGTCCACTACTCGTACAACCCCATCTCAATCATAATGTTTGCTCCAGTAAAATAACAACAGCTATACTTACCTTCGGCGTTGTTCTCGCCGTGTCGACCCTGGCTCTTCCAGGACTTGCGTGACGCGAGCCGTGTTCCCAATCAGTGCTGGCTTTACTCTCCCAGCCTTCGGACGAATCAAACATCAAGAAGAAGTCAGAGCTGCAGCTGACCCCTCAGTTCCTCTTGATGTCTGATATGTCCGAAGGCCGATTGGGCATTGGGCACATTTGACATAGCAATGTGACGTGAGTCACAGGAGAATCAGTGCCAACACAGCTGGAATGGTGCCGACACCAAAAGTGAGTATAAGGCCACGGCCCCACTATCACTATTCGGTCAGTATTTTTTCTCAGAAGTGGAAGCTAAAACCAGGTTAGGAACAATCAGAGAAAAGGTATAATAGAAACAAGTCACCAATTCCGCATTTATCACCCACTCCTGGATCACAAAAAATAGTACAACTGGCACTTCAGCTAAATCTGTTATGTTGCTTGCATAGGCATAAGCAGCGGAAATACAGGCGCATCTCACTAAATTAGAATATCATCAAAAAGTTAATTTATTTCAGTTCTTCAATACAAAGAGTGAAACTCATATATTATATAGAGTCATTACAAACAGAGTGATCTATTTCAAGTGTTTATTTCTGTTAATGTTGATGATTAGGCTTACAGCCAATGAAAACAAAGAAGACATTATCTCAATAAATTTGAATAATTAACAAAAAACACCTGCAATTGCTTCCTAAGCATTTAAAAAGGTCCCTTAATCTGTTTCAGTAGGCTCCACAATCATGGGAAGACTGCTGACTTGACAGATGTCCAGAAGGCAGTCATTGAAACTCTAAGTAAATGCAAAGTAAATTTTGCATTTCATTTGGAAATCAAGGTCCTCGAGTCTGGAGGAAGAGTGGAGAGGCACACAATCCAAGCTGCTTGAGGTCTAGCGTGAAGTTTCCACAATCAGTGATGGTTTGGGGAGCCATGTCATCTGCTGGTGTAGGTCCACTGTGTTTTATCAAGACCAAAGTCAGTGCAGCCGTCTACCAGGAAATTTTAGAGCACTTCATGATTCCCTCTGCGGACAAGCTTTTTGGAGATGGAAATTTCATTCTCCAGCAGGACTTGGCACCTGTCCACACTGCCAAAAGTACCAATACCTGGTTTAAAACCAACAGTATCACTGTGCTTGATTGGCCAGCAAACTCGCCTGACCTTAACCCCATAGAGAATCAATGGGGTATTGTCAAGAGGAAGATGAGAGACACCAGACCCAACAATGCAGACGAGCTGACGGCTGCTATCAAAGCAACCTGGGCTTCCTTAACACCTCAGCAGTGCCACAGGCTGATCGCCTCCATGCCACGCCACATTGATGCAGTAATTGATGCAAAAGAAGCCCCGACCAAGTATTGAGGGCATTTACTGAACATACATTTCAGTAGGCCAACATTTCGGATTTTCAAATCATTTTTCAAGCTGTTGCTATAAAGTATTCTAATTTACTGAGATAATGACTTCTGTGTTTTCATTGGCTGTAAGACATAATCATCATTAACAGAAATAAACACTTGAAAGAGATCACTCTGTTTGTAATGACTCAATATAATATATGAGTTTCACTTTTTGTATTGAAGAACTGAAAAAAAATTTACTTTTTGATGATATTCTAATTTACAACAAATGCATATAAGTAAATAAGATGATGTGTCGATACCAAACATATAACCAAGAAATAGACACATCCACCGAAAATAATGATTAAATGATCACTGTTATTGAATACTAAATATTAAAAACATTATAAAAACACACAAAAATAGTAAAAAAGGGAAAGGTGATAAGGACACTCACAAAAAGAGTACACCAGGGTAAGATATTATTAACCTATCAACAGGACAAGTATCACATGCGAAAAATCAGATATATCTTACGTATATATATCCACA
Source organism: Phyllobates terribilis (assembly GCF_046119375.1). NCBI lineage: Eukaryota > Metazoa > Chordata > Amphibia > Anura > Dendrobatidae > Phyllobates > Phyllobates terribilis. The sequence goes on from NW_027362763.1 coordinate 570,507,471, forward strand.
AAGAAGTGCACTGTGCTATTAAATAAAGAGTAAATGTATAAATAAATAAATAAATAAATAAATATAAATATAATTATAATCATACTCATAATAAATAAATCCGAGTGGATAAGTAATGAATAGATATAAGTATATGTATAAGCATATTAGGAATATTGCACTAAAATAGTAAACTTGACCAGAAAATTCGCAATATAAAAGGTAAGTAGATAAATAGGTACTAACCCGAAAGTATATAGTGTCTCATGCGTGAGTCCTGCATCCAACGCGCGTTTCGCTGTCGCTTTCTCAAGGATACTGAGCTCAAGTGTTACTTGTCCTGTTGATAGGTTAATAATATCTTACCCTGGTGTACTCTTTTTGTGAGTGTCCTTATCACCTTTCCCTTTTTTACTATTCTTGTGTGTTTTTATAATGTTTTTAATATTTAGTATTCAATAAAAGTGATAATTTTATAATTATTTTCGGTGGATGTGTCTATTTCTTGGTTATATATATATATATATATATATATATATATATATATATTCTAATTTAGTGAGATGCGCCTGTATTTCCGTTGCTTATGCCTATGCAAGCAACATAACAGTTAGATTTAGCTGAAGTGACAGTTGTACTATTTTTTGTGATCAGAGCCAATGATCTCCGCAAATTCATTATGCATATTTTACTTCTTCCACGACAATTAACCCCTTCACCACTTTGCGATTTCCGTTTTTGCGTTTTCATTTTTTGCTTCCCTTCTTCCCAGAGCCATAGCTTTTTTTATTTTTCTGTCAATATAGCCATATGAGGTTTGTTTTTTTTGTTGTTGGACGAGTTGTACTTTTAAATGACATCATTCATTTTATCATATAGAGCACTGGAAAATGGGAAAAAAAATCCTTAGTACGGTGAAATTGCAAAAAAAGTGCAATTCCACTATGGTTTTTGGTTTTTTTTATTTACCCAGTTCACTAAATACTAAAACTGATTAGGTTATTTTTTATTGAAGTCGTGAAAAAAAATTCCAAAATTTGTAAGAAAAAAAATTGTGACATTTTCCTAGACCCATTGCGTCTTCATTTTTCATGATCTGGGGCTGGGTGAGGGCTTATTTTATGCGCGCCAAGCTGACTTTTTTATTGATACTATTTTGGGGTAGATTCAAAATTTTGATCGCCCATTATTGCATTTTATTTCAATAAATCGTCTTCTACAGACACCTGGCTGTCATGGCAAACCATCGGCGCTCCGCGATCATGTGACAGGGCACCAATAGGCGGGGCCTATGACACGCTTCCAGCTTGTTTGAGTTAAATGCCGCTGTCAGTGATTGACAGCAGCAGTTAATAGGTTAACAATACAGTCATGGCCAAAAGTATTGAGAATGAGACAAATAGTAATTTTTCCAAAGTTTACTGCTTCATTTTTTGTAATGGCAATTTGCATATACTCCTGAATGTCAAAGAGTGATCAGCTTAACAGCAATTACTGTACTTGCAAAGTCAATATTTGCCCAGAAAATGAACTTTAACCCCCAAAACACATTTCAACATCATTGCAGTCCTGCCTTAAAAGGAGCAGGTAACATCGTTTTAGTGATTGATCCATTAACACAGGTGTGGGTGTTGATGAGGACAGGGCTGGCGATCAATCAGTCATGATTAAGTAAGAATGACATCACTGGACACTTTAAAAGAAGGCTGGTTCTTGGTATCATTGTTTCTCTTCAGTTAACCATGGTTATCTCTAAAGAAACACGTGCAGCCATCATTGCACTGCACAAAAATGGCCTAACAGGGAAGAGTATCGCAGCTACAAAGATTGCACCTCAGTCAACAATCTATCGCATCATCAAGAACTTCAAGGAGAGAGCTTCCATTGTTGTCAAAAAGGCTCCAGGGCGCCCAAGAAAGACAAGCAAGTGCCAGGACCGTATCTTAAAACTGTTTCAGCTGCGGGATCGGACTACCAGCAGTGCCGAGCTTGCTCAGGAATGGCAGCAGGCTGGTGTGAGTGCTTCTGCACGCACTGTGAGGCGGAGACTCTTTGAGCAAGGGCTGGTTTCAAGGAGGGCAGCAAAGAAGCCACTTCTCTCCAGAAAAAACATCAGGGACCGACTGATATTCTGCAAAAGGTACAGGGAGTGGACTGCTGAGGACTGGGGCAAAGTCATTTTCTCTGATGAATCCCCTTTTCGATTGTTTGGGACATCTGGAAAACAGCTTATTCGGAGAAGAAGAGGTGAGCGCTACCACCAGTCTTGTCTCATGCCAACTGTAAAGCATCCTGAAACCATTCATGTGTGGGGTTGCTTCTCAGCCAAGGGAATCGGCTCACTCACAGTCTTGCCTAAAAACAGAGCCATGAATAAAGAATGGTACCAGAATGTCCTCCAAGAGCAACTTCTCCCAACCGTCCAAGAGCAGTTTGGCGCCCAACAATGCCTTTTCCAGCATGATGGAGCACCTTGCCATAAAGCAAAGGTGATAACTAAATGGCTCATGGAACAAAACATAGAGATTTTGGGTCCATGGCCTGGAAACTCCCCAGATCTTAATCCCATTGAGAACTTGTGGTCAATCATCAAGAGACGGGTGGACAAACAAAAACCAACAAATTCTGGCAACATGCAAGCATTGATTATGCAAGAATGGACTGCTATCAGTCAGGATTTGGTCCAAAAGTTGATTGAGAGCATGCCAGGGAGAATTACAGAGGTCTTGAAGAAGAAGGGGCAACACTGCAAATATTGACTTGCTGCATTAACTCATTCTAACTGTCAATATAACCTATTGGTACTCATAATATGATTGCAATTATATTTCTGTATGTGATATAAACATCAGACAAACACTAATAAAAACCAGAGGCCAGCAGATCATGTGAAAATATAATTTTGGTGTCATTCTCAAAACTTTTGGCCATGACTGTACACTCCTGGGTGGATCGCGATTCCACCATGGCTGTTAGAGGCACATGAGAGCTGATCAAATTAGCTGTGTTGTGTCGGGAAAGATGGGGGATCAGCACCGGAGCTCGCATCAAAGGGAGTGAGACCACCTTGGACGTAACTCTACGTTCAAGATCGTTATGGGTTAAAGGAATAAAAATAAAGTATAATGTAAAAGTGGAGAAATTTCCCACCATGTTCTTACTATAAAGTCATATTGCATAGAAAAACAAGATCAGCTTACCCTCTTTGCCTGCGTAGTAAGTGGTGGCGCTTGGATCTCAAAGAGCTAGCTCACAGGCTTCTAACGCTTCTTTTAATGGCCACATTCCAAATAAGATAAAAATCTAAGTTTTTCGTATGTGTTTCAAGCTTTCACCCTTAGATGTGTATCTTTGCTTTTGCCTACACAATAAAGTTTTTTGAATTTTAAAGGGAACCTGTCCCAAAAATAACGCTATTAACCTGCAGATATGCAGTTAATCTGCAGGTTAACAACATTATTATGCTGCCCGTCGCCTGCCCGCAGCCGAATGCAGTGGGGCTGGCTGTAAGTCAGGGATGGGGGCGCAGTTACAGCGGCCTCTCTGTATTCTCAGAGCGATGACTGAACCCACGGTGCCATCGCCCCTATGACTGAAACCGAATGCTGATGGGGAAAATAAAGTTAATTTTCTCGCTGCTGCATTCGGATGCGTGCAAGCGCCGGGAAGCATGATAACACTGTTAACCTTCAGATTAACCACTTATCTGCAGGTTAATAGCGTTATTTCTAGTGACAGGTTCCCTTTAACCCTTTCAGCCAGAAGCCTGTTTTCACCTTCCCGACCAGGCCAATTTTTTGAATTCTGACCACCGTCACTTTATGAGGTAATTACTCTGGAACGTTTCAACAGATCCTGGTGATTCTGAAACTGTTTTTTCATGACATATTGTACTTCAAGATAGTGGTAACATTTATTTGATATGACTTACGTTTATTTGTGAAAAAAATGGAAATTTGGCAAAAAATTAGAAAATTTAGCAATTTTCAAACTTTCAATTTTTTATGCCCTTAAATCAGAGAGATATGTCACACAAAATAGTTAATAAATAACATTTCCCATATGTTTACTAGGAAGTTATAAGGGTTAAAAGCTGACCACCAATTTCTCATTTTTCCAACAAAATTGACAAAACCATTTTTTAGGGATCACATTTGAAGTATGACAGAAAATACCCAAAAGTGACACCATTCTAAAAACTGCACCCCTCAAGGTGCTCAAAACCACATTCAATAAGTTTATTAACCCTTGAGGTGCTTCACAGGAATTAATGGCATCGGAAAGGTAGAAATAAACATTTAATTTTTTTTCACAAAAATTTTTGTTTAGACACTTTTTTTTTACTTTCACAACAATAACAGGAGAAAACAGACCCCAAAACTTGTTGTGCAATTTCTCCTGAGCACAGCGATACCCAATATGTGGGGGAAAACCACTGTTTGGGCGCACGGTAGGGCTCGGAAGGAAACAAGTGCCATTTAACTTTTTGAATGTAAAATTTGCTGGCCTAATTAACAGACGCCATGTTGCATTTAGAGAGCCACTGATGTGCCTAAACAGTGGAAATCCCCTACAATTGACACAATTCTGGAAAGTAGACCCTACAGGGAACTTATCTAGATGTGTGGTGAGCACCTTGAACCCCCAGGTGCTTCACAGAAGTTTATAACATGAAGCCGTGAAAATAAAAAAAATATTTTTCCCGCAAGAATATTTTTTAGCCCCAAATTTTGCATTTTCACAAGGGTAACATGAGAGAATGGACCACACAATTTGTTGTGCAATTTCTCCTGAGTACGCAAATACTCCATATGTGGTCGAAAACTATTCTTGAGGCATAGTGCACAGCTCAGAAGGGAAGAAGCGCCATATTGGAGTTCAGATTTTGCTGGACTGGTTTGAGGATGCCATGTCACATTGGCAGAGTTCCTGAGGTGCCAGATCAGCCGAACCCCCCATAAGTGACACCATTTTACAAACTACACCTCTCAATGAATTCATCTAAGGGTGCAGTGATCATTTTATACAATTGGGCAGTGAAGAAAAAATAATAATATTTTTACCATCAAAATTAGTTTTAGCCCCAGATTTTACATTTTCACACTGGGAAATGGGTAAAAATAGCACAAAAATTTGTCCCAAAATTTCTGATGAATGTAAAAATACCCCATATGTAGAGCTGCAGTACTGCTAGGCATACGGCGAGACTCAGGATGGATGGAGCACTTTTTGCCTCCTGGAGCTCAAATTTTCCTAGAATAGTTTGCGGACTCCATATACAGAGCCCTGACGTGCTAAAAGAACAGAATCCCCTCTCAAGTGATCCCATTTTGGAAATTATACCCCTTTGTGAATTTATCTACAGGTGTAGCGACGATTTTGACTCCATGCGTGTTTTCCAGAAAAATGCAGCAGTGGATGTTGCTAAGTGAAGATTGCAAACTGCCGTTGTAATGACTAAAATGTTGTAGTGACCAGTACATTATGCCCACCTCGTGCTTCTGGAGACATGCACTCGTAAATTAGGCAGGCCGTCATCGCTACAGGAATGCCAAACATGTGGACGCTAACTGCGGTTTCGGCACACTGTGGAGCTCAGAAGTGAGGGGGACATTTGGATTTGAGAGCACAGAATTCACTGGATTTCTTTTGGAGGGCAAGGTGCCATTTAGTTTTTCCAGAGCCTTTGTGCTACCAGTAATGTGGAAGCCCCCTATGTTTCCTTTAACAGATGACGGACCTGAGTGGGGATTTGCTTTTTTTGTGAATAGAGTTGAAGCTTTTATCGGGAACATTTTACATCACATTTATCCGGCGCTCTACGCTGAGCACTTATATCTGGGTTTCCATCTAAATCGCCGAGTGACGTGATTCGGGTGAAACCCCCGAGAGATTCATTCACTATAATAAGGCAGCTGAGGCAGAGTTACACTGGAATCCGTGTGGCCTCTGTTCAGCGTCGTCCTTCTTTACAGAAGTGCACAAAACTGTGGCCGACGGCACTTTTATGCACGCATAATAAAAAGACGGACACCGCCGAATCATAGGCTAAATGGTGTTCACAGTGTCTCCATCTGCCTCATTATAGGGAATCTTCTGCCAGGGTTTCCATCTGAATCATGTATTTCAGAGATTTACATGGAAACCCTGGTCTAAGCACTCAGCGCAAAGTGCAAGATAATTGTGGGCCGAGCCTTATTGCGATCTTTGGGAAATAGAATGAATAAATCAACAGCAGGTGAAGAATTGGTTTTATTTATTTTCTATGTCGTTCCTCGTGCGGTATAAGTAATTAAACGACTTTATTGTTCGGGTCGGTGTGATTACAGTGATACCAGATTTATATCAGGTTTTTATGATTGGCAGCTTTCACACACTAAAAGAAACTTTTTGTTGTAAAAACAAGTCCTGTGATGGCTTTTTTTTTTGCGGGGCAAGTTGACTTTTTTTATTGATACCATTTTCGGGCAAATGGCATCTGTTGATCACTTTCTATGATCACAGCGCCGTAAGAATATGGTAAATGTCGGGTAGCGGTTAAAGAAGAGTGCTGGATCGTTTACATTATTAGATAAAGTATGAAGTCATATTCCAAAAGATCCCAGAGGAGTGAAACCTGAAATCTGTTTGGATGATAATTTATTTGGACTACTATCTGACACAGTGGGTAAGATTATCAATACTGTGTTAAGAAAAACATTAAACTAATAATTATTAGCATATTGTGTACAGCCTCTTTTGTCTTAAATCAAAAATTACCTTATAGACAACAGTATATCCATAATTTACATGAAAACTTAAGTAACTTTACTTATCCAGTATTGATCCTTTTAAAATATGTTAAATTGATATTGGAGAATATTGAGAAACTCGGTGACAGAAACATTCTTCTGGCCACTTTCATACATATTTTATTAATTAATTCATATCAGTATTTGTAACCTAGATGTCGACTGAAACATTAACAAAGAAAAATATTGGACACACTCTGTAATCAGTGGTGTGGGGCGAGGTTATACGGAGCTCAGCATTCAGAGAACTGTTAGGTCTGCAGCAGATAAAACTGTAATTTTATCAAAATGACAGCAAGCAGCCCAGAATGTGACACATTACTGGAATAAACACAAGAGAAATAAACATTGTCCATTATATTTTTTTCTTCTTTAATTTTCAACTCCTGGTGTTAGGCCTATCAATACTGATGCAAACTATTGACCCAGTACTCCTATATGGCTTTACAAACTACGACTTTCGCTCTGGCAGATGTATATAATTGTATTAAAGGAACGGACGTTGATCTGAATGCCTGCATATAATATTATATTTCCCTCATACAAGATACTGCAGAAAAAATAAGCAGTTGATGACAGTTTTCCCTGGTAAAATTAGAAGTTTTAGACCTATGACAGGAAGAACATATCCCAAATAACAAAAAATAATAAAGGTGCAATGCAGCACAGCCCAATTAGTCCAAACCACAATATATTACCTACAAAAACTATTTGGGAATAAAAAATAGAATAACCAAAAGAATTTAAACAAAATCAATTTATTAAGAGACAGTACATGACAACCAATAATATAAAAACATATAAAGACATGATTAAAAATGGGTGAATAAAAAGAGAGGCAAGGAAACATCTATATCAGCATGATGTCATGTATGGAATACAGGGTCAGCACATAAGAAGATATATACACAAATGAAAATATAGATTCATATAAAGTGCATAGTGCAAATAAAGTGAATGCAAGTTAAATACAGTGCATATACTCCACTGGGTGTGGAAAATTACATATAAACAATATACCACCAAGTGTGCCAGTTTTGAACGCTAAATATAAAGAGTATACTGACCCAGATTCATGCTGATGATGTGTCCACGCATGCCCCTCACCCCAACGCATGTTTCACAATGTACTTCCTCTGGGCAGGCGTGGACACATACATGACATCATGCTGATATAGATGTTTCTTTGCCTCTCTTTTTATTCACACATTTTTAATCATGTCTTTATATGTTTTTTATTATTGTTTGTCATGTGGCGTCTCTTAACCCCTTAAGGACCGAACCACTTTGTAGGTTAACGACCAGGCCTCCTTTTTTAAATTTGACCACTGTCACTTTATGAGGTAATAACTCTGGACCCCTTCCATGGATCCCACTGATTATGAGATTGTTTTTTCGGGACATATTGTACTTCATGATAGGGGTAAAAAGTTTTTCGATAAGACTTGCATTTATTTGTGAAAAAAATGGAAATTTGGCAAAAATTTAGAAAAATGCCCCTTTATGCCCTTAAACCAGAGAGTTATGTCACACAAAATAATTAATAAATAACATTTTCCACATGTCTACTTTACATCAGCACAATTTTTGAAACATATTTTTTTTTTGTTAGGAAGTTATAAGGGTTAAAAGTTGTCCAGCAATTTCTCATTTTTCCAACAAAATTTTCAAAACCATTTTTTTAGGGACCACATCACATTTGAAGTGACTTTGAAGGGTCTATATGACAGAAAATACCCAAAAGTGACATCATTCTAAAAAAAATTGCACCCCTCAAGGTGCTCAAAACCACATGCAAGAAGTTTATTAACCTTTCAGGTGCTTCACAGGAACTGAAGCAATGTGGAAGGAAAAAAATGAACATTTAACTTTTTTCACAACAATTTTACTTTAGACCCATTTTTTTTACCCCTGAGGGTATCAGGAGAAAATGGACCCCCAAATTTGTTGTGCAATTTCTCCTCAGTACGCCCATACCCCATATGTGGGGGAATACCATTTTTTGGGGTGCATGGCAGGGCTCAAAAGGGAAGGAGCACTGTTTGACTTTTTGAATGCAAAATTGTCTGGAATCGAGAGCGGACACCATGTTGCGTTTGGAGTGCCTCTGATGTGCCTAAATAGTGGAAACATACTACAAGTGACCCCATTTTGGAAACTAGACCACTCAAGGAACATATTTAGATGTGTGGTGAACACCTTGAACCCCCAGGTGCTTCACAGAAGTTTATAATGTAGATCTGCGAAAATAAAAAATCTATTTTTTTCCACCAAAATTATCTTTTAGTTCCAAATTTTTTATTTTCACAAGGGTAACAGGAGAAAATGGACCTCACCAATTTCTCCTGAGCATGCCAATACCCCATATGTGAGGGAAAATTACTGTTTGGGGGCATAGCAGGGCTCGGATGGGAGCACCGTTTGACTTTTTGAATGCAAAATTGGCTGGAATTGAGAGCGGACGCCATGTTGCGTTTGGAGTGCCCCTGATGTGCCTAAACAGTGGAAATGTGGCACCCCAGGGGTCTGGTTACCACAGTAATAGAAATATTACGTCTGAGAGCAAGTGGGAGATTTCTCTGGTCAGAAGCCCTAAGCATGCAACACCGTCCGCCCAGACCTGGGAGGGGAGGAATCTGCCCTTATAAACTGGGTCTGGGGCGGGATTAGGTCAGTCAGAGCCTGGAGACAGTTCCAGACACAGGGAAATTGTCAGCAAGGAGCTCTGTAGGAGCAGGAGCGAGTGCCAGGGGCTGGAAGCTAGATAGCTCGCCCTGGTTGAAGACATTAAGACCGGACACGGAGTCCTAGGCTGTGGGGACATCCAGGTCCAGCAGCAAAATCCAACCGGCAGGGGATTCCATGTCCTCTGGCCAGAGAAGGGCGGAAGCACGGTCACAAGCAAGGGACCAGCACCGCCATCGTGAAGCGGAGGCTAACAGAAGGCCCCAAGTCACCGGCCGTACGGGTGAGCACCACACGGTATACTCAGGAACGTGGGCTACTTCTACCCGCACACAGCAAGGTAGCCAGGAAAGAGTACAGATAGACGGGGAGGCCTACAACTCCACCTGGCCAGGGGAGATCCTGCTAGCTCTCAGACTGACCAGGCCTCTACTGCTAGCCAGTACTCCCGGGAGGGTCTGCTTTATAACATCAGTAAAGACCCTGAACTGCACTGCACGGACTCTGAGTTATTCCTGCTGCGCTCGTGCCATCACTCCCATCATCCACTCTTACTGCCCTGGGGCCGCACTCTTCCCGTGGGGAGTCACACTACCTCAGCTGCATACACCATCAGCCCCAGCGGTCTACCTTGCAGCGGCGGTCCACACTGACCGCAATCCACGGGTGGCGTAGTCGGACAATTAACCTAAAATCCCCCACAAAATACCGCCATTGGCCTGACCACCCTGAGCCACGGGACTGGGCCATCGCCACGGATACTACAACCCCCAGAAGCCCGGTTCTGGGTGCCCCTCGGCCCAGGGGGCGAGTCAGCCTTGGCGTAGTCGGCAGGATCGTTACCAGCCCGCCACTAACGGATATTGCGTGCCTGAAGGAGACTTTGCACTTACCTGAGAGAAGTTTCCCGCCATCCGGAGTCATCTCCCGCTATCTTCAGTCGTCTCCCGCCATCTTCAGCCGTTTTCCCGCCATCGGACGCCATCTTCAGGGCGCCGCGCGGGAAGAAGAGGGGCGTGGACGTCCAGGGCGCGCGAGACTTGAAGCCCCGCCCTACGCACCGACGCTGCACAAGGTCCTGGAAGGGAGAGAGAGCGACGCTGACGTCAGTAGAGCGTGACGCCAGGTCCTCAACGCAGACCATTGCGAGCGAAGCCGCGGCCTACAGAAGAGGATCGCCGGAAGGTAGGCCACGGTTAACCGGGGGGGAAGAAGACATCAGGAACGGAGGGCAAGATGGCGGACCGGCAGCAGACTAAGCTGCCCAGCATCAGCAGTGCCCCAGCCGTCGCGGGCCCCGACCAGCACCAGGAGAAGATGCGTGACGCAGGAGCGGTCACGGGAGCAGGTAAGAGGAGTCTCCCTGTCCCGGACGCTGCCAGAATCAGCCTGCTCCCGGGCCCCCTGGTGGAGCTGCCAATCCCGGGCGCTGCAGACACCGACCTGCTCCGGACCCCGCAACAAGCCCTGCAGCCGAGCCCTCCAGCCCTGGGCACTGCCGCCACCAGCCCGCGCCCAGGCCCAAAGTCGCACCCTCTGACCCCGGGCGTCATCAACAGCGGCCTTCTCCAGACCCCGCCGCAAGGCCTACTGCACCACAGCGCAAGGGGCGGGTACGCCTTCCACGTCCATAGAGTGGTAGGAGAGGAGGAGCAGTACCACTCAGACCCTGAGTACCAAGAGGACCCGGACAGGTCTGAAGACTACCACCAGGAGGAGCAAGGAGCATCAGGAGGACACCGTTACCAGTGAACGGTAAAGTGTAACAGTACATAGTTACCCGTCAGGGTATGAGAACTGTTAAAGGGACTGTTTCCAGAGAAAGTGTGGTCCCCGTTGGTACTGATATAGAACTGTGTAGAAGTTACCCCCTATATCCCTTACCTGGCTGGGGACTGAGAACAGCCATCTCTTTTCACTAATCTGGCTGGGGACTGAGAGCAGCCATTCCCCTAAGAAGAAAGAACACCTGGTTGCAAGTTGCACAGCGGCCAGTACCCAAGAATATGTTTACTTAAAGATGTTTTATAATGAAAAGTTTAATATGCTGCTAAAAGAAGTTTTATAGTATTTTATGTGTGCGAAGAAATTCATGTAATATTTGTTAAAAGAGAAAAAGTGTACTAGTAACGTTGAAAGAGAAAAGTGCCCCCCATAAAGGGATGGGTTAATAGTTATTGTCTTATATGCGAATGCATTCTAAAATTTTGTACGTTTTAAATTGTTTTTGCTCTTTTCCAGCCCGAGGACGTGCTGTGATTTACAAGGGCAGAATGTAGCGCCCCGAGGGTTCGGCCGCTACAGAGGTATTGCACCTCAGACCAGAGGTGTGATATTCCACTCCCGGGTAATGATGGAGTGTGGACCAAGACTCTGTAAGCTGCATGCATCACACACACCCCATTTCCGAGGGACAGCTCAACGGTGCTCCCACTAAACAGAAGTGCAGGCACGACAGAATCTGTCCCTGGCTGGAGTGGGGAGGGGGGAGGAAAACCCAGTGATGTAGGAGCAGATAGGGGTTGGGTTTCTGGGCATAGGTAGGAGCCCATTGGTTGCAAGTCACCTGGGCTCATACACAGAGAGGGAAGTATAAGAGGTGGCCACCATCTTAGAACAGTGTTCAGTCTGAGAGAGGAAGTGACAGAGCAGGGCCTCTGTGGAGCTCTGCTCCGGAGGCGGGCCTAGCCTGTGAGGCCAGAGCCAGCAGAAAAGACAGGAACAGAAAGGAAAGGAAGAAAGGAACAGAACACCAAGAGAGGCCCAGAGACACGAAGGCAGAAGGAACCCCAAAGGCCCAGGAGATTGCGGGTGACGGGTTGGCAGAACAGGGTACCAGATCCCAAGTTGGTGGAGGCGACTAATCCTCAGCCAAGGACCGGCGGTCGCGATCATATCTTGGTGCGACCCCTCACTACACCTACTAGAAAGGCATACCACATAGGGTCAGGGAGGTGAGCACGAAGCCCTCCCAAGAGAAGGCCCGCGGGAGCTGGACAGACGTAGTGTCACTGGTGGGGCACGGCCAGAGAAAGGAGTAGAAGGGAGTCCTGTGACACACTCTGGATTTGCCTGGGGGTTTACCGAGCCCCCTGCCTGGTGGACGCAGCACGGCTTGGGCAGTCATTGCCCACAGAATGACTTGGGACATAAAGAACTTGAACTGCAATCCCACATCTCTGTGCTTCATCGCCGCGCCAGCACTCCTAGTGCTGGGACGCTCGCACCATCACTCCCATCATCCACTCTTACTGCCCTGGGGCCGCACTCTTCCCGTGGGGAGTCACACTACCTCAGCTGCATACACCATCAGCCCCAGCGGTCTACCTTGCAGCGGCGGTCCACACTGACCGCAATCCACGGGTGGCGTAGTCGGACAATTAACCTAAAATCCCCCACAAAATACCGCCATTGGCCTGACCACCCTGAGCCACGGGACCGGGCCATCGCCACGGATACTGCAACCCCCAGAAGCCCGGTTCCGGGTGCCCCTCGGCCCAGGGGGCGAGTCAGCTTCATACCATAAGTGACCCTATTTTGTAAACTAGACCCCTCAAGGAGCGTATTTAGGTGTGTGGTGAACACCTTGAACCCCCAGGTGCTTCACAGAAGTTTATAACGTAGAGCTGTGAAAATAAAAAATCTATTTTTTTCCACAAAAATGATCTTTTAGTCCCAATTTTTTTATTTTCACAAGGGTAACAGTAGAAAGTGGACCTCAAAAGTTGTTGTGCAACTTGTTGTGGTATTGTCAAGAGGAAGATGAGACACACCAGACCCAACAATGCAGATGAGCTGAAGGCTGCTATCAAAGCAACCTGGGCTTCCATAACACCTCAGCAGTGCCACAGGCTGATCACCTCCATGCCACGCCACATTGATGCAGTAATTGATGCAAAAAGGAGCCCCGACCAAGTATTGAGTGCATTTACTGAACATACATTTCAGTAGGCCAACATTTTGCGTTTTAAAAACATTTTTCAAGCTGTTGTTATAAAGTATTCTAATTTACTGAGATAATGACTTTTGTGTTTTCATTGGCTGTAAGCCATAATCATCAACGTTAACAGAAATAAACACTTGAAATAGATCACTCTGTCTGTAATGACTCTATATAATATATGAGTTTCACTTTTTGTATTGAAGAACTGAAATAAATAAACTTTTTGATGATATTCTAATTTTGTGAGAAGCACCTGTAGTTAAGTATGACCTGTGAACATAATTTCTACCTAACTGCTTAGATGGAATATATGTGTCAGTATGATTATATGACTGGTTTCCCTTAGATCAGGATTACCAGGGTCAGTCATGGTTGAATGGGGGCGACACTTGCGTTACTTAGGGTGCCAACCTTTGGGGACAGGAAGGGAATTAAATGGGGTTGGTTTGTGATCCCATAGTGTTAGATTGTTAGTATCAGTTTCCCCTTAGGGCTTACTACCCAGCTCCCAGGAGATTTTGTTGCTGATTTTAAGCATCAAGTTTTTAATGCATTTCTAATAAATAATGTTTTAGTGGCATAGTTTTTCTATGAATAGTGATCTCTTACCGTTGGATGAGAGCCCTTAAAACTGCCTCTTTCATCATGGCAACTCCATGTTCACCACACCTCAATGATGACAATACGCCAGGTTGGCTTAACAAAAGTATTACTGAGGATGCTACCAGCTAAGAGGCAGTGGGACAGTGAGTCAATTGAGGAAGATGTCCTGCTGGAGCTCAGAGGTATGTCCCAACTTCAATGTCACTCTTCTGTGAGTCTCAGACGCTACTGTGATTGTCTTTTCCCTCCTACTTAAGATCCTTTGGGAGGAGCTGGAATTTTCTGCCCTCTGTACATGCATTACATTTATTGATTCACTCTTTGTATTTTAAAATTTTGTCTCCCAAGCATCAAATGTTTGAAAGAAAGTTGTTAACCCACAATTTTGGAAAAGTGCCAATGATTTTCTCCATCACATTTTTGGGGTTTTGTGTGAAATTATGTCCAATTGGCCTTTTTTCTCTTGTTTTTGTTTTGTGTTGTTACAATACACACAAAGGAATTAAATATGTGAATAACAAAACATGTGTGATTGCAATCATTTTTGGAAGAAATACTTCATTTTCTGGAACAATTTTAAAGATACCAACACTGTTGGCCATGACTGTGTGTATATATATGTATATATATATAGATATATATAGATATATATATAGATATACAGTACAGACCAAAAGTTTGGACACACCTTCTCATTTAAAGATTTTTCTGTATTTTCATGACTATGAAAATTGTACATTCACACTGAAGGCATCAAAACTATGAATTACCACATGTGGAATTATATACTTAACAAAAAAGTGTGAAACAACTGAAAATATGTCTTATATTCTAGGTTCTTCAAAGTAGCCACCTTTTGCTTTGATGACTGTTTTGCACACTCTTGGCATTCTCTTGATGAGCTTCAAGAGGTAGTCACCGGAAATGGTTTTCACTTCACAGGTGTGCCCTGTCAGGTTTAATAAGTGGAATTTCTTGCCTTATAAGTGGGGTTGGGACCATCAGTTGTGTTGTGCAGAAGTCTGGTGGATACACAGCTGATAGTCCTACTGAATAGACTGTTAGTATTTGTATTATGGCAAGAAAAAAGCAGCTAAGTAAAGAAAAACAAGTGGCCATCATTACTTTAAGAAACGAAGGTCAGTCAGTCCGAAAAATTGGGCAAACTTTGAAAGTGTCCCCAAGTGCAGTTGCAAAAACTATCAAGTGCTACAAAGAAACTGGCTCACATGAGGACCGCCCCAGGAAAGGAAGACCAAGAGTCACCTCTGCTTCTGAGGATAAGTTTATCCGAGTCACCAGCCTCAGAAATCGCAGGTTAACAGCAGCTCAGATTAGAGACCAGGTCAATGCCACACAGAGTTCTAGCAGCAGACACATCTCTTCAACAACTGTTAAGAGGAGACTTTGTGCAGCAGTCCTTCATGGTAAAATAGCTGCTAGCAAAACCACTGCTAAGGACAGGCAACAAGCAGAAGAGACTTGTTTGGGCTAAAAAGCACAAGGAATGAACATTAGACCAGTGGAAATCTGTGCTTTGGTCTGATGAGTACAAATTTGAGATCTTTGGTTCCAACCACCGTGTCTTTGTGCGACGCAGAAAAGGTGAACGGATGGACTCTACATGCCTGGTTCCCACCGTGAAGCATGGAGGAGGAGGTGTGATGGTGTGGGGGTGCTTTGCTGGTGACACTGTTGGGGATTTATTCAAAATTGAAGGCATACTGAACCAGCATGGCTACCACAGCATCTTGCAGCGCCATGCTATTCCATCCGGTTTGCATTTAGTTGGACCATCATTTATTTTTCAACTGGACAATGACCCCAAACACACCTCCAGGCTGTGTAAGGGCTATTTGACCAAGAAGGAGAGTGATGGGGTGCTATGCCAGATGACCTGGCCTCCACAGTCACCAGACCTGAACCCAATCGAGATGGTTTGGGGTGAGCTGGACCGCAGAGTGAAGGCAAAAGGGCCAACAAGTGCTAAGCATCTCTGGGAACTCCTTCAAGATTGTTGGAAGACGATTTCCGGTGACTACCTCTTGAAGCTCATCAAGAGAATGCCAAGAGTGTGCAAAGCAGTCATCAAAGCAAAAGATGGCTACTTTGAAGAACCTAGAATATAAGACATATTTTCAGTTGTTTCACACTTTTTTGTTAAGTATATAATTCCACATGTGTTAATTCATAGTTTTGATGCCATCAGTGTGAATGTACAATTTTCATAGTCATGAAAATACAGAAAAATCTTTAAATGAGAAGGTGTGTCCAAACTTTTGGTCTGTACTGTATATATATATAATATTGAAAAAAAAAAAAAAGTGCACACCCTCAAAAAATATGACTTTGTTTTCCTCAAAATAAGTTTCATTATATATTTAAAAGGTTGTTCAGTGTTTGGACAAAAGTCTGCAGACGCTCTGTGATTGTAGCCTGTTGAACCATGATAGTGTTTGGTGCACACACTATGATACACTGATATTGCTGGTTTGACA
The DNA here is from genome assembly GCF_046119375.1 of Phyllobates terribilis. Taxonomy (NCBI): domain Eukaryota; kingdom Metazoa; phylum Chordata; class Amphibia; order Anura; family Dendrobatidae; genus Phyllobates; species Phyllobates terribilis. Next base: position 570,523,970 of record NW_027362763.1, read on the forward strand.
GGGCAGTCAAGTGACCGCACATATGCGATTCGCATACCTGTGGTCACGTGCTGACTAGACTGCACTCTACAGAATTAAACTGAGAGAAGCTGGATGAGTCTAAAAGTCACATGAACGCTAGTATGGAAATCGTGGACATGCAGTCACGTGAACGTCTCCAATACCGGGGAATTGTGACGGCATACGCATGGCACACTGTCACAATTCAGCAGTCTGCAGTCACTTAGATCGCCTGCATATTGTTGTCCTACGCCTGGACAACACCTTGCCTTCACAACCAATTTTCATTTTTATGTTTTGCATTTTCAACTTGTGAATCTTAGAAAATTCTAAGAAAATCTGTCTTCACTGAAAACAGATTTTACCAATGATTTGAAAGTGAAAGATCAGTCAGGGAGGGGAAGAAGTTGGTTTAAAAAATAAGAAACATTATAGTATTGCTTATTTTCATGTGTACTATAGATTTATGAAATAAAAATTAAAACAATGCTTACTTTTTAAGCTTGCATATTAGTGAAGACTACAAATAATTTGCTAATCTTTTACAATAAGCTTCATTCATTTTTTTATCTGATTGTCATTGGGCATACATTAACATACAGTATGTACAGAAAAACACAGAAAGTTTGACATCTCATGAAATATAAATACAATATCTAAGCCATTTGACAAACAAAACACTAAATAATTATAGGGGTTATCCGGTCTTAAACTACAATTCTGCAGTCACAATATGTGACTGCAGACTTATGAATCCTCACATTGTGCGCACTGCCCCCTGTAAGGATTCTCTGATGCCGTGGTCGGGAATGGGCGGTCATGTGACTGAAAGTATGCGATATGCATACTTCCGGCCACAATCCGACTAGACTTTTTCTGGCCTCGCTCAGTACACTTGCATTGACCGAGGCAACACCCACCTAGTCAGAATTTGCCTGGGAATATGCATTTTGCATACTTGTGGTCACATGACCACTGCTCCTGGTACTGGCTCCAGGGAATCCTCACAACGTGCAGGGTGCACTATGTGAGGATTCACAAGTCTGAAGTCACATACAGTGACTGCAGACTTGTAGCTTAAAATCAGACGACCCCTTTAAACTACATATACAAATGTGTCCACATACAGCATGAAAGAGCAGCTAAACATATGGTGAGCCAACATTATGTTTTGTTGCAAATATCCACATAGAACAAACTGTAACCATGATTGAAAATGTCACATTTAAATCCTGAAAAAAATCCTTGAAAACAGTACCTCCAACAGTATTCTATTATTTAATTTAAAATATTATCTATGTATCAGTTTTAACTGCTCCCTGACATTGGACGTATACGGACATCCTATGTCTGGTCCCCTTGTATGATGTCGATTCAGGAGCTGTATCATACCTGGCAAACACTGGCTGTATTATACAGTCAGCATCTGACTCTACAGCAGCCAGTGATCCTGTGCACTTCCCGTCGATGTTAACTCCATACAGGGCACTGACAATTTCAGACAGTTGCCTTTACAGAATGCGGTCAGGGGTGCGTGCCGTTCCACATGCCTATCAGCACTCCTGGAATGTAATTGTGGGGTACTGATGGGCTGCAATGCAGCTCAGGGCCTGAGAAAGGCTCCCACGCCTTTCATAATAGTTCTCCTGTAAAGACGAGTCTATAGTTGGGCTTCATAGGATATCGTGATTTTTAATGTACCCTGCTACTGTATACTTTCGAATTGCTTTATGTAGTACGAGAAAACAGATGATCGCAGGTTCAAGTCACCTAAAGAGACTAAAAAATAAAGTAAAAAAAGAAAACCTTCCCTACATGACCATTTCCCATTTTTGTGCTTTAGGTCACCACCCTCACCTTCTTCCAAGAGCAATAACTTTTTATTTTTCAGCCCAAATAACCATGAGAGCTTGTTTACTGAGGGACAAATCGTACTTTTGAATGACACCATTAATTTTATTACATTTTGTCCTTGAAAATGGAAACTCTAAGTGCAGCGAAATTGCGAGAAAAGAAAAATTCTGTAATTGTTTTTTGTCTTTTGTTTGTATGATATTACAGTTGCCGGTGAGTCTCATTACTCAGTTGAGTCTCAGTTGAGTCTCATTGATAACAATTCTAGTAGCTCTCCTCTCAAATTCTCTTTGTGAGCACGAACAAATATACATTAACATTGCCAAAGCAAGTGTACTCCTGCCAACTGTGCCGTACTGCCCCTCCCCACACACTGAGTGGTGAAAATGAAAGCCGTAAATCATGATTAGCTCTGTTGTGCTCCACCACATCTAATCACTCTGCAGTGAGGAGAGCAGACTATGTCATTATGTCTCACATACAGCCTGTTCTAGCAATAATGGGACATGTCATTTTTCCCCCTTGTATGTGGATGCCTGATTATGATTGGCAGAGTTTACAGCACTATGAGAGCAGAGCTACTAGAGCTGTTTGCAACGAGATTCAACTCTGCAACACTGACCCTCCCCCCACACTGACTGCTAGAGATGAGAGCTGAAAGATGTCAGTTAATCAAACTCAGCTATGCCGTGGTCTAGAACGTCCTCACTCTGCAGCGAGGAGAGCAGACTGTTTTTCAATATGTGTCTCACACTGAACTTGCTGTAAGCGCAGCGTTCCCCAACCTTTCTGATCTTGAGAGCCACATCCAGCTTCCGTCCCCCTCGCAGTAGTGACACCCAGAGTCCCCCTACCAGTAAATGATAGCCAAACATTTTCCACAGAAATCACACCAAGGAAGTATATCTAGATCAAGAGGTTCCCTCTTTACGCCATTAAGTATTACCACTTCAAGCACTCCCACCAGATTATTGCATCCAGCTTCAAGCACCTCCTCTGACATGTAGTATCAAATTACCATACTTAATTCATCTGTCCAACCATAAAGGCCAGTATATGTGTATCCAGATCAGCTCTTCTGTGTGGGGTTAATCACTAAAGTTGCCATCTAGAGACTTGTTCTTTATTGCTGTTTGCAAGATTTGGTGCTAGTTGGCTGACAGTTGCAAGCCACACATCTTGGGCCCATGAGCTGTATGTAGTTCCCGAGCCACAGGTTGGGGACCACTGCTCTAAGAAATTATGGGGCATGTTCTTTCCCCAGTGTGTTGCTGTCTGCTTATTATAGGTCAGCATCAGAAAGAGAAAGAAATATAAGTCCTCTGTGAAATCTCTCTGGTAATGCAAACTCCGACTTTTACAAAATTGGCTGTTAGGTGTATAGCATCGGCGTCTCTGCCTCCTGATGGGTAGAGACGCCGTTCCCCTCACCGCCACAGCCCTGGTCTGGCGTCTTCCGGCTCTCGTCCTGCAGCTACTGTGGCGCGCACTGATCGCAGCTTCCCGGGCACAGTGCTTAGGGCGCGCGCAAGCGCGCTCCCTCCCTCTTAAAGGAGCAGCGCGCGTCATCCTAAAAAGTCCCCGGCCAATGACTGGAGGACTTCCCCTATTTAAAGCACCTCCTCCAATATGGAGGTGCCTGTGCAAGGTTGTTGTTCCATGTGCTTACACTTGCTTCAGCCCTCAGGTCCCGCTGCCTGTCTACAGTCCTGCCTGCCAGTCAGTCTTCAGTCCAGTCCGCCAATCTGTCTTCAGTCTAGTATGTCAGTCTGTCTACAGTCCTGCCTGCCAGCCTGCTTGCCTGGAAGCACCTGCCAGATACCTGCCGTACCCGCCAGCCTGCTTACCTGGAGCACCGGACTGTTACCTGTTGTGCCCGCCAGCCAGCCTACCTGGAGCACCTGCCTGTAACCTGCCATGCCCGCCAGCCTGCCTACCCGGAGCACCCGTCTGGCTATCTGCTGAACCAGTCTGCTTATCTACCCGGACCACCGGTCAGCCTTCCTGCCGTGCTCATCCCCTGTACCGATCAGTTCCTGCCTTCTGACCGTGGGAGCCACCTGCTCTAACACAAGGTCGGTCCCAGAGTGGCACCTGGTCCCCCTTCTCGGTCCCTCCCTGGTTCACAGAGTCGATTGAGCCGCCGTGCGACCTTGGTCAGGCCGAGTAGGCACTTAGTCACGCCCCTCTGATCCCTCCTTGCACCGAAGCACAGAGGCTCCACCACCCGGACTCGTAACAAGGTGCTTTGATCACTAATATCTCCACAACGGTGAATCAAAATTAAAAACAAAACAAAGACATTTTATTTTGCTCTGCAGTCTTACGTCGTGTGTCCAGTTCAACATGAAAAATTTGGTGAAAGGTCCACTTCAAGTCGTAAAAAAAAGTTTGGAAATTCATAAAAAAATAGCCTTTGTCACGATTGGTTGATAGAGCTGTTCAAAGTCTTTTGTTTTGCAGCCGAAGCTGATATTTTTATTGGTGCCATTTGAAGGGGGGGGGGGGGTAGATATGATATTTAGTTTGCTTATTATTGCATTTTTTTGTTGTTTTATTGCATCTGAAAAAACAAAATTCTTGGGGTTATATTTTTTTTCAGAGTCGCACGCTGTAAATGCCACTGTTACAGATTGACTGCAATACTTAACTTGACATTAACCGTGGGTGGGTGGGTGGCTTTGCTCCACTCATGCTTGTTAGGCTAGGGTCACACAACAGTATAACAAAATTGGTCCAATTTTCATCCAGAAAAGTGGGATGATTTTTCTCTCACTTGCCATCAATGTGCAATACATTTCTTTACAGTATCAGCTATTAATCATTTACAGGACCATTTACAGTTTCCTATTTTACAAAATTGCAATGTTTCTGTGAAAATCGAATGCCATACACTTGGATGGGCAAGTCTCATCATATTTCAGAGTCAGATCGCAGCATGCTACAATTTTTTCCAGACAGATTTTGACTGTATTTTGAAGTTCCTATGGGGGACTTGAACCTGCCACCAGCTCATTGATTGCACTTTATACAAAAATACTGTGGTAGCAAAAATCACAGTCTCTTATAAACGTCAGCCTGTGGACTGGCACAGTAGCAGCTATAAATCATTTATAGGACCATTTACAGTTTTCTATTTGACCGAATAGCAATGTATACGTAAGCATCGAATGCCATAATGCATCAGATTTGTTTCTAGCACCCATAGATTGGATGGGTGAGTTTCATCAGATTTCACAGTCAAATAGCAGCATGCTGCGATTTTTTTCACAGACAGATTCTGTAAGTGAAAATAAACGGTCATTTGCATTGCCTCTTTCAATAACATGGGTCAGTGTGCTATCCGATAAAAAAGTGGATAGCACTCATCCGATTTATACACTAGTGTGCACAAGCCCTTAGAGGCAGAGGTTAAATAGCACAAACATCATCTACCAGGAAGGGGACCTGACATACTATATGATGCAAAGGGGTTACATTTAAAAATATATAAAAAAAGCAAAAAATTAACATTACCACATTTTCTACCAATACAATTAAATAAAAAATAAACATATTTGATATCACTGCATCAATAAGTAATGAATTAGTTCGACCGGTTAAATGCCGGTTAGAAAAAAGAATTTGAAACGCCAGAATTCTTTTCTTTGGACACCCCAACTACTCAGGCATAATAAAAAACAATCAAAATGTCATATCTATTCCAAATTAATATCAATGAAAATTTCTACTTGCCATGCAAACAGCAGGCCCTCACGCAGCTCTAATGACATAGAATTCTAAATGTTTTAGGTCTTCAAAAATGGTGATGCAGAAATATATCCATTTTTTGCAAATTTCCAAATTATTTTTTACCACTTCAAGGGAATCTGTTGGTAGGATCAACATAAGGCATCTACTTGGGCATGTAGGTCATAGGAAACTGAATAAAATGATATCTTGATATCTGCGGTCCGATGTCTTGTTCGAGAGAAACCCATGTTTTTCATATATGTAAATGAGCTGTTCCAGGCTATGGACTGGACACTGATCTGCATGAGAATCTGCCTCCAGAGATTATTATTAATAAAAGGGGACGTTAATAGTGTGAGACATGTAACTAACACAGAACAGTAGAACTGAACTTAGTCTCATAACAAACATGTTAGCAGCTGCAGCTCTCACAGCTGTATTACAACAATATCAACCCCGTCTGCCTGTGAGATAGAAGCTGAACCCTGAGAGGAGCCAGCAGATGTGTCAGGTATAATCACACACAGGGGAGCAGAGAGCGGCCATTACACATCACATAGGTAACGCCTCCTTCATGTAAAATAATCTGTGCAGGCAGATTCTCATGCAGGTCAGTGTATGGCCAAAAGCCTGAAACACCTCATTTACATATAATAAAAACATGGATTTCCCTGGAATAAGACTACGGATCACAGATATCATGTTACTCAGCTTCTTATGACTTACATGCCAGTATACAGGGCTTAGGGGGGTTGTTCCTACTGACAGATTCCTTTAACAAAATAACTAAGTTTGGTATTTTTGTTCTTGGACTGACTTGGAGAATCATAACCTTAGGTCCTTTTTACACTGCAATGAACATCACAAAAACAAAACCCAAAAAACAATTGTGGAATTGAGATTTTTTTGCGCAATTTCACCACACTTAATATTTTCCTATATTTACAAAACATGGAATGGTAAAATGAATAGTGTCACTCTAAAATACAACTCATAAAAAAAAATCCCTCACGCAGTTATTTTATTGGAAAAGTAAAAAAGGTATGACTTTGGAAGAAGGAGAGCAAAAAACATAAGTGCGGAAAAATCACCAGATCGGGAAGGGGTTAATTGTTATAAGCAATACTGACAGGGAAAAGTTAAAGCTGGCCATAAACATGAAATAATCGTCACATTATGCCAATTGCTGAATATTAGAAAGGTTATTCCCATCTTTATAGATGGATATTGTCACAATTTACTGCTTATTGGAAGCTACAGCTGTTCTTGAGATATTAACTCTTTTCTTTCATTTACAGCTCACCGGACATTTCTGCTGTTTAGCTTGTAAGCACTATGAAGCTGGCCGGGATTAGGAGGTAAAAATGCACTCCAACAACCCCGACCAGCTTCAAAACAGTGATTAGAAGCTCAAAAGAAAAGAGCTTGTAAGCACTACGCATGTTCTACTGTCTAGCAGAGGTGGTCTGTCTCCAAGGCAATGAGCTGTAAACAAAAGAAAACAAGAGTTAATATCTCGGGAAAGGCTTAAAATGTTTATGCGCAATAAATTACAAAACTGCTTGTATTTCCAAACATTATCTGACAATACAGATGGAATAAAGATGGAATAACCCTTTAACTCGTTATGTTCTTTTGTCAATATCCTAACTATAGAGAGATACTCATACCAATGATTTAGTGAGTGTTGATGTTGGAAACAGCCAATTTGCAGGTGTTTGTTATTCGAGCGCCCACAGGGGTGTTTCATTTTTGCAATTGATTCCTGTGTTTTATCTTTTGTCTGTGCTTAGCCTTCTCTTCTGTAACCTATATTTGTTTTGACACAATAACCAAACAGTTAGACCAACATAGTAAGGTTGCTAAACACATTATGGAAACCTTTAAGAAAGTTTTGTGGAGTTGCTACAAATGAGACATTTCATAAGACATTTTGACTTTTACTTTATAAATAAATAGATGGAGTATTATTGGATTTTTCAATGATGAAAAGAACTATAACACCTATCTTAGTCCATTAAATAAATATTCCTCTGGGTCTGCAGTATATAGCAGTTGTATTCATCTACAAAGTAATTGTAGCAATACATGGTAACTATGTCTTTCTTGGCAGATGAATTTGCTTAGGTTTCAGACTCTATGTAGGCTTACATGTTCTCACTTTGAAATCAATATTTTGACACTCTGAACAGCATGATTCAGTACTCTGTTCTTCAGGAAGAATACCATGCCTGAGTACCCCAAGATTTCCTCTGGCCTTGAAGAACCATGTCTGAATACATGGCTGTTTGGCCTACCAAGTCATATAAGGTTTGATTTTACATTGAAGTTGGTGGGACTGGAGTCCACGGTGATGATATCCTAGAATGGCTTGTGACTTCATATTGATTCTCTACAATATCTGTTGTTCCTCCATGATCGTATAACGGAGATCCTGAGGATGGGGAGGGCACTCCGTGTGAGAGAGATGAGTAATGAGCTGTAGATCCTCGTAAGTACTGTGAGCCTAAGCCATTAACGATTCCTCCAGACTGAGAAACTGGAGAGATGGTGCTGTTGCTCACAGACCACAAATTTGGATACTGACTGTAAAATGTAAAAATTGATATTATTAGACTATCCGGGAAACTATATTGTACTGTGATCATTCAAATTGTAACATTTTCTTACATTTAATAAAATAGATCTAATTCTGATAGAATGATAGATAGATCTAGAATAGAATAGATAGATATTACCTAGTAGCACTTGAGGATCCTGTGGTATGGGTCATTGGGAGCACTCCAGTATGAGCAGGCATTTGAAGACTAGACCAGTTATCATGCGGCTGGAGCATAGACAGACAGGAAGATGAGTTATCCTGAATAGTTGCTGAAAATCAGAAAACAAAGGTGAGTATAGAAGCAGCACAAATCTTACCATAGCAATGAATATTACTATGCTATTACTTTATACCTGCTAAAATGTTTTATTTAAAATGTTATGTCTAGGGAAAAAAACAAATCTTATTAAAACTTGAATGCTGACTTGTATAGGCCAGATGCGGAGGTTCATATTAGAGCAGAAAATAACTTAGCCAAAAAAAAAAAAAGAGGATGGTGACTAGCACTCCAGGGAGAAAAGAGTATAAGTCCCTGGAGGCCGCACTCACAAAATAGATGCAAAAAAGTATGTTTTTATTCCAGTGGATGCAACACTTGGCTATTTGCCTTTTTCATGCCTTAAATAAAATGAATACACTCAAATTTTTTGCATCCATTTTGTGAGTGCGTCCTCATCAACTTGGCAAGTAAAAACTAATATGGATAATAATCAAACCCAGTTTAGATGGAAATTGGAGGGGGCAGCCATATGAGTATACAGAGACAGGCAGCAACAAACAAATCACAGCAAAGATCTCTGATCTACACTAATCAGGGCTGCTTCTTCAATGAGACGAGATGAGCATTTTGCTGTTACAGAGCTGATATCTGTGTGTAACCGCAGCTAAGCTGCGACTGATGATTTTAACCATTGGGATGACATTGTCCATCTCTGACTGCGGAATTTACATTGGGCAGTTGCCATGAGCTAAATGCCGTTGCCAGCCCCCCCAAGATGTGATTGCATGGTATTGGTGGGATACAATGGCATTCATGGGCCTGCTGAAGGCCCCCTTTGCTGTCATTATTGCTCTATTGTGAAGCTCAGCTGCAGGCTGAGCTTCATACGAGATTGTGATATGTCCTATATACTGCAATCGCAGGTTCAAGTCTCCTAAAAAGACAAAAGAAATACAATAAAAAAAATTTAAATAGTATCACCGCATCTATAAAACTTATACCCTAACCTAATTTTTAGATGGATAAATATAAAAAGCAATGAGTCTATAACAGTGTTTCCCAAATTCCAGTGCTCACTGCTCCCAACAGGTCATATTTTCAGGATTTCCATAGTGTTGACCGGTGAGAGATTCCTGATGCCTTGATGATACTTCCATCACCTGTGTAATACTAAGGAAATCCTGAGAACATGACCCGTTGGGGGCCGTGAGGATGGGGTTTGTGAAACACTTGTCTAGAAGAATGTCCGGGCTACAAAAACAGAAACCATTATTGTAACACGACCGATAGTTATAATTAGTATACAGTAGTAGTGTAATGCACACGCCCGGACTGACTGGCGTGTGCGTGTTTATGTAGTGATTCCACTGTGCCATGAACCGGAGAGTGCCTGGAGGGGCGTAACTAAGTATCTGCCCGATCCGACCAAGGTCGCACGACGGCATACGACGCCAGTGCACCAGGGAGGAACCGAGCAGAGGAACCAGGGTCTACTCCAGGTCAGACTCCGGACACGGCTGTTGACCCACACCGGGGAATACAGGAACAGGCAGACTAGAGCACAAGCTGGGTAGGGTCCAGTACAGACTGGGAGACAAATTCGAAACCGCAGACGCGGTAGACAGAGCTGAGCAAAGCGAAAACCGCAGACGCGGTGGACAGAGCTGAGCAAAGCGAAAACCGCAGACGCGGTGGACAGAGCTGAGCAAAGCGAAAACCACAGACGCGGTGGACAGAGCTGAGCAAAGCGAAAACCGCAGACGCGGTGGACAGAGCTGAGCAAAGCGAAAACCGCAGACGCGGTGGACAGAGCTGAGCAAAGCGAAAACCGCAGACGCGGTGGACAGAGCTGAGCAAAGCGAAAACCGCAGACGCGGTGGACAGAGCTGAGCAAAGCGAAAACCGCAGACGCGGTGGACAGAGCTGAGCAAAGCGAAAACCGCAGACGCGGTGGACAGAGCTGAGCAAAGCGAAAACCGCAGACGCGGCGGACAGAGCTGAGCAAAGCAAAAACCGCAGACGCGGCGGACAGAGCTGAGCAAAGCGAAAACCGCAGACGCGGCGGACAGAGCTGAGCAAAGCGAAAACCGCAGACGCGGCGGACAGAGCTGAGCAAAGCGAAAACCGCAGACGCGGCGGACAGAGCTGAGCAAAGCGAAAACCGCAGATGCGGCGGACAGAGCTGAGCAAAGCGAAAACCGCAGACGCAGCGGACAGAGCTGAGCAAAGCGAAAACCGCAGACGCGGCGGACAGAGCTGAGCAAAGCGAAAACCGCAGACGCGGCGGACAGAGCTGAGCAAGGCGAAAACCGCAGACGCGGCGGACAGAGCTGAGCAAAGCGAAAACCGCAGACGCGGCGGATAGAGCTGAGCAAAGCGAAAACCGCAGACGCGGTGGACAGAGCAGAGCAAAGCGAAAACCGCAGACGCGGAAGGAACAGGGCTCTGTTCACACGGAACAGACTAGAAGGGAAAGGCAGAACCAGATACCCACAGGGTACTTGCAGAGAAGTAGCGAGTGGACCACAAACTCACAAACGGAAGTACAGTGACAACGAGCAGGAGTAGGTACGAGTTCAGACTCTGCAGAAAAAGGAAAGGAACGGACATAGAGAAAAAACAGGTAAAAGATAGGAGAGAGTTCAGACTGGAACTGAGTGTACGGAGGAGACCGACACTGCAGCGGGATACAGGAGCGGGTCTGGGAATATGGCCCCCAGAGAGGCGGGACGAACAGGCAAGGAGCGTGTTCAGACTGGCCTGGAAATACAGCCTCCAGGAAGGCAGAACGAACAGGCAAGGAACGAGTACAGACTGCAGGTTAAGGTACACAGATAGGACACAGTACAGACATGGGAACAGATACTGCAAGACAGGTAACATAGACAGGACCTGGCATGTCAGAGACAAAAGCCAACTGACAGGGCAAGATGCTCAGGCATGGGTTAATGGGGCAGCTGGTTTAAATACCAGGTGACAGACAGCAATAGGCTGAGGACGCACAAAGGGTGTGCCTGCAGCAGGTACAAAAAGCAGGAAGTGATCGGGCGCCGCCCTTAAGCAGCAGACACAGAAGCAAACAGACAGCATGGAGGGAAGCCAGAGAGACACCCTGGACTGGAGATCAAGTGCGCGCTCTTGCACAGTGGGAGATGGACCACTATGCAAGGACGCCGCCAGGTATGTTACAAGTAGTATATTAGTAGTATAGTAGATCATCAGTATTAGAAGATAGTAAAACATGCACTATACTCATAATACAATCACATTACAAACAGCAGGAAATCAAAAGCCAAATAGTAGTCCCAAAGAACCAAAACTATGCATCAGGGGCACTGACGCATTTTCCCTGTACATGGTACAGGTTCATCAGTGACCCCTAACATAATCATAAGAAATGAAGAAGTAGCAGGTAGCCAAGGAAAGCAAGACAGATCCTAAGAAATGTAATACTACCACTTTACAAAGAGTTAGTGCAACCTCATCTGGAATATGTCATAGAGTTAGAAAGGATACAAGAGCCACAAAATGGTAGGGGACATGGAGGAGCTTAGTAATGAGGAAAAATTAAACAAATTACATTTATTTATTCTTCAGAAGAGATGTCTAAGGTGGGAATATGATTAACTTGTACAAGTACATAAATGGCCCATACAAATAATTTGTGAACAGCTGTTTCATGTAATACCCATTCAAAGACAAGAGGGCACTCCTTCTGTCTGGAGAAAGAAAGGTTCACCCTGCAGAGGAAACAGGCCTTCTTTACCATAAGAACTATTAATTTGTGGAATAGCCTACCTCAGGACCTGGTCACAGCAGGTAAATGTATAAACTTCTTTCCTGAATGTTTGGTCCAGTTGCTCAATAATTGGGATCAGGAAGGAGAGATTAGTTCTTTTGGAGTGGACTGGATCATGCATTGTGGGTGTGCATGTGCCCCTTCCCTTTGCCCTTTCCTATCACTTGGTTGAACTTGATGTCTTTTTTCAACCTTACTATGTAATTATGTAAGTATGTAACTACAGTGGTGGCCAAAAGTATTGGCACCCTTGCAATTCTGTCAGATAATACTCAGTTTCTTCCTTAAAATGATTGCAATCACAAATTCTTTGGTATTATTATCTTCATTTAATTTGCTTGCAAGGAAAAAACACAAAAGAGAATGAAGCAAAAATCAAATCATTGATCATTTCACACAAAACTCCAAAAATGGGCCAGGCAAAAGTATTGGCACCCTCAGCCTAATACTTGGTTGCACAACCTTTAGCCAAAATAACTGCGAACAACCGCTTCCGGTAACCATCAATGAGTTTCTTACAATGCTCTTCTGGAATTGTAGACCATTCTTCTTTGGCAAACTGCTCCAGGTCCCTGATATTTGAAGGGTGCCTTCTCCAAACTGCCATTTTGAGATCTCTCCACAGGTGTTCTATGGGATTCAGGTCTGGACTCATTGCTGGCCACCTTAGAAGTCTCCAGTGCTTTCTCTCAAACCATTTTATAGTGCTTTTGGAAGTGTGTTTTGGGTCATTGTCCTGCTGGAAGACCCATGACCTCTGAGGTAGACCCAGCTTTCTCACACTGGGCCCTACATTATGCTGCAAAATTTGTTGGTAGTCTTCAGGCTTCATAATGCCATGCACATGGTCAAGCAGTCCAGTGCCAGAGGCAGCAAAGCAACCCCAAAACATCAGGGAACCTCCGCTATGTTTGACTGTAGGGACCGTGTTCTTTTCTTTGAATGCCTCTTTTTTTTTCCTGTACACTCTATGTTGATGCTTTTCCCAAAAAGCTCTACTTTTGTCTCATCTGACCAGAGAACATTCTTCCAAAACGTTTTAGGCTTTCTCAGGTAAGTTTTGGCAAACTCCAGCCTGGCTTTTTTATGTCTCGGGGTAAGAAGTGGGGTCTTCCTGGGTATCCTACCATACAGTCCCTTTTCATTCAGACGCCGACGGATAGTACGGGTTGACACTGTTGTACCCTCGGACTGCAGGGCAGCTTGAACTTGTTTGGATGTTAGTCGGGTTCTTTATCCACCATCCGCACAATCTTGCATTGAAATCTCTCGTCAATTTTTCTTTTCCGTCCACATCTAGGGAGGTTAGCCACAGTGCCATGGGCTTTACACTTCTTGATGACACTGCGCACGGAAGACACAGGAACATTCAGGTCTTTGGAGATGGACTTGTAGCCTTGAGATTGCTCATGCTTCCTCACAATTTGGTTTCTCAAGTCCTCAGACAGTTCTTTGGTCTTCTTTCTTTTCTCCATGCTCAATGTGGTACACACAAGGACACAGGACAGAGGTTGAGTCAAATTTAATCCATGTTAACTGGCTGCAAGTGTGATTTAGTTATTGCCAACACCTGTTAGGTGCCACAGGTAAGTTACAGGTGCTGTTAATTACACGAATTAGAGAAGCATCACATGATTTTTCAAAGGGTGCCAATACTTTTGTCCATCCCCTTTTTTAGGTTTGGTGTGGAATTATATCCAATTTGGCTTTAGGACAATTCTTTTTGTGTTTTTTCATTGAAGACAAATTAAATGAAGAAAATAATACCAAAGAATTTGTGATTGCAATCATTTTCAGGAAGAAACGGAGTATTATCTGACAGAATTGCAGGGGTGCCAATACTTTTGGCCACCACTGTATATAAATAAAGAGTAAGGGGCTCATAAGCCAATTGCTCATGAATATTTGGTCAACATAGTAATTGATTATAGATGCTAAGAAAATAGAAGTTGATTAACTTTGTAACACAGAGGCGTAAGCATGGTTTCAGTCAAAGGAGGCAAAACATCTCTGTGTGGGCTCTCCACCTGGGTAATGACCCAGTGAGCACCTTAGTAGTTAATTATATATTCCAGAATGAGCAACTTTATTTGCTGCTGCATCAGCACATTACTGCATATGGTTTTCTTCTTCTGTCTTTGGCTGGGGACAGTGGGCTCTTGCTTATTTGGCCGCTCAGACTAACAACATTGTTGCGCTGTTGACTGCAACTGTGCACTCTGATGCTACAAGCAGAGGCAGTTTTGCCTCTGCAGAATCATAGGAGCACAGTAGCACTGAAGTGGACTAGACCCAGCATAATAGCAGCTTCAGAGGGTTTGCAAGCTTTATGGAGGGCTAATATGCAGGTAAATAGCATTCTGAACCTGCCCGATACCCACACCGAGAGCCCCGCTGCCGGGAGGAAATGAACTTTATTCCTCCTGGCAGTGTTCCAGATTAACCAAATATCTGCAGGTTAAAAGCTTTTTTCTTCACGTGAGCGGCTCCCTTTAAGGGGATATTTAATATGAGGCAGGGCTACACAAGCAAGATTTGTTTTTTGCTTGATAATTATCTTTCACTTTCTTCTGTTTTAAAAAGGAAATTAATTATCCTAGTCACTAGGCTATTTATGGCTAAATCAGCAGTCTACCTCACTTTCTCACCTTATCCTGCGCTCTGCACAATAAACCCATAAGGTGTGTTCACATCAAGCATTCGTGTTTCATTTTTTTGCCGCAATTTTCAATAATTGCAACAAAATTGTGGCAATTGTAATTTGTGAAAATATCTTAAGAATTGATGAAATGTTGCTTTTTAAAAAAAAAAAAAAAAAACTAGCCACAGTTAAAAAAAATGCAACACAATAAAAAAAACACACTTATGAATGAGATTTTAAAATCTTATTCAATATGCTAGGTTCACATGGAGAATTTTGACCAGGATTTTGAGGCAGATCCATTTCAAAATCCACATCTAAAACTGCTTCAAATACTTTTAATACTCTTTTGCTACTTTTCCCATGGAACTTATTTACATTGTAGTTTTGCAAATAATGATATTCGTTCCTAAATACACAGCATAAACTGACATTTTTTGTTGCCATTTTCCAAAAACATGGTAAAAAGGAGTCATTTTAACAACATTTTGTGAAAATTGTGGCAAAATAGGCTTTGGAAATAAATCATGTGAACAAGCATAGGCACACGCACACCCGTTGTATTCAATGGTGGTGCGCACCTGTCAGGTTTTTCACACTGTCTGCGTGTCTGTGTGAAAAACCCGCAGACATGTCATTTTTTTTACAATGTTAGCAGTGAAGTCCGTAAGGTTAACGCAGTTCATAGGTCAGCTCACACAGAGCTGACCGCGGGAACGCAGCTGCCTGTGACTGGCAGTAACCTCAATTACGTCACTTCTGGTCACTGAAGGTGCATTCTCATGCTCAGCTCACTGTATCCTGGATGTGGGGCTGAGCGGTCGCATGATGTCACCACTCAGCAATGCATTCAGATGTAGCTGAGTTGGGCTCTTTGTGGGACATATGGATTATCGGCGGACAAGATGTCTTTGTTTTTTTATTTTTATTTTGAAAATAATAAATGGGTAAAAGAGGATTGAGGAGTTTTTATTTCACATAAAGGACTTTACTCTGTATTTCCTAACTTAAACTTACGGGGTTAATAATGGGGGTGTCTAATAGACGCCTCTCCAACACTAACAACTGGGCGTGATGTCAGCTGACATTACAAAGCTGACATCAACTGCACAAAAATTACCCCACTTGCCACTGCACCAGGGCAAGTGGGAAGAGACGAGGTTTGGCGCGAGATTTGGAGCATCTTATTGATGCACCATTTCTGGGGCGGCTGAGGGCTGATGTTTTTAGTCTGGAAGGGGGCCAATATCCATGGCCCCTTCCCAGGCTATTAATACAAGCCCCATCTGTCTGTTTAGCCTATGCTGATTAGTAATAATAGGGGAACCCTACATCATTTTTTTGGGGGGGTATCCCATTCATTAACCAGTAAATGCTAAGAAAACAGCTGTGAGCTGTTCTTAATAGCCTGGGAACCTTTATGGCTATTGGCCAATTTCCCAGAATATTAACTTTAGCCATCAGCTGTTGGCTTTCTCTCAGCTGGTTAGGAAAATGAAGGCGGATGGCATGCCATTTTTTTATTTATTTATTTAATACACAATATACACACAGCGGGTGCTGACTCCAGCTCCCATCAGCGTCGCCTGGTCTCGCTGATCACCGAGACACCAGGTGACAACGTTGAGAGCTGGCTTTAGCACCACATGCCTGTGAACAGCACTGACTGTACTGCTTTTTCCCAGGCGCCGGTATGGGTGATACTGATGCGGCACACAGATGCCACACATACGTTGCTCACGGACAACAACGGTGTTGGTATTTTCAGTACCGTTAATATCAGGACGTGTGAAGGAGGCCTAACATAGAATTCCCATGCACCATTGAAAAGAATTGTGCTACTTGGCAGGGCCTCCTAACAGGTCCAGAAGCAGTAGAAAATCCAAAGCTATCTGAGGCACCATAAGGGATCCTTGTAAATATCCAGTCTTTATTTCAAAATAGTTAAAACATCACAATAGGGAGGAAACAAAATCAGGTAATGTTTTGGTCATATGGCCTTTCTAAAAGCCTTAAATTTAGTTCTTAAAGATGAAAAAAATAAAAAAAACATATTTGGTGTCGTCATGTCCAGAAAAGTCCAATCTATTAAAATATTTTAAAAAATGAGCCCCGGCTGATAACACCGTAAACAAAAAAAAAATCTAAATTTTTGCTCGCTACACTACTACAAAAAATGCTGTAATAAGTAATGAAAATATAATATGTGTCCCAAAATGGTATCAATAAAAACATTGTCTCGCCCTGCAAAAAATAAGCCCTCACATAGCTCCAATGACCAAAAATTTAAAATGCTATGAGTCCTGGAAAATGGCAACACACCCCCCAAAATATTTTTTTTCAAAGTTCTGATTTTCTTTTCAACACTAAAGTAATAAAAAAATTGGACAAGTTTAGTGTCACTGTAATCTGATGAGGAGAATCATATGGTGAAGTCATTTTTACAACACAATGTACGCCATAAAAATAATTCCCAAGCAATAACGGCAGAATTGTGTTTTCTTTCAGAATTTCACTGCAATTTAGCTCTCCTCACCATGAAGAAGGAGGCGGAAGGCGCTGTTACTTTAGATGATTGCCCGCTCATAACAGCTTTCAGTCAGCTGGATGAGATCTGGCTGGCTGGGGCGGAGGGATTCTCCTTCATGGCTGAGGCGACCATTTCAAGAGAGAGGGACCGGTGCATGCCTGGCCATTAGTACGAGGATTAGGCAGATGGACATAGAAGCCAGTAGTGCTAACGCTAGTGGGTGCTATATGACACTTCAAAGGTGCATATCAATTGAATGGGGCATAATTTGTATTAGATTTACATTACAAAAGTGTCTGCAGCATTACCTACATGTTATATGGTGTCACAGCCCCTTTAAGTGGTAAAAAAAAAAATCATAAATTTGTAAATGAAAAAAAAAAAACCTTTGCTTGTATCGCCATTTGTGTATTTGTGTATTTTTTTCTAAGTTACTTTTAATGAGGCAAAAGAAAAATTATTTGAACTTTTTTATTTTTTTTATTTTAACATTTTTAAAAGACTTTTTTTTTTTTTTTTAACTTTTTATTGCATTTAATAGTCCCATTAGGGGACTTGAATCTGCGATCATCTGATCGTTGTGCACAGTTATGTATAGCTAATATCACAGTCTCCTATGAACACCAACTAAATTCTGGCTTTCATAGTAGAATCGTCATGACAAGTGCAGACGTCTTCAGCAGACCTCCAGCTGTCATGGTAACCCATCAGCCCCCTGCGATCACGTCGCGGGTGTCCCGATGAGCGCGTGGAATCGTGCGCCCCCCTGTAGGAGTGTTTTAAATGCCACTGTCAGAGATTGACAGCGGCATTTAACAGGTTGACATCCACGTGCGAGCAAGATGTACATCAAAGGCAGGGACACGACATATGACAAAAATGTACATTATATGTCGTGAAGGGGTAAGAGCAGTGGCGTAATTTGAAACTCATGAGCCCCAATGCAAGAGCCCCAACAGGGCCCTCAATTATTTCAAATCTTTTTTTGCATTTTTGTAAAGGTAAAAGGGACTTTTGGGGCCCGAGTTCGATTGCAACACCTGCACATATTGTAGTTACACCCCTGGGTAAGAGATAACATCATCCTGCTTTGATTGAGATACTGTAAGTGATGTGCCATATATTTCATAATGCTCTCTGCTTCCTGCACTTCCTGGAGGCAAAAGGCCAATTGGGGCATGTGTTTGGTAGTACTATTGCCCAGACCACTGGTGCCAGTGATGGTGGTAGTGCTTCTGCTAGTGCTTCCCACATTCTTAGTCTTAGTATAAGTTTTATTTGCTTTTACACTACCTCATCCATTGCCATTTTTTCTTTTACTATACATTTTGTTCAACACTTATTTTTGACAGTTATTGCAACCTTAATTAATTAACAATTGATAATAAGAATGTAATAAGAAATGCTAGGTAGGTACATGTAAAGATAGCAAATTGTTGCAGCAGGCCGCAGTATAGCTATGGCATGTACGGTTGACAAATTGGACTAGTAAAACAATCAGACATTTTTTTTATATTTTGTTTTCAACATAATTCAACCACTTCCCAAAAATGGCAAAATAAGAAATGCTAGGTAGGTACATAACCAAAAAGCCAGCACCCTCTACAGGGTGCTATATTGTTGTGGCATGTGCAAATGAAAAATTTGACGAGTAAATCAGATGTACAAAATAAAATATTGATTGCGATAAGCTTACTTTAAGAATTAGACACACACAAATTAAATATTTGGATTTTATATTATTTTCTTCACAAGAAAAGAAATTCAGAAAAGTCACTTGTGACAAGCAAGAATACCATCTGACACAGATGATTTTTTTTTATTTTTGTAAAAACTATTGTGCTGTCTTGATTCTGCTTTCTATTACATTAAAAACGAAAAAAAAAAATGCTATTGTAATTCTAATACAAATACCAGTTATGCTTCTCCTAGCTCTCTCCCAATATCAATTTATACCCTGTATTATTCACAAACTACTACACTCATCTTCTTCAGTGCTGCAGTTATGCAACACATTATTGTCTGGGTTAGTTACTATCTGGGTTTTAGGACTTTCTCTTCCTGCACGTATTATTGGGATGTGAACACCCTCTTACTATCCTAAAATCACTCTAAAATGTCTGCTGCATTTTCTGCTTAGGTTTTTATACAAGCTATTATAGTCCCTCCTTATTGTCTATACTATACCATATGATATGATACCTGCAAGGCATTATGAGGAAGTCTGTGCTGTCGCGCCTGAAGTCATGTCAGCATTCTGTGGCTGATGCAATCTTCTGCAATGTGTAAAAAAAAGTACAGACTTTTTTTGAATCGCAAAATAATTGAATTCACCTGTGAATACCATAAGATTTGACTCGAATTCGATAAGCATAGATCATCAAATCGATTCAATCATCTCTAGTATATGTCCATTGGTCTAACTTTCTGATGGTATACATTCTACATTATTAACATGTAGATCCTGTCGTTTGTCTCCTCCTGTTGTCTCAGTCTGCACCGTTTTCAGTGTGATGTGTTTTTTAACTTTGTATTTATTCTTAAAGGGCTATATATCTAACTTACATATTTGGCTATACACCATTTCTTTATAGAGGCTTAAGCCATACATGTAATAGATTATAATTAGGTAGTAAGTAAAAAACTAATTGTACATTTTTTTATGTACAATACTCACTTGGAGAATTGTTTCTGTGAGAATATGGGTTTGGGTATGGACCTGTCCGGGGATTCCGCAGAGAGGAGTAACGATCACAGCCATGAGGAGACGATAAGGCCATGGGGCCTCCAAATTGCGAATGGGGATTTGCAGGAGAGCATAAGGATCCAGAGGCTGGAATGAGCCAGCTACCTACTAAGATGACAGGAAAATGAATTAAGTATGAGCATCCTTGTACAACATATACAGTAACTTGCAGTTGTATGCCTTCAATAAAGTGTCATAACATTTCTCCTATGACTTGGAGAACTGTATGCTACAACTTACTTTGTGAGTAACCTTGTTGACCATCTCCAGCTTCCTCCAGTAGTTCTTTGTGGTCACTTCTGAAAACAGAACATTTCATCTAGGGTTTACAGCACAACATCAGTACAATGATGTACAACACATTCTTAAGTAGGATTTATATGAATAGCTATAGGTGGCATGACACATTTCATGATTCTACAATTGCTGAGGGTTTGACTATTGATACACTTATAAAGATGAGTTTGAGTTAAATTGTTGGAAATCTGCAAGTCCCAGCAAATCTGAACAATTTGCAATTTGATTTGTGTGAATCACTACAAAAATACCTGCCACCTTTTAACAAATTGCAGAAAATTATATCTGCCGCAGAGGGCTGAAACAATCTTAAGTGCAACTGCATGGATTTCCCCATAATCCCTTGCAGCTATTGCATAATGTATAGCGCAGCAACTCAGGAGCTGATCATTGCTCGTATAAAAGCTGAAGCAGGGATGCATCAGACATCTTAGGGTGATTTTAGGACAGTGAGAAGACATCGCTGCTCAGAGCTCATTAATACATATAGTGAGAGAAAGCCCTAAACCATGGGACAAGTGAGGGTAATAGCCGGAGAATAATGATTCAATTGACAAGGGAAAAGAGATAGAAGAGGTGGCAGCAGCAGTAATGCCAGACTCAGTGTAATTCATTAGTGATATGGAGTAGCTGACATTTTTCCTTCTGCATTCGAATTACAATTACACATTTTTTTCTTCATTCTGAAAGGTACAGGGTACAACTCTGACAACAACCCCTTCTGAATCCCTATGTTTCTCCCCAGTAAAATAATAACAGTTATACTCACATCCAATGGAAGGCGCTGTTCCAGCGGTGTTGGCACGTGACATTGTGACAGGTCACATGATCCTTGCAGCCAATTAGCGCTTGCTTCACTCTCCTCTTCTATGGACGTAATTGACATCTGGAGGAAGTAAGAGCTGCAGTCCAAAGGAGAGGAGAGTGAAACAAGCACTAATTGGTCACAGGGATCGTGTGACATAATAATGTCACGCGAGCCTCAGGAGAGCCAGTGCCGACACCGCTTTAACAACGCCAGCACCAGAGGTGAGTTTCAGTGTTATCATTTTACTAGGAAGGGGGAAAACATGGGGATTCAGAAGGTGTTGTCCAAGTACTTGACATCCCCTTTAATGTAATATAAAGCAGAAGCAAAGAGTTTTTACCGAAAAAAATCTAAAATCAGTGACAGACAATGTGCTTGTTTGTGACAAGCAACTTTACAGAGTTTTTGCATTTTAGTAAAGGGGGAAATAATTGTTTTGAAAAACATAAAAGAAATTTTTGTAAAATCCACACCTGTGGCTCTGTGGATGTTGCAATTATTTTTTTGCACAACTATTTTACTAGTCAAATTTTATGCACACCACACCAATACAGCACCCTGTTACAAGTGCTGGCTTTTTAGTCATGCACCTAGCTATCATTTCTTATTTTGCCATTTTTGGAAGGGGCGAGTGAATTTGTTAAAAAAAAATAGGAAAAAAAGAATAAGAGGTAAACATTTAACCTTGCATATCTGTTTTTTTGCACACCTATTTATTTTACTTGTCCAATTTGACAACTGTACATGCCACACATGCACAGCAGCCTTTCACCACATTTTACGTTGTTTACGTGGACCTACTGCCTAGCATCTCTTTTTGCAAAATTTTTGTCATGGCTTGATTAATTGGGATTGAAAATATTGTCAACAGAATGTTGTACAAAATGTATGGTAAAATAATAAGTGTCAATGGGAATGGATAGGGCATGGTAAAAGAGAAAGAAACATACCACAGCTAAGAATGTGGGTGCTGCTAGCAGTAGCAGAATCACCATCACCACTGGCACCAGCTGACTAGGCAATAATACTATCAGACGCAAGAAACAGTTGGCCTCTTTTGCCTACAGCAAGCATGTAAGTGGTGAGAAAGTGAAGGGCATTATGAAACATATGGTGTATAATTAATCTGAGTCACAGCAGGTACATGTTATATGGGCAGCATGGTGGCTCAGTGGTTATCATTGTTGCTTTGCATCGCTGGAGCCCTGGGTTCAAATCCCGCCAAGGACAACATCTCCAAGGAGTTTATATGTTCTCCCTGTGTTTGAATGGATTTTGTCTATTTTTTCTGAATTCTTCCCAAACTCCAAAAGATATACTGATAGGGCATCTAGATTGTGATCCCCAATGGAGACAGGGATGACTATGTCTGAATGTTTTTGCACACCTGTTTTACTAGTCCAATTTGTCAACCGTACATGCCATACCTATACCGCGGCCTGCTGTAACATTTTGCTATTTTTACATGTACCTACCTAGCATTTCTTATTATATTCTTGTTATCAATTGTTAAATAATTGAGGTAGCAATAACTGTCAAAAATAATTATAGTGTTGAACTGTAACTGTAATAAAATGTGTAGTAAAAGAAAAAATGGCAATGGACGAGGTAGTGTAAAAGCAAATAAGTCCTCAGAGTGCTATACACATATTTTTAGGACAATCGGAGTGCCTACAATTCGCAAATTTATTTCTCATTAATCTAATTTTTTATAAAATTTTGTAGAATCTGGCAAATTTGAATTTCTGAAGATTTGATCATCTCTACTTATGAGAGCACAGTGGCTGCTACAATGGAGATAAAATAGCTATGACCAGGACTATTTTGGAGGCAGGCAAAAGTAAAACCCCACAGTACCACCCCTCAGGAGTATAAAGACCTAAATAAGAAATGTAAAAAAGAAATCAAGCTAGCTAAATTATCTACAGAGCAACAAATCGCCAGAAACATTAAAATAAATCCCAAAATTTTTTATACATATATCAATGCCAAAAAGAAAAAATCAGATGGTATCAGCCCCTTAAAAAATGATAACAAGAAGATAATTATAGAGGACAAAGAAAAGGCTGAGATATTAAACAGCCACTTTTCTTCCATGTTCACCAACAAACCGTCCGTTCCAGGGATCTTTCAACAGGGCAAAAATCAAAGTTCACCACCTAATATAACTAGTTTAACACAAAAAGAATTACGCCTGCGACTGAGCAAATTAAACATTGATAAATCCCCTGGCCCAGATGGTATTCATCCATGGATACTGAGGGAATTAAGCTCAGTAATTGACAAGCTGCTGTATCTCACATTCTTAGACTCTCTGGTAACAGGGGTAGTGCCACAGGATTGGAGGATAGCTGCTTTAACCCTGCTGTTCTGTTCGGGTCATAGTGACCCGTAGAGAATTTGTGAGGCCCTGTAGATTTTTTTCTATAAGTTTCTAAAACTTGAGATTGCTTGACTTTTCCTCATTTGGGGGGACCTATCTATGAGTATTTTTTTTTGTGTGTTTACTTTTTGCTACACACCGATTTGTACACTTGTCGTGTACGGGTCATAGTGACCCGGCATCATTTTTTACAGCTGTGAGGCCATATTTTCAGTGAAATAAAGGAGTTATAACCTCAGTTGGGTCTATTTATTGCATCTACCATTGTATATCAATTTATTTATTTCCTAAATTATTTCAATGGGGTCGTACACGCGCTCTGCCGGGTGTATGCATTGAGATCTGCGCACCATAAAAGTGGCTTTATATTGATTATTTTTGGTGCACAGTCTATACTAGAATGTAGAGCGCATCCAGAGAGATCACTAGGTGTGCACTACACATGTACTACACTACACGTGTACTACACTACACTCCATAAACAAATACTCTTTATAGAAGAACTTGGAAAATCACTGGTTAGGCCGTACTAAGTTTTTTCTGAATAAAAAAACAAAAATAAAGATTTCAATTTCATTTTTCTTGTTTTTTTATTTCCAAACATGTGCCCATACAGTCTAGTAGGCAAAAGGTATAACAATAATTGAGTTAGAGTATCTAAAATCAAGATTTAATAAACCGGGTCATAGTGACCCAGGAGCAATACAAGTGTATAGTACATGGGAATAGAACAGCAGGGTTAAGAAAGGTAAAAAGGGGGATCCAGGTAAATACCGTCCGGTAAGTCTGACATCAGTAGTGTGCAAAGTTTGTGACGGGATCATAAGAGATGACCTGCATAGTTATATCACAGAGAATAATATAATAAGTGATAATCAGCATGGATTCATGAAAAATAGGTCGTGTCTATCAAACATGTTGGGGGTTCTATGAGGAGGTAAGTGCAAATTTGGATGTTGGTAATGCGACGGATGTGTTTTATCTGGACTTTGCAAAGGCATTTGATACTGTACCACATAACAGCCTTATACAGAAGCTACAGAAGCAAGGAGTTGGGGGAACAATATGTAGATGGATAAGGAATTGGCTAAATGATAAGAAACAAAGAGTCGTCATAAATGATACATTCTCTAAATGCGATATAGTCAGCAGTGGGGTGCCGCAGGGATCTGTGCTAGGACCGATTCTTTTTAACCTTTTTATTAATGACTTAGTGGATGGAATTGAGAGATGACACCAAACTATGTAGGATATTAAAATCTGATCTTGATGTTACAATATTTCACAACGATCTGGATAAGATGACTGAATTGGCAAACACTTGGCAAATGAGGTTTAATGTAGATAAATGTAGAGTAATGCACCGAGGACGGAGTAATCCTATTGCTGCATACACATTAAATGGGAGTGTACTCGGGACTACAGAACAGGAGAAGGACTTGGGTATTCTGGTTACAAGTAAGTTGAGCAGCAATACTCAATGTCAAGCAGCAGCTGCAAAAGCAAATAAGATTTTAGGATGTATAAAAAGAGAAATAAAATCCCGCGATCCCAAGGTACTGTTACCCCTTTATAAATCACTGGTGAGGCCACATCTGGAATATGGGATCCAGTTTTGGGCTCCACATTTTAAAAAGCATATTCAGAAGTTAGAGTCAGTTCAAAGGCGAGCAACTAGATTATCACAAGGGATGGAAGGACTCTCATATGATGAGAGGTTGAAAAAGTTGAGACTGTTTAGCTTAGAAAAATGACGCCTCAGAGGAGATTTCATTTACATGTATAGATATATGTGTGATTAGTACAAAGGACTATCAGATAACTTATTCCTTCCAAAGACTATACTAAGGACCAGGGGGCACTCATTATGGGTGGAAGAAAGGCGATTCCAGCACCTAAACAGGAAAGGGTTCTTTAAAGTCAGAGCAGTTGGGCTGTGGAATTCCCTACCACAAGAGGTAGTAATGGCTGATACTATAACAGCTTTCAGAAAAGGGATGGATTTCAAAAAAGGGATGTCCTTGATACACATAACATTGTGGGCTACAGTTAAATTAGACAAAATATTACACCTATAGTAGTACGTTTAATACAATAATAGTAATTACATAACTAGTATTATAATTAGGTTCGATCCAGGGTTCTAGGACTGATCGCCTTTTCTCGGGGTCAAGAAGGATTTTTTGATGCAAATTGGATGAATGTGTCCTGGGGTTTTTGCCTTCTTCTGGATCAACAGATTTAGTCAAAAGGATTTTAGTAATACCATTACTAGAATCACAAGAGTAATACAAGGTATAAAACTGATTAAAAAATTATAACCTTGTTCATTTTTAATTGTAATAGTGTAGCAATAATAAAAATGGTAATAATACATTTGTGAGGCCTAGTCCCAGTAAATTAGTGTGTTAGTGTAGGGAGCACAATTGGGGGAGAATGGTTGAACTGGATGGACCTAGGTCTTTATTCAGCCTATGTTACTATGTTACTTTCTATAGTCAGCTCTAATTATTTGTACCCTACCAAACACACCTGTACAGCATCTGTTTTAGGAATAATACAATCCTCTTTCCTCTATTCCTGGGTGTCTTTTATTTTTCTTGGAGCTGCCTTTTATTGACTATTCATTTAAAACCAAGTGAATGCACAGGCAGATGCTGCACATAAGTGAACCTTTAACTACCCTACCACTGACACAATTGAGTGCTTAGGGTGCATAGGGATACATGAGTCCCAGAGGGGATAATAGGAAGAATGCATTCAAGATGTGACTTGACCTCTAGGCCCTTCTCTTGAAAAAAACAGTAAAGGGGAAAGGTGCGCTGGAGCTCTAACCCAGAGGGTCAGTATCACACTATGTAGCTAATTAATTTTTTCTTCTGCATTATACCGGGGTTCTGTGCTTTGGCAGGGATATATTTTATCACAACTATAGTGATACATTAGTCTGTCAGCCTTTTGGCAGGTCTTTTGATCATTTGGCTTACTTTAGCCTATGTGTTGGTTTGTGCTATGTATAACCCTACTGTGCTGTATCTCGTGTGACTGCCATTCTTTCTTTATTATATGTATTATTATAATGTCACTATTTCATTTTTTTGTGGTATTTTATGAAAATTCATTTTTTTGCATGCTTTGGTAATTTGTTTAGCTATACCCCAGATTCATGCAACAAAACTATAAAAGTGGAAAAATCTGGCATAATATTAAAATTTACAGGGCAGGTAAAATCTGTTAAGTTTAGGTTCTGAATGTCCAATTAATGGGAGTATTATGAGTAACAAACTAACTCAGTCTCTTACAGATATCTAGGATGGTTTAAATAAAAATATGTCACGGAAGGTAAATGCAACAAATTCATATAAAAACCTACAGTTCCAACACAATAACATACAATGGATACCTCTCTTTTGCATCCAGAAAAGCCTTGGCAAAAGGATTGTGCTTTATTTTAAGAGCAGTAATCTAAAATATACAAAGAAGCCATAAGTACAGACATTACATATAAAATATAATACAAAATATTTACACTACATAAACCATTTTTTTAATTATGAATTAACAACATGTTGATTATTATTAATTCCACAGTTTATAGGGTTGATATGGTTTTATTGGTTTTTACAAACCATAGACATTTTTTTTTCTCTATGAAAATTATGATGCAGAAAGTAAATGTGTGAACAAGTAATATTACATTTATTTGTTAATAGTTAATGGGTAAAATATATTTTCCAGGATGTGTACCTCTTCATTTTGATATGCAGTCACAGCAATGAATTGTGTCTCTGGAAATGAGTGGCTAGTGATCATTCTATGAGGGCCACCAACTCTTACGATGTGAATTCTGGGTTCATATTTGTGCAATGAGTTTAGCATAATCTGATAATAAAAAAGAATTAATGACTAAGCTTACAAGAAAAGGCAGCAACAGTTTTATTATTACTGATATTCTTATTAGCATTATTATTACTAATGGTAATAATAAAAATATATTACCTGGCCTCCACCATTCATTTTATTAGTAAGTTTAACTTTACTGAAAGAAACAGGGTCTTTCATCCAATGGGCTCCAAAGTTTGGGGAATCTGGGTGGATGTAGACGCAGCTTGGAGCTTGAGGCTCAGGTTTCCCTCCTGGAACCCATTCACCATTCACATACTTCCACCGGTGATTATCCGCTGACACAAAGTCCAGTAGGAAAGTGTACATAGCATTAGGGTCTAGTCCAGACACACTCACTTTCAGCACAGGAAACATTCGCCTACAATATAAAGAAATTGTGTTACTACAGCACATACATATAAAAGTAATGTAATGACTGTCCTATCATATACAGTTTAGGAGATATTAAATTGAAAACACTATCTACGGTCACACCATGACTTACGTTCTCCATGGGTGGGTGGGACGTACCTATCTGTGTCTTTTTAGCCAAAGACAAATAAAGTAATTCAAAAGGTGGCGTTAAAAAGGAAATTAACTATTCTCCCCCGTTAATTTCCTTTGAGCTCAGCATCTTCTTTTGTCTTTAATTTGGGGTCAAACAACTCATAGGCTGTGAAGTAGCTTTAATTACTTTGTTACTGATGGAATACGTTTTCTCTAAGAACTTTTTTAATACAGCTTTATAGGATTCACAGAAATCCATGGACACTGATCTCTGCCTATAGGCAGCAAATGGTCATAGTTATCAATCTAGAACCTTATAATTTTATGAGTTTTAATATAATCCATTATTTTTATCTCCCGCTCATTCTGGTTATTATTTTTTTCTAACTGGGTACATTTTCACACTGATTTCATGATAACTATGTAACATTTTACAAAAAGTAGGTAGGAAAAATTAAATGCAATAAAATTAAATATGAACAAGGTAACAATATATAGGTAGCCCTGGCACTTAAGCTGGCCATACGCAGCTATTTCTTCCAAATTTCCTACTTGGGCAGAAAGGAGAAGGCTGTAGTCAGACACGTCTAGTCTAGCAGCGGCTTATCGCCCCTGAAAGTATAGGATCGGATCTTGAAATGCCAACTGCCCTATCCACCTGACAGGAGAGAGTCATGGGGCGCAATACACATCAAATGGTCGGCCAATGACACCGAAATCAGCAGGTTTTGGGTAACATTCATCTAATTTTTATTGGGGCTCATGGTAAGGCTTGTAAGATGTGTCAAATATAATTATATGCCTATTTGAGAAGAATTAATTTGCTGTTCAATAAATCTGTGTGCTTTTGGCCACATGATAAATTTATTCTTGTGGCCAATGCTGGAACAATACAAAGATTGAAGTTATTTTTTTGATTTTAATAAATGATCAACACAATATTTCATTGGAAAAGGTCTACAGGAGGCCTGCCAAAATTCTCTGACATTGCAATTTTTAACATTTAGGAGAAAGACCAATGACGTTTTCTCCTTCTCTTCACTGAGAATGTTCAGTCAACCTAAATGTGAATGTCTACATGAGTCGTGAGGAATTTTTATTAGCTGGTTGAGCTGACAGCTCTCATGCATATGACCAGTTTAAGGAATACAGAAAACTGATCCCCAAGTTTATTGTCCTATATTTTATACTGTATCAACAGTATAGTTTATATGCACTTCCATTCTAAGATTGAATATATTTATACTAGTAATTATACATATTATTACTCAATTCAAAAATAATTGTAACATATAGCAAAACTAATGATTTATACACATGCTACTACATTTAAATAATGTAGTTAATTAATCCATGTAATCTTCCCGAGTCCTTAAACATAATTTTAAGCTTAATATTTACATTTATTTATTCATGTGGTTAGTTTTTAACTATACTGAGGTTTCTAAGCAATGTTCACATCAGCATTCTTCATATCCATTGTTCAACTCTGTCATACTAGCAGAACACTAAGAATGATGACCGGATCATTCCTATGACAGACACTAACAGTGACTGATAGACCCCACTGATTATAATGGAGTCTTATCAGTTTCAGCTTCTTTTAACTGAATCTGTAAGAGAGTATATGACACAGATGTGAACAGAGCCCAAGATATTATTTTACATGTTATTGTTAGAAAAAATAGAAAGAAAGAGCACTTTAGTGATTTTTTTTTTTATCAATATGTACACAAGCGGCAATAACTGGTCAATATAAAATAAAAAACGACAAAAAAATAGAATCTATGCTTTTTCTGTCATCATCGGTTTCAATCTATGTAATGTGAATAAGCATGATTAAAGTATGTAAGTTACGTAGTATAAGAGTCCTACCTGCCATTTTTGGTGACAATCATCTCATTTGTAAGCTCCTTAAATCGCAACCAAAGTTCTTGGTCCTCCAAAGACACTTTGAGTTCTCTTTCTGTTGGGTCCCCCTTCTCACTGCCAGCCTGAAGCTCATGTTCCACTGCACTGAGAAGATGATCTACCCGGTACTGTAAATTCTTTCCACATCTCTCAGCTGCACTTAAACTCATCACTCAAATGTTGTTCCTCCACCACAAATGAAATCTCTGCAGATCCAAAAGTCTTATCAGGGCGCTGTCAGATGTGTGATCAGTAGATCATTTATTTGGAGATAGTAAATCCACTTGACCTTAGCAGCACAGGTTTCACTAATCAACATTACATTGCTTTACACTCCAATAAATAGCCATGGCCATGGTGGGGTGGTGGCATCTCTCACAAACTAGGCAGAGCAGTGATTGGTTAGGACTTCCTTTGATGTTTGTCAATACTGAATTTGACTGGTGTGTAGCCTCCACACTGTGATAATCTTCTGAAGTTAATTGCAACTGAGAGGTACTTTATGCAAATGTCCAAATGTTTGCACCTTTTTCAAAGACAGATCTGCAGTGAGGAAATGGTGTGTCAGGCCCAATGACAATTAAGTAAAGATGACACCTGGTCACATTTTAATTTGCAATTCTTTTCCTGAAAGTCATGGATTCTGGAGATATCCAGGTCCAATATAAATAATAATATAATATCATTGCGTAATACTGTGTGATCTTGCTAGGACAGAGGTCAAAACCTTCAGTCCTCCAGCTGTTGTGGAGCAAGCTGTCAGGCTGCAATTGCTGACCATTGGACTAAGGTCTTGTATCACACTATGATCTGAGCGCTTCAATTCTCTTAAAATGATGTGGCACCAATTTAGCGCTGCATCTTTCACTGATTTTTCCTGAGACAATGACTTCAAGCCACCTGCTTGAGCAGGGAACTGCAGCATGATCCCATTCAAGTAAACTGGACCGGTTTCAGCTCGCTGAATAGCTGGGAGAACTACTGTCCAGAGAAAACAGGACTAAGTTATTTTAGACCTCCTAAAATTATGGAACCCCCAAATTGATGGTGTATATTAATGATTTCAGAGGGGTTGTCCAAGCTGGAGACAAAATTTTGCAGTTACTCAACGTGAGCGAGCGCATTTTCCGGTAATACTGATGCCAGTGGGCAGTCATGTGACTGCATGTAGGCGATTTGAGAGAAGTCAGACATGTCTAGTCAGCATGTGAGAGTAAGTATGCAAATCACATACATGTGGTCACATGACTGCCTACTCGCATCTGCAATGCAAGGGAATCGGGACAGTGTGGACACCGCACGCTGTCATGATTCAGCTGTCTGCAGTTAGATAGAGCGACTACAGACTTTTGTCCCAAGCCACTTTAAGACAAGAATAAGTCTTTAAAGTTTGTAGGCATATCATCACAACACATGGGCAATGAATAAATATTGTAAATAATAAAACTAGTAGTACTTATGTAAATATCACAACAATTATCTTAAAAAGGCTTTACATTTACTATACAATATATCATATAACAAAAACTGCCCTCAAAATTAGACGTTTTAAATTGAAGAAAGATTTACTGTCATGGATCCCATTGCCTTTAAGATCCATGCACTGAACTGAATTTGGACACAAAAAAATATGATAAATGTAATATAAATTTGTATTTTTGCTGTAAAGCTAGTCTGAACAACTAAAGAAGAAAGTGACTGTCCTTTAAATGTATAACTGTAATAAAATTTTAGGCCTTTTTCCCCAATCTCTCATTATAACTCGTGTGAAAATTGGTTTTCTGCCAGGGTCTTCCTTGCATGTTGTGGGGGGTGGTTTATTACTTACTGTGAGAATCTGTGGATGGGGCAAGAAAGGTGACAATGGACAGGAAACAGTTCAATGGGATCTCTTTAAACATTCCAACCTCTTAACACACAAGATGACGATAAAAAGCAATGTAGTGTAAAACCTATGATTTTGTTTTCTAAGTAAAACTATTGCAATCCCTTCTGTTAAAAGTCGCAATAATCCATTTACTGTGTTGCATACAAGCACCTTGTCATTATTACTTATAAGTTTGTATACATTGATTTTTTTAGTGTACATAGGAAAAGTACATTGTACTGTAGGTTATTTTTATGCAGTCAGAGAATACATTCTTGTTTACAGAACCACTTATATATTGCAGACCTCTTAGTACTAAGTTCTATGGCACAGTTGAAACCAGGGATTTGCATACACTATATAAAAAGACACATATGCATGTTTTTCTCAATATCTGACATGAAATCAGAATAAACCTTTCCCGTTTTAGGTCAATTAGGATTACTATAATTTTTAATATTTGCCAAATGCCAGAATAATAAGAGAGAGAGAGAATGTTTTAAGGCATTTTTATTACTTACTGCAAAGTCAAAAGTTTACATAAATTTCATTAGTATTTGGTACCATTGCCCTTAAACTGAATGACTTGGGTCAAACGTTTGTGATATCCTTCCACAAGCTTCTCACAATAATTGGTCGGAATTTGGGCCCATTCCTGACAAAACTGGTGTAACTGATCCAGGTTTGTAGGCCGCCTTGCTCACACCTGCCTTTTCAGCTTTACCCATATATTTTCAATAGGATTGGGATCAGGGCTTTGTGATGGCCACTCCAAAACATTGACTTTGTTATCCTTAAGCCACTTTGTTACCATTTTGGCAGTATGCTTCGGGTCATTGTCCATTTGGAAGATCCATTTCCGCCCAAGCTTTAACTTCCTGGCTGATGTCTTGAGATGTTGCTTCAGTATTGCCAAATAATCTTCTTTCCTCATGATGCAATCTATTTTGTGAAGTGCACCAGTCACTCCTGCAGCAAACAACCCTACAACATGATGCTGCCTCCCCCGTGTTTCACAGTCGGAATGGTGTTTTTAGGCTTTCAAGCTTCTCCCTTTTTCCTCCAAACGTAATAATGGTCAATATGCCCAAAAAGTTCAATTTTAGTTTCATCACACCACTGGACATGTCGTTGTTCCTGTGTGCATTTGCAAACATTAATCTGTCTTTTTTATGTTTTTTTTGGAGTAATGGCTTTTCCTGGTAGAGTGGCCTTTCAGCCCATGTTGATATAGTAATCGTTTCACTGTGGATATTGACAACTTTTCAGCTTTTGCCATCATCTTCACAAGGTCTTTTGCTTATGTCCTTGGATTGATATGCACATGTCGAACCATAGCACGTTTATCTCTGGGACACAGAACCTGTCTCCTTCCTGAGCAATATGATGGATGGACATTCCCATCTTGTACTTGTGTATAATTGTGTGTACAGATGAACGAGGCACCTTCAGGTATCTTGAAATTGTACCCAAGTGTGATCCAGACTAGTGCAAGTCCACAATTCTCTTCCTGATATCTTGGCTGATTTCGTTAGACTTTCCCATGATGCTATAAAAAGTAACAGTGTGTTCAGGTGTGCATTAAACTACATCCACAAGTGTGTCTATAATTAACTCAGATGTTACCAAAACACCTATCCGAAGCTTCCCAACACATGACATCATATGGGCAGTCCAGAATTGTTTAAAGGCATAGTAATCTTAGTGTATGTAAACTTTTGACTTTGCAGTAAGTAATAAAAATTCCTTAAAACATTCTTTCTCTCTCATTATTCTGGCATTTGGCAAATATTAAAAATTGTCATATTAAAATCCTAATTGACCTAAATCGGAAAAGGTTTATTCTGATTTCAAGGTCAGATATTGAGAAAAACATGCATATGTGTCTTTTTATATAGGTATGTAAACCTCGGGTTTCAACTGTGTATATAGTTAAATCAGTATCTGGCAATGTCGTGCTCACCATAGTATTATGGCTCCATAAGCCTCCAAATAGTATGGAGGTTAATTTAGGTATTCATAGATAGGTGAGATGGCAGCAACAGTGGAGGTGTGATTGATCTGATAAATAATGTAGCTGGCAGCTGTCCTGCTGAATTTGAATTACACTTTTTTTCATTCTTCATGTACAAAAAAGCAGTGAGCTGTCACATGGGCACTGTGCAAGATAGGCTGGAGGTCAATCACGGACAGAATCAGAATGTCAGAATACAAGCGTGTGGTCAGAATACAAGCCAAGGTTCGAAAACAGAATAATCATGGAAACCAGCTCAGGATGAACTTCATAACTGGCAGTGTGGAATAGGGTCACGGGAACTTAAACAGCACAAACCAGTGATAGAAGTTAACCCCTAAGCTGCCTCGATAGGACCACAAGAAAATTACACAGTACCACCACGTTATAGCCTTGAATTGCCTGCAGCGCAGGTGCTACACCACCTGGTAAGAGAAGGAGAAACAAAAAAAGCAACTATGGACATAGATGTCACATTCCACCCTCTTATTAATGCATTTGGTTTTGAAATGGTGGCCCTCCTGCTACTCTATATGTTTTTCTAGTCTTGATATTATATTCCTTGCAATCTTGAACAGTGGCCAACAAAAATTCCTTTACTAGTCAGACAGTATTGTTAAACCCAGGGTGACTTATGAGCACTGAATCATGGGATCCTGAAGAACTTGAAGATGAAACTGAGGGTTAACAATCTATTTTTTGGTTGGACTATTCTCAGGGGCTAACACTTGAGATCTCCTCATCAAGATCTAGAGAGACAGAGGACATAAATATACCTTCAGCTAGAATGAGGATTTGTTCTGAGTCCTTAGATTGAGCTGGATAGAAACTTTGAGATAGAGCATCGACTTTAACGTTTTGAGTACCAAGTCTAAATGTAACCACAAAATCAAATCTAGAAAAGAATAAAGCCCATGTATCTTGCCTATGGTTTAGTCTCTTGACTGATTTCAGATAATCACCATTCATGGAGGTTGTGGTTGTCTATAATTATAAATGAACACGAATAAGGCGACAATCACACAGATACGTGTAGTGCACAGTGTTTGGCTTATAGACTATTCGTCATACTCATACTATTAGATCAGGGGGGCTGCCCAGCACTATGTAAGTGCAACCCACGTGGACAGGCACCCCAAAATTCATCATCCAACAGTAACGACCCAACTGCATCCTGCACAAAAAGGTAAAATGTGCAGTGAAAAAGATGTAAAATATGCATCAGGTATTGGTGAATATTTTGGTCAAAATATGCAAGTTTACAACCCACATCAAGGGTTCTCATACGCTAAAATTAGATCAACTCACCAAAAAGGACATAAAATTAAAAAAAAATCACAGAAAAAGGCAGCTATATTTGCCTACAATAAGGTAACAACAGTAATGAACTACAGGATGCAGCAGGCCCTTATGATAAAAATCAGGGATGAATGGCAGAGTGGATACTCATTTTTTACAGTGATTTTGCAAAGTTCACAGAAATCAATACATGGTCTGAGACCACCATCTTTTTTACCAACAGAATAAAAACCTGTGTGTTTTGGTGATGTGGATAGTCTGCTGAACCTTTTTTGCAGCCTGCTATATATGCCTTTGTGCCTTGACATTCTGGACCTAAAATATTATATATATTTATTCTCTGAGGAGATGGGAATCAGGTACCAGATCAATAGGACAATCACAAATTTTGTGTGGGAGTAATTTTTCAGAAACAGAAAAAATATATTCAGATTTTCCAAATATTTCAAGTAAACCACAGGGTAAGTCTATTGAAAAACTCACAAAGACGTACATTTAGTCTGCACAAAGGGTTCCAGTTTATAATATTGTTCTGGTTAGAGTTTGGAAGATTTTCCACTAAGATATGATATGTGGTGAATAATTTCTCTTGGGACTCTATTGAACCAATTTTTGAGCTTTTTAATGTAAACACAAACTTTTTAATGTCAAAGTGACCTCAACATATCTGGTTAGAGAAAAAGTAACCAGTGGTGACCAACAACGGTATTAGGACAGTGTGTACGGGTTTAATATTGGACTACTACAATAAGCAAATGTGCAAAAAAGCAAAAATATTATTCTACAATATACACACATCATGAGACAGTTGTGTTTAAATTTCTGGATTTTGGAGATTTTTGTTTGGGCTTTAAAAATATATAAAAAAATATTTCTGTGACACACAAGTATTCCAGGATTCAAGAATTTGGTTTAGTAGAAAAACTAACACTTAAGGGTTTTATACTACCCTCCTTGTTTGCAATCTGTGATGAATAAAAAAGGCTGTTATGAAGGTTGTTAAATTGTAGTCTCCAATTAAATAGCAGTCAGTACTCAGCTGCCATAAGTTAAAGTGATTCTGATTAATCCCATACAGTGGCATGTAAAAGTTTGGGCACCCCAGGTCAAAATTACTACAAGTTGAAGATAAAATGATCTCTAAAAAGCCTAAATGACACATTTACTTTGGATTTTAGGCAAAAAAAAATATATATATATATATATATATATATATATATATATATACAGTATATATATATATATATATATATATATATATATATATATATATATATTTCTTCATGTTTTACACTTTAAAAATTACAAAAAAGGAAAATTAGCCGATGTAAAAGTTTGGGCACCCTGCATAGTAAGTACCTAGTAGCACCACCTTTTGAATGTATCACAGCTTGTAAACACTTTTTGTAGCCAGCCACGTGTCTTTCAATTCTTGTTTGAGCGATTTTCATTCATTTTTCCATGGAAAATTCTTACAGTTCTGTGAGATTCCTGGGTCGTCTTGCATGCACTGCTATTTTGAGGTCTAGCCACCGATTTTCAATGATGTTCAGATCAGGGGACTGTGAGGGCCATTGTAAAACCTTAAGCTTGCACCTTTTGAGGTCATCTATTGTGGATTTTGACATGTGTTTAGGATCATTATGCATCTGTAGAAGCCATCCTCTTTTTTACAGATGGTGTAATGTTTGCATCAAGAATTTGTTGAAATTTCATTGAATTCATTCTTCCCTCTACCCCTGAAATGTTTCCAGTGCCATTGTGTGACACTGTGTCACTTTTCACGGCCAGGCCGTGAGACGGGATAGTCGAGGAGTCCGAAGTCAAAGCCAGGAGGGTACGTCATAAACAGAGGGAAGAGGCAAAGGCGTAGTCAGGTAATGTACCATTGGTCAGAATTCCAGAAGGAGAGCAGATCAGAGCAGAAGAGGTTAAACAGACGGATGGTCAGAGCAAGGTCCAAGGTCAGGCAACAGAAGATCAATAAACAGAACACAAGGCACAGAGAACAAACCACACACACTAGCTGAATGTACATCTGGCAGAGATCTGGGACAAACAGCTCAGCTAAGCAGCCAGGCATTCACCTGGAGATAATGAAAACCTGAAGATAGCCAGTACCTCCCAGTCTCAGATTGAACAACCGAGCTGTCAACTGACAGCTATTGCACACCCCTGTACCTGATTGGATGGTCGAGCTGTCAATCACATTACTGACAGCTTCAGCATGCCCCTGTACAATACTGGACGGCTGAGCTGTCAGTAACTGCGTCCCAGACACAGTGAGGGGTGGAACCATGATACATTGGCTGCAAAACAACCCCAAAGCATGATTGATCCACCCCATGCTTAATGGTCGGTAGAGATGAGCGACCTTGTTCAGAAAACGTTCACCAATCTCAAAGTCAGCACAAATATTGCACATTCGGGTTCGGACTCCCAAGCATTTCTCATCAAAATCTGCAAAATTTGACCAAAATTTGGTAAATGATCGCCGTTTCCACGAATGCTTTTGTTAGGACTTTGGCTAGGATAGTAGTGCTGTATGATGAGCAGGGGGGATGGGCTTGATGAGGGAGTGGGTGGGGAGAGATCAGAGGAGCGGCGGACTGTTATGCTTAATTTTTTTTTCTTAACTTAATGTGTGAAGATTCCAGCAGCCAATCAGGGTGCAGAAACCATCCACAACATCCAGACATAAGGACTTGTGCCATTGGCTGCCAAAGTCACATGTCACTCTCCACATAAAGAGCAGGCATGTTGTTTTGGTGCCATTTTGTCAGTGTAAAAGCACAGAGAGGCTGCCCCTGCTGCTGCTACAGGATAGGCAGATAGTTTTCTAGACAGTTGATTGTCAGTCAGCTAGTTCAGATAGATAGGATCCTGTGTGGCTGTGAAATCGACCATCCAGTAGGTCAATCCTTTTTGCTAATTGTGTGGTCAAGAGACACCAGCCACATTTCAGCATATAACTCATTTGTGCTGCTAATATTGTGCTCCAGCCAGGAGTCTACATTTCTGAATCTAAATTGTTTGTGCTAATAGTGTGCTTCAGAAAGCAGGCCACATTTCAGTGTATAAATATTTTGTGCTGGTAATATTTTTGTCCAGCCAGGTGTCCACATTTGAAAATCTAAATTCTTTGTTCTAATAGCGTGGTCGTGAAACCAGGCCACATTTCTGAATATAAATATTTTGTGCTGGTAATATTTTTGTACAACCAGGGGTCCACATTAGAAAATCTACATTGTTTAGTCTAATAGTGTGCTCCCACAAGCAGGCCACATTTCAGCATATAATTATTTTGTGCTGATATTTTTGCTCCAGCCAGGAGTCCACATTTGAGAATCTAAAAAGTTTGTTCGGATAGCATGCTCCAGAAAGCAGGACACATTTCAGTATATCAAAATATTTTATGCTGATATTTCTGCTCCAGCCAGGAGTCCACATTTCTGAATCTAAATTGTTTGTGCTTATAGCATGTTTCAGAAAGCAGGCCACATTTCAGTATATAAATATTATCTGCTCATATTTTTGCTCCAGCCAGGAGTCCACATTTCAGAATCTACATTGTTTGTACTAACAGCGTGCTCCAGAAAGCAGGTCACATTTCAGTATATAAATATTTTGTGCCCATGTTTTTGCTCCAGCCAGGAGTCCATATTTGAAAATCTACTTTGTTCTAATAGCGTGCTCCAGAAAGCAGGCCACATTTCAGCATATAAATATTTTGTACTCATATTTTTGCTCCAGCCAGGAGTCCACATTTGAGAATCTGCATTGTTTGTTCTAATAGTGTGCTCCAGAAAGCAGGCCACATTTCAGTATATAAATACTTTGTGCTCATATTTTTGCTCCAGCCAGGAGTCTACATTTCAGAATCTGCATTGTTTTTTCTAATAGAGTGCTCCAGAAAGCAGGCCACATTTCAGTATATAAATATTTTGTGCTCATATTTTTGCTCCAGCCAGGAGTCCACATTTCAGAATATAAATTGTTTGTGCTAATAGCCAGACTATCTCAGCAAATAAATTGACGAACTGATTTTTCATTTAGTGACAGGTGACTGACAGGTTTGGGCCTAGGGTTGTGAAACATCTGGTTAAATGAGGGGAAGGGTACATCCAACATGAGGTGGAAAAAGCGAGGTCGTGGTGGAAGGGGGAATAGGCTTGCTGTTCAAGGTGTACGTGGGGTAGGTGGTAATGTTACAGAAAGCTCTACTGAACAAACACAGTCTCGTCCTATCCAAAGACAACTGTCAGCTTCTCTTGCTGGACGGGCTACTCTACTCCCTTTCTTTGGCAGTCACACAGCGGTACGCCTTGTAGATGAGGGACAGAAAGAGCATGTGATCCAGCATGTGATCCACACACAGTACAGACCTCAGAGGTGTCACCCCAATTATCTTTGTTACTGTTATGATCTGCAACAAGTACTAAGGAAAGAAAGGGGAAAGCTATCCCTACAGTAAGACTAAGCTGAATCCCTACGATGTAGCCGGCTGCCTGTTCCTTGCGAACAGACCCGCCTTAGTCCTCGGCTAGTCTGAACGAAGACCTATAGCATAAAGGAAGGGGTCCCTAAAAGAACTAAGGACTGGAACAAAAACGGGACAGCTCCTAAACAGAGAAGATTGTTGCAGGACACAAAAAGATAAACTGACAAAAAGGTACTAGAAGTCCCAGAAGGACCAAGCAAACTGACAGAGATAGGCACACAAGCACCTGGCTAGCAAAACAGTCAAACAACACTGAAGTCCAGCACAGCCAAAAGGGAGGAGCTGGAATATATAGCAGATGGTCAAGTGACAGCAAAACACAAGATGGAAAAAACAAACAGGAGGGTTCTAACAGTTTCCCCCCATGTCACAACTCTCCAACCGCCCAACTGACTGTGGGGAAGCACTGATGGGCGAGTCTGCAGAGCTGTTCACACATTCTATTCCATGGTCATCAGAGTTCTTCTCTAAAGATTCACAGACTCAAGAGGGGGAAAGGCCTAGCCTGGGCCAGGGAAGACTGTGTGCGATAATGGTATGAATCTGGTGGCGGCCCTTAGCCGAGTCAACCTCACATACGTGCCTTGCATGGTTCAGGTCCCCAACCTGGGGGTACAGCAATTTTTCCACCACCATCCCGGCCTGGATGCACAGTTGCAGAAAGCACTGTGTGCTCACCTCTGCCGTTCGCACTTGCATTGCTACAGAGGTCATCCCGCCTAGCGGTTAACCAGTTGATATGTGCCGACATGGTGGAATTCCACTCTGCACATGTTGCAGTGAATATGGCAGCAGCGATGAGTCCTGGATCAGTATCTCATTTTGCGTAGCCTGGGCCAACGCAGTATGGACGTGATGCAAATCATAATTGTGGAATGGGCACAGATGAAGGACCTCTGCACCAGCACAGTTTCGAATTGGCTACTAAGATGATTAGCGCCGATGATGCTGTCATCAGCATCACAATTCCGGTCATCTACATGCCGGAGCACACTTTGAATAGTCTGCTGGAGGAGGTGGTGGTCACAGATGAAATGGAGGAAGCAGAGGAGGATGCGGAAGGGATAACAATATCTCTAAGTTCCAGACTGTTGTCGCACAGGTGGGTGCCAAGGGAGGGGAGGGTGGATTACAGAGATTGAGGGGGGCTCATGGTACCAGACAAATGCTTAGTGAAGGTGCAGGAGTCGAGGAACAAATGGAGGAGGGCAAGGAGGAAGAGGTGATGGGCGCGCAACAGTCAGGAGAAGAAGAGGATAATGATACCCTCTGTGTTGTCCATGGTTGGCAGGAGGGGACTGAGGAAGCAAGATTGAGTATTACCCTGCCACCAACACACCAAGGATATGAACCTCATGGGAGTGCCCAACACATTAGCGCCTTCTTGCTGAACTGTCTGCAACATGATTCCCATATTGTTAGGATTAGAAATAGTGCTGACTACTGGGTTGCCACTCTGTTAGATCCATGTTACAAGAGTAAATTTCGCCAGTTGCTTCCCCCCCTGGAAAGGAACGTGCGCATGCTGGAGTATTGAAACATGCTTGTAGACAATCTTAAGGCTATGTGCCCACGATGCAGAAATGTTCCAGATTTTTCCTGAGCGTTTCTGCCTCTCCCTGGCAGAAAAAACACATGCGGATTTTACATGCGTTTTTCCTGCCAGGGACATGCGGAAGTGAAGCGTTTTTCACATGCGATTTCGCATGTGGGTTGTCAAGCGCTTTCCAAGTGATTTTAGCATCACTTGGAAAACTGCTTGACAACTTGGTCACACTATATAAATCCATGCAACTGGCATGGATTTATATAGTGTGACCAAGTTATAGTAAAAGAATGGTAAAAAATAAAAAATAAACATTATACTCACCTGTCATTTGCCCCCGGTCTCCTCCGGTGTGTCCGGTATGTTGGGCGGCTCGCGGTGGTGTAAAAGGACCTTCCATGATGTCATTTAATCATGTGACAGGTCACGCGACCGCTGACGTCAGACCATCGCGAGCTGCCGGGGAGCCAGGACGCATCGCTATGGAGACCAGGGGACATCGGAAGGTGAGTATAATGTATTTTTTTAATTTAAATTCTTTTTTTTTTACAGGTACTATGGTCCCCGTGTCTGGATGAGAGTCTCCTCTTCTCCAGACCTGGGTACCATCCGCACATTGAATCACTTAATATCCGCATGCGCACATGTAGTCATGCGGATATTAAGCGATTCAATGCAAGTCAATGGCGGCGAAAACGCCGCGATTACGCAAATTAATTGGTAGTGCTGCAGATTTTTCCTCAATGATAATCCGCAGCGGAAATTTCCGCAGCATATGCTCTGCACATGCGGAT
Source organism: Phyllobates terribilis (assembly GCF_046119375.1). Classification (NCBI taxonomy): domain Eukaryota; kingdom Metazoa; phylum Chordata; class Amphibia; order Anura; family Dendrobatidae; genus Phyllobates; species Phyllobates terribilis. The sequence goes on from NW_027362763.1 coordinate 570,565,906, forward strand.
TATCATTAGGGAACATAGCAGACCTTCTACCAAGTGTTTTTAAAGCGTTTCTGCAGCGGAGTTGCCACTGTGGAAACGCTTAAAAAACGCACAGTGGGCACACAGCCTTAGTGGTTTTCCCCAAGACAGCAGCGAAGCACACAGTGTGCATCACAGTTGTAGGCTTCCAACCCCGGGAACGTCAAGTCATCAATGAAAAAATATTAGCAGCAGCAGTGTAAGTGGCAGAAGCAATTTCTGTGAGTCGTTTCACAAATTTTTTAGACCAGCCTGTGCATCGGCAGAACAGAGTACAAGTCTGACACGTAGTGAACGACTAGAGTGGATGGTGCAGGAGTAACTCAAGCTCAATATCAATGCCATAGGGGGGAGGGGAGGTTGACCCTTTTGCATTTTGGTCTTCAAAAATGGAAGAGTGGCCTGAGTTCACCTGTCACATCTTGGAGATTTTGTCATGCCCAGCAGCCAGCATTCTTTCAGAACGTGTCTTCAGCGCTGCTGGTGGTGTCCTGAGGGATAAACACATTCGGCTGTCCCCTGAAAGTGTAGAGTGCCTAACTTTCATCAAGATGAACAAGTCATGGATCTCCAATTACTTTTGCACCCCAGTAACAACCTAGGCAGACTAGGCGATGGTGTAGTTTTTAGTGTGCTGCCTTGATATCGCGTTATTGCAGTCTGACACCTTTGTCGTGGCTTCTGTGCCTGCTGTTGCTACTGCTGCTGATGTTACTAACAATTTTTTGAAATGTGGAGACTTCAAGTTGGGTCTCCATCTGGTGGTTTGCATGTAGTGGAAGGGCTGTCCGAGCCACATTATAATATTTCTACTCTAGGGAAATTCATGCCAATTTAGTGATGTCTGTCCCTAAGTTTTTAAAATGTGGAGATTCCAAGTTGGGTCTCCATCTGGTGGGTTGCCTGTAGTGGAAGGGGTTTTAGAGCCTCATTATAATATTTCTACTCTATGGAAATTGATGCCACTGTAATGGTGTCTGCCCCTAATTTTTTGAAATGTGGAGACTCGAACTTGGGTCTCCATCTGGTGCCTTGTCTGTAGTGGAAGGGGTGTCAGAGCCCTATTATACTATTTTTACTCTGGGGAAATTGATGCCACTTTAGTGTTGTCTGTCCCTAAATTTATGAAATGTGGACACTCCAAGTTGGGTCTCCTTCATGTGTGTTGCCTGTAGCAGTAGGGCTCCCAGACCAGCAGGCCCACACTTACTTCCAGTCAACTACCTGTGTTACGTTTCTTAAAATTTTCTACCAATAATAGTCTATGAAACTGATGTTTGTGTCACCTGAGTGTGGCTGAGCAGAAAAGCAGTTTGAGCTGTTGCATGAGGTATCAGGGCTTCAGCACAGCAGGCCTACACCGGTCCCTCACCCACCTTGTCTTAAATTGAACTTAAATTCAAAGCTGTAAATGCTGGCCCAGATCCTGATACCTCATGCATGGCCCATGCCTGATCTGCTGCTGTGTCATTCTAAAATCTCTTCTGTGGGTCAACTGATCAGTCAACTATCTGTGTTGCTATCCTTAAATTTTTCTACCAATAGTAGCCTATAAAACTGAAGTTTGAGCCACCTGAGTGTGGCTGAGCAGAAAAGCAGTTTGAGCTGTTGCATGAGGTATCAGGGCTCCCAGCACAGCAGGCCTACACCTATCCCTCACCTACCTCATCTTAAATTGAACTTAAATTCAAAGCTGTAAATGCTGGCCTAGACCCTGATACTCCATTCATGGCCCATGGCTGACTATGAAATTTCTACTGTGGGTCAATTGATCAGTCAACTACCCGTATTTCCATCTGGTGGGTTGCTTGTAGTGGAAGGGGTGTCAGAGCCCCATTATATTTCTACTCTATGGAAATTGATGCCACTTTAGTGGTGTCTGCCCATAATTATTTCAAATGTGGAGACTCCAAGTTGGGTCTCCTTCATGTGTATTGCCTGTAGCAGTGGGGTTCCCAGACCTGCAGGCCTGCACTTACTTTCAGACAACTACCTGTGTTACTATTCTTAAATTTTTCTATCAATAGTAGTCTACAAAACTGATGTTTGTGTCTCTTGAGTGTGGCTGAGCAGAAAAACAGTTTGAACTTTGAACTATTGCATGAGGTATCAGGGCTCCCAACACAGCAGGCCTACACTGGTCCCTCACCCACCTCATCTTAAATTGAAATTAAATTCTATGCTGTAAATGCTGGTTCAGACCCTGATACCTCATGCATGGCCCATTCCTGACTGCTGCTATGCCATTATAAAATTTCTACTGTGGATCAATTGATGCCACTTTTCCTGGTGTCTACCCCTAATTTTTGGAAATGTTTGGACTCCAAATTGGGTCTCCTTCATGTGTGTTGCCTGAATTTGGCAGGACTCTCATCCACTTGTTACTGAACAATGTTTAAGCTAGTAATGCTGGTCTAAGCCCTGTCCAGGCCCTGTCCCATGCATCCGTGCTGCGCAATTATACTATTTGTACTCCAGGTCAATAGATGCCACTTTTCCAGGTGTCTGTGACAAGCCCAGGGGATGGGGGATGACTCGGTTACCCGGGCCTTTAGCCTTAAGGAGGTCGCGGTGCTCGGCTCCCGGGCCCGTACTCTGGGGTCTCTCTTTAAAAAGGCGTTGATAGATATCAAGTTTATAAAAGTTTGTGACGCCACCTGTGGCTTCTGGTGAGGATCACCAGCGCAGCGCAGTCCACTGAGGCTGATGATAAGGCAGCTTGATGGTATAGCTCCCCACAGGTGGAGCTGGGCCTCAGGGCAGTATAAGAACGGGGATGCAGGACAAGGAGACTCAGCCGAGTCGGAGCAAGAACAGGGACGGACACAAAAGTCACTTCAGCACCTTTTACTGAAGGAAATTCAGGCACTCCCCGGAGCACTGTAGGGTGAAGGGTGTATGTCCGGATCTTCCCCAATGAGCAGGTTTTGGGCCTTCTGGTTCTTGCTGCTGCGTAATAAGTTTCTGACCTGCCTGGAGCTAGGCCTAACTTTGTCTCTGTCCTGCGCTGGCTGACCTTGTGGTAGGGCCTTCTCTTGGAGTGCACGCTCCTGACCTATGGTGCCTATGTGTCTCCTGGCTCTGGTACGTATCAGCACTTTAGCGATCCTGGGACCTGTAGTTCTCCAGGGATTCCGGTTTATCTTTCTGGGTCATGGAGATCCCGGTAAGCTTCGGACCCGGTGTCCGGTAACTGCTTCTTCGGGGTGAGCTAGTTAAGCTCCTCTGCCCCCTATGAACTAACTCTCTCTACTCTTTCGCCTTCGGCCTACTTGGACCCTCAATAGGCTACTCACACTAACGTCAGCGTGCTGCTCTTCACCGATCTTATGGCGCCGGCACACCTAAAGCTCACCTCACTGAGCTACACCGAGTCTTGATCTGGATCAGCTCCACTGCAGGATAGCAATTGCAGGAGCTGGAACAGGCTTTTGTCCTCTGAGGTAACTCCTCTCAGGCTGTACTGGACTCACTGTTAAACCAGACTCTCCTAGACTCACAACTGACAGACTAACTGCTGCCTGGCTCCACCTTCCCTTTTATATCACCCTAACGGGCTTCCTCTGGTGGTCTGAGGTGGAAGGTGGAGATGTGTGAATGGTTATTGGGGCCTCTTGTGGAGGAATTCTTCAATACACCCTTCTAGGATCTGTGATACCAAGCACAGCTGGGCGTCACATCTGCCCCTAATTTGAGCTGTTTTGGCAGCATTTGCCCCCCCCCTGAAGGTATTGTCTGTGCATTTGATTTTGCCCCCCATTGTATTCATTGGGGTTTGGATATGTTTGATGAACTGTTCGGCGAACGTTGGGAAGTTCATCGATTATAAACGAACCAAACCTTTCAAGGTTCGCTCATCTCTAATGGTTGGCAAGATTTTCTTTTCCTGAACTTCTGTGCCATTTTTTCTCCACTCATACCTTTTATCATTGTGGCCAAAGAGTTCTATTTTAACCTCATTGGTGCAGGTGTCTCTGAACAGTAGAACAAATCTGCTAAAGTCCATGGTCTGCTAAATCTTTCTGAAGGTCCTTTGCAGTCAAGCGTGGGTTCTGTATTGCCTCTCTAGCAATCCTACGAGCAGCTATCACAGAAGTTTTCCATGATTTTCCAAACCTTATCTTTAGTGTTAAGCGAATTTGTTCGGCATTTTAAATTCGTGTTCGGGGTTCCAGCTTGTTCGCGCCAAAAAATTGGCTCCGCCCATGAACATCATTGCGCATCAACAAAAGAACGCCATACTCAGTGATGCATGGCGGAGGCAGCATTACGCTTTGAGACTGTTTTTCGGCAGCTGGAACAGAATTTTTAATCAAGGCAGAAAGAAAAATGAACAGTTCCAAATATCAATCATATTCGCACCATAATCTTCAGGCCCTTGCAAAAAAGCTGAGGATTAAGGGGAACTTTACCTTTCAGCATGACAATGACCCTAAACATACCTCCAAATCAACAAAAGAATGACTTAGCCAAGCAAAGATCAAAGTTTTGGAATGGCCCAGCCAGAGTCCAAATCTAAATTCAATTGAAAATCTGTTGGTTGACCTGATGAGAGCTGTACACAGCAGACTACCCTCACAATTTGACAGATTTGGAACACTACTACAAGATTGGGCAAAGTTTGTCAATTTAAGATTTTTCAGGCTGATAGATTGCGACCCAAAAAGACTGAATGCTGTTGTGGCACCCTGCTGTTCACAGGTACCACAGGATCCAGGGTGCATAGACGGGCTTCTCCACCAGAGACCCTCGTTAGTACATACAAACACCTCCACCTTTCCACCTCATACCACCAGAGGGAGCCCGTTAGGGATATATATATGAAGGGTGGAGCCAGGCAGTGCATTCAGAGTCAGACAGAGTCATAGAGTCTGAGAGCGTGATGACGCTGAGAGCAGCGAAGACACAGCACATCTGCTGCTGTGTTCTGAGGGCCCCGAGTGTGGCCGACGGCAAGGAGGAGAGGAGAGAGGAGTTGATGGGGGCAGAGGAGCATCATAGGCTCACCCCGAATATACAAACCAGACACCGAGTCCGTGCCTACAGGGTCCTGGTAGGGGGATCGCCGGCATACCAGGAGGACTACAAGTCCCTGGCCGACCTGAAGCTAAACCCTTAACAGGACCAGGAACCACGAAGGCCCCAGCGTTACCAGGGATAGTGGTTGCCAGCAGAAGGTCCTACTACCAAGCGACTGGTGAAAGAAAAGCACGACACATAAGCTAGGCCCACTTGCAGGCTGGCCAGGAGCATACAGAGAGGAAGACAAGGACCAGGAGGAGTCCTGAAGTGCACCCATCCTACTGAGTACCCTGGACCGTACCTGACATCCGCACCAGTAAATGTATTGAAGCGAATCCCCTGTCTCTGTCAGTTACTCCTGCTGCGCCATCCTGCCTGCACTACAACGCCCAGCATCACCACCATCTGCACCTACACTGCCCCGGGGGCCCGCTCCACCTGTGGGGAGCAGAAACATCCCAGCTGCCATCCCATCACTCCCGGAGGTCTGCAGCAGCGCTGGTAATCCTTACCAGGTACTACAGGTGGCGTCACAAACTATTTATTTTATTTTTATTTCTATCCAAGTTCCAATCCCCTTTTTCAAGAGTGACCCCAGGGTACGGGCCCGAGAGCTGACCACCGCGACATCCCCAAACCAGGTAAAGGCCCGGGTATCGAGTCGTCCCCATCCCCTGGGTGAGTCACTGTCATAAATTGAAAGGGTATTTGAACAAAGTATTAGTTTAAGGGTGTGCATATTTATGTAACCACAATATTTTAGTTTTTTTTCCATCCAAAAATATTTGAGTTTATTATTTAATTGAATTAAACAGCTTATGGATGGCATTAAAGGTGGAAAAAGTTCACAAATGTTTTTCTTGCTATGATTTTTTTACATGACAAAAAAACCTTTAACAGGGTTGTATAGACTTTGTATATCCATTGTAGGTGCTGGAGCTTCTCTGGCAGGGGTTGCCTTGGGAACACATGCATATAATGTTCAAACTCTCCATAATATTGACAAAGATCCAGCTTTAGTTGCTTGATTCCTTGTTGATGGGAGTGACTGACCGAAAATCTGCATAGCTTCTTCAGTAAATTGGTAGGTACACACATCTTAGGTGACGGTGCAGAGTTAGAAGTGCATTCCTGTCTGCTTTCCTGCATCTACCAATCAAAATGGGTTACCAAGTACATGGCTAAGTCAAGTGAGTCAGGAGGAGGTTACTGTACTAAAATGTCGTTGACTTGGTCTAGCTCAAAAATCTAGTATGAAATCAGGATGAGCGAATAGATTTGCAGAAGATCAAGTTCAAGTTGAATTTTCTGAAATTCGCAGTTTGACACAAATTTTAACATTTTGAAATTCGATTTGCAGTTCGCAAAAATTGCCCAGCACCATTTCCCTCACTGCTAAAGCATCATAGAGCAGGCAAATATAATTTTGCATTGCCTTGTGAGCTTCCCCATAATGCCCTGCAGCTATGACATTTTATGGATTATCATACCTTGTATAGGGTGGCAGACACCTTCTTAATTCTTCTTACTTCAAGACCCAGCAGCAGCCTCCCTCCTGCTGCTCATTGACACACCCTTGCATGGGAGTTAAAAACTCTCAGTTTGCTCCAGGCAATTGCCGGTGATACTTCTATGTTCTTTTGTGAATACTTGGAGCACTAGCTGTTGGCTGGCTTCTTCTCTGGTGCCCTTGGAAGACAGTTGGTGTTACTCCTCTGGTGTCTGCTCAAACTAAGTTAATCCCCTTTGCTTGTCTACCTTGTTGTCTTTAGTTTGTTGTGGGGCGTGACCAGTACTCACCCCTCTCTATCTAGGGCCAAGCTCTAGGGATATACAGGGTTTAAGGTCCTGCTCGGCGATTGGTGAGGAACCAATATAGGGACGGTAGGGTAGGCAGGGTGTTATTAGATCTGCCTAGGGGTCTCCACTCCCCCTTTCCCTAGTGTTTGGGCTTCTTCCCCCTCTTCTCTTCGTGTTGCACTTAGTCTTTCCCATGCCTTGTGTGATATTATCACCAGCCATACATTTTTATTTGTGTTTTTTTCTCGGGTATGTTTTTTTTTTCTTTTCCCTTGGTTCATGGATTCAGTTGCAGAACTGACAGAGCAGCTGTGTAGGCTGTCTCTGGAGGTGACAGGTGCAAAAGCGGCTGCAGGTCTCTAATGTTGGGGTCTCTGTGGGTAGGCCGGTCCAGCTTGAACCGAAGGTTGCCCTCCCAGACAGGTTTTCAGGAGGTAGGGACAAGTTTTTTGTGTGCAAGGAAGCTTGCAAACTGTATTTTAAACTTCACCCTTACTCCTCTGGAGAGGAGGAGCAGCGACTGGGAATTGTGATCTCACTACTGCAAGGAGATCCTCAATCCTGGGTTTTCTCTTTGCCACAGGGATTGGTTTGTCTCCAGTCTGTGGAGTTTTTCAGGGCTCTAGCCCTCATCTATGATGATCTTGCCTGAATCTCCTTGGCTGAGTCCAGGCTGCGTCTCCTTCAGCAGGAGAGTCAGTAGAGACGTATAGCTCTGAATTCCGTAGATTGGCAACTGATACAAAATGGAATGATCCGGTGCTCAGAAGCCAATTTTGTCAGAACCTTACTGAAAGGTTGAAAGATGCTTTGGAAGGGAATGAAACCCCAGAGTCCTTGGAGGCTGCCATGTCTTCGGCCATACGTGTTGATAAACGCCTTCAAAATAGGTGGGTGAGACCATCTTCTCCGGAGCCCCCTTTTCGGGGTAACGGCCATTTTCTAGGGAAGTGGTCTGGGGGTGAGCCAGTACTGGGGGAGGTGGAAGATCCCATGCAGTAAGGGGGTGCCTCTGGATCATACGTTTCCCCTGAGATCCTCAAAAAAAAGACGTGTGTTTTTTTTGTGGAAAAAAGGGACATATTATTGGGGCCTGTCTCTCGATTCCTAAGCAAAAGGAAACCTGATTAACCATTGGTTGTCTGGAGTTGGATAATCAAGGGGTGCGTTTATCATAAACCTGCAGTCAGTACTGGGAGAGGTGGAAGAACCCATGCAGTAAGGGGGTGCCTCTGCATCGTACGTTTCCCCTGAGATCCTCAAAAAAAAGACGTGTGTTTTTTTTGTGGAAAAAAGGGACATATTATTGGGGCCTGTCTCTCGATTCCTAAGCAAAAGGAAACCTGATTAACCATTGGTTGTCTGGAGTTGGATAATCAAGGGGTGCGTTTATCATAAACCTGCAGTTCTCTATTTGTCCTGACAGCAGAGATGGTGCTAGAGAGCAAGACTGAGAAAATTTCTGTGCTTGTTGACAGTGGAGCTGGAGTCAGCATGGTTGATGCTGAGTTTGTGAGAACTCATGGTCTTGATCTACTTTAGCTAAGCCCATTCCCATCTTAGCCATCGACTCAGTGCCACTTACACAGAAAACTCATAATGTAAGACTAAGGGTGGGGTCGGTTCATTGTGAGATAATTCCTTGCTATGTCCTGGATGGTCTTCTCACCCCAATTGTACTGGGTCTATCTTGGTTGGTGAAACATAATCTGTTGGTGGATTGGCAATCTAGAGAGATCATTGAGTGGGGAGATTATTGCCATGAAAACTGTTTAAACATTTCCCTTTCTACAGTCTCTACAGAGACCTTACCTGCATTTTGTCTGGTTTTGTCTCGTTTTTTCAGAGAGAGGTTGTCAGGGTTTGCCTCCTCATCGTGCATATGACTGTCCTATTAACCTGACCACCGGAGCTAAGCTACCAAAGTCCAGACTGTATAATCTTTCTGGCCCTGAGAGACAAGCCATGAAGGATTTAATTGCAGAAAGTCTGGAGAAGGGACATATCAGACCCTCATCTTCGCCCGTGGTGGCAGGGTTCTTCTTCGTGAAGAAAAAAGATGGTGGTCTATGTCCCTGTTTAGATTTTCGGGAATTAAATCAAATAGCCATCTGAGATTGTAAGATAGCTGTCGGACAGGTCCTTGACAGGAGATATGTATCACCCAGGTTGGTAGCTTTGGTGATGTAAAGCTGGGAAAGCATGCTCCAGCACGTTTAGTGCTGAGAGGGTTAATAGGGCGTGTCCGGGCCATTTTTTATGAGCAGTCATAAGAGTTGGTTGGGTTTGGCTGCTCACATATCCCCACCACAGGGCATGTGTATAAAATGTAGACCGAGTTTCTCATTCAGTGTCTGTGGCTGGAGGTGTGGAGACCTCCAGCGTGTCTGTGCTACAGGACACTGACTGTGAGCGGGCAAACCCGCAGCATAATATGAACTGGTTTTCTTGTTTTATTACTTTGTGCCAGACAAGGCTGTGTTTTGTTACTTTGTGCCGGACAAGGCTATGTTTCATTTACATGGAGAGTGCGGTTTATGAAGTCTGAATAAACCCACCTTGGACATTTTTAAAGAAACTGACTCCTGTGACTAACTCAAAAATGTCTGATTGAGTACCAACCTCCTTTCAGAGATCCATATCCTCTTTCTCTGATTCCAGATTTGTTCAGCTAGGTTGTGGGAGCTAAGGTGTTCTCCAAGTTGGATTTAAGGGGAGCTTACAATCTGGTTAGAATCAGAGAGGGGGATGAATGGGAAACAGCGTTCAGTACCCCAGAAGGGCATTTCTAGAGTCTGGTTATGCCTTTCGGTTTGACCAATGCACCTGCGGTGTTCCAACATTTCATTAATGATATTTTCCATCATTTGGTGAGCAGGTTTGTGGTGGTCTATCTGGATGATATTTTGGTTTACTCACCTGATTTTGAGGCACATCGGGGGCATGTTAAACAGGTGCTTCAGATATTAAGAGATTACAAACTATATGCCAAACTAGAAAAGTGTGTTTTCTCCATCCAGGAGGTGCAGTTTTTGGGGTACCTGTTGTCATCTTCAGGTTTTCGTATGGATCCAGAGAAGATCCGTGCTGTCATTGATTGGGACCATCCCGAGAACCTGAAGGCTCTACAGCATTTTGTGGGTTTTACTAATTTTTACCGGAAATGTATCCAAAATCATTCGGTAATTGTGAAACCCCTCACTGACATGACAAGGAAGGAGTCTAATCTTTCTAAATGGTCGGATGCCGCCCTGCAGGCTTTTTTCTCACTAAAGAGTTGTTTTGACACTGCACCTATACTCAGTCAACCCGATGTTTTTTCCAAATTCTTTATTGTGGAAGTTGATGCGTCGGAGGTGGGGGTTGGGGCTGTATTGTGTCAGGGTCCGTCCCCTGGTAAATAGCTTCCATGTGCTTATCTTCAGCTGAGAGAAATTATGACGTGGGTAATAGGGATCTTTTGGCAATTAAACTGATGTTTGAAGAATGGCGACATTGGTTGGAGGGAACTGTCCATCCTATTACTGTTATCACAGACCATAAGAACCTGTCATATCTTCAATTGGCTAAACGTCTCAACCCTAGGCAAGCTAGATGGTCCCTGTTTTTTACTAGGTTTAGTTTTGTTGTCACTTTCCATCCGGGGGTGAAAAATGTTAAGGATGATGCTTTATCCCGGAGCTTCCCTGGTGTTGGTGACCATGAAAACCCTGCCCCAATTTTGCAGAAGGGGGTAGTCATTTCAGCATTGTACCCTGAATTGGAGGCTGAGGTGTTGGAGGCTCAGGGGGACGCCCCTGCCTCCTGCTCTAAGGAAGGTTATTCATACCATCTAATCTGCATCACAAAGTAATTAAGGAACATCACAACTCTGTCCTTGCTGGTCATCCATGTGGTTAGGCAACTGCGGACCTCCTTTCTCGTTGTTTTTGGTGGCCAGGATTGCATCGGGATGTGGTTGAACACATGTCTGCTTATAGTATTTGCGCGTGTTCTAAAGTATCACATACCCGTCCATCTGGTACGCTTCTTCCGCTACCTATTCCTAGCAGGCCATGGACACACTTGTCCATGGATTCTGTTACTGACCTACCGGTATCCGCAGGCAAAACTATGGTTTTGGTGGCTGTAGATATGTTCAGTAAAATGGCTCACTTCATCACATTACCGCAACTTCCAAATGTCAAGACTCCTGTTCAGGTGTTTATAAATGAGATTGTGAAGCTTCACGGGGTTCCCTCCGATGTGGTGTCAGATTGGGGTACCCAGTTTGTTTCCAAGTTCTGGAGAGCATTCTGTTCTCGACTGGGGGTGCAGCTGTCCTTTTCCTCTGCCTGCCTTCCTCAGTCGAATAGGCAGACCAAGCGCATAAATCAGAAATTGAAGACTTACCTCAGGTGTTTTGTCTCTGAAAACTAGAAGGATTAGGCATCTTACTTACCACTAGCAGAATTTGCTATTAATAATCATCGCCAAGAATCAACCGGCAAGTCACTGTTCTTTGGTACACACTGTTTGCATCCACAGTTTGGTACTGTTAGTGGGGGAAGGGCTTCGGGAGATCCTGAGGAGGAATGTTTTGCTTCCTCACTCTCCTCTGTGTGGAGGGGGCTTCTGAGTAATTTGAAGATCATTGGAGACAGGTACAAACGTATGGCTGACAGGAAATTCTCACCAGGTCCGGACCTGAGTGTGAATGATTTTGTGTGGTTGTCTACCAGGAATGTCAAGTTGAAAGTTCTTTCCTGGAAACTTGGGCTAGCGCTCAACTAGTAATGTGTTTAATGTAGCAACGTACTCCAGCAATGCTCTGGATTTTTTGTATTTAATGATTCATTATTGTGAAATATATGTACAGCAGGTGAAATAAGTATTTTCTAATTAAAAATATTTCTAAAGGTGCTATTGACGTGAAATTCTCGCCAGATGTCGGTAACAACCATCTAATCCACACAGGTAAAGAAATCAAATTATTCTTATTATTATTTATTATTATAGCGCCATTTATTCCATGATGCTGTACATGTGAAAAAGGGGTATACATAGCAGAAACACTTACAATAATCTTGAACAAAACGAGTCAGCGACTGGTACAGGAGGAGAGAGGACACTGTCAGCGAGGTGTTTTTTGTTTTTTTTTACAAGGGATGGGCAAGGAGACAGTAGGTGAGGGTAGAGCTGGTCATGCAGCGATACGGTGGAGAGGTGGTTACTGCAGGTTGTAGGCTTGTTGGAAGAGGTGGGTCTTCAGGTTCCTTTTGAAGGTTTCCACGGTAGGCGAGAGACTGATATGTTGGGGTAGAGAGTTCCCGAGTAGGGAGGATGCACGGGCGAAATCGTGTATGCGATTGTGGGTAGAGGAGATAATAGTGAAGTAGAGAAGGAGATCTTGTGAAGATCGTGTAGGTAATTACCGGGAGACTAGGTCACAGATGTATGGGGGAGACAGGTTGTGGATGGCTTTGTATGCCAGGGTTAGGGTCTTGAACTTGAGTCTCTGGGCAATGGGGAGCCAGTGAAGGGATTGACAGAGGGGAGAGGCCGAGGAGTAGCTTGGGAGACAGGTGGATTAGTCGGGCAGCAGAATTTAGGATAGATTGGAGGGGTGCGAGAGTGTTAGAAGGGAGGCCACAGAGTAGGAGGTTGCAGTTGTTGAGGAGGGAGATAATGAGGGCATGCACTATTGTTTTTGTAGAGTCTTTGCTGAGGAATGTGGGGATCCAAGAGATATTTTTGAGTTGGAGTCGGCAGGAAGTGTAAAGAGTTTGGATATGTGGTTTGAAGGAGAGGTCAGAGTCCAGGGTTGACCCAAGGCAGCGAGCTTATGGGACTGGGGAGAGTGGGTAGCCATTAACTTTGATGGATAGGTCAAATGGGGGGGTTGAGTGAGGTGTGGAGAAGATGATGAATTCAATTTTATCCATGTTAAGTTTTAGAAATCTAGCAAAGAAGAAGGATGAAATAGCGGACAGACATTGTGTGATTCTGGTTAGTAAGGAGTTGATATTGGGTCTAGAGCAGGGGTCTCAAACACGCGGCCCGCGGGCCGCATGCGGCCCCTCCGGCTGCTTCATGCGGCCCGCAGGCACATAGACCCCATAACGATCGTGGCTCTCTCCAGCAGCCGCCGCCATCAGTGCCGTAGTGCAGTGTATTGCTGCGCAGAGACCGGCTCTCTGCACAGCAATACCAGTGTCAGCCGCCGGCCTATCAGAGGCCAGCAGCTGACATCTGTGTCGCAGCGCAGCGGCGTATGACGTCACTGCCATGCGCAGAGGACGCCGAGGGAACGGAGGACAGGTGAGAATAATCTTTTTTTTTTCCTGTCATGTCTATGTGAAATACCTGGGGAGGGTACCTGTGTACAGTATATGGGGGGGAGGGAACCTGTGCACAGTATATGAGGGGGGAGGGAACCTGTGCACAGTATATGGGGGGGGGGGACCTGTGCACAATATATGTTGGGGGGGTGATCTGCGCACAGTATATGGAGGGGGAGGGAACCTGTGCACAGTATATGGGGGGGTGAACCTGTGCACAGTATATGTTGGGGGGGTGACCTGTGCACAGTATATGGGGGGGAGGGAACCTGTGCACAGTATATGAGGGGGGAGGGAACCTGTGCACAGTATATGGAGGGGGAGGGAACCTGTGCACAGTATATGTTGGGGGGTGATCTGTGCACAGAATATGGAGGGGGAGGGAACCTGTGCACAGTATATGAGGGGGGAGGGAACCTGTGCACAGTATATGGGGGGGGAGGGAACCTGTGCACAGTATATGTTGGGGGGTGATCTGTGCACAGTATATGGAGGGGGAGGGAACCTGTGCACTGTATATGGGGGGGTGACCTGTGTACAGTATATGGTGGGGTGACCTGTGCACAGTATATGTGGGGATGACCTGTGCACAGTATATGGGGGGGTGACCTGTGCACAGTATATGGGGGGTGACCTGTGCACAGTATATGGGGAGGTGACCTGTGCGCAGTATATGGGGGGGTGACCTGTGCGCAGTATATGGGGGGGTGACCTGTGCGCAGTATGGGGGACGACGACCTGGATGGGGACCTGGATGGGGGACGTGTCTGCAATATGGCAACCTGGATGGAGGACGTGTCTGCAATATGGCGACCTGGATGGGGGACGTGTCTGCAATATGGGGACCTGGATGGGGGACATGTCTGCAATATGGGGACCTGGATGGGGGACGTGTCTGCAATATGGGGACCTGGATGGGGGACGTGTCTGCAATATGGGGACCTGTTCAAAAGGTGTATAGAAAAAAAAATGGTATCACTAAAAATGTCACTTTGCCCTGCAAATAATGCGGCTCCCCAAATTAAATGTTTTTCCATGTGCGGCCCATATACCCAGCTGAGTTTGAGAGCCCTGGTCTAGAGAGATAGATCTGTGTGTCATCAGCATAGAGGTGATACTGAAAGCCAGAGAGCATGAATCAAGGGAGGGCTTTTTGAGGTGTGATTGAGGCATGTTTGAAACATGAGGGGAAGACGCCGGTTGTTAGTGACAGGTTGAAGAGATGAGTTAGGGTTGGGATGAAGACTGTGGTAAGGTTAGGGATGAAGTGGGACGGGATTTGGTCAAGTTCGCAGGTGGTGAGGTGTGATTTGGAGAGTAAAGAGGAAACTTGATTGTCTGTAACGATGGAGAAGTTGGTTTTGGAGGAGGAAGGTTAAGTAGATATGAGGAGGGGCTGTGGGAACTTTAGGCAAAAGTCTTGTTTGATGGTGTCTTCCGCTTGAAGAATGAGGCAAAGTCTTTGACTGAGATGAGAGGAGAGGAATGAGGCGTTGGGGGACGGAGGAGAGAATTGAAAGTGTTGAATAGCTGTTGGGGGTTGTGGGACAGAGAGGATATGAGAGATTAGAAGTATGTTTGTTTTGCTGCTGTAAGTGTGGACTTGAAAATAGTGAGAGATTGTTTGAATGTGATGAAGTGCTCGTTGGAGTGGGATCTTTTCCATCTCCGCTCAGCAACCCTGGAGGCCCTTTGCAGTTCTTTAGTCAGGTTGGTGTGCCAGGGCTACCTATTGAGTGTGCGAGCTTTGGTATGTGTCAGAGGAGCGACTGAATCGAGCGCTGCAGCTGTTGTGGTGTTATAGAAAGCAGCAGCAACATCTGCATCGTGTAAGTAATTTATGCCTGTAAGAGGGAGAAGGGATTCAGAGAGTGAATGTAAGTCAAGTTGTTTGAGATTTCTGCGAGGGTGTGCAAGTTTGTGAAGTGGGGATTGTGGACCTGGAGAGGAAAGAGCAGAGAATGTAAGTAGGTTGTGGTCAGAAAGAGGGAGAGGTGAGTTAGAGAGGTACTTAGATAGGGAACAGAAGATGAGGTCCAGTGTGTGGCCATCTTTGAGTGGTTGCAGCAGACCATTGAGCAAGGCCAAAGGAGGAAGTAAGGGATAGGAGCTTAGAGACAGATGAGTGGGAAGTGTCAATGGGGATGTTGAAGTCCCCCATGATGATAGTCGGGATGTCAGTGGAAAGAAAGTGAAGCAGCCAGGTGGTGAAGTGGTCAAAGAAAGTGGTGGCTGGCCCTGGGGGGCGGTAAATGACAGCCAGTTGGAGGTTGGAGGGGGAGTAGATGCACACAGTGCACCTCAAAAGAAGGGACAGTAATGGAGGGCGGTAGTGGGATTTGGGTGAAGGCGCAGGTATCTGACAGGAGAAAATGTTTGCCGCTGATCATAGATGTCCATAAATTAAGTTGCATGTAATAATGAGAAATGATACAGGGAAAAAGTATTGAACACGCTTACTGAAATGTATTTAATACTTCATACAAAAGCCTTTGTTGGGGATGACAGCTTCAAGACACCTCCTGTAAAGAGAAACTAGTTGCATGCATTGAAATAATTTTATGTTTTAAAAAGCTTACAAAGACTGTTAGTGTAGTGTGTTATTAAACGGTGTGTTACTACAGGTTTCCATCTATTTTCCCACAGTTATATATGTTGAGGTCACTTGAACATTATTATGTCTATTTTTGTGGTAAAGAGCTTGAAATGGGTTCAATACAGTTTAAGGAAACCTCAGAGTGTTACACGAGGCAGCAAATCAAATTTATGTGGTTCAACAAAGTAGGTGAATTTGAATTTCTAAAGAATTTCTAAAGATTTGCTAATTTCTAGTGACTATGCATTTCACTTGTACAGTTAACCTACCTAGTGCCCTCTACGTGCCTCACAAAGGCTCCTCTCCTCAGATTGGCATTCATTTCCTCCTGGAATGGGAAGTGTAGTTGTAAAATCAAACCACTCCCAAGGATAAGAAAGCTATGGGTGGTGTGGTTTAGACTTACCAGTGTACACTTCAGGCTACTGCATAAGACTAGTAAGTAGAGCTATTTCCAACCATAGGCATACCTCCCAACTTTGGAAGAAGAGAAAGAGGGACACAACAGGAGGCAAGCGTACCATGCCGCGGCAAATTTTGGCCACGTGTTACACGCATGCCGCTGGGTTCAGATAGGGGCAAGACAGGTTACATGAATTCTTTGGAATCCTGGGGGAACCGTTACTCAGGGCGACCATATGCTGCAGCTATCTCAGTCATACAGGTGGTATTGACCCTCAGGCACAGACAGGTGGGTGGATTAACTTGCTGACCAGACACATTTGACAAGAGTCCTCATAAATGGTAGAACAGTAGCATTTAATATGAAGCCACACGGCCAGTTCAATTTAAGTCTCTTGAGCAACAGGCTCCAATAACAAACCTTACAGTATCTTAATAAAGGACAAAAATAAACAGTCTTTCCAGTAGCACAGTACAGCACAGATCAAGTTTCTTTAGCAGCACACTTCTATGCACCCACAACCACAGGTTTTTCCTTCACAAAGGCACAGTAGTACATAGCATTCTTTATCCTGCATTGAGATGGAGGTGGGGAGGGTTTGATGAGGAAGATGATCCCTGCTTCACTCCTGATCTGATTCCTGTTTACTTCCCAGGTGCTTCTGTTTGGTACAAATCACACACACCACCTTTCCCTTAGCTCCAGCCAGACTAATCAACAAGTTCCACACCGTCCCTCTGGGGCTCTGCTAACCACTCCCTGTCTCCTGTGACTGTGTTAACCCCTCTAGTTGCTGGATGCTTCTGAAGCACAACACTTCCTGTCTCCTGTGATTGTGTTAACTCTAATAGTTGCTGGATGCTTTTGAAGCAACAGCACTACTTATGCATGTCACACAAGCCCCTGGCCACACCCCCAATCCACAGCCATTTACCATTTCTTTCTCCCAGGGCCGGCTCCAGGTTTTCGTGGGCCCCAGGTGAAATAGTTTCAGTGGATCCCTTTAACACATACCACGATTCATGATGCACAGATACAGCAGAGAAATATAGGTATAGTACAATGCCAAAGATTTCACTTACTTCTTACATTACATGAGTGATATCTATTGTCAATTCTACAATAGCTCAGAAACCGTTGAATCCTCGCAGCGCAGTGTGTGACCTATGGGAGTCAAGAGTTTTCATTTTAGACCGGACAGTATAGTCTTCCATACAGTATTATGAGCACCACATAGTACTCCATATAGTATAATGGACCCCAAATATTGCTCCATACCGAAAAATGGACCCCATATAATGCTCCATACAGAATAATGGACCCCATATAATGCTCCATATAGAATAATGGGCCCCATATAATGCTTCATACAGAATAATGGGCCCCATATAATGCTCTATACAGTACGGGCCCCATATAATGCTCCATTAAGTATGGGCCCCATATATTGCTCCATTCAATACGGGCCCCATATATTGCTCCATTCAGTATGTGCCCCATATATTGCTCCATTCAGTACGGGCCCCATATATTGCTCCATTCAGTACGGGCCCCATATATTGCTCCATTCAGTATGGGCCCCATATATTGCTCCATTCTATCAGAGTTTGAGCCGAGTGCCATCTTACTTTGATCCGATTGGACTGCACTGCTCCGTAGTGTAACATTGGGCCGAGTGCTGATATCTGATAACACATCGCATAGCACTCAGCCATGTTATACACTCTTGTGAAAGAGGGCGTGAACAGTGTGAGACATGTAATAGCTGACAGTGTGCTCTACTGATCTACATGCCTCACACTTGTAATACCCCCTTTCATTTAAAATAAGCTCTGGAAGCAGACTCTTGGGGAGATCTGTATCCGGCCGATAAAACATGGATTTCTCAGGAATAAGACATCGGATTGCACATGTCAAAGTATCACTTTATTCAGCTTCCTATGACCTGCATGTTCATATAGACCGCTTAGGACGGTTGATCTTACTGACAGATTCCCTTTTAAACACTTCTCCTGACATATTACTAAATATAATATGTATTTATTTAGCTTTTATATAGCCCAAGCAGATTCCACTATACCTTAAAAACATCATCAATACTGTCTCCACTGGGTTTTACACTCTTAATTCCCTATCTGCACGTATGTCTTGGATTAAAGGCGGAAACCCCTGAAGAACATTCTATAAGATGCCGTCTATTATTATTTTTTGTGATGAGAAACTGTAATGATCATTCGTTGGTGTTTACTAACAATTGTCATGTATACATGAGCCTTTAGTTTTGATATACATTGTACACAGATAAGCATGTGTAGGCATTAAAGAAGGAGCTTCGAGATTGAGATCACCTGTCTGGACAAAGCGCAGATTATTATTCTGAGATAGTGCTAGATGAGCATTGTTGATGCCCATGTAAAACTGTTCCTTTAAATATACTGTATCCTGGAACGTCCCTATTTCCTACAATGCTATATAATGTATACTGTGGACTGGACATGTGTCTGCACAACCATTACGAGACGTTCAACTGTATATGAAAACCAAACGTCCAGTCTCATGATGAAGAACATAAGGTGGCTGCCTTATAAAAAGTAAAACATATACTGTATACCTATGCTTTAACATTGTATAGATTTTATTTAGGATTGAGTTATGATGGCTTTTTCTCCATTATTTGCCCTGCCATCATTCTGCATTACATTATCTGCTACCTTTCATCTTTTTCCGCAGACTCAAGTTCTATTCCCTCCTCTGTGATCAACAATAATCACTAACTACCCCTCATCTTTGAGTACCTTTAAGGCTCCTTTAATTTTGCAGGCAATGCCCATCAGCTAAGTCAATGGGCTTCAATTAAAATGATTTTTCCCTGCTTTGTGTGTATGTGTCTGCATCATAGAAGACTGAGATTAATAAATTAATATTTTCTTATATATTTTTCTTCAGTATTTTAAAGAACTTTTGCCACATATATAGTTAAGTTGAATATGGAATTCTACATCAAGCTGTACTTCCATAAGAATGCTCACAAAATGGCCATAAAGGATTTAACTGGTAAGTTTGAAAAAATGACCCATATTTATATATCCCAGATTGGGGGCTGTATGCCTACTAGCATAGAGAGGAGAGCCCTGATAGACATTTGATCTGAGCCACGCATATATGCATATACCATACCCAGGAATTATGAAGGTGTTAGAATATGTTCAAATGTTGCAGATATGGATCTCAAAGCTTTAGGAGTACAGACAATTCAATCATAAGATCAGTAAATTGCTTTGTGCAAATCAATCACTCAGTCTTCATTTTTCTGTATGCGTCCATAACCATGTGACTATATTTTCAAATGTATTCATATATAGAATAACCATGCACACATGTCTGGCTGGGGGCCGGACCCGGTCTCTGGCTGGGAGCAAGGGTCAGTGTCTGGCTGTGGGCCGGTGAGCGGTGTGGCAGAGCGGCATGCGCGGCTTTCCGGTGTGCGCGGCCATCTTCCTGAAGCTGTGATCTACAGGAAAATGGCCGCTCGAGCTGGTGCATATGCAGACTGGTAGCTCGGGTGGCCATTTTCCTGTAGATCACAGCTTCAGAAAGATGGCTGCGCAGGCCGGTAAGCAGCGCATGCCGCTCTGCATTGCTGCTTACCGGCCACCTATCAGACACCAGCCACCAGCCAAACACTGGCCCCCAGCCAGACATCGGCCTCTGCCCCCAGCCAGACACCAGCCCCAGGCCTCAGCCGGACCTCAGCCAGGCACCGGGCCTCAGCCAGACAGCGGGCCTCAGCCAGACACTAGGCCTCAGTCATCACCTCTTCTGCTGCAGCAGCCAGGTTACCGAGGGAGGGAACGGAGGGCCCTGCGATCCTGCTCCACCACCACTGCAACTCCCTGCTGCTGGAGCACTGACTTCCTGAAGGACCCTGCCTCCTGTGACCCTTGCTCCACTGCCCCCCAGGTAAGATACCTTTTCAGACTATAAGACGGACCCCCATGTTATAAAAAAATGTTTTTTCCTACCAGTGCGTCTTATAGTCCGAAACATATGGTAATCTTTGAAATCAATGAATTGCGCACATCAACAAGGAGTGTAAAGCCATCCTAAAGCTTCTGGTTCAAATAGTAAAATTTGTCAAAATTAGTTATTCAAATAAAAATAATGAGAAAACCTGCTAGGCTACAAACACCTTAGCTCCCATATCTGTTTCCAGTTTCCCATAAAAATACATTTTATACATCGTATCTATGATATTTGATACCTTTAACACTAGGCACTTTAGACTTATTCCAGAAAATCAGGACATGCACAAAATAAAATGTCTTCCTTACTGGAATCTCAGCATCAGAAGTCAATGCATGGTCTTTTAAATGCAGACAAACAGTGGAAATTATATCCACACTTCTCAGCATAGAGTCTTCAGCCTTTCTGTATAACAAAGAGCTGAGGATGACTTCTCTGTTTGGAGACCGTGTGTAATTACACCCCAGAAGAGCACTTCCTTCCTCCTAACTACAAGTCTGATTTTCTTCCTGATTTCACTACCAATTTCAGTTGACTCTTAAAGTTACCCATAAACCAGTAATTTCAGTCTACCAAGAAATCAATTTACGGTAAATCTTTTGCAGTCCATAGTTGGCACTTTTTAGTGACAAATGCAGTCCTACAGTAGACACGTACAGAAACACCAATCAGATATTTTTTGTCAGTTTTCAAGGCTTTATTCCAAACCTACCTGTAACAAATGTCAGACTGATTCCACTTGCCGTTAGGGAGTTATGGTGGCACTAGGTGAGGATGGATATGGTGAGTATACACTCACCTCTATGCAAGGCTACAGCACTGAACACTTCCCGTTCTTTTCTCTGAGTGGGTTAGGATAAGCGAAAAGCTGTTCTGCTGGGGTGCAGTGGTCCGCTGTCCACCGAGAAAAGACACCTCTTACCAATTGTAGGCATGATTTCTTTATTAGAAAATTCTTAAAATACCTGAACCAGTTTTTGACTCCGGACCAGAGCCTTCGTCACTTGTCTATACAGAGCTGGTGTATTGGATGGTTTATATAGCAGCAGCAGATTGAAAACATGGGACAGTTACACGTGTGTTTTGCTCATACACTAATACAATATATAGTTCTGGTTCCATTACTTCAGCACTGAAAGAATAAGTAAAAACAATGTAGATGCATATGTGATATTTATTAACTCCAAAACATAATATACAGACATCAGTTTTGGACATTTCAATCAAAATGGTCTTCGTCAATGTAATCTAAACAAAATATGAAATATTCAGTCTGTCCAGCTTTCATCTCAAAAGAGAATAGTAAAGTTATACTATGAGAGTGAGGACATACTGTATCTATATAGTAGTGTTAATGGAGGACATAGATCCCTGTGAAAATAAGTATTAAGAGAGAAAGTATATATATTGAGGT
The DNA here is from genome assembly GCF_046119375.1 of Phyllobates terribilis. NCBI lineage: Eukaryota > Metazoa > Chordata > Amphibia > Anura > Dendrobatidae > Phyllobates > Phyllobates terribilis. The sequence continues at coordinate 570,587,502 of NW_027362763.1, forward strand.
AGATATATTTGAGAAAGACAGAGAGTGAGGAATAGAGAAGTCTAATGTGATAAGACTGTGGAAGATAAATCTACAGGTAAACTCATGGGTTAGAAAATTGTAGGCAGGAAAAATAGGGTTAATGATACAGGAAGAAAGAGAGAATGGCATGTAAAACATGTGACTATTGAAGCTGTAGCCAGGTAAGATTGGGTTAATAACACAGGACGAAAGAACAGCAAAGGGACAGATAGGGAGAGTAATAGAAAATATACAATGGGATAAATGTGCTAAGCTTAATGAAGTACCATGTATGCCATGGACAAAAGTTAAATAGTACGAGTCCAAAAGAAATAAGTATAGCATGACTGTAAGGAGTGGAGTAGAGACTGACATCCATTAACTCGGCGGGGGGGAGGTGGGATTGGAAGGGGGAACAGAAGGGACAGGGCTTATGCCGCTACACTCAGAATGGGTGACGCATATGCGTTCTATTGTGTGAGGAAGTGAGGACTAGCATCCATGCATTGGGAACCCTACCAAGGGAGCCGTAGAGAAAATATGACATGCGCAGTATGTCGCAGATGTTAAGAATATGAAAAAAGAATATGAGAAGAGAGTAGAGAAAAGAGGGAGAGAGATTTATGAATGAAACAGAACTAGGGAATATAATGAGAAAGTAGACTCTAAAATGAAAAAGGAAATGATGAATGCAAAGAAAAAAAGGGAAAACAAAGAGAAAAGGAAAAAGTGAAAACGTAAATTAAAAGATAAAATAATACAATGGAAACAAATAAAATTAAATAAATAAGACAAAATAAAATAAAAATAAAAAGGGGTAAAAAAGGTAAAAGTTATAAAAGTGGTAAAAAAAAGGAAAAGTGGAAAAAGGAAAAAGTGGAAAAAGTAAAAAAGTGGAAAATTAAAAAAAGGGCATGAAAGAATAAAAAAAAGGAAAAGAAGGAAAAAAAAAACTAGGAAAAGGGGAAAGAGATGGGGTGAGGGGGCAAGGAAAAGGGGAAATAGAAAACAAAAAAACAAAAGGGAAAAGGAAAATGGAAGGGTGAAAATTACTGGGTACTACCTGGGATCCTTTATGTGATCTGCAAAAATGGGGGGTGATATAATATTAGAATCCATATGTAGAAACAGATAAGTACATACAGGTGTGTCTCACTAAATTAGAATATAATTAAAAAGTAAATTTATTTCAGTTCTTCAATGCAAAAAGTGAAACTCATATTATATAGCGTCATTACAAACAGAGTGATCTATTTCAAGTGTTTATTTCTGTTAAGGTTCATGATTATGGCTTACAGCCAATGAAAACACAAAAGTCATTATCTCAGTAAATTAGAATACTTTATAACAACAGCTTGAAAAATGATTTTAAAATCCGAAATGTTGGCCTACTGAAATGTATGTTCAGTAAATGCCCTCAATACTTGGTCAGGCCTCCTTTTGCATCAATTACGGCATCAATGCGGCTTGGCATGGAGGCGATCAGCCTGTGGCACTGCTGAGGTGTTATGGAAGCCCAGGTTTCATATTTTGTTTAGATTACCTTGACAAACACCATTTTTCTTGAAACGTCAGAAATTGATTTCTATATATAAGTTTGGAGTTAATAAATATCATTTATGCATCATTTTTTGTTATTCTTCAGTAATTAAGTAGTTTCTTGTAATACAAATGAACATGAATATGGGTTGTATAGGGCACCAGTCACACAGATAAGTGTATTCCACAGTTTCTGGCTTACAGCCTATTAGTGACACCCATTTACTAAATCAGATAGACTGGCCAGCACTATATAAGTGCACCCAACAAGGACAGAGACCCCAAATACCCAAGCCAACACTAAAGGGCCTGGCTGAACCAGCAAAAAAGTAAAAAATATGCAGGAAAAAAGATGTATAAAATATATAAGGAATTGGTTTATATTTTGGTGCTGGTAATTTCAAATTATTATGCAAGTTGGATTTTAGTGTCAAAAATATGTAATTTTCTGTTTTTCAAATAAACTCATGGATGGTATTGTGACTCTTTGGAATGACTCTTTGGGACTCTGAAATAATTCTCAAACTCCTGTTATGATTAGTCAGGTGAGCAAAATTAAAGGAAAATTACTTATGAAGGACGTTAAGCAGGCCACAAGTTTTAAGAAATATAGGAAAAAGGATCTCTCTGCTGCCGAAAAGCAGAATGATTAATTTGTCTTGTTTACTGATGAATGCCGTGCAACCTTAGATGGTCTAGATCAGTGTTTCCCAAACCCCATCCTCGCGGCCCCTCACAGGTCATGTTTTCAGGATCTACTTAGTATTACACAGGTGATTGAAGTGTCATCAAGGCATCAGGAATTCTCTCACCTTTGTAATACTAAGGAGATCCTGAAAACATGACCTGTGGGGGGCCGTGAGGATGGAGTTTGGGAAACACTGGTCTAGATGGATAGAATAGGGGATAGTTAGTGGATGGCCACCATGTCCCAATAAGGCTGCATTGACAGCAGGAAGGTGGCGGAGTCATATTTTGGGCCGGAATCATGGGGGAAGAGCTGGTGGGCCCCTTTGGAGTCTCTAAAGGTGTGAAAATGACCTCGGCAAAATATATAGAGTTTCTGACTGACCACATTCTTCCATGGTAAAAAAAGAAGAACCATGCCATCTGTAGCAAAATCCTCTTCATGTATGACAATGCACCATCTCTTGCTACAAAGAATACCTCTGAGTTATTGACTGCTTTGAACCAAAAGGAGAGAAACTCATGGTGTGTCCTCCATCATCCCCTGATCTCAATCCTATTGAGAACCTTTGAAATATTTTCAAGAAAAATATATATGAGTGTGGGAGGCAGTTCACATCAAAATAGCATCTACAGGTGGCTATTCTGACATCCTGCAAAGAAATTCAAGTGGAAACTATCCAATAACTCACAAGTTCAATTAATGCAAGAATTGTGAAGGTGATATTAAAGAAGGGGTCCTATGTTAACATGTAGCTTGGCCTGTTAAGATGTTTTGGATTGTAAAAGCTTTGATTCCAGTAAATGTGACCTCTTAATGCTGCAAATTCAACAAATGACCATTTTCTGTTCTTTACAATCTATAAAATGTTGGGAAATTCTGTTGTGCATAATAATTTAGAACAGTGCATTTTGAGTTTTTTCAGTTTTGAAAAAAATTCTGTTATCATTGGGAGGTTTGTCCAATAAAATTGTATTTATACGGTTGATGATTTGAAAATTATACTGACTGATGTGCATAGACCATTTATTAAAATCGGGAAAAATAGCAATTGCATAATAATTTGGCACTAGGTACTAGGCACTAGGCACTAGTATAGGGGCAGCATAGTGGCTCAGTGGTTAGCACTGCAGCCTTGCAGCGATGGAATCCTGGGTTCAACTCCCACCAAGGAACAACATCTGCAAGGAGTTTGTAAGTTCTCCCTTTATTCGTGTGGGTTTCCTTCTACACTCTAAACACATACTGATAGGGTATAGAATCTTGATTGTGAGCCCCAATGGGGACAGTGCTGATATTGTCTGTAAAGCACTGTGGAATTAATGGTGCTATATAAGTGAGTAAAATAGCTAATACCATGGAGAGGTACTGTGTGGCATTATTACTATTAGAAGTCACAGCGAAGCAAGACATTACTACTGTATGGAGGTGGGACATTATTACTATAGTGAAGAATAAGAGGAGCATTATTACATAGAGCGAGAATTATTACTGTCTATTGCATTAACCAGTTCCCGACCACCCACTGTAGATAAACGTCGGCGCTTGCTGGGCTCTGTGCAGCGCTGATGTTTAAAAATGGTGGGTGGTCTCGCAGCGCTCAGGACCCCCAGGGTCCTGCAAGCGCTGCGATTCCGGTGCAGAGCGTTAGCTCTGACAGGGGACATCATCGGGACCTGATTGGATCAGGTCCCAGTGATGTTAACCCTTTGCTATGCTCTATATGCCGCGATCTATAGTGATTGCGGCATATAGAAGATAGACAGAGGAGAGGGGGTCGTCTTACTTACCTCTCCGACGACCCCTGATACCTTCCAGGACCTGGGGTTGCCATGGCAGCTGGAGGTCACATGACCGCCTCCAAATCTGCCATATATGGTGTCCTGCCTGGCTCAGCCTGCAGCTGAAGCCAGGCAGGAGACTCTGACTGTGAAACAGTCAGCGAAGATCTCATATAATGTAATACATGTTTATTACATTACATGAGATCAGTGATCAGAAAAATAAAAATTAATGTCCCATACAGGGACTAAGTAAAAATGTAAAAAAAAGTTTAAAAAAATGTTTTTAAACTGTTAAAAAAAAAATCACAAAATAAATAAAAATAAATAAATAAAATATTAAACCAATAAATCCGTATATTTTTACAAAACCAAAAAAAGTACACATATTTGGAATTGCCGCGTCCGAAACAACCCAAGCTATAAAACTGTCACACTAATTAACTCCTTTTGTGCACACCGTAATAAAAATAATTAAAAAACAGAGCAAAAAAATATGCTTTTTCATCATATCGCCAAACAAAAAGTGGAAAAAAATGCGATCAAAAAGCAAAATAGCAATAAAAATGGTACCGCTGAAAACGTCATCTTGTTCCGCAAAAAAAAAGCCACCATACAGCTCCATCAGCCGAAAAATAAAAAAGTTATAGCGCTCAGAATAAAGCAATGCAAAAAAAATATTTTTTTCTATAAAATTGCTTTATTGTGTAAAAGCGCCAAAACATAAAAAAAATATACAGTAAGTGTAGTATCGCTGTAAACGTACTGACCCGAAGAATAATGCTGCCTGATCACTTTTACTACACGCAGAACGGCATAAAAAAAAACTCAAAAAACAATTCCTGAATTTTTGGTTTTTGTTAATTTTACCTCCCAAAAATCGGAATAGAAAACGATCAAAAAATGTCACGTACCCAAAAATGGTACCAATAAAAATGTCAACTCGTCCCGCAAAAAACAAGCCATCACATGACTCTGTCGGCTGAAATATGGAAAAATTATAGCTCTCAAAATATGGCGATGCAAAAACTAGATTTTGCAAAAAAAAGCGACTTTTAGTGTGTGACAGCTGTCAATCATAAAAACCCGATATAAATCTGGTATCTCTGTAATCGCACCGACCCGAAGAATAAAGTAATATAATCAGTTATATCACACTAGGAACGGCGTAAAAAATAAATAAAACCAATTCTTCACCTGCTACTGATTTGTTTATTATTATGTCTCCCAAAGATCGCAGTAAGGCTCTGCTCACATTTATCCTGTGCTCTGCGCTGAGCACTTACACCAGAGTTTCCGTGTAAATCTCTGAAATACGTGATTCAGCCGGAACCCATGACGGAAGATTCCCTGTAATGAGACAGATATAGGCCACTGTGGATGCCGTCTGGCCTGTGATCCCACGGTGTCATTTGTTTTAGGCGTGCATAAAAGTGCGGTTGGCCACAGTTTTGTGGACTTCTGAAAAAAAGGACACTGCTAAACAGAGGCCAGACGGAGTCCAGAGTAACTCTGCTGCCTCATTACAATGAATGGATCCTGCAGGGGTTTCATCTGAATTACATCACTTGGAAATTTAGATGGAAACCCCGATGTAAGTGCTCAGCCTAGAGCGGCGGATAAATGTTACGTAAAATGTTCCCAATAAAGGCTTCAACTCAGTCCTCAAAAAAAACTAGTCCCCACTCAGGTCCGTCATCTGTTAAAAATATAAGGGACTTCCAAGTTACTGGTAGCAGAAAGGCTCTGGAAAAGCGAAATGGCCCTTGCCCCCAAAACAAATTCAGAAAATTTTGTGCTCCCAAATCCAAATGCCTATTCTACAATAATTTGTTCTCCAGTTGTCAAATAGCGCTCCGTCCCTCCCAGATCTCGCCGTATGGCTGAGCGGTACGATACAGCCACATATGGGGTATTGCCACTTTTAGAAGAAATTGTGTGACACATTTTGGCACCATTTTTACCCATTGCCCTGTGTGAAAATGTAAAATCTGGGGGTGAAACATTTTTTTGTGGTAAAAATATAATTATGTTTTCTTCACTGCCCAATGGTATAAATTTAAAAATTAAAAAATACTCACTACTTTCCTAGATGAATTCCTTGAGAGGTGTAGTTTACAAAATGGGGTCACTTGTGGGGGTTTCTGCTGTTTCGGCATGTCAGCGACTCTTCAAATGTGACATGGTGTCTGCAACCTATCCCAGCCAACATAGCGCTCCTTTCTCTTCCGAACCCTGCCGTACACCAAAGCAGTGGTTTTCCCACACATATGGGGTATCAGCGTACTCAGGAGAAATTGCACAACAAATTTCATGGTGCAATTTATCCTGTTACCCTTATGATAATGCAAAATTAGGGAATGAAAAACATTTTTTGTGGGAAAAATGTGAAAATTTTATTTTTACGGCTCAATATTATAAACTTCTGTGAAGCAGCTGGGGGTGCAAGGTGCTCACCACACATCTAGATAAGTTCCCTAAGGGGTCTAGTTTCCAAAATGGTGGCACTTGTGGGGGGTTTCCACTGTTTAGGCACATTAGGGGCTCCCCAAATGCGACATGGCGTCTGCTAATTATTCAAACAAATTTTACATTCAAAAAGTCAAATGGCGCTCCTTCCCTTTCAAACCCTGCCATGCGCCCAAACAGTAATTTGCCTCCACATATGGGGTATCAGCGTGTTCAGGAGAAATTGCACAACAAATTTCATGGTGCAATTTATCCTATTACCCTTATGATAATGCAAAATTAAGGGATGAAAAACGGTTTGGTGGGAAAAATGTGAAAATTTTATTTTTACAGCTCAATATTATAATCTTTTGTGAAGCACCTTGGGGTTCAAGGTGCTCACCACACATCTAGATAAGCTCCCTAAGGGGTCTAGTTTCCAAAATGGTGTCACTTGTGGGGGGTTTCCACTGTTTAGGCACATCAGGGGCTCCCCAAATGCAACATGGCGTCCGCTAATTATTCAGACAAATTTTACATTCAAAAAGTCAAATGGCGCTCCTTCCCTTTCAAACCCTGCCGTGTGCCCAAACAGTGGTTTTCCCTTACATATGGGGTATCAGCACGCTCAAGAGAAATTGCACAAAAAAATTTGGGGTCCATTTTTTCCTGTTACCCCTGTGAAAATAAAAAAAAATTGGGTCTAAAGTAACATTTTTGTGAAAAAAGTTAAATGTTAATTTTTTTCTTCCACATTCCAAAAATTCCTGTGAAGCACCTGAAGGGTTAATAAAGTTCTTGAATGTGGTTTTGAGCACCTTGAGGGGTGCAGTTTTTAGAATGGTGTCACTTTGGGGTATTTTCTGTCATAAAGACCCCTCAAAGTGAATTCAAATATGATGTGGTCCCTAAAAAAATGTTTTTGTAAATTTTGTTGGAAAAATGAGAAATCGCTGGTCAACTTTTAACCCTTATAGCTCCCTAACAAAAAAAAATTTGGTTCCAAAATTGTGCTGATGTAAAGTAGACATGTGGGAAATGTTATTTATTAACTATTTTGTGTGACATATCTCTCTGATTTAAGGGCCTGAAAATTCAAAGTTTGAAAATTGCAAAATTTTCAAAATTTTCGCCAAATTTCTGACTTTTTCACAAATAAACGCAAGTGATATCGAAGAAATTTTACCACTATCATGAAGTACAATATGTCACGAAAAAACAATCTCAGAATCAGGGGAATACGTTGAAGCGTTCCAGAGTAATTACTTCATAAAGTGACAGTGGTCAGAATTGAAAAAATTGGCCCGGTCACGAAGGCAAAAGCAGGCTCTGGTGCGAAGTGGTTAAGGAGGAGGGTACTATGTGGTTTGATAGAGAAAGGTTAGGAGGGGTCTGCATGTATTACATTCTTCAGAGAAAATTGATGAATGAAAGAAGTGGTGACAGTCTGAGCCAAATGAAAAAGAAGATGGAAAATGAATGACTAAAACCAGAGAGCACGTCACCGTTGAGTCAATGGCTTTGTCCATACAGCATACCCATATGTGGTCTGCAGATCAATGGTAGAATAGAACTGATATCTACAATAATTTGGTCATTGGTGGTAACATCATCATTAATAGTGTTGTTGTTTTTTTTGCTTATGATAGGTATAGTAGGACTTATTGGGTCACTACTGCATATCTTGTAATATTTGGGTATGGCCTGTAGGTATTATTTGTCTCTTAAATTGCAGTATTGAAGTCAATATTGGTCTTTGTACAGATGTGTTCGGTAAAGATCAGTATGGTGGCATTATTCAGTCATTATGTGGCACTATTATGTGATTATAGCATGAATATAATATTCACCCTTATATTCCTGTCTTATTATCAATATGGGTCTTGGTATACTGGATTTTGTTCATTAACAATATGGTGATTACACTTTTAAGCTTCATTTACACTTCTGCTTTAATATTCTGTTTATTTGTTCCATTTAGAAGAAAAGACAAATAGAATTAATGTCCAAAGCAGATCTGATGCATGACTGATTTTTATAAAACAGAGTGGCCCCATTGATTATTATGGGTTTTTCTTAATTCTGCTATATATCAGTTTGTCAAATGGAAAACAATGATGGATGCATTATATACTAAAAACAGTTACACAACTGAACCCAGACAGAGCTCATAATCAATGGGACCCCACCCCTTCCATTCCCTTCTGTTTGCACATGAATCCATTTGTCTGTCTGTCTAAAAAAAATGTGAAAACAGAATTGTGATCTTATCCTTAGACCACGGCCCCACTATCAGTATTCAGTCAGTATTTTTTCTCAGGAGTGGGAGCCAAAACCAGGTGAGGAACAATCAGAGGAAAGGTATAATAGAAACAAGTCACCAATTCTGCATTTATCACCCACTTCTGGTTTTGGCTCCCACTCCTGAGAAAAAATACTGACTGAATACTGATAGTGGGGCCATGGCCTTACTTGTATAGTGGCATTATTTGGTGACTGTATGATTTAAATGTTATTCTTATTGCTTGAACTTGTATTATTGTACACAGAAAATGATGTTAAAGCTATGTTGTTTTTAACCACTTTACAGCCTGGGGCGTAATAGTACGCACCAGGCTGTCACCCCCTGTTCAGTGCGGGCTCCGGCGCTGAGCCCACACTGAACCGGGCACATGTCAGCTGATTCTTACAGCTGACATGTGCCCGCAACAGCCGCGGGTGGAATCACGATCCACCCGCAGCTGTTAATATGTTAAATGCCGCTGTCAATCTCTGACAGCGGCATTTAACATCGCCGCGCCGGAAGAGCATCACTTACCCCGTCCATCGGTGACCCCATCACGTGATCGTGGGTCACTGATGGGTGGGCATGACAACCCTGGTTCTGCAGCAGACCCCAGTGGTTGTCATGTGCTGATCGCTATGAGCGCCACCTAGTGGTCGGCGCTCATAGCACAGGAGCATTTCTGCTACATAGAGGTGATCTGCTCATCACCTCTATGTAGCAGAGGCGATCAGACAAGTGCTGCTTCTTGTCTCCTATGAAGACTATAGAAGCAAGCAAAAAGTGAAAAAAAATGTTTTTAAAAATATTAAAAAATATAAAAAATTATAAAAGTTTAAATCACCCCTCTTTCGCTCCATTCAAAATAAAATAATAATAAAAAAACCCACATACACATATTTGATATCGCCGCGTTCAGAATTGCCTGATCCATCAATATAAAAAAATAATTAATCCGATCGGTAAACGACGTAACGAGAAAAAAATTCTAAACGCCAGAATTACATTTTTTGGTTGCCGCAACATTGCAATAAAATGCAATAACGGGCGATCAAAACATCGGATCTACCCCAAAATGGTATCAATAAAAACTTCAGCTTGGCGCGCAAAAAATGATAAAAAAAAAGCCCTCACCCGGTCCCAGATCCCGAAAAATGGAGACCCTATGGGTCTTGGAAAATGGCACCATTTTTTTTTTTTTTTAGCAAACTTTGGAATTTTTTTTCACCACTTAAATATAAAAGAACCTATACATGTTTGGCATCTACAAACTCATAATGACCTGGAGAATAATAATGGCAGCTCAGTTTTAGCATTCAGTGAACGTGGTAAAAAAAAACTAAAAAAAAACATCTGTGGTATTGCACGTTTTTGTAATTTCACCTCACTTGGAATTTTTTTCGTCTTTTCCCGTACACGATATGGTAAAATCAGTAATGTTGTTCAAAAGTACAACTCATCCCGCAAAAAATAAGCCCTCACACGGCCATATTGACCAAAAAAATAAAACACTATGGCTCTGGGAAGAAGGGGAGCAAAAAACGAAAATGCAAAAACGGAAAATCCCAGGGTCCTTAAGGGGTTAAGATACCTATACGATACATAAGATACATATTACTATTCAAAAGCTTTAGTCAGGTGTGGAAAAAATGCTGCAAAGCAAGAAAGGTTTAAAAATAAAAGTGTTAAAAATTAACTATTATCAATTAACAAAATGGAAAGAGAATGAACAAAGGAGAAATCTAAATCAAATTAATACTTGGTGTGAACATCTATTGCTTTCAAAACAGCATGAAAGCATCAACTCTCCTGGGTACACTTGCAACAGTTTTTGAAAGAACTCAACAGCAATCTTGCTCCAAACATGTTGGAGAAATAACCACAGATAGTGGAAATTCTTCTCTTCATGTAATCACAAACAAACTCAATAATGTTGAGATCAAGACTCTGTGAGAGCCATTCCAGGACACCATGTTTTTATTTATGCTGAAGATAGCTCTTAATAATATTGGCCATATGTTTGGGGTTGTTGACCCCCCTGAATGTATCGTATAATCTATAAGTATCTGTCTGTAATTCCCAGCATTGAGGACACTAAGATATGGGCAACATTGAAGACCATAGGTGCATCTGGTGGCCAAAAAAGCTTAGTGTAGCAGATGAAAGATACATTGTGCAAACTTTATCATAGAAAAAGATACAGCCTTACCAACACCGGGTCAGATTACCAATACACTAGCAGGATGCAGCAGACCTCCATGATAAAGGCGGGGGCAGCACAGGTGAAAAATACTGATGCAGGGCGCACTTATATGGTGCTGGACAGCCCACCTGATCAAATAGTATGGACATCATCAATAGACTGTAAGCCAGACACTGTGCATCACACATATCTGTGTGACTGGTGTCCTATGCAAGCCCCATCTGTGTGTATGTATAATACTACACAGCCACCCCCTCCATGAATTGGTAGGTTTGTGAGTGGCTGTTGCATTAGTATTTTACACCTGTGCGGCCCCCTCCTTTATCATGGGTGCCTGCTGTATCCCGCTAGTGCATTGGTAATCTGACCTAGTGTTGGTAAGGCTGTGGCTTTTCCATGATTTTTTTTTTAATTTTGACCCATGTTAGCCATTGTGCTTACTTCCTTTACAAATAACCAATAAGACCCCAACTACACTCATCTATTTTTCAGAGAAGTCTGGCCAAAAGTGGTTTTCATGAAAGAATTGGGTCAAAAAACATACCTTCGAAATGAGAAGAAAGCTAAATGACTCAAGAATTCATGAAAACATAGGTACTGAGATGCAGAAAAATAGCACCAGGTGCTCTGGACTAATGAGTCAAAATTTGAAGTACTTTGTGGTAACAGAAGACAGTTTGATCTCAGAAGGGCTTTTGAGTGGCCAGTAATGAGTGTCTACAAGCAACAGTGAAGCATAGTGGATGTTCCTTGCAAGTTTGGGGCTGCATTTCAGCAAAAGGAGCTGGGGAGTGTGTCATAATTAACAAGAGCCACAATGCTGAGAAATACAAGCAATACTATCTGAAAGACGTTTGATGAGTTCCAAATTTATTCAGCAGCAGGACAACAACCTCAAACATTCAGACAAAGGGCTTGTCTGGTCTTCTAATAATAATTGCTAATTACTTTGTTTACAGATTTCTGATTGCTTTTTGCATGCACACTGCACATTTACTGGATTCTCTAGTATTGCATGCGAGAGCTGGCAGTCACGTAACCACAAGTATGCGATTTATAAAATTTCTGGGCACATTCCAACTAAACGTGCTTATCTTCGCTCAATTCACTTGTAGTGAGTGAAGCCAAGCATGCCTAGTAGGCGCATGTGTGCAAATCTCATACTTGCTGTCATGTGATGTCCGGCTTTCACAGGCAATACAGGAGAAACCTGACATTGTACAATCTGCAGGTCGCATAGAGTGACTGCAAACTTTTATCATAACACTGGTCAAAGCTTTACAAACGAGTTTCAGTGTAAAGAACAATGAGCCCTAGAAGAGATGATATGGCCCCCACAGAGCTCTGATCTCAACATCACGTCTCTATGGGATTACATGAATAGACAGTAGGATTTGCACAAGCCTACATCCACAGAAGATCTGTGGTGAGTTCTTCAAGATGTTTGGAACAATCTCCCTACCAAGTTCAAAAACTGTGAACTACTGTACTTACAATTAAATGAATGCTTTGATTCTGTTTTGAATGAAAAGGGCAATCACAATAAACTTTGCTAATTGGTAAAAATAAAACTATTAACACTTCTACTTTTTTAAACATCCTCACGTTGCAGTATTTTTTCTACACCTAACTAAAACTTTAGCACAGTACTAATATAAATTTCACACAGTTTTCTGTATATCAGATTAAATACACATGTACACTGGCAAGTGAGTATTTTGACCATGTCATCATTTTTATACATATTATTCAACCCCGAGCTGTATAAACTTAAATTCTTATTGGATGAAGCAGATCGGGTGATGTTTATCTGTGTAAAGAGGGAGGGAGTGGCTTAAGAATATCAACAGCCCTTTTCAAGGTGTGCAGAATTATTAGGCAGCTTGTTTTCCTCAGACAAAATGGGACAAAAAAGGGTTACTTTTAACTATACGTAGCTCCATGAGCCCAATGCCTGTGCACTGTGCATAGACACGTGTTGCCATTATTTCACAACCAGCACTCATGATAACCCCATACAATACGGTGAGTGCACAATACTGTCATTTGTTTTATTCTTATGCTACTTTTTCCTTCTGGCTTTTTGTTGTACTTCGTATTGATCTTCTTTCTTCTTAGTTTAGTTTGTTCACCGCCTCCCCCATACACACTTTTTCTGCCCTCTTTTGTCCTCTTTATACTATTTATGTCTCTATGCTTTTACCTCCACAGGGGTGATTCTCAGTCCAGCTCTTCTTTATTTCTTCATAATGTTATAAAACCGGAGCAATATATTTTTATTACAGTCCATATCAACAGAGCAAAATATGCATTCTGTTCTGAAGATATCTTCTCATATGTCATGTGAACTTATTCCTTCCTGTACGTTTCGTTAATACAACCCATATTAGTTCCTATATCATCATTATGTGTCAGTTAGCATTGATCCGTACCATTTACAATTATCTATTTTTATTTCATGTCTGCATTTTGCTGATTACAAAAATGTTTCTGTTAATTTAATATTTCAGTTTTATCTGATGAAGGGATGCAGACCGAAACATTATACATTTGTGGATTGTCATTCAAATAAAATGATAAGAATCTTTGAACTGCTTTGAGAGTCCCGGGTACCATCGTTCCATACTGTTGTATTAACAATATACATCATATCTATACCAATTTATATCATGTCCAGATACTAAAAACTGTCTAACCTATGTAGATCAGGCTTTTCATGTAAGTATTTTTATTGAAATTTTGAGGGAAGCGGTAATGATACACACGGGAAAATATATAACAGAACATGATTAATCAAATACACCAATAATGGGGAAAAATGGGGAAGGAGGATTAAGGGAAGAAAACTGATGTAGAGAAGAAAAGGGAACAAAGAACGAAACAAAATGGTCAACTGAGACTAAAGCACCCATGATTAATAAAGGCTTATAAAAGGATAATATAGGAAATAGTTAAGCTGCGTGTCCACTATGAGTTTTTCAAGCGTTTTTGCCGCGGAATTTCCGCAGCGAAAACGCTTAAAAAACGGTTGGTGATACGTGCCCCATGGTCGCCAATGACAATCCGCACATGCTGCGGAAATTTCCACTGTGGATTATCATTGCGGAAAAATATGCAGCATGTTCATTAATTTTGCAGACACGCAGCGTGATTGCCACCATTGACTTGCATTGAATCGCTTAATATCTGCATGACTACATGTGCACATGCGGATATTAAGCGATTCAATGTGCGGATGGTACCCGGGTTTGGAGAAGAGGAGACTCTCATCCAGACCCAGGTACCATAGTACCTGTAAAAAAGAATTTAAAATAAAAAATAAAAAAATAAAAAATAAAGATTATACTTACCTTCCGATGGCCCCCGGTCTCCTCAGCGATGCGTCCGGTCTCTTGTACGGCTCACGATGGTCTAAAAGGACCTTCCATTACGTCATTTAGTTATGTGACAGCTCACGCAACTGCTGACGTCGGCGGTCTCGTGACCTGTCACATGACTAAATGACGTCATGAAAGGTCCTTTCAGACCATCGCGAGCCGTACAAGAGACCGGATGCAGCCGAGAAAAGACCGGGGGCCATCAGAAGGTATGTATAATCTTTATTTTTTACCATTTTTATTCTTTTTTTTAACTATTAACTTGGTCATGCTATATAAATCCATGCCGGTTGCATGGATTTATATAGTGTGACCAAGTTGTCAAGCACTTTCCAAGTGATGCTAAAATCGCTTGGAAAAGCGCTTGATAACCCGCATGTAGAAATGCATGTGAAGAACGCTTGACCAACGCTTCTGCCTGGCAGGAAAAGTGCATGTAAAATCCGCATGTACAATCCGCATGTGTTTTTCCTGCCATGGAGATGTGGAAAAAATCTGCAGCATTTCTACATCGTGGGCACTTAGCCTTAAAGAAGATTTCTGGATCCACATTTTAATAGGATCAGAAGAGACTCCTAGATTTAGAGGAAAAATGGAATTCCAAAGAGACTATTCTGAATCTTATTTATGTATAGTGTTATTTCTTAAAGTGAATGTAAACTCAAAAGCATTATTAGATATGATTTTTTTGATAACCTCTGATATAGCCAGGGTAGATGTTTGCTTCCACTTAGAGATTAAGTCACTCTGCTCCCATAAATATATGAATGATTATTAGTTTGGTTTTAGGCATATGAACTTCTGAATCTAGTGATAACAAAGCTAACTGTGATGAGAGAGGAATATCCAAGTCACAAACTTTTTTAATTAGGTTAAAAACCTTTTTCCATAGGTTCTTAATTCGTGGACATTCCCACAAAATGTGGAATATATTGCCTTTATAACCACATTCTCTCCAACATTGATCGGAGGCTTCTGGGAAGGCCTTATGTAATCTCGCCAGTGTGAAATACCTTCTCATTAAGATTTTGTAATATCTATCATGCAAATTTGCATTATTTGTATTTGTATAAGTTGCTTTTAAAGCACTCTGCCAATTTTATGTAGTGAAATGGTTGCCCATGTCCTTTTCCAAATTGAGAGAGTAGTTTTGTTTGCGGAAAGAAGTGTCTTAGTTGAAAATAGTGTAAATGTATTTCGTATTCCATATAGCTTTATTCCCAGGGTTATATGGACCAGACTTTTCCATGCATTACATGAATTTGACAACTGGCTTCAAAGGACACTGTGTACAGCTTTATTTCACATTGCTGGAAGGGAAATAGTAATTCTGACAAACCTCTAATATTTGCATAATGTTTATATTCCTTTCTACACATTAGAACTTGTAAAGCTAGACATCATGCTGCGATCCAAAGGAATTCAGGAACAAAGTAAATTTAATATGCAAATTGCCTCTTCAGAGAAAAAGAGGACTTGTACTCTATAGCGCCACCTATTGGAAGCAGCAATCCTACAAGTCACAATCAACCCTTTAACGAGTCGTGCAATATGACTTAGGATAAAAGCCAAATCAGAATCTCAATTTGCAGACACAGCTTTTCGAGCTGTTGGCCCTCGTCAGTGCAAAGTATGAGGTCTGATTTGGCTAGATGAGAGGCTCTGGACTGAGGTCTAAGGGGTAGCGTTTCTCCTTATGGAGAGTGACACACCAACTCTGGCACGTCAAGGTAAGGAGGCTTATTCGCCATGCAATGCTCCTCTGGGAAATTTAATATGCAAATTGCCTCTTTTATCCTAAGTCATATTGCACGACTCGTTAAAGGGTTGATTGTGACTTGTAGGATTGCTGCTTCCAATAGGTGGCGCTATAGAGTACAAGTCCTCTTTTTCTCTGAAGAGGCAATTTGCATATTAAATTTCCAAGAGGAGCATTGCACAGCGAATAAGCCTCCTTACCTTGATGTGCCAGAGTTGGTGTGTCACTCTCCATAAGGAGAAACGTTACCCCTTAGACCTCAGGAACAAAGGAGAAACAATGTAGTTGATCTCTATCAGGCAAACATGCAAAAGAATAAGAAATCAGGAAGGGGCAAACACTTTTTCACACCCCTGTATATAGATTTATAGTGTCAGTTAGTCAGGTCATGTTATTATTGTCAACTATCACTTCTTAATTAGTATAGAGTTTATAAGTGCAGTTTGTTTGAGCCATTCTCACCTCGAGAAGGAATAATAAAACATGTAAGCATAGCCAAAGGGCATATAGCATATTCATGAATCTAAAAGAGTAAAGTAGTTATTTCTATAAACACTAGGTACTTTTTCGAAAAAATAGGAGAAATCATTTCTTTACTTTAGTGAAAGATGTCCTGAACAAGCTGTGCCTTACCATAAAGGTCTACTAATGTAGTGCCTTCAGCATCATATAATAGCTCCCCCTGGGCACTTCATATCCTGACAGTTTATTATGGCATAGAGACTCCAGGCTCCACACAGAAGAGGAGGAGTTTCTCTTTGAAAGAAAAGCTGCTAAAACATAATAAAGTAAACTTCCTATCCCTGTTCTGCTTTTGTTATAATTCTGAACTACATTAATGAGAAGACAAAGGGCATTTACATAACAGTGACCCTGGCACACTTCACTTGCCATTGCAATTTCCCTGTCTGTTCACCCTCAAAAATCGCATACAGCACTACGCATACCCTTAGAGCAACAAAAGCTTGTTTGCTTCTCGTATGTTAAACTAACAACAGAATATTCATTCACTTGCAAATGAATGAATTGTGAATTAGTCACCAGTGTGCTAAAAACTTTCTCCCAAATTTATTAAGACTCCAGTTTTGATTCTGCAATTCACCGCTTCAATTTCTGCTGTAACTGATTGATGGCATCATTTCTTATCTGAACTTACAGTTTGTGCACACGGCATGGCATGGAAGGGATGTTGCGCTATTAGATTTTTGGAGTGTAAACTTGACTGTAATAGATTGCAGATGCAGTGTCGCATTTGCAGGGCCCTGAGGTGCCAAACCAGTAGATATCACCCTCTCATTTGTGAAACTACACTATTCAAGGAATTTATCTACAGGTGATAAATGAATGCTTTAGACCCACATTTTTCAACTTCACAAGGGGTAATAAGAGAGAATAGACACAACAATTTGTAAAGCATACATTTTCACATGCACCGGAGACACATATCCACATGTACCCATTATAATCTATGGGGCTGCACACATGTCCGTGTTTTCCAGTAGCTCGGATAACAAGGGCCAATACAAGTCAAAGGGTCCGTGTAGATACGTATAGCACACGGATGACATTGGCTTGAAAAAAGTTCTCCGTTGAACCGAAACGTCACTGAGCTCCAATTGTCTATTAACTTACAATTTCTACCTTTTTCTAAATGGTATTCTGCCTTCATTTTTTGGAATTTTTTGGAGGATTTGTCTATGCCTGGAAAGTTTGGCACCCGTATTACTGCATTTTTTGCCAGTGCCCTTTTTCAATTCTCTTTTTTTTTTCTATTTATCTATCTATCTATTTATCCATCTATCTACTATTTTATCTATCTATCTGTCTATCTATGTATCTATCTATCTATCTGTCTATCTATCTATCTATCTATCAAATATCTGATTTGTAAGTTAGTTAAGAACAAGAAAAGAAGGCAGCACGCCAAAAATTCAGAGTGAAAAAAATGGAATTTTATTAGCCCATACGGTGTGTCAACGTTTCGGCTGTGGCCAGCCTTTGTCAAACAGTGCTGCCTTCTTTTCTTGTATCTATCTATCTATCTATCTATCTATCTATCTATCTATCTATCTATCTATCATCTATCTATCTATCTATCTATCTATCTATCCACCTATCTATCTATCTATCCATCTATCCACCTATCTATCTATCTATCTATCTATCAAATATCATTATCCACTATCATCTACTGATCAGTCTACCTATCAAAAAAATAATAATAAAAATAAAAGACTTTCAAAAGCCTTGGTGCCGCACTGAGTCTTCACCGCTGCTCCTGGTGACTGGTATTGGCTGCAGCGCTGACGTCATATCAATCACTGAGCTCAGCAGCTCTGAGCGGGGCGCTCCGTCTACACGGGCAGAGATGCTGAATTCATTTATTAGCCGCCATTACCAGACACCAGGAACAGAGTTTGAGACTCATTGCTGAGTATAACGAGGTTTGAGTTTTTATAACAAACTACACCTGGGATTTTCTTAAAGGGGACATTTAAGTATAAACAACAAAATGTACATGATTGTTTGCATTGTACTATTGTACATACATATAATATAGAAATATTTTATTTCCATATATATATAATAAAAAAAAAAACAAGTGTTTTGCATGACAGTGTGTTGCAGCATAGGTTAAAAAAACATATATGACCAGTTCCAATCTGACGCATATCATCAGTCATCATATTAAGGGCATCAGCAAAATTCATATGGGGTAGGGAATTTAAAGTGATAAGGGCCTTATTTAAATGCATGCGCCATATCAGTAGAAGACAATTCTTGGCATGCGCTTGGACATTCCAGTGTTATTAACCAAAAATACCTACTGTATATATGGCACTTACAATACGATGGGTGGTTAGAAATTTCATATATAGAAGTAATTAGTAACATTAACAATTACTATAAATAGATGACAATAATAAATCAGAGGTACATAGAGTTGTAAGTGGGACTCACATTAGTCCAATGTCCATACTCAAATTTGCCAGGATATGCCCCTACATGCACAGATGGTCATGTTCCTGTGTTTAGGTACCCGAAAATATTGGAAAAATAAAATAGTCCAATACAGTCTTTATTTTGCTTAGAGAAGAATTAAAGAAAAAATATTAATAATTAAATAACAAAATCATTAGAGAAAAGAGGTTGATTTGCTGTGGAGGAGTCTTGAATGTTCTCATTTCTATGAAGACCTAGAAAAATAGAAATGGAGAAGGTCAGTAATCTGCATCATAACAATAAGTATAATGTATATGGAGGTAACTATCATTCTTTCCTATACCAAAAGCGGGAGAAGGATGAAGAATACATGTGCCATCGATCTATCTATCTATCTATCTATCTATCTATCTATCTATCTATCTATCTATCTATCTCTCCATCTATCTATCTATCTATCCATCTATCTATCTATCTAGGAAATAAATGGCACTTTGAGCTGTTTACACTAGAACAGAAGAGCTAGGCTTTGTAGTTTTCTGCTCAGGCCTGTTAAAGGTGCCATGAGAACCTTTGTGGCAGGAAACAGTTTATAGTACAGTAACTTTGGCCTATTGTCTGAGCCTTTGCCTCTCAACTTCATTACTATTACCATGACAAAGAGCTGAGCAATCCTACTTCCCTTTTCTCTCCTTCAAGTCCTGTCTCCTTGAGACTCTCTTGAATTTCACTTTGATACTTTGACACCTCATTCTTCCCCCAGACAGAATAATTACAAGACCTCAAATAAACTTTTTTCCTCTCCTCTACTCTAAGGAAGCTGAATTTCCATCCTATGGAACACAGTCTATTGGACCTCTTTGAAATTTTGAAAAGTCAAAAGACATCTAGGAATGAAAAAGGAAAGTTTTAAATAGAAAGTTAAAAATTGAATATGAACGTTTCCATGTATCTCTATACTAATAGATACAAACAGAAGGGATAAAGATGGGTAGATAAATAGACAGACCAATAAATCCTTTCAAAACATTTTGGATCTCTACAAAGGTTATTAGTCCTCAAGTTTAATTCCACAATCATCTAGAAAGGTAACTAAAAGTATATATAGTTGACAAACTTTTTATTTTTTTTGGACAGCTATTAAAAAAAATCAAGGACATACAATATTTTTTACGGACATATTGGAAAACCATATTAAATCATTATGATTATAAGTGATCTATGTCTACAGCCCATAATTCTGATATCAAGACATCAGCTGCATTCACTATAAACTTTTGATATTTACTGTCAAAATAATCTGTATAAATTTCTTCAGCTTCAAAAAAATCCTGGACACCTTACATTTTCTTTACAGACAGAGCAAATAAGTGCCCAGTTTTCATGGACTGTCCTTGAACTTCTGGACGGTTGGCAACCCAGATAGCTTAGCTTCCAAGTGATGAAAGTGCTAGAAGTTTTACAAGTTAACGTCCCATAAGCACTAAATAAAAATCGGATGGACCTGATGATTTAATCTTACAGATTGTAAACTAGCGAGCAGGGCCCTCTCTCCTCCTGTAACTGGTTAACTGTGTTACTCGGTAATCTCTTTATTGTCTGCATATGTCCCTTCTTTATTGTAATGTGCTGTGGTATATGTTGGCACTATATAAACAAAATTATTATTAATTATTAACATGATTTTGATGGGATCGGACGACCATCTATTCTATATACAGGTCTCTGAAATTCTTCCTTAACAGATGTCGAGGGGAATATGGATCCGCTGTTGTCACTAAGCATCTATAATATCACCGGAGCTATGACCTTCTGTCTGAAGCCTCGGCACCTGAGCAGTGTGGCGCCGGAGTCAGTGCATGCACACACATCACTCTTGCACCATTTTATTGAAGAGTGCCTTCAATAAAATGGAGCCGTAATGCAGAGGCTGCCAACGCCAGCCCCTACTTCAGCTGGATGTGCGTCCTTGAATGTACATCTAGCTGAGTGTATTGCAGCGCACAAACTTGCCGGGTCCATGCGCCGCAATACATGCTGCCGGCCAATCAGAGGCCAGCAGCTGATGTCGGCGTGAACGTGACTGGGCGCATAACAGTGATGTCATGTGCCCCCGTCGCTTCGACTCTGAAGCCAAATGCTGGCTTCAGAAGATGATGATGTGCCGCAGAGGAGCGGGGAAATATGAATAGGAGTGTTTATTGTTTTTTTCTATGTATTGAACAACAACAGCACAGGCAGGATGGGGGACATTTACCAGGATGGGGGACCATATACCTGGATGGGTGAGCTTATACCAGGATTGGGGAACATATACCAGCATGGGGGACATATAGCCGGATGGCGGACCATTTACCAGGATGGGGGACCATTTACCAGGCTAGGGGACCATTTACCAGGATGGGGGTCCATATACCAGGATGAGGGAGCATATACCAGGATGGGGTAGCATATTCCAGGATGGGGGGCACATACAAGGATGGGGGGCATATACAAGGATGGAGGGACATATACCAGAATGGGGGGCCATATACCTGGATGGGTGAGCATATACCAGGATGGGGAAACATATACCAGCATGGGGACATATACCAGGATGGGGGAGCATATACAAAGATGGAAAACCATTTACCAGGATGAGGGACCATTTACCAGGATTGGGATCCATATACAAGGATGAGGGAGCATATACCAGGATGGGGTAGCATATTCCAGGATGGGGGGCACATACCAGGATGGGGGTCCATATACCAGGATAGGGGTCCATATACCAGGATGAGGGAGCATATACCAGGATGGGGTAGCATATTCCAGGATGGGGGGCACATACAAGGATGGGGGCATATACCAGGATGGGGGACCATATACCTAGATGGGTGAGCATATACCAGAATGGGGGAACGTATACCAGCATGGGGACATATACCAGGATGGGGAGCATATACAAAGACGGAAAACCATTTACCAGGATGAGGGACCATTTACCAGGATTGGGAAACATTTATCAGGATGGAGGTCCATATACCATGGTGGCAATTTGCGATAAATAAGTGGGTTTTGGGTTGCAGCTTTGGCACTCAGTCTCTAAAAGGTTCACCATCACTGTTGTAGTACATTACTTCAATAAAATGATGCCGAGTCAGCGCATACGCATACCGCGATCTCCGGTGCCATTTTATTGAAGACACTGCATATGCTAATTCGCAGTCTTTAAAAAAATGGCATAAAATGTATAATGTACCAATAAAAATGCTCACCACCTGGGCATAGAATGGGTTCAATAGCTAGTTCATGTATATGGTGGAGGGATAGATAGTTGTGCAGTGTGGGTAGCTGAGGAACAACAATAAAATGTCCCTAACTCTTTCATGATGGAGAATTTTAGTTTTTGCAGTTTCATTTTTTTCCTACCCTTCTTCCAAGAGCAATAACTTTATTTTTATCTATGCCCCATATGAGAGCTTGTCTTTGCTGGACGAATTATAGTTTTGAATGACACCATTCAATCTACCACACAATGTACTGACAAGCTAGGAAAAAAATTCCAGGTGGGGTGAAATGGTGAAAAAAGCATAATTTCACTATTGTTTTTGGGTGATCAGTAGGAGGTGGGGTCGGTTTTATAGCATTCATTTTCTAGTGAAAATGACTTGGCAACATGATTCTTCAGGTAAGGCCCCACTATCAGTGTTTGGTCAGTATTCACTCAGTCAACCAGGAGTGGGAGATAAATTTCATGGGCTAAATCTTCAATTGAAGGTTGGTATTTTGTACACTTCAAGCCCAAGCAAGCGCTATAAACTTCATCTGTCAATCTGTTTCTTTTGTTGGTTTTGATATTATTTAATGCTGAGAATAAGGTCTCACCAAAGTACGTAGAGGGAAAAATTGTGAGTAAAGCCATTGCTATATTTTTTAGGGTGCTAAAAGTGTCTGGTAATCGGTTCCAGGCACTCCAAATTTCCTGTTCATAGTGGCACTCGTCTTGATTCTCTAAGCAGCACCTTTCCAGATTCTCAAGCTTTGACCTCAAGTCGACAAACACCTGAGCTCAGATGCTGTCTTGAAATTCTGCAAGTTGCATCTCCAAATCATCAATTTGCATCCATTGGAAACCATTTAATTCAGGGCAGCACAGTGGCTCAGTGGTTAGCACTGCATCCTTGCAGCGCTGGGGTCCTGGGTTCAAATCCCACCAAGGACAACATCTGCAAGGAGTTTGTATGCTCTTGCGTTTGCCTGGGTTTCCTCTGGGTTCTACGGTTTCCTCCTACATTCCAAAGACATACTAATAGGGAATGTAGATTGTGAGCCCCAATGGGGACAGTGCCCATAATGTCTGTTAAGTGCTGTGGAATTAATGGCGCTATATAATGAGTAAAATAAATAAATTATTCCAAACTACTGTAGACTGCTACATCAGGATACTTAATTATTTTCATGGTCTGTTCTAGGTTTCTAAACTGATTAAATCTATCACTGAACTGGTCAAGTAATGAGTCTAAAACATGCTGGTACTTTGTATGCAAGGGTTCCATTTCATTTTGTACAGCTGCACTGGCCTTCTCAAAATACTTTGCTTCTCGAGGAAGGTTTTAGTTTCTACATCTCGCTTGAAAATTTTAAGTTTACTTTCAAAAACTTTATGTATCCAAACATAACGTCAATACTTTTGCCAAAACCTTGTAACTTTAAGTTCAGTTCATTAATATGAACAGAGAGATCTGTAAAAAACATCAGGATGTTAAGCCACTTATCATCATTGAGCTGAGAAAAGTTTCCCAGATCCTTATCCTCAAGAAATACCTTAATTTCTTCAAAGCACTCCACAAAGCGCTCAAGAACTTTGCCTAGGCTCAGCCATCTTACATTATTGTACATCAGCAGTCCACTGTAGGTGGAATCAACCTCCAGTAAAAGTGCAGAAAATTCTCTCTTGTGAAGGGGGCGAGCAGCTATTAAATTAACTATTTTTGTAACAACTGAGATTAAGTTGTTTAAGTCCGTGAATCTTGCCTTGGCACATAAAGCCTCTTGATGGATAATACAATGAAAAGGCACAATCGGATGTCCAATAGCTTCCGTAAACAATTTGACAAATCCAACTTTTTTCCCCCAGCATGTTTGGTGCCCCATCTGTTGTCACTGACACAACTTTCGAGATATCAATGCTTAGGTCACGGAATGTTTGTATAACAATCTTACATATTTCGCTTCCTGATGTACTTGTTGGCACTGATACTAACTTTATCAGCTCTTCTCTCATTGTGAGACCAGCAGAATATTGACCAATAAAGGTCAACTGAGCATGTGATGTGACATCAGTAGTTTCATCAAGAGAGATCGAAAAATATTTACAATTACTTATGTCTCTCCTTAATTGATGTTGTATGTTTGTGTTCAGTCTCATTCTGTCTTTTATGATATCTCTACTGAGTGGTAACTAGTGTTGAGCGAGCACTAAAACGCTCGGGTGCTCGAAGCTCGGGCCGAGCTCGCAGTGATACTCGGGTGCTCGACCCGAGCAACAAGCCCAGTGTTAGTCTATGGGAGACCCGAGCATTTTTGCGGCGGCACCCCCGACAGTCTGTAGAAAGCCTAAAAAGTGCCCAAAACGATAGTGACAGTGCTCAAATGACATGGCGACAGCATGGGGATCGCCCCAGGAAGCATTTCTGACCCCCAGGTCACTGCTGTCAACAATGTGGTCAGAGGTATTAAGCCACTTTTACGGGCTCACAATAAAACATTCAAAAACGAAACTGAAACTGTTTTCCTGTGAAATATGTTAAGGAACATCCTTTTCAGGGTAAAGACTTGTGTATAAGGTAAAATAAATAACCAAAAACAAAAATACTCCTCCACACCTTGGGCTATGTTCACAAGTAGCATTTTTTATGTGTTTTTGCACTTTTGTATTGCTTTCAACCGTGACAAATGCATTCAATGGGAAATGTAATTTTAACATTTTACAACCTTATCTGGCCAGTGCTGTGTGACATATACATACAGTGCTGAAAAGACACGGGAACAGCATGGGGAAGACCCCTGGAAGCATCTCTGACACCCAGGTCACTGCCTAAAAGTGTGCCCATCAGAAGTGATCCTTGCCACATCAGAATATGCAGACTTGCAACTATCCCCGTGCAAGTCCTTGTCCCAGGGCAGTGTTCAATTGTACCTCCCCCATTCCTTGCAATGCAAGCGCAAATATGCAGCCAACCACCCACCCATCCGCAGGCTGCAATACTATACTGCTAGCTTGCACTTGAAATGGGGCCTTTTAGTTTGGAGGAGACCGAAGCTGGCCACTACCTCATGGCTGCTTCGGCAGCGAGGTCTCCATACTCAGTTCCCAGCCGCCACTATTTGTCCCGGTAACCTTCTCCACACTTTTCTTAGCCTGGCCTGCTTAAGGGCAGCATTGTACGAGCCCACCAGACAACCAGACTCCTCCAGTGGGCCCTGGCTTCTCCATCAGGAGAGTTGAGAGTGCCAAGGTGAGGAGCATGATGATGATAATAGAAGTTAGCATCTGCTTTGTTTTCTTGGAATGCAAGCGTAAGAGTGCAGCCTGCCACCCACCCACCCCCAGTCTGCAATACCATACTGCTAGCTTGCTTGCACTTGAAATGAGGCCTTTTAGGCTTGTGGAGGCAGACGCCGGCCACCATGTCAAAGCTGCGTCGGCGGCCTGGTGTCCATACTTGGTCCCCAGCCGCCCCACGGCCGGGTGCCCACACACGGTCCCCAGCCGCCTCGGGGCGGCCGGGTGTCCATAAACGGTCCCTAGCCGCCCCTATCTGTCCCGGTGCGCCTTATACACAAGCGCGCATACCAAAACATTACCTGTGCCCTCCCCAGTGCATTTAGTGGGAAGGACAGCCTAACCACAAACAAGTGGACAAGTGAATGTGGCCAGGGATGGTCCATCTCACTGACGCCTTCACACTGGGTTAATATTGTGGAAGCCGGTACACAGTTGGAAACTGGGATGCAACACGTCCTCCAGACAGAGGATTGCAGGTCCTGGGTCAATCAGGCTTCAACACAAAGTTCAGAAGCTAGACAGCAGCAGTGGTCGGCTTCCTACACAACGAGTAAATTATTCATGATCATGAGGCCATCCATCTCCTTAGCTTTCTGTTCCTTGGAATGCAAGCGCATGTATGTAGTAGCGGCTAGACCTGAGGTGGTCAGCGTTTTGGTGCATCTCCTACCTCCTCCGAGGATTGCTGGATGTTTTCCTGCTACTATCCCAGTTCTATGACTCCGGTTAAAACAAAGCTTCAAGTGATGAACAGGGACCATTCACATCAATATCAGGCCAGTCAACCACACATGTCTTGTAGGATATGTTTCTGTAACAAAAGGAGCGGTTCGGCTACACAGTTATAGGGCATACAGTGAGTGCAATGCCTACCAAAAATTTTAAGGCAGTCCAATGCCCCTTGGAAGTGACATGGAGGTCAGAGGGCCTTAAGTAAACCGTTTTTTCCATTTATAGCAACTGGGTCTCCTGTACACTGTTGGCCTAAGCAGTGAGTGGAAGGCTTTCCAAAAATTATGAGGAACTGCAATGCCCCTTGAAACAGACGTGGATTACAGCGTACTAAAAACCTTCTACCCATTATTGGGGAGTGGGTCTCCCTTAGTTTTCGCCTATGCATTGAAAAGCAAAAGCTGACTAAAATTTGGAGGAAATGCAATGCCCGTCGGAAGAGTCATGGAGGTTAGAGGTAATTAAAAACAACATTTCAATGCCCCTTGGAAGAGCTGTGGAGTTCAGAGTGGTTTAACAAGACGGTTTTAATTGCCCTTGGAAGAGACGTGGAGGTCACAGTAGCTTAGCAAGATGATTTTAATGCCCGTTGGAAGAGACGTGGAGTTCAGAGTGGTTTAACAAGATGGTTTTAATGCCCCTTGGAAGAGTGGTGGAGGTCGCAGTGGAATAAAAAGACTATCAATGCCCCTTGGAAGAGACGTGGAGGTCCCAGTGGAATAAAAAGACAATATATTGATATTGATGACCCTTGGAAGAGACGTGGAGGTCGCAGTAGCTTAACAAGATGATTTTAATGCCACTTACAAGAGCCATGCAGTACAGCATATTAAAAACATTATTCCGATTATTGGGGAGTGGGTCTCCAATAGTCTTTGCCTATGCCTTCCAAGCAAAAGCTGCCAAAAATTAGGATGGAGGAACTTGCAATGCCCCTTACAAGAGCCATGCAGTACAGCATATTAAAAACATTATTCCCATTATTGGGGAGTGGGTCTCCCATAGTCTTTGCCTATGCCTTCTAAGCAAAAGCTGCCAAAAATTAGGAGAAACTTGCAATGCTGGCAACACGGACCACGGTCACCCTGGTGGTATAGTGGTGATGGAGGCTGAGGATAAGGAGAAGAGCAAAAAACAGCTGAAATGAGGAAGCGTAAACCCATGTGTGGGTGTGAAGCGGTGCATGGGAATACACCTCCCAAAATAACAAAGTGGATTTGACTTTTTATTACTCTGCTGTCATTTGGTGGTGATGAGAAGTCTGGCCCAATCCAGCCCTTGCTCATTTTGATAAGGGTCAGCTTGTCAGAATTGTCAGTTTACAGGCGAGTGCGCTTATCAGTTATAATTCCGCCAGCGGCATTAAAAACACGCTCCGATAACACGCTAGCGACAGGGCAGGCCAGGACCTCCAAGGCGTACAGAGCGAGTTCATTCCAAGTGTCCAGCTATGATACCCAATAATTAAAAGGCACAGAGGAATCACGGATGATGCTGGTACAGTCGGCAAGGTACTCCCTCACCATCTTTTGAAACTTTCCACTCCTTGTGAGAGTACCTTGCGCCTCAGGGCCTGAAAGCTGGGCGGGTCTCAGAAAACTGTCCCAGAACATTGACAATGTTCCCCTGCCTCTGCTGGATTGGAGTTGCGTCTCTCTCGCTTGTACGCCTTGGTTGGGCAACGAACTGTGACCTCCGCCGCTTGCGTATTCAGATGGAAATTTTTTTAACAGTTCTGCAGCAAGGGCCTTCTGGTACTGCCCCATTTTTGTAGACCTCTCCACCTCAGGAATAAGAGAGTGAAAGTTCTCCATGTAGCAGGGGTTTAAAAGTGTCACCAACCAATAATGACTGTCACCCAACATTTTGACAACGCGAGGGTCACGGTTAAGGCAGCGTAACATAAAGTCAGCCATGCGTGCCAGACTGGTAACGGGCAAGACTTCCGTGTCGTCACCAAGATGACGACTGATCATGCTCTCCTCCTCCTCCTCCTCCCCCCTGTCCTCAAGCCACCCACGCTGAACCGACGGTATGACAGTTGTACAGGTACTACCGTCTACAGCGCATGATACCAGCTCCTGTTCTTACTCCTCTTCCTCCTCCTCTCCCTCATTGTCCCCAATGCACGTTGGGATGAGATGAGGCTGGGCTGTGTGTAATCGCCCGCTACAGCTTCTTGATCCATCTCATCATACTCTGGCTGCAATGCCTCCTCTTTAATTCTCTTCAGAGAGCGTTGCAAAAGACAGACAAGTGGGATGCTGACGCTAATTATGGCATCATCGCCACTCACCATCTTGGTGGCCTCCTCAAAGTTTGTCAGGATGGTACATATGTCAGACATCCAGGTCCACTCCTGAGGTTTTATGTGTGGAGTCTGACCTGAATATCGACGGCCTTGTTGCAGCTGGTACTCCACAACTTCTCTCTTCTGCTCACAAATCCTTTGCAACATGTGGAGGGTAGAGTTCCAACGTGTGGGGACATCACACACCAGTCGGTGTGCCTGAAGCTGCAAACGCTGCTGCAACACAGCAAGGGTGGCAGAAGCTGTAGCCGACTTGCGAAAATGAGCTGACAGGCGGCGTACTTTGACGAGCAGATCTGGCAACTCGGGGTATGATTTAAGAAACTGCTGAACCACGAGGTTAAGCACATGAGCCAGGCATGGTACGTGTGTGATCTCGCCTCGCCTCAGAGCCGCCACCAGGTTACGGCCATTGTCACACACGACCATGCCTGGATGTAGGTTCAGCGGTCTCAGCCACAGATCTGCCTGCTCTTTCACAGCTGTCCACAACTCACAAGCAGTGTGAGGTTTATCACCTAAGCTTATGAGTTTCAGCACAGCCTGTTGTCACTTGGCTGAGGCAGTACTGCAGTGCTTCCAGCTTGTAACTGATGTGGTGATATCTGAGATGGAGGCTGAACATGAGGAGGAGGAGGAGGATGATGCGCAGGAGCTGTACACTGTGAGGGCAACTCTGACTGACATAGGGCCCGCAATCCTCGGTGTGGGGAAGATGTGTTCCGTCCCAAGGTCTGACTGGGTCCCTGCTTCCACTATGTTTACCCAGTGTGCCGTCAGGGAGATGTACCATCCCTGGCCACAAGCACTTGTCCACGTGTCCGTTGTCCGGTAGACTCTCCCAGTAACTGCGTTTTTGAGGGCACGGCAGATGTTTTGGGACACGTGCTTGTGTAGTGCGGGGATGGCACACCAGGCAAAATAGTGTCAGCTGGGGACCAAGTACCGAGGGACGGCCACCGCCATAAGGTTGCGGAAGGATTCCGTTTCCACCAGCCTAAAAGGCAGCATTTCCAACGCAAGCAGTCGTGAAACTTGCGAATTTAGGACTGTGGCCTGTGGGGCATTGACTGCGAATTTGCGCTTTCGTTCAAAGGTCTGGGATATGGACAATTGAACACTGCGGTGGGACGTGGACGTTGATGCTGTTTCTTGAGAAACTGCCATAACAAGTGAAGACTGAAAGGAGGGGGCATTTTTGCATGCAGTATGGACAGGGGATTGCCTTGCACGCACAACAGGGGGTTCTCTTACACGCACAACAGCGGAAGAAGCAGTGGTGACACCCGCTGACACTGGTCGTGGACCCTGGGGTTCGCCGCACAAAGTCGGGGGCTTTGCTGACATGTGCCTGATCATGCTGGTGGTGGTCAGGCTGGTAGTTTTGTCACCCCTGCTGATGCTGGCCTGGCAGGTGGTACAAATGGCCTTTTTGAGGTTATCAGCAGAGTCTTTAAAAAAATTCCAGACTCTGGAAGACCTACCGGTTGTACTGGCAACGTCCCTCGTGTTGCTGTTACGGGGAACGGTTGCCCGCCTTCTGTCTGCGGCCACCACACTGCTTCTTCCTGCCTGTTGGGGTACTCTGCCTCCCTCCCCCTGTGTGCAGCTGGCCTCGCTCTGCGTGTCCTCCTGCCACGTTGGGTGAGTTACTAGATCATCCACCACCTCCTCCTCTTCCACTTCCGCACTACGGTCCTCCTCTTCCACCACTTCAAGCGGAGCAGGTGAGGTGCCCAAATATGGAAATGGACCAGTGAACAGCTCTTCAGAGTGTCCAACTGTGGGGTCAGTTGCTGTCTGACAACACTCGGCATGGTGGGAGGAAGGAGCATCAGGGTGAGGAGGAGTATGCGGTCGAGACTCACGGCTACTAAGACTTGACCGTGTGGAAGACAGACTGGAGGTGGTGGTGCCCAGGTGACTGGAAGTATTATCTGCTATCCAATTAATAACCTGTTCACACTGATCAGTTCGCAATGGTGGTGTTGTTGTGTGCTTCCCTAGTAATTTGGTCAAAAACTGGGAGTGAGAAGATGTGGCTGTTGGTTGTGGCACATTTTCACCTTGGCCACGGCCCCGTCCTCTGCACACACCATCACCAGAACGTCCAGTTCCACATCCCTTGCCACGCGCCTTGCTTACACTCGCACTATCAATGGCAAAAGGGTAATATAAAGGAGATTAGAACCGTGGAAGAGGAAAACCACAGTTCTAGTTCTCTGGCCTACACCAGAATCTTTTAAACAGATGTATTTGTGTCTGAACAGTCAGCGAGACACTCAAACTGTTTTTTTTTAATTGGAAAAAAGGCAAAAAGGTGGATAACACCCAGATTTGAACCATGGAAGATGAAAACCACAGTTCTAATTTCCTGGCGTATACCAGACTTTTTTAAATAGATATATTTGTGTCTGAACAGTCAGTGAGACACTCAAACTGTTTTTTTTTTATGGAAAAAATGCAAAAAAGTGGATAATACAGAGATTTGAACCGTGGAACTGCAAAACCACAGTTCTAGTTATCTGGCCGAAACCAGACTCTTTTAAACAGATATATTTGTGTCTGAACACTCACAGACACACTCAATTTTTTTTGGGGGGGGTAAAAAATACCAAAAGGTTAATAAGACGGGTATTTGTACAGTCTGACTGAGGGAAAAAAAAAGAGGTTTTAGATGAAAAAAAAAAGATTTTTCCTGGCCCCTGAGACCTGGGGCTAAGTCTAGCAATTTGAGCAGCAGCAGCACACAGGACTGTAATGCAGTGTTTGTTGGTATAACCACTGCATCTCCTATACAGCCTGCCTGCCTGCCTGATATCTGGGATGGATATTAGTCCTCAGAAGGACTGTTTGTTTGATTTTGCAGGCTTTAGAGACCCTACACTACCTATTTCGCAGTATAAATCTCTCCCTAGCTCAGCAGCACTCTCCCTACACTGTCTGATCCGGAGCGACTGTGTCCATGATGGCGGTGCCCGGTTTTAATTTCTTGAGGTGACGCTGTGCAGCCAGCCAATCACTGTAATGCCCACAACCAACATGGCTGCGGCATTGCAGTGACTGGCTGGCAATCCCTGCATGTTCATTGGCTCTGTAAAGAGCGCCAAACATGCAGGGCGGAGACCCGAGCTCCCACCCGAGAAACCCAAAAATGCTCTGTGCTCGCCGAACATCCTGAGTAGTGAGATGCTCGGGCGAGTACCGAGCAGTGTCGAGCATGCTCGCTCAACACTAGTGATAACTCACATATTCTCTTAATAACTGCATCTTTATTCTGCATATTGTGAAATAGAAGTGGTGCACATCTTAGGAGAGTTTCTTTAATACATTCTCCCTCACTGAATGCTTTTCCATGCTGAGCTATGGAGTGAGCGATGCTCAAACTTGCTGATGTTAAATTTGTAGAGCCTTTTACAAATTTAAAGATGGAATTAGATTGGCTCTTATAAAGGTGTAGCTGCCTGGAAATGTATTCCTTCCTTTCATCCTCACTTTTTTCAGTAGCTGGGAATGATTAGTTTCAAAATGTCTATTTATATTCCACTTTCTGCTTACTACCGTTTCAGTACATAGAATGCAAAATGATCTGCCATTTTTTTCTATAATGCCATACATCTCGGTCCATGTCTCTTGAAAGGGTCGGCTACTGCTACTACCACTTCCTTTACTTAACCATGTTTTTTTATTTTTTGGGTTCTTCATCAGGGGGGCAGTGACAGAAGAAAGAATTATAGATAGACTGTTAGCCCTGCAGGCAATTAGGGCTAAACTAGCCTAACTGACGACAAGATGCTACATGTAACTGTCTTTTAGGAAAGGGCAGGGTTAATAAGCAGAAATAGAGGTTAATAAGGATGCACAACAGTAATAGTGGTGAAATGGAGTCTGCACTATGGTGCAAGATGGCTTTACTTATGTAAATTAAGATGGCTGCCGCTATTTCTAATGGTGGGAAATGGCACCCATTGCACAGGCCCTCGCCTCTACCATCCTCCCCTTCACTTATCTCAGTAATGATGGTCAATTAGAAATCCACCACACTCCAGAACAGTAGATTGGATAATGGTTGCTGTGGTTATGTGGTTGCTGGTAATGGCGATCACAGGGCCCCCAGAGATGCGTCCCCCACGGCATTTCACTGCTCCCTGCTCCGCCGGCCAGAAGTGAGGTCAAAGATCCTCTAACGGCCTAACCGGAAGTCCCAGTATTAGACACTCTGTGCCAGAGTTCTGTTGTTTTAGCCTACCGACCTTCGGCACAGAGTGTCTGCACTACACTACAGCAAATGTTTTATCCTCGGCTACTGCACCTGGCCGTGCAGGAGCCGAGGATGAAACATTCATCTCGGCATGCGGCCCCATACTTCTCTGTATGTGGCCGTATGCGGCCGCGTGTCATTGAAAATGGCTACGCGTGTCAGTGCAGACACGCGTGTCATAAGTTCACTGTCACGGCGTTAGGGTAAATGGGTAATTAAAACTTTTAGGATTTTCTTTTTTTACAATTAGGTGGGGGGGAGTCACTGCTGTACTAAGCTATTTCTGTCAGTCCCATAGACTTAGAATGGATCCACAGTGTCACACACTTTGGGCCTCATTTTCGTGATCTCTGGTGATCAGCAGCTTATCAAGTAACCTGTGATAAGTGATATGCTGAAATCTCTTGGTACGTTTAAGCAAAACCTTTCAAACTGTAAAATATACATGTTCATGCAGTGTTGATGGTATTTGAACTACTGGGTAGAATTTCACTAATTGCAGAGAGTGGCATAACTAGAGTTATTGTAGAGAGAGGCAAATTTTGTACCCGTCTCCTCCTCACCCCACCAGCATGTTGCTCAGCTGTGTGGACCCCAGTAGTGTTGATAGAGCCCCAATGAAAAATAATACAATTATAACATGTACATATTACAGAAAAACTTGTCAATAAGATAATTTTCTAAGTAACACTACTAAATAATAGTTATATAATTATCCAATAACAATTACAAATTATCCAATAACAATTATCGATATGTTATTACTAAACAGAGTATATAAAGTACACTATAGCAAAAAACAAATACCACCACACCATGATCATATATTACCATTAAATAGTGACTGAATAATACCACCATGCTTATTTTTAATATAAATCTCTGTATTAACACTATTACCCTCATACAAAAGCTGTTATTGCGAAAGGTATCAGTGTATACAGTACAGGCAGGGGCGGATTAGGGGTAGTCAGGGCCCTGGGCAGATTAGGGTGCATGGGTCCCCCAGCACCTGATTTATCACGTGACATGCTACATGATATTTTTGGGAGGTCATGTGACAGGTCACGTGATGAACTCACAGGTGCTCTGGTGCACATCTGTAGACACCAAATTTTTTCCATTACGTACCATTAGTGATGAGCGAGCGTGCTGGCAACTGCTTGATACTTGCCCGAGCATCTCACTGCTCGAGATGCTCGGCGAGTACTTCCGGGATGTTCAGGAGGGAACTCCAGTCCTCACTTCGCATGTTTGGCGCTGTTTTAACAGCAAATAAACTAGCGGACATTGCCAACCACTCACTGTAATGCCACAGCCATGTTGGTTGTGGCATTAAAGTGACTGGTTGACCGCATATCATCATCGGTGACCCTATGCTCATCACAATCTACCCTTCAAACAGGCAGAGTAGGGAGAGCTGCAGCTGAGTGAGGGAGAGAATTAGCGGTTGATTTAGTCAGGTATTCCACAGCAATACACATCTAAACTAACAATCCTTCTAAGGATTTATTCAGATGCATATATTTATTACTGGTGATAGCAGGAGTTAGACAGGCAGAGTTTGTGGACACTGTATACAGCAGAATAGGGTTCATTGCATGTTCTGTCTGCTCTGCTGCTGTTACAGATATCCATAGCCCTAGACATCAGGGCTAATTTTTTTTGCTTTTAATCCTGATTATTTGCTTAAAAAGCAATAAAGTACACCATTTTACTCCTCCATTTACTTGTTAGCAGAATACAGCCAGATTTTTTGATTTTATTTGCATCGCTGTATTGTGGAAGCAGAGAAACTTGTCCATCAGCAGGCGTGATTGGATATTACTGCGGGAATAATCGTGACATTTTTGGAGCGTGCCAAATATTACACTCCAGTTAAAGTCTGCCAGTTGTTTGTTGTTCAACCTATTCACACTTAGTCGCTGACCAATACCATATCTCTAATGCCACTGCCTAAAACCGTGGTCATTAGACATGATCCCATATTACTGCGGTAATAATCGTCACATTTTTTGGAGCGTGCCAAATATTACACTCCAGTTATAGTCTGCCAGTTGTGTGTTGTTCAACATATTCACACTTAGTCGCTGACCAATACCATATCGGTAACGCCACTGCCTAAAACCATGGTCATCAGACGGGATCAGATATTACTGTGCTAATAATCCAGAATTTTTGGGAGCATGCCAGATATTACACTCCATTTAAAATCTGCCAGTTGTGTGTTATTCAAACCTATTAACACTTGGTCGCTTACCAATATCATACTCAAAGGCCACTGCCTAAAACCGTGGTAATCAGACATGATCTCATATTACTACGGTAATAATCGTGACATTTTTTGTAGCGTGCCAAATATTACATTTCAGTTAAAGTCTGCCAGTTGTGTGTTGTTCAAACCTATTCACACTTGGTCGCTGACCAATATCATACTAAAAGGCCACTGCCTAAAATTGTAGTAATCAGACGTGATCCCATATTACTGAGGTAATAATCGTGACATTTTTTTGAGCGGGCCAAATATTACACTCCAATTAAAGTCTGCCAGTTGTTTGTTGTACAACCTATTCACACATAGTCGCTCAACAATACCTTATCTCTAACGCCACTGCCTAAAACCGTGGTCATCAGACTTGATCGCATATTACTGCGGTAATAATAGTCATATTTTTTGGAGCGTGCCAAATCTTGCACTCCAATTAAAATGGGCAAGGCGCGTGAAAGTGACAGGGAAGTGGATGTGATGCAGATGGTGCATGCAGAGGCCGAGGCCATAGGCAAGATGAGACTTTGCCTGAGGGAGCAAAACAAACACCCACATCATGTCAAACTACCTTGCTGCCCCAATTTCTAGGGGGCTGCAGAACACAATTATTGAAGTCAGAGCAGTGTGAAAAGGTTGTTGATTGGGTACCACCCTGTCTTCCACACGGTTCAGTCTCAGTAGTCGTGAGTCTGGACCACATATTCCTCACCCTGATCCTCTTTCCTCCCACCATGCCAAGTGCCTGGAGACAAGTGATTCAACACTTGGACACTCCAAAGAGCTGTTCACTTTTCCAATTATAGATTCGGGCCTCTTGCTCGGCCCTCTTCAAGCAAGGCAAGAGGAGATTGCATGTAGCAATGCCCAAATATTTGAGCAGCCATGGTCACACAAAGATGACGGTGGGAAAGTGCAATCATTGTCGCAAGAGGTGGATGATGATGAGACACAATTGCCAGCAAGTCAGGAAGACGAGGTGGTAGACAATGAAGTCACTGACCCAACTTGGCAAGGTGACATGCGTAGCAAGAATCGCAGCACAGAGAGCGAGGGAGGCGTAGCACCACAACAGGCAGGAACAAGCAGTGGGGTGACCACAGACACAAGGCAGGCAACTGTTCCCCGGAACACCAACACGACAGAAGTTGCCAGTCCAACTGTTAGGTCTTACAGAGTCTAGCTCTTTTTTAAAGACTGTCCAGATATCCTCCTAAAAGGACTTGTGCAACATCTGCCATGCCAGCATCAGCAGGGGCAGCAAAACTACCAGTCTGACCACCACCAGCATACTCAGGCACATGACAGCAAAGCATCCAACTACAGGTGCATCTCACTAAATTAGAATATCATCAAAAAGTTAATTTATTTCTGTTTTTCAATGCAAAAAGTGAAACTCATATATTATATAGAGTCATTACAAATATAGTGATTTATTTCAAGTGTTTATTTCTATTAATGTTGATGATTATGGCTTACTGCCAACGAAAACACAAAAGTCATTATCTCAGTAAATTAAAATAATTAACAAAAAACACCTGCAAAGGCTTCCTAAGCATTTAAAAAGGACCCTTAGTCTGTTTCAGTAGGCTCCACAATCATGTGGAAGACTGCTGACTGCTGATGTCCAGAAGGCAGTCATTGACACACTCTACAAGGTCCCAGAGTTCTAATTTTCATTTGGAAATCAAGGTGCGAGAGTCTAGAGGAAGAGTGGAGAGGCCACAATCCAAGCTGCTTGAGGTCTAGTGTGAAGTTTCCACAATCATTGATGGTTTGGGGAGCCATGTTATCTGCTGTTGTAGGTCCACTGTGTTTTATCAAGACCAAAGTCAGTGTCTACCAGGAAATTTTAGAGCACTTCATGCTTCCCTCTGCCGACAAGCTTTTTGGAGATAGAAATTTCATTCTCCAGCAGGACTTGGCACCTGTCCACACTGCCAAAAGTACCAATACCAGGTTTAAAAACAACAGTATCACTGTGCTTGATTGGCCAGCAACTCGCCTGACCTTAACCCCATAGAGAATCTGTGGGGTATTGTCAAGCGGAAGATGAGAGACACCAGAACCAACAATGCAGACGAGCTGAAGGCTGTGATCAAAGCAACCTGGGCATCCATAACACCTCAGCAGTGCCACAGGCTGATTGCCTCCATGCCACGTCGCATTGATGCAGTAATTGATGCAAAAGGAGCCCCGACAAAGTATTGTGTGCATTTACTGAACATACATTTCAGTAGGCCAATATTTTGGATTTTAAAAACATTTTTCAAACTGTTGTTATAAAGTATTCTAATTTACTGAGATAATGACTTTTGTGTTTTCATTGGCTGTAAGCCATAATCATTAACGTTTTGATGATATTCTAATTTAGTGAGATGCACCTGTAGTTGGGCCGAACGCCAGGGTCCAGGAACAGTGTCTGCGGGTGACATCACTACCTGTTCCGCTGTTGTGCGTGCACGCCAATCCATGGCGCTGGCGAAGATACCTCCCACCCCGCACCTGCCGTTGCACACTTGCAACCACCACCATCAGGAACCACATCCACGTCCTTGCCCCAGCGCAGCGTTCAGTTGTCCCTACTCCAGTCCTTTGAACGCAAGTGCAAATACGCAGCTAACCACCCACAGTCCACAGCGCTAAACTGTCGCATTTCTAGAATGCTTGCACTTGAAATGTTGCCTTTTAGGCTCGTGGAGATGGAATCTTTACGCAACCTGTACTCTGTCCCCAGCCGCCACTATTTCTCCCGGTGTGCCGTCCCCGCTTTATGCAAGCACATGTCTCAGAACATTACCCGTGCCCTGAACAATGCAGTTACTTGGAAAGTCCACCTATCCATGGACACATGGACAAGTGCTTGTGGCCAAAGATGGTACATCTCGCTGACGGCAAAGTAAACCGTTTTTCTATTGGATTATGATTATTATAATCTCATTCTTCTGCTTGAAGCTTGGAAAATCTTAATACTGTATACTATTATGTATTAATATATTGGGCAGGGCCATTGCTGTATATGTTAGACAAAATATCTATAATGCAACTTTTATTACATGGCAGACTTAAGGGGGTTGTCGATCTTTGGAGACAATATTTTTTTATTACTTAAATGTATGTATCATGCAAACTGAAAAATATTTTTTTGCATTTGGGTTTCATTACTAGTTTTGCACCATTTGGCTTCTAGAGGCTCTTTGTTTCCTGGCACATTCAACTTTCATGTAGTCTGTGGTCATAAATAAGCTGGGAGGCGCTCAGAAAAAGCCAGATAAAAGAATTACAAACTCTCCTATCAGACTGTTAGAATGAGCTTACTGAAGGATTTTTAGTTAATTTATTTTACAGCCAGCAATAGACAGTACAACACAGAATATATTGATGACAAATGGTGCAAAATTTTTAATGGAACCTAAAGGCAAAAAAATATTTTTAGCCCCAAAGAAATTCATTTAACTAATGAAAAATATGTCCCTAAAAGTGGACAACCCCTATAAAAGTTGTATTATAGATATGTTTTGGCTCTGAGATATACAGCAACAGCCTTGTACAACATGTTTATACCAAAACAATGAAATTATAATAAACATAATCCTATTATGTTGAAGCAAAACTGTTTTTCAGAAACTATCCATTGCGCTGATTCAATGAAGCACTTCCCTATATTTCTATATTCCCTTCACAATTCTGATTCCTGATTCTGATGCCTGCAGAATTCTGTATTTCTGATGCCTGCCCTTCACAATTAGAACACCTTCCTTATGAAGTAAAGAAATGCAAACTAGATGCAGTAGTCACCTTCATAACCCAATTATCCCTTCCTGATATTCAATAGGAAAGACACTGTGAACATGACCAGAGCACTCCTGAATGGCTTCATTGTCACTGGTTACTATAGTAGCGACTTTCCACCACACACAAACTTTACAAAGTGAGACTGTGCTCCTTTGCTGGCAATGTGTGGGGCAGTTTCAAGACAGCTGCTCAACTCAGCAAAACCCCCAAAAGACATCCCACTTCCTTTCCCACGAAATACCCAAAACTTCACCACGATTTAGGTGTTAAAATAGAAACAGCTGAAAAGGAAAGTCTATAGCATACAAATGTATAGTGGGTATTCTTATTATTGCAACTAGTCAGCTTCACGAGGAATGGAGTTTACATGCCATCCATTTTATGTCTACAAAGTGGAAATATTCTAGAAAAGCTTATGGTGGCCCCAAATATAATGCTTATATAAAATCTCATCATGAAAATGTGTTCAGGCTCAAGTCTTAGACCATAACATGGCTCGATACAACCTCTGAGTATTATAGGGTCAAGATGCATCAGATAGCCCCACCATGAGGCCATATTTCCAATTACAAACAGCAGCATGCTATAAGAGTATGTCACAAAATTAAAAATTAATCCATGCTTTATTGATCACTAATTACAGAGAAACTGTGTCAAGTTCATAGCTGAGTACGCCTGAGCCCATCAATATTCCACCCGTGCATCTGAGGCTCTGCACATGACACACTAGATCGTGTCTGCTGCCAGAAGCCTCAGTGCACATGGTGCATACACCAGAGCAGCACATTAGAGGGAATGGGGTTAGGGGAGTAGTTCTATTTTCATTTTTATTTTTAAAATTATCAGTCAGTCACTGATGTTGGTGCCATCTTACTGTTTGCGGCTATGGGGGTATCATATTGTGTGGAGACATTATTCTATGTAAGTGTGACTGGGAGCATCATATTGTGTGGGGGGAGCTGTTGATCAAGGTACATCTATACTTATTAAATATACCTAAGGCTTAATAAAGGGAGCGGTATGATTTTAAAATTATATGGTTTTGGCTTCAAATACATGTTCCAATGAGCCCTATCTTATTATGTATTAGCAATGTATTAGCAATAGCACCTAGTCAACATACTTAACTCTGCTCAATTTTAAAGAGAAAAACAATTAATAGACTGTATAATAATATAATTATATAATAATATAAATGAGCAAAATTAAGTTTAGCCGGTTGGCTAAGCCATAGCATTCACAGTCTCTCGTGTAGCCCTCTGGGAAAATCAATTGCCCACCTTTTCTCTAGAAGCAATGTCAATATTATATAACGCTCGATAAGCAATGCCACCGTACAGTACAGTTCTGCGGGAGTATCATTTATGTCTATACCATGAGTATGTCCCTTTAACAACCGATGCCATTTTAAATTTATTGATGTTCTGGCTGGATCAGGGTTTAATAATCGTTCTTATGCCAATTCAAGTGTCCTTTTACCTCTACAATCATAAATTTTCAAATGCTAAAGTGGTTGTTCACTCCATTTTTCTCTCTAACTCTGCGCTGCAGCAGGTGAATGAGATTTTATACCATTTCATCCTCTATTTTTACTATTGAAAACCGGCAATGTGCCACTACATAGCTCCCAACTGTCACGGATTCAGCTGGACTGTCCTGATTTGAGGGCTCAGCCCCGGCTTCCCAATGCACACCTCTTTGGGTCGTCTTCATCGCTCTGTAGCTCCTCCTCGGGGTGGGGGGGCACATCTCTCTGCTCAGTACGAACTATACATAGAGTACATCTACAGTACAGACCAAAAGTTTGGACACATATTCTCATTTAAAGATTTTTCTGTATTTTCATGACTATGAAAATTGTACATTCACACTGAAGGCATCAAAGCTATGAATTAACACATGTGGAATTATATACTTAACAAAAAAGTGTGAAACAACTGAAAATATGTCTTATATTCTAGGTTCTTCAAAGTAGCCACCTTTTGCTTTGATGACTGCTTTGCACACTCTTGGCATTCTCTTGAGGAGCTTCAAGAGGTAGTCACCGGAAATGGTTTTCACTTCACAGGTGTGCCCTGTCAGGTTTAATAAGTGGGATTTCTTGCCTTATAAATGGGGTTGGGACCATCAGTTGTGTTGTGCAGAAGTCTGATGGATACACAGCTGATAGTCCTA
The DNA here is from genome assembly GCF_046119375.1 of Phyllobates terribilis. Classification (NCBI taxonomy): domain Eukaryota; kingdom Metazoa; phylum Chordata; class Amphibia; order Anura; family Dendrobatidae; genus Phyllobates; species Phyllobates terribilis. Next base: position 570,628,614 of record NW_027362763.1, read on the forward strand.
CTGAATAGACTGTTAGAATTTGTATTATGGCAAGAAAAAAGCAGCTAAGTAAAGAAAAACGAGTGGACATCATTACTTTAAGAAATGAAGGTCAGTCAGTGCGAAAAATTGGGAAAACTTTGAAAGTGTCCCCAAGTGCAGTTGCAAAAACCATCAAGTGCTACAAAGAAACTTGCTCACATGAGGACCGCCCCAGGAAAGAAAGACCAAGAGTCACCTCTGCTTCTGAGGATAAGTTTATCCTAGTGACCAGCCTTAGAAATCGCAGGTTAACAGCAGCTCAGATTAGAGACCAGGTCAATGCCCCACAGAGTTCTAGCAGCAGACACATCTCTTCAACAACTGTTAAGAGGAGACTTTGTGCAGCAGACCTTCATGGTAAAATTGCTGCTAGGAAACCACTGCTAAGGACAGGCAACAAGCAGAAGAGACTTGCTTGGGCTAAAGAACACAAGGAATGGACATTACACCAGTGGAAATCTGTGCTTTGGTCTGATGAGTCCAAATTTGAGATCTTTGGTTCCAACCACCGTGTCTTTGTGCGACGCAGAAAAGGTGAACGGACGGACTCTACATGCCTGGTTCCCACCGTGAAGCATGGAGGAGGAGGTGTGATGGTGTGGGGGTGATTTGCTGGTGACACTGTTGGGGATTTATTCAAAATTGAAGGCATACTGAACCAGCATGGCTACCACAGCATCTTGCAGCGGCATGCTATTCCATCCGGTTTGTGCTTAGTTGGACCATCATTTATTTTTCAATAAGACAATGACCCCAAACTCACTTCCAGGCTGTGTAAGGGCTATTTGACCAAGAAGGAGAGTGATGGGGTGCTACGCCAGATGACCTGGCCTCCACAGTCATCAGACCTAAACCCAATCGAGATTGTTTGGGTGAGCTGGACCGCAGAGTGAAGGCAAAAGGGCCAACAAGTGCTAAGCATCTCTGGAAACTCCTTCAAGATTGTTGGAAGACCATTTCTGGTAACTACCTCTTGAAGCTCATCAAGAAAATGCCAAGCGTGTGCAAAGCAGTCATCAAAGCAAAAGGTTTGAAGAACCTAGAATATAAGACATATTTTCAGTTGTTTCACACTTTTTTGTTAAGTATATAATTCCACATGTGTTAATTCATAATTTTGATGCCTTCAGTGTGAATGTACAATTTTCATAGTCATGAAAATACATAAAAATCTTTAAATGAGAAGGTGTGTCCAAACTTTTGGTCTGTACTGTATGTACACAGATGTACACAGAAATGTATCCCAGACCAAGGAATAGTGTATGGGTGAGAAATTTAACCCAGCAAAAAAAATTGAATGCTTTTTTTGAGTTTTACATACCATAGTAATGTACCAATAACCGCATTAAACTGTATGGATGACTAATTGAATTCAGAAAAAAAATTTATGTAAATATTTTGAAAGTGTATTTATGTACTTCTATACTCAAAGGCTTTGCAGGAAGTGCAAAGGACGGAAAAAAATTATAAGGAGGGTCATCCATAGAACCCTGAAAGACAACAACTGGAGGGCCTCATTCAAATATTGAACGTTAAAAACACTTTATGTGCTGTTGTCATTTGGAAAAAATTATAAAGATGGTCATCCATAGACCCCTGAAAGACAACAACTTGCGGGCCTCATTAAAATATTTTTAAAGTGTAATTGTTTTACTCCTACACTCATAAAGGTACTGCACAATGTGCAAAGCCAGGAAAAAATGATAAGGACAATCACCTATAGACCCCTGAAAGGCAACAACTTGCGGGCCTCATTGAAATATTTTTAAAGTGTAGTTGCTGTGCTCCTACACTCTTAAAGTCTTTGCACAAGGTGCAAAGCCAGGAAAACATTATAAGGAGGGTCATCATTACACCCTTGAAGGCAACAATTGGAGGGCCTCGTCCAAATATTGAATATTAAAAACACTTCCCCATTGACAAGCAAAAGCCCCCCGACAGCACTAAAAACCCACTCAGACAAGACCCCAGCGGCAGGGCAGCACAACACCTCCAAGGCATAGAGGGACAGCTCATGCCAGGTGTCCAGCTTTGATACCCAATAATTGAAGGTCGCAGAGGAATTAAGGAGTACGCAGGTTTGGTCAGCCAGGTATTGCTTGAATGTTTAAAAACTTTTCCCTCATTGTCAAAAATATCCAGTCATCAGGCCCTGGACACTGGGATAGTGTCATGACATTGGCCCAGGCCTTTGACAGTGTACCCCTGCCTCTGCAGTATGTCTCCCTCGCCTCTCCTCCTTGGTTGGGCAAGGAGGAAGCTTGCACCCTGCTGTTAGTGTTGACGGATGGGAATTTTTTCAACATATTTTCAGTAATGGACGTCTGGTATAGCAACATTTTAAATGATCTCTCCACCTCAGGAAGGAGAGATGCAAAGTTCTCAGTGTAGCATGGGTCTAGCAGGGTGAGCAACCAGTACTCTTTTTTGGCCAAGAAAAATATAACCCGAAGGTCATGGGAAAGGCAGCGGTACATAAACTCAGGCATTAGGTGCCAAGCTCCCAAACTCCCTACAGCCAACATTTCTCTATCTCCACCTGTCACGCCAGGTGTAGGAAAGTCTTAGTGCAACACAGAGGGAAAGGGAGCCCAGACACTAGGGAAAAGGGGAAGTGGAGACCTTCTAGTCTGGTCTAGTGTCACCCTGTCTCAACTACTGTCCCTATATTGCCTCTTCAGCAATCATCGCACAAGTGCCTCGCCCTGTCTTTCCCTGGCGTATGTTTAAGGCTAGGGATGGGAGGAGATGAGCACTAGTCGATCTCCACTAAACTCTATAGACAACAAGGGTAGACAAACAGGGGGAGAATGCTTAGCTTTAGATGACTCCAGACAAATGCAAACTCGGCCTCAAGCTCCAGAGAGGACGAAGTACTGCTCTTGCTAAGCCTTCACAAGTAGAAATTAATATAGCCGGCACCTCCCTCTCAGACACACCAGGTATATATACACCCAGGCGAGAGAGCTAATTACCAGAGGTTGGTAGCCTAGAGACAGCTTCTCATTTAAGAAGATGTCTGTAATGCCAAACATAGAGATCTCCTGCAACTAAGTGCAGGGTGACTGTCTGTTACCTCTGATACACCCGTGACAGAAACCCCTCCGGACACTCAGGACCGGGTTTCTCAGGAAAAGAGGTGTGGAATGAGAGAAACAATCTGGGAGCGTTCACCTCTGACGCTGAAACCCACATCCTCTCCTCTGAACCATAGCCTTTCCAGTGCACCAAGTATTGTAGAGAAAGACGTTGGAGACAAGAATCTACAATCCTCGAAATCTTGAGCTCCAGATTACCATCAATCATTACTGGGGGCGGTGGTAGAAGTGAGGGCTCGAGAGGTTCCATATACTTTTTGAGTAAGGACCTGTGGAACACATTGTGGACCTTAAGGGCTTGAGAAACTTTAAGACGAAACACTGCTGGGTTAATGACTGCAGTTATTTTACAGGGACCAATAAACCTAGGTCCCAGCTTTCAAGAAGGAACTTTCAATCTTATATTCCTGGTAGACAACCACACAAAGTCATTCACATTCAGTTCCGGACCTGGCAAGCGTTTTCTGTCAGCCATACGTTTCTACCTGTCTCCCATGATCTTTAAAATACTCAGAACACCCTGCCATAAAGAGGAGAGCGACGAAGCAAACTGTTCCTCCTCAGGAACTTCTGAAGCTCCACCCTCACTAAAGGTACCAATCTGTGGGTGATAACCGTATGCACCGAAGAATGGTGACCTGCCAGTGGATTCTTTACGATGATTATTAATGGCAAATTCTACCAGCGGTAAGTAGGATGCCCAATCCTCCTGATTTTCGGAGACAAAACACCTGAGGTAGGTCTCCAAGTTCAGATTGACACTCTCAGTCTGACCATTTGACTGAGGGTAGAAGGCAGAGGAAAAGGACAGCTGCACCTCCAGTCGAGAAGAGAATGCCTTCCAGAACTTGGAAACAAACTGGGTCCCTCGATCTGACATAACATCGGAGGGAACCCCGTGAAGCTTCACAATCTCATGTATGAACAACTGAGCAAGTGTCTTGGCATTTGGAAGTGCAGGCAGTGTGACGAAGTGAACCATTTTACTGAACCTATCTACTACCACCAAAACCACCTTTTTGCCTGCAGAAACCAATAGGTCAGTGATAAAATTTATGGTCGAGTGTGTCCATTGCCTACTAGGGATAAGTAGCGGAAGAAGAGTACCAGACGGACGGGTATGTGAAACCTGAGAACGCGAGCAAATATTACAAGCAGCTACGTGTTCAATCACATCCCGATGCAACCCCAGCCACCAAAAACGACGAGAGAGGAGGTCCGCAGTTGCCTTGCCACCTGGATGCCAAGTAAGCACAGAGTTATGATGTTCTTTAATTACTTTGCGGCGCAGATCAAATGGTAAAAGTAACTTTCCTGAAGGGCAGGATGAAGGGGTGTCCCCTGTGCCTCCAACACCTCACCCTCAAGTTCAGGAAAAAGTTCCAAAATGACTACCCCGTTCTGTAATATTGGGGCAGGGTTCTCATTGTCAACACCACCAGGGAAGCTCCGAGTCAAAACATCAGCCTTGACATTTTTGACTCCTGGATGAAAAATGACAACAAAATTGAACCTCGTAAAAAACAGGGACCATCTGGCTTGCCTATGGTTGAGATGTTTAGCTGGCTGGAGATATGACAGGTTCTTATGGTCAGTAATAACAGTAATAGGATGGACAGCCCCCTCCAACCATTGTTGCCTTTCCTCGAATGCCAATTTGATCGCCAAAAGTTCCCTATTACCCACGTCATAATTTCTCTCAGCCCCAACCCCGACATCCGACGCATCAACCTTCACAATAAAGGGTTGAGAAACAACTGGGTTGACTAAGTATAGGTGCAGTGGCAAAATTATTCTTTAAGGAAAAAAAATCCTGGAGAGAAGCATCCGACCATTTGGAAAAATCAGACTCCTTCTTAGTCATGCCAGTAAGGGGTTTCATAATAGCGAAGTCATTTTGGATGAATTTCCAATAAAAATGAGTAAAGCCCAGAATACGTTGTAGAGCGTTCAGGTTCTCGGAACATTCCCAGTCAAGGACTGCATGGATTTTCTCCGGATAGATATGAAAACCCGAAGATGACTGCAAGTACCCAAAAAACTGCACCTCCTGAACAGTGAAAACACATTTTTCTAGTTTGGCATAACGTTTGTTATCCCTTAATATCTGGAGCACCTGTTTAACATGCCCACGATGAGTCTCAAAATCAGGTGAGTAAACCAAAATATCGTCCAGATAGACCACCACAAACTTCCCCACCAAATGATGGAAAATATAATTTATGAAATGCTGGAATATCGCAGGTGCCTTAGTCAAACCAAAAGGCATAACCAGACTCTCGAAATGTCCTTCTGGGGTATTGAACGCTGGGTATGCCAGTGTTCAAGAGATTTTCACTCGAAACACTTATGGTATATTTTATACACACCACCCTATAATATATGCTTTGAAGTCTGAGATGTCCATTTTTTGTCTTTTCTACAAGTTTTTAAAAGGATTTGCCAATAAAGATTGTTGAATTTTAATTACTTGCCCGGTGTGTTGAGCTGGATCGATCTTCACTTCCTAGAAAGATTATACAGTCTGGATTTGGTAGTTTAGCTCCGGGGGTCAGGTTAATAGGACAGTCAAAAGCACGATGAGGAGGCAAATCCTGACACCCCATCTCACAAAAAAAGTCCTCAAAACCAGACAGAAAAGCAGGTAAAATTTCCGTAGAGACAGTAGCAAGGGAAATTTCTAAACAGTTCTCATGGCAATAATCTCCCCATTCAATAATCTCCCCGGTTTGCCAATCCACCAGCGGATTATGTTTAACAAGCCAAGGTATACCCAAGACAATCGGTGTGGGAAGATTGTCCAGAACATAGCAAGGAATTATTTCACAATCAGCTGACCCCACCCTCAGTTTTACATTATGTACAATCTGAGTAAATGCTTTCTGTGCAAGTGGCGCTGAGTCAATGGCAAAGATGGAAATAGGATCAGCTAAAGCACAGCAAGCAAGACCATGAGTTTTCACAAACTCAGCATCAACCATGCAGACTCCGGCTCCACTGTCAACGAACACAGAAATTTTCTCGGTTTTGCTCTCTAGCACCACCTCAGCTGTCGGGACAAAGCGGGAACTGCAATTTGGCCACAAATGCACCCCTTGTTTATCCAACTCCAGACTACCAAGAGTTAATTGAGTCTCCTTTGGTTTAGGAATTGAAGGACAGGTCCCAACAAAATGTCCCTTTTTCCCACAAAAAACCATATGCCTTTTTCTTGCGAATCTCTGGGGAGATGTATGATGTAGAGACATCCCATAACTGCATGGGTTCCTCCACCTCCCCCACTACTGGTTCACCCCCAGACCACTCCCCTGGCAGAGGTACACAACCCCGACAAGAAGGCCCCGGAGAAGGTGGTCTCACCCGTCTGTCCCGAAAGGCGTCTATCAAGACGTATTGCCAAAGACATGGCAGCCTCTAAGGACTGAGTAGTTTCATATACTGCCAAGGCATCTTTCAACCTTTCAGTAAGCCCCTTACAAAATTGACTTCTAATGGCTGAGTCATTCCATTTGGAATCCATCGCCCATTTACGGAATTTCCGAACTGTACATTTCCACTTACCGATTCACCCTGCTGAAGACGACGTAACCTAGACTCAGCCAAGGCCACTCGGACAGAGCTCCAAAAAACCCCTCCACAGACTGGAGACAAGCCGAGTCCTGCGGTAATGAAAACGGCCATGACTGAGTATCTCCCTGCAATAGAGAGATCATAAAACCAACCCGTTGTTCTTCATTACCGGACTAGTAAGGATGAAGTTTTAAATACAATTTGCATGCCTTCTTAAATACAAAAGACTTATCCCTACCTCCTGAAAACCTGTCTGGGAGATCAAACTTGGGTTCAGGCTGGACAGGCCTACCTGCAGAGACCCCCACATTGGCGACCTGTAGCCGCTGCTGCTGATGTACCTCACCGCAGAGGTCATTAACCTCCAGAGACAGCCTGTGCAGCCGCTCTGCAACTGAACTCATACCAAGGGAGAAAGGAAAAAAAAAGGTGCAACCCCAAAAAACATCCCCAAAAAAATGTCAGTTTTTTTCTTTTCAAAAAGTGCTCGGCCGGCTATAACGTCATGCCAGATGTAGGAAAGACTTAGTACAACACAGAGGGAAGAGGGAAAGGGAGCCCATACAATAGGGAAACGGGGAAGTGGAGACCTCCTAGTCTGGTCTAGTGTCATCCTGTCTCAACTACCATTTTTATATTGCCTCTTCAGCAATCGCTACACGCGTGCCTCGCCCTGTCTTTCCCTGGCATATGGCTAAGGCTAGGGATGGGAAGAGATGACCACTAGTCAATGTCCACTAAACTCTATATACAACAAGGGTAGACCAACAGGGGGAGAATGCTTAGCTTTAGACGACTCCAGACAAATGTGAACTCGGCCTCAAGCTCCAGAGAGGACGAAGTACTGCTCTTGCTAAGCCTTCACAAGTAAAAATGAATATAACCGACACCTCCCTCTCCGACACACCAGGTATATATACACCCAGGCCAGGGAGCTAATTACCAGAGGGAGGTAGCCGCTAGGTCCTAGAGACAGCCTCTCATCTAAGAAGATGTCTGTAATGCCAAACGTAGAGATCTCCTGCAACCAACTGCAGGGCGACTGTCTGTCACCTCTGATACACCCATGACACCACCATGATGACAACTTTCCATCTCCTCCTCCTCTGCCTCCTCATTCCTCACCTCAGCCCATCCACGTAGGAGAGACGGAACAAAGGATGTGTGGGTACTAGCCTCTGTTGCGCTAGCCAACAACTCCTGTTCCTTCTCCTCCTCAGCTTCCACCTTCTCATTGATAACCAATCCACGCTGAGCTGATGAGATGAGGCTGAGCTGGGTAGTATCTCCCTGTCTCATGTTTTCCTCCATCTCCATTTTGTCCGCATGCATAGCTTCATGTTTAATTGTCAGCTGCAATTGTTGAAAGCGAACCTGTCAACAGAATTTAGCCCTATAAAATAAAGGCATGGCTGTAATGGCATTGTGATCCTGATTAATAAGATACCTGGTGTGAAAGGATCCGCTTAAGTAGCTGCTAAATAATCACCTTATGAAGTTTTCAGAAAATGACATCTTGTGTTCTTTGGGGCAGGATGTGTGGGCAGGGTCTTCTCGTTCTCCAGCCCCCCACCAGCCTCCCCTGATTCTTGTGCAGGTCACTAAACAATCGGTGACCTGCCTCCTTTTTAAAACTCTGTGCCACCGCCATCATTGTATGGGCAGTGGCAGCCGGCGTCCTGTGTGCAGGACTTCAATAAAAAACGGTGCTGGAGGTGACGCATGCACAGATCAAGATTTTGGCTCAGTTCAGAGCCGAAATCACGGTCTGACCATGTGCTGCCTCCGGTGCCATTTTATTGAAATCCTGCACACAGGAAGTCGGTTCCCACTGTTCATGCGCTGCCCACACAATGATGGCGGTGGCAGCGCGGAATTTTAAAATAGTAGGCAGGTCACTGAATAATCAGTGACCTGCACAAGAAACAGAGGACACTGGTGGGGGGGTGGAGAACAAGAAGAAGACCCTTCCCCCACGTCCCGCTCTGAAGCACACTGGAACACATAAGGTGTAATTTTCTGAAAACTTCATAAGGTGGGTATTCAGCAGCCACTTTGTGGATCCCTTCACATCAGGTATCATATTAATCAGCATCACAGTCATGCTTAAAGTTTATAGGGTTAAATCCTGCTGACAGGTTCGCTTTAAGTAGGCACAGAAGCGTGATTGTTGCACTGACTATGGCGACATTGTCGCTCACCATCTTTGTGGAGTCCTCAAAGTCTTGGAGAGCTGTACAAATGTCAGACATCCATGCCCACTATTCAGTTGTTATGTGAGTAGGCTGACCAGAATACCTACAGCTGTGTTGGAACTGGTACTCAACAATAGGCCTCTGCTGCTCACATGTGCAGTGTGCAGTTCCAGCAATTGGGGACTTCGCACACCAATTGGTCAGTTGGCACTTGCATTCACTGATGCAGCACTGCCAGAGCGGCGGCAGCTGTAGCTGACTTTCGAAAATGGGTGCTGACTAGTGTTGAGCGAGCACTAAAATGCTCAGGTGCTCGAAGCTCGGGCCAAGCTCACCGTGATACACGGGTGCTCGACCCGAGCAACGAGCCCAATGTTAGTCTATGGGAGACTCGAGCATTTTTGCGGTGGCACCCCCGGCAGTCTGTAGAAAGCCTAAAAAGTGCCCAAAAAGATAGTGACAGTGCTCAAATGACATGGGGACAGCATGGGGATCTCCCCAGGAAGCATTTCTGACACCCAGGTCACTGCTGTCAACAACGTGGTCAGAAGTATTAAGCCACTTTTACAGGCTCACAATAAAACGTTCAAAAACAAAACTGAAACTGCTTTCCTGTGAAATATGTTAAGGAACATCCTTTCCAGAGTAAAGACTTGTGTATAAGGTAAAATAAATAACCAAAAACAAAAATACTCCTCCACACCTTGGGCTATGTTCACAAGTAGCATTTTTTATGCGGTTTTGCACTTTTGTATTGCTTTCAACCGTGACAAATGCATTCATCGGGAAATGTCATTTTAGCATTTTACAACCTTATCTGGCCATGTGCTGTGTGACACATGCATGCAGTGCTGAAAATACATGGGAACAGCAATGGGGAAGACCCCTGGAAGCATCTCTGACACCCAGGTCACTGCCTAAAAGTGTGCCCATCAGAAGTGATCCTTGCCGCATCAGAAGATGCAGACTTGCAACTATCCCCATGCAAGTCCTTGTCCCAGGGCAGTGTTCAATTGTACCTCCCCCATTCCTTGCAATGCAAGCGCAAGTATGCAGCCTGCCACCCACCCACCCCAGGCAGCAATACCATACTGCTTGCGTGCTTGCACTTGAAATTGGGCCTTTTAGGCATGTGGAGGCGGAATTTGGCCACCACGTCATGGCTGCGTCGGCGGCCTGGTATCCATACTCGGTCCCGAGCCGCCCCGCGGCTGGGTGCCCACACACGGTCCCCAGCTGCCTGGGGGCGGCCGGGTGTCCATAAATGGTCCCCAGCCGCCCCTATTTGTCCCGGTGTGCCTTATACACAAGCGCGCATACCAAAACATTACCTGTGCCCTCCCCAGTGCATTTAGTGGGAAGAACAGCCTAATAACAAACACGTGGACAAGTGAATGTGGCCAGGGATGGTCCATCTCACTGACGCCTTCACACTGGGTTAATATTGTGGAAGCCGGGACACAGTTGGACACTGGGATGCAACACGTCCTCCAGACATAGAGGATTGCGGGTCCTGGGTCAATCAGGCTTCAACACAAAGTTCAGAAGGTAGAGAGCAGCAGTGGTCGGCCTCCTACACAACGAGTAAATTATTCATGATCATGAGGCCATCCATCTCCTTAGCTTTTTGTTCCTTGGAATGAAAGCGCATGTATGTAGCAGGGGCTAGGCCTGAGGTGGTCAGTGTTTTGGCGCATATCCTACCTCCTCCGAGGATTGCTGGATGTTTTCCTGCTACTATCCCAGTTCTATGACTCCCGTTAAAAGAAAGCTTCAGGTGATGAATGATGGATGAGGTGGTGGAAAAGTAGAAAGAGCAGGAGGAACAGGGACCATTCACATCAATATCAGGCCAGTCAACCACACATATCTTGTAGGATATGTTTCTGTACGAAAAGGAGCGGTTCGGCTACACAGTTATAGGGCATACAGTGAGTGCAATGCCTACCAAAAATTTTGAGGCACCCCAATGCCCCTTGGAAGTGACATGGAGGTCAGAGGGCCTTAACTAAACCGGTTTTTCCATTTATAGCAACTGGGTCTCCTGTACACTGTTGGCCTAAGAAGTGAATGGATGGCTTTCCAAAAATTATGAGGAATTGCAATGCCCCTTGAAACAGACGTGGAATACAGTGTACTAAAAACCTTCTACCCATTATTGGGGAGTGGGTCTCCCTTAGTGTTCGCCTATGCATTGAAAAGCAAAAGCTAACTAAAATTAGGAGGAAATGCAATGCCCGTTGGAAGAGTCGTGGAGGTTAGAGTTAATTAAAAACAACATTTCAATGCCCCTTGGAAGAGACGTGGAGTTCAGAGTGGTTTAACAAGACAGTTTTAATGCCCCTTGGAAGAGACGTGGAGGTCACAGTAGCTTATCAAGATGGTTTTAATGCCCCTTGGAAGAGACGTGGAGGTCAGAGTGGTTTAACAAGATGGTTTTAATGCCCATTGGAAGACACATGGAGGTCAGAGTGGTTTAACAAGACGGTTTTAATGCCCCTTGGAAGAGACGTGGAGGTCAGAGTGGTTTAACAAGACGGTTTTAATGCCCCTTGGAAGAGACGTGGATGTCAGAGTGGTTTAACAAGACGGTTTTAATGCCCCTTGGAAGAGATGTGGAGGTCAGATTGGTTTAACAAGACGGTTTTAATGCCCCTTGGAAGAGACGTGGAGGTCAGAGTGGTTTAACAAGACGGTTTTAATGCCCCTTGGAAGAGACGTGGAGGTCAGAGTGGTTTAACAAGATGGTTTTAATGCCCCTTGGAAGAGACGTGGAGGTCAGAGTGGTTTAACAAGACGGTTTTAATGCCCCTTGGAAGAGACGTGGAGGTCAGAGTGGTTTAACAAAATGGTTTTAATGCCCTTTGGAAGAGATGTGGAGGTCAAAGTGGTTTAATAAGATGGATTTAAGACCCCTTGAAAGAGATGTGGAGGTCACAGTAGCTTAACAAGATGGTTTTAATGCCCCTTGGAAGAGATGTGGAGGTCAGAGTGGTTTAACAAGACGGTTTTAATGCCCCTTGGAAGAGACGTGGAGGTCACAGTAGCTTAACAAGACGATTTTAATGCCCCTTACAAGAGCCATGCAGTACAGCATATTAAAAACATTATTCCCATTATTGGGGAGTGGGTCTCCCATAGTCTTTGCCTATGCCTTCCAAGCAAAAGCTGCCAAAAATTAGGGCGGAGGAACTTGCAATGCCCCTTACAAGAGCCATTCAGCACAGCATATTAAAAACATTATTCCCATTATTGGGGAGTGGGTCTCCCATAGTCTTTGCCTATGCCTTCCAAGCAAAAGCTGCCAAAAATTAGGACGGAGGAACTTGCAATGCCCCTTACAAGAGCCATGCAGTACAGCATATTAAAAACATTATTCCCATTATTGGGGAGTTGGTCTCCCATAGTCTTTGCCTATGCCTTCCAAGCAAAAGCTGCCAAAAATTAGGACGGTGGAACTTGCAATGCAGGCAACACGGACCATGGTCACCCTGGTGGCATAGTGGTGGTGGAGGCTGAGGATAAGGAGAAGAGCAAAAAACAGCCGAAATGAGGAAGCGTATACACATGTGTGGGTGTGAAGCGGTGCATGGGAATACACCTCCCGAAATAACACAGTAGATTTCACTTTATGTTACTCTGCTGTCATTTGGTGGTGATGAGAAGTCTGGCCCAATCCAGCCCTTGTTCATTTTGATAAGGGTCAGCTTGTCAGCACTCTCAGTTGACAGGCGAGTACGCTTATCAGTTATAATTCCCCCAGCGGCACTAAAAACACGCTCCGATAACACGCTAGCGGCAGGGCAGGCCAGGACCTCCAAGGCGTACAGAGCGAGTTCATTCCAAGTGTCCAGCTTGGATACCCAATAATTAAAAGGCACAGAGGAATCACGGAGGACGCTGGTACGGTCGGCAAGGTACTCCCTCACCATCTTTTGAAACTTTCCACTCCTTGTGAGAGTACCCCGCGCCTCAGGGCCTGTAAGCTCGGCGGGTCTCAGAAAACTGTCCCAGAAAGTTGACAGTGTTCCCCTGCCTCAGCTGGATTGGAGTTGCGTCTCTCTCGCCTGTACGCCTTGGTTGGGCAACCAACTGTGACCTCTGCTGCTAGCGTGTTCAGATGGGAATTTTTTTAACAGTTCTGCAGCAAGGGCCTTCTGGTACTGCTCCATTTTTGTAGACCTCTCCACCTCAGGAATAAAAAAGTGAAAGTTCTCCTTGTAGCGGGGGTCTAAAAGTGTCACCAACCAGTAACGACTGTCACCAAACATTTTGACAACGCGAGGGTCACGGTTAAGGCAGCGTAACATAAAGTCAGCCATGCGTGCCAGACTGGTAACGGGCAAAACTTCCGTGTCCTCACCAAGATGACGACTGACCATGCTCTCCTCCTCTTCCCCCCTGTCCTCAGGCCACCCACGCTGAACCAACGGTATGACAGTTGTACAGGTACTACCGTCTACAGCGCATGATACCAGCTCCTGTTCTTCCTCCTCCTCCTCGTTTCCCTCATTGTCCCCCAGTGCACGTTGGGATGAGATGAGGCTGGGCTGTGTGTAATCGACCGCTACGGCTTCTTGATCCATCTCATCATATTCTGGCTGCAATGCCTCCTCTTAAAATTCTCTGCAGAGAGCATTGCAAAAGACAGACAAGTGGGATGCTGACGCTAATGATGGCGTCATCACCACTCACCATCTTGGTGGACTCCTCAAAGTTTGTCAAGATGGTACATATGTCAGACATCCAGGTCCATTCCTGAGGTCTTATGTGTGGAGTCTGGCCTTGTTGTAACTGGTATTACACAACTGCTCTCTTCTGCTCACAAATCCTTTGCAACATGTGGAGGGTAGAGTTCCAACGTGTGAGGACATCACACACCAGTCGGTGTGCCGGAAGCTGCAAACGCTGCTGCAGCACAGCAAGGGCGGTTGAAGCTGTAGCCGACTTCCGAAACTGATCTGACAGGCGGCGTACTTTGACGAGCAGATCTGGCAACTCGGGGTACAATTTAAGAAACCGCTGAACCATGAGGTTAAGCACATGAGCCAGGCATGGTACGTGTGTTATCTCGCCTCGCCTCAGAGCTGCCACCAGGTTATGGCCATTGTCACACACAACCATGCCTGGATGTAGGTTCAGCGGTCTCAGCCACAGATCTGCCTGCTCTTTCACAGCTGTCCACAACTCACAAGCAGTTTGAGATTTATCACCTAAGCTTATGAGTTTCAGCACAGCCTGTTGCCGCTTGGCTGAGGCAGTACTGCAGTGCTTCCAGCTCTTAACTGATGTGGTGATATCTGAGGTGGAGGCTGAACATGAGGAGGAGGAGGAGAATGATGCGCAGGAGCTGTGCACTGAGGGGGCAACTCTAACTGACATAGGGCCCGCAATCCTCGGCGTGGGGAGGATGTGTTCCGTCCCAAGGTCCGACTGGGTCCCAGCTACCACTATGTTTACCCAGTGTGCCGTCAGGGTGATGTACCGTCCCTGGCCACAAGCACTTGTCCACGTGTCCGTTATCAGGTGGACTCTCCCAGTAACTGTGTTGTTGAGGGCACGGCAGATGTTTTGCGACACGTGCTTGTGTAGTGCGGGGATGGCACACCGGGCAAAATAGTGTCAGCTGGGGACCGAGTACCGAGGGATGGCCACCGCCATAAGGTTGTGGAAAGATTCCATCTCCACCAGCCTAAAAGGCAGCATTTCCAACGCAAGCAGTCGTGAAATGTGCGAATTTGGAACTGTGGCCTGTGGGGTGTTGGCTGCGAATTTCCGCTTTCGTTCAAAGGTCTGAGATATGGACAATTGAACGCTGCAGTTGGACGTGGATGTGGACGTTGATGCTGTTTCTTGAGAAACTGCCATAACAAGTGAAAACTGAGAGGAGGGGGCATCTTTGCATGCAGTATGGACAGGGGATTGCCTTGCACGCACAACAGGGGGTTCTCTTACACGCACAACAGCGGAAGAAGCAGTGGTGACACCCGCTGACACTGGTCGTGGACCCTGGGGTTCGCCCCACAAAGTCGGGTGCTTTGCTGACATGTGCCTGATCATGCTGGTGGTGGTCAGGCTGGTAGTTTTGTCACCCCTGCTGATGGTAGGTGGTACAAATGGCCTTTTTGGGGTTATCAGCAGAGTCTTTAAAAAAATTCCATCCTCTGGAAGACCTACCGGTTGTACTGGCAACATCCCCCATGTTGGTGTTACAGGGAATGGTTGCCCGCCTTCTGTCTGCGGCCACCACACTGCTTCTTCCTGCCTGTTGGGGTACTCTGCCTCCCTCCCTCTGTGTGTTGCTGGCCTCGCTCTGCTGTCCTTCTGCCACGTTGGGTCAGTTACTAGATCATCCACCACCTCCTCTTCTTCCACTTCCGCACCACGGTCCTCCTCCTCACTTTGTGGCAATTCTGTCTCGTCATTGTCCACCTCTTGTGACAAATTGCCAGCATCGCCTTCCTGTGGCCGTGGCTGTTCAAATATTTGGCCATCGCTACATGGGATCTCATCTTCCACCTCTTCAAGCGGAGCAGGCGAGGGGCACAAATATGGAAATGGACCAGTGAACAGCTCTTCAGAGTGTCCAACTGTGGGATCAGTTGCTGTCTGATGACACTCGGCATGGTGGGAGGAAGGAGCATCAGGGTGAGGAGGAGTATGCAGTCAAGACTCACGGCTACTAACACTTGACCGTGTGGAAGACAGACCGGAGGTGGTGGTGGCCAGGTGACTGGAAGTATTATCTGCTATCCTATTAATAACCTGTTCACACTGATCAGTTCGCAATAGTGGTGCTGCTGTATGCTTCCCTAGTAATTCGGTCTAGAACTGGGAGCGAGAAGATGTGGCTGTTTGTTGTGGCACATTTTCACTTTGGACACGGCCCCGTCCTCTACACGCACCATCACCAGAACGTCCAGTTCCACGTCCCTTGCCACGCGCCTTGCCCATTGTAAATTAAGTAAAATAGCTTACACTCACACAATCAATGGCAAAAGGGTAATAAAAAGGAGATTTGAACCGTGGAAGAGGAAAACCACAGTTCTAGTTATCTGGCCTACACCAGACTCTTTTAAACAGATATATTTGTGTCTGAACAGTCAGCGAGACACTCAAAATGTTTTTTTTATACAAAAAAGGCAAAAAGTGGATAATACAGAGATTTGAACCGTGGAACTGCAAAACCACAGTTTTAGTTATCTGGCCTACACCAGACTCTTTTAAACAGATATATTTGTGTCTGAACACTCACAGACACACTCAATTTTTTTTTTGGGGGGGCGGGGGGCGGAATATCAAAAGGTTAATAAGACGGGTATTTGTACAGTCTGTCTGAGGAAAAAAAAAAAGAGGATTGAGATGAAAAAAAAAAGGATTTTTCCTGGCCCCTGAGACCTGGGGCTAAGTCTAGCAATTTGAGCAGCGGTAGCACACAGGACTGTAATGCAGTGTTTGTTGGTATAACCACTGCGTCTCCTATACAGCTTACCTGTCTGCATGCCTGATATCTGGGATGGATATTAGTCCTGAGAAGGACTGTTTGTTTGATTTGGCAGGCTTTAGTGACCCTACACTACCTATTTCGCACTATATATCTCTCCCTAACTCAGCAGCACTGACCCTACACTGTCTGATCCCGGGCGACTGTGTCCAAGATGGCGGAGCCCGGTTTTAAATACTCGAGGTGACGCTGTTCGGCCAGCCAATCACTGTAATGCCCACAACCAACATGGCTGCGGCATTACAGTGACTGGCTGGCAATCCCTGCATGTTCATTGGCTCTGTAAAGAGCGCCAAACATGCAGGGCGGAGACCCGAGCTCCCGCCCGAGTAACCCGGAAATGCTCGGTGCTCGCCGAACATCCCGAGTAGTGAGATGCTCGGGCGAGTACCAAGCAGTGTCAAGCATGCTCGCTCAACACTAGTGCTGACCCAGTGTACATTGAGTTGAAGCTCTGGCAAATCTGGGTAGGTTTTAAGAAACCGCTGAACTACCAAGTTGAGCATGTGTGCCAAGCATGGTACGTGTGTGAGCTTGCCAAGCTTCACAGCTGCCACCAGGTTAAGGCAATTATCACACGACCATGACTGGTTGGAGGTTCAGCGGCAAAAGCCACAGATCTGTCTGTTCTGTTATTCCTTTAAGTAACTCTGCTGCAGTGTGCGGCTTGTCTCCAAGAAAAATCAGCTTCAGCAGAGTCTGTTACTGCTTTGCTGAGGCAGTGCTGCAAAGCTTCCAGCTTCCGGCTTATGTGGACGACGTGCTCTAACACATCGGAGATGAAGGATGAGGAGGCGTAGGAGGGGGTGTGGAGGAACAGATATATGAAGTGGAGGAAACCCTGATAGACGTAGGGCCAGCAATCCTCAGCGTCGGGAGAACATGTGCCGTGCCAGGGTGGGACTCAGCCTCGGCCTTCACAATGTTCACCCAGTGTGTCGTCAGGTAAATGTAGCGTCCCGGGTCACAAGCGCTTGTCCACGTGTCGGTCGTTAAGTGGACAATCCCAGTAACCGCGTTGGTAAGGGCACAGGTAATGTTCCTTGACACATGCTGGTACAAGGCGGGGACACCACATTGGAAGAAAAAGTGGCGGTTGGTGACTGAGTACCAAGGGACGGCTGCCACCATGAGTCGGCAGAAATACTCCATGTCAACAAGTCGAAACAACAACATTTCCATGGCAAGCAGCCTGGAAATTTGTCCGTTTAGCCTTTGTGCATGTGGGTGGGTGGCTGGAAACACAATGTTCCAAATTTTGTGCATCACTAAACAGCATCTCCTCCTGTCCCTCAATGACAGCATGTCCTCCTGGACCACAATGAAGAAGTGTTGTAAAGAGCTCCTCAGAGTGTCCTAGTGTGGGATCACTAGTCTCCTGGGACTTAACATGGTGGGAGGAAGGAGGATCAGGGTTAGGATGAAGTGATCCAGACTGTTGGCTGGTGAGACTGGACCGTATGGAAGACTGGGTTTTGCTGCCAAGCATGCTGGAAGCATTATCTGCTATCCAACCGACCACCTATTCGCACTGTTGTGGGTTCAGAAGTGGTGTACCGTGCCTCCCTAAAAAGTGGGACAGGAAACTACAGTGGGGAAAAAAAGTATTTGGTCAGCCACCAATTGTGCATGCTCTCCCACTTAAAAAGATGAGAGAAGCCTGTAATTGACATCATAGGTAAACCTCAACTATGAGAGTCATAATGAGAAAACAAATCCTGAAAATCACATTGTCTGATCTGGAAAGATTTTTTTTTCAAGTTTTGGTGGAAAATAAGTATTTGGTCAATTACAAAAGTTCATCTCAATACTTTGACATATATCCTTTGTTGGCAATGACAGAGGTCAAACGTTTTCTGTAAGGTTGGCACACACTGTTGCTGGTATGTTGGCCCATTCCTCCATGCAGATCTCCTCTAGAGCAGTGATGTTTTGGGGCTGTCCCTGGGCAACACGGACTTTCAACTCTCTCCAAAGGTTTTCTATAGGGTTTAGACCTGGAGACTGGCTAGGCCACTCCAAGACCTTGAAATGCTTCTTATGAAGCCACTCCTTTGTTGCCCTGGCAGTGTGCTTAGGATCATTGTCATGCTAAAAGACTCAGCCACGTTTCATCTTCAATGCCCTTGCTGATGGAAGGAGGTTTGCACTCAATATCTCACGATACATGGCCCCATTCATTCTTTCATGTACACGGATCAGTTATCCTGGTCCCCTGGTAGAGAAACAGCCCCAAAACATGATGTTGCCACCACCATGCTTCACAGTAGGTATAGTGTTCTTTGGATGCAACTCAGCATTCATTCTCCTCCAAACACGACAAGTTGTGTTTCTACCAAACAGTTCTACTTTGGTTTCATCTGACCATATGACATTCTCCCAATACTCTTCTGGATCATCCAAATGCTCTCTAGCAAACTTCAGATGGGCCCGAACAGGTAATTGTGGCTGCCCTTGCGGGTCCAGTTGCCGCAGAGGTACTGCATCTCAGCCAGAGGTGTGGTACCCCACTCTCAGGTAAGGAGGGACCACTACCCGGGACCCACACACTCACATCCAATACTACACCACTCCATCAGGGAAGGGCATGATTGCTCCTAAGGGAGAGCACAGACCTGGTCCCTGTCTGAAGGAGGGAACTAGGTAGAGGAGGTGGGTGGAGAAAGTATTTTAGGGGAGTACTGAAGGAAGGACTGAAGAGAGAAGACCGGAACAGTGAGAAGGGCTCCAGAGAGAGAGTGGATCCTAGGGGCACGGAAAGTGCGGAGTCCACCCGTGCTCCCAAGTTCACAATGACCATGAAGGGATCAGGTCGCAGTAGGGGACTGCAAGCCTCAGCTAGCAAACCGGAGGTTGCGGTATCTTCAAGTGCCGTAGCCAAAAACCACACACATTCGCTGAAAAGGTGGCCATATAGGACAAAGGGGACAGAAAGAACATCGCCCAACAAGGCCCGCGGCCACTGGCTCGGGACACTGTGTGTGAGGCGCAGGGCAAGAGGGCAAGAGCCAGCGCAGAGAGAAGGCCTGGGAAGGTACACAAGAAGGGGGTCCCGTTCAAGTGCACCCAAGTTATCTGAGAGTTGGCTGGATCACTTCCCCGAAGGACACAGGACTCGGTGGACTGTTATAATCTGGCAATTGTAACCTGGAACACCATAAGAACTGTGAGTAAAAACTTGAAGACTGCACCCCGCTGTGTCCTTTACTTAATTGCTGCGTCACCTGCCTTGCACCACAACACCAACATCCTACATCTCTTATTTAACTGTCCTGAGGCCTAGCTCTACCCGTGGAGAGCTGAACCATCTTTGCTGCATCACCAACAGCCCCAGTGGATCTGAACACAGTGGCGGCCACCTATAGCCGCATACCACGGGTGGCGTCACAAAACTTTATCTCCAAAACTTTATTCCCCAATTGACTTTCCTCATTGACCGCCCTGGGCAACGGACAGGGTCACTGCCACCGTGACTACCCCAAAAAGGACCGGCCTGGCTACCGAGTACCCCACGGCCCCAGGGGGCGAATCATAATGGCTTAAGCAGGGGGACACGTCTGGCACCGCAGGATCTGAGTCCCTGGCGGCGTAGTGTGGTACTGATGTTAGCCTGTGTAACGTTGGTCTCAGCTCTCTGTAGGTCATTCACTAGGTCCCGCCATGTGGTTCTTGGATTTTTGCTCACCGCTCTCGAGATCATTTTGACCCCACGGGGTGAGATCTAGTGTGGAGACCCAGATCGAGGGAGATTATCAGTGGTCTTGTATGTCTTCCATTTTCTAATTATTTCTCCACAGTTGATTTCTTCACACCAAGCTGCTTGCAGATTCAGTCTTCCCAGCCTGGTGCAGGGCTACAATTTTGTTTCTAGTATCCTTCGACAGCTGTTTGGTCTTCACCATAGTGGAGTTTGGAGTGTGACTGTTTGAGGTTGCGGACAGGTGTCTTTTATACTGATAACAAGTTCAAACAGGTGCCAGTACGACAGGTAATGAGTGGAGGACAGAGGAGCCTCTTAAAGAAGAAGTTACAGGTCTGTGAGAGCCAGAAATCTTGCTTGTTTGTAGGTGACCAAATACTTATTTTCCACCAAAATTTGAAAAAAAATTCTTTCCAAATCAGACAATGTGATTTTCAGGATTTGTTTTCTCATTTTGTCTCTCATAGTTGAGGTCTACCTATGATGTCAATTACAGGCCTCTCTCATCTTTTTACGTGGGAGAGCTTGCACAATTGGTGGCTGACTAAATACTTTTTTCCCCACTGTATGTGCCATGGATATGCGTGTTTCTTGTGTTCCATCAACAAGTGTAGTCGCACCTGCCCCATGTCCTCAGCATCTGTGTATACCATCATCAGCACTTCCCCGTCCCTTAATGTATGCCTTTCGCATTATCTAATTGCTATGTCTTTTGCAACCAAGTTTATTTTTAATATAAATAAAAATGTGGCCACCTGCAGCAGTGAAAGCGTTTTTTTGGAGTTTAATACCACCGTTATGTACCACAGAGCATGCAATAGTCTATGGATCCAGAAAAAAATTTCAACGCTTTTTGTGAATATTAGATACGAACAAAATGTACCACAGAGCACATAATACTATATGGGTGAGTAATTGAATGCAGAAAAAATTTACAATGCTTTTTCTGACTGTTAGATACAAAGAAAAAATGTAATGTAAAAATCAGATTGCACTCAGACCAATGTTATTATGAGGCACATCTCATCTGTGATTTTTTTCTTAGCTGAAATCGGACTGAGAAAAAAATCGCAGCATGCTGCGCATTGCTGTGTACCTCGGACGAGACTCACCAATGCAAGTCAATGGGTGCATCAAAAAAATCGCACAGTACTCGGACCATGCGAGTGTTGTCCAATTTTCATGCACCCATCTCCTTGAAACCAGACAATTCCTCAGCCACGTACAGTAAAATCACAGCGGTACCCGACAATTTAGAATAGAGAGAATAGCTATACATACATAGAATAGTTAGATAGAAAGATGTCAGTGATATATATAATTAGTACTGTGACTGGCGTGGGGTCCCCTGTAATTCTATTCTCTAGCAGAGGTTAAGCAGACAGCTGAGACCAGATGTTTGAAGCCTGGGAAGGGGGTAATACCCATGGAGCTTCCCAGGCTACTAATATCAGCCCCCAGCTGTATAGTTAGCTTTTACTGCCTATTAAAATGGGACTAGATTCAGAATGCATGTGATACAAACAGCAAAGCTTAGGAATAGCCCTGACAAGGGCTCTTAGTATGATGGTTCAGCATCAGCACTAGTATCAGCAGTAAAGGACTCTGATTCATTATACTATGCACTCACACGCATGGACAAGTACCCTCCAATATGAACTGTCACAGAGCTGTGCAATGGCGTCAGCGTGCCGATGCTGGTGGCGTCTCTCCTTTTATAATCTCTGATGCAGTCATACAGCCAGTATATCACAGTAATGCCACTACCAAGATGGCTACGGCATTACAGTGACTAGCAGGCAATCCCCGCATGCTTATTGGCTGTGTAACAGGCATCAAACATATGGGGCGGGAATTAGAATTTGAAATCAAGCACCGCTCAATGCTCGCCGAGTAACGAGCACATCTAAATCACAAGTGGAAAGAAAAGCAAAAAGTTGGGGTAAAGCCGAGCCAGCAATTCACTGCTGGTGGGGCTGTGATAAATTTTTCACAATAATCACAGTTGAAGAGATCAATTAAATTGGTCCCCATGCTTGTCCCAATGTTCCCCAGCTGTAAGTTTACAGCAGCGGAATAGGGATTTTAAAGTTGCAGTGTGATCTCCCTATACTGTAACTCCATAAAAAGGTGGCTGTTGTAGAACTAAGTCTGGTAATGAACGCAGTGAAAAGGCGTATAAGTGGTCATTAATCGATTAACATATATGCACTATTTTATATAAAAAAACACACTTTGCTTAGGATGGTTCTGTAGCGCCCCGAGGGTTCGGCCGCTACAGGGGTATTACACCTCTGCCAGAGGTGTGATATTCCACTTCCGGGTAAGGATGGAATATGGACCACGGCTCAGTTAGCTGCATGCATCACACACACCCCATTTCCGGGGGACAGCTCAACAGTGCTCCCATTTAGACAGTAATGCAGGCACGACAGACCATGTCCCTGGCTGGAGTGGGGAGGGGGGGAGGAAAACCCAGTGATGTAGGAGCAGAAGGGGACGGTTTCTGAGCATAGGTAGGAGCTCATTGGGTGCTGGTCACCTGAGCTCACACTCAGAGGGGAGGTATAAAAGGTGGGCACCATCTTAGATCAGGGTTCAGTCAGTTCAGAGTGAGAGGAGAAGACAGGGAGCGGAGGCTCTGTAGGAGCTCTGCTCAAAGGCAGGCCTAGGGTGAAGGCCGGAGCCTGGGAGGATAAGGAGAAGTAGGCCTGGAGAAGAGGCCGAGGGAAGGAGGAGAAGAAGGAACAGGAAAGGAGGAGGAGTGACAGAGAAACAGAAGGGCTCAGAAACAAGAAGGCAGAAGGGACCCTAAGGACCCAGGAAATTACGGGTGACGGGTCAGGCAAGAAAAGGGTACCGGATCCCAAGTTGGTGGAGGCAAATAATCCTCAGCCAAGAACCGGAGGTCGTGATCATCACTTGGTGCGACCCCCTGCTAAACCATGCTAGGAAGGCACCATATAGGATAGCGGGAAACGGGGCCCACGTTTGCCCGCATAGATCCGCGGCAGCTGGACAAAAGCTTTGTCACTGGTGGGGCACGAGCCAGAGGAAGGATAGAAGGGAGTCCTGTGCCATACTCCGGAATTGCCTGGGGGTTGACCGAGCCCCTCACCTGGTGGACGCAGCACGGCTTGAGCAGTCACTACCTGTACAGAAGTGGCTTGGAGTATACGAACTGTGAGTAAAAGACCCTGGACTGCAACACGTTGTCTTGGTGTTTCTTACTTCGCCAGCACTAACGGTACTGGGACTCCCTGCACCATCACCCCCCACCATCTACTGCATTGCCCTGAGGTTACACTCTCCCCGTGGGGAGTTATACTAACTCAGCTGCACACACCATCAGCCTCAAGGGACTGCCTTGCAGCGGCGGTTCATGATAGCCGCAGTCCACGGGTGGCGTAGTCGGACATTACCTAAAAACATATAAAAGACTGCCACCGGTCTGACCACCCTGAGCCACGGGACCGGGTCGCCACTACTACTCCCAGCATTGCCCAGAAGCCCGGCCCCGAGTGCCCCACGGCCCAGGGGGCGAGTCAGCTTTGGCGTAGTCAGCAGGATTGTGACCAACCCGCGACAAATGGGTATTACGTGCCTGAGAAGAAAAAGAGACTGTTTAATTGAAATTGACTGTGTTGAAAATGGCGCCCGCCCCAGCAGAACGGACGCCATAATGTGCACACCAAAAGACAACAGGAAGCCACCTCCCATCGTGGGCCAGGTCCCTGAATGGCGCCAAAGAAGGAGCCCACCCCCAACAGCCATGAGTGCGGCTGTAAAGATGTCCATCAACGTGGGGGGGCTGCCCCTGAAAGTGATTGTTAGCAGATGGCCCCAAGACCACCCCCAGTGGGGGCGGAAAGAGAAGAAAACTGTGGGGCAGGGTGCGGTCTGGATCAGTCTGTACGGACCGCACCCGGGAATGGAGGAAGAGAACAGCACCAGTACCCTGGTGCGTGGCCTGCTGCAGGCTGAGCCACCCTGCAGATTCGCAGAGCTGCTAGCACAGCTCCCCAAGAACCCGGAGCGTGCGCGAGCTGCGTTAGAAGATCTGGACTGGAGGATGGTCCGGCAGGCCGTGACCCGACAACAGGAGGCGCTACCACCACCCAGCAGCACGCCTGCCTCCGAGGGCGGTGAAGGTGGACTGGAGTCCGAGGACGACGACGCGGAGAAGGCTGCAATGACCGAGGCAGGTAACGGGGACGTCACCACCCCCAGCCCTGAAGCCGCGAGCCTGCCTCAGCCTCCCGTTGTGAGGCCCGAAGCCCCGGGAACCGTACATGTCACCACGCCTCTGCCGCTACCAGCTAGGCCTCAGGCTGCAAGCGCCACGGTTACGCCCCACCCCGTGCCCTTTAACCCCGGGCGCAATTAAGAAACGGACGCCACAGGCCAGGTCGCAAGGCCTAGTACTTCCGGGCGCCGCTACCCTGCCAGCGCCCCTTGCCTTGGCTGTGCCACTCCCGGGCACGACCGGAAGACGACCACCGGCCTGGTCGCAAGGCCGAGTGCCCCCGGGCGCCGCTCCCCCACCGGTGCCCCCTGCCATACAGCCCCTGGGCGCGGACTTGTTCGCCCAGCACACTGGTCTGGACGGGCGGCCCTTCATCTGGCCACCCGAGTATGTCAACCCCCGCCTCCAGAGAAGCCTGTTTGCGGAGGCCGGAGCAGCACCTGAACCCCTGATACCTGTTCCGGAGCCCATGGACGTTGCCCAGCCCCCGCGCGAGGACGCCCAGTTCGAATGGGACCCCACCGGAGAAAATCTGATGGGGTTCACCCAAGAAACCCGGGCGGACGCAGCCCGTCGACGAGAGTCCTGCCATCAGCAGTTGGCGATGTTTGAGAGAGAGCAGCGGGAGTGGCGTGTCTGGCAAGAGCGGCTCCAAGTACAAAGTGCGGAGCAGAAAAGGAGAGCCCGACAGAACCCCCGAGCCGCCAGCGGTCCCAGAGTCACCGGGACCGTGGTGAAATTTCAAATGGAGCACGGCTGGGGCTTCATCAAAGATCCTGAGA
Organism: Phyllobates terribilis; assembly: GCF_046119375.1. Classification (NCBI taxonomy): domain Eukaryota; kingdom Metazoa; phylum Chordata; class Amphibia; order Anura; family Dendrobatidae; genus Phyllobates; species Phyllobates terribilis. The sequence goes on from NW_027362763.1 coordinate 570,653,730, forward strand.
CCATCAGCAACGTCTTTGTGACCCGGAGGGACGTCGAGAGTCACCTGCCAGAGGGACATCGAGGACGAGACCTGTACCCCGGTGACGTGGTGACCTACACCCGGCATAAGGGTGTAAAAGGGTGGTACGCCCTCCACGTCCACAGGCTAACAGAGGAAGAGCTGCAGTATTATCATGGAGGGAGTCAAGAGGGCCCGGACGGGCCTGAAGATGACCAGGAGGAGCAAGGCACGTATGGAGGACGACTGTAGAGAGCAAGGAAAAAGCGCCAATGTACATAGTTACCCGTCAGGGTAAAAAGAACTGTTGTGGGACTGTTTCCACTGAGTGTGTGGTCCCCGTTGGGACTATTATGGGACTGCTACCTGTTTAAAAGTTGGCCCCTTCCCTTACCTTGCTGAGGACTGAGAGCAGCCATCCCTTTTCCTTAACCTGGCTGAGGACTGAGAGCAGTCATCCCCTTCCCTACCTGGCCGAGGACTGAGAGCGGCCATCCTGTATATAGTTGCGCTTCCTAAAGCGCCCCCTATTGGTTTTATAAAAAGACTGCAACGTCTACCTCGGGACAGAGAGTCCCTCATGTTTAAAGGTTTGCTGAAGTTTTTGCACCTTTAAGAAGAATGAACACCTGGTCGCAAGTTGCACCGCGGCCAGTACCCAAGAATATGTTTTACTTAAAAATGTTTTATATGAAGAGTTTTATATGCTGCTATATGATAATGAGAATGTTTTATGTGACAAAAGAGTTATGGTAGCATTAACAATGACAAAGAAAAGTGTTTCCCATAAAGGGAATTGAACAATGTCGTCTGTTTTCTAATGTAAAAAGTTATTGAAAAAGTTTTGCATGTCTTGTAATCAAATGTCTTTACTCTTTTCCAGCCCGAGGACGTGCTGTGGTTTACCGGGGGGGAATATAGCGCCCCGAGGGTTCGGCCGCTACAGGGGTATTACACCTCTACCAGAGGTGTGTTATTCCACTCCCCGGTAAGGATGGAGTATGGACCAGGGCTCAGTTAGCTGCATGCATCACACACACCCCATTTCCGGGGGACAGCTCAACGGTGCTCCCATTTAGACAGTAATGCAGGCACGACAGGCCATGTCCCTGGCTGGAGTGAGGAGGGGGGGGGGAAACCCAGTGATGTAGGAGCAGAAGGGGACGGATTCTGAGCATAGGTAGGAGCTCATTGGGTGCTGGTCACCTGAGCTCACACTCAGAGGGGAGGTATAAAAGTGGGCACCATCTTAGATCAGGGTTCAGTCAGTTCAGAGTGAGAGGAGAAGACAGGGAGCGGAGGCTCTGTAGGAGCTCCGCTCAAAGGCAGGCCTAGGGTGAAGGCCAGAGCCTGGGAGGAGAAGGAGAAGTAGGCCTGGAGAAGAAGCTGAGGGACGGAGGAGAAGAAGGAACAGGAAAGGAGGAGGAGTGACAGAGAAACAGAAGGGCTCAGAAACAAGAAGGCAGAAGGGACCCTAAGGACCCAGGAAATTATGGGTGACGGGTCAGGCAAGAAAGGGGTACCGGATCCCAAGTTGGTGGAGGCAAATAATCCTCAGCCAAGAACCGGAGGTCGTGATCATCACTTGGTGCGACCCCCTGCTAAACCTTGCTAGGAAGGCACCATATAGGATAGCAGTAAACGGGGCCCACGTTTGCCCGCATAGATCCGCGGCAGCTGGACAAAAGCTTGGTCACTGGTGGGGCACGAGCCAGAGGAAGGATAGAAGGGAGTCCTGTGCCATACTCCGGAATTGCCTAGGGGTTGACCAAGCCCCCCACTGGGTGGACGCAGCACGGCTTGGGCAGTCACTACCTGTACAGAAGTGGCTTGGAGTATACGAACTGTGAGTAAAAGACCCTGGACTGCAACACGTTGTCTTTGTGTTTCTTACTTCGCCAGCACTAACAGTACTGGGACTCCTTGCACCATCACCCCCTACCATCTACTGCATTGCCCTGAGGCTACACTCTCCCCGTGGGGAGTTATACTAACTCAGCTGCACACACCATCAGCCTCAAGGGACTGCCTTGCAGCGGCGGTTCATGATAGCCGCAATCCACGGGTGGCGTAGTCGGACATTACCTAAAAACATATAAAAGACTGCCACCGGTCTGACCACCCAGAGCCACGGGACCGGGTCGCCACTACTACTCCCAGCATTGCCCAGAAGCCCGGCCCCGAGTGCCCCACGGCCCAGGGGGCGAGTCAGCTTTCTCCTGACATCATTTCAGAACACTTTTTGCATAAAATGATTTCAGATGAAGTATCTTGTGTTTTGATAATAAGATGTAATATTGTAATATTTCACCAAAGTTGCGAAAATGTGCTACATCGCCTTTAGGAAAAGATCAGCCGGATCTCATAAAAAAGATCATAAATTACGTGACACGTTAAAGATGGATTTGATCGCTTTATATTTATTAACCCATTGTCTTCCCCACGATGCATAACCGGTGTATGTAAAATAAACACATGACTGTTGCGACTTGGGTAAATTGCCACAACAGCTTTTATTAAATATTACAGTCAAAACTCAGAGAGCCTACCACAATGGTGACCCCACAATTTTATAAACAATAGAGATGAGTAAACCTTAAAATGTTCAGTTCATCCCGGCTCAGCAATCAGAGGTCTGATCCAAAGCTTCACAGACTCAACAGGAGAAAAGCATGTGCAGCAATAACCCAAATTTTTTTCAGTTTGATCCTGGGCCGGATGAACTAGGGTTCGAGCAGAATCCAAACCCTTGCCACCAGACGTTAGGTTACTTTGCACCTTCCCGCACAGACACGGAATTATGCAACCATGACAAGCACTGCATTCTCAGCCTCAACTCTGGCAGTCACCAGAAGCGTTTGTGGGTCTGCAGTTTGCAGGGGTGACAAGGGTTACTTAGCCTGGGTCTTTTTTGAGTCCACAAAAATTGACACAACTCACGTTATCTGCCAACTTTGTTAAAAACTACAAAGTAGAGTAAAAAAATGCAATAATTTGACTATTACATGCATGAACTGGCACATGTGCGATCAACATGCATTAATCTGGGAACCTCACTGCACTAAAATGCAGACTAGCGGGCCTCGCCAACCACCGGCTGCCCCATCAACCGCATCTTCTGCTTGTTCCTCCTCTGTCACCGTGACAAGTGTTTCTGGCCGCAGAACCTCCACTTGTTTACGCACTACAGTCGGGGTGAGTGAGAGCCCATCATCTGTTACGGAAGTGGACATGCCTACTGTTTTTGAGTGTTCTCAGACACCGAGCACACCCCATCTTTCTCAATCCACCGTAACATCTCCGCTCCTCTCTCACAGTCCAGCAGCTTGTAGTGTTCACCCTACTCCACCCTCTCTCAGCACAGCAGCCAGCCCTCAATCCCACAGTTGTGGTTATGTAAAAGATTGTTTCCTCCTACACATGCCAAAGCGAAGAGCTTGACTTCACCATATCCAATCTGTTGGCCATGGAAATGCTGCCTTTTCGCCTGGTAGATACAGGCGGTTTCTGAAAGCTGATGGCTGCCACAGTCCCCCAGTACCAGTTGCCCAGTCACCATTACTTCTCTAAGAAAGATGTGCCTGCGCTACACCAGCATGTTGCAGACAACACCACCCGTTCAATAAAAAAATCTAGGTCTGTCAGGGAGCATTTCACTACTGACACCTGGACAAGCAAGCATGGCCAGGGGCATTACATCTCACTGACTGGGCACTGGGTGACTCTGGTGGCTGTGTAGGCAGGCGGGAGATGGGCTGCTCTACATATCTTGGAATCCCCAAGGCATGCAAGGCGCTTGAGAATGGAGAGCTAAACCACTACCCACCAGAAGAAGGAGAACTAAACTACTAGACAACAGGGGTTAGAGAACAAAACAAATACACACCAGAACATGGAGAAATAAGCTACTAAACAACTAGGGTTGGAGATCTAAACCACTACACACCAGGAGATGGAGAACTAAACAACTAGACACCAAGTCATGGAATTCCCAAGACTTGCGGGACAAACCTCTGTACCTAACACTTCCTCCAGTGCTTCTGCCTCCTCCACATCCTCTAGGGCCTCCACCTGCACCCTCAACGTCTGCCTTAATGAGACACACGTTCCAACAGCGCAGATAGAATCTCCCCCACCTCCATACTGCACAGCCAGGGCTCACCGCAATAAGGCATTGTTTAAATTAATATGCCTTGGAGATCGCAGTCATACAGATCAAGAGTTGTGGACAGCTATCCTTGCCGAGTTTGAGCAATGGCTGTCTCCACTGTACCTGGAGCCAGGGAAGGCCGTGTGCAATAACGGTGTAAACCTGGTGGCGGCCTTACTCCGGGGCAACTTCCCACATGTACCTTGCATGGCTCGCATCCTCAACCTGATGGTACAGCAATTTCTCCACCCATCCCGTCCTGGATGCGCTGCCGCAGAAACCACAGTCGCTGTGTGCTCACTTCCACCATTCGCAACTCATGGGTCATCGACTTGTGCCGCTACAGAGATCTTTTGGCCTACTGTTTAACGGTTAACATGCAATGTGCCGACATGGTACAATTCAACTCTGCACATGTTGCAGCAACGACAAACCCTGACGCAGTATCTCATGTCATATAGCCTGCGCAAATGCAGTACGACGATGTGCAAATCACACTGGCAGAGTGGACACATATGAAGGACCTCTACATCCTTCCTTCTGCACATTTTCTAAATGGCTACTAAGGTGGTTAGTGCTGATGATGCCATCATCAGCATCACTATTCCGGTCATCTACACGCTGGAGCACACTTTGAATAGTCTGCGGGAGGAGGTGGTGGTCCCAGGGAAAGAGGAGGAAGAGGAGGAAGCAGAGGAGGGTTAACAATATCTTTAAGTTCTAATCTGTTGTCGCACAGGCGTTTGCCATGGGAGGAACAAATGGAGGAGGACGAGGAGGCAGAGGTAACATAGTAGCATAGTTTTTAAGGTTGAAGGAAGACTAGTCCATCTAGTTCAACCCATAGCCTAACATGTTGATCCAGAGGAAGGCAAAAAAAAACATGTGGCAAACACTAAGCTCCACATTGGGGAAAAAAATTCCTTCCTGACTCCACATACGGCAATCCGACTAGTTCCCTGGATCAACGCCCTATCAAGGAATCTAGTATATATAACCTGTAATATTATACTTTTCAAGAAAGGCATCCATGCCCTTCTTAAATTTTAATAGTGAATCACTCATTACAACATCATGCGGCAAAGAGTTCCATAGTCTCACTGCTCTTACAGTAAAGAATTCGCGTCTGTGATGATGATTAAACCTTCTTTCCTCCAGACGTAGAAGATGCCTCCTTGTCCCAGTCTCAGGTCTCAGAGTAAAAAGATCAGTAGAAAGGTCTTCGTACTGTCCCCTCATATACTTGTACATAGTAATAAGATCACCCCTAAGCCTTAGTTTTCCAAAGTAAATAACCCCAAGTGTAATAACCTGTCTTGGTATTGCAGACCCCCCAGTCCTCTAATAACCTTGGTCGCTCTTCTCTGCACCCGCTCTGGTTCAGCTATGTCTTTCTTATACACCGGAGACCAGAACTGTACACAGTATTCTAAGTGTGGTCGCACTAGTGACTTGTATAGAGGTAAAATTATGTTCTCCTGCTGAGCATCTATGCCTCCTTTAATGCATCCCATTATTTTATTTGCCTTTGCAGCAGCTGCCTGACACTGGCCACCAAACGTGAGCTTGTCGTCTACCAATACACCCAGGTCTTTTTCAGTTACAGTTTTGCCCAGTGTTTTACAATTAAGCATATAATTATACATTTTATTTCCTCTGCCCAAGTGCATTACCTTACATTTATCCCCATTAAAGCTCATTTGCCATTTATCAGCCCAAGCTTCTAGTTTACATAGATCCTCCTATAATATAAAATTGTCCTCCTCTGTATTGATTACCCTGCAGAGTTTGGTGTCATCTGCAAATATTGAAATACTACTCTGTGATGATGATAAATGATGGATGCACAACAGTTAGGAGATGTAGAGGATAATGATTCCCTCTCTGTTGTCCGTGGTTGCCAAGAGGGGATGGAGGAAGCAAGCTTGAGTGTTATCCCACCACCAAACACTATAGACTTGGACCTCATGAAAGAGACCAACCCATGAGAACCTTCTTGCTGCACTATCTGCAACATGACTGCATTGTTAGGATTAGATATAGTGCTGACTACTGGGTTGCCACTCTGTTCGATTCATGGTACAAAAGTACATTTTGTCATTTGCTCCCCCCCCCTGGAAAGGGACACACCCATGCTGCAGTATCAAAACATGCTTGAAGACAATCTTGAGAGTGGTTTTCCCCAAGACAGCAGTGAGGCTTCACAGTGTGCATCGCAGTGATAGACTTCCAACCCCGGGAATGTTGAGTCATCAATGCAAAAACATTAGCTGCCTTGCAGCGCTGGGGTCCTGGGTTCCAACCCCACCAAGGACAACATCTGCACGAAGTTTGTATGTTCTCCACATGTACTGATTTTTCTTTCCACACTCCAAAGACATACTGATAGTAAATTTAGATTGTGAGCCCCAATGGGGACAGTGCCACTAATGTCTGTAAATGTCTTTAACCTTCGTCTGGCTGAGTAGGTACAATTGTAACTATTCCGTTTTAAAATTGCAATAACTTTTTTTCGAAAAGCCGTAGAGGGCTGAAATTTCGTGACATCTCTGCAGTTTTGGTCCAGAATATATTGGCCAAATTTCAATAAAATATCTCCACCCCCTACCGAGATAAGGGGTCGAGATATTTTTGCATCCATAACAAGCTGCATAGGTACAAATGTACCCTCATATATTTTGAATGAAGATAATGAAAGGAAAAAAGAATAATATTTTTTTTAATGATAATGCTATTTTATTATTATAAACAAGTAAAAAAACTGTTCATTTACATTATAAAAGAAAATGTAAGAAACTTTTTTTATTGATTTTCTTCGCAAGTAATGCATGTTGTCTTTGCTACCAAGTGTTCATCGCAAATGGGTTTCACACAAACCACACAAGACTCTCTAGTCTTACGTTGTTTTCGCCTCAGGTCTCGGCAGACATAGCAACTACCAACAACAGGGGAGGGTCCACGACTACCATGAGGTATTTGAGGGCCAGCTGCTGCTTGCGATGCTACCAGAATGCATCGTCCAAGCACCATTTCTACTGCACCTCGAAGAAAATGGTTTCTCATCATCATTCGGTTTGTACTATTATCTTCAATTGCAGGCATACACAGCTAATTTGCAAGATCTTTCAGGAACTTTCTTCGTTGATCCTTTGTCCTGAAGCTTGGATTGTGTTCTCTGTAGATGATGTAGGATGCTAACCCAGTGACGTCAATCATATTGTAGAAAAATGCCAGAGGCCAACGTAATGTTCGTCATTTCACAGTGTACTCTCCCAACATTTTATCCATAACATCAACTCCGCTTTTTGTTTTGTTGTAGTATTTTATTATCTCTGGCTTGGCTGCTAGTGTCTCTTCAACTTCTCCCGTCATGTGCATAGATGATAGAAGCACGACTGATTTGTTCTTCTTTGGTACATATGAACAGACTGTTGCATCATGATTGTAGGCAAAATTTGTCGAGTTTACAGGCCTTTCTTTGGCAGGCTGCATGTTGCTAGGTAGGAACCTTTTGTTTTTTCTCACTGTACCAAATAGTGTCATGTTCCAGGAGTTCAATACCTTAGCTAGTTCCATGGTTGTAAAGAAGTTATCGGTGGTGACATTTCTTCCAGAGCCTTTATACGAGCTCACTAGGTCCAATACTGTTCGTTCACCAATGTTTACTTGTCGAGGACCATTGTGACGAGTCACAAGCCCAGAAAATTTTTATGCCATATTTAGCTGGTTTTGAAGGTATATACTGGGTAAATTTAGTATGGCCTCTAAATGGAAATAATTGCTCGTCGACGGTGATACAATTATATGGCTTGTAGGCTCTCTCCAGATTTCTGTTCAGCATTGTCCAGATGTCCCGTATTGGTGCAGCTTTATCTGTTTGCACACGTTCTGCACGTGTATTTTCGTTGTCAAATCTGATAAATCTGAGTATCATCTTGAAGTGGTCACGAGACATGGCTGCACGTATAAGAGGCAGAGCAGCAACATTCCACATTTCCTCCAGATTCTCTTTGTTGTCTCTGTGCACACCAGCAGCAATCAGTAAGCCCAAAAATGCATGGCGTTCAGTTTCAGTAAATTGCTTGAATGTTTTTTGTGGTGGCCGTTCAGAAAAATCAGGAAAACGTTGTACCAGTTCGTTGTTGTAAGCATCACAAACTCTCTTGGCCTTTCGATTCGTTTCTCGTAATATGATGTCACACATCTCGGGAGTCATGATTCACTTGAATAGCTCTTTTGCTGTATACAGGTTGCTGATTGCTGCAGGGCCACCTCTTTGTCGTAGGACATTACGAGATTTTGTTTGTGCATTTGGCAGTGGATCACTACACCATTGAGTTTTATCCTTAGCAGTCCAAATGTCGCCTGCACTTTGAGGCAATGACTCATCCTCAACACTTTTGTCTGAGTGGTATTCTTTTTCCTGCTCTATGACCATTTCTTGTTCAATGTCTGAATCTTCTTCAGTAACATCCACTTGTGGTACATAGTTTTCATCATCAGATGCAACATATGGTTCTTCCTCATGCTCAGAATCAGATTCTTCTAGCATTCGCATTATTTCGGCAGACGTAAATCTGTAAATCTGAAAAAATGAAAAATAAATAATTTTCCGAAATACTGCACAATACTACATTATTGGCTTTTCACAAAATGATACTAACCTGCAAACACGTTTTCTTGGATTATGGCGGAAACTAGATCCAGCATCACTATCACTCATGATGACTTGGTAGATGAATTTTGGCTTCGTAATTTAGTTCAGTAACACGTGGCAAGTAGAATGAAACTCAATTCTAAAGTGCAGATAAAAAAGTAAATTATTTCTAGTGATAATTATTTATAAATGTCATTTATATATTATGTAAACCGTATACGGTTTCAGAATTTTCATTCCATCTTCGACTGTTTTTTCGACCAATAGGAAAATTGTAACAGAGCCACCATCTTTATTTTGTGCTGAATATAAGTAAAACATCGTAAAACAATATGTAGATACTAATTATTATCCATTTTTCGTATAAAAATCATACCTATAGTGATAAGTTTCATACTAAATATATGTAAGCCAAGTCCAGGCTCAAAGACAATTTCTGACTGTTCTGTCCCCACATAAGGCGAATGAAGGTATAACTGGCTGTTAGATGCTGTGAGACTTTCCTATCTTCGTATCCAAGAAATTGAAGACTTCACAAGCCTAGAAATGTGTCTGCTCACAGCAATGAGATGAACAGCAAAATGGCTACTGAGAGGAGGGAGGCAGGTAGAGAAGTAGAAGCCACTCCCAGTTTGAATCAACTTAATTGACAGCAACATAAGTGAGCAGTAACAACACTGGCCAATAGATATCAGCATAACATTTGTAGCTGAATGAACTTTAGTTTCTGAAACCAAGTAAAGGAGAAAGTCTTCCCACAGTGGAGGTATATATGAAGGTACAATTGTACCTCTTCAGCCTGTTAACGTTGTAAAATTATGCAGCCTGATGAAGGTTAAAGCGCTTTGGAATTATTGGCGCTATATGAATGAGTAAAATAAATAAATAAATAGAAATTGATGGCACTTTAGTCGTATCTGCCCATAATTATTGGACATGCTTGGTCTATAAGTTGGGTTTCTGTCTTTCATTTGTGCTCCCTGAATTTGGCAGAGCTCTCAGAGCACCAGGCCTTCACCTGTCACTCATCCACCAGTTACTGATCCAAGTTTAAGTTAGAAATACTGCTCCAAGCCCTGTACAATGTTTAAATGTGGCATGGCTTCAGGACCACGCTATTAGCACAACCAATTTAGATTCTGAAAGTTTAACTCCTGGAAGGAGCACAATATTAGCACAAAATATTTATCTGCTGAACTGTGGCCTGGTTTCTGGAGCATGCTATTAGCACAAAGAATATATATTCAGTCCAATCGCGTCAACAATAGCATCTAGATACTTAACAAAGTGTGGGGGCTCCTTATTTAACCCCATTGGCACCCAGTCATGATTTTGTGGTCCTGATGGTTGCCATGGTGATTTACAGCAAAATAATGACCGTAGAGACTGACAGATATATTTCCTGTTTAGAAGTTAGCAACATTTAGGTGGTAAAAATATTTTTTTTCATTCCTGTCTTGTCACTTTGCATTAATTCCTGAAAAGCACCTGAAGAGTTAATAAACTACCTCACAGCAGTTTTGAATATGTTGAGGGGAGCGTTTTTTAAAATGTTATCACTTTTGGAGGATTTCCAATATATAGGTCCCCCAAAATCACTTCAAAACTGAATAAGTGGAGTAAGTGGAGTATTATAGCATAGCGAGATAGAGTTTGGTGCATGACAGGGCTTGACAGGGCCTTTCCATTTCCCTTATTCCATCTGATTCAAATGGAACTCTACAGACGATCACTTCTTGAGGTTTGGCTTGGACCAATTTTTGTCTTAATGATTTATATACACTCAGATTTCCATTGTACAATTATATGGTGAGTGAGACACTCATTGGATTAATTTTGGGCAATTGTGCCTTCAAGGTTGTTTTTATGTATATTATACTAGGTAATATCCTGTGATATTTTAAGGTTAAAAATAAAAGTTATATTTTAATAAGTATCTCTCAGTCAATCAATTGTAGAAAAATCCAGCTTCAAGAATCCCATAAAAAAATTTAAGTTTATTGAAAAAACATTAAAAAATAATAATGTCAAACAGCATAATTGTCACAACCTCAAGGGGGAGAGATCACATAGGCAGACGCGTATCAGACAACAGGGTCTTTGGTCATTGCATCTCATGACCATAGAGTTGGCATTATACAGTTAGGTCCATATATATTTGGACAGAGACAACATTTTTCTAATTTTGGTTCTAGACATTACCACAATGAATTTTAAACAAAACAATTCAGATGCAGTTGAAGTTCAGACTTTCAGCTTTCATTTGAGGGTATCCACATTAAAATTGGATGAAGGGTTTAGGAGTTTCAGCTCCTTAACATGTGCCACCCTGTTTTTAAAGGGACCAAAATTAACAACCCCAACCCTATTACCCCACTGCCACCGCTACAGGGCAGTGGGAAGAGCGAGGCTAAGTGCCAGAATTGGCACATCCTATGGATGCGCCATTTCTGGGGCGGCTGACGGCTGGTGTTTCTAGCCTGGGAGGGGGCCAATATTCATGGCACCCTTCCTTGGCTATTAATATCAGCCCCCACCTGTGTATCTAATACCAATTTTTTACTGCATCTAAGCCAGCCAATCCTTTTGGGCCTGTAGCAGTGTCTGGTAGTCAGTGGAGTAGCCCATCTGAAGCAAGCTACACCACCTGTGTATCTAATAACAATTTTTTACTGCATCTAACCCAGTAAATCCTTTTGGGCATAGTAGCAGTGTCTCGTAGTCAGCGGAGCAGCCCACCTGTGAAGGAAGCTACAGCGCCTGTGTATCTAATTCTAATTTTTTACTGCATCTAACCCAGGAAATCTTTTTTGGCCTAGTAGCAGTGTGTGGTAGTCAGCGGAGTAGCCCACCTGTGAAGGAAGCTACACCGCCTGTGTATCGAATTCTAATTTTTTACTGCATCTAACCCAGGAAATCTTTTTGGGCCTAGTAGCAGTGTCTCCTAGTCAGCGGAGTAGCCCACCTGTGAAGGAAGCTACACCGCCTGTGTATCTAATTCTAATTTTTTACGGCATCTAACCCAGGAAATCCTTTTGGGCCTAGTAGCAGTGTCTGCTAGTCAGCGAAGTAGCCCTGCTGTTAAGCAAGCTACACCGCCTGTAGATCTAATTACAAATTTTTAACTGCATCTAGCCCAGGCAATACTTTTGGCCTAGTAGCAGTGTCTGCTAGTCAGCGGAGTAGCCCAGCTGTTAAGAAACCTACACCACCTGTGCTTTGGACACTTAATTTTTTCAAAGGAAACGCTTCGGGCCCCTGGGACACTCAGTCAAGAGCATCGGGGAGGCGCCCCAAGGTAAAGGGGCTGGGATTGGCGGTAGCATGCCTTGCGGCGGACCGCCAAGCTCGATCCTTATAAAAGCTTTTTAACTGCAGCAGCTTTAGTGGATGCTACTGGAGCTGGAATTACCACGGCTGCTGGCACCAGACTTGTCATCCAATAGATCCTTGTAAAAGGATTTAAAGTGTACTCATTCAAATTACAGAGCCAATTTAAATTACAGAGCTTAGACCTGCCTCCACCACGAGGGGTCTCAACCCACCAGCGGACAGGCACCAGTATTGGGAGAGGGGGGCTGGCCGTCAGGGTCCACCGCGGCTCTGGCACAAACCCGGTGACACGGAGGTCGCACTGGCAGGAACGGCCGGGCCGTGTCGGCTTCGCACTCCAGCGTAGTCCCTCTGCCTGCTCGCGCCCGTAACTTCAAAGGGATGCGCAAGCGGCTTTTCTTCCCAGGGCTGTTCCCCGCCCAGCAGGAACGTGGGGGAGCTCAGGTCGGCCTTCCACCGTACTCCCTTACCTCCCTCGCCCTCTTTCCTTCTTCCGTTCTCCATTTAACCCCTCGGCTCTGTGGTGTCCGCTCTCCCTCCAGCTCTCTCCTTCTCACAGGTGGACTACCGCGTGTATTCACACTGTGGTGAATCTTTTGGGCCCAGGCATAAGAAGTCGTTGAGGTAATGGATAATATGTGCCCCCTTAGAAACGTCCATGATGACCCATTCGAGGAAGCAACTAAATGCCTCAAATAGTGAGCAGGATATGGAGCACCCCATGGGCAAACAGCGATCTATATAGTATGCTCCTTCCCAGAAGCAGCCCAATAGGCGGACACTATTCGGAGGCACAGGTAGTAAGTAACCGGAACACCCCCTCAATGTCTGTTTTGGCCATTAGGGTGCCCCTTCCCAACTTCTTGACCCACCTGATTGCCTTGTCAAAGGAGGTACAGTATATACTACTGTACTTGGTTCCGCGTCGATGTTGTCGTTTACTGACCTGCCCCTTGGATATGACAAATGGTGGATTAGTCCAAATGTATTGGGTTCCGTTTTTGGCACGACTCCCAATGGGGATACCACTACGTCTTGTAAGGAAAGTGTTCTGAATGGAACCGCCATTCTACCTAAACATATTTCTTTTGTTAATTTTCTTGTCACGACGTCAGGGTGTTGGTAGGCTGATTTTAGATTTTTACTCCAGCCTTTCTTGATTTTAGAAGGGCATGACATGCCTATATCTGTGTCTCCTCCTCCTTTTACTCCGCCACCTCTTTTCTTTTCGCATGACTATATGTACTTATCACTTTTCCATGTGTTAGTTGTGTCTTCTGAGCAGTTTGTCAGCTTTTGGACACCTTTGAAGGTGCTTTCTATGTGTTTTCTATGTGTTTCTATGTGTTTTTGTTTGCCTGCCATTGGTTTTAACCGTGTTCAACGGTGTTCGACGAACCGTTCGGCAAACATGCCGGTGTTCGACGAACCGAACCCGAACACTACGGGGGTGGCTCAACACTACTTATAATGCTATCGGATCATGAGACCTACCAGGAGTTGAGCTTTGACCCTACTCACAAATTTACTTTTTGCAGGAAGGAGTTAAAATTTGAGCAATTGGAGCAATATCTGATAAATTATCTAAAGATCTTATAGTTCCATATCCAATCATCCCTATTTACTATTCTGTCCCCAAAATACACAAACAACAATTTCCCCTACCATTACGTCCTATTGTTGCAGGTAATGGAAATTTTAATATTTGTATGTAGTCTCTTAGGACTGGCTTAGACATATCAGGTGTTCTAGACAGGAAGCAGTATATAATGCCGACTCTATGGTCATTGTGGGATGCAATGACTAAAGACCCTGTGGGCTGAAATGAGTCTGCCTATGTGATCCCCCCTCTCCTTGGGGTTGTGACAATTATGCTGTTTGATGTTATTATTTTTTAATGTTTTTTCAGTAAACTTAAATTTTTTATGAGGTTCTCAAAGCTGGATTTTTCTACAATTGATTCATCTTTCTGCTGCACTGCTGGTTTTCTGTGCTTTGGACCCTTGCATGGGTGAGCTGACTTATTTTTTTCTTCATCTACCTATCTCATGAGGTTAATGTTATTTCTTAACTTTTTGTGTAGTATGACTATCTGGATTAAAGGGATAATCATTCAAAGTATAAAAATTTAATTTTTTTTTAATTGTTGTCAAATTTTTCATTTTTATAAATAAATGCAAAACATATCGACTTAAATTGACTATTAACATAAAGTACAATTTGTCACGAAAAAACATTCTCAAAATCACTGGAGTATGTTGAAACATTCCAGAGTTTTTGCCACATAATGTGGCACATGTCTGATTTGAAAAATTTGGCCTGGTCACTAAGGGGCTAGTGTCCTCTGAGGGAGCAGCAGCCACAACAATTACTCTACCTTTTTTGTTGTGCCTCATTTGCACAATTTCAATAAGTGAGTGCATACTGTACACTTTCCAATATATCACTCTCTTGTCCAATTTCACCCTATGCTGCACTTTTTTATATAACCTTTATTTTTTTGCAGACGTATGACAGTGTGCGAGCACATGCACCAAATTCTCCTAATCACTGTGCAAAAAATATTCCTCCTCTTCATACACTTTAACCATTGGAATCGCTGCCATGCTTGGCCTTTATGATAAACTTTTTTTTTTTCACTTTTTTAATCCTGCGTTACAGGAGTCATAATATTTTTTATTTTTCACCAACATAGCGATGTGAGGTTGTTGTTTTTTTTTCAGAACAAATTAAATTTGGCAATAGCATTGTTTTGAGGTACAAATTACTCATTAAGATCTTCTATTAACTCTTTATAGGGAGAAATAGAAAAAAAAAACTGCAATTCTATTGCAATTGTTTTTTTTACCATTTAAATGTTATACTACTCACTATGCTTCACAAATAGTTTTTATTCTGTAGAGCAGTACAATTATGGCAAATGCATATGGTTTTATATATGTTTAAAACATTTGAGAAGTGCACTAAAAATAAATAATTACCGTAGTATTTGTGACCCCAGATTCTGAGAAGCATGCGATATTTAATTTTCTTTAAGTAGAGCTGTATGAAGATGTTTTCTTTTTTTGTTTAGCTGTAGTTTTCATTGGTTCCATTTTGTTGTACAAATTACTTTTTGATTGCATATTAATTCATCGTTTTATAGAAAAAGTGAACAAATAAACAGAAAATATACATTTTATTTATTTAGTTTTAAATACTGTTCACCATTAGGTATACCGTAATTGACAAGTTATCTTTAGTCAGTAGATCGACATGATTGCAACAATAATACATTTTTATAATTCTTTTGCTTTACTATCTTAGCACGTAAAAAATCACTTTAAAAAAACATTACATTTGCCATATTCTCAGGGACATAACTTTTTAATTTTTCCTTTTAGACATTAGACATAGCTGATTTTTTTACTGGACAAATAACTTAGATACAATTTTTTTAGCACTTTTATTTCAATTTTTTACAGAAGTGGTGAACAAAAACTATAAAACTGAAATTGTGTTTTTTTATTTTAATTTGATGCAGTAAAGCTGATAAGTTAACTCTGGTTAAGTTATATAAGTTATATACCTTTATTAGTGAAGGATAACACTAATGAAAGTATTAACATTAGGGCAGCTAATGTACCTCTTCTATCACAGGAGTCTAATGGGTAACGTCTCTCCTTAGACCCCAGTCAGAGGCCTCTCATACAGCCAAATCAGATCTCATGCTTTTCACTGATGAGGGGCAACACCCCGAAACAAGTGTCTGCAAATTGAAATTCTCCATTTGGCTTTTATCCTAAGTCATGGGCAAGGATTGTTAAAAGGTCGATATTGACTTTAAAGATGGCTATTTTCAATAGGTGGCACTAGAGTTCAAGTCCTCTTCCTTTCTGAAAAAAAAGCAATTTGCATCTTCTATCACAAACATGCACTAGTGTATAAATGCAGATTATATATTGCAATATACAAATAATTATTATGTCTAATGTGAAGGGCATATCTTATTAGACTGTACCTTGTCATACTAGCGTTATCTTGTATGGATTAAATTTATGTGCCATATGTTTGGTTAAGAGTTGACCATAATTCTATTTCTATTGGTCGGTAATGTAAGGCTTTGGGCTTTAAGTGTTTTATGCATTTCTTTGCTTGTTTTGTATGAATAAAATAATTTTTGTCATTTTAAAGGGATCCCTGTTTTTGCATGTCTTTTCTCTTTGTTTTCTGGTATACAATATTACATGCATTAGGTTGATCTCTGGCTGGTGCCCGCCTCAAACTTAGATCAAGATTTCAGTGCAGTGTCAGTGTTCAGGTACTGCAGGAGCAGTGTCAAGCTGTCACGCCAGGTGTGGGAAAGACAATGCAACACAGAGGGAACAAGGAAAGGGAGCCCAGACACTAGGGAATGGGGAAGTGGAGACCTCCTAGTCTGGTCTAGTGACACCCTGTCTCAACTACTGTACCTATATTGCCTCTTCAGCAATCGCCGCACGCGTGCCTCGCCCTGTCTTTCCCTGGTGTATGGCTAAGGCTAGGGATGGGAGGAGATGAGCACTAGTCGATCTCCCCTAAACTCTATAGACAACAAGGGTAGACAAATAGGGTGAGAATGCTTAGCTTTAGATGACTCCAGACAAATGTGAACTCGGCCTCAAGCTCCAGAGAGAATGAAGTACTGCTCTTGCTAAGCCTTCACAAGTAGAAATGAATATAGCTGGCACCTCTGTCACGCCATGTGTGGGAACAACTTAGTGCAACACAGAGGGAAAAGGGAAAGGGAGCTCAGACACTAGGGAAAGGGGGGAAGTGAAGACCTCCTAGTCTGGTCTAGCGTCACCCTGTCTACACCACCATCGCTATATTGCCTCCTTAGCAATCGCCGCACGCGTGCCTCGCCCTACTCTCCCTGGCGTATAGCTACGGCTAGGGATGGAAGGAGATGAGCACTAGTCAACCTCCACTAAACTCTATAGACAACAATGGTGAACAAAACAAGGAAAATGGCTTAGCTTTAGATGAACTCCAAATAAGCGCACGACCTCAAGTTCCAGAGAAGACGAAGAACTGCTCCTGCTAAGCTTCACAAGTAGAAATGGATATAACCGGCGACTCCCTCTCAGACACACCAGGTATATATACACCCAGGCCAGAGAGCTAATTAGCAAGAGAGAGGTAGCCATTCGGTCCTAAAGACAGCCTCTTATCTAAGAACCTGTCTGCAATGCCAAAAGTAGAGATCTCCTGCAACCCACTGCAGGGCGACTGTCTGTCACCTCTGACACACCCATGACAGTACCACCCATCTACGAGTGGCCTCCAGACACTTAGGACCAGGTTTCTCAGGAAAAGAGGTGTGGAATGAGCAAATCAATCTGGGAGCGTTCACCTCTGACGCTACAACCCACATCCTCTCCTCTGGACCATAGCCTTTTCAGTGCACCAAGTATTGTAGAGAACGACATTGGAGACGAGAATCTACTATCCTTGAAATCTGGAACTCCAGATTACGATGAACCATTACTGGGGGCGGTGGTAGAGGTGAGGGCTCAAGAGGTTCCAGATACCTTTTGAGTAAGGACCTGTGGAACACATTGTGGACCTTAAGGGCTTGAGGAAGTTCTAGAAGAAACGCTGCTGGGTTAATGACGGCGGTTATTTTATAGGGACCAATAAACCTAGGTCACAGCTTCCAAGAAGGAACTTTCAATCTTATATTCCACACAAAGTCATTCACAATGACATTTTCTGTCAGCCATTCGTTTATACCTGTCTCCCATGATCTTTAAATTACTTAAAACACCCTGCCATACCGAGGAGAGCGACAAAGCAAACCGTTTCACCTCATGAACTCCTGAAGCTCCTCCCCCACTAAAGGTACCAAACTGTGGGTGATAATAATATGCACCAAAGAACGGTGACCTGCCAGTGGATTATCGCCAATGATTATTAATGGCAAATTCTGCCAGCGGTAAGTAGGATGCCAATCCTCCTGATTTTTGAAGACGAAACACCTGAGGTAGGTCTTCAAGTTCTAATTGCAGAGGAAAAGGACAGCTGCACCCCCAATCAAGAACAGAATGCCTTCCAGAACTTGGAAACAAACTGGGTCCCCTGATCTGGCACCACATCAGAGGGAACCCCGTGAAGCTCCACAATTTCATTTATGAACACCTGAGCAAGTGTCTTGGCATTTGGAAGTGCAGGCAATGCGACAAAGTGAACCATTTTACGGAACATTGTCAAAGGTCTGGGACAGTTTTCCCAGACCCTCCCACCGCCCAGACCCTCATGCGTAGGGTACTCTGACAAGGAGGGAAAAGCTTTGGAAGATGCTGAAGGAGTACCTAGGTGACCATTCCAACATCCTCCGTGATTCCTCTGTGCCTTACAGCCATTGGGTATCCAAGCTGGACATGTGGCATGAACTGTTTCTCTACGCCTTGGAGGTCCTGACCTGCCCTGCCATTAGCGGGTTTTTAGTGAGAGGTATTATATGCTATAGGCTCATTCGCCTGTCAACTGAAAATGCTGACAGACTGACTCTTACCAAATTGAACAAGGTCTAGAGTGGCCCAGACTTCTCAACACCACCGGATAACAGAAGATAGCAGCAGAACATAAGCTCAAATCCAGTGGGTTTTTTTTGTTGGGTCTATTCAAATGCACCCCATCACACCCAGACGTGGGTATGCGCTTCAGGATTTAGTCTTTTTTATGTTGTCCTCCTCCTTATCCTCCACAACCATATCAACAGGGTGGCCATCATGCAACACTCCCATTCATTTTTTAAGGGTGTTTATGATGCCTGTAGGAACATTTTTTAGAGGCCTATCTCTAACATTCCATAACATATATATATATACAGTTATATGAAAAAGTTTGGGCACCCCTATTAATCTTAAGCTTAATGTTTTATAAAAATTGGTGTTTTTGCAACAGCTATTTCAGTTTGATATATGTAATAACTGTTGGACACAGTAATGTTTCTGCCTTGAAATGAGGTTTATTGTACTTGCAGAAAATGTGCAATCTGCATTCAAACAAAATTTGACAGGTGCATAAGTATGGGTACCCTTATCATTTTCTTGTTTAAATACTCCTACCTACTTTTTACTGACTTACTAAAGCACTTTTTTTGGCTTTGTAACCTCATTGAGCTTTGAACTTCATAGCCAGGTGTATGCAATCATGAGAAAAGCTACTTAAAGTGGCCACTTGCAAATTGTTCTCCTGTTCGAATCTCCTCTGAAGAGTGGCATCATGGGCTCCTCAAAACAACTGTCAAATGATCTGAAAACAAAGATTATTCAACATAGTTGTTCAGGGGAAGGATACAAAAAACTGTCTCAGAGATTTAACCTGTGAGTTTCCACTGTGAGGAACATAGTAAGGAAATGGAAGAACACAGGGACAGTTCTTGATAAGGCCAGAAGTGGCAGGCCAAGAAAAACATCAGAAAGGCAGAGAAGAAGAATGGTGAGATCAGTCAAGGACAATCCTCAGACCACCTCCAGAGAGCTGCAGCATCAACTTGCTGCAGATGGTGTCACTGTGCATCGGTCAACTATACAACGCACTTTGCACAAGGAGAAGCTGTATGGGAGAGTGATGCGAAAGAAGCCGTTTCTGCAAGCACGCCACAAACATGCAAAAGCACATTTGGAGAAGCCAATTTCTTTCTGGAAGAAGGTCCTGGGGACTGATGAAACCAAGATTGAGTTGTTTGGGCATACAAAAAGGCGTTATGCATGATGGCAAAAAAACACAGCATTCCAAGAAAAACACTTGCTACCCACAGTAAAATTTGGTGGAGGTTCCATCATGCTTTGGGGCTGTGTGGCGAATGCTGGCACCGGGAATCTTGTTAAAGTTGAGGGACGCATGGATTCCACTCAGTATCAGCAGATTCTTGACAATAATGTTCAAGAATCAGTGATAAAGTTGAAGTTACGCAGGGGATGGATCTTTCAGCAAGACAATGATTCAAAACACCGCTCCAAATCTACTCAGGCATTCATGCAGAGGAACAATTACAATGTTCTGGAATGGCCATCCCAGTCCCCAGACCAGAATATCATTGAACATCTGTGGGATCATTTGAAGAGGGCTGTCCATGCTCGGCGACCATCAAACTTTACTGAACTGGAATTGTTTTGTAAAGAGGAATGGCCAAAAATACCTTCATCCAGGAAATCATTAAAAGCTACAGGAAGCGACTAGAGGCTGTTATTTTTGCAAAAGGAGGATCTACTAAATATTAATGTCACTTTTCTGGTGAGGTGCCCATACTTATGCACCTGTCAAATTTTGTTTGAATGCAGATTGCACATTTTCTGTTAGTACAATAAACCTCATTTCAAGGCAGAAACATTACTGTGTCCAACAGTTATTACATATATCAAACTGAAATAGCTGTTGCAAAAACACCAATTTTTATAAAACATTAAGCTTAAGATTAATAGGGGTGCCCAAACTTTTTCATATAACTGTATACAGCACAGACCAAAAGTTTGGACACACCTTCTCATTTAAAGATTTTTCTGTATTTTCATGACTATGAAAATTGTACATTCACACTGAAGGCATCAAAACTATGAATTAACACATGTGGAATTATATACTTAGCAAAAAAGTGTGAAACAACTGAAAATATGTCTTATATTCTAGGTTCTTCAAAGTAGCCACCTTTTGCTTTGATGACTGCTTTGCACACTCTTGGCATTCTCCTGATGAGCTTCAAGTGGTAGTCACTGGAAATGCTTTTCACTTCACAGGTGTGCCCTGTCAGGTTTAATAAGTGGGATTTCTTGCCTTATAAATGGGGTTGGAACCATCAGTTGTGTTGTGCAGAAGTCTCGTGGATATGAAGCGCCCCCTGGGCCTGTGCTGTGCAGGGGATACCCGGAGCCGGGCCTTCTGTAAGATGCTGGGGGTTGTAGTCTCCGTAGCGCTGACCCGGTCCATGCCCAGGGTGGTCAAACCAGTGGCAGTCTATTTGTGTTGTAATAAGTGTCCGACTACGCCACCCGTGGATTGCGGTCAGTGGGGACCGCCGCTGCGCTGCAGACCGCTGAGGCTGGTGTTGTATGCGCAGCCAAGTATGGGATAACTCCCCACGGGAGAAGTATTGCCTCAGGGCAGCTAGTGTGGATGATGGGAGTGATGGTGTGAGCGTCCCAGTACTAATGGTGCTGGTGCGGCGATGAAACACAGAGACGTGTGGTTGCAGTTTCCAATGCTTTACTCACAGTTCTTTACTGGTCCTAGTCACCTCGGTACCGGCGGTGACTGCCCAAGCCGTGCTGCGTCCACCAGGCAAGGGGCTCGACCAACTCCCAGGCAATTCCAGAGCGTGGCACAGGACTCCCTTCCTTTCCTTTCTCTGGCCGTCCCCACCAGTGACCCACCTTTGTCCAGCTTCCTCGGGCCTTCTGTCGGCGAAACCTCTCTCCGGTTTCCCTGACCCTATGTGGTATGCTTTCCTGGTGGATGTAGTGAGGGGTCGCACCAAGATGTGGTAACAACCTCCGGTCTTTAGCTGAGGAATCTGTTGCCTCCACCAATTTGGGTTCCGGTACCCTGTTCTGCCAACCCTTCACCCTGTATCTCCTGGGCATATGTGGTTCCTTCTGTCCTCGTGTCCCTGGGCCTTTCTCTGTGTTCCTTGCTTCCTTTCTCCTCTGTTCCAGTTCCTTTCTTACTTTCCTTTCTGTTCCTTCTTCTCTCTCTCAGGCTCCAGCCTTCTGACAAGGCCTGCCTGCGGAGCAGAGCCCATGCAGGGGCTCTGCTTCCTGTCTTCTCCTCTCACTCTTAGCTTCTTCTCTGCACTGCACACTGCACACTGATCTAAGATGGTGCCCACCTTATATACCTCCTTCTAACACCCGAGCCCAGGTGACTAGCAACCAATGGGCTCCTACCTATGCCCAAAGACCCACCCCTATCTGCTCCTACACCACTGGGTTTTCCTCCCCCTCCCCACTCCAGCCAGGAACAGATGCTGTCGTGCCTGCACTTCTGTCTAGTGGGAGCACCATTGAGCTGTCCCTCGGAAATGGGGTGTGTGTGGTGCATGCAGCTTACTGAGTCCTGGTCCACACTCCATCCTTACCCGGGAGTGGAATAGCACACCTCTGGTTTGAGGTGCAATACCCCTGTAGCAGCCGAGCCCTCGGGGTGCTACATTCCCCCCTGGTAAATCACAGCACGTCCTCGGGCTGGAAAAGAGCAAAACAATTTAAAACATACAAATTTTTAGAATGCATTCGTATATAAGACATTAACTTTTCACTCATCCCTTTATGGAAGGTATTCTTCTCTTTTTAACGTTACTGGTATAAAACATTTTCATAAAACATTATAAGACTTTCTTCATACACGGAAAATACTATAGGCTCTTTTAGCAGCAAATTAAACTTTTTCAGTATAAGACATTCTTAAGTAAAACATTTATTTTTTTTTATTTATTTATTTTTTTCAAAAACACATTCTTGAGTTCTGGCCGCCGTGCAACTTGCGACCAGGTGTTCTTTCTTCTTAGGGGAATGGCTGCTCTCAGTCCCCAGCCAGATTAGGAAAAAGGGATGGCTGTTCTCAGTCCCCAGCCAGATAAGGGATATAGGGAGTAACTTCTACTCAGTTCTATATCAGTCCCAAAGGGGACCACACTCCACTCAGCAACAGTTTCTATACCCTTACGGGTAACTATATACAGTTCCATTTACCGTTCACTGGTAACGGTGTCCTCCTGATGCTTCCTTCTTGTACTCTTCAGACCCGTCCGGGCCCTCAGGGTAGTCCATGTCTGGGCGGTACCGCAGCTCCTCCTCTGTTAGACGGTGGGCATGGAGGGCATACAGTCCCTTTGCGCCCTTGTGCAGCAGGCCTTGCGGCGGGTCCTGGAGAAGGCCGCTGTTGATGACGCCCGGGGTCAGAGGGTGCGACTTTGGGCCTGGGCGCGGGCTGGTGGCGGCAGTGACCAGGGCTGGAGGGCTCGGCAGCAGGGCTTGTTGCGGGGTCTGGAGCAGGTCGGTGTTTGCAGCGCCCGGGATCGGCGGCTCCACCAGGGGGCCCGGGAGCAGGCTGACGCTGGCAGCGTCCGGGACAGGGAGACTCCTCTTACCTGCTCCCGCGACCGCTCCTGCATCACGCGTCTTCTCCTTGTGCTGGTCGGAGCCCGCGACGGCTGGGGCACTGCCGATGCTGGGCAGCTTAGTCTGCTGCCGGTCCGCCATCTTGCTCTCCGTTCCTGGTGTCCTCCTCCCCCCTGGTGGACTGTGGCCTACCTTGCGTTGATCTTCCTCCGTAGGCCGTGGCTCCGCAGTCGATGGTCGGGGTTGAGGACCTTGCGTCGCGCTCCTGTGACGTCAGCGTCGCTCCCTCTCCCTTCCAGGAAGGACCTCACGTAGCGTCGGTGCGTGGGGCGGAGCTTCAGATCTCGCGCGCTTTCGGCGTCCACGCCCCTCTTCTTCCCGCGCGGCTTCCCGAAGATGGCGCCCGATGGCGGGAAAACGACTGCGGATGGCGGGAAGACGGCGGGAAACGACCCAAGATGGCGTCCGATGGCGGGAAACGGTCCAAGATGGCGTCTGATGGCAGGAATCGGCTCCGGATGGCGGGAAACGACTCCGGACGGCGGGAAACTTCGGGAAATGGCGAGATACTTCTTTTCCAGGTACATGTACAATTTTCTTCAGGCATGCAATACCCGTTTGAGGCGGGTTGGTAAAGATCCTGCCCACTACGCCAAAGTTGACGCGCCCTCTGGGCCTGTGCTGTGCAGGGGATACCCGGAGCCGGGCCTTCTGTAAGATGCTGGGGGTTGTAGTCTCCGTGGCGCTGATCCGGTCCGTGCCCAGGGTGGTCAAACCAGTGGCAGTCTATTTGTGTTGTAATAAGTGTCCGACTACGCCACCCGTGGATTGCGGTCAGTGGGGACCGCCGCTGCGCTGCAGACCGCTGAGGCTGGTGTTGTATGCGCAGCCAAGTATGGGATAACTCCCCACGGGAGAAGTATTGCCTCAGGGCAGCTAGTGTGGATGATGGGAGTGATGGTGTAAGCGTCCCAGTACTAATGGTTCTGGTGCGGCGATGAAACACAGAGACGTGTGGTTGCAGTTTCCAATGCTTTACTCACAGTTCTTTACTGGTCCTAGTCACCTCGGTACCGGCGGTGACTGCCCAAGCCGTGCTGCGTCCACCAGGCAAGGGGCTCGACCAACTCCCAGGCAATTCCAGAGCGTGGCACAGGACTCCCTTCCTTTCCTTTCTCTGGCCGTCCCCACCAGTGACCCACCTTTGTCCAGCTTCCTCGGGCCTTCTGTCGGCGAAACCTCTCTCCGGTTTCCCTGACCTTATGTGGTATGCTTTCCTGGTGGATGTAGTGAGGGGTCGAACCAAGATGTGGTAACAACCTCCGGTCTTTAGCTGAGGAATCTGTTGCCTCCACCAATTTGGGTTCCGGTACCCTGTTCTGCCAACCCTTCACCCTGTATCTCCTGGGCATATGGGGTTCCTTCTGTCCTCGTGTCCCTGGGTCTTTCTCTGTGTTCCTTGCATCCTTTCTCCTCTGTTCCAGTTCCTTTCTTACTTTCCTTTCTGTTCCTTCTTCTCTCTCTCAGGCTCCAGCCTTCTGACAAGGCCTGCCTGCGGAGCAGAGCCCATGCAGGGGCTCTGCTTCCTGTCTTCTCCTCTCACTCTTAGCTTCTTCTCTGCACTGCACACTGCACACTGATCTAAGATGGTGCCCACCTTATATACCTCCTTCTAACACCCGAGCCCAGGTGACTAGCAACCAATGGGCTCCTACCTATGCCCAAAGACCCACCCCTATCTGCTCCTACACCACTGGGTTTTCCTCCCCCTCCCCACTCCAGCCAGGAACAGATGCTGTCATGCCTGCACTTCTGTCTAGTGGGAGCACCGTTGAGCTGTCCCTCGGAAATGGGGTGTGTGTGGTGCATGCAGCTTACTGAGTCCTGGTCCACACTCCATCCTTACCCGGGAGTGGAATACCACACCTCTGGTTTGAGGTGCAATACCCCTGTAGCAGCCGAGCCCTCGGGGTGCTACAGATACACAGCTGATAGTCCTACTGAATAGACTGTTAGAATCTGTATTATGGCAAGAAAAAAGCAGCTAAGTAAAGAAAAACGAGTGGCCATCATTACTTTAAGAAATGAAGGTCAGTCAGTCCGAAAAATTGGGAAAAATTTGAAAGTGTCCCCAAGAGCAGTTGCAAAAACCATCAAGAGCTGCAAAGAAACTGGCTCACATGAGGACCTCCCCAGGAAAGGAAGACCAAGAGTCACCTCTGCTTCTGAGGATAAGTTGATCCGAGTCACCAGCCTCAGAAATCGCAGGTTAACAGCAGCTCAGATTAGAGACTAAGTCAATGCCACACAGAGTTCTAGCAGCACACACATCTCTTCAACAACCGTTAAGAGGAGACTTAGTGCAGCAGGCCTTCATGGTAAAATAGCTGCTAGGGAACCACTGCTAAGGACAGGCAACAAGCAGAAGAGACTTGTTTGGGCTAAAGAACACAAGGAATGGACATTAGACCAGTGGAAATCTGCGCTTTGGTCTGATGAATCCAAATTTGAGATCTTTGGTTCTAACTAGTGTTGAGCCACCCCCATAGTGTTCGGGTTCGGTTCGGTTCGTCGAACACCGGGATGTTCGAGGAACTGTTCGTCGAACTGTTCGTCGAACACCTTAGAACACCGTCGAACACTGTTAAAACCAATGGCAGGCAAACAAAAACACATAGAAACACATAGAAAACACCTTCAAAGGTGTCCAAAAGCTGACAAACTGCTCAGAAGACGCTCTCTTTAAAAAAGCCGGCCGGCAATTCAGCAGCAGCATACACCGGTACCCGACAATTTAGACAAGAAGGAATAGAGCCTCACACATAGATTAGATAGATAGAAACATGTCAGTCACATATATATGAAGTACAGTGACAGTGTTGCTTACTGTACTTGTCATTTAGTGTAAAGGATTTATTAAAAAATATAATAGTGTTTTCATGCACTGTCTCTTTAAAAAAGCCGGCCGGCAATTCAGCATCGGTACCCGACAATTTATAACAGACAGAATAGAGCTTCACACATAGATTAGATAGATAGAAACATGTCAGTCACATATATATGAAGTACAGTGATAGTGTTGGTTACTGTACTTGTCATTTAGTATTAAAATAAAGGATTTATTATTAAAAAAAATTGGCGTGGGGTTCCCCTTAATTTTAGTCTCTAGCGGAGGTTAAGCAGACAGCTGGGGCAGATGTTTGAAGCCTGGGAAGGGGGTAATACCCACGGAGCTTCCCAGGCTACTAATATGAGCCCCCAGCTGAATACATAGCCTTTACTAGCTATTAAAATGGGGGACCCCCCCAAAAAAATGACGTGGGGTCCCCCCTAATTTAATAGCTAGCAAAGGCTAGGCAGACAGCTGGGGGCTGATATTAATAGCCCAGGAAGGGAGCCATGAATATTGGCCCCCTCCCAGGCTAGAAACACCAGCCGTCAGCCGCCCCAGAAATGGCGCATTCATAGGATGCGCCAATTCTGGCACTTAGCCTCGCTCTTCCACGCTGCCCTGTAGCGGTGGCAGGGGGTAATAGGGCTGGGGTTGATGTCAGCTTATAATGCCAGCTGACATCAAGCCCAGGTTAGTAATGGAGAGGCGTCTATAAGACACCCCCATTACTAACCCCATAGTCAAAGTTAAAAGAAAACACAAACACCCAGAATAAAGTCCTTTAATTGAAATAAAGACACAATCCTTTATTGTTCTAAATTAAACCATACTTACCATCACGCCCATTCCAGCTGAAGCCAACGATCTCCTGCAATAAAAGAAAAATAATAAAGCAACATCATCCTTACCTTTCCATGGTTCCCACGACAGCTCCAGCTCTGCTACATCGAGATGACAGGCTGGACCGCAGCAGAACGCTGCCATCCAGCCTGTCATCCCGCAGACACTGAGAAGCGCAGGCATGCTTGCGCTCTGCAGTGTCTGGCTGTGACGGCATAAAGATGAGACGAGTTCATGTCCAATGAACTCGGCGCACCTCATGCACGTCACTGACAGCGTGGGAAAATTCTCACGCTGAAGCGCTGAGTGCAGGAGAATTCTCCCACGCTGTCAGTGACGTGCATAAGGTGAGCTCATGTCCAATGAACTCAGCTCACCTCCTGCACGTCACTGACAGCGTGGGAGAATTCTCCTCCACTCAGCGCTTCAGCGTGAGAATTCTCCCACGCTGAAGCGCTGAGTGCAGGAGAATTTTCCCACGCTGTCAGTGACGTGCATAAGGTGAGCTCATGTCCAATGAACTCAGCTCACCTCCTGCACGTCACTGACAGCGTGGGAGAATTCTCCTGCACTCAGCGCTTCAGTGTGAGAATTCTCCCCCGTTGAAGCGCTGAGTGCAGGAGAATTTTCCCACGCTGTCAGTGACATGCATGAGGTGAGCCGAGTTCATTGGACATTAACTCGGCTCATCTGGATGCCCTCACAGAGAGACACTGTGGAGCGCAAGCATGCCTGCGCTTCTCGGTGTCTGCGGGATGACAGGCTGGATGGCGGCGTTCTGCTGCGGTCCAGCCTGTCATCTCGATGTAGCAGAGCTGAAGCTGTCATGGGAACCATGGAAAGGTAAGGATGATGTTGCTTTATTATTTTTCTTTTATTTCAGGAGATCGTTGGCTTCAGCTGGAATGGGCGTGATGGTAAGTATGGTTTAATTTAGAACAATAAAGAATTGTGTGTTTATTTCAATTAAAGGACTTTTTTCTGGGTGTTGTGTTTTTTTTAAATACTTTACTAGAAATTCATGGTGGTCATGTCTAATATTGGCGTGACCCCATGAATTTTGGGCTTAGGGCCAGCTGATAATGCCAAGCTGGCCCTAACCCCTTTATTACCCAGTGAGCCACCGCATCAGGGCCCTGGATGAGTTGGGTACAGCGCCAGAAGATGGCGCTTCTATGAACGCGCCATTTTCCGGGGTGGCTGCGGACTGCAATTTGCAGCGGGGGGGGCCCAGAAAGCTTGGGCCTCCCTGCGCTGCGGATTCCAGCCCCCAGCTGCCTAGTTGCACCTGGCTGGACACAAAAACAGGGCGAAGCCCCACGTCAATTTTCTTTTAATTATTTCATGAAATAATTAAGAAAAAAAGGGCTTCCCTATATTGTTGTGTCCGGCCAGGTACAAATAGGCAGCTGGTGGTTGGGGGCAGCCCGTTCCTGCCTGCTGCACCTGACTGGACACAAATATAGTGCGAAGCCCCACGTCAATTTTTTTTTAATTATTTCATGAATTTCATGAAATAATTAAAAAAAATTGAAGTGGGGCTTCGCACTATATTTGTGTCCAGTCAGGTACAGCAGGCAGGAACGGGCTGCCCCCAACCACCAGCTGCCTATTTGTACCTGGCCGGACACAACAATATAGGGAAGGCCTTTTTTTCTTAATTATTTCATGAATTTCATGAAATAATTAAAAAAGTGGGGCTTCGCACTATATTTGTGTCCAGCCAGGTACAGCAGGCAGGAACGGGCTGCCCCCAACCACCAGCTGACTATTTGTACCTGGCCGGACACAACAATATAGAGAAGGCCTTTTTTTCTTAATTATTTCATGAATTTCATGAAGTAATTAAAAAAAAAATACGTGGGGCTTCGCCCTATTTTTGTGTCCAGCCAGGTACAACTAGGCAGCTGGGGGCTGGAATCTGCAGCGCAGGGAGGCCCAAGCTTTCTGGGCCCCTCCCCCGCTGCAAATTGCAGTCCGCAGCCACCCCGGAAAATGGCGCGTTCATAGAAGCGCCATCTTCTGGCGCTGTACCCAACTCATCCAGGGCCCTGGTGCGGTGGCTCACTGGGTAATAAAGGGGTTAGGGCCAGCTTGGTATTATCAGCTGGCCCCAAGCCCAAAATTCATGGGGTCACGCCAGTATTAGACATGACCACCATGAATTTCTAGTAAAGTATTTAAAAAAAACACAACACCCAGAATAAAGTCCTTTAATTGAAATAAACACACAATTCTTTATTGTTCTAAATTAAACTATACTTACCATCACGCCCATTCCAGCTGAAGCCAACGATCTCCTGCAATAAAAGAAAAATAATAAACCAACCTCATCCTTACCTTACCATGGTTCCCACGACAGCTTCAGCTCTGCTACATCGAGATGACAGGCTGGACCGCAGCAGAACGCTGCCATCCAGCCTGTCATGCTGCAGACACTGAGAAGAGCAGGCATGCTTGCGCTCCTCAGTGTCTCGCTGTGACGGCATCCAGATGAGCCGAGGTCATGTCCAATGAACTCGGCTCACCTCATGCACGTCACTGACAGCGTGGGAAAATTCTCACGCTGAAGTGCTGAGTGCAGGAGAATTCTCCCACGCTGTCAGTGACGTGCATGAGGTGAGCTCATGTCCAATGAACTCAGCTCACCTCATGCACCTCACTGACAGCGTGGGAAAATTCTCCTGCACTCAGCGCTTCAGCGTGAGAATTCTCCCACGCTGTAAGTGACGTGCATGAGGTGAGCCGAGTTCATTGGACATGACCTCGGCTCATCTTTATGCCGTCACAGAGAGACAATGTGGAGGGCAAGCAAGCCTGCGCTTCTCAGTGTCTGCGGGATGACAGGCTGGATGGCGGCGTTCTGCTGCGGTCCAGCCTGTCATCTCGATGTAGCAGAGCTGAAGCTGTCGTGGGAACCATGGAAAGGTAAGGATGAGGTTGCTTTATTATTTTATTTTTATTACAGGAGATCGTTGGCTTCAGCTGGAATGGGCGTGACGGTAAGTATGGTTTAATTTAGAACAATAAAGGATTGTGTCTTTATTTCAATTAAAGGACTTTATTCTGGGTGTTTGTGTTTTTTTTAACTTTGACTATGGGGTTAGTAATGGGGGTGTCTTATAGACGCCTCTCCATTACTAACCTGGGCTTGATGTCAGCTGGCATTATAAGCTGACATCAACCCCAACCCTATTACCCCCTGCCACCGCACTAGGGCAGCGTGGAAGAGCGAGGCTAAGTGCCAGAATTGGCGCATCCTACGGATGCGCCATTTCTGGGGTGGCTGACGGCTGGTGTTTCTAGCCTGGGAGGGGGCCAATATTCATGGCTCCCTTCCTGGGCTATTAATATCAGCCCCCAGCTGTCTGCCTAGCCTTTTCTAGCTATTTAATTAGGGGGGACCCCACGTCATTTTTTTGGGGGTCCCCCATTTTAATAGCTAGTAAAGGCTATGTATTCAGCTGGGGGCTGATATTAGTAGCCTGGGAAGCTCCGTGGGTATTACCCCCTTCCCAGGCTTCAAACATCTGCCCCAGCTGTCTGCTTAACCTCCGCTAGAGACTAAAATTAAGGGGAACCCCACGCCAATTTTTTTAATAATAAATCCTTTATTTTAATACTAAATGACAAGTACAGTAACCAACACTGTCACTGTACTTCATATATATGTGACTGACATGTTTCTATCTATCTTATCTATGTGTGATGCTCTATTCTTTCTATTATAAATTGTTGGGTACAGATGCTGAATTGCCGGCCGGCTTTTTTAAAGAGACGGTGCATGAAAACACTAATATTTTTTTTTGATAAATCCTTTACGCTAAATGACAAGTACAGTAAGCAGCACTTTCACTGTACTTCGTATATATGTGGCTGACATGTTTATATCTATCTAATCTATGTGTGAAGCTCTATTCTTTCGGTTCTAAATTGTCGGGTACCGGTCTATGCCGCTGCTGAATTGCCGGCTTTTCATGTTTCACTGTTGGCACTGTTCCCATCGATTTGGGCAATCACTGTAATGCCACAACCACCATGGCTGTGGCATTACAGTGAGTGGCAGACAATCCCTGCATGATTGGTGCTCTAAATAGCACCAGACATGCAGGACACGCTTTTGGTGCACGAACAGTTATCGAACATAACCTCGAACAGCCGAATTTTTTGCAAATCGTTCGGGTTCGTCGAACAACTCGAACACCGCCCAAAACAGCTCGAATTTGAGATTGGCGAACAGTTCTAGTCGAACACCGCTCATCTCTAGTTCTAACCACCGTCTCTTTGTGCGATGCAGAAAAGGTGAACGGATGGACTCTACTTGCCTGGTTCCCACCGTGAAGCATGGAGGAGGAGGTGTGATGGTGTGGGGGTGCTTTGCTGGTGACACTGTTGGGGATTTATTCAAAATTGAAGGCATACTGAACCAGCATGGCTACCACAGCATCTTGCAGCGGCATGCTATTCCATCTGGTTTGCGTTTAGTTGGACCATCATGTATTTTTCAACAGGACAATGACCCCAAACACATCTCCAGGCTGTGTAAGGGCTATTTGACCAAGAAGGAGAGTGATGGGGTGCTACACCAGATGACCTGGCCTTCATAGTCACCAGACCTGAACCCAATCGAGATGGTTTGGGGTGAGCTGGACTGCAGAGTGAAGGCAAAAGGGCCAACAAGTGCTAAGCATCTCTGGGAACTCCTTCAAGATTGTTGGAAGACCATTTCCGGTGACTACCTCTTGAAGCTCATCAAGAGAATGCCAAGAGTGTGCAAAGCAGTCATCAAAGCAAAAGGTGGCTACTTTGAAGAACCTAGAATATAAGACATATTTTCAGTTGTTTCACACTTTTTTGTTAAGTATATAATTCCACATGTGTTAATTCATAGTTTTGATGCCTTCAGTGTGAATGTACAATTTTCATAGTCATGAAAATACAGAAAAATCTTTAGATGAGAAGGTGTGTCCAAACTTTTGGTCTGTACTGTATATATATATATATATATATATATATATATATAAAAATATATATATATATATATATATATATATAAAAATATATATATATATATATATATATATATATATATACCCACAGGGTATAAGTGTTTTTTCAGCCCATGCACTTAGTGTCTAGGAAACCCACTCCTTAATAATGGAAAGGTTGATTCAAATTGATTCTATATTCTACAATATTACATCTCTTATCTGCAATTTATGTACGGGTGAGCTATTGCACTATGGATAGCGTATTACATGCATCCGGCCAGGGATTACTCCTTGCTGCTGCAACCAAACAAAAAATAAATATATATATATTCTATTCCCTATTAATACCGCTGTTAGCTGCATTTACAATATTGACAGGTGGTAGGTGGTAATATCGGTTGGAAATTCTTGTCAAATACATGTCTTCCACAGTGCATAGCTTGATTTTTTCCATGCACTCACTGACCGATTTTTAATTTTTAACGGTGATCTGTACTTACACATACATGAAATCAGGCAGGGTTGCTTGCGTTTCTTCACAGCTTGGTGCTGCCAAAAAAAAACTCTTCGGGGCCGGTTAAAATCTATTTTATATTCTCCAATATTACCTCTCTTATCTGCAATTCGTATACAAGTGAGCTATCACACTATGGATAGCACATTACATGCATCCAGTCAGGGATTATAGCCTTATATTCCTTGCTGCTGCAAGCAAAAAAAAAATTCTATTCCCTATTGATACCGATGTTAGCTGCATTTAGAATAGGGACAGGTGGTAACATCTGCTGGAAATGAATGCTCGGCTAAGTGCCCACAATGCAGAAATGCTGCATATTTTTTCCGCTTCTCCCTGGCAGGAAAAACGCATGCAGATTTTACATGCGTTTTTCCTGCCAGGTAGAAGCTTTTGTCAAGCTTTTTTCACTTGCATTTCTGCATGCAGGTTATCAAGCGCTTTTCCAAGCGATTTTAGCATCACTTGGAGAAGTGCTTGACAACTTGGTCACACTATAAAGATTATACTTACCTTCCGATGGCCCCCGGTATTTTCTCCGCTCTGTCTGGTCTGTTGTATGGGTCGCGGTGGTGTGAAAGGACCTGCGATGACATCATTGAGTCATGTGACAGGTCACGCGACCGCCGACGTCAGCGGTCGCGTGACCTGTCACATGACTAAATGACGTCATGGAAGGTCCTCACACCACGGCGACCCATACAACAGACCAGAAGCATCGCTGAGGAGACCGGGGGCCTTCAGAAGGTAAGTATAATCTTTATTTTTTATTTTAAATTGTTTTTTTAACAGGTTCTATGGTACCTGGGTCTGGAAGAGAGTCTCCTCTTCTCCAAACCTGGGTACCATCCGCACATAGAATAGCATAATATCCGTGTGTGCAAATGTGCTGACACTGATAATATGCGTTTCAATGCAAGTCAATGGCGGCAATTATGCTGCGTGTCCACAAAATTAATGGACATGCTGCGTATTTTTCCGCAATGATAATCCGCAGCGGAAATTTCCGCAGCATGTGCACAGCACATGCAGATTTTTATTGGGGACCATGGGGCATGTATTATCAAGATTTTTTTAAGCATTTTTGCTGCGGAAATTCTGCTGCAAAAACGCTTGAAAAACGCATAGTGGGGACTCAGCCTTAACCCCTTTCTGACGTGGGACATATTAATACGTATCTGCGCCCTGAGCCTATTGGACCAGATACGTATTAATACGCCCTGGCGATTGCGCCCGCAGAGTCTGTGCTGGCGCAATCGCCACCGGGTCACAGCTGACTCCCGGTACTATGTGCTGGGAGCGGTCCCTCACCACTTCCGACA
The DNA here is from genome assembly GCF_046119375.1 of Phyllobates terribilis. Lineage (NCBI taxonomy): Eukaryota > Metazoa > Chordata > Amphibia > Anura > Dendrobatidae > Phyllobates > Phyllobates terribilis. The sequence goes on from NW_027362763.1 coordinate 570,687,510, forward strand.
CATTAAGCCTCAAAATGCTTTAATCAAAGTCGATCGCAGCATTCCGGGAGCAAGGGGAGGTAAGCGCCGCTTACTTACCTCCTCTCCGGTGTCCCACACTGACATGGTGACCCAATGTCATCATAACGACATCCGGGTCACCAGAAAGCAGGAAGTTACTTCGATCATGCGCAGTGCGCGATCAAAGTAACTTCTGCCTGTGCAGCGCTGACAGGCTGTATAGCATAGAGATGCTGCTGCATCTCTATGCTATATAAGCGATCAGCCTGCAAAAAGTGAAAGTCCCATAGTGGGACAAAGTGTAAGAGTAAAAAAAAAGTATCAGAAAATGAAAAAAAAATTGTAAAAATATAAAAAAAAATATGAAAAAAATAATCCAGGAAAAAAAAAAAAAAAAAAATATATATATATATATATATATATATATACTGTAAATAATAAATAAATATTATTATGAAAAAAAAAACAATAAAAGTACACATATTTGGTATTGCCGCATCCGGAACAACCAGACCTATAAAATTGTTCCACTAGTTAACCCCTTTAGTGATCAAAAAGACAAGTGTGAAAAAAAATGGTACCGCTGAAAACGTCATCTTGTCCCGCAAAAAAACAAGCTGCCATACAGCTCCCACAGCCAAAAAATAAAAAAGGTATAGCTCTCAGAATAAAGCGATACAAATTTTTTTTTTATATAAAATAGTTTTTATTGTGTAAAAGCACCAAAACATAAAAAAATATATAAATGTGGTACTGCTGTAAACGTACTGACCCGAAGAATAAAGCTGCTTTATCAATTTTACCACACGGGGAATGGCATAAAAAAGAAAAAAAAAAGACAATTCATGAATTGTTGGTTTTTGTTTATTCTGCCTCCCACAAATCAGATTTGAAAGTGATCAAAAAATGCTCGAAAATGGTACCAATAAAACGTCAATTTGTCCTGCAAAAAACAAGCCATAGCATGACTCTGTCGGTCGAAATCTGGAAAAATTATAGCTCTCAAAATATGGCGATGCAAAAAGTAGTCTTTGCCAAAAAAAAAGCGTTTTTTAGTGTGTGACAGCGGTCATTCATAAAAACCCGATATGAATCTGGTATCACTGTAATCGCACCGACCCAAAGAATAAAGTCGTCTAATCACTTATACTGCACGAGGATCGGAGTAAAAAATAAATGCTAGGGTTAGGGTTGTGCTAGGGTTAGGGTTGTGCTAGGGTTAGGGTTGCGCAAAGGTTAGGGTGGTGCTAGGGTTGTGCTAGAGTGAGGGTTAGGGTTGTGCGGTTGTGCTAGGGTCAGGGTTAGGGTTGTGATAGGGTTAGGGTTGTGCAAGGGTTAGGGCTCTGGTAGGGTTAGGGTTGTGGTAGGGTTAGGGTTGTGTTAGGATTGTGCTAGGATTAGGTTTGTTGTTAGGGTTAAGGTTGTGCTAGGGTTAGGGTTGTGCTATGGTTAGGGTTGTGTTAGGGTTGGGATTTTTTCAAAAGTAAAGAAAAAAGTGATGACGATATGGCGACTAGTGTTGAGAGCAAGTGCTCGCTACTTGAGTTTGCATCGGGTGCTCGGGTATGCACCGAGTATCGCGGGTGCTCGAGTGACATTCTTGAGTCTCCGCCCCATATGTTTTGCAGCTGTTATACAGCAAAAAAAACCTTGCGGAAATTGCCTGCCATGCACAAGCGATCCCTGAATGTTTTTTTGAGGGTGTCTAATAACCGTGAAACATGCAGGGCGGGGACTCGAGCATCCATGATACATGGTGCATACCTGAGTACCAATGCAAACTCAAGTAGAGAGCACTTGCACTCAAGACTAAAGATAACTTATTCAATATGATGACCTAATGTTATCAAATTCTGTGTCGTACCTCTTGGTTCAAAATGTTCACTATACTCCTTGATAAAATGGGGGTCTAGTTTCCAAAATGGGGTCACTTGTGAGGGGTTTCCACTGTTTATGCGTATTAGGGGCACTCCAAACACAACATGGCGTCTGCTCTCGATTCCAGCCAATTTTGCGTTTAAAACATCACACAGTCCTCCTTCCCTTCTGAACCCTGCCATGCGCCCCCAAACAGTGCACTTTCCCTACATATGGGGTATCGGCGTACTTGCACAACAGTTTTTGGGGTCCATTTTGTCCTCTTACCCTTGTGAAAATAAAGAATTGTGGGGTAAAAGATAATTTGTGTGGAAAAAGTTCGATTTTTTTTATTTTCACGACTCTACATTATAAATTTCTGTGAAGCATCTTCGGGTTCAGAGTGCTCACCACACATCTAGAGAAGTTCCTTAAGGGGTCTAGTGTCCAAAATGGTGTCACTTTTGGGGGGTTTCCACTGTTTAGGCACATCAGTTGCTCCCCAAATGCAATATGGTGTCAGCTAATTATTCAAGCAAATTTTACATTCAAAAACTCAAATGGTGCTCCTTCCATTCCAAGCCCTGCCATGTGCCCAAACAGTGGTTTTCCCCCACATATGGGATATTGGCTTACTCAGGAGAAACTGACCAACAAATTGCATGGTTCAATTTCTCCTGTTGCCGCTATGACAATGCAAAATTGGGGGCTGAAAAACATTTTTGTGGGAAAAATGTGAAAATTTTATTTTTACGACTCAATGTTATGAACTTCTGTGAAGCACCTAGGGGTTCAAGGTGTTCACCACACATCTAGATAAGTTCCCTGAGTGGTCTAGATTCCAAAATGGTGTCACTTGTGGGGGGTTTCCACTGTTTAGGCACATCAGAGGCTCCCCAAACGAGACATGGCATCCCTTAATTATTCAAACAAATTTTACATTCAAAAAGTCACAGTGCTCCTTCCCTTCCGAACCCTGCCGTGCACCCAAACAGTGGTTTTTCCCCACATATGGGGTATCTGCGTGCTCACGAGAAATTTCACAACAAATTTTAGGGTCCATTTTTTCCTGTTACCTTTGCAAAAATAAAAAAATTGGGTCTGAAGTAACATTTTTGTGAAAAAAAATTAATGTTCATTTTTTTCTTCCACATTCCAAAAATTCCTGTGAAGCACCTGAAGGGTTAATGAACTTCTTGAATGTGGTTTTGAGCACCTTGAGGGGTGCAGTTTCTATAATGGAGTCACTTTAGGGCATTTTCGGTCATAAAAGCCCCTCAAAGTCACTTTAAATGTGACGTGGTCCCTAAAAAATGGTTTTGTAAATTTTGTTGGAAAAATGAGAAATCGCTGCTCAACTTTTTGTGTGACAAAATTTCTCTGATTTAAGAGCATGAAAATTCAAAGTTTGAAAATTGCCAAAGTTTCAAAATTTTTGCCAAATTTCTGATTTTTTCACAAATAAATGCAAGCCATATTGAAGAAATTTAACCACTATCATAAAGTACAATATGTCATGAATAAACAATCTCAGAATCAGGGGGATCCGTGGAAGCATTCCAGAGTTATCACCTCATAAAGTGACAGTGGTCAGAATTGTAAAAATTGGCCTGGTCATTAACGTGCAAACCTCCTTCGGGGTAAAGGGGTTAAACGATCCTTGATATATGGCTTAGGATAAGAAGCCAAACCAGAATCTCAATTTGAAGACAGTGTTTTGGGGTGTTGCACCTCCTCAGTGCACCCTTAGGTCCCAGCAGGTAGAAAGAAACATACAACCTCCTCTTAGTTGTTTCTGAGATCTCTGCAATACATGATTTTAAGATGACAACGCTAGAAAGAGTAGTTGTGCTCAACAAATGTATATGGTTATGATGAGTGAAAAATAGGCAGGTCATTGGGAAAGTCATTACCACTGACTGCTGTGTACCTGATAAGATAAAAAAGGAAATGGTCAATGCCATGTTACAAAGAGAAGGAAAAAAAACTTCAAAGCTACTCAATGCTTCCAGTTGCATTTTACATTTTACTGTCCTGTGAGTTCTGCTGGTTTGCAGCTGTTAGCCGCAGTCAGTCTCATGGCGTCAAACCTGCCTCCTCATGCTCCATAAACTTATAGCAGTGATAGCTTTATGCAGGTGTGGAAAGAGAGTAGAAAGCCAAGAACAGGATAAAGCAATTAATGTTTCTTCTCCTGCCACATGCTGTGCTCCTCAAAAAGTCTAAGTGTGCAAAAGGAGAGCTGCCCTTTGTTTGTCAAGGTGCTCTGGACTGACAATACGTTTTTCCAGACAAGGTGTTGTTTTCACTTTTTTAGGAGGCCATTAAGTGAGTAGCTTACCTTTTACAGCACTTACAGTAGGCTTTGATGCTTTAATTGGGACATTGTAGATTGTATCACACCAATATAAAGATCTTTAAAGTCATAAAGAGAAAAGAAAAAAGAAAAATAAATTGATACACCGTAATTTTATTTATCCCTTAATATGGCGTCTTAAAAGCTTCCATGTAAAACTATTAGAATCTATCTATATCCTGCTTTCAATATGCCATAAGTTGCTGCCGTTCTGTCTTTCCTAATTAGCCCCAAACCATCATTGTTTTCCTAAATGTAATTTTCCTATTCCTTCTAAACCACTGTTCAGAAATGATATCTTAAAATATTTATATAAGAATGCTTTTTTCACGGGCAGCACTCGGACCGAAAATATGGTCATGTGAACTTAGCCTAAGAGTGTTCAATATCTTATACTGCTGAGAGCAGGGGCTCACAATCTGCGTTATGGGCACCGCATGCAACCTGTGATTCTCTTCTATGCGAAGTGTTTGTCTGCGTCGTTTGCTCCCAATATCTATATTCGTTGCCTGAGAGAAGAAGTTGCCTAGTGCAGACTAAAGATACATAGGCACTAGTGTTGAGCGAGTATGTTCTATTAACCCTTTCGCCGAGTATGCTCGGGCCGAGCTCTGAGTATTTACAGCTGCTCGGTGATATGGTTGAATCGCTCCCGTGTGCATGATTTGCGACTTTTTGACAGTTTTATTACATGGGAGGAATGTCTATTTCTTACACATTCCTCACATGTAATAAAACTGTCAAACAGTTGCAAATCATGCACACGGGAGCGATTCAACCATATCACCGAGCAGCTATAAATACTCGGAGCTCGGCCCGAGCATACTCGGATGGAACATACTCGCTCAACACTAATAGGCACATATGGTATGCTATGTTCTACTCTCTGGATCTCCCATATATTAGCAGAATGGCGATCTCCTGACCCATGTGTTGCACTCCAGAAAGGATTAAATGACATGGGAGGCGGCCAGGAATAATGCTCTCTTCAATGGTGCTTTATCCAAGAAGTGAAACACATTTTAGCAACTCACATTAGATCCAGCGAGTAGCATGCATGGCCTCGTGGGAAGGTGACTCCTCGTTTTTATGATAGGAGGGAGTCCTGCAACTAGCATGTACCTAAAATATATATGGCATTTAATTATAATATTTTATAAATGTCTCAGATAACATTAACACTTTAGGTTTTATTACAGCACTTGGAATTGATGTAATCTAACAATGTGGGGCCCTTGTACCAAACAAACTGTGCATCCCTGTTCTAGAGCATTGGTTCCCAAATGACTTTAGCATGTGAAGCTGTAAAAATGCCACTGAACTGATTAAGAAGCACCTTTCCATTATAAAGTTGATTCTGTAGATATCGGTAGGAAGCTGAAACCTTTAAATTGTCGACAAATTATAAGGCATAAGGCAGTCTTAAATACTAGATAAGCTGTATCTCTCCTTAGTTGATCATTACCTTTTTTTAACATTGGAGTTACTGATTTAACTTTGTGCTCACTGTGGCCCAATTGGGTATTCCCAAGATCACATTGGTGGCTCAGTGTGTTCTATACTTAAAATCTTGAACCTCTGCCAATACACTTTTTGGAAAAAAAAAGCACCATTCCTGGGCCGGGCCCCCGTTCTTCAGGCCGGCAGCTGACATCAGTGCGCACGTCGCTGGCATATGCCTTCACTGTCATGCTCCAGCGATCGTGATTCGGGTGATGGGAAAGCCCGGCACCGCTGGAGCGCGGCAAGGTAAGGAGACACTTTTTTTTACTTTTTTTTGTAAAGCCGCAATATGGGGGCAGGGTGGAGAGACATTGGGGACAGAATGAAAACCTGGGGGCAGGATGGAGAGACATTGGGGGCAGAATGGGAACATAGGGGCAGAATGGAGAGACATTGGGGCAGAATGGGAACATGGATCCAGAATGGAGAGACATTGGGGCAGAATAGAAACATGGGTCAGAATGGAGAGACATGGGGGGCAGAATGGATGGACATGGGGGTCAGAATTGAGAAATGGGGCAGAATGGAGACATGGGGGGCAGAATGGAGAGACATGGGTCAGAATAGAGAGACATTGGGGCAGAATGGAGACATGGGGGGCAGAATGGAGACTTTGGGGGCTGAATGGAGACAATGGGGGCAGGATGAAGACATTGGAAGCAGAATGGAGACATGGGGACAGGATATGGGACATTATTACTCTAGGGGCTAATTAAAGGATATTATTACTGCTATGAAGTATTTTACTTTCGAGGATACTGTTTTCAGTGAGGGGGGTCCTGTTACTGTGCAGGGTGGCACTACACTGTGTGCAGAATTATTAGGCAAATGAGTATTTTGATCACAATACTTTTTATACATGTTGTCCTACTCCAAGCTGCATAGGCTGGAGAGCCAACTACCAATTAAGTAAATCTGATGATGTGCATCTCTGTAATGAGGAGGGGCGTTGACTAATGACATCAACACCCTATATAAGGTGTGCTTAATTATTAGGCAACTTCCTTTCCTTTGGCAAAATGGGTCAGAAGAGAGATTTGACGGGCTCTGAAAAGTCAAAAATTGTGAGATGTCTTGTAGAGGGATGCAGTAGTCTTGAAATTTCCAAACTTTTGAAGCGTGATCACCAAACAATCAAGCGTTTCATGGCAAATAGCCAACAGGGTCGCACGAAGCGTGTTGGCCAAAAAAGGCGCAAAATAACTGCCCATGAATTGAGGAAAATCAAGCGTGAAGCTGCCAAGATGCCATTCGCCACCAGTTTTGCCATATTTCAGAGCTGCAATGTTACTGTAGTATCAAAAAGCACAAGGTGTGCGATACTCAGGAACATGGCCAAGGTAAGGAAGGCTGAAAAACGACCACCTTTGAACAAGAAACATAAGATAAAATGTCAAGAATGGGCCAAGAAATATCTTAAGACTGATTTTTCAAAGGTTTTATGGACTGATGAAATGAGAGTGACTCTTGATGGGCCAGATGGATGGGCTAGAGGCTGCATCAGTAAAGGGCAGAGAGCTCAACTCCGACTCAGACGCCAGAAAGGTGGAGGTGGGGTACTGGCATGGGTTAGTATCATGAAAGATGAACTTGTGGGACCTTTTCGGGTTGAGGATGGAGTGAAGCTCAACTCCCAGACCTACTGCCAGTTCCTGGAAGACAACTTCCTCAAGCAGTGGTACAGGAAGAAGTCAGTATCGTTCAAGAAAAACATGATTTTCATGCAGGACAATGCTCCATCACATGCATCCAACTACTCCACTGCTAGACTGGCCAGTAAAGGTCTAAAAGAAGAAAAAATAATGACATGGCCCCCTTGTTCACCTGATCTGAACCCCATAGAGAACCTGTGGTCCATCATAAAATGTGAGATCTACAGGGAGGGAAAACAGTACACCTCTCGGAACAGTGTCTGGGAGGCTGTGGTGGCTGCTGCACGCAATGTTGATCGAAAACAGATCAAGCAACTGACAGAATCTATGGATGGAAGGCTGTTGAGTGCCGTCATAAAGAAAGGTGGCTATATTGATCACTAATTTTTTTGTTTTTGCATGTCAGAAATGTTTATTTCTAAATTTTGTGCACTGATATTGGTCTACCTGGTGAAAATAAAAGTGAAATGGGATTATATTTGGTTTTTATTAAGTTGCCTAATAATTCTGCACAGTAATAGTTACCTGCACAAACAGATATCCTCCTAAGATAGCCAAATCTAAAAAAAAAACACTCCAACTTCCAAAAATATTAAGCTTGTATATTTATGAGTCTTTTGGGTTGATTGAGAACATAGTTGTTGATCAATAATAAAAATAATCCTCTAAAATACAACTTGCCTAATAATTCTGCACACAGTGTATGTTGCTTTTTTTTCTTCATCTGGTGTAGTGTAGAAGTTGGGAAAAAAAGTTGGGGAATGTACTCTGGAAGTGGTGCTCTAGATAACTGTGTTATTTTATGCAAAGACAAGTCCGGGCTGGAAAAAGTGATGGCGGTCTGTGCTGAATGAAGAGGAAAATCAAAGATGAAGGACTTCAACTAGAAACGTCACCGGTGAGTCAGTGTGTTATCAGGACACTGACACTATACACTGTATACTATGTACAGAGCTCCTGTGTATAATGGCACTTGTGGTAATATTAGTATTGTGTTTTTTTTTTATTAATGATCAGTATTGTAGTATTCGGTCACTATTTGGTGGTAATATGTGATCTAGTCATGGTGTGGCGGTATTTGTCCCTTGTATGTGGTATTATTCTGTCACTGTGGTGGTAATATGTGGTCTGGTCATGGTGTGAAAGTATTTGTTTGTTGTATGTGGTATTATTTGGTCACTATGTGGTGGTAATATGTGATCTGGTCACGGTGTGGCGGAATTTTTCCCTTTTATGTGATATTATTGGTCATTTTAAAAAATGTATGTGACACATTCCCATGAGTAAAAATATACCTAAAAAGAGCATTGGGTGTTATAAGAAATGTTTAATAGGTTAGAGTAGAGTAAGCTTGGCTAGAAGAGTCTACCTTGTCCTGGTGGTGGCTTAAAAAATCTTTTGTCCAAAACAAAAGCTGCTTGCTGTGTGTGTGATATGGTGTTCGATGGGAACTGTTAATGTGTGATTGGTGAGGACGTGGTGCAGAAAGTTGAGTTTTTCCAAGAGTGCGCGGTTGGACTGTGGAAGGTTCGAGGGGTGGAGGCGAATCTGTGGTAGAGCCGGGGCGGATTCTCAAGGGGGACTGAAAATTTTGCCAGTATAGGACCCTGAAATTCCTGGTAGCAGCCCAGACAATGACTTTATAGCCTTGTCTTCAACACAAGGTGGAGCATGTGCAGAGGAACACTATTTCTGATTTCCTGGAGAACATTCAGTAAGTGCTGTTCATCTTATTCCCCTCTCCTCACACTGTGATGACAGGGCTCCTGCCCCTCCCAAACTCTGAGGGCTGACTTGGGTTAACATACTCCTATATATATTTTCATGTGCAGGCAGAGTTGGCTGGTCTTTTAAATGCTGTCCAGTCTTATCAGCGCTATCATTGTGTTAGTTATGCAGTTTAAAATGACCAAACCGTAGCTCCAGCTTACCTCCTGCCTTTTGACTCGCCCTCCCTGGGCTTTTGGGGTACTTGGAGCCCTGGTCAGTGTAGGAGTTAGATGCAGTCGTGGCCTCGACCCGTTCCGTGCCCAGGGCTGTCAAATGAAAGAATATATGGGCTTTCAAGGATGAGTGGTATTTCGACTATGCCATCTGTGGTTCCTGGTGACGGCCACCAGCGCTGCGTCAGTCCTCTGAGGCCAGTGTTCTAGCAGCTCAGATACTACTACGCCCCGCAGGCAGAGTAGGCCTCAGGGCAGCGGGTAGGAGGACTATGTGGAAGTATGGTGGGTGCAGTGCCGTGCAGGAATGAACAAGCTGAGGCGGTGTATGAAGTCATCCGGGTCTTTACTCACTTTAGATGAACTTTCAGCCGCAAAGCTTCTCTCTGCTACACACGGCGTACTGCGGCCACAGGGAAGGGGGTTCAGCACTTCCCAGGTAGATCAGGAGAACTTGTCGAGACCCCTCTGGTGTGTGTTCCTCTCCTTGGTAATTTCTCCCACTAAGTCTTCTCCTGACTGTGTGTGGTACGAACGTGGTGTAAGGCCGGGTCCCACTGGATAAACGCAGTGTGAGAGATACAGGTGGTGACTCCGCTCCGTCCGTATCCCCCTTGGATCCATTAAGCCTCCGGGCTTTTCTGACTGAGACGTGAAGTAGCAAAGTCAGATATCGGAGGCCAGTCACCCCTCTTGCAGCAGGATTCCCTTTGACTAGGCCAGAGTAAAGAATACAGGTGGCGACTCCACTCCGTCCGTATCCCCCTGGGATCCTTTTTCCTGTGGAGAATATCTCCTCTGCTCCCCTCCAAGGTCTTCTTCAGTAGAGACAGTGGTTAACTCTGACCTGCTCTCAAGGCCAGAGTACAAGGACCGTGAATCTTCAGCCAGCTACAGCCTCTTGCTGGACCCTGACAGAAGACCCTCAATCAAAGACCTTGAACCTAAGATGGCCATAGATTAAATATGAATCAATAAGTGTTTCCTAAAAGTGTGTCCTCCACTCTCACCCACTACTTGGTTCCCCCTATCTTTGGTTCCCCCATCTCCTCTATCCCAGGCCAGGGCAGCACCCTGGTGCATTTTAGGCCCCCTACAGGACAGGAGTGGTGTAGTGTTGAGTGGTGAAGTGGTGTCCTGAGGGATGCTCCATCCTTACCTGGAAAAGGAGATACCACACCTCTATCTGAGGTGCAGTACCCCTGTGGTGACTGAACCCTCAGGGGCGCCACACTTTCTCTCTCTTAGCTCAGTAGCCAGAGACAAATCAAATGCTGCCTTTAACTCTTTAATGTGCATAGGCAGAGTTATGAAAGTATCATTAGGAAAGGACCTGGTATAGAGACAGAGGTACAAGTTAATGACATGCACATCATCTGCCACATGATAATCGTTACTGTGAGTGACAAGTGGGGTTTACATTTACATTTGTCATCAGAGCCAACATTTTCTAATGTGATGCTTTACATGCAGGGTCTGACTTGTTCCTGCACTGCAATAGTTAAAATGGCCACAAGTCTATCAGAGACCGGCAGCTGATGTCAACATATGACATCACTGCCATGCAACGCCCCATCTTTCCCGCATTTGGAGCAAGAAGAGGATGTCGCTTACCAAGGGAGCACAGGCAGGGGAGAAGAAACGTATATTTTCTCTGTTGCAGAAGATAGGGGACATAAGGGCCAGTATGGGGGACATTACAATAAGGACCCAGAATGGGGACATTATTAAAGGGGCCCAGGATAGGGGACATTATCATATAAAGGGGCCCAGGTTGAGGGAGATTATTACACAAAGGGGCCCAGGATGTCGAATATTATTACATAAAGGGGCCCAGGATGGGGGACATTATTAAATACAGAAGCCAAAGATGGTGGATATTATTAACACACAAAAAAAGTATGTCTACGTCTGAGCAAATTAAACATTGACAAATTCCCCGTCCCAGATGGTATTCATCCACGGATACTGAGGGAATTGAGCTCAGTAATTGACAAACCACTGTATCTCATATTCTTAGACTCTCTTGTAACATGGTGACACAGTATTGGAGGATAGCCGATGTGGTACCGATATTTAAGAAAGGTAAAACGGTGGATCCAGGTAACTACTGTCCTGTAAGTCTGACATCAGTAGTGTGCAAAGTTATTGAGGGCATCATACGAGATGACCTGCAGAGTCATATTGCAGAGAATAATATAATAAATGATAATCACCACGGATTCATGAAAAATAGGTCGTGTCTAACCAACATGTTGGGGGTTCTATGAGGAGGTAAGTGCAAATCTGGATGTTGGTAATGCGACGGATGTGATTTATCTGGACTTTGCAAAGGCATTTGATACTGTACCACATAACAGCCTTATACTGAAGCTGCAGAAGCAGGGACTTGGGGGAACTATATGTAGATGGGTAAGGAATTGGCTAAATGACAGGAAACAAAGTCGTCATAAATGTTACGTTCTCTAAATGGGATATAGTCAGCAGTGGGGTGCCGCAGGGATCTGTGCTAGGACCGATTCTTTTTAACCTCTTTATTAAAGGGGTTGTCCACTACTATTCAAAATAGCCCAATGTGATTTTATGCTGAATAGAAGTTTCTTTCTAATTACCTTCCTCTGCTGTTTCTGCCTGTGAGTGGCGCTATCACTGGCCGCTGTAAGAAATAGACATTCCTCACATGTATGAAAGCTGTCACACAGTCGCAAATCATGCACACGGGAGCGATTCAAACATATCACCGAGCAGCTGTAAATACTCGGAGCTCGGCCCGAGCATACTCGGCGAAAGGGTTAATAGAACATACTCGCTCATCACTATTTATGACCACTTGTAAAATGTGTTCAAAGTGCAGCCCATTGTGTTGGATTGTCAATGCCGCCCTCTTCTCCCACTCGACAGACTGATAGCAACACCGCAGAAGAAATGCTAGCACAGGCTTCCAGTATCCGTTGTTTCAGATGCTGCACATCTCGTATCTTGATGATATGGTGTGGTATATGGGGTACAAAAATGGTGGGGCCATTCTTCATCAATGGAAACTTCAATGCCAAAGGATATCTGAAAATGGTACATGATGTGTTGCCCTCTTTATGCACTCAAGATGGCACGTTCCCTGAGTTTTTCCAACAAGATGGTGCACCACCACATTATGGGTGTCAAGTCCGAGCATTACTACATGAACAGTTTCCTGGAAAGTGGATTGGTCGTCGTGGGCCAGTTGAATGGCCACCAAGGTCTCCCAATCTGACCCCCTTAGACTTTTACCTTTGGGGTCATCTGAAGGCAATTGTCTATGCTGTGAAGATACGAGATATGCAGCATCTGAAACAACGGATACTGGAAGCCTGTGCCAGCATTTCTTCTGCGGTGTTGCTATCAGCGTATCAAGAGTGGGAGAAGAGGGTCGCATTGACAATCCAACACAATGGGCAGCACTTTGAACACATTTTATAAGTGGTCATAAACTTGTAAACAACTCATGAAAGAATAAAGTTACGTTAAAACAAAGCACACCATTGTTTTTCTTATGAAATTCTCAATACGTTTGATGAGTCACATGACCCTTTTCCCATTGAAAAAAATAAAGTTGGATCCAAAATGGCCAACTTAAAAATGGCCGCCATGGTCACCACCCATCTGGAAAAGGTTCCCCCCTCCCATATACTAATGTGCCACAACCAGGAAGTTGATATCACCAACCATTCCCATTTAATTTAGGTGTATCCATATAAATGGCCCACGCTGTATATATTTATATACATGAATACACATTCTGCTCTTTGGACTGTGTAATATGTACATGTGGAACCCCAGGGGTCTGGTTACCACAGTAATAGCAATATTACGTCTGTGAGCAGGTGGGAGTTCTCCTGGTCAGAAATCCTAAGCATGCCACACCTCCTGCCCAGTCCTGGGAGGGGAAGAACTTCCCCTATAAAAACTGGGGTTGAGGTGGGGTTAGAAAAGGAGAACACAGACAGAGACAGAGACACAGTCTGGTCTGGTGTGAAGCAGTTGCAGGGAAAGTGACAACAGGAGCTCTGTAGGAGCAGGAGTGAGTGCCAGAGGCTGGAAGCTAGATAGCTCGCCTTGGCTGAAGAGATCTCACCGGACACGGAGTCCGAGGCTGTGAGGACTGTTCCATACCCAGCAGCAGAAACCGACTGGCAGGGGATTTCAGGTCCTCTGGCCAAGAAACCCGAAGGCACGGTCACACGCAAGGGACCAGCACCGCCGTCGTGGAGCGGAGGCTACCAGAAGGCCCCGAGTCACCGGCCATACGGGTGAGCACCACACGGTACACTCAGGGACGTGGGCTACTTTTACCCGCTTCTAGCAAGGTAGCCAGGAAGAGTACAATTAGTTGGGGAGGCCTACAACTCCGCCTGGCCGGAGGAGATCCTATCTGCTCACGGACTGACCAGGCCCCGATCGCTAGCCAGTACTCCCGGGAGGGTCTACTTTTGCCACCAGTAAAGACCCTGAACTACACCGCACCGTCTCTGAGTGGTTCCTGGTGCCTGCGTGCAATTCTGCTATCCCCATCATCCACGTCTGCTGCCCTGAGGCCATACCCCTCCCGTTGGGGGTTATACTACCCACGCTGCACAACTGTACCACCGGCCTCAGCGGTCTGCCCTGCAGCGGCGGCTTCATAACCGCATTCAACGGGTGGCGTAGTCGAACACTATAACATCTTCTGCTAAATTCCGCCACTTAGTTTGACACCCTGGGCACGGACCGGGTCACCGCCACGAGGACTACTAACCCCGACAGATCCGGCTCCGGGTATTGACCGCGTGCGCAACGCTACGCAACACAGGCCCAGGGGGCGCGTCAACTTTTGGCGTAGTCGGCAGGATTTCGTGCCCGCAACCACCGGGTACTGCGTGCCTGAAAAAGACTGTTAAACTTACCTGTGGTGAAGATTCCCGCCATCCGTGGAGTTTTCCCGCCATCCGACGCCATCTTTTGCCTTCTTCCCGCCATCCGTGGAGTTTTCCCGCCATCCGACGCCATCTTTTGCCTTCTTCCCGCCATCCGTGGAGTTTTCCCGCCGTTGGACGCCATCTCGAGGACGCCGCGCGGGAAGAAGAGGGGCGTGGACTCCGAAAGCGCGCGAGAACTGAAGCCCCGCCTCACGTCCGGACGTTGCGTAAGGTCCTGGAAGGAACCCAGCAGACGCCGACGTCACAGGAGCGCGACGGAAGGTCCTCAACCCTGATGATCCACTGCGGAGCCGCGGCCTACGGAAGAGGATCATCGCAAGGTAGGCCACGGTCCACTAGGGGGGAGGAGGATGTCGGATACGGAGGAGAGCTTCACTGCCACAGCCACCGCCAGCACCACCGCTGCTGCGGTCATGCCTTTCACCATGCCCTACATCCCGGGGGCAGCCTGGCTACCCCAGTACTCAGGGGAGTCACATACCCTAAATGACTTCAGACAAAGGCTGGATAGCCTCTTCCAGGTGTACCCCCTCACAGAAGAGCAAAAAGTGAGCATCCTGGTGGCTCAATTAACAGGGGCAGCCCAAAGGGAGGTAAAGTCCTGGCCACTTGGGAGGAGGAGGACTGTCGCAGAGATACTAGCCCGGCTGAAGGACACCTTTGATACCCGTACCTCAGCCGAGATCAAGCTTAGATTCTACGGGTGCAAGCAGCGAGCACATGAGAATATAAGGGACTATGCGCTAAACCTACAAGAGCCTACCCTGACAGCGTGGGAAATGAAGATAAGCTGTTGACTGAACAATTTATTGAGGGTCTACTGTGCAATGCCCACCGAACCCAGTTGCGAGCAATGGCCTTACAGGACCCTCATCTGGACTTTGCACAGTTCAAGGACAGAGCCATCCGGGTGCTCAGAGAACCGGCACCAGGTGGCGCTGTGACCCACAAACGCCCTGCTACCATTTACCACCAGGAGACGGCGCCCTTGTCGGCAGGGCCTGTGGGAGCTGATGCGCAGGCTTTAAACAATGACCCGGCTACAGACCTGCACCATCAGGTCCAAGAGCTAACTAAAAGCGTTGCCGCGCTAACCCGAACTGTGCAGTCTTTACAGGTTTCTACTCCAGGGAAGATCCAGCTGGCATCCGGACCGGAGGATATCCCGTGGCGTCGACCAAGGAGGACCCCACCGGCCAGAGGAAGACCCAGCGACCGATACAACGAGGACGGACAACCCATTTGCCGCCGCTGCAATCAACCCGGACATATGGCAAGGTACTGTCCTTTAAACTGGCACAACCTAGGGTAGAGGGCCAACCCCTAGGAATAAGATCACCAGGCCCATCGAACTGGCGTGACAAATACGTGGGAGGACGTCCAGTCTTGCCTGTGGTACTGGATGGCATTCCTATGAGTGCCCTACTTGACACCGGGTCACAGGTCACCACCATCCCGTACGCGCTCTTCAAGCAGTACTGGAATGACTCGGATATAACCCGCTACCCAGACGACGACTTGAGTATCATCGCCAGCAATGGTCAGCCCGTGCCACAGATCGGATTTAAAGAGATGACCATTAAAATCGGTAAAGTCGAACTGGCAGCACAGGGACTGATCATTGTAGACATTGACAAGCGCGAGAGTCACCCAAAGATAACTCTAGGAACTAATGTGATTGAAAATTGTCTTGCAGAGGTGATTCTCATTTTACAGCAGGTTGCCAAGAACGCCAGCTCCGGCCAGCAGTGAGTGCTCCAAAAAGAGATCCGGGCACTAATGCGACGGCAACAGGTGGAACTCTCCGGTGGTGAGATTGGTAGCGTGAGAATGTGTGACCCTTTCCCTATTGCCATGCCCCCGAAAAGTGAAATGATGATTTGGTGCCGGGCAGCTATTGGTCTGAGAAGTAGAGATTACCAGGCAATGGTAGAACCAGTCTACTCAGATAGTAGGCCCACCATTTTGACGGCACGGGGGGTGGTTCATGTACGCCATGGGAGGGTGCCCGTTCGCATAATAAATATCGGGAAGAGGGAAGTGTACCTGCCCCGGTATGCTACGCTAGCCAAATTGTATACCATCAACCAAAATTCGGTACAGTCCGTGGAACCCTTGCCTCCATCTCATCCAGAGGAAGGTAACGGCTCTAAGCAACAAATGGAGGACTGGTGTCAGCAACTGCATTTGGGTACTGACTCCACTCCCTCACACCAGAAACAGGGAGTCTATCGGGTGGTTCGAGAGTACGAGAGAGTGTTTAGTAAACACCCGCTAGACTTCGGGCGAGTAAAGGGGGTAGAACACCACATCCCCACGGGAGACCATCCTCCCATAAAGGAGAGATACCGACCCGTACCCCCTGCACACTACCAACACGCCAAGGGGATGCTTAGAGACATGAAGGAGGCTGGGGTAATCAGGGATAGCTGTAGCCCCTGGGCAGCTCCACTAGTCTTGGTTAAAAAGAAAGACAACACTATGAGAATGTGTGTAGATTACCGGAAAATCAACCGTATCACACACAAAGATGCGTACCCCTTACCAAGGATAGAGGAGTCTTTGGCTGCTTTAAAATCTGCTAACTTCTTCTCCACTTTGGATCTCACTAGCGGGTACTGGCAGGTTCCTGTAGCAGAGGCGGACCGGGAGAAGACCGCATTCACCACCCCGATGGGATTTAGCGAGTTTACCTGCATGCCGTTCGGACTCTGCAACGCACCAGGAACCTTCCAACGATTGATGGAATGCTGTCTGGGACACCGGAACTTTGAGACGGTCCTGCTGTACCTGGACGATGTTATAGTTTATTCCAAAACCTACGAGGACCACCTGAAACACCTGGCGGAAGTGTTTGAAGCCCTGGCAAACTACGGTCTGAAGGTGAAACCGTCGAAGTGTCACCTGCTAAAACCAAAAGTGCAGTACCTGGGACACGTGGTGAGTGCTGACGGAGTGGCTCCCGACCCTGATAAGATCACCGCGATTAAGGAATGGCCAAGACCCTCCAGCGTAAAGGAAGTGTGGCAGTTCCTCGGGTTGGTAGGCTACTACCGAAGATTCATTCCCGGTTTCACCAAAAAGGCAGCTCCTATGCAGGACCTCCTGATAGGCCAGTCCAGGAAGGCCAAGAACCAGAAGCCGCCCTTCAGATGGGAGAAGCTGGAAGAAGAGTCCTTCCGCCAGCTGAAGATGGCCCTCACGGGGGATGAAATCCTGGCGTAACCTGATTACAGCCAGCCCTTTATCCTCTACACCGACGCAAGTAACATCGGGCTAGGAGCCATACTGTCCCAGATCCAGCAGGGGAGAGAACGGTTAATTGCTTATGTAGCACCCTGAGGATTCGGCTGCTACAGGGGTATTGCACCTCAACCCAGAGGTGTGGTATTCCACTCCCGGGTAAGGATGGAGTGTGGAACTGAGCTCAGAAAGCTGCATGCACTACACACATCCCATTTCCGAGGAGCAGACCAACGGTACTCCCACTTAGAAATGTGCAGGTACGACCGAGTCTGTTCCTGGCTGGAGTGGGAGGGGGGTGGTACATCCCAGTAGTGTAGGGGCAGATAGGGGGAGCAGCCTGGGTAAAGTTAGGAGCTCATTGGGTGCTGGTCACCTGAGCTCACACATAGAGGGAGTATTTAAGGTGGGCACCATCTAAGATCAGGGTCAGTCTGTGAGAGGTCAGTCAGTCTGTCAGAGTATAACCTGAAGAGCAGAGCTGAGGAGAAGAGCAGCCCCAGGCCCAGAGAGAGTGAGAGAGGAGAGCAAGAAAGACCCAGAGGGGGAGACAGAAGGAACTCTGAGAACCCAAGTACAACCCTAGGGTGAAGAGTTGGCAACAGGGTACCGGATCCCAAACTGGTGGGGGCTAAAGCATACCTCAGCCAGAGACCGGAGGCCGTGGGCAGGATCTGCCACGGCCACCCACCACATCCACCCTGAAGGCAAACCACGTGTAGGGTCAGGGAACCCAAGGCCAAGGGTCTCCCAACAGAAGGCCCGAGGGAGCTGGACCTAGGTGGATCCCTGGTGGGGACGGCCAGAAGAAAGGACAAGAAGGAGGGCTCAGGGACACGCTCCGGACTTGCTTGGGGGTTGGCTGAATCCAGGACCTGGTGGACGCAGCACGGCTCGGGTGGTCACTCAAGGCCGGAGTGACCGGAATATCTGCAGTAAGTAAACACCCTGAACTGCACAACCTGACTCTGTCTTTAATTACCATCTACGCTGCACCACCACAACCCCCATCCTCTGCACCTGACCCCCTGAGGCCATACCCCTCCCGTTGGGGGTTATACTATCTAAAGCTGCACCAACACCATCAGCCTCAGCGGACCCTGCTGCAGCGGCGGCCGTAGTGACCGCAATCCAACGGGTGGCGTAGTCGACATAACGAACTTTGTAACATCTGTAGGACTGCCACATACTCTGAGCTTGACACCCTGGGCACGGACCGGGTCACAGCCACTCGGAGACTACAACCCCCATCTGATCCGGCTCCGGGTATTCCCCTAAAGAATATGGCCCAGGGGGCGCGTCAACTTTGGCGTAGTCGGCAGGATAACGTGCCCGCAACACCCGGGTACTGCGTGCCTGAAGAAAAGAACAAGTTTACCTCAAAAAGAAGTCTCCTGCTGGTTCCGGAGGGTCCCCGCCATCGGACTCCATCACAGATCGATTCCCGCCGGTTGTCCGCCATTAACAGCTTTTTCCCGCCATCTGCAGAGTTTCCCGCCACTGGGAGACGATTCCCGCCATTTCCAAAGGTTTCCCGCCTTGTCAGAGCGGACGCCATTATGGGCGTGCCAGAGGATGGCAAGAGGCCGCCTCCCATCGTGGGCCAGGACCGAAAATGGCGCCAAAAGTGGAAACCGCCCCCACCAACAGAGACTGTGATGCTAGAGGTGTCTGTCAGCGTGAAAGAACTGCCCCTGGAGCTGACAATCACCAAGTGGCCCCGGGACCGCCCTCGAAGTGGGAGGACTGAGAAGAAGAGAACAAAGATGGGTGTCGCCTGGAGCAGTCTGGAGAGAGCGCACCCGGAGACAAGAAGCCTGGAGCAGAGTCCAGAAAGAGCCTACCCGGAGATGGAGGGAGAGCCAGGCAGCACCGACCCAGTGGTCAGGAGCCTGATGCGGGCCGCCACTCCAGGCAGCACCGACCCAGTGGTCAGGAGCCTGTTGCCGGTCGCCACTCCAGAAGGCCTGCTGGAGACAACGAGAAGAGAGCAGAGCAGCACCGACCCGTTGGTCAGGAGCCTGCTAGAAGCAACGACCCCACTAGGCTTAGTGGAGGTCCTGGCACAGCTCCCCCGAGATCGGGAGTGTGCACAGACCGCGCTGGAGGGCCTCGCACGGAGGATGGCCCAGGTGCAGCGAGAGACGTTAGCAGAATGGAGCCGTGAGATGGTCCAGCAGACAAGAACTCGTCAGCGGAGCACGCCACCCGAGACGAGGAGACAGACCGCCTCTGAGGATGGCGCAGGAGGACTGAAGGCCGGAGACGGCGCCGAGAAGGGAGCCGAACGAAAGGAGGCAGGTAAAGGGGACGTCTCTACCCCAAGCCGGGAAACCGCGTACCTGCCCCAGCTCCCCGTCGCAGAGCCCGAAGTATCCCCTGCCGTGCCCGTCGCTGCAACGTCACCGCCGCAGACTAGGCCTCAAACGGGAGCCGCGACCCCTGTGACGTCATACGCCTCGACCCCGAGCGTGACCAAGCAGGAAGTACCATCGGCCTGGTCGCAAGGCCTAGTACCCCCGGGCGCCGCAATACCAACAGCGCCCCCTACCTCCGCGGAGCCACCGGCCTGGTCGCAGGGCCAAGTAGCCCAGGGCGCCGCCGTCCTTACGGTGCCCTTCACTTTCCAGGTGCCCCAGGCCTGGCCGCAAGGCCTGGGCAACCCGGGCGCCGCCACCACCACCGCGCCCATAAAACCAAGAGTGCCGCATCTGAGAGAAGATCTGTTCGCCCAACATACTTGCCCGGATGGGCAGCCCTTTATATGGCCACCGGAGTTTCACCATCCTCGACTCCGGAAAGAGAGACCCCTAGACGAACCCCTGATTCCGGTTCCAAAGCCCGTAAAAAGGACCTCGCCCCCGCTAGAGGAGGCACAGTTTGAGTGGGACCCCACCGGAGAAGATCTCATGGGGTTCACTCAGGAGACCCGGGCAGCTGCAGCGGAGCGTGCAGAGTGCTGCCGGCAGCAGCTCGAGGTCTTTGAGAGGGAGCGGAGAGAGAGGCGGGTCCGGGAACAACAAGCCCAAATAAAGAGCGCGGAGCAGAAGAGCCGGGCCAGGAGGAGTCCCCGTGCAGCTCATGGTCCCCCTTCCACCGGGACTGTGATCAAGTTTAATATGCAGCACGGGTGGGGCTTCATCCGAGATCACCGCACCCCAGGCGACGTCTTCGTGACCAGGAGAGACGTTGAGTCCCACCTACCGGAGGGACACAGAGGACGTGACCTGTATATAGGGGACGAGGTCACCTTCACCCGGCACAAGTGTGCCAAAGGACCCTACGCCCTCCATGTGCATCGCCTGACGGAGGAGGAGCTGCGGTGTGAAGAGGAGCAAGAGGACCCGGACGGGTCTGAAGCTAAAGTTAATCACAAAGAAAGAGCAGGAGGACGTCATCGTTGAGTACAGCGGAGTAGAAGCTGTATATAGTTGCCCGTCGGGGCACAGTGAACCGTTGCTGCTAATATAGTCCCCGTTGGGACCAGAGAATTGAACTGTTACCCGTATTTCCCTTAATCCCTCTGACCGAGGACTGAGAGCGGTCATCCCTTTCCTAAATACCTGGCCGAGGACTGAGAGCGGCCATATCCCCTTGTATATAGTTGCGCTTCCTAAAGCGCCCCCTACCGGTTTTATAGGAAAACCATTTTTCTAGAGAAACTGTTGCACTTTTCCCGGGCACACGTTGCACAGTGTCCGGAGGAGGAGCTAGAAGCAAGAGAAGTCTACGAGAATGTTATTTATGAAAAAAAGTTTTATTGCTGATATATATGTTTTATATGTTTTTATTATGTTGTTTATGCAAAAATTGTATGTTTTGGTGTTTTTATATCTTACAGCCCAAGGACGTGCTGTGATTTACCAGGGGGGAATGTAGCACTCTGAGGATTCGGCTGCTACAGGGGTATTGCACCTCAACCCAGAGGTGTGGTATTCCACTCCCGGGTAAGGATGGAGTGTGGAACTGAGCTCAGAAAGCTGCATGCACTACACACATCCCATTTCCGAGGAGCAGACCAACGGTACTCCCACTTAGAAATGTGCAGGTACGACCGAGTCTGTTCCTGGCTGGAGTGGGAGGGGGGTGGTACATCCCAGTAGTGTAGGGGCAGATAGGGGGAGCAGCCTGGGTAAAGTTAGGAGCTCATTGGGTGCTGGTCACCTGAGCTCACACATAGAGGGAGTATTTAAGGTGGGCACCATCTAAGATCAGGGTCAGTCTGTGAGAGGTCAGTCAGTCTGTCAGAGTATAACCTGAAGAGCAGAGCTGAGGAGAAGAGCAGCCCCAGGCCCAGAGAGAGTGAGAGAGGAGAGCAAGAAAGACCCAGAGGGGGAGACAGAAGGAACTCTGAGAACCCAAGTACAACCCTAGGGTGAAGAGTTGGCAACAGGGTACCGGATCCCAAACTGGTGGGGGCTAAAGCATACCTCAGCCAGAGACCGGAGGCCGTGGGCAGGATCTGCCACGGCCACCCACCACATCCACCCTGAAGGCAAACCACGTGTAGGGTCAGGGAACCCAAGGCCAAGGGTCTCCCAACAGAAGGCCCGAGGGAGCTGGACCTAGGTGGATCCCTGGTGGGGACGGCCAGAAGAAAGGACAAGAAGGAGGGCTCAGGGACACGCTCCGGACTTGCTTGGGGGTTGGCTTAATCCAGGACCTGGTGGACGCAGCACGGCTCGGGTGGTCACTCAAGGCCGGAGTGACCGGAATATCTGCAGTAAGTAAACACCCTGAACTGCACAACCCGACTCTGTCTTTAATTACCATCTACGCTGCACCACCACAACCCCCATCCTCTGCACCTGACCCCCTGAGGCCATACCCCTCCCGTTGGGGGTTATACTATCTAAAGCTGCACCAACACCATCAGCCTCAGCGGACCCTGCTGCAGCGGCGGCCGTAGTGACCGCAATCCAACGGGTGGCGTAGTCGACATAACGAACTTTGTAACATCTGTAGGACTGCCACATACTCTGAGCTTGACACCCTGGGCACGGACCGGGTCACAGCCACTCGGAGACTACAACCCCCATCTGATCCGGCTCCGGGTATTCCCCTAAAGAATATGGCCCAGGGGGCGCGTCACTTACGCCAGCCGAAAACTGCGACCCACCGAAAGAAACCCTGAGAATTACAGGTCATTCAAGCTAGAGTTCCTGGCAGTGGTGTGGGCAGTCACCGAATGCTTTAAGCACTACCTCGCCTCTTCCCGGTTCACCGTGTACAGGGATAACAACCCGTTGACACACCTGGACACTGCAAGACTCGGTGCCCTGGAGCAGAGATGGATGGCCTGCCTGTCCAACTATGAGTTCACGATCAAATACCGGGCAGGACGCTCCAATACCAACGCGGATGCCTTGTCCAGAATGCCAAACCTACCGGACGTAGGGGAAGATCCAGGGGAACTGGAAGAAGTTGAACTCCCCGCGTTTCACCGTCATGGGACTACCCAGTATTCCCACCGTGTAAGGGGTAAGCAATCCGCTACGTTCAACCCCTTACCTCATTACAACTGGGCAGAAACGCAAGACAGTGACCCCGCCGTCCGACTGGTGAAGGAGATGCTGACTCAGCCAGATGCCCGCCTTGACCCAGACGCTCCGGGGGAGACCAAGCAACTGTGGGCTGAGAAGAGTCGACTGTTCCTTTACAAGTGGAAGTTGTGCCGCAGAATGGTTAACTCCCGGACGCATGAACTGATCTGGCAAGTAGTGGTGCCAAGAAGAGACGCGGCTATAGTACTGGAGGCATACCACGACGGAGCTGGGCACTTCGGATGGAAGAAGCTGGAGTTCCTGCTGCGCGGGCGGTTCCACTGGGTAGGCATGAGAGGAACCATCGAGAGGTGGTGCAGAGACTGTGGCCCATGCAACCTAAGAAGGAAGGACCGTGCCAGCCAGAAGACTCCCCTGCAGTCCATCGTCACCAGGCAGCCGTTGGAACTGGTAGCCTTGGACCATGTAAAACTGACCCCCAGCAGAAGTGGCTACGTCTATGCGTTGACCATCGTGGATCACTATTCCCGGTTCTTGGTTGTAGTCCCCGTCAAGGACTTAACGGCTCAAACAGCAGCTAGAGCCTTCCAGCAGCACTTCTGCCGTCCACACGGATACCCAGAGCAGGTGCTGACGGACCAAGGACCTGCCTTTGAAGCGGAAGTCTTCCAGGAGTTCTGCACCCTGTATGGCTGCCGGAAGATAAGAACAACACCCTATCATCCGCAAACCAATGGACTCTGCGAGAAGATGAACCAGGTGGTGATAGACCTTCTGAAAACATTGCCCCTGGAAGAACGCAGTCTGTGGCCTGAGAAACTGCCTGATCTGGTGGACCTATACAACCACATCCCTGTAGGTTCTACCAACTGTACCCCGGCTTACCTAATGAGAGCAAGACCTGGTAAGCTGCCTGTTGATCTGGATATGGGAGTCCTGACACCCGAGGACACTTCACCAGAAGCAGACTGGGACACAGAGAGGCAGCAGCAGTACCGGAAAGTACAGGAGAGCGTTGAGCGAAGTCTCCGTCAAGCAAGAGAAAGACAGGAGAAGACTTACAACCAGTATGCTCCCGCTGTTCCCCTGGTACCTGGAGAGCAGGTCTTGAAGAGGAAAAGACGACTCCACAAGTTGGACGACCAGTGGGAGAAGGACCCGTACACCGTACTGCCCTCAAGCCATGAAAACCCGAAAGTCTGCACAATCAGTAAGGATGGAGGAGAAACCACAGCCATTGTCTCCCGAGATCACCTGAAGAAGTGTCCCGAGCAACTACGAAACCCTGAAGAAGATCACGAAAACCCTCGACCCGCAGAGGAAAGGGAAGAGATGGTCAGTACTGTACTCGGAGACTTCCCTCGGTCTTGGACACAAGTAAATGGCGCTGTTGTGGTACCCGTCCTCACCTTCCTCCAGCCAGCATCCCAAGGGCCTACGGAAAAACAGGTAGAGCTGGAAGAGCAACCGGTCCAGGAGGCAGAAGACCCCACACAAGCAGACCAGGAGAATCGACCCTCTGCTTATAGTGAGCCTGCCGTGCCCCTAGTGAGCCAAAGAGTCCGTAGACAGCTGCCCAGCTTACCTTTAACAGCTCCTACACCCTGTAGTGCAGGACCAGTTAGTGAGCTCCGTAGGTCCACTAGAGCCACTAGAGGCCAGTTGCCCGTACGTTGGAGGATCTAAAGTGTTTAGACTGTTTTATTAATATTTACCTGTTTACTGTTGCTTGTAAATAATTATGTTTTTCCAGTTATTTTATAGGTATCTTTTGTGGATTTACTAGAACTCTATTGTATATATGTTTGGAGCGTAACCCAGGAACGGACTAAAGACTGTTAAAGACTCGGGGCAGGACAGACCCCTACCTGGTTACGGCTCCCTGTTCTTTGGTGAAATGGACACCCTTTTGCTTCAAAAATTGCACTCGGTTGCGGACACGCCGTGACCACCCTAATGTGTTTTTCCTTATTGTATTGTTCCTGTTTATACCCTGTTATGTTTTCAAAAATATGTTTAGTCCCGGAGTACTAAATTTTACTAGGGGGGAATGTGGAACCCCAGGGGTCTGGTTACCACAGTAATAGCAATATTACGTCTGTGAGCAGGTGGGAGGTCTCCTGGTCAGGAATCCTAAGCATGCCACACCTCCTGCCCAGTCCTGGGAGGGGAAGAACTTCCCCTATAAAAACTGGGGCTGAGGTGGGGTTAGAAAAGGAGAACACAGACAGAGACAGAGACACAGTCTGGTCTGGTGTGAAGCAGTTGCAGGGAAAGTGACAACAGGAGCTCTGTAGGAGCAGGAGTGAGTGCCAGAGGCTGGAAGCTAGATAGCTCGCCTTGGCTGAAGAGATCTCACCGGACACGGAGTCCGAGGCTGTGGGGACTGTTCCATACCCAGCAGCAGAAACCGACCGGCAGGGGATTTCAGGTCCTCTGGCCAAGAAACCCGAAGGCACGGTCACACGCAAGGGACCAGCACCGCCGTCGTGGAGCGGAGGCTACCAGAAGGCCCCGAGTCACCGGCCATACGGGTGAGCACCACACGGTACACTCAGGGACGTGGGCTACTTTTACCCGCTTCTAGCAAGGTAGCCAGGAAGAGTACAATTAGTTGGGGAGGCCTACAACTCCGCCTGGCCGGGGGAGATCCTATCTGCTCACGGACTGACCAGGCCCCGATCGCTAGCCAGTACTCCCGGGAGGGTCTACTTTTGCCACCAGTAAAGACCCTGAACTACACCGCACCGTCTCTGAGTGGTTCCTGGTGCCTGCGTGCAATTCTGCTATCCCCATCATCCACGTCTGCTGCCCTGAGGCCATACCCCTCCCGTTGGGGGTTATACTACCCACGCTGCACAACTGTACCACCGGCCTCAGCGGTCTGCCCTGCAGCGGCGGCTTCATAACCGCATTCAACGGGTGGCGTAGTCGAACACTATAACATCTTCTGCTAAATTCCGCCACTTAGTTTGACACCCTGGGCACGGACCGGGTCACCGCCACGAGGACTACTAACCCCGACAGATCCGGCTCCGGGTATTCCCCGCGTGCGCAACGCTACGCAACACAGGCCCAGGGGGCGCGTCATACACAATGCAGTATACCCTGTGTAATATTCCATATAGATTGCAAGCTTATTAGCAGGGCCCTCACTCCTCCTGTAACTAGTGAACTATGGGTTACTCTGTAATGTCTTTATTGTCTGTACATGTCCCCACTTAATTTAAAGTGCTGCGGATATGTTGGAATATGTTGGCGCTATATAAATACAATTATTAGTATTATTATATAGTTTATGTATATTATGTATATGTATATTATATGTATTCAAACATCTATCTTCTCATCCATACAGTCAGTGAGAGTGAATAGGCATTAAACTTTATTGCCAGGGCTGGTGTTCTGGTGCTTTGTGTGTCACTTTTCTGAACTGTTATAGTGACTTAGCTGCAGTAATGTCTTGGACAAGATATTATATTGAGGCTGTGTGAGTGTAAAAAAATGGAGTTGTGGGTGGAGTGGGAGGTGTTTTGAAGAGGTTACAGTGTGTGTGCTCTCTGCTGGCTTCAAGTCCAGGATAAGTGATGATGGGAAAAGTAGTCAGAAGGGAGCAGAGGATCCTGAAGAGGAAGTGATGGCTGTATACAACATAGTTGATGCCAAGTGATAGAAAATAAAGCAGAAAGGCATAAAACATCATGAAGGTTGCCAAAAAACCTTAAGGATTCTTTATAAGAGGATTATTCTTAAAGGGGTGGTCCGGCACCTAAAATGTCCAATCTAAATATCCATCTTTACACCCTAATCACTTTTGTGATTAGCTTTATTATAAAATGCACTACACTTCTCCCAATCCTGCTAATCCCTAAATGTGTTTTATTTTTACTTCACTTCCTGTGACATTTCATTTGAGAGGAGTCTCTTGCATCTCTGCCCTCTAAAGATGTCCTGGGTCCATGGTGATAGAAGCTGTGGAAGAGGTGAATGCAGCACCGGAACTCTGCTTCTGTCCCCACTGCCGCAGCTTTTAACTGAGAAACAAGACATCATCAGGGGGTGTGGATAGAAACAGTGAGTGACACCAGTGCCACCGTACAGCTTCTAGCACCCCCATCAAATGAATCGTCATCAGGCGAAAGGTGATAGAAGGCTGATGGCGATTCATTTGAGGGGGGATGCTAGACCTGTGGGACGGCATTAGCGTCACTCACTGCTTCTATCTTTGCCCCCGGACAACATCTTGTTCCACAGTTAGAAGATGTGGCAGTGGAGATAGAAATAGAGTGCCAGCTGCCCCCTGATGATGTCCTGGTCCAGGAGTGGTGATAGACGCTGAGGGGAAGTGAGTGCAGCTCCAGCCACCTGTGATGTCCTGTTTGAGACTCCTCTCTAACAAAACATTATAGGAAGTGAAGAAAAAACACATTTAGAGATTAGCATGTGTGGCACCCCAGGGGTCTGGTTTCCCACAGTAATGTAATGTTATGTCTGAGAGCAGGTGGGAGGTCCTTTGGTCAGGGATCCTGTGCATGCCACACCTCGTGCCCAGTCTTGGGAGGGGAAGAACTTCCCCTATATAAACCCGGGGCTGAGGCAGGGTGAGGAGTAGAGAAGAAGTAGAGACGAGAAACAGTCATAGGAAGAAACAGCAGAAGCTCAGTGGGAGCAATACTACTACGAGTCAGGGGCTGGCAGCTGCAGAGCTCGCCCTGACTGAGAAGCTTTCTTACCGGACCCGGCGTCCGAGGCTGTGGGGACTAACTCTTACCCAGCAGCAGAAGCCGACCGGCAGGGGATTTCAGGTCCCCAGGCCCAGAAACCCGAAGGCACGGTCACACGCGTGGGACCAGCAGCGCCATCGTGGAGCAGAAGCCATAGAAGGCCCCGAGTCACCGGCCATACGGGTGAGCACCACACGGTACACTCAGGGACGTGGGCTACTTATATCCGCTTCTAGCAAGGTAGCCAGAGGAGTACAGTCAGTTTGGGAGGCCTACAACTCCGCCTGGCCAGGGGAGATCCCATCTGCTCAAGGACTGACCAGGCCCCGTTCGCTAGCAAGTACTCCGGGAGGGTCTATCGTTGTTACCAGTAAAGACCCTGAATTACACCGCACCGTCTCTGAGTGGTTCCTGCTACCCCCATCTTCCACGTCGGCTGCCCTGAGGCCATACCCCTCCCGTTGGGGGTTATACTATCACGCTGCACAATTCTACACCGGCCTCAGCGGTCTGCCCTGCAGCGGCAGCTCCATAGCTGCAAATCAACGGGTGGCGTAGTCGACACTCAAATAACATCTATCAAGACTGCCACACACTGAGTTTGACTCCCTGGGCACGGACCGGGTCCCCGCCACTCGGAGACTACAACCCTCATCTGATCCGGTTCCGGGTAAGCCCCGTGCGCGAGACGCTGCGCGACACAGCAGGCCCAGGGGCGCGTCAACTTTGGCGTAGTCGGCAGGATTTCGTGCCCGCAACCACCGGGTACTGCGTGCCTGAAAAAGAGACTTTTAAAACTTACCATCCGTGAAGTTTTCCCGCCATCGGTGAAGATTCCCGCCATCCGGCGCCATCTTCAGCCTTCTTCCCGCCATCCGTGGAGTTTTCCCGCCGTTGGACGCCATCTTGAGGACGCCGCGCGGGAAGAAGAGGGGCGTGGACTCCGAAAAGCCCGCGAGAACTGAAGCCCCGCCTCACGTCCGGACGTTGCGTAAGGTCCTGGAAGGAGCCCAGCAGACGCCGACGTCACCGGAGCGCGACGGAAGGTCCTCAACCCTGACGATCCACTGCGGAGCTGCGGGATATGGAAGAGGATCATCGCAAGGTAGGCCACGGTCCACTAGGGGGGAGAAGGATGTCGGATACGGAGGAGAGCTTCACCGCTTCAACCCCCGCCAGCGCCACCGCTGTCGCGGTCATGCCTTTCACCATGCCCTATATCCCGGGGGCAGCCTGGCTACCCCAGTACTCAGGGGAGTCACATACCCTGCAAGACTTTAGAGAAAGGCTGGATAGCCTCTTCCAGGTGTACCCCCTCACAGAGGAGCAAAAAGTGAGCATCCTGGTGGCCCAATTAACCGGAGCAGCCCGAAGGGAGGTAAAGTCCTGGCCACCTGGGGGGAGGACTGTCGCAGGGATACTAACCCGGCTGAGGGACACCTTTGATACCCGCACCTCAGCCGAGATCAAGCTTAGATTCTACGGGTGCAAACAGCGGGCCCATGAGAGTATAAGGGACTATGCCCTGAACCTACAAGAGGCCCTGAGAGCCGTTAAGCAGACCGACCCTGACGGCGTGGGAGACGAGGACAGGCTGTTGACTGAACAATTTATAGAGGGTTTATATTGCAATGCCCACCGAACCCAGTTGCGGGCAATGGCCCTACAGGACCCTCATCTGGGATTTGCACAGTTCAAGGACAGAGCCATCCGGGTGCTCCGACAACCGGCACCGGATGGCGTTGTGACCCACAGGCGCCCAGCTATCACTTACCACCAGGAGGCGGCGCCCTTGTCGGCAGGGCCTGTAGGGGCTGATGCGCAGGCTTTGAACAATGACCCGGCTCCAGACCTGCACCATCAGGTCCAAGAACTAGCTAAAAGCGTTGCTGCGTTAACCCGAACTGTGCAGTCTTTACAGGCTTCCACTCCAGGGAAGATCCAGCTGGCATCCGGACCGGAGAACATCCCGTGGCGTCGACCAAGGAGGACCCCACCGGCCAGAGGAAGACCCAGTGACCGGTACAACGAGGACGGACGACCCATCTGCCGCCGCTGCAATCAACCCGGACATATGGCAAGGTACTGTCCTTTAAACTGGCACAACCTGGGGGTAGAGGGCCAACCCCCAGGAAAAAGATCACCAGGCCCATCGAACTGGCGCGACAAATATGTCGGAGGACGTCCAGTCTTGCCTGTGGTACTGGATGGCATCCCTATGAGTGCCCTACTGGACACCGGGTCACAGGTCACCACCATCCCGTACGTGCTCTTCAAGCAGTACTGGAATGACTCGGATATAACCCGCTACCCTGACGACGACTTGAGTATCATCGCCAGCAATGGTCAGCCCGTGCCACAGATCGGATTTAAAGAGGCGACCATTAAAATTGGTAGAGTCGAACTAGCAGCACAGGGACTGATTATTGTAGACATTGACAAACACGAGAGTCACCCAAAGATAACGCTAGGAACTAATGTAATTGAAAATTGTCTTGCAGAGGTGATTTTCCTTTTACAGCAGGTTGCCAAGAACGCCAGCTCCGGCGAGCAGCGGGTGCTACAGAAAGAGATCCGGGCACTGATGCGACGGCAACAGGTGGAACTCTCCGGCGGTGAGATTGGTAGCGTAAGAATGTGTGACCCTTTTCCTATTGCCATGCCCCCAAAAAGTGAAATGATGATTTGGTGCCGGGCAGCTATTGGTCTGAGAGGTAGAGATTACCAGGCAATGGTAGAACCAGTTTACTCAGACAGTAGGCCCACCATCTTGACAGCACGGGGGGTGGTTAATGTACGCCATGGGAGGGTGCCCGTTCGCATAATCAATATCGGGAAGAGGGAAGTGTACCTGCCCCGGTATGCCACGCTAGCCAAATTATATACCATTAACCAAAATGCTATACAATCTGTGGAACCCTTGCCTCCATCTCACCCGGAGGAAGGTAACGGCTCTAAGAAAACAATGGAGGACTGGTGTCAGCAACTACATTTGGGTACTGACTCCACTCCCTCACATCAGAAACAGGGAGTCTATCGTGTGGTTCAAGAGTACGAGAGAATGTTTAGTAAACACCCGTTAGACTTCGGGCGAGTCAAGGGGGTAGAACACCACATCCCCACTGGAGACCATCCTCCCATAAAAGAGAGGTATCGACCCGTACCCCCTGCACACTACCAACATGCCAAGGGGATGCTTAGAGACATGAAGGAGGCTGGGGTGATCAAGGATAGCTGTAGCTCCTGGGCAGCTCCACTAGTCTTAGTCAGAAAAAAAGACAACACCATGAGGATGTGTGTAGATTACCGGAAAATCAACCGTATCACACACAAGGATGCGTACCCCTTACCAAGGATAGAGGAGTCATTGGCTGCTTTAAGATCTGCTAACTTCTTCTCTACCTTGGATCTCACTAGCGGGTACTGGCAGGTTCCTGTAGCAGAGGCGGACCGGGAGAAGACCGCATTCACCACCCCGATGGGACTTAGCGAGTTCACCTGCATGCCGTTCGGACTCTGCAACGCACCAGGAACCTTCCAACGACTAATGGAGTGTTGTCTGGGCCACAGAAACTTCGAGACGGTCCTGTTGTACCTGGACGATGTCATCGTATATTCCAAGACGTATGAGGACCACCTGAAACACCTGGCGGAAGTGTTCGAAGCTCTGGCGAGTTACGGCCTAAAGGTGAAACCCTCCAAGTGTCACCTCCTGAAACCAAAGGTGCAGTACCTGGGACACGTGGTGAGCGCTGATGGAGTGGCTCCCAACCCTGATAAGATCACCGCAATTATGGAATGGCCAAGCCCCTCCAGCGTAAAAGAAGTGCGGCAGTTCCTCGGGTTGGTAGGCTACTACCGAAGGTTTATTCCCGGTTTCACCAAAAAGGCAGCACCTATGCAGGACCTCCTGATAGGCCAGTCCCGGAAGGCCAAGAACCAGAAGCCGCCCTTCAAATGGGAGGAGCTGGAAGAAGAGTCCTTCCGCCAGCTGAAGATGGCCCTCACGGGGGACGAAATCCTGGCGTACCCGGATTATAGCCAGCCCTTTATCCTCTACACCGACGCCAGTAACATCGGGCTAGGAGCCGTACTGTCCCAGATCCAGCAGGGGAAGGAACGAGTAATCGCCTACGCCAGCCGAAAGCTGCGACCCACCGAAAGGAACCCCGAGAATTACAGCTCATTTAAGCTAGAGTTCCTGGCCGTAGTATGGGCAGTCACCGAGCGCTTTAAGCATTACCTCGCTTCTTCCCGGTTCACCGTGTACACGGATAACAACCCGTTGACACACCTGGACACGGCAAGACTCGGTGCCCTGGAGCAGAGGTGGATGGCCCGTCTGTCCAACTACGAGTTCACAATCAAATACCGGGCCGGACGCTCCAATACCAACGTGGACGCCCTGTCCAGGATGCCCAACCTGCCGGACGAAGGAGAAGATCCGGAGGGACTGGAAGAAGTTGAACTCCCTGCGTTCCACCGTCATGGGACTATCCAGTATTCCCACCGGGTAAGGAGTAAGCAGGCTGCTACGTTGAACCCCTTACCTCACTACAACTGGGCGGAAACGCAAGACAGCGACCCTGCCATCCGACTGGTGAAGGAGATGCTGACTCGCCCGGAGGCTTCCCTTGAACCAGACGCTCCGGAGGGAGCCAAACAACTATGGGCAGAGAGGAGTCGACTGTTCCTTTACAAGGGGAAGTTGTGCCGCAGAATGGTTAACTCCCGGACGCATGAACTACTCTGGCAAGTAGTGGTGCCACGAAGAGACGCAGCCATGGTGATGGAGGCATACCACGACGGAGCTGGACACTTCGGGTGGAAGAAGCTGGAGTTCCTGCTGCGCGAGCGATTCCACTGGGTAGGCATGAGGGGAACCATTGAGAAGTGGTGCAGAGACTGTGGCCCGTGCAACCTAAGAAGGAAGGACCGTGCCAGCCAGAAGACTCCCCTGCAGTCCATCGTCACCCGGCAGCCGTTGGAACTGGTAGCCTTGGATCATGTAAAACTGACCCCAAGCAGAAGTGGCTACGTCTACACACTAACCATCGTGGATCACTACTCCCGGTTCTTAGTTGTCGTCCCCGTCAAGGACTTAACAGCTCGAACAGCAGCTAGAGCCTTCCAGCAGCATTTCTGCCGTCCACACGGGTACCCGGACCAAGTGTTGACAGACCAGGGACCTGCCTTTGAAGCGGAGGTCTTCCAAGAATTCTGCACTCTGTATGGCTGCCGGAAGATAAGGACGACACCCTATCATCCGCAAACTAATGGACTTTGTGAGAAAATGAACCAGGTGGTAATGGATCTTCTGAAAACGTTGCCCCTGGAAGAACGCAGTCTGTGGCCTGAGAAGCTGCCCGATCTGGTGGACCTATACAACCACATCCCGGTAGGTTCCACCAACTGTACCCCGGCTTACCTAATGAGGGCAAGACCTGGTAAGTTACCTGTTGACCTGGAAATGGGAGTCCTGACACCCGAGGACACTTCACCAGAAGCAGACTGGGACACAGAGAGGCAGCAGCAGTACCAGAGAGTACAGGAGAGCGTGGAGCGAAGTCTCTGTCAGGCTAGGGAAAGACAAGAGAAAACTTACAACCAGTATGCTCCCGCTGTTCCCCTGGTACCCGGAGAGCAGGTCTTGAAGAGGAAGAGACGGCTCCACAAGTTGGACGACCAGTGGGAGAAGGACCCGTACACCGTACTGCCCTCAAGCCACGAGAACCCGAAGGTTTGTACCATCAGTAAAGACGGAGGGGAAACCACAGCCATTGTATCCCGGGACCACCTGAAAAAGTGTCCCGAACAACTGAGGAACCCTGAAGAGGAACAAGAAGACCATCGACCCATAGAGGAAAGGGAAGATATGGTTAGTACTGTGCTCGGGGACTTCCCTCGGTCTTGGACTGAAGTCAATGGTGCAGTTGTGGTACCCGTACTCACCTTCCTCCAACCAGCATCCCAAGCACCTACGGAGCAACAGGTAGAGCTGGAAGAACAGCCGGTCCAGGAGGCAGAAGACCCCACACCAGCAGACCAGGAGGATCAACCCTCTGCTTGCAGTGAGCCTGCCATATCCCTAGTGAGCCAAAGAGCCGGTAGACAGCTGCCCAGTTTACCCTTGACAGCTCCTACACCCTGTAGTTCAGGGCTAGACAGTCAGCTCCGTAGGTCCACTAGGGCCACTAGAGGCCAGTTACCCGCACGTTGGAGGATTTGAAGTGTATAAATTGTTTTATTTATGTTTACCTGTGTATTGTTGCTTGTGTATAATTTTGTGTTTCTAGTTATTTGTAGGAGTCCTTGGTGGATTTACCGGGAATCCCTTGTACATAGTTGGAGCGTAACCCAGGATGGACTAAAGACTGTTAAGGACTCGGGGCAGGACAAACCCCTACCTGGTTACGTCTCCCTGTTTTGGTGAAATGGACACCTTGCTTTTCTTCAAAGACTGCACCCGGTTACGGACATGCCGTGACCACCTTTATGTGTTTCTTCTTATTGTACTGTTATTGTTGTTATATCTTGTTATGTTTTTCTAAAATATGTTTAGTCCCGGAGTACTAAATTTCACTAGGGGGGAATGTGGCACCCCAGGGGTCTGGTTTCCCACAGTAATGTAATGTTATGTCTGAGAGCAGCTGGGAGGTCCTTTGGTCAGGGATCCTGTGCATGCCACACCTCCTGCCCAGTCTTGGGAGGGGAAGAACTTCCCCTATATAAACCCGGGGCTGAGGCAGGGTGAGGAGTAGAGAAGAAGTAGAGACGAGAAACAGTCATAGGAAGAAACAGCAGAAGCTCAGTGGGAGCAATACTACTACGAGTCAGGGGCTGGCAGCTGCAGAGCTCGCCCTGACTGAGAAGCTTTCTTACCGGACCCGGCGTCCGAGGCTGTGGGGACTAACTCTTACCCAGCAGCAGAAGCCGACCGGCAGGGGATTTCAGGTCCCCAGGCCCAGAAACCCGAAGACACGGTCACACGCGTGGGACCAGCAGCGCCATCGTGGAGCGGAAGCCATAGAAGGCCCCGAGTCACCGGCCATACGGGTGAGCACCACACGGTACACTCAGGGACGTGGGCTACTTATATCCGCTTCTAGCAAGGTAGCCAGAGGAGTACAGTCAGTTTGGGAGGCCTACAACTCCGCCTGGCCAGGGGAGATCCCATCTGCTCAAGGACTGACCAGGCCCCGTTCGCTAGCAAGTACTCCGGGAGGGTCTATCGTTGTTACCAGTAAAGACCCTGAATTACACCGCACCGTCTCTGAGTGGTTCCTGCTACCCCCATCTTCCACGTCGGCTGCCCTGAGGCCATACCCCTCCAGTTGGGGGTTATACTATCACGCTGCACAATTCTACACCGGCCTCAGCGGTCTGCCCTGCAGCGGCAGCTCCATAGCTGCAAATCAACGGGTGGCGTAGTCGACACTCAAATAACATCTATCAAGACTGCCACACACTGAGTTTGACTCCCTGGGCACGGACCGGGTCCCCGCCACTCGGAGACTACAACCCTCATCTGATCCGGTTCCGGGTAAGCCCCGTGCGCGAGACGCTGCGCGACACAGCAGGCCCAGGGGCGCGTCACATGATATTGAGAAGTGTATGGAATTTTATAATAAAGTGAATTACAAAAGTGGTTGGGGTATAACGATAGATATCTAGAAAGGACATTTTAGGTACTGGACCACCCCTTTAAGCCTTCGTGGCAAAAGCAGTGATTCAGTAATTGAACTAGAGTATTGGACAAACACTTTAAGTAGAAAAATAAATTCTGAAGAAAAATAACTTGTTGCAATTTTTTGAAGACTAACATTTTCATTTTCCATTGATAGAGCTGTGTGAGAGCTTGTTGCTTGCGTGACAAGCTGATGGCTTTATTAATATAAAATTGTATTTTTTTTTAGAGAGGAGTGGACTAAAAATAATGCAATTCTGGCATTTTGATTTTTCTCATGATGGCATTTACCTATCATGTTAATTAATTTTATATTTTGATAGATAGGACTTTTATGAATGTGGCGATACCAGATATATGTTTTTTATTACTATTAACCCCTTTCTGACATGGGGTGTATTAATGCGTATCTGTGCCCTGGGCCTATTGCACCAGATACGTAATAGTACGCATTGGCGATTTTGCCAGCACAGAGGCTGTGCGGGAGCAATCGCCGCCGGGTGTCAGCTGATTGTCACAGCTGACACCCGGTACTATGTTCTAGGAGCGGTCGGTCCCTCACCGCTCCCAGCACATTAACCCCCGAAATGCTGTGATAAAAGTCGATCGCAGCATTGAGGGAGCAAAGGGGGGGGGTAAGCGCAGATACTTACCTCCTCTCCGGCATACAGCGCCGTCTCTGCCGGGTCCCAATGGCTGTCATGGTGACCCGGATGTCGTCATGACAACATCCGGGTCACCAGACAGCAAGGAGTTACTTTGATCATGCGCAGTGCGCGATCAAAGTAACTTCTCCCTGTGCAGCGCTGACTGGCTGTATAGCACAGGGATGCAGCTGCATCCCTATGTTATAATGCCGATCAGACTGCAAAAAGTGAAAGTCCCATAGTGGGACAAAGTGTAAAAATAATAAAAGTGTCAGAAAGTGAAAAAATATATATTTTAAAAATATTTAAAAAAAATTAAAAAAATAATAGCAAAAAAATAAATATATATTTTACCCATGACTAAATATTATTCTGAAAAAAAACAAACAAACAATAAAAGTACACTTATTTGGTATCGCCGCATCTGGAATGACCTGACCTATAAAACTGTCCCACTAGTTAACCCCTTTAGTGAACACGGTAAAAAATAAAAATAAAAAACGAAGCAAAAAACGATGCTTTATCATCATTGCCAAACAAAAAATGGAATAAAACGCAATCAAAAAGACAAATGTAAATAAAAATGGTACCGCTGAAAATGTTATCTTGTCCCGCAAAAAACAAGCTGCCATACAGCTCCATCAGCTGAAAAATAAAAGTTATAGCTCTCTGAATAAAGCGATGCAAAACAAATATTTTTTTTATAAAATAGTTTTTATTGTGTAAAAGCGCCAAAACATAAAAAAATATATAAATGTGATACCACTGTAAGCGTACTGACCCGAAGAATAATACTACCTTTTCAATTTTACCACATGCGGAACGGCATAAAAAAAAAAAAAAACAATTCCAGAATTGTTGGTTTTTGTTTATTCTGCCTCCCAAAAATCGGAATAGAAAGCGATCAAAAAATATCACACCTATATCAGTACCAATAAAAGCATTGACTCGTCCTGCAAAAAACAAGCCATCACATGACTCTGTCGGCTGAAATATGCAAAAATTATAGCTCTCAAAATATGGCGATGCAAAAACTAGTCTTTGCAAAAAAAAGTGTCTTTTAGTGTGTGACCGCTATCAATCATAAAAAAACAATATGAATCTGGTATAGCTGTATTCGCACTGACCCTAAAAATAAAGTAATCTAATCTATTATGCCGCACAAGAAACGGCGTAAAAAAATAAACTCTAGGGTTAGGGTTGTGCTAGGGTTAGGGTTGTGCTACGTTTAGGGTTGTGCTAGGTTTAGGGTTGTACTAGGGTTAGGTTTGTACTAGGGTTAGGGTTGTGCTAGGGTTATGGTTGTGCTAGGTTTAGGGTTGTGTTGGGGTTAGGGGTATGTTGAGGTTAGCGTTGTGTTGGGGTGGGGATTTTTTCAACAGTAAAGAAAAAAAATGATGACGATATGGAGACTAGTGTTGAGCGCAAGGGCTCGCTACTTCAGTTTGCATTGGGTGCTGGGGTATGCACCAAGTATCGCGGGTGCTTGAGTGACATGTTCGAGTCTCCACTCCATATGATTCGCGGCCAAAAAAAACTTGCGGGGATTACCTGCCATGCACGAGCGATCCCCGCATGTTTTTTTGGGTGTCTAACAACCGTGAAAAATGCGGGGCGGGGACTCGAACATGTCACTCGAGCACCCGCAATACTTGGTGCATACCCAAGTACACGATACAAACTGAAGTAGCGAGCACTTGCGCTCAAGACTAATGACAACTTATTCAATATGATGACCTAATGTTATCAAATTCTGTGTCGTATCTCTGGGTTCAAAACGTTCACTATACCTCTTTATAAAATCCTTGAGGGGTCTAGTTTCCAAAATGGGGTCACTTGTTGGGGGTTTCCACTGTTTAGGCGCATCAGGGGCTCTCCAAACGCAACATGGCGTCTGCTCTCAATTCCAGTCAAATTTGTGTTCAAAAAGTTACATAGAGCTCCTTCCCTGCCGTGCGCCCAAACAGTGTATTTTCCCCACATATGGGGTATCGGCGTACTCAGGAGAAATTGCGTAATAAATGGTATGGTGCAATTTCTCCTGTTACCCTTATGAAAATGCAAAATTGGGGGCTGAAAAACATTTTTGTGGGAAAAATGTGAACATTTTATTTTTATGCCTCAATGTTATAAATTTCTGTGACACACCTGAGGGTTCAAGGTGCTTACCACACATCTAGATAAGTTCCCCAAGCGGTCTTGTTTCCAAAATGGTGTCACTTATTGGGGGTTTCCACTGTTTAGGCACATCAGGGGCTCCCCAAGCACAACATGGCGTCTGCTAATTATTCAAGTAAATTTTCCATTCAAAAAGTCAAATGGTGCTCCTTCCCTTCCGAACGCTGCCGTGCGCCCAAACAGTGGTTTTCTTCAACATATGGGGTATCGGCTTACTCAAGAGAAATTGCACAACAAATTTTGGGGTCCGTTTTTTACTGTTACCCTTGCAAAAATAAAAAAATTGAGGTCTAAAGTAACATGTTTGTGAAAAAAGTTAAATGTTAATTTTTTTCTTCCACATTCCAAAAATTCCTGTGAAGCACCTGAAGGGTTAATAAACTTCTTTAATGTAGTTTTGAGCACCTTGAGGGGTGCAGTTTTTATAATGGTGTCATTTTTGAGTATTTTCTGTCATAAAGGCCCTTAAAGTCACTTCAAATGTGATGTGGTCCCTAAAAAAATGGTTTTGTAAATTTTGTTGGAAAAATTAGAAATCGCTGGTCAACTTTTAACCCTTATAACTACCTAACAAAAAAAAATGTTGGTTCTAAAATTGTGCTGATATAAAGTAGACATGTGGTAAATGTTATTTATTAACTATTTTGTGTGACATAACTCTCTGATTTAAGGGCATAAAAATTTAAAGTTTGAAAATTGCGAAGTTTTCAAAATTTTCACCAAATTTCCAATTTTTTCACAAATAAACGCAAGTCATATCTTAGAAATGTTACCACTATCATAAAGTACAATATGTCAAGAAAAAAACATTCTCAGAATCAGGGGGATCCGTTGAAGTGTTTCAGAGTAATTACCTCATAAAGTGACAGTGGTCAGAATTTTAAAAATTGGCCTGGTCATTAACGTGCAAACCACCCTCGGGGGTAAAGGGGTTAATATTATTATTTTCTTAATTTCTCTATTTTTATGGGGGAAAAGAAGGATGATTCCAACTTTTACATGTTTTCCATTTTTTAGAATTTTTAAAAAACAGAATATAGTAGAACTCCAAAGGAGTACCAAGATGGCAGCAACAGAGACCATCAGCAGGCCTAAAACTGTCATGATAACCCATAGTTGCCCCCCCCACAAACATGTCACGGGGTGCCAATGGGAGCCAGTGCACATGAACACCAGCTTGAATTTCACTAAATGGTTAACAGCTATGGTTGGAGCCAAGCTGTGTCAGCTACAGATACCGGCTAATTAATATAACCAGTATCTGAAATGTGTGGAGACAGCTCAGCACCTGGTTCCTCTCCATGCACAATCACCTCGACATGTATGTGATATTGCGCTAATGGGTTTCTAAACACTACTGTAGAGCATTTTTAAACACAGCTGCCTTAATATTAAAGGGAATCTCTCAGTAGGATCTACCTTCCTAAGCCATTTATATGGGCATGTAACATAGTAACATAGTTTATAAGGTTGAAGGAAGACTAAGTCCATCTAGTTCAACCCAGTCAAGTGAAACTGAATGAATTGATACCTTCATGTCTGCGATCCAATATCTTATTCTAAAGAAATCCACATTTTTCTGTCTAGGTAAATAAGCTGTTAAAGGGGTTGTCAGGTCTTAGGGAACAAGTCACTCTATGTGACTGCAGACTTACTTGTGCATCCTCACAGAGTTCGCATTGCTCGCCGTGTGGAATCTCGGGTGCCGAGGGCGACTAACAAATAACCGGCTACCAAGTATGTTATTTACAAACATGGGATAACATGCAAGTGTATTTAGTGAGGCCAGACAAGTCTAGTAGGAATGTGGCTGGAAGCATGCAAATTGCATAACCAAATTGCATTGCCATAACCGCCTGCTACTGGCACCAGAGAATCCTCACAGAGTGCACTGCGCATATTGTGAGGATTCACGAGTCTGCAGTCACGGGGAATTACTGTAGACTTATATCCCAAGACCAGACAAACCCATTTAATAGCTATGGGCCGGACACGGATCTCCCTGAAAATCTGCAACCAGAGCTTATTTTAAATGAAAGTGATCTTTACAATTGTGAGACATGAAATAATTGACAGTCTGCTCTATTGATTTACATGTCTCACACTGGTAACTCTCTCTTTCATTTAAGATCAGCCCTGTAGGCGGATTCTTGGGGAGATCTGTGTCCAGGCCATAGATATTAACAGCTAATTTATATCTTAAGAACATTTTGGATTTCTCTGGAATCAAACATCAGATCACAGATATCAATGTATCATTTTATTCAGCTTCCTATGACCTGCATACCCATATGAACTTAGGAAGGTTGATCCTACTGTCATATTCCCTTTAACTAGACATGGCATGAACATCATATACCTCATTATATATAACTTCATTTTGCTTCCATCATGGTACAAGTAGACTTAACCATGAAGACGTATTATTTCAGGCATCATATATGGTATTTCTATACAGGTTATTCTATGTCATTTCATAAAGAATAGCGTATCAACATTAATTTCAGAAATGCCATATATTCTATTTCTATCCCTGTAGCTGGATTAGACTGATCATAGTACTTTTTTAAAATACTATGAATGAAACTATGTTAAAAAGGTTAATATTATTATCAAATATTTATCATCAATCATAGGATGAAATGTCTGACACTTTCAGAAAAAAAAAATCAGATTTTCAATTATGGTATTTACTTTAAACAGTAAACGCGGTGTAAAGTCAAAATCTATTGAATTAATTAATGACGAAATGAATAAAATAATTCTTGAATTTATCAATACAATAGTTCTCTGTACCCGAGACAATGGTTATATTACAGTCATGTGTTTGCACAATCATTTGCATTGTAAATATTTGGAAAACAAATAGGGAAGGGAACTTATATTGCAATACTCCAATAAAACTTAAAGTGATCTCAAACTTTAAGTTTTACTTCATCTTCAAGTTTTAATTTAAAATATAGAGAATTTGACTGCAGATAAACTCAATTACTTCCGTTAAATATATTACTTAGTTTATGAAA
This sequence comes from Phyllobates terribilis, assembly GCF_046119375.1. Taxonomy (NCBI): domain Eukaryota; kingdom Metazoa; phylum Chordata; class Amphibia; order Anura; family Dendrobatidae; genus Phyllobates; species Phyllobates terribilis. Next base: position 570,728,779 of record NW_027362763.1, read on the forward strand.
AATCCACTGTTCTTTGTGTACTTGTTGAGGAATAGGTCAATAGTGCTTTTATGTGACACTAAACACTAATTAACAATAAGTTATCAGCATTTTCCACCTCTGAACTTTCACTGAATGTTTCAGTCAATAGAGATTTTTGCACACAATACTCAAAGTGTGTCAGCATTGAGCAGACCATGTTATTAAGTGTTAGGTCCAGCACTTGTAGGTGCCTGGAATTAGCAAGGACCTGTTTCCCAATATTCACCATCACTTGTTTCTTTGAGAAGCAACATAGTTAACCCTTTTACTGCTTTTCTGTCATTTATAAATTAAGAAATAATGTACAATATTGCCTTATTGAAAAAAATATGACAAAACAGAGTTTATTCCCGTTATTGTATTATAGAAATCATGAAATGACATCACTCACACTAATAATTCAATACTAATAATTAAATGAGTATAATAAGAATAATGAAATCACTCCCCTATTCTACATTACAGCATAGAATGATAAACAATGTCCCATTGGATAGATGTCGCCGTTCTATAGGGGCATCTTTCTAATACGCATGCCTCTGTCAGGGGGCCTTTGGAGGTGCACTCTTGTGTATCCAGAAACACCTGAGTTAAAGCATATAGTTGGGACTATTGGCATACAGTATCAGACTGTTTTAACAGTCGGCATTAGATTCAACAAAGTACTGTACATCTATAATATACTTACCTTGTAATGTCTTCACATCCGGTTCCATCCAGATGTGTTCAGATCCCAGAATTCCAAGCGGCGGAAGTTCGTCGACCACCATATTGGGACACCCAAGTGATGGGTGTCTCAATATGGAAACCGCTGGTGGTACCAGCCTCTTGCGCGGTACCACCAGCAGAACACCATCGCAAACATGCCATACACGCCGCCGCTGGGATCAGACGAATGATTCACTGACCGCCGCCATCTTTATACAGGAGTTTTTATTTTCTTTCCTGGCACAACATGTCTCTATGTATATATGTTACACACTGTCTTTATTGCCTGTTGTAGTATGTTATATGGCACATGCAGGACCTTTACTCTTTTGGCCTCCCCTTGGGTCCGTATGACTATAGTATTTGCCTTCATCATATTTATTATCATTTTTTAGTTCTCTATATGTCTATGTTAGCATACTGCTGTTCAAATAAGTCTGCTATTTGGACTAAATTATCAATGCATTTCTATATTTTTTTATTATGCATGTTTCATACTACATTCATGGTTATACATTATCATCGCTGTCCCCATTGGAGCGCACAATCTACATTCCCTATCATTATGTCTTTGGAGTGTGGGAGGAAACCAGAGAACCCAGAGGAAACCCAGGCAAACACGGGGAGAACATACAAACTCCTTGCAGATGTTGTCCTTGGTGGGATTTGAACCCAGGATCCCAGCGCTGCAAGGCTGCAGTGCTAACCACTGAGCCACCGTGCTGCCCAATATTTATTTCATCATAATAAGGGAAGGGGGATTTTTTGCCTCTTATATCAGGGATATCTTTGGTTATATGGAGTATTATATCATCTGGATCATTCTGATGTTCATCTTTTAGTCTGATCTTTGCCATATCAGCTATTGATATTTTTATACACTTTGTCAATTTTATACTATATTACGTACTTGTTTGACCTGATTCAATCTTTTGGGTACATTTAATCTACTGTAGATGATAGTCCCATTTGAATGCCTTTGAGTTATATAAATTTATTTTCTAGGGTATTTATTATATTTTGGAGATCATATGTGGGTTGGCATGGTATAACTGGAGGTCATAAGTCTGCAATATATTGCAAAATGTTCTTCTCTTTATCGCAAGGTTTTATTTAGGACTGGTTCACTTCATTAGGGCACCATCACTCTTCCCCATTGAATTGTATTCCAAAATATGTATTAATAATGTCTGTTGCAGCTTTCATATTTACATGTTCATTCTGCCACGGAGATGACAAATACTGCGGGACATTAGGGAGGTAGAATTTTAGACATTTAGTGTTCACACTTTGAGAATACTTGTCGACACAAGCAGTTGCAAGTCTTCAAACCTACTTTCTAATTCTTACAGCTGGATATAAATAGCTGTAATGCATTTGCCTTAAAATAACATTCATTATTATTTCCTAAGGTTAAGTGTCATTCTAATCATGTTCTTAACTACATGATAGAAACTAACAAACAAACAAACCTCTATCATCTGAGAAATGCAAATACAGAATGTATGTAAAAATAGAATATACTTATTCAGGTATATATTGTTAACATTTTGCTATTTTATCACCATTTTAACATTTTTTTTTCTCAGGAAGGGAAGAAGGGAAAAACACAAACAATGCATTGTGTGAACCCTAATTAATACATGTTTACCACCTGACCTGTACAGTAAGAGACTGATGATTGCAGTACAAGCATCCCTCAATGATTACCAAGTGGAAGTACATCAAATTTATATAACTATTAAATAGAAATTATTGCATTTTTTTTGGTTTGTCTATTGTTTTTCTGTACTTATTTTATATTGTTTTCAACATTTGTCCATATGTGTGCATTGCTATGCACCTCATACGTGTCACCACAGGATTGGTATGAACCAGTTTAAAGGTTGTTCCTATGATCCTGTATGCAGGATCAGTACAGATCAGTCAGACTAAGGGTATGTGCACACAGTGTTTTTTTCTGGCAGATACGCTCTGCAACCAGCCTGAAAAGTGCTAAAAACATGCTAAAAACAATGAAAACATACACTGCACTGTAAAGACGACTCGCTGTTCATATATCCAGTTTTTTTAGTTTTTTTTTAACCACTTCAGCTTTCCTAAGCCATGAAGCAGCTAAAAGGAGTGACTGGTTCATTAAAAATAAATAAACAAAAACTGATGTCGGAAAAGACCACCAAAAAGATGCAAAAAAAAAAGTTACTTCGGGACAAAATGACGATTATGTGTCCTGAAGCGTCTTCCATCTCAAAATCTCCACTGATTCGCAGAAGTCTAAAACAAGTCGTTTGCCCATACCCTGACAGTGCTCATACCCTTCAGATAGTAGTTAAGACCCCCATACACAGTAGACTACATTTAGCCAAACCCACTGATATGAACAGGTTCCGCTGACAGTCCAATGCTTATGGGGCCTCTGACTGATGATTGTAAGGGGAGATAACAATCCAACATGTCTGATATCGGACTGTAGATCCTTTTGTTCTCTAAGTGATAAGCTGCAGCCAGAGATGTCCAACAGCAGCTATCATAGAGAACACAGGAACGCTCGGCAGAGTGAGCGACCATGTATATGGGAGATCGAGGAAAGATAGCTGCCGGCCGAACGATCGGACAGCTTCTACAGTGTATGGGAGTTTTAGTCAATTTATTGTCCAGCTGACAGACATTCAGATAGTTGTATTTTTAGTTCAACACGCACTGAACTTATAATGTTTTATTATCAAGTCTTATAAATTAATGATTACAACATTTGCATGACTACATCAACAGAACCATCGTCAGTACAGTAAAACATTACCAGAACCTCTGTCAGTGCAGTAATACATCACCAGAACGAGTCAGTGGACTAAAACATCACCAGAACCTCTCTCAGTGCAGTAATACATCACCAGAACGAGGCAGTGGACTAAAACATCACCAGAACCTCTCTCAGTGCAGTAATACATCACCAGAACGAGGCAGTGGACTAAAACATCACCAGAACCTCTGTCAGTGCAGTAATACATCACCAGAACGAGGCAGTGGACTAAAACATCACCAGAACCTCTGTCAGTGCAGTAATACATCACCAGAACGAGGCAGTGGGCTAAAACATCACCAGAACCTCTGTCAGTGCAGTAATACATCCCAGAACCAATCAGTAAAGTAATATATCACAAGAACCTCAGTCAGCGCAATAAAGCATCATAACCTCCATCAGTACATGAATACATTGCCAAGTTTAGTACAGCAATCAATTCTAGTGTCAGGTCAGCCACAAATACAATTGTGAGCAGATATGTAAAATTTGAAAGATATTCTCTTGGAAGTGGTGAACGAGCGACTTTGGTGAGGAGGGGGACATGGTGTTGTGTTGCTCACTTCAACGCATTTCCTCCTCAGCCAAAAGCAGGCAGCAACCAGGAATCACAATGCGCCTGCAGACTCATTGTGTGCATGTTCACACTGACACTCAGAGCACTAGTTATTTTAGACAGCACTTACTCTCACTAAAGGACCTCTGTGAATTGTAAGAAAGGAATGGCTTTAATATGCAAATAGGAGGGTGTAACAGTGCAACAAGGCATAGGCCACGCCAAGGGTGCACAGAAACACCATTATTTGCATATAAAAAATAAAATAATAAGTTAAGTTAAAACTTCATACGCCTGGGCTATGTCCACCATATAAATGTGTATGCAGAATAATTGGCATTTTGCGGGTGAAAAACTCTTTTTATATATCATTGTCCTGTGTACACATGTACAGCTGAGAACATTGCTTTTCTATATGCACAGGACGATCAAGTTAACAGTCATTCTGTGCACATGAAAGTGAGGCCACATCCTGTAAACAGGATATTAAACGGCTGCGGATCGACTTCATATAGCTGATCAGCGGTCGTTTAAAGGCTGCATCTGACCAATGTACCTTAGATCTAAGTAGCTGACTCCATGATGACTTCTCATAACCAAAGCTCGTCTCTGCAGACGTCCATCTTCTCCGTGCTTCTTCAGCACATCCCGACACAGTGTCCTTAAAAATTACAGTGTGATTATAATGCTTCTGAATAAGAATACCCACATATGCTGTGCCCTAGATAAACCCTATGCTGTGCCCTTGAATAAATAATTGCCCCTCACAGGGCTCCCTATGCAAAAATATTACCCCAGACTTTCTCATTTATGGTACACGGTCTCCACACGATTCTCTCCAATAAAATATTCCCACCACACTGTCTGCCCCAGTGATATATCACAGTCACAGCACCCCATCACCCCCTACACTCCCCCCACCCATATTCTCCACACAGAGACCCCTGCCCTAGTTCTCCATACAGCTTCTCACCCCTTCCCAGGTTCTCCATATACACTGCTCAAAAAAATGAAGGGAACACTCAAATAACACATCTTAGATCTGAATGAATGAAATATTCTCATTGAATACTTTGTTCTGTACAAAGTTGAATGTACTGACAACAAAATCACACAAAAATCATCAATGGAAATCAAATTTATTAACCAATGGAGGCCTGGATTTGGAGACACCCCCAAAATTAAAGTGGAAAAACACACTACAGACTGATCCAACTTTGATGTAATGTCCTTAAAACAAGTCAAAATGAGGCTCAGTATTGTGTGTGTAGTAAACCAACAAAGAGGTATAAAGAACTACAATATAGACAATTATTAATACATAATTTTTATTGAATACATAAAGAAATAAAAACAGACAAGACTAAAATTAAAAATGAATATAAAACACAATTAAAATAAGACTCAAGAGGGGGAAAGGGGATGCTCACAAAAAAAAGGAATATTTTTATATCATCAAATGGGTCTATCACATAGATTCAATTACTAGATAAATTGTTCATAGTCACCATTCCAACAAACATGCTCATCTAGATGTGGAGGTATAGTGTGAATATATGAATATAAAAAATATATATAATATAAAGTGCCAGTGCACAGAATATATTTATCAATTTATCCCAACTTAGAAAAATTAAGTAAAAATAGCAGACAATATGTGTTAATTTTTTGCTATAAACACCGCCATATAAAGAGAAGCACACAAATTAGCCCAAAGGAATCCCACTTTATTATAAATTTGGCATCCGTAGTCACTTATAAAAATGGAAATGTGATGGAAATAATATATATACCAAAGTCAATAAGCGTAAAGTGCTTGTGCAATACATCTAAGAAAAAATCAAATTTAGTTCATCACAAAAATCCCATTCAGGAAAGATTAGCTGCCATACATTTTCTTAAATACCTGCCATGTGCAGGCTCTCACTAATGGGGAGATCCTGAGCACTTCAATAATACATCCAAAATGGGAGACCACATAAACATAAAGAAAATAATGAGTGAACATACCCTGGCCCCCTCACACCACTCCAACGCCGTTTCGCTCCTCGCTTCTTCAGGGAGTGTGGTGTGAGGAGGAGTGAGGGTTTAAATGTAGTCCTGCCAGCTGCTCCACGTTATTAGTCAATTGCGAGCGCCTTACTATCGGGCGCCGCTAGCCGCGCATGCGCTCCCTCGGTACTTCCGGGGTAGGAGGTCCGGAGCGAGTCACTGAAGGGCGTGTTGCCATTCATGACGCGTGTCCAGTACCAACCACTCCGGAGGCCGACAGAGCGCACGCGCGCTGCGGCGCACGATGCTTGCAGCAGCCATATTTAGGTAGGGAATTCAACCTATTCCTTGCCCATAGTGTATGCACCAGAAAGAAAAACAGAGAAAGAAGAGAAAGAGGGAATAATAGAAAAACCAAAAAGAAGGAAAAAGAGGGAAAAATGGTGTGAAAAAAGGGGGGGGGGAGAGAGAGAATAAAAAATAAAAATAGTGTATGTGAAATATGAAAGAATTAAATGAATAAAGTAAATGAATAAATAATGAGTAATTACAAGACAAGAAATGTACATAGAAATGTATGTAAAATGAATAAAAATGCTGTGACAAAATATATAGAAAAAAGGTGTGAAGGTGAATGTAATAGAATAAAGCACATATAGATAGTAGAAAATAAAAAACAATTGTTACTTAAAGTGTTGTAAAAAATGATGACAATAAAGTAAAAGAGAATGTGATGCTGCTAAGTGCAAAGTGCAAGTGCATGAAAAAAATATATATATAGGGGAAGGGGAAAGATCAATTGAATCATAATACTAATAATAAAAAATAAAAACACTATGTGATCGTGCACATGGCAAAAAATATATATATATTAAGACGGGATCAAAGAAAGATCTCTATAATCCCCACTAAACATACCACGCCAGGACCGGCATGAGAAGATGAAAGATGTAAAAAAAAAAACCTGCATACCCCATCACTCCAAGTAGAGAAAAACCATTGAGCCTAAAAGGAAAAAATGAAATACAAAAAAACACAAATGAAAGGAATAAAAATATATAAATATATGAATATATATAAAGGACAGAGGTCGCAGTGGAAAACAGAGTGACACATCAGAGGGAAAACAAAATCACTCATAAGAAGCTCCCCAAACCCCACTGTTCATTAAGACCATCCGGTCTCATGCTTTTTAATGTGGTGATCCATTTACATTCCATCTGCAATAATTTTTTGGCTAAATTTCCCTTTCTGATGCTAGGATAAAGGCGGTCAATACCCCTGAATCTCAGAAGGTGTTCTTGATGGGGATGATGTTCCCTAAAATGTCTGGCTACCGGTTTTAATTTGGCAATGGCTTCCAGGTCATCAGGTTGCAATTTCATGGCAGATCTAATATCTTTGATGTGTTCCAAAATCCGAACCCGCAACTCCCGTGTCGTCATCCCAACATAATTCAATCCACAGGGACAAATGGCCAAATAGATGACATATGAAGTCTTACAATTTATAAAATGCAGAATTTTATATTCACGCGTTGCCTTGGAATCAGAGAAGCTATTAGTCTTCTCTACCTGTCTGCATGCCTTACAGCTCCTACATTGCCAAGATCCCCATTTTGGGCCTTTAGAATTAAACAAAAATTTCGAAGGTGGTATTGTATGATGGCTATGGACCAATGTATCCTTAATCGTTTTTGCCCGTTTAGCCGTTAGGCTTGGTTTATCTGATATAAAGGTGGAAATAGTTATGTCCTGTCTCAGGATAGGCCAATATTTACCTATTACCTCAGTCATCTCCTTCCATCTCGAATTATAATTCGTGATAAGTCTAGTATGGTTTTTCTGATCTCTCTTTTTATCTTTAGCTGGAACAAGGAGAGACTGTCGATCCAGTTGTTTCGCCCGTAGATAGGCCCTATCTATATTTTGTTTCTTATACCCACGCTGTGTAAATCTACGTTCAAGATCCTTGGCCTGTTGTTCAAAAACTTTCTCCTGACTACAAATCCGTTTAGCCCTAATGAATTGACCCGTGGGAATGGCTTTTATTACATGTGCTGGGTGTGCTGATCTGGCATGCAGAAAGGAATTTACACTTGTATCCTTCCGATAAATATCCTTGTTTATTCTTCCATGTGTATCGATCCTGATGCTGAGGTCCAGAAAGTTGATCGTGGTTTGGCTTATCACCGAAGATAATTTGATGTTGTATTCATTGTTGTTTAGATGAATTAAAAACAGGTCCAGGAGTTCCCGAGAACCCTGCCAAACAAATAGCACATCATCTATGAAACGCATCCACGAGACCACAGAGCCAGAGAAAATATCCTCCTCATTCTGTACTAATTCTCTCTCCCACCATCCCAAAAAGAGGTTTGCGTACGAGGGGGCGCAAGCCGCCCCCATCGCCACTCCCCTCTTCTGCAGGAAATGACCATCTTTGAATAGGAAATAATTGTGGGTGAGTGTTAGAACCTTGCTGTTAGGTTTTTTTTCCTTTGCTGGTCACATGACCTTGTTGGCCTATTTAATCCTGCTCCGCCCTTCTGGCTTTGCTGGACTTCATTGTATATCTACTTTCTAGCTAGCCTGTGCTCTGTGTCTTGCTCTGTTAGTTTGCTTGGTTTACTGACCTCTATGTTCTATATATTTTGTTTGTTCGTCTGTCTGCTACTATTTCTGTTAGGAGGTGTCCCATATTCCTCCCAGTCCTTAGTACTTGTAGGGATTCCTCCCCCACATCTATAGGTCTTCGTACAGACTAGCTTAGGACTTTAGCAGGTCTGATCGCAGGATCAGGTCCCCTGTTACATCGTAGGGATTCAGCTGAGTCTCATAGTAGGGACAGATCTCCTCTCTTTCCTTAGCTTTGGTAGCAGAACATAACAGTAAGTCCAGCCAGCAAATTCTCTAAGGAAAGATTTTTCTGTTCCATCATGGTGTCGGTTCAGGATTTGGCTCATCGCCTGCAGGGACTCTCTCTGGAGGTGGCCGAGCTCCGTCAGCACGTGAGTAACTGTCCTGGAGCACATTTCTTGGAGCCTAAGGTATGTTTGCCGGATTTGTTTTTTGGTGAACACCGAGAATTTTTTTCATTTAAAAATGCTTGCTTATTGTATTTTCGTTTGAGACCTAAGTCCTCTGGGGATGAATCCCAGCGCGTAGGGTTCATAATGTCACTTTTGCGCAAAGAGCCTCAGGAGTGGGCCTTTTCTTTGCAACCTAGTGATTCATGCTTCAGATCAGTGGATAGTTTTTTTTCTGCTTTGGGACTATTATATGATGATCCTGACCGTGTCGAATCAGCTGAGACTGAGTTGAGACGTCTAAAACAAGGATCGGGTAATGTGGAAAAATATTGTACACATTTTCGTCGTTGGTCCACTCAAACAGGGTGGAACGATTCTGCTCTGAAAAGTCTATTTCTTGCTGGGCTCAGTGAAAGGGTTAAAGACCTGCTAATTGCTTATCCTACACCTGAAGATTTGCAACAGGCTATGCAATTAGCTATACGGGTGGATAGAAGACTGCGTGCTAGGGTTAATGAGAGCAAATCCTCTGCTATGTCAGTTTCTGGTTATGATAATGTGTGTACTAACAGTGGTGAACCGATGGAGATTGGATCGGTGGCACCTCGCTCTCAAGAAAAAGACCGTCGTTTTTCGCAAGGCTTGTGTTTCTATTGCGGAAAATCTGGTCATTTGATTAAAGGCTGTGAGCTTCGTATGAAGAAAGAAAAAAAAATGGTCAGTCACGCCCGTATTGCCTGTTTAAATTCCAAGGGTATATTTTTAGCTGCTTCCACGATTGCTCAGGAAAAATTAATGGAATTTCGGGTGTTTGTTGATTGCGGGTCTACACTGAATGTAATTGATGGGGGATTCGTGGAAAAACTCAATTTAAAACCTGAACCTTTGTCATCCCCCATTGCTGTGGTTTCTGTGGATGGCTCCCCTTTGAAGAATATTACTCTCAAGGTCAGTGAATTTCCTCTCACTATTAATGGTGTTCACCATGAGAAATTGGATTTGGTAGTGTTGAATAACTTGCCTTCTCCAGTAATATTGGGTTTGCCCTGGTTAAAATTTCACAATCCTGTACTGGATTGGTCTACCAGTGAAATTAAATCCTGGAGCCATAAATGTTATGACAAGTGTTGTAACGGGCGTATTGCAGCTTTGGATAGGGGAGAATTGCCTGTTCCTATTCAGGATTTTTGGAGAGTTTTTTCTGAGAAGGAATCGCAGGTTTTGCCTCCCCATAGAGACTATGATTGTTCTATTGAATTTGTCCCTGGAGCGACTCTTCCTAAGAGTCGTTTATTTAACCTTACTATTCCTGAGAGGAAGGCTTTGGAGGAATACATACAGACAAGCTTGGCCGCCGGTCACATTAGGCCCTCTAAGTCTCCTGTGGCGGTTGGATTTTTTTTTGTAAAAAAAAAGGACGGCGGTTTACGTCCTTGTCTGGATTTTCGTGAGATTAACAAAATTACGGTACGCAATCCTTACCCACTGCCATTGATTCCTGATCTGTTTAACCAGTTATTGGGGGCCAAGTGGTTCTCTAAAATTGACCTTAAGGGGGCATACAATCTGTTGCGCATGAAGGAGGGTGATGAATGGAAGACTGCTTTTAACACTCCTGTGGGTCATTTTGAGAATCTGGTTATGCCTTTTGGTCTTACTAATGCTCCTGCATTTTTTCAGAATCTGATTAATGACATCCTTAGACCTTTGATCGGTAAAAATGTGGTTGTGTATTTAGATGACATTTTGATTTATTCGCCAGATCTGGAGTCTCATTGGCGGAGCGTGCGTGAGGTATTACAGTTATTAATGGACAATTCGCTTTTTGCTAAGCTGGAGAAATGTGAGTTCGTTGTACAGAGAATTAGTTTTTTGGGCTACATTATCTCCAGCAAAGGTTTTGAGATGGATCCGGTTAAGGTTCAGGCTGTGCAGGAATGGCCTAGGCCTATTGGTTTGAAATCGATACAGAGGTTTTTGGGTTTCGCCAATTACTATAGAAAGTTCATAAAAATTTTTTCTAGTATTGTCAAACCTCTGACTGATCTCACCAGGAAAGGTGCTGATGCGGTTCAGTGGTCTTCTGAGGCCATTGAAGCTTTTGTGTATCTCAAGGAGAGGTTCACCTCTGCTCCCATCCTTATGCAGCCTGATGTTACTAGGCCGTTTTTGGTTGAGGTTGATGCTTCCTCTGTGGGGGTTGGCGCAGTATTGTCTCAGGATAACGGGGATGGATTACATCCCTGTGCCTTTTTTTTTCAAAAAAATTTTCGGAGACTGAATTGAATTACGATATTGGTAATCGGGAATTATTGGCTATTAAACTCGCATTTGAACACTGGCGCCACTTCTTGGAAGGTGCGGAATTTCCCGTTCAGGTTCTTACGGATCATAAAAATCTGATATATCTTGATGCTGCCAAGCGCCTGAATGCCCGTCAGGCTAGGTGGGCACTGTTTTTCTCGCGGTTTAATTTCTCCGTTACTTACATCCCTGGCACTAAGAATGTTAAGGCGGATGCCTTGTCTCGCAGTTTTTCTCCCATAGTCGGTGCTGAGAAAGAGGAAAACATTTTACAAGAAGGTGTTGTGATAGCTGCTTTAGACTCCGTTTTGGAAGATGAGATTCTTAAAGCTCAGGAGAATGCCCCATCTAACACTCCTCATGGGAGGTTGTTTGTGCCTGAGACCTTTAGGAGAGATTTGTTTGTTGAGTGTCATGAATCTCGGTTGGCAGGTCATCCCGGAATCTCTGAGACCAAGAGACTGGTGGGTCGCAGTTTTTGGTGGCCTGGATGGCAGAAGGAAGTCATTAAGTGGGTGCGCCAATGTACTATATGTGCTAGATCTAAGTCCTCACATACTCCTGCTGCGGGGTTGCTTTGTCCTTTGGAGGTCCCCAGTGCTCCTTGGACACATTTGGCTATGGACTTTATAACTGACCTTCCCCCCTCTGAGGGTTTTACTGTCATCTGGGTGGTCGTGGACCGTTTTAGCAAGATGTGTCACTTGGTTCCCTTCGTCAAACTGCCCTGCGCTAAAACTCTCGCTAAGGCCTTTGTCAAGGAAATTGTCAGACTTCATGGCGTTCCTACTGACATTGTTTCTGATAGGGGTCCTCAGTTCGTGGCTCGTTTTTGGCGTGCCTTTTGTGACAGGTTGGGAATTCATTTGTCGTTTTCGTCCGGATATCATCCTGAATCTAATGGCCAGACAGAAAGGAAAAACCAGGATGTTGAGCAGTTCTTGCGTTGTTTTGTGGCAGACAATCAAGAGGGGTGGTCTGAGTTTCTGCCACTTGCCGAATTTGCTCTGAACAATCATACATCTTCTTCTGCTGGTTGTTCGCCTTTTTTTTGTTGTTCTGGGAGACATCCGTCGTTTGGGTCGTTCTCCAAGTTGGGATCTGCCGTGCCTGAGGAGGAGAATTTTTCCGGTGATTTGGAAAGAGTTTGGACGGATGTGCGTGGTAATCTTCAGGAGGCCAACAGAAAATCTAAAGACTACTTTGATAGGAAACGACAGGAGGTTTTGTTCGCTGTTGGTGACATGGTTTGGTTGTCCTCTAGGAATCTGCGGTTGAGGATTCCTTCTAAGAAATTGGGTCCCAAGTTTGTAGGGCCCTTTAAGGTGCTTCAGGTTGTCAACCAATCTGCTGTTAGGTTGGAGGTTCCTACCTCCTGGAGAATTAATCCGGTCTTTCATGTCTCTCTGTTAAAAAAAGCTGTTGTGTCGGATGGTGACGCCTCTGCCTCTGTTCCTCCGGTGGTGGAGGACGGGGAATATGAAATTTCTCGCATCCTTGACTCTAGACGGTATAGAGGTAGTTTGCAGTATCTTGTGGCCTGGAAAGGTTTCGGACCCGAGGATAACTCTTGGGTGAGGTCAGATGATGTTTCCGCGTCCAGACTTATCAGAGCGTTTCACAGGAGATTTCCTGATAAGCCTGGTCCTAGGGGATCCGGAGGATCCTCTTAGAAGGGGGGGTACTGTTAGAACCTTGCTGTTAGGTTTTTTTTCCTTTGCTGGTCACATGACCTTGTTGGCCTATTTAATCCTGCTCCGCCCTTCTGGCTTTGCTGGACTTCATTGTATATCTACTTTCTAGCTAGCCTGTGCTCTGTGTCTTGCTCTGTTAGTTTGCTTGGTTTACTGACCTCTATGTTCTATATATTTTGTTTGTTCGTCTGTCTGCTACTATTTCTGTTAGGAGGTGTCCCATATTCCTCCCAGTCCTTAGTACTTGTAGGGATTCCTCCCCCACATCTATAGGTCTTCGTACAGACTAGCTTAGGACTTTAGCAGGTCTGATCGCAGGATCAGGTCCCCTGTTACATCGTAGGGATTCAGCTGAGTCTCATAGTAGGGACAGATCTCCTCTCTTTCCTTAGCTTTGGTAGCAGAACATAACAGTGAGAACATATTCCATTAAAATAAGGATTAATTCAGATAAAGATCCACTTAAGCTTTGGCTCCTCAGGAAAAATCTCAAAGCTCTCAAGCCATGTTGATGTTCAATGTTAGTATACAATGACTCCACGTCACAAGTAACTAAAAACATATCCGACTCCATATGAACCCCATCCAATCTCTGAAGAATCTCCGTGGAATCTTTAACATAAGAAGGTAATTCTCCCATGATTGGTTTCAAATAGAAATCCAAAAACTTAGATATTGGTTCAGTCAGGCTGCCATTTCCAGATAGAATTGGACGACCTGGTGGATTTTTCAAATCCTTGTGCACTTTGGGGAGTAAATACAATGTGGGGATCAATGAAGAATGCACTTTCAGGCCTTCCACAAGGCCCTTCGAGATGATGCCCTGCTCATGGGCTGAGTTCAAGATATGGAATAATTCCTTTTGAAAAACAAGGGTGGGATCACCGGGCAGGTGAGTATAGCATTCAGTGTCATCCAATTGTCTGAGTGCCTCTCTTTCATAGAGTTCTATTGGCCATGCCACAATGTTCCCACCCTTGTCCGCTGGCTTAAAAAACCTATTCAAAGATGGTCATTTCCTGCAGAAGAGGGGAGTGGTGATGGGGACGGCTTGCGCCCCCTCGTACGCAAACCTCTTCTTGGGATGGTGGGAGAGAGAACTAGTACAGAATGAGGAGGATATTTTCTCTGGCTCTGTGGTCTCGTGGATGCGTTTCATAGATGATGTGCTATTTGTTTGGCAGGGTTCTCGGGAACTCCTGGACCTGTTTTTAATTCATCTAAACAACAATGAATACAACATCAAATTATCTTCGGTGATAAGCCAAACCACGATCAACTTTCTGGACCTCAGCATCAGGATCGATACACATGGAAGAATAAACACGGATATTTATCGGAAGGATACGAGTGTAAATTCCTTTCTGCATGCCAGATCAGCACACCCAGCACATGTAATAAAAGCCATTCCCACGGGTCAATTCATTAGGGCTAAACGGATTTGTAGTCAGGAGAAAGTTTTTGAACAACAGGCCAAGTATCTTGAACGTAGATTTACACAGCGTGGGTATAGGAAACAAAATATAGATAGGGCCTATCTACGGGCGAAACAACTGTATCGACAGTCTCTCCTTGTTCCAGCTAAAGATAAAAAGAGAGATCAGAAAAACCATACTAGACTTATCACGAATTATAATTCGAGATGGAAGGAGATGACTGAGGTAATAGGTAAATATTGGCTATCCTGAGACAGGACATAACTATTTCCACCTTTATATCAGATAAACCGAGCCTAACGGCTAAACGGGCAAAAACGATTAAGGATACATTGGTCCATAGCCATCATACAATACCACCTTCGAAATTTTTGTTTAATTCTAAAGGCCCAAAATGGGGATCTTGGCAATGTGGGAGCTGTAAGGCATGCAGACAGGTAGAGAAGACTAATAGCTTCTCTGATTCCAAGGCAACGCGTGAATATAAAATTCTGCATTTTATAAATTGTAAGACTTCATATGTCATCTATTTGGCCATTTGTCCCTGTGGATTGAATTATGTTGGGATGACGACACGGGAGTTGCGGGTTCGGATTTTGGAACACATCAAAGATATTAGATCTGCCAAGAAATTGCAACCTGATGACCTGGAAGCCATTGCCAAATTAAAACCGGTAGCCAGACATTTTAGGGAACATCATCCCCATCAAGAACACCTTCTGAGATTCAGGGGTATTGACCGCCTTTATCCTAGCATCAGAAAGGGAAATTTAGCCAAAAAATTATTGCAGATGGAATGTAAATGGATCACCACATTAAAAAGCATGAGACCGGATGGTCTTAATGAACAGTGGGGTTTTAGGAGCTTCTTATGAGTGATTTTGTTTTCCCTTTGATGTGTCACTCTGTTTTCCACTGCGACCTCTGTCCTTTATATATATTCATATATTTATATATTTTTATTCCTTTCATTTGTGTTTTTTTGTATTTAATTTTTTTCCTTTTAGGCTCAATAGTTTTTCTCTACTTGGAGTGATGGGGTATGCAGGTTTTTTTTGCATCTTTCATCTTCTCATGCCGGTCCTGGCGTGGTATGTTTAGTGGGGATTATAGAGATCTTTCTTTGATCCCGTCTTAATATATATATATTTTTTGCCATGTGCACGATCACACAGTGTTTTTATTTTTTATTATTAGTATTATGATTCAATTGATCTTTCCCCTTCTCCTATTTTTTTTTTTTTTCATGCACTTGCACTTTGCACTTAGCAGCATCACATTCTCTTTTACTTTATTGTCATCATTTTTTACAACACTTTAAGTAACAATTGTTTTTTATTTTCTACTATCTATATGTGCTTTATTCTATTACATTCACCTTCACACCTTTTTTCTATATATTTTGTCACAGCATTTTTATTCATTTTACATACATTTCTATGTACATTTCTTGTCTTGTAATTACTCATTATTCATTCATTTACTTTATTCATTTAATTCTTTCATATTTCACATACACTATTTTTATTTTTTATTCTCTCTCTCTCCCCCCCTTTTTTCACATCATTTTTCCCTCTTTTTCCTTCTTTTTGGTTTTTCTATTATTCCCTCTTTCTCTTCTTTCTCTGTTTTTCTTTCTGGTGCATACACTATGGGCAAGGAATAGGTTGAATTCCCTACCTAAATATGGCTGCTGCAAGCATCGTGCGCCGCAGCGCGCGTGCGCTCTGTCGGCCTCCGGAGTGGTTGGTACTGGACACGCGTCATGAATGGCAACACGCCCTTCAGTGACTCGCTCCGGACCTCCTACCCCGGAAGTACCGAGGGAGCGCATGCGCGGCTAGCGGCGCCCGATAGTAAGGCGCTCGCAATTGACTAATAACGTGGAGCAGCTGGCAGGACTCCATTTAAACCCTCACTCCAGGGGGCCAGGGTATGTTCACTCATTATTTTCTTTATGCTTATGTGGTCTCCCATTTTGGATGTATTATTGAAGTGCTCAGGATCTACCCATTAGTGAGAGCCTGCACATGGCAGGTATTTAAGAAAATGTATGGCAGCTAATCTTTCCTGAATGGGATTTTTGTGATGAACTAAATTTGATTTTTTCTTAGATGTATTGCACAAGCACTTTACGCTTATTGACTTTGGTATATATATTATTTCCATCACATTTCCATTTTTTTAAGTGACTACAGATGCCAAATTTATAATAAAGTGGGATTCCTTTGGGCTAATTTGTGTGCTTCTCTTTATATGGCGGTGTTTATAGCAAAAAATTAACACATATTGTCTGCTATTTTTACTTAATTTTTCTAAGTTGGGATAAATTGATAAATATTTTCTGTGCACTGGCACTTTATATTATATATATTTTTTATATTCTTGATATATATTCACACTATACCGCCACATCTAGATGAGCATGTTTGTTGGAATGGTGACTATGAACAATTTATCTAGTAATTGAATCTATGTGATAGACCCATTTGATGATATAAAAATATTCCTTTTTTTTGTGAGCATCCCCTTTCCCCCTCTTGAGTCTTATTTTAATTGTGTTTTATATTCATTTTTAATTTTAGTCTTGTTGTCTGTTTTTATTTCTTTATGCATTCAATAAAAATTATGTATTAATAATTGTCTATATTGTAGTTCTTTATACCTCTTTGTTGGTTTACTTTGTATGGTTTGAGGTATTTTGTTATATACTTCTTTGAAACCTGTGGTATTTCCTTCTTCTATAGGATCTATTCAGTATTGTGTGTGGCCTCCACGTGCCTGTATGACCTCCCTACAATGCCTGGGCATGCTCCTGATGAGGTTGCGGATGGTCTCCTGTGGGATCTCCTCCCAGACCTGGACTAAAGCATCCGCCAACTCCTGGACAGTCTGTGGTGCACCCTGACATTGGTGGATGGAGCGAGACATGATGTCTCAGATGTGCTCAATCGGATTCAGGTCTGGGGAACGGGTGGGCCAGTCCATAGCTTCAATGCCTTCATCTTGCAGGAACTGTTGACACACTCCAGCCACATGAGGTCTGGCATTGTCCTGCATTAAGAGGGACCCAGGCCAGGGCCAATTGCACCAGCATATGGTCTCACAAGGGGTCTGAGGATCTCGGTACCTAATTGCAGTCAGGCTACCTCTGGCGAGCACATGGAGGGCTGTGCAGCCCTCCAAAGAAATGCCACCCCACACCATTACTGACCACTGCCACACCGGTCATGCTGAAGGATGTTGCAGGCAGCAGATCGCTCTCCACGGCGTCTCCAGGCTCTGTCATGTCTGTCACATGTGCTCAGTGTGAACCTGCTTTGATCTGTGAAGAGCACAGGGCGCCAGGGGCGACATTGCCAATCCTGGTGTTCTGTGCAAATGCAAATCGTCCTGCACGGTGTTGGACTGTGAGCACAACCCCCATCTGTGGACATCGGGCCCTCATGCCACCCTCATGGAGTCGGTTTTGAACCATTTGTGCAGACACATGCACATTTGGTGCCTGCTGGAGGTCATTTTGCAGGGTTCTGGCAGTGCTCCTCCTGTTCCTCCTTGCACAAAGGTGGAGGTAGCAGTTCTGCTGCTGGGTTGTTGCCCTTCTACGGCCCCCTCCACGTCTCCTTGTGTAATGGCCTGTCTCCTGGTAGCGCCTCCAGCCTCTGGACACTACGCTGACAAACCTTCTTGCCACAGCTCGCATTGATGTGCCATCCTGGATGAGCTGCACTACCTGAGCAACTTCTGTGGGTTGTAGAGTCCATCTCATGCTACCACGAGTGTGAAAGCACAACCAACATTAAAAGTGACCAAAATATCAGCCAGAAAGCATTGGTACTGAGATGTGGTCTGTGGTCCCCACCTGCAGAACCACTCCTTTATTGACTGTGTATTGATAATTGCCAATAATTTCCATCTATTGTCTATTCCACTTGCACAACAGCATGTGAAATTGATTGTCAATCAGTGTTCCTAAGTGGACAGTTTGATTTCACAGAAGTTTGATTTACTTGGAGTTATATTCTGTTGTTTAAGTGTTCCCTTTATTTTTTTGAGCAGTGTATACAGTACAGACCAAAAGTTTGGACGCACCTTCTCATTTAAAGATTTTTCTGTATTTTCATGACTATGAAAATTGTACATTCACACTGAAGGCATCAAAACTATGAATTACCACATGTGGAATTATATACTTAACAAAAAAGTGTGAAGCAACTGAAAATATGTCTGATATTCTAGGTTCTTCAAAGTAGCCATCTTTTGCTTTGATGACTGCTTTGCACACACTTGGCATTCTCTTGATGAGCTTCAAGAGGTAGTCACCGGAAATGGTTTTCACTTCACAGGTGTGCCCTGTAAGGTTTAATAAGTGTGATTTCTTGCCTTATAAATGGGGTTGGGACCATTAGTTGTGTTGTGCAAAAGTCTGGTGGATGGACATCTGATAGTCCTACTGAATAGACTGTTAGCTGCTTTTTTCTTGCCATAATACAAATTCTAAGTAAAGAAAAATGAGTGGCCATAATTACTTTAAGAAATGAAGGTCAGTCAGTGCGAAAAATTGGGAAAACTTTGAAAGGGTCCCCAAGTGCAGTTGCAAAAACCATCAAGCGCTACAAAGAAACTGGCTCACATGAGGACCACCCCAGGAAAGGAAGACCAAGAGTCACCTCTGCTTCTGAGGATAAGTTTATCCGAGTCACCAGCCTCAGAAATCACAGGTTAACAGCAGCTCAGATTAGAGACCAGGTCAATGCCACACAGAGTTCTAGCAGCAGACACATCTCTTCAACAACTGTTAAGAGGAGACTTTGTGCAGCAGGCCTTCATGGTAAAATAGCTGCTAGGAAACCACTGCTAAGGACAGGCAACAAGCAGAAGAGACTTGTTTGGGCTAAAGAACACAAGGAATGGACATTGGACCAGTGGAAATCTGTGCTTTGGTCTGATGAGTCCAAATTTGAGATCTTTGGTTCCAACCACCGTGTCTTTATGAGACGCAGAAAAGGAGAACGGATGGACTCTACATGCCTGGTTCCCACCGTGAAGCATGGAGGAGGAGGTGTGATGGTGTGGGGGTGCTTTGCTGGTGACACTGTTGGGGATTTATTCAAAATTGAAGGCATACTGAACCAACATGGCTACCACAGCATCTTGCAGCGGCATGCTATTCCATCCGGTTTGCGTTTAGTTGGACCATCATTTATTTTTCAACAGGACAATGACCCCAAACACACCTCCAGGCTGTGTAAGGGCTATTTGACCAAGAAAGAGAGTGATGGGGTGCTACGCCAGATGACCTGGCCTCCACAGTCACCAGACCTGAAGCCAATCAAGATGGTTTGGGGTGAGCTGGACCGCAGAATGAAGGCAAACGGGCCAACAAGTGTTAAGCATCTCTGGGAACTCCTTCAAGATAGTTGGAAGACCATTTCCGGTGACTACCTCTTGAAGCTCATCAAGAGAATGCCAAGAGTGTGCAAAGCAGTCATCAAAGCAAAAGGTGGCTACTTTGAAGAACCTAGAATATAAGACGTATTTTCAGTTGTTTCACACTTTTTTGTTAAGTATATAATTCCACATGTGTTAATTCATAGTTTTGATGCCTTCAGTGTGAATGTACAATTTTGATAGTCAGGAAAATACAGAAAAATCTTTAAATGAGAAGGTGTGTTCAAACTTTTGGTCTGTACTGTATATATATATATATATATATATATATATATATATATATATATCATATATTTGTTCTGATTTTACTTGTACTTTTGTGTCAGTAGAGGTGTACATCTTGAAGATCAGGAATGGAGATCTTCAGGCTTTCGTGTCAACCTTGATTTGCAAACTGCAGGATTTTTGCAGTCACTTGAGGGTTTTTGATAATATGTCTCCTCAGCAATCTGATGGTAGCCATTAATAGATTCCTCGTTCTGCAATATACAAATATTGTTGCAAGTGTAGTAGAGTGGTGTAATAGAAAACCTTTGATGGGATTTGAAGAAGGTGGTTGCAACACACAAATATAAGAACATTTGTGAACTATAGGCCATTGCCCATCAGTAATAGCCTAAGGTTCTTCAGCACTCTGACAGAAGCAGGTGTCTAGCCAGGCATCATGTTTTCATCAGGTCATAACAGCCAAATGGGGTTTGTTGCAGGAAAATTAGAGGGTTTGGCATGCTGCACTGCTCCAACGTGTGTATTGGATAGATGGACACTACAGACATTCCTATTTACTTAATTAGAAAAATAAGTAGTATAGTACTATATTTCATGAAAGGAAAGTCTAATGGTGCCGTACTAAACACTAAACATCATGAAAGGGTTGAATAATTCTGAAGCTGCAGTAATCAATAAAAGTTGCATTGGGTGCTGAATTTGAAATATGTGTATTTGAAATATTTGCTATATCTGATAAGTTGTGCTTTTTACATTGTTATTGTTTGACTGGTTTATTGCAAACAGCAGAACGTTTGTATATTTTGCTAATAAAACTAATTTGCAATAATGGTAAAAATAATTTTGATTGTTATTTTTTATATGCAGGCCCTGATTCGTCAAAGCTGGTGATTCTCTCGCCGGGTACTGATGAGTGTGTGTGAGGCATCAGACGCTCCTGATTTATTAAGAACAGTTCTTAATGAATCAGGTAAGGCATATAGTGGTATGCACGTCGCCACAAATCTCACTCCAGCCTCTGCTAGAGCATGATTTGTGGTGTAACAAACACCGCCATTCATCATAAAATTTGACGAGCGGGATTCATTATGCCCCGTCACACCATCGTCACACCACAGCTCTGCCCACTATGTTGGAGCTGAGGTGAGAACGAAGTGAAAATGGCAAAAGTCACATTTTTTTGCACAACCTCACATTATGAAAAATGTTGCAACTTTTCAAAGCTTTGTTCACAAGAAATCTAGCAAAAAAGTATTGATGAACTGCCCCCATAGTGTTTTCTTTCTAAGATTTTTGAGCCAAGGTAAAAGTAATTTCAAGAGAAATCTAAAATATAAGGGACAGAGTTTTAATTCTTGCAGAATGCACTACTGATTTCTCTTAAAAAACTGTATCAAAAGTTGCAGTGGCATTTAATAAAAATAAAAAAAATTGTAAAACCAAGCTATCGTTCACTAGTTTCAGATTCTACAGATCACTTAGGTTCATTTTTTGGTCATTATAAGTGGTGCCTTTTCAGACATTATTCTTTTCACACAGTTGGTGGTAGAGGACTCTATAATTAGGTGGACAGACAGGGTCATCAGCCACCAAGACCATGAATGCCGAACAGTGTGTTGTCTGCCGGGTGCTGTGGTTTAGGCATATTGCGGATCAGATAGACAGATTGCTGGGTGCTATGGGGAAAACCCTGCGGTCATGGTACACATCGGTACCAATGACAAAGTTAGAGGGAAGTGGAAGGTCAGTAAAAATGAATACAGGGAACTAGGAGAGAAGTTGAAGGACAGGACCTCCAAGGTGGTGTATTCAGAAATAATGCCGGTGCCACGTGCATCATTAGAAAGACAGCGGGAGCTTAGGGAGATAAATAAGTGACTTAGAAATTGGTGTAAGAAGTAAGGGTTTGGGTTCATGGAGAACTAGGCCGACTTCGCTGTTGGCTACAGGCTCTACGGTAGGGACGGGCTGCATCTCAATGGGGAGGGTGCAGCTATGCTGTGGGAAAAAATGGTAAATTTTTATCAATTTTATTGCATTTTTATGGGAAAGTGCAAGGGTAGAACAAAATTAGCATTTCATTTTTTTTCTTTACAACCTTTACAGTATGCACTAAACAATTTTAGATTTTGATTGGCCGAACTTTTATGGACATTGTGATACCAAATATTTATATATATTTTATTTTTTGCACTTCTTTATTTTTAACTGAACAATAGAGGTATAATTCAATTTTTTAGTTATTTTTGATATCTTTTAAAACGTTTTCATTACTTTTCACTTCTTTTTTCAGTCTCCGTAGGGAACTTGAACTTGTGATCATTTGATCGCTTGTTCTATATACAGCAATATTAAAATATTGCTGTATATAGTTAAAATTGCAGTCTCCAAGACACCCAGAAAATTAGCATGACAGACTTGTTGCGCCCAAACAAATGGCCTGGCTGGATCATAGCATTTAAATGTTGCAGTCAGTGACTGCAGGGTCGGCGTCAGCACCCGGCGCACCCGGGCAAATGCCGGGGCCCTGAGCAGGCAGAGGGGCCCACTGGCGGTCGCGCACCCCGCTGGGTTATGGGCGGAGGAGAGCGGTGTCAGCGCCCGCCCTTCTCCGCCGCTTGCTCAGGGCCCCGGCAGCCCGATACTTACCTCTCCTCCTGCCTCCGCAGATCCGCTGTCTTCCTGCTCTGCGCTCCCTGTGACGTCTCAGGTCAGAGGGCGCGGTGACGTCTTTACACCGCGCCCTCCCCTGAGCCGTCACAGGGAGCGCTGAGCGGGAAGACGCCGACAACGCTGGAGTTCGGAGCCGAGCAGCGAGCGGCGGGCAGCAGGCAGCGGGCAGCAGGTAGCAGGTGAGGAGAAGGGAGGTGAGTATTTGATTATTTTTTTTTTTTTAATGTATGGAGGCATGGGGCATTATAAAGAGGGGAGGGGGGGACATCCTGCATGGGGCATTATAAAGAGGAGGGGTGACAGCCTGCATGTGGCATTATAAAGAGGGGGGGATTCCTGCTTGGGGCATTATAATGAGGAGGGGTGACAGCCTGCATGGGGCATTATAAGGTGGGGAACAGCCTGCACGGGGCATTATAAAGAGAGGGGGGGACATCCTGCATGGGGCATTATAAAGAGGAGGGGTGACAGCCTGCATGGGGCAGTATAAAGAGGAGGGGTGACAGCCTGCATGGAGCATTATAAAGAGGAGGGGTGACAGCCTGCATGGGGCATTATAAAGAGGGGGGGCAGCCTGTATGGGGCATTATGTGGGGGGTAACAGCCTGCATGGAGCATTAAAAGGGAGGGGCCTGTATGGGGCATTATGTGGGGGGTAACAGCCTGCATGGAGCATTATAAGGGGGGGACAGCCTGTATGGGGCATTATGTGGGGGGTAACAGCCTGCATGCAGCATTATATGGGGACCGGTATCCTGTATGGAGCGTTATATGGGGGCCAGTATCCTGTATGGAGCGTTATATGGGGGCCAGTATTCTGTATGGAGCCTTATATGGGGGCCAGTATTCCATATGGAGCCTTATATGGAAGCCAGTATTCCGTATGGAGCCTTATATGGGGGCCAGTATTCCATATGGGGGCTAGTATTCCGTATGGAGCCTTATATGGGGGCCAGTATTCCGTATGGAGCCTTATATGGGGGCCAGTATTCCTTATGGAGCCTTATAGGGGGGCCAGTATTCCATATGGAGCCTTATATAGGGGCCAGTATTCCATATGGGGCCTTATATGGGGGCCAGTATTCCGTATGGAGCCTTATATGGGGGCCAGTATTCCGTATGGAGCCTTATATGGGGGCCAGCATTCCGCATGGAGCCTTATATAGGGGCCAGTATTCCCCATGGAGCCTTATATGGGGGTCAGTATTCCGCATGGAGCCTTATATGGGGGTCAGTATTCCGCATGGAGCCTTATATGGGGGTCAGTATTCCGCATGGAGCCTTATATGGGGGTCAGTATTCCGTATGGGGCCTTATATGGGGGCCAGTATTCCGTATGGGGTCTTATATGGGGGCCAGTATTCCGTATGGGGTCTTATATGGGGGCCAGTATTCCATATGGGGTCTTATATGGTGGCCAGTATTCCGTATGGGGCCTTATATGGGGGCCAGTATTCCGTATGGGGCCTTATATGGGGGCCAGTATTCCGTATGGGGTCTTATATGGGGGCCAGTATTCCGTATGGGGTCTTATATGGGGGCCAGTATTCCGTATGGGGCCTTATATGGGGGCAAGTATTCCGTATGGGGCCTTATATGGGGGCCAGTATTTCGTATGAAGCGTTATATGGGGGCCAGTATTCCGTATGGGCGTTATATGGGGACCAGTATTCCGTATGGAGCCTTATATGGGGGCCAGTATTCTGTGTGGAGCGATTCACCGGTTTCTGAGCTATTGTGGAATTTACAATAGATATCACTCATGTAATGTAAGAAGTGAAATCTTTGCATTGTACTATATATATATTTCTCCGCCGTATCTCTGCATCATGAATCGTGGTATGTGTTAAAGGGGCCCACTGAGACTCTTTCGCCCGGGGCCCAGAAAAACCTGGAGCCGGCCCTGAGTGACTGACGTCAGCATTTAAGAGATTGAGAGCAGCAATCAGCGGAAGCTTCTGTTCAAGACAAATTCAAGCTATGTAATGGCTTTGTGTGGAGCTGGCACAGGAGCTATGCCTGCTCCAAACACTTTAATTGTACATCATGGAGCGTTGAGGGGTTGAAGTTTCTACTTGTTTCTTCTGTGACAAATGTCCAGTTGTTCCCTCAGATTGCCATTGCTTTAAGTGGTTAAATAATACTTTTTATGCATCAGCTTGTATTGAACCATTTGGTGGTCGATGGGGTGAATGTTCCTCTAAATCCTTTGTCATTGGGCTTTATTAATGACTTCCAAGTTTTTTGCCTAACTAACAAGACTTCTGAATCTTAGTTTTTCATTATCTTCTTCCACCAGAGATTGGTATGTTGTTGCTCTTTAAGCTGTTGCAAGATTTCAGTAGGAAAAAAATAAAACAGTTTTCTGTATTTAATTTTATATTCTTTATTGCATTCTGAATTTGACGATACTAGAATAAATCTTTATCATCCAAGAGGTGTTGTTCTTTTGATTGGTACCACAAAGAAATGTAAATTCACCTGGTTCAACCAATTTTAACAAAAAAAATATGATACACAGCTAATCGATATCCGTGAATCTAAATAACTTAATATCTACAGACTCTAAAGACTCTAGTTGCCTGGAAAAGATTTGTCTAACACTCTGATGTCTTTTGGGACTGTATTGAGCCCTTTTTGAGCTGTTTAATGCAAGCACAGTGGGCTATAGGTAAATGGATTGTAACCAGTAGTAACCAACAGCCTATTTCACAACTTGCTGTATTAGCAGAGTTTTTAGGCTTCTAAAAATGGGCCAAAAATTATCCCTTTTAGCAGGTAGACGCCTTCCTTGCAGATGTTTACAAGCAGGTGGTGCAAATGGCAGAGCCAGTGACTTTTTTGAAGGGGTAGAGGAAAAATTATTCCTTTTTTGACGAAAATCAGGAGATTTGTTCTTGAAAAAGCAATAGCTTTTTCACAAGTCATTCAAAAATCATCTCTTTATTTAAGAAGCAGAAACAGGTGTACTCTTTTGAAAGTGAAGAAGCAATGGCTTCTTAACTAGGAGTGAAAAAATTATCACTTTTTTTTGGAATCAAAACAATGTCTGCTATTAATATACAGTATAGTTTAGCAATATAAAACACAGTGGGCTATGAGATGTGTGGCTGGCATGGCTGTACAGTGGCAGTGACAGAAGCCACACGGTATAAAATTATGTTGGGCCATACAATGATATATCGGACAGTGAATCCTTAGCACCTTCATTACAGTATAACACTATAAACCAAGGTAGGCAGGCAGAAAGTGCGTGAGTAGCTTGGCATTGGCAGTGGCAGAAGAAACATGGTATGAAAATGTGACAGGGCAGTCAAAAAGATGACTAGTGTGGTGCCCCTGCGGGTCCAGTCGCCACAAAGGTACTGCATCTTACCCAGAGGTGTGGTACCCCACTCTCAGGTAAGGAAGGAGTACTACCTGGGACCCACACACCCACATCCAATACACTCCACTTCAGTAGAGAAGGGCAAATTGCTCCTAAGGGAGGGCACAGTCCCTGGTCCCTAGCTGGAGGGTGGAACTAGGTAGAGGAGGTGGGTGGAGGAAGCAGATTAGTGGAGCACAGACAGGAAGAGTATAAGAGAGAGGGTGGAAGGTTCTAGAGTCAGAAAGTTCTGAGTCAGAGAGTCAGAGTGTGAGTTGGGAGCAGGAGCTCAGGAGGAGTGGAAAAAGGAGCAGGGCCCAGTGAGAGAGGCCCAGGAGAAGGAAAGAGAGAAGAGAGGAGCAGTGAGGAGGGCTCCAGGAGGAACAGAGGGGATCCCAGGGGCACGGTGAGTGCGGATGCCACTCATGCGCCCGAATCCACGTTGACGAGGAGGGATCAGGCCGCAGAGAGTGGACCGGCCCCTAAACTAGTGCAGAACAACCAGGCTCAGCTAGATAACCGGAGGCTGCTGCATTTTCAAGGTGCTGCAACCAACAGTCACAATTATATCATCGAAAAGGTGGCCACATAGAGTCCAGTGGATAGCAAGTTGCCCGACAAGGCCTGAGGTCACTGGCTTGGGACACTGATTGTGAGGCGTAGGGCAGGAGGGTGAGAGCCAGCGCAGTGAGACGACCGAGAAAGGTACATAGAACGGGGTCCCGTTTAAGTGATCCTGAGATACCTGAGAGTTTGCTGGATCACTACCCCAGAGGACACAGCACGACGTGGGCGGTTGTAATCCGGAAAGTGTAACCTGAGGAACTTAACAACTGCGAGTAAAACCTGAGGACTGCACCCCACTGTGTCTTGAATAATTGCTGTGCCATCACCAGCCCTGCACTACACAGCACCAGCAACATCTACCTCATAACATCACTATTTCCTTCCCTGGAGCTAAGCTCCTCCTGTGGAGAGCTGAACCAACTCTGCTGTGTCACCATCAGCTCCAGAGGATCTGCACCGCAGCGGCGGCCCCATATAGCCGCATACCACAGGTGGCGTCACGAACATTATCTCTAAAAACTTTATTCCCCTTTAATTTTGCCCTTTAATTGACCACCCTGGGTCACGGACCGGGTCACTGCCACTGTGACATCCCCCAGCACCGACCGTCCCGGCTACCGAGTACCCCACGGCCCAGGGGGTGCGTCACTACCAAACTTGGGCCAGCAAACGCAGCCATGGCACTCCAGTATAGATGACATGATCAACAGGGAGCAGATGCCCAGCTGGGCATGGGCCATCAGAACAGTGTAGAACACAACAGACAGGCAGATAACACAACCAATCTTTTCCATGTCATCAGACGTAGGTGAATGAAAGGCAGCACTGATCCATTTTGTTGCTTGCTTGTATCGTGCCATCATACTCCACTGTGCCTTCCAGATGTTATACTCATTGTGATTCAAATCTAAATTATATATGAATTTGTCTTTGGAATGTAGAAGGACACCATAGTACCAAGAGCAGAATGTACAATACAAATACAGAAAGAACATACAAACTCCTTGCAGATGTTGTCCTTGGTAGGACTTCAGTATTGCAAAGCAACACTGCTAATCCCTGAACCATCATGCCACGTAGTAAAGTTTTCCACACTTGTGAAAAATAGCCTGTTCCACTTGGGTTTGAAAAAGCAATTGGCCATGCTGAATACCCTTTCTCACTGTACAATGGAGGCTGGACAAGATGGACAGTTAGTGCCACTGGTCCAATCAACTGAGCCAGAAGTCCATTGGATCGGGGCTCAAAGTATCCGCTGGCGAGGAGACTGAAGTAGCATTTCTAGAGTAGAAAACACCAATAGATTTGTTGAATTTGACAGGGTATGTAGCTTCGCCGTGCCCCAGTTCCACTAATTTTGGTGGAGCCGGTCCAAAGTGGCGTGAAAACGCCAATGTTTTAAAGTTTTTGCTACTTTTCAAAGCTTTTATGCAAAAGGTTTGATGAATCAGCCCCTATGACTTGCTACTGCATCCGCTCTGTGCTGTATGCTCTACTGTGTCCTGAGCTACAAACTTTTAAGAGGTCTTTTGAGTGACTGGTAGGGTTTTCAGGACCTGGTTCCCCACCAATGTTCTTAGAAATAAAAAGCCATTAAGGTGAATTTACAGTGGCCAATAAGTGAGAACCGAATATTGAACTGTCGAAAAACACGTTGTCAGTCATCTAATGCATGACCAAAATGTTTGATGGGTGAAATTGTTTTTAAGCTTGTTTAAATATTATTGTTCTTGGCAGCAGATTGTCCTGTGTAAACATGTTCTCCCAAGAACAATTCTATTCTATTTGCACAGAACGATCATGTTAGCAATCGTCCTGTGTACGTTAAAGTGCAGTCAGCCTGTCTAAACATGCTATAAAATGACTTCAAAACAGCTTTATATAACTAGTCAGTGGTCATTTAAAGACTGTGATTCTCCACTGTAAATGCACCCTTGCATCTAAGTACCTTATAAGTGACGACTTCTCTAATTAGAATTGTTCTCATCCCTTTATTCTTCATTTGGTCCTGCCGTTAGCATAACTTTCACAGCCACAGCTCGTCTCTGAAGACTTCCCTCTTCTCCAGCCTAAAGTCCCATATTTGTGCACTATAGAGCGGAAATGTCCCCATTTATGCCCACCAACAATATCCCCAAATTTTGTCCCCTAGAACAGTAATGTCAGTGTCACCACAAGTAATGTACGCCATTTGTGCCCCCAAACAGTAGTGTCCCCCATTCATGCCCCTAAACAGTGGTGTCCCCAATTGTGCACACCACATACTGATGTATCCCATTTTTCCCTCAAACAGCATTGTCCCTCATTTGTACCTCCAAACAGTTTACCTCATTTGTACCAATACAGTAATGTTTCCCATTTGTGCCCCCATTCAATAATGTTTTCCTTGCATATTATGAGTTTGTGTCAATGAACAGAAAAATGAAACTCAACTCACTCCTATGATGAGCAGTGATATCGTACTTCTCCTTCCTCCACAGATGAAGGAATCTCATCGTGCTACATGCTATCCTCTGAGCGCCCTATAGTTGAAACCGTAATTTGTTTGATAAAATAATAATGGACAGATGTTTGCTGGTAGTCACTGGGATAATATAACTTTTCTACATACATGACATCTTTTATTTATCACATAATTTTGGCCTCAGAGTGTCTATATGTGTGTGTGTACAAAACACTATTTGCTCCTCGTGTGGCATTTTTGACACCATTTTTAACAAGAATTGAAACAAAAAGTGCATCTGCCTTTGTGACATGTTCATTTTTGAAAGTTTACCTCCAAAACCTGCTGCTCAGCTTACTTTTAACCAGAATACCCTAGTCCTTATCCCGTTCTGTAGTCCTGAGTATACTTCCATTTAAAGGGAGCCTGTCAGTTGCTATGTACACTACCCCATAGCGTTGTTAGTGATGCAATGTGCATCACTAACAAGATTTTTTCATTAACCCCTTAACTACCTTGGGTTTTTCTGTTTTTGCGTTTTCATTTTTTGCTCCCCTTCTTCCCAGAGCCATAGCGTTTTTATTTTTTGGTCAATATGGCCATGTGAGGGCTTATTTTTTGCGGAATGAGTTGTACTTTTGAACGACATCATTGGTTTTACCATATCATGTGCTTGAAAACGGGAAAAAAAAAACAAGTGCGGTGAAATTGCAAAAGAAATGCAATTCCACAGTTGTTTTTTGGGTACTTTTTTTAGCACGTTCACTGATTGCTAAAACTGACCTGCCATTATTATTCTCTAGGTCATTCCAAGTTCGTAGACACCAAACATGTATAGGTTGTTTTTTATTTTAGTGGTGAAAAAAAATTCCAAAGTTTGGTAAAAAAAAAAAAAAATGGCGCCATTTTCCAAGACCCATAGCGTCTCCATTTTTCGGGATCTGGGTCAGGTGAGGGCTTATTTTTTGTGTGCCAAGCTGACGGTTTTTTTAATACTATTTTGGGGTAGATCCGATGTTCTGATTGCCCGTTATTGCATTTTATTGAAATGCTGCGGTGACCAAAAAAACGTAATTCTGGCATTTAGAATTTTTTTCTCGCTACGCCATTTACCAATCGGAGTAATTCTTTTTTTATATTGATAGATCGGGCAATTCTGAACGCGGCAATACCAAATATGTGTATGTGGGGTTTTTTTTTAATTATTTTATTTTTAATGGGGCCAAAGGGGGGTGATTTAAACTTTTATATTTTTTGATTTTTTTAATATTTTTAAAAACACTTTTTTTACACTTACTGCTTGCTTCAATAGTCTCCATAGGATTGCTCCATTCTGATTGCTTCTACTTCATACAGGCGATGAGCAGATCGCCTGTATGCAGGAGAAATGCTCACTTGCTTTGAGCGCTGACCACTGGGTGGCGCTCATAGCAATTGAGACATGACAACCACAGGGGTCTGCTGCAGACCCTGGGTTGTCATGCCCACCCATTGGTGACCCGAGATCACGTGAAGGGGTCACCGATGGGCGGGGCCTAGAACGTGCTTCCCAGAAGCGCGAGTTAAATGCCGCTGTCAGAGATTGACAGCGGCATTTAACTAGTTAACAGCCACGGGTTTATTGCGATTCCACCCGCGGCTGTTGCGGGCACATGTCAGCTGTAAGAATCAGCTGACATGTGCCTGGTTCAGTGCAGGCTCAGCGCCGGAGCCCCCGCTGAATCGGCCTTTCCAACCTGGTGCGTACTATTACTGACAAGGTCGGAAAGGGGTTAAAATCGGTGGTAGTATAATGATTTTATAACATTATATATACTTTGTCCTACCTGCTGTATTCAGTCATAGGGGTGTGATTCTCACATTCAGTCATGGACGGGCGCAGCATTCAGTCACTGCTGGCGCCGCCCATGTATTTGAATACTGCTCCAGGCAAGGTTGCGTCTAGATCGGAGGTGATTTTTTGAGGCCCTCACTCCTGCAACTCCGATCTAGTCTCCTCAGCAGTGAAGCGTCTAGATCGGAGTGGCTAAAGTGAGGAGCACAAAAAATCAACACCGATCTAGACACTTCAATCTTACCAGCTTCCACCATCATCTTCACAAGGTCTTTTGCATTTGTCCTTGGGTTGATATGTACATGTCGGATCAAAGCACCTTCATCTCTGGGACACAGAACCCGCCTCCTTCCTGAGCGGTATGATGGCTGGACATTCCCATCTTGTTTGTACTTGCATATAATTGTTTGTACAGATGAATGAGGCACCTTCAGGTATCTTGAAATTGTACCCAAGGATGAGCCAGATTTGTGCAAGTCCACAATTCTCTTCCTGATATCTTGTGTGTTTCAGGTGTGCATTAAAATACATCCACAGGTGTGTCTCTAATTAACTCAGATGTTGCAAAAAAAAACTACCAGAAGCTTCCAAACACATGATATCATCATATGCGCAGTCCAGAATTGTTTAAAGGCATAGTAATCTTAGTATATGTAAACTTTTTACTTTGCAGTAAGTAATAAAAATGCTTTAAAACATTCTCTGTCTCTCATTATTCTGTCATTTAGCAAATATTAAAAATGATGGTAATCCTAATTGATCTAAAACAGGAAAGGTTTATTCTGATTTCATGTCAGATATTGAGAAAAACATGCATGTGTGTCTTTTCATATAGTGTATGTAAACTTCAGGTTTTAACTGTATGTGTGGTCAGTACAAAGGACTGGCACATGATTTATTCCTACCAAAGACCATACTGAGGACCAGGGGGCTTTCATTACGGGTGGAAGAAAGGAGATTCTACCACAAGAGGTAGTAATGGCAGACACAATAACAGCTTCTAAAAAAGGGCTGGATGATTTCCTCGATACACATAACATTGTGGGTTATAGGTAAATTAGTGACAGAATGTATAATTGGTGGGGGAAGGTTGAAGTTGATGGACCTAGGTCTTTTTTCATCCTATGTAACTATGTTACTATGTAATCTACTTGTTAACCTAAGATGCAAAGCAAAATAAAAATACAACTTACATGGATGACTTAAATAATTAAGAAATGAAGCTATAAACATTTCTAAGTCTATCCTTGTATAGTTATGTCTTTATAACTTATTATCAGTATTTGTTTTCTTACAATTAGGCTGGCCATATGCAGTAGATGGCTGTTGTCCGAACAATGCTTTGGCCGATTGTTCATCCGACAGCCATCTCAGCCGACTCTCCCATACAGCTCTCCTGTGTTCTGTATGAGAATTCCGCCAACTGACACATCAGCTATCAGCTTACTTCCAGGAGATTATGCGATCAGCAGTCCGAAATCGGAGATACACGATTGACAACTTCCCCGACATTTAGCATCCTCATACATATTAGATCATCAGCTGAACTTGTCGATATCGGCGGGTTTGGCTGACATTACTCTGATTTTTATGCGGGGCTACACTTAGAATATCATATTTGCTATGAACTATTTCCACGTCAATTAAACAGGGTTTTACTTTTACTAGTTAAAAGTAATGCTTATTCATTTGATTGTTTTCTCAAGTATCTGCGAACAATATATCTTGACTTAGTCAGACCAACACTTACAAGGCTGAAGTTAAGGAGCACAGTGTTTGTCATTGAGCAGGCAAAGCAAATATGAGCTCATGTGGTCTATGTGTATAGATGAAAGGGCAGAAAAGGTCCTCTCACAGTGTGGTGATATGTCCACTAATCCTCCTTATTTTCAAACCAATAAGAAAACTACTGTAAGGAACTGGCATTTTTTTCCGTAATATGAGTTGAAGAAGAGCATGACCCCATCCTCAGTCAAGTTCTATAGCAAATTAACAAGAAAGCTATGTTTTATACCAAGACATTGTAAATTAGGGAAATTGAATCTCGAAACCATTAAATCCTAAAGTTTCTATTTCCGAAAGTGGACTAAAAGCAAAAAAATATGTTTTACAAATTGGGTCTTTAATAGTGTTGAGCCACCCCCGTAGTGTTCGAGCTCGGTTCGGTTCGTCGAACACCCGTGTGTTCGCCGAACTGTTCGTCGAACTGTTCGTCGAACACCTTCGAACACCGTTAAAACCAATGGCAGGCAAACAAAAACACATAGAAACACATAGAAAACACCTTCAAAGGTGTCCAAAAGCTGACAAACTGCTCAGAAGACATAACTAACACATGGAAAAGTGACAAGTACATATAGTCATGCGAAAATAAAAGAGGTGGAGGAGTAAAAGGAGGGGGAGACACAGATATAGGCATGTCATGCCCTTCTAAAATACAAAAAGTGAGAAGCCGACACGGCCAGTCCGCTCCTGCCCGTGCCACCTCTGTGTCGCCGGGTTTGTGCCAGAGCCGCGGTGAACCCTGATGGCCAGCCCCCCTCTCCCAATACTGGTGCCTGTCCGCTGGTGGGTCGAGCGAGCCCCCCTGTGGTGGAGGCAGCTCTAAGCTTTTTAATTTAAATTGTCTCTCTAATTTGAATGAATACACTTTAAATCCATTTACAAGGATCTATTGGAGGGCAAGTCTCATGCCAGCAGCTGCGTAATTCCAGCTCCAGTAGCGTCCACTAAAGCTGCTGCAGATAAAAAGCTTTTATAAGGATCGAGCTCGGCTGTCCACCGCAAGGCATCCTACTGCCAGTCCCAGCCCCTATGCCTTGGGGTGCCTCCTGATGCTCTTCACTGAGTATCCCATGGTCCCGAAGCATTTCCTTTGAAAAAATTAAGTGTCTAAACTACAGGTGGTGTAGCTTGCTTAACAGCCGGGATAATCCGCTGACTAGCAGACACTGCTACTAGGCACAAAGTATTTCCTGGGCTAGATGCAGTTAAAAATTTGTAATTAGATACTCTCATTGGATGCTGAGAAAGCATTCCATAGAGTCTCCTGGCACGCCATATATGATTCTCTTAAAAAGCTTGGGGTAGGGGTCTAGGGCAGGGTTCCCCAACTCCAGTCCTCAAGGCCCACCAACAGGTCATGTTTTCAGGATTTCCTTAGTATTGCACAGGTGATGGAATTATTGCCGTGCAGGTGATGCAATTATCACCTGTGTAATACTAAGGAAATCCTGAAAACATGACCTGTTGGTGGGCCTTGAGGACTGGAGTTGGGGAACCCTGGTCTTGGGGACCCTTTTATAGCCAAAATCACGGCCCTGTATCACAATACGTCACCTAGGCTGAAGATAAATGGAACTGTAGCACCCTGAGGGCTCGGTTGCTACAGAGGTATTGCACCTCACCCAGAGGTGTGATATCTCACTCTCAGGTAAGGATGGAGTGTGGATCAGGACCCGACACCTGCATGCATTACACCACATTGCCGTGGGGCAGGGCGACCAATATGCCTCTGAGATGGGCACGACAGTCCCTGTCCCTGGCTGGAGTGGGGGGAGGGAACACTGAGGAAGGGGAACCCTGTAGTGCAGGAGCAGGGAGGAAGCAGTTCCTGGGTGCATTGAGAAGGGAGTATAAAAGGTGGGCACCATCATAGTTCAGTGCAGAGAAGTCTGAGCAGAAGTGGCAGGGAGCAGGGGCTCTGCATGAGCTCTGCTCCGGAGGCGGGCCTAGTAACAGAGGCCCAGGCCTGGAAGAGGGAGAAGGAAGGAAGAGGAGCGGAGAAGGCTCCAGGAACGAGGAATGAAGGGATCCCAGGGGTGCGGACGGGCGAGTCGCCACCGCACGCCCGAATCCACCTGCGTGGAGGGGTCAGGCCAAAGGGGGAGACCGGTCCCCGAAACTAGTGGAGGCAGGAAACGACCCTCAGCTAGAAACCGGAGGCTGTGACATTTTATGTGGCGCAGCCCCTCGCTACACCCGCTAGGAAGGCACCACATAGGGTCAGGGAAACTGGCGCCAAGTTTACCAAGAGGAGGCCCGAGGCAGCCGGACAGAAGGGTTGGTAAGAAAGGCCAGACAAAGGACACACAAAGGGGGTCCTGTGAAGCGCTCCAAAGTTATCTGGGAGTTGTCTGAGCCCCTCACCTGGTGACCACAGTACGACGTGGGCAGCCGTTACCTGCAGACGTGGTCTGGATAATAAGAACTGTGCGTAAAGGCCCTGGACTGCATCACTGACTCCGTGTCGTTACTGCTGCTGCCCTGCACCATCACCCCCATCCTCCGCATACACTGCCCTGAGGCTATACTCCTCCCGTGGGGAGTTATGCTACGCTCTGCTGCACCCACAACACCAGCCTCAGCGGTCTGCCCTGCAGCGGCGGTTCACTCTGACCGCAATCCACGGGTGGCGTAGTCGGACATTTAAACATCAAAACCACATAAATAGTTCCACCACTGGTTTGACCACCCTGAGCCACGGAACCGGGTCGCCGCCACGAAGACTACAACCACCAGCATCCACCAAAAAGGGTCCGGCTCCGGGTGTCCCAAGGCCCAGGGGGTGCATCAGAACATTTTCATCACCTTTCACAATCACCAATGGGACAAGGCAGGGATGTCCTCTGTCCCCTCTCTTATACATCCTAGTGACGGAGCACCTGCTCTCATCAATTCGCCATAACCCCAATATTAGGTGGATTGAGGTGGGAGGCACCGAGTACAAGTGCTCTCTATTTGCTGATGATGTCCTAGTATATATCACTCAATCACATATATCCATCCATGCTGTTATGGCTGAAATATATCACTTTGTTACATGGTCAAATTTTAAAATCAATGCAGCGAAGTCTGAGGCCCTTGATGTCTCCCTCCCCAAATCCATATAGGATTCCATCCAGTCCAACTTTCCCTTTGCCTGGCCCTCACAGGGTATCAAATACTTAGGAATTCCTATTCATAGAGACCTCTCCCATCTATGTTATCTTAATTTTGGGCCCTTTATTGAACAACTCCATACAGACCACGGTTGGCAAGTTAGAACTGTAAGATTCACTACGTGAACCACTGGTGTTTTGTGGAAAAGCACATGTACACTGCGTTCCAAATTATTATGCAAAAAGTGTTTAGGAGTGATAAGGGAAGAATTTGTTTGTTTGTCAGTTAAACTCATTGATGGTGATGTGTGTCAGGGCTCTTTATATCACTGTAAGCAATTGCAGACACCTGTGCTAATTAGTTTGGCAGGTGTGTCCAATGAAAGGCAAGACTACTTAAGAAGGTTGTCTCACATTATTAAGCAGCCTACATTTTCTGCCAAAATGGGAAAGAAAAAGGATGTGTCGGCTGCTGAGAAGCAACAAATTGTGGAGTGTTTAGGTCAAGGCATGACTACAATTAACATTGTGCGATGATCAGGATGAAGTGTCTTGGCAATCAAGAAGTATGTAGCTGATTCACAGGACTCTTTCCTACAGGCAATTACGTCAGGTTGAAAGAGCAGCGGCAAAAAAGCCTTGTCATAGCAGCAGACAAGTTTTTGAAGCTGCTTGTGCCTCCAACGTCCCCCGAACAACAAGATGCAGGGTCCTTCAGAGGTTTGCAGCTGTGCATACGCCATCCTGTCGACCTCCTCTATCCACTTCACACAAGCAGAAACGGCTCCAGTGGGCCAAACATTACATGAAGACTGATTTCAAAACTGTTTTGTTCACGGATGAGTGCCGTGCAGCGCTCGATGGTCCAGATGGATGGAGTGGAGGATGGCTGGTTGATGGACACCCCACGCAAACACGGCTACAGCGCCAACAAGGAGGAGGTGGAGTAATGTTTTGGGCTGGAATCATGGGGAGAGAGATTGTCGGCCCCTTTAGGATCCCTGAAGGCGCTAAAGATGAACTCCATAATGTATGTGGATTTTCTCAAACAGCACTTCCTGCCATGGTTCAAGAAGAAGAACCGTGTATTTCACAGCAAGATCATTTTTCTGCATGATAATGCACCATCTCATGCTGCACATAAAACATCTGCATCTCTGGCTGATCTGGGCATAAAAGGGGACAAACTTATGGTGTGACCCCCATGCTCCCCTGACCTGTACCCCATTCAGAACCTTTGGAGCATCATTAAAAGGAGTGTCTATGATGGCGGGAGGCAGTTCACATCTAAGCAACAGCTCTGGGAGGGTATTCTGTCCTCATGCAAAACAATTGAAGCAGAAACCATCCAAAACCTGACAAATTCAATGGACGAGAGAGTTCAGAAGCTCCTTTCGAACAAGGGGTCCTATGTGAAAATGTAACATCACCTAGAATAAAGTTTTGAGTTGAAAACTGTTTGATTTCAGTTTCTAACAACCTGCTAATGCTTATAATTTCAAAAATGACCATTTTTTTGGTCTTTATTAAAATGAAAAGGTTGATCGAAAAGTTTGGGGGATCTAAGAGTGTGGCAACCCAGTAGTCATGATTACTTCGAATTCTGACAATATGAGGGTCATGCTGCAGGTAGTGCAGCAAGAAGGCACTTATGTGTCTTGCGCATCTCGGAGCCCCAAAATTATTTTCCGGGCTAGATGCAGCTAAAAATTATTGTTAATTTTAAATCTGGTGAAGCTTTAGTATAGATGGCCTAATAGGATCAGTGCTGCACACTGCTACAAAGCCCAAATTATTTTCCAGTCAAGATACAGATAAACATGATTAGTAATTTTAAATCTGGTAGAGCTTATTATAGATGGCCTAATAGAATCAGTGCTGCACACTGCTACAAAGCCCAAATTATTTTCCAGCCAAGATACAGATAAACATGATTAGTAATTTGAAAGCTTAAAACGGTTGGTAGGGTGATTTTAACCAATCATCAAGCTTTTACTCTCCCCAGGATGACACAGGGGTAGAAAAGTCGTTTCGGATCCATGATTTGTTCATCTTTATGAACGTGAGTCTGTCTACATTATCAGTGGAGAGCCGCGTGCGCTTATCTGTCAGCACACCACCAGCAGCGCTGAACACACGTTCAGACAGAACGCTGGCTGCGGGCATGACAAGATCTCCAAGGCGTAAGTGGCTAGCTCCGGCCATTTATCCAGATTGGAAGCCCAAAAAGAGCAAGGGTCCAGTGACACAGTCGTGGCTTCAATGTTTACTTGGAGATACTCCTGTACCATCGTCTCTAGGCGTTGACTATGTGTCAGACTTCTTGTCTCCTGTGGCCTTGCAAAGGATGGGCTAAAAAAGTGGTGAAATGATTCCGCAAAATTGATGTTACCAGCAGATACTGTGGTTCTGTTACGGTTTGAGTGCTGAACACTTGACGGTCCCACGGTTGGCAAGTTGGAACTGTGAGATTCACTACGTGCACCACTGGTATTTTGTGGAAAAGCACATGTAAGATTCTGCAACAGTCTCTGCTGATACTCCTGCATGCGTGCATCCCTTTCTATGGCAGGAATAATTTCTGCAAATTTACTTTTGTACCGGGGATCTAACAGTGTGGCAACCCAGTAGTCAGGATTATTTCTAATTCTCACAATTTGAGGGTCATGTTGCAGGTAGTGCAGCAAGAAGGCACTCATGTGTGTTGCGCATCCAGGAGCACCAAGTCCCTGTTGTGTTGGTGGCGAGGTAACAATCATGCTTCCTTCCTCTGTCCTCTCCCCCCAACCTCGCACAACAGAAATGTGATCAAGGTCTCCCTCATCTGATGAGTCTTCCATCAGTTCGTCCTCCACTTCTTCCTGGGCTCCTGCACCTTCCTCACTAGTTTGGCTGCTACCATGCGCCCTGGTAAAACCATCTCCCCCACCCTCACATGCCTGCCGCCTTGGTGCTGCCGACCGTCTGGACCTTGCAGATGTTAGCCCTTCCGCATACAACTCCTCCTCCTCTACTTCCTCCACCTCCTCTTGTGCCACCACCTGACTCCGAATTCTGTTTAACATGTGCTCCAGCATGTAAATCACCGGAATAGTCATGCTGATAATGGCATCGTCAGCACTAAACATCTTCGTCGCCATTTCAAAACTGTGCAGAAGGGTGCATAGGTCCCTGATCTGAGACCACTCCTCCAGCGTGATTTGCCCCACCTCTGAATCTCGTTGGCCCAGGCTATACGTCAGAACGTATTGCACCAGGGCTTGTCGGTGCTGCCACAGTCGCTGCAACATGTGCAGAGTTGAATTCCACCGGGTAGGCACATCGCATTTTAGCCGGTGAAGTGGCAGGCCCAACGACTTCTGTAGAGATGTAAGTCGCTGAGCTGCGGGATGCGAACGGCGGAAGTGAGCACACAGCGACCGTGCCCTCTGCAGAAGGCCATCTAGTCTGGGATAGTGGGCTAAAAATTGCTGGACAACCAGGTTCAACACGTGAGCCATACAAGGCACGTGTGTGACATTGCCCCGGCGAAGGGCCGCACCCAGGTTTGCAGCATTGTCGCACACGGCCTTCCCTGGTTTCAGGTCCAGTGGAGACAACCATTCATGAAATTGGTTCTCCAGAGCTGACCACAACTCCTCAGCTGTGTGACTCACATTTCCCAGACATTTCAATGTAAAAACCGCCTGATGACGTTGAGCCCTACTGCCAGCATAGTAAGGAGGTGTGCAGGATCCCTTCTGTGCAGTTAGAAAGCTTGTGGCATGACCAGACAGGCTTTGGGTGCAGGTGGAAGACCGAGAGGAGGTTGAGGAGGCAGAAGCAGTGGAGGAACTTTGACATAAAGAGGATTGACGCACAACTCGTGGGGACGGCAAGACTTGGACAGCAGCCCCTTGTCCTGCTGTCACCATAGTTACCCAGTGCCCAGTCAGCGACATGTAACGCCCCTGTCCATGCCTACTCGTCCAAGTGTCTGTGGTGAAATGCACCCTGTCACACACAGAGTTTCTCAAAGAAGCGGTGATGTTGTGTGCGACATGCTGGTGGAGCGCAGGCACACCTTTCTTTGAGAAGTAGTGCCGACTGTGCATCTGGTACTGGGGCACTGCGACGGACATAAGGTCTCGAAAATCCTCTGTGTCCACCAGGCGGAAAGGCAGCATTTCTGTAGCCAAGAGCTTGCAGATGGTGAAATTCAACCTCTTAGCTTTCTCATGGCTAGGAGGAAATGGTCTTTTACTTGTCCACATCTGAGGGACCGAGGGCTGGCTATTGTGCTTAGACGAGGTTGATAAGGGTGTCCCCGGCAAACTGCCGGTCTGTGAGGAAGATGCAGGCGGACATGTTAGGTTGCCTTGATCCAAAGGTGGTGCTATCGATGTCGGACAGCGCTCAACACCAGCTGGTGTTACCACCTCCAAAGAAAATGATGACCTGCCAATCACGCTGGCTGTTGCGGGTAAAGAGGTGGCAGGTCTGCGCCCCAAAACAGGTGTGACTGCTGTCCCCCCAGTCACAGAGGATGAAGAGGCCGCGGATGCACAAGATATGGCAGACGGTTGTTGGCCTGGCCGGCTAGACCGCATTGTAGCACACTGAGCTTCCCACTGCAACTTATGCTTCATGTCCATGTGCCGGTTCATGCATGAAGTACTCAAACTATGTATTTTTTGGCCTCTACTTAGCTTTTGCTGACAAATGTTACAGATAACACGAGTTGGGTCATCTTTATCGATCTGAAAAAATGCCCAGGCTATGCAAGGCTTAGCACCCATGCGACCTGAAGAGCCACCACGACTTGTGGTGAGAGGCAGAGTTGTGTTTGAGGATGCAGTTGTTGACGTGCTTCCAGTACTACGTCTCTGTCCAGGAAGGCGCAACCTGACCTCGTCGTCACTAGCATCTTCCTCCACCTCCTCTGCTGACCTCATCTCTTGGCTGACTGTGGGTTGACAGTAAGTGGGATCTCCAACCTCATCATCATCACCCTGTGCGTTATCACACCCGTCGTCCTCAGAGCCAACCTGTTCCTGCCCTGACAAAAAACTAAAGTTGTCGCTCCAATCAGGTATTTGAGTCTTATCATCGTCTTCCTCATTGTCTCCACCAACAGGAGTTACAGTTTGGGAATGAGGGTCTACATTATGGTCAGAACCTTCTGTGTCTGGTCCTGGATCCGACTCATAAAGATTCTGGGCATCAGTGCAGATCATTTCCTCGTCTGGATTCACAGAAGCGCTGGAGTCAACCTCTGATTCCCAGGCTATAGTATGAGTAAACAGCTCTGCAGACTCAACCATCTGTTCTACCTCATACTCAGACGGGCAGCTGGAGATTTGGGAGCTGTGAGGAAGCAAGTGCGATTGGGGTGACACCTTTGAGGACTGGAGTATTTGTGATGTTGAAGTTGATGTGGAGGAGAGCCCACTTAAAGGAGCACTTGATATCCGTTGAAGCACCTGCTGTTTTTGTGCCTCATCTGGAATTTGTAGCGATTGGCGTGGCCGTAAGAAAGGGATCTTATCACATTGTCCGCTAAAAGAAGTAGACATTTTAGTTTGGCTGGAAGATGGTCTTTCTTCTGCAGATGTTACTGTTGCTTTAACACCTACCCCACGGACACAACCTTTTTTCCCCTTCCCAACACGCCTATTCCCCTTTCCACCAGCAGCAGGCCTTTTTCCACTCATTTTGGTGGTTAACTAATTCACAACTCTGGAGTTGTTTGCACAAAAAAACAATGGATGGGAACCGAGCAGAGCTGAGTGGCCAAACTGTGATATTAGGCCAAAACTATTGGCTGGGTTAGATGCAGAAAAAAATTATATTCAATTTGCAACCTGATGGAGGTCTGTATAGATGGATTAATAGAACAAGTCCCACACACAGCTAGAAGCCCAATATTTTTTCAGAGGTAGATGCAGAAAAAAATATATTCAGTTTGCAACCTGATGGAGGTCAGTATAGATGGACTAATACAACAAGTCCCACACACAGCTAGAAGCCCAATATTTTTTCAGAGGTAGATGCAGAAAAAAAATATATTCAGTTTGCAACCTGATGGAGGTCTGTATAGATGGATTAATAGAACAAGTCCCACACACAGCTAGAAGCCCAATATTTTTTCAGAGCTAGATGCAGAAAAAAATATATTCAGTTTGCAACCTGATGGAGGTCTGTATAGATGGATTAATAGAACAAGTCCCACACACAGCTAGAAGCCCAATATTTTTTCAGAGCTAGATGCAGAAAAAAATATATTCAGTTTGCAACCTGATGGAGGTCTGTATAGATGGATTAATAGAACAAGTCCCACACACAGCTAGAAGCCCAATATTTTTTCAGAGGTAGATGCAGAAAAAAATATATTCAGTTTGCAACCTGATGGAGGTCTGTATAGATGGATTAATAGAACAAGTCCCACACACAGCTAGAAGCCCAATATTTTTTCAGAGGTAGATGCAGAAAAAAATATATTCAGTTTGCAACCTGATGGAGGTCTGTATAGATGGATTAATAGAACAAGTCCCACACACAGCTAGAAGCCCAATATTTTTTCAGAGGTAGATGCAGAAAAAAATATATTCAGTTTGCAACCTGATGGAGGTCTGTATAGATGGATTAATAGAACAAGTCCCACACACAGCTAGAAGCCCAATATTTTTTCAGAGGTAGATGCAGAAAAAAATATATTTAGTTTGCAACCTGATGGAGGTCTGTATAGATGGATTAATAGAACAAGTCCCACACACAGCTAGAAGCCCAATATTTTTTCAGAGGTAGATGCAGAAAAAATATATTCAGTTTGCAACCTGATGGAGGTCTGTATAGATGGATTAATAGAACAAGTCCCACACACAGCTAGAAGCCCAATATTTTTTCAGAGGTAGATGCAGAAAAAAATATATTCAGTTTGCAACCTGATGGAGGTCTGTATAGATGGATTAATAGAACAAGTCCCACACACAGCTAGAAGCCCAATATTTTTTCAGAGGTAGATGCAGAAAAAAATATATTCAGTTTGCAACCTGATGGAGGTCTGTATAGATGGATTAATAGAACAAGTCCCACACACAGCTAGAAGCCCAATATTTTTTCAGAGGTAGATGCAGAAAAAAATATATTCAGTTTGCAACCTGATGGAGGTCTGTATAGATGGATTAATAGAACAAGTCCCACACACAGCTAGAAGCCCAATATTTTTTCAGAGGTAGATGCAGAAAAAAATATATTCAGTTTGCAACCTGATGGAGGTCTGTATAGATGGATTAATAGAACAAGTCCCACACACAGCTAGAAGCCCAATATTTTTTCAGAGGTAGATGCAGAAAAAAATATATTCAGTTTGCAACCTGATGGAGGTCTGTATAGATGGATTAATAGAACAAGTCCCACACACAGCTAGAAGCCCAATATTTTTTCAGAGGTAGATGCAGGAAAAAATATATTCAGTTTGCAACCTGATGGAGGTCTGTATAGATGGATTAATAGAACAAGTCCCACACACAGCTAGAAGCCCAACATTTTTTCAGAGCTAGATGCAGAAAAAAATATATTCAGTTTGCATCCTGATGGAGGTCTGTATAGAAGGATTAATAGAACAAGTCCCACACACAGCTAGAAGCCCAATATTTTTTCAGAGCTAGATGCAGAAAAAAATATATTCAGTTTGCAACCTGATGGAGGTCTGTATAGATGGATTAATAGAACAAGTCCCACACACAGCTAGAAGCCCAATATTTTTTCAGAGGTAGATGCAGAAAAAAATATATTCAGTTTGCAACCTGATGGAGGTCAGTATAGATGGACTAATACAACAAGTCCCACACACAGCTAGAAGCCCAATATTTTTTCAGAGGTAGATACAGAAAAAAAATATATTCAGTTTGCAACCTGATGGAGGTCTGTATAGATGGATTAATAGAACAAGTCCCACACACAGCTAGAAGCCCAATATTTTTTCAGAGCTAGATGCAGAAAAAAATATATTCAGTTTGCAACCTGATGGAGGTCTGTATAGATGGATTAATAGAACAAGTCCCACACACAGCTAGAAGCCCAATATTTTTTCAGAGCTAGATGCAGAAAAAAATATATTCAGTTTGCAACCTGATGGAGGTCTGTATAGATGGATTAATAGAACAAGTCCCACACACAGCTAGAAGCCCAATATTTTTTCAGAGGTAGATGCAGAAAAAAATATATTCAGTTTGCAACCTGATGGAGGTCTGTATAGATGGATTAATAGAACAAGTCCCACACACAGCTAGAAGCCCAATATTTTTTCAGAGGTAGATGCAGAAAAAAATATATTCA
The DNA here is from genome assembly GCF_046119375.1 of Phyllobates terribilis. NCBI lineage: Eukaryota > Metazoa > Chordata > Amphibia > Anura > Dendrobatidae > Phyllobates > Phyllobates terribilis. The sequence goes on from NW_027362763.1 coordinate 570,773,083, forward strand.
GTTTGCAACCTGATGGAGGTCTGTATAGATGGATTAATAGAACGAGTCCCACACACAGCTAGAAGCCCAATATTTTTTCAGAGGTAGATGCAGAAAAAAATATATTCAGTTTGCAACCTGATGGAGGTCTGTATAGATGGATTAATAGAACAAGTCCCACACACAGCTAGAAGCCCAATATTTTTTCAGAGGTAGATGCAGAAAAAATATATTCAGTTTGCAACCTGATGGAGGTCTGTATAGATGGATTAATAGAACAAGTCCCACACACAGCTAGAAGCCCAATATTTTTTCAGAGGTAGATGCAGAAAAAAATATATTCAGTTTGCAACCTGATGGAGGTCTGTATAGATGGATTAATAGAACAAGTCCCACACACAGCTAGAAGCCCAATATTTTTTCAGAGGTAGATGCAGAAAAAAATATATTCAGTTTGCAACCTGATGGAGGTCTGTATAGATGGATTAATAGAACAAGTCCCACACACAGCTAGAAGCCCAATATTTTTTCAGAGGTAGATGCAGAAAAAAATATATTCAGTTTGCAACCTGATGGAGGTCTGTATAGATGGATTAATAGAACAAGTCCCACACACAGCTAGAAGCCCAATATTTTTTCAGAGGTAGATGCAGAAAAAAATATATTCAGTTTGCAACCTGATGGAGGTCTGTATAGATGGATTAATAGAACAAGTCCCACACACAGCTAGAAGCCCAATATTTTTTCAGAGGTAGATGCAGAAAAAAATATATTCAGTTTGCAACCTGATGGAGGTCTGTATAGATGGATTAATAGAACAAGTCCCACACACAGCTAGAAGCCCAATATTTTTTCAGAGGTAGATGCAGAAAAAAATATATTCAGTTTGCAACCTGATGGAGGTCTGTATAGATGGACTAATACAACAAGTCCCACACACAGCTAGAAGCCCAATATTTTTTCAGAGGTAGATGCAGAAAAAAATATATTCAGTTTGCAACCTGATGGAGGTCTGTATAGATGGATTAATAGAACAAGTCCCACACACAGCTAGAAGCCCAATATTTTTTCAGAGGTAGATGCAGAAAAAAATATATTCAGTTTGCAACCTGATGGAGGTCAGTATAGATGGACTAATACAACAAGTCCCACACACAGCTAGAAGCCCAATATTTTTTCAGAGGTAGATGCAGAAAAAAATATATTCAGTTTGCAACCTGATGGAGGTCTGTATAGATGGATTAATAGAACAAGTCCCACACACAGCTAGAAGCCCAATATTTTTTCAGAGGTAGATGCAGAAAAAAATATATTCAGTTTGCAACCTGATGGAGGTCTGTATAGATGGATTAATAGAACAAGTCCCACACACAGCTAGAAGCCCAATATTTTTTCAGAGGTAGATGCAGAAAAAAATATATTCAGTTTGCAACCTGATGGAGGTCTGTATAGATGGATTAATAGAACAAGTCCCACACACAGCTAGAAGCCCAATATTTTTTCAGAGGTAGATGCAGAAAAAAATATATTCAGTTTGCAACCTGATGGAGGTCTGTATAGATGGATTAATAGAACAAGTCCCACACACAGCTAGAAGCCCAATATTTTTTCAGAGGTAGATGCAGAAAAAAATATATTCAGTTTGCAACCTGATGGAGGTCAGTATAGATGGACTAATACAACAAGTCCCACACACAGCTAGAAGCCCAATATTTTTTCAGAGGTAGATGCAGAAAAAAATATATTCAGTTTGCAACCTGATGGAGGTCTGTATAGATGGATTAATAGAACAAGTCCCACACACAGCTAGAAGCCCAATATTTTTTCAGAGGTAGATGCAGAAAAAAATATATTCAGTTTGCAACCTGATGGAGGTCAGTATAGATGGACTAATACAACAAGTCCCACACACAGCTAGAAGCCCAATATTTTTTCAGAGGTAGATGCAGAAAAAAATATATTCAGTTTGCAACCTGATGGAGGTCTGTATAGATGGATTAATAGAACAAGTCCCACACACAGCTAGAAGCCCAATATTTTTTCAGAGGTAGATGCAGAAAAAAATATATTCAGTTTGCAACCTGATGGAGGTCTGTATAGATGGATTAATAGAACAAGTCCCACACACAGCTAGAAGCCCAATATTTTTTCAGAGCTAGATGCAGAAAAAAAATTATATTCAATTTGCAACCTGATGGAGGTTAGTATAGATGGACTAATAGAATGATGCTATGCCCAAAAGATTTTACTTCACTAGGTGCAGTAAAAAAATTGGTATTCTATACACAGGTGGTATATCTTGCAACACAGATAGGCTACTCCACTGACTAACACCCTCTGCAATAGGCCAAAAAGGATTAGCTTTGCTAGATTCAGCCAAATGCTGTGAAAAAAACTTGCACAGCACTGGCACAGACCTGCCTGGCAAAAACTGATAGGAACTGATGTAACCTAGTCCTGAAAAGGACTCCAATTACAATTAGTCTTTACTCCCACAATCTATCTATTTAAGAGCACAGACCTGCCTGATAAAAGTCGTAGGAAATGCTGTAACCTAGTCCTTAAAAGGACTGCAATCACAACTATTCCCTACTCCCAAGCTATCTGTAGATTTGTGCGAAAATTGGCTTGAAATTAACAAGGTATAGCGCACACAGCAACAGCGGTGCCGTCTAACACGCAGCTGCAGCAGTGAGAAAATGGTGGCGACGGGGAAAATGGCTTGGTCTTATAGGGCAAGGACATGTGACATACACTGCCAATGACACATGCCCTTGCTTGTGTGAAAAAAAGCACTTCGCTCCGTGTGTGCGCTGCTGATAGGCTGACAGATTGCACCTCCCCACTGCAAATGCGGGAAAGAGAAAAAAAAAAAATGGAGATCTTCATTGTTCCTGCAGAGATCCATCCCCTGCCCCTCCCCCCACCCCGTTGTACACTCAAACTGCGTATTAACATTAATTTTCATCATTACTGAGAAAAAATCCAGTTATGATTTTGGTGCACGAACAGTTATCGAACATAACCTCGAACAGCCGAATTTTTCTCAAATTGTTCGTGTTCGCCGAACGGCTCGAACACCGCCCAAAACAGCTCGAATTTGAGATTGGCGAACAGTTCGAGTAGAACAACGCTCATCTCTAGTCTTTAACCCTATTCCTGTCTTACATGAGACACTGTGAGAGTCTATGCAAACAAACAAAACTGGAAAGAATTCTAACCGCAAGTTAGTTAGTTTACCGGCTTCCATAGTTACTCAGAAAAGTTTACAGAAAGTGACAGTTTGAAATATAGATAAGCATACTTCATGGATGTGTGAAAGATACTGAGTAGCACGGGATATATAGGGTCTAGTCTATCATTATCAAATCCACAGTATTAATAAAACTGTGTATTGCTCACTCTCAGTGAATGGTCAGCAAGTGTGAGGTTACCGTTTAATGAGACCATTTCAATGCATGTAAAAACAAAATATGTGGAAGAAAAGGTAGTGAAAATAAAGAAAAATAGAAAAAAATATTATTTAAGTAACATATGCACTTAATTTACAAGGAAACCACTTATTTTATACACATTTAGGCTAAATATATAAGCTAACGTGCCTGTCAGGGGCAGATATATCATTGGTGCAACCTGTACAACCGCTCAAGGGCCCAAGAGGTAGAGGAAGCTGTTTAGTAGCGGTATAAAGGCTTATTCAAGACATCAGTTTTTCTCATACAAGTCCTATCCGTGTTTTTCACAAATAGCACTCGTACTCAAGATAGCCATGGGGTAGTTCACATCTCCAATTTTTTCTTCAGACCAAGTTTTCGGCATGAAAGTACAGAGACATATCTGATATTGGAGTGGCGGATCAAACTTGCCAATGCAGGACTATGGGTCTGTGAAGAAATCGGACAGCTCTTTGATGTCATCCATGTGCTGTCTGTTTTTCACGGACATCTACGCCCCAGGGCAGCGGCATATGACGTCACTGCCATGCGCGGATGTCAGCTGCTGGCCCCTGATAGGCTGGCGGCTGGCACTGGTATTGCTGTGCAGAGAGCCGGTCTCTGCGCGGCAATAGGTGGACAGGTGAGAATATTCTTTTTTTTCTTTTCTCTGTCATGTCTATGTGAAATACAGCACAGGGGACTTGTACGCAGTATGGGGGGGACAAGGACCCTGTGCGCAATATGGGGGGACGGGGACCCTGTGCGCAGTATGGAGGGACGGGAACCCTGTGCGCAGTATGGGGGGACAAGGACCCTGTGTGCAGTATGGGGGGACGGGGACCCTGTGCTCAGTATGGGGGGACGGGGACCCTGTGCGCAGTATGGGGGGACGGGGACCCTGTGCGCAGTATGGGGGGACGGGAACCCTGTGCGCAGTATGGGGGGACAAGGACCCTGTGCGCAGTATGGAGGGACGGGGACCCTGTGCTCAGTATGGGGGGACGGGGACCCTGTGCGCAGTATGGGGGGACGGAGACCCTGTGCGCAGTATGGGAGGGACCCTGTGCGCAGTATGGGGGGACGGGGACCCTGTGTGCAGTATGGGGGGACGGGGACCCTGTGTGCAGTATGGGGGGGGCGAGAACCCTGTGCGCAGTATGGGGGGATTGGGACCCTGTGCGCAGTATGGGGGGGACGAGGACCATGTGCGCAGTATGGGGAGACGGGGACCCTGTGCGCAGTATGGGGGGAACAGGAACCCTGTGCGCAGTATGGGGGGGACCTTGCGCGCAGTATGGGGGGTCCCTGTGCGCAATATGGGGGGGGACCCTGTGTGCAGTATGGGGGGGACGGGGACCCTGTGCGCAGTATGAGGAGGAGACCCTGTGCACAGTAGGGGGGTGGGGCGGGGACCCTGTGCTCAGTATGGGGGGACGGGGACCCTGTGCGCAGTATGGGGGGACGGAGACCCTGTGCGCAGTATGGGAGGGACCCTGTGCGCAGTATGGGGGGACGGGGACCCTGTGCGCAGTATGGGGGGACGGGGACCCTGTGTGCAGTATGGGGGGGGCGAGGACCCTGTGCGCAGTATGGGGGGATTGGGACCCTGTGCGCAGTATGGGGGGGACGAGGACCATGTGCGCAGTATAGGGAGACGGGGACCCTGTGCGCAGTATGGGGGGAACAGGAACCCTGTGCGCAGTATGGGGGGGACCTTGCGCGCAGTATGGGGGGGACCCTGTGCGCAATATGGGGGGACCCTGTGTGCAGTATGGGGGGGACGGGGACCCTGTGCGCAGTATGAGGAGGAGACCCTGTGCACAGTAGGGGGGTGGGGCGGGGACCCTGTGCGCAGTATGGGGGGCGGGGACCCTGTGCGCAGTATGGGGGCGGGACAGGGACCCTGTGCGCAGTATGGGGGGGACCCTGTGCGCAGTATGGGGGGGGCAGGGACCCTGTGCGCAGTATGGGAGGGACGGGGACCCTGTGTGCTGTATGGGGGGGTGGGGTCCCTGTGCGCAATATGGGGGGGGACCCTGTGCGCAGTATGGGGGGATGACCCTGTGCACAGTATGGGGGGGGACCTGGATGGGGGACATGTCTGCAAGATAAGGAACAGGATGGGGGACCATGTCTGCAATATGGGGACCATGTCTGCAATATGGGGGACCTGGATGGGAGGCATGTCTGCAATATGGGGCCCCTGTATGGGAGACTATGTCTGCAATATGGGGGACCTGGATGGGAGACCATGTCTTCAATATGGGGGACCTGGATGGGAGACCATGTCTGCAATATGGGGGACCTGGATGGGAGACCATGTCTGCAATATGGGGGACCTGGATGGGAGACCATGTCTGCAATATGGGGGACCTGGATGGGGGACATGTCTGCAAGATGAGGACCAGTGCAAAAGGTGTATATAAAATAAAATGGTATCACTAAAAATGTCACTTTGTCATGCAAATAATGCGGCCCCCCAAATTAAATGTTTTTCCGTGTGCGGCCCATATGCCCAGCTGAGTTTGAGACCCCTGAACAAGACCATAGGTCTGTTGCATTCTCAAAACTTCTCCTGTCAACCTAATTAACAGGAAACTGCACCTGCTTGTGCCTACATAACTCCTCCCATCCTGGGCTAGTCCCAATAAGTTACCTTGTCTGCTGCTAATTCACTGTTACTGGGCACAAAATAGATAAAAACTAATTTTAAACATAGCAATTTATTATATAATCATAAGATCTTCAAGGGGAATTGTGGACAGGGTCTCCACTCCTTTACCGTATCCCCAAACAATAATAATATACTATACTACTTTTATATGTGGTACATCAGTACCTCCAAACAGCAGTAGTTGCCCTTTTAGCCAAGTTTTATAGCCATGCTCTTTCACCTCCTTTCCAGTATTCAAAGCAGGGCTCTTTATTCCCAGATGTCATATTAACATCCCTTTCCCTCACAGTCATATAGACTCCAAAACCCCAGCAATTAAAATATTCTATCCCTACTATTTTGCTCAGTAGTCACATTAGTGTCCCCTTTTGCATACCATTGTCAGCCCCCCTGGCAAAAGTTTTTTTCCCACAGCAGGGCAACATTTAACAGCCCATTAAAAATCCCTTTAATAGCAAGGCTCCTCCTATACGTAGTGGTCCACAGCAGGGTTTCCTTTTTACCCTAGTGGTTCACAGCAGCATCCCCTCCCTAACCCGTTCTTTTATTTTGCCTTAGTCACAGACAAATTTCTCCCCTCCTATCCTCACGGCTTCCACAGTGCACCCTCTGCTGGCGCACTTCAGCCTACACTACCGACTATAATTTTCTGCTCCTACATCCATCTTTCCTAACAGAGATTGATGAGGAACCAGACACCTAAGAGAAATTTTTGTTTTCTTATAATCAGTAGGGAAAATCTTACTTATGTTATGTAACATGGGCAATATGACAATTTATCACTATATTTTATCACTACAACATCTGCAAGGCATTTGTATGTTCTCCCCGTGTTTGCGTGGGTTTCCTCCGGGTTCTCCGGTTTCCTCCCACACTCCAAAGACGTACTGATAGGGAATGTAGATTGTGAGCCCCAATGGGGACAGTGATTATGATGTATGTAAACGCTGCGGAATATGATGGTGCTAATTAAGTAAAATAAATAAATACATTACTGTGCAGATTTGTTCTTTACCTAATGGAGTTCTGACTACAGACGGCAGGTAGTCTCTGTTCTGTAAATAGGAAAACAGAAAAGTCTAATCTCTTATCTGTAAAATCTACAGTAGAAGTTTCATTTCATTAACAAAATAATAGTAGGTAGGTTAGGTAATTGCTATTTTGCTATTTAGGCTGGGTGCCCACGTAGCGTTTTTCAAGCGTTTATGCTGCGGAATTTCCGCAGCATAAACGTTTGTGAAACGCTAGGTAATCCGCACCCCATGGTCCACAAGGGGATTCCGCATGTTCTATGCACATGCTGCGGATTTTTCCGCAGCATTTATGCTGCGTACAAAAATCCGCAGCATGTCATTTAATTTTGCGGAAGCGCAGCGGAACTCCCGCCATTGACTTGCATTGAGACGCACAGAAACTGCGACTGTACATTTGTACAAGCGGCTTCTATGCGTCTCTATGTGCGGATGGTACCCAGTTCTGGAGGAGAGGAGACTCTCATCCAGACCTGGGTACCATTGTACCTGTAAAAAAAGAATAAAATAACAAATAAAGTTATATTCACCTGTCCGGCGTCTTCTCTCTGAATGCCAGCAGCGCTGAAGGACCTGCGGTGACGTCACAGTCATGTGACCGCAGGCCCTTCACCGCTCTTTTCTCGCGATATGCCGGCAGCCGGGAACCAGCCAGGAAGCAGCGCTGCAGCCACGCCGGGGCATCGGGGGTGAGTATAGCTTTATTTGTTTTCATTTTTACGGTTCACACTGTATTAATCCATGCTGTTTGCATGGATTTATACAGTGTGACCTAGTTGTCAAGCACTTTCCAAGTGATGCTATCGCCTGGAAAGCGCTTGTCAATCTGCATGCGGAAATGCATGTGAATCCGCATGTGGATCCGCATGTATTCTGCAGGAAAAACGCATGCACAATCTGCATGCGTTTTTTCTGTCAGGGAGATGCAGAAATGCTGCTGAAATTTTCTGCTTCATTTCTGCATCGTGGGCACATAGCCTTAAGCAACATCCTAATATTTAGAAATTACGCAGCAAAAAATGCAGGTATCAGATTTTGATGCGTTTTTGGTGCCAAAACCTGCTGAAGTTGAATTAGGTTATTTTTTCCTGCACTAAACTTTATCAGCATGCAAAAGAGACAAATGAACACTGACAAAATTGCAGTAAAAAAACGCAGCAAAAAAGTGTCAAAACCTGCTTTTTTGACGTTGCTTCTTTAATGCCAAGAGAGCAGTTTTTGCCTGCGGAAAAAAAACACTGCAAAAACGCAACGTGTGAATATAGCCTTAGGCTACCAGTCTGCAGTCACTTTATGTAACTGCAGACTTGTTAATCCTCACATGGCGTGTATTGTGCGCTGTGAGGATTCTCTGGTATCGGCTCCCGGAGCAGGCGGTTGATTGACCACAAGTATGCGATTTGCATTCTTCCTGCCACATTACGACTAAACTGTGTCCAGCCTCACTCAATACACTTGCATAGAGCAAGGCCACACCAATCTAGTCAGCATGTAACTGCATGTATACAAATCATATACTTGTGGTCACATGCCCACCATTCCCAGCACCGATACCAGAGAATCCTCACAGCACGCAATGCACGCCATGTGAGAATTCATAAGTCTGCAGTCACATAGAATGACTGCAGACTTGTAGCCTAAGGCTGGACGATCACTTTAATATGCACAAGCCTGAAATGATATGCAGCAAAATTGTAATAAAAAATGCATCCTGAGCAAAACTGCAGCACTTGTCTCTAGCTGTAAAAAAAACAAACTGCAACTTACAAGGATGACAACTATATGCATGTGTTTCAGTGTATGAACTAATACTATATGACAATGGAACTATACACTAATAAAACTAACTATGATGTACCATATGCCTGTGTTTGTTGGATTTTGGAGCATTGTCCTGATATCGGTCATCAGTTTAGAAGTTTAGGACATGGAGTCAGATGTTCTGAAAGGTCTTTATAACAAAAGACAAATAAACTAGTCAGTAGCTGGGAAACAAAGCCTATAACAAATGAAGGTAAACATTCAGCCACAGGAAGCCATTAACAACAGTGGGTACCAATTAGGACCCAGTAGGTGTTCTTTGGCCAACCTGCTGCTTTTCTCATCCTAGAACACTTTGAAGACACACTGGGGTATGGTTTAGGAAACAAGGGTTTAATTTATTCCTTGGCTTTCTGTCTCCTTACCCTGCTGACAACAAGTCAGTGTCCTATCTTTTACTTTTATTCTACTGAATTACTTTTTACCAGACAACATTAAATTATTATAGAAACTTACTATAATCGGAGATTAGGTAAAAGGAGATGTGGATATGCTGCGCTGCCGGTTAATATTCAGTAAAAATAGCCAGAGAGTCCAGGGTATCGTAACATAGGTGCACTTTATTCTCAACGCATCTCAAATTCTCTATGACTTCTTCGTCAGAAAAACCACAGAAAATGGCACAAGCCTTTTAATAAATTTGACGCACCATACTCCAGTGGGCTTTGGGTTCCCTTCACAGTTTGTATTTGATGCTTCTTTCTATAGCTTATAAAAATAAGATGAATTGTATGTGATTTTTAAAAGTTTTTCTTTTCAGGTGTTATTTTTTTAAAGTATTTTAAAAATTTTGCAATTTTGGGAAACAATATGCCATAGCTAAATTACACTGTGATATAAAAAGGCCATGCAACAAAAAAAGCACCAAAAGTGAATGGAAACACCCCAAACAAGAATTCAAAATTGTTTGTAGTGTGCTTTTTATTTTAATTTTGGATTTCAGCTATCATCTGGCTGCAGTGGTTCTTGTAAAAAAAGAAAAAAACGCATGAATAGATGTCAGGGAAAATTCTCCAAAACAGAGGCATTTTGGCTGAAAATATGCATGAATCCATCCTACACCTTTTTTTTTAGGTCTGCCCTGCCTTTCCATGTTGAGATTACATACTGTGGAAAAAACATCACGGTAAAACATGAATGTCTGAATATTGATCAAGTCGTGAAGTTTACACATTACACAACAAATTGTGAAATCCTTTCTGTAAGGCTACGTTCCCACGATGATCTTTTGGTGAGTTTTTGACGCTGCAGAATTTCTGCACCTATTATTTCATTTAGGTTACTTGCGACTTTTCATTGCGTTTTTTTAATGAGCTTTTTTATCGCGTTTTATATGCTGTGTTTTTTGTCTTTTTTTGTTGTGTCATGCTTTAAATAAAGCTGCTTTGGTTTTGAAACTTCCTGGTAATTTGCTTTATTTATATACTTAGGTGTGGATTACATGCATTTTTATGCGTTTCTGCAGCGGAAATGCACTAAAAACACGTGTGTTTTTTCCTGCAGATTTTGTGCCTGTAATACAAGTCTATGGGGAAAATCTGCATGGAAAACTCAGCATACCTGCGAGGGAAATTGACATGCTGCGGACTTGAAACACGCACCGCAGGTCAGCTTACACTGGGTAAATAAGCACGGTGGGCAGGAGATTTCTATAAATCCCATCCACTTTGCTGGAACTGTAAGACGCTGCGTTTTCTGACACAGCAAAAATACATAGCATCAAAAAGGCACCAAAAGCTTATCGCGGGAACACAGCCTAAGACGTCTGCAAAAGATAAGGCATCTGAATTATTTTCCGCAGCATGCACTAATTTGTTTCCAGCTATACATTAATAGGATTAGCAAACCTGATTCCCTCATGGATATATTCATGTTACTCAATTTCTTGTGTTAGTACAGTCTAACGTTAGTGAATAGAGTTTTCACAAACTAATTCATTCACAGTGAAAAAAAAAAATCCCTAGTGGATTGTAGGCCCGTGGCCGATTTCCATCCCCGCCATGTCCTATCTGTTGGGGATAGGCTGCAATTTATTTCAATGGATTTCATTCATTGCAGTGCAACAACTAAAATCTACGGCTAAATCCTATATGCAACACATGAAGATTTTATTCAGGTTTCGAGTGCGGATTTTATCAAACAGTTTCAGGCTAAGTTCCCACGATGCGTATTTGCTCCGTTTCTTGCTCAGCGCATTTTCATTGTGAAAGCAATGCAGCATATTACCGTTCTAGAAAAGTGGATAGCATTTAAGGATTTATAGAAATCTCATGCCCTTTGTGCTTTTTTTTTTTTTTTACACTGACCTGCAGTGTTTTTAAAATCCGCAATAAGTCAGTTTCTCTTGCGGTACAAGACTTTATCAATAAAGTTTTATCGAAACCTATGTAACAGGAAAAATCCAAAACAGAATAAAAGACCACACACCAAAAAGATACAAAAAATGCAATGAAAAACCTAATTTAACTAATAGGGGCAGAAATGCTGCAGAAAATCTGCAACATGAAAAACTCACCAAATACTGGTGAGAACGTAGCCTTATAATACAATTTGTACTCTATGTCCATATTCTTATCAGTGCAGAATCTGTGCTTAAAATCCGCCACATGAAAATGTATCCTAAGTATTTAGCTTCCATTTGGGAATTTTATATCCTTTTGTCTAATATACTGTACATATAAAGGAAACAGTTAAGTTTGTATATCCTTTATATTCCTTTGATCAACTATTAGGAAGATGCAGGATCTTGTCATTATAACCAATAAATGGCATCTACTGTATAGCTCTGTCTTCCTGTCTGCTGCCAGTATCTTTTCCTGTATAATCCCTGTATCCTGCTGGGTTTTCCCACTGATCTGTCACATTGGATGCTAGTGTGGTGTTATAAATATAGGAGACTCAGACTTCTGTAAGATCTGGGAAGGCAAAATAAGCCATGAACTGCAGGAGGCCCAACACAACCAGGTATTATGCCTGCAGGGGACATAGCTGTTCAAAGTATTCCTCTGTGGTAGATGTAAAACACTTACTGCTGACCGGTAGACACAATGCTCCTTGAATCATGACTTTGGGATTGTTGATCAGTCCAGTGTGGTATCTGTAACCCCCTGCTCCTTCCCCTCCTCCCGTTATACCTTCTTAACAACCTCCCATCCAACGAATCCCCAGATTAAATTATGACACATAATTTTGGATAAATTTGGCCACAGCAGCCTTTATTTTAATAGACAAATAATTAAATTCAAAATGTTGGTACCAAGATTGGTAAGGTCCTTGAAGCTACCAAAATCTGGTGATTACCAAAATTATAATCATTAACTGTAATTACTCCTAGCTGTTACCACACTGGCTAGGGAGCACCATAGCCCACAAGGGTTTCCTCTCAAAACCAAACTTCCGAGGACCGGACATTCCATTGTCGCAAGTCCCCCCCAAAATAAAACCAGACAAAAAGACAAACTTTTGCCAATTTGAGGAATCCATATTCCAATGAATCCTCCGGACCAATTTAAAACTAACTTCAAGGACCCCCCAACCGCCACAAAGAGAGCACTTTGAACACCTCAAATGCTCAATACGCCCCTTTCCTTCAGAGCTATAGCCCTCTGGATACCTTCATGTAAGCCCAGCGCCCATCGCATTTAGGTGAACCCCATCAGCTATCCAAAATTCCCTGTCCTCTTTCTCCAAATGAAAATGTCGTACTGCAATGCTCCCATTCTGAATCACAAAGCTGGATAATACCCTATTAACCTTTATGCGAGCCCTGTTAACTTTCTCTACTGAACAGGCAGCCCGCCAGCTTTTCCGTACAACTATGTCCGTCCATACTGTAATTAAACTAGGGAAAGACATCCATAGGCGCAATAAATTATGTTTGATATCTCTAACCAGTTCCCTAAACGTGCAAATCACCAGGTTATTGCCCCCCAAGTTTAAAACTAAGATGCCCAGTGTCATGTCCAAACGAGCACTGCGATGAACCTCCGGCAATACTCTATGCCAACCCATACCTCGAAAACTGAGCCACCTGACAATTGCTGCGCTTCTAGAAAAACAGAGCTGTCTACCCTCCTTCCTAATATCTGCCCGCAGCGCACCCCAATACATGTACGAATGGCTCATAATACAGACCAAAAGAGGATTCGGCTCTGTAAGACAAAAGTAAGCATAATAAAATTATAACTGATAAACAGACCCTAACAACAAACCCCATCAATACTGTCCCATGAGATGTAACCTTCAGAGAGAAGGCTAAGCAAAAAACACAAACCTCGAACTGAGAAGTACAAACTGACTTCAATCCCTCCACCTAATCATTCTAACAAACGAAAAGAAACAGGATGCCTGCTATCCCCACTCTTGCTGACCCTGTGAAAACCTTTTAATGTTTGTCTCACCAAAAAATTCTTTGATAGGTCCCACTCCTTTGACTCCTCACCTTAAATGCCAGACCTGCAATTAGCCGACTAACCTTTGCAGATGACCAATAATCCTTAGCTCCATTGCTTAACCACAGTTACAACACTCCTAACTGATCATCCTAAGACAAGCTCTGACCAAAAGAACCCAACCAGTGCTCCCATTGTTGCCATACTGACTGATAAGCTGCCCATTTACTACTTGCAAGAGATGACAACTAGTGTTGAGCGAGCACTAAAATGCTCGGGTGCTCGAAGCTCGGGCCGAGCTCACTGTGATACTCGGGTGCTCGACCCGAGCAACGAGCCCAATGTTAGTCTATGGGAGACCCGAACATTTTTGCGGCGGCTCCACCGGCAGTCTGTAGAAAGCCTAAAAAGTGCCCAAAACGATAGTGACAGTGCTCAAATGACATGGGGACAGCATGGAGATCGCCCCAGGAAGCATTTCTGACCCCCAGGTCACTGCTGTCAACAATGTGGTCAGAGGTATTAAGCCACTTTTACAGGCTCACAATAAAACGTTCAAAAACGAAACTGAAAGTGCTTTCCTGTGAAATATGTTAACCCCTTAACGACCATGGGTCTTTCTGTTTTTGTGTTTTCCTTTTTTGCTCCCCTTCTTCCCAGAGCCAGAACTTTTTTAATTTTCGTTCAATATGGCCATGTGAGGGCTTATTTTTTGCGGGACGAGTTGTACTTTTAAACACCATCACTGGTTTTACCATATCATGTGCTGGAAAATGGGAAAAAAATTCCAAGTACAGTGAAACTGCAAAAAAAATGCAATTCCACAGTTGTTTTCTGGGTCCTTTTTTTACCACGTTCACAGATTGCTAAAACTGACCTGCCATCATTATTTTCCAGGTCGTTACGAGTTCATAGACACCAAACATGTATGGGTTCTTTTTTATTTAAGTGGTGAAAAAAAAATCCAAAGCTTGCTAAAAAACCAAAAAAAAATCACGCCATTTTCCGAGACCCTTAGCTTCTCCATTTTTCGGGATCTGGGGCCAGGTGAGGGCTTATTTTTTGCGTGCCGGGCTGACGTTTTTATTGATACCATTTTGGGGTAGATCCGATGTTTTGATCGCCCGTTATTGCATTTTATTGCAAAGTTGTAGCGACCAAAAAAACTTAATTCTGGCGTTAAAATTTTTTTTCTCGTTACGCCGTTTACTGATTGTATTAATTCTTCTTTTATATTGATAGATCGGGCAATTCTGATCGCGGCGATACCAAATATGTGTATGTGTTTTTTTTTTATATATATATATTTTATTTTGAATGGGGCGAAAGGGGGGTGACTTAAACTTTTATATATTTTTTATTTTTTTTATTTTTTTAAAAACTTTTTTGTTACACTTTCTGCTTGCTTCTATAGTCTCCAGAGGAGACTAGAAGCAGCAGTTGTCTGATTGCTTCTACTGCATACAAGCGATGAGCAGATCGCTTGTATGCAGGAGAAATGCTCACTTGCTATGAGCGCTGACCACTAGCTGGCGCTCATAGCAGTTGAGACATGACAACCACAGGCATCTGCTGCAGACCCTGAGTTGTCATGCCCACCCATTGGTGACCCGCGATCACGTGACGGGTTCACTGATGGGCGGGGCTTAGGACTCCCGGAAGTGCGAGTTAAATGCCACTGTCAGAGATTTAACATGTTAACAGCCGCGGGTGGATTGCGATTCCAATAATCAGCTGACATGTGCTCGCTTCAGTGCGGGTTCACCACCGGAGCCCGCGCTGAACCGGCCTTCCCGACCTGGTGCGTACTATTACTGACCAGGTCGGAAAGGGGTTAAGGAACATCCTTTCCAGGGTAAAGACTTGTGTATAAGGTAAAATAAATAACCAAAAACAAAAATACTCCTCCACACCTTGGGCTATGTTCACAAGTAGCATTTTTTATGCGTTTTTGCACCTTTGTATTGCTTTCAACCGTGACAAATGCATTCACCGGGAAATGTCATTTTAACATTTTACAACCTTATCTGGCCATGTGCTGTGTGACACATGCATACAGTGCTAAAAAGACATGGGAACAGCATGGGGAAGACCCCTGGAAGCATCTCTGACACCCAGGTAACTGCCTAAAAGTGTTCCCATCAGAAGTGATCCTTGCCGCATCAGAAGATGCAGACTTGCAACTATCCCCGTGCAAGTCCTTGTCCCAGGGCAGTGTTCAATTGTACCTCCCCCATAACTTGCAATACAAGCGCAAGTATGCAGCCTGCCACCCACCCACCCCCAGGCTGCAATACCATACTGCTAGCTTGCTTGCACTTGAAATTGGGCCTTTTAGGCATGTGGAGGTGGAATCTGGCCACCATGTCATGGCTGCGTCGGTAGCCTGGTATTCATACTCAGTCCCCAGCCGCCCGGCGGCCGGGTGTCCACGCTTGGTCCCCAGCCGCCAGGGGGCGGCCGGGTGTCCATACTCAGTCCCCAGCCGCCCCGCGGCCGGGTGCCCACACACAGTCCCCAGCCGCGTGGGGGTGGCCGGGTGTCCATAAACGGTCCCCAACCGCCGCTATTTGTCCCAGTGCGCCTTATACACAAGCGCGCATACCAAAACATTACCTGTGCCCTCCCCAGTGCATTTAGTGGGAAGGACAGCCTAACCACAAACACGTGGACAAGTGAATGTGGCCAGGAATGGTTCATCTCACTGACGCCTTCACACTGGGTTAATATTGTGGAAGCCGGGACACAGTTGGACACTGGGATGCAACACGTCCTCCAGACATAGAGGATTGCGGGTCCTGGGTCAATCAGGCTTCAACACAAAGTTCAGAAGGTAGACAGCAGCAGTGGTCGGCCTCCTACACAACGAGTAAATTATTCATGATCATGAGGCCATCCACCTCCTTAGCTTTCTGTTCCTTGGAATGCAAGCGCATGTATGTAGTAGCAGCTAGGCCTGAGGTGGTCAGCGTTTTGGCGCATATTCTACCTCCTTTGAGGATTGCTGGATGTTTTCCTGCTACTATCCCAGTTCTATGACTCCCGTTAAAACAAAGCTTCAGGTGATGAATGATGGATGAGGTGGTGGCAAAGGAGAAAGAGCAGGAGGAACAGGGACCATTCACATCAATATCAGGCCAGCCAACCACACATGTCTTGTAGGATATGTTTCTGTACCAAAAGGAGCGGTTCAGCTACACAGTTATAAGGCATACAGTGAATGCAATGCCTACCAAAAATTTTGAGGCACTCCAATGCCCCTTGGAAGTGACATGGAGGTCAGAGGGCCTTAGATAAACCGTTTTTTCCATTTATAGCAACTGGGTCTCCTGTACACTGTTGGCCTAAGCAGGGAATGGAAGGCTTTCCAAAAATTATTAGGCACTGCAATGCCCCTTGAAACAGACGTGGATTACAGCGTATTAAAAACCTTCTACCCATTATTGGGGAGTGGGTCTCCCTTAGTGTTCGCCTATGCATTGAAAAGCAAAAGCTGACAAAAATTAGGAGGAAATGCAATGCCCGTTGCAAGAGTCGTGGAGGTTAGAGGTAATTAAAAACAACATGTCAATGCCCCTTGGAAGAGCTGTGGAGTTCAGAGTGGTTTAACAAGATGGTTTTAATGCCCCTTAGAAGAGACGTGGAGTTCAGAGTGGTTTAACAAGACAGTTTTAATGCCCCTTGGAAGAGATGTGGAGGTCACAGTAGCTTAACAAGATGGTTTTAATGCCCCTTGGAAGAGACGTGGAGTTCAGAGTGGTTTAACAAGACAGTTTTAATGCCCCTTGGAAGAGTGGTAGAGGCTACAGTGGAATAAAAAGACAATATCAATGCCCCGTGGAAGAGACGTGGAGGTCACAGTAGCTTAACAAGACGCTTTTAATGCCCCTTGGAAGAGTGGTGGAGGTCGCAGTGGAATAAAAAGACAATATAAAAGACCCATTGGAAGAGACGTGGAGGTCACAGTAGCTTAACAAGATGATTTTAATGCCCCTTACAAGAGCCATGCAGTACAGCATATTAAAAACATTATTCCCATTATTGGGGAGTGGGTCTATCATAGTCTTTGCCTATGCCTTCCTAGCAAAAGCTGCCAAAAATTAGGAAGGGGGAACTTGCAATGTCCCTTACAAGAGCCATGCAGTACAGCATATTAAAAACATTATTCCCATTATTGGGGAGTGGGTCTCCCATAGTCTTTGCCTATGCCTTCCAAGCAAAAGCTGCCAAAAATTAGGACAGAGGAACTTGCAATGCTGGCAACATGGACCACGGTCACCCTGGTGGTAAAGTGGTCATGGAGGCTGAGGATAAGGAGAAGAGCAAAAAACAGCCGAAATGAGGAAGCGTATACCCATGTGTGGGTGTGAAGCGATGCATGGGAATACACCTCCCGAAATAACACAGTGGATTTGACTTTATGTTACTCTGCTGTCATTTGGTGGTGATGAGAAGTCTGGCCCAATCCAGCCCTTGTTCATTTTGATAAGGGTCAGCTTGTCAGCATTGTCAGTTGACAGGCGAGTGCGCTTATCAGTTATAATTCCCCCAGCGGCACTAAAAACACGCTCCGATAACACGCTAGCGGCAGGGCAGGCCAGGACCTCCAAGGCATACAGAGTGAGTTCATTCCAAGTGTCCAGCTTGGATACCCAATAATTAAAAGGCACAGAGGAATCACGGAGGACGCTGGTACTCCCTCACCATCTTTTGAAACTTTCCACTCCTTGTGAGAGTACCCTGCGCCTCAGGGCCTGTAAGCTGGGCAGGTCTCAGAAAACTGTCCTAGAACATTGACAGTTCCCCTGCCTCTGCTGGATTGGAGTTGCGTCTCTCTCGCCTGTATGCCTTAGTTGGGCAGAGAACTGTGACCTCTGCCGCTACCGTGTTCAGATGGGAATTTTTTTAATAGTTCTGCAGCAAGGGCCTTCTGGTACTGCCCCATTTTTGTAGACCTCTCCAACTCAGGAATAAGAGAGTGAAAGTTCTCCTTGTAGAGGGGGTCTAAAAGTGTCATCAACCAGTAATGACTGTCACCCAACATTTTGACAATGCGAGGGTCACGGTTAAGGCAGCGTAACATAAAGTCAGCCATGCGTGCCAGACTGGTAACGGGCAAGACTTCCGTGTCCTCACCAAGATGACGACTGATAGTGTTGAGCGATCACTAAAATGCTCAGGTGCTCGAAGCTCGGGCCGAGCTTACCGTGATACTCGGGTGCTCGACCCGAGCAACGAGCCCAATGTTAGTCTATGAGAGACCCGAGCATTTTTGCGGCAACACCCCCGGCAGTCTGTAGAAAGCCTAAAAAGTGCCCAAAACGATAGTGACAGTGCTCAATAGACATGGGGGCAGCATGGGGATCGCCCCTGGAAGCATTTCTGACCCCCTGGTCACTGCTGTCAACAACGTGGTCACAGGTATTAAGCCACTTTTGCGGGCTCACAATAAAACGTTCAAAAATGAAACTGAAACGGTTTTCCTGTGAAATATGTTAAGGAATTTCCTTTCCAGGGTAAAAACTTGTGTATAAGGTAAAATAAATAAGCAAAAACAAAAATACTCCTCTACACCTTGGGCTATGTTCACAAGTAGCATTTTTCATGCGTTTTTGCACTTTTGTATTGCTTTCAACCGTGACAAATGCGTTCACCGGGAAATGTCATTTTAACATTTTACAACCTTATCTGGCCATGTGCTGTGTGACACATGCATACAGTGCTGAAAAGACAAGGGATCAGCATGGGGAAGACCCCTGGAAGCATCTCTGACGCCCAGGTCACTGTCTAAAAGTGTGCCCATCAGAAGTGATCCTTGCCGCATCAGAAGATGCAGACTTGCAACTATTCCCGTGCAAGTCCTTGTCCCAGGGCAGTGTTCAATTGTACCTCCCCCATTCCTTGCAATGCAAGCGAAAATATGCAGCCAACCACCCACCCACCCGCAGGCTGCAATACCATGCTGCTAGCTTTCACTTGGAATGGGGCCTTTTAGTTTGGAGGAGGCCGAAGCTGGCCACTACCTCATGGCCGCTTCAGCAGCGAGGTATCCATACTCTGTCCCCAGCCGCCCGGCGGCCGGGTGTCCACGCTCGGTCCCCAGCAGCCAGGTGGCGGCCAGGTGTCCATACTCGGTCCCCAGCCTCCCTGATTTCTCCTGTCATCTTCCCCCACACTTTTCTTAGCCTGGCCTGCTTTAGGGCAGCATTGGACGAGCCCACCAGAGAACCAGACTCCTCCGGTGGGCCCTGGCTTCTCCATCAGGGGAGTTGAGAGTGCCTAGGTGAGGAGCATGATGATGATGATAGAAGTTAGCATCAGCTTTGTTTTCTTGGAATGCAAGCGCGTGTATGTAGTAGCGGCTAGGCCTGAGGTGGTCCGCGTTTTGGCGCATATCCTACCTCCTCCGAGGATTGCTGGATGTTTTCCTGCTACTATCCCAGTTCTATGACTCCTGTTAAAACAAAGCTTCAGGTGATAAATGATGGATGAGGTGGTGGCAAAAGAGAAAGAGCAGGAGGAACAGGGACCATTCACATAAATATCAGGCCAGTCAACCAGATATGTCTTGTTGGATATGTTTCTGTACCAAAAGGAGCGGTTCAGCTACACAGTTATAGGGCATACAGTGAGTGCAATGCCTACCAAAAATTTCGAGCCACTCCAATGCCCCTTCAGAGGGCGTTAGCTAAACCTTTTTTTCGATTTATAGCAACTGGGTCTCCCGTGCACTGTTGGCCTAAGCAGTGAATGGAAGGCTTTCCAAAAATTATGAGGAACTGCAATGCCCCTTACAAGAGCCATGTGTGGCACCCCAGGGGTCTGGTCACCACAGTAATAGAGATATTACGTCAGAGAGCAAGTGAGAGGTTTCCTGGTCAGGATCCCTTAAACATGCAACATCCTCCTGCCCCAGTCCTGGGAGGGGAGAATTCTGCCCTTATAAACTGGATCTGGAGCGGGGTTGAGTGAGTCAGAGAACAGTCAGAGTCAGAGTGAGAGCAAGGGAAAGTAACAGCAAGGAGCTCTGTAGGAGCTAGGAGCTAAAGACCAGGGGCTGGAAGCTGAGCAGAGCTCGCCCTGGCAGAAGACAATAGGAACCGGACACAGGAGTCCGAAGCTGTGAGGACTTATATATCCAGCAGCAGAAACCAGCCGGCAGGGGATTTCAGGTCCTCTGGCCATAGAAGCCCGGAGGCTCAGTCACAAGCAAGGGACCAGCACCGCCACCGTGGAGCGGAGGCTAACAGAAGGCCCCAAGTCACCAGCCATACGGGTGAGCACTACACGGTACACTCAGGGACGTGGGCTACTTCTACCCGCTTACAGAAAGGTAGCCAGGAAGAGTGCAGACAGACGGGGAGGCCTACAACTCCACCTGGCCAGGGGAACTCCTGCTTGTTCACAGACTGACCAGGCCTCTTATGCTAGCCAGTACTCCCGGGAGGGTCTACCTTATAATCATCAGTAAAGACCCTGAACTGCACTGCAAAGACTCTGAGTCGTTCCTGCTGCGCTCGTGCACCATCACCCCCATCATCCACACTCACTGCCCTGAGGCTATACTCCTCCCGAGGGGAGTTATCCTATTCTATGCTGCGCACAAAACACCAGCCTCAGCGGTCTGCCTCGCAGCGGTGGTACTCCCTGACCGCAATCCACGGGTGGCGCAGTCGGACAATTAACCTCAAAACCTAAGAAAGACTGCCACTGGTTTGACCAGCCTGAGCCACGGGACCGGGTCACCGCCACGGAGACTACAGACCCCAGAGACCCGGCACCGGGTATCCCACACACGTGTACACACGGCCCAGGGGGCGCGTCACATGCAGTACAGCATATTACAAACATAAGTCCCATTATTGAGGAGTGGGTGTCCCATAGTATTTGCTTATGCCTTGCAAGCAAAAGCTGCCAAAAATTAGGACGGAGCAACTTGCAATGCCCCTTACAAGAGCCATGCAGTACAGCATATTACAAACATAAGTCCCATTATTGGGGAGTGGGTGTCCCATAGTATTTGCTTATGCCTTGCAAGCAAAAGCTGCCAAAAATTAGGACGGAGCAACTTGCAATGCCCCTTACAAGAGCCATGCAGTACAGCATATTACAAACATAAGTCCCATTATTGGGGAGTGGGTGTCCCATAGTATTTGCTTATGCCTTGCAAGCAAAAGCTGCCAAAAATTAGGACAGAGCAACTTGCAATGCCCCTTACAAGAGCCATGCAGTACAGCATATTACAAACATAAGTCCCATTATTGGGGAGTGGGTCTCTCATAGTATTTGCTTATGCTTTCCCAGCAAAAGCTGCCAAAAATTAGGATGGAGCAACTTGCAATGCCCCTTACAAGAGCCATGCAGTACAGCATATTACAAACATAAGTCCCATTATTGGGGAGTGGGTGTCCCATAGTATTTGCTTATGCCTTGCAAGCAAAAGCTGCCAAAAATTAGGACGGAGCAACTTGCAATGCCCCTTACAAGAGCCATGCAGTAAAGCATATTACAAACATAAGTCCCATTATTGGGGAGTGGGTCTCCCATAGTATTTGCTTATGCTTTCCCAGCAAAAGCTGCCAAAAATTAGGACGGAGCAACTTGCAATGCCCCTTACAAGAGCCATGCAGTACAGCATATTACAAACATAAGTCCCATTATTGATGAGTGGGTGTCCCATAGTATTTGCTTATGCCTTGCAAGCAAAAGCTGCCAAAAATTAGGAAGGAGCAACTTGCAATGCCCCTTACAAGATCCATGCAGTAAAGCATATTACAAGCATAAGTCCCATTATTGGGGAGTGGGTGTTCCATGGTATTTGCTTATGCTTTCCCAGAAAAGCTGCCAAAAATTAGGATGGAGCAACTTGCAATGCCCCTTACAAGAGCCATGCAGTACAGCATATTACAAACATAAGTCCCATTTTTGGGGAGTGGGTGTCCCATGGTATTTGCTTATGCTTTCCCAGCAAAAGCTGCCAAAAATTAGGACGGAGGAACTTGCAATGCTGGCACCCTGGTGGTATAGTGGTGGTGGAGGCTGAGGATAAGGAGAAGAAGATTAAACAGCCGAAACGAGGAAGCGTATACCCATGTGTGGGTGTGAAGCGGTGCATGTGAATACACCTCCCGAAATAACACAGTGGATTTGACTTTATGTTACTCTGCTGTCATTTGGTGGTGATGAGAAGTCTGGCCCAATCCAGCCCTTGTTCATTTTGATAAGGGTCAGCTTGTCAGCATTGTCAGTTGACAGGCGAGTGCGTTTATCAGTTATAATTCCCCCAGCGGCACTAAAAACACGCTCCGATAACACGCTAGCGGCAGGGCAGGCCAGGACCTCCAAGGCGTACAGAGCGAGTTCATTCCAAGTGTCCAGCTTGGATACCCAATAATTAAAAGGCACAGAGGAATCACGGAGGACGCTGGTACGATCGGCAAGGTACTCCCTCACCATCTTTTGAAACTTTCCACTCCTTGTGAGAGTACCCCGCTCCTCAGGGCCTGTAAGCTGGGCGGGTGTCCGAAAACAGTCCCAGAACGTTGACAGTGTTCCCCTACCTCTGCTGGATTGGAGTTGCATCTCTCTCGCCTGTACGCCTTGGTTGGGCAACGAGCTGTGACCTCTGCCGCTAGCGTGTTCAGATGGGAATTTTTTTAAGAGTTCTGCAGCAAGGGCCTTCTGGTATTGCCCCATTTTTGTAGACCTCTCCACCTCAGGAATAAGAGAGTGAAAGTTCTCCTTGTAGCGGGGGTCTACAAGTGTCACCAACCAGTAATGACTGTCACCCAACATTTTGACAACGCGAGGGTCACGGTTAAGGCAGCGTAACATAAAGTCAGCCATGCGTGCCAGACTGGTAACGGGCAAGATTTCCGTGTCCTCACCAAGATGACGACTGACCATGCTCTCCTCCTCCTTCTCCTCCTCCTCTTCCTCCTCCCCCCTGTCCTCAGGCCACCCACGCTGAACCGACGGTATGACACTTGTACAGGTACTACCATCTACAACGCATGATAGCAGCTCCTGTTCTTCCTCCTCCTCCTCCTCCTCTCCGTCATTGTCCCCCAATGCACGTTGGGATGAGATGAGGCTGGGCTGTGTGTAATCGCCCGCTGCGGCTTCTTGATCCATCTCATCATACTCTGGCTGCAATGCCTCCTCTTTAATTCTCTGCAGAGAGCGTTGCAAAAGACAGACAAGTGGGATGCTGACACTAATGATGGCGTCATCGCCACTCACCATCTTGGTGGCCTCTTCAAAGTTTGTCAGAATGGTACATATGTCAGACATCCAGGTCCACTCCTGAGGTCTTATGTGTGGCGTCTGACCTGAATATCGACAGCCTTGTTGCAGCTGGTACTCCACAACTGCTCTCTTCTGCTCACAAATCCTTTGCAACATGTGGAGGGTAGAGTTCCAACGTGTGGGGACATCACACACCAGTCGGTGTGCCGGAAGCTGCAAACGCTGCTGCAACACAGCAAGGGCGGCGGAAGCTGTAGCCGACTTGCGAAAATGAGCTGACAGGCGGCGTACTTTCACGAGCAGATCTGGCAACTCGGGGTACGATTTAAGAAACCGCTGAACCACGAGGTTAAGCACATGAGCCAGGCATGGTACGTGTGTGATCTCACCTCGCCTCAGAGCCGCCTCCAGGTTACGGCCATTGTCACACACGACCATGCCGGGATGTAGGTTCAGCGGTCTCAGCCACAGATCTGCCTGCTCTTTCACAGCTGTCCACAACTCACAAGCAGTGTGAGGTTTATCACCTAAGCTTATGAGTTTCAGCACAGCCTGTTGCCGCTTGGTGGAAGCAGTACTGCAATGCTTCCAGCTTGTAACTGATGTGGTGATATCTGAGATGGAGGCTGAACATGAGGAGGAGGAGGAGGAGGAGGATGCGCAGGAGCTGTACACTGTGGCGGCAACTCTGACTGACATAGGGCCCGCAATCCTCGGTGTGGGGAGGATGTGTTCCGTCCCAAGGTCCGACTGGGTCCCGGCTTCCACTATGTTTACCCAGTGTGCCGTCAGAGAGATGTACCATCCCTGGCCACAAGCACTTGTCCACGTGTCCGTTGTCAGGTGGACTCTCCCAGTAACTGCGTTGTTGAGGGCACGGCAGATGCTTTGGGACACGTGCTTGTGTAGTGCGGGGATGGCACACTGGGCAAAATAGTGTCGGCTGGGGACCGAGTACCGAGAGACGGCCACCGCCATAAGATTGCGGAAGGATTCCGTCTCCACCAGCCTAAAAGGCAGCATTTCCAATGCAACCAGTCGTGAAATGTGCGAATTTAGGACTGTGGCCTGTGGGGCGTTAGCTGCGAATTTCCGCTTTCGTTCAAAGGTCTGGGATATGGACAATTGAACGCTGCGGTGGGAAGTGGACGTGGATGTTGATGCTGTTTCTTGAGAAACTGCCATAACAAGTGAAGACTGAGAGGAGGGGGCATCTTTACATGCAGTATGGACAGGGGATTGCCTTGCACACACAACAGGGGGTTCTATTGCACGCACAACAGTGGAAGAAGCAGTGGTGACACCCGCTGACACTGGTCGTGGACCCTGGGTATCGCCCCACAAAGTCGGGTGCTTTGCTGCCATGTGCCTGATCATGCTGGTGGTGGTCAGGCTGGTAGTTTTGTCACCCCTGCAGATGCTGGCATGGCAGGTGGAACATATGGCCTTTTTGGGGTTATCAGCAGAGTCTTTAAAAAAATTCCAGACTCTGGAAGACCTACCGCTTGTACTGGCAACGTCCCTCGTGTTGGTGTTACGGGGAACGGTTGCCTGCCTTCTGTCTGCGGCCACCACACTGCTTCTTCCTGCCTGTTGGGGTACTCTGCCTCCCTCCCCCTGTGTGCTGCTGGCCTCACTCTGCATGTCCTCCTTCCACGTTGGGTCAGTTTCTAGATCATCCACCACCTCCTCCTCTTCCACTTGCGTACCACGATCCTCCTCCTCACTTCCTGGCAATTGTGTCTCGTCATCGTCCACCTCTTGTGACAGATTGCCAACGTCGACTTCCTGTGGCCGTGGCTGTTCAAATATTTGGGCATCGCAACATGGGATCTCCTCTTCCACCACTTCAAGCATATCAGGCGAGGGGCCCAAATATGGAAATGGACCAGTGAACAGCTCTTCAGAGTGTATAAGTGTGGGATCACTTGCTGTCTGACGACACTCAGCATGGTGGGAGGAAGGAGCATCAGGGTGAGGAGGAGTATGCGGTCGAGACTCACGGCTACTAAGAGTTGACCGTGTGGAAGACAGACCGGAGGTGGTGGTGCCCAGGTAACTGGAAGTATTGTCTGCTATCCAATTAAAAACCTGTTCACACTGATCAGTTCTCAATACTGGTGTTGTTCTGTGCTTCCCTAGTAATTCGGTCAAGAAGTGGGAGCGAGAAGATGTGGCTGTTGGTTGCGGCACATTTTCACCTTGGCCACGGCCCCGTCCTCTGCACGAACCATCACCAGAAAGTCCACTTCTACGTCCCTTGCCACGCGCTTTGCCCATTGTAAATGAAGTAAAATAGCTTACACTTGCACTATCAATGGAAAAAGGGTAATAAAGAGTAGATTAGAACCGTGGAAGAGGAAAACCACAGTTATTGTTTACTGGGGTATACCACACTTTTTTAAATAGAGATATTTGCGGCTGAACAGTGAGCGACACACTCAAACTGCTTTTTTTTTTAGATACCAAAGGCCCAAAACTGGATAGTACAGCGATTTGACCCGTGGAACTGCGAAACCACACTGGGATGTCGGGCCTACACAAGACTATTTTCAACAGATATATTTTTGTGTGACAACAGTCAGGAGACACTACTGTTTTTCTTTACGGAAAAAACTACCAAAACCTGAATAATAGAGATTTTTTACCGTGGAACAGCAAAACCACAGTTATAATTTACTGGTGTATACCAGGCTTTTTAAAATATATATATATTTGCGGCTGAACAGTGAGCGACACACTCAAACTGTTTTTTTTAGATACAAATGGCCCAAAAGTGGATAATACAGAGGTTTGTACCGTGGAACTGCAAAACCACACTTGTATTTCTCGGGCCTACACCAGACTATTTTCAACAGATATATTTGTGTCTGAAAAATCAGGGAGACACTATTTTTTTTTTTTTTACAGCAAAAAATGCAAAAAGCAGGATAATAGAGATTTTTTACCGTGGAACAGCAAAAGCACACTTCTGTCTCTCGGGCCTACACCAGACTATTTTCAACAGATATATTTGTGTCTGAAAAATCAGGGAGACACTTATTATTTTTTTACAGCAAAAAATGCCAAAAACAGGATAATAGAGATGTTTTACCGTGGAACATCAAAACCACAGTAATAATTTACTGGTGTATACCAGGCTTTTTAAAATATATATATATTTGCGGCTGAACAGTGAGCGACACACTCAAACTGTTTTTTTTAGATACAAATGGCCCATAGAACTGCAAAACCACACCTCTATTTCTCTGGCCTACACCAGACTATTTTCAACAGATATATTTGTGTCTGAAAAATCAGAGGCACACTTTTTTTTTTGGGGGGGGGGGGACCAAAAGGTTAATAAGATGGGTATTTGTACAATGTGAAGGAGGAAAAAAAAAAAGAGGATTTAGATAAAAAAAAAGGATTTTTCCTGGCCCCCGGTACCTGGAGCTAAGTCCAGCAATTTCAGCAACAGGAGCAGCACACAGGACTGTAATGCAGCGTTTGCTGGTATAACCACTGCGTCTCCTATACAGCCTGCCTGCCTGCCTGCCTGATATACCTGAGATGGATATTAGTCCTGAGAAGGACTGTTTGTTTGATCTGGAAGCCTTTACAGACCCTACACTAACTATTTTTCAGGATATATCTCTCCCTTAATCAGCAGCGCTGTCCCTACACTGTCTGAACCGGAGCGACTGTGTCCAAGATGGCGGCGCCCGGTTTTAAATACTCGAGGTGACGCTGTGCGGCCAGCCAATCACTGTAATGCCCACAAACAACATGGCTGCGGCATTACAGTGACTGGCTGGCAATCCCTGCATGTTCATTGGCTCTGTAAAGAGCGCCAAACATGCAGGGCGGAGACCCGAGCTCCCGCCCGAGTAACCCGGAAATGCTCAGAGCTCGCCGAACATCCCGAGTAGCATGATGCTCGGGCGAGTACCAAGCAGTGTCGAGCATGTTCGCTCAACACTAATGACAACCAATGGCCCGGATACCACACTTCAGAGTTCCGGAGGGCACTCGTAATCCTTCTCCTCTGCATCTGGAGCCAACAACCGAAAATACTCCCACTGTAAATGAGAAAGCAAATCAGCAATGGAATTCTCAACACCTGGAACATGACAGGCTGCAATATACGCATTAATAGAGAGACAGTGTAAAACTAGATGACGAAGAACCCGAATCTCTGGGGGTGAAGATGCGGTAATGTTGCTGACCACCCAACACCACCTCCATTTTATCACAGTTGAAGTGGACCCTCCTACTCTGTAACCCTGCCTTCCACAAAGCCACCGCCACCAGTATGAGGAAAATCTCATGCAATGCAACATTTTTAACTAAACCAGCCCTAACCCATTATTCCAGCCATTCAACCGCACACCACTGGCCTTTAATATAAGCAAAAGCCTGAACTTCCCGCTGCATCTGTATATAGTTCTGTAAAAGTTGTCAACCACCTCGTCCATTAGCAGCGAACAACCATTGTAATGTTCTAAAAAACTCCCCCAAACTGCCAAATCAGCTTGGTGCTCCTCCAACAAACGGACATAATGGTGAGGTGCACGCACTCCCGCGGTCGAGCTGGCTAATCGCCGAAAAAAAAAAAACTATCAATGGGCATAATGCAGCATGCAAAATTTAATTTGCCAAGCAGAGATTGCAATTCGCTCAAAGTCAATTTCTTAACTGCTGTGCCCTGCCTACCTCAGCCCTTAATGCCCCAACTTTTTGTTCGGGAAGCCTAAATTCCCATTTTACCAAATCAATAATAATAACCAAAAATGAATGTTCGTGGTTGAACCTTCTGTTCTCCCTGGATCTAAGGGGATGCCATACTTCTTAGTCACCCACTCTATAGCCCTCAGAATGGTCTCACAGCAGGAGGAATCATTAGGGCTGATACATAGAAAGTTGTCCAAATAATGAATGAGAGAATCGAAACCGGAAACATCGCAAATCGTCCACTCCAAAAAGAAAGTGAAAGCCTCAAATAATACACAGTATAACAAACAGCACATAAGCAAACGCCTGTCTACAAAATATGCCCCTACCAAAAACAGCCGAATAACCAAAAACTACTGGGATGTAAGGGCAACAACCTGAAAGTAGATTCTACGTCAGTCTTAGCCATCAAAGCCCCTTTTCTGTACCGTCAATCCCAACACGCCGCGTCATCAAGTGACGTGTAAACCACTAGACATAGATCAGGGTCAATCCCATCATCAATCCCATCATTTACAGACATGCCACAGGGTAATAAAGATGATGGATTAGCCAAAACTTATTCCGCTCTTTTTTTGGGAACAATCCCCAGTGGAGAAACCACTAAGTTTGAACCCACTAAATTCTCTGAATGGTCCGGACATACGACCCAAAGCCACTTCCTTCCCTAACTTGTCTGAAACAACTGCTTTATACTGAAATGCAGATTTTAGATACTTAGGGACCTAAGGAATTGCAAAGGATTTTAAATCCCTCTCAAAAACCTGCTGCCAACAATCTCGCCTTTATTTGATCAGGAAATCTACTTAGATAGAGTAGCATTGCAGTTAGTTTCACTGGCTTCGCTCCCATGGGTATTATTGGTCGCTGACTTTGCCTTGTTTTTCTTAAAACATCTCGTGGCCCCAAGGGAGAAACCACTGCAATGTGAGCAGAGATGCTTAAACTTGCAGTTTGCTACAAATTTACACTGGCTTTCGTTGAACTACCAGCATAAACCTTGCTTCTGAGGCCCTGATAGCCGTGATTGACTACCGGTTTCTTGATTTCAATACTGGCTACCCGACTGGCTGGCCGAACCGGCCCCTCCTTGAAAGGAATGCCTGGTAGGAGCCATTACTCGTAACCACAAGCCTATATCCTTCTGATCCCATCTTATGGCAGGCTGTACGGCTTTCCGCTGATGAAATTGTTTGTCATACCTCAGCCAAGCTTGCCCCCTGTGAACTATATGAGCCTCACCTATGGAATCCATATAACAGAATAGAGGCGAGCAGTTCTCAAGCGCTTTTTCACCTATGACACTGGCAAAATCGCAAATGCCTGAAGCCAGCTAGTAAAAGTCTGGGGAATCAAGTGCCATATCCTCTTCTCCTTATCCTCCTTTTTGCTGTCATCCTTTTTTACTTTTATCTAGATTGAATTTTTCTAACAGTAAAAGAGAAAAAATCTCTACATATTTGTCCTTCCAGATTTTTTCTCTAATTTCCTTTTTCAAATGGGCTCCCAGAGGGCCCTCGAAACAGACATATATGACGCGCCCCCTGGGCCGTGGGATACTCGGCAGCCGGGCCTCTTATGGATGCCAGTGGGGGAGGATATCACGGTGGTTGGCCCGATCCGTGACCCAGGGCGGTCAGTAAAAAGGGGGGAATATTTATAGGGGATCTGGAAAGTTCGTGACGTCACCTGTGGAATGTTTCTAAAGGGAGCCGCCGCTGCGGAGCAGTCCTCTGGAGCTGGTGCTACGGCAGCAGGGATGGTGTGGCTCTCCACAGGTAAAGCTAGCTCCAGGACAGTGTAGGTGTTGTTGGTTGCGCTGGGCGTTGTGGTGCAGGGAGGGAGAGATGGCGCAGATGAAAGAAGGGACGGAGGCAGTGCGGTGCAGTCATCCGAGTTTTTACTCACATTTCTTATGACATTTCCACTGGTGCAATGTACAGGTGTCAGCCTCCCACATCGCGCTGCATTCACCAGGCAGGGGTTCAGCACTTTCTCAGGCAGATTAGGAGTACCTGACAGAACCCCACTTTCTTGTGTTCCTAACTAGACTGTCTTCACACTGGGTCTTTCTCCCTCCTGCCCTGCGCTTCCCACTCTCAATCCCGCTCGGGTGCTCTGAAGTCCCTCCTGTCTCGTTGGAGTTCCCGGACCTGCTTGACCCCCACGGAGATTAGAATGAGGCTTCGGCAACTGACTATATAAGCCAGAAGCCTCCGGTTTTCCCAGCCGAGACTTGGAGTAACACGGCTGGACCAGGGGCCGGTCCCCTTCTTGCGGCCTACGATCCCTCTGTCTTCTGACAGATGCGGGGTGTACGGGTGCCTTCCTGTACTCGCCGTACCCCCTAGGATCCCTTTTTTAGAACGGAGCTTACTCCTCTGCTCCCCACCTGGGCCTCTAGGACTGGGCCCTACTTGTGGAGCAGAGCTCCTAAAGAGACTCTGCTCCCAGACTGTCTTCCTGAACTTTTCTTCTGAACTGAACTGCCACCCTAAAATGGCTTCCCATTATATACCTCCTTCTATAGTGCTCCCCTAAACTGCTTCCTCCACCCACACCCACTACTGGTTCCCCCTACCCCTGGGTTCCCCCCACTCCAGCCAGGGACAGGGCTCAGCAGGAAAACACATTGCATCTTGCCCTTCCAGCCAGCCTGGAGCGGTGTAGTGTTGAATGTGTAGCGCCCCGTGGGTTCAGTCGCTACAGAGGTATTGCACCTCAACCAGAGGTGTGATATCCCACTCCCGGGTAAGGATGGTGTTTGGACCGGGACTCAGTTAGCTGCATGCATCACACACACCCCATTTCTGGGGGACAGCTCAACGGTGCTCCCATTAGTACAGAAATGCAGGCACGACAGAACATGTCCCTGGCTGGAGTGGGGAGGGGGGGAGGAAAACCCAGTGATGTAGGAGCAGGAGGGGACGGTTTCTGGGCATAGGTAGGAGCCCATTGGTTGCAAGTCACCTGGGCTCATACTCTAGGGGAGGGTATATAAAGTGGGCACCATCTTAGTACTGGGTTGAGTTCAGTGAGAGAAGGAGTTCAGCCAGAAAGGGCTGACAGGGAGCTGTGGCTCAGTCTGGGCCCAGCTCCACGAGGCAGGCCTAGGAGGAAGGCCAGAGCCAGCAGAAAGGAACAGAAACAGAAAGGTGTCCGCAAAATTAATGGGCATGCTGCGTATTTTTCTGCAATGATAATCCGCAGCGGAAATTTCCGCAGCATGTGCACAGCACATGCGGATTATCATTGGGGACAATGGGGCACGTATTACCCACCATTTTTTAAGCGTTTTTGCTGCAGAAATTCAGCGGAAAAAACGCTTGAAAAACGCATAGTGGACACGCAGCCTTATATGAGCAGTACTTGGCACAATACACTTGAATTACTATGTACAGACAAAGGCAGTGTGGCTCCCCAGAGGGTTCAGTCGCCACAGAGGTACTGCACCTCACCCAGAGGTGTGGTGTCTCCTTCTCTCAGGTAAGCAGGGAGTGCTGCCCGGAATCCCAACACCCACATTCAACACTACACTGCTCCAGGCCGGCTGGAAGGGCAAGATGCACAGTGTTTCCTGCTGAGCCCTGTCCCTGGCTGGAGTGGGGACGCAGTTTAGGGGAGCACCATAGAAGGAGGTATTTAAAGGGAGGCCATCTTAGGGTGGCAGAGGAGAGGAGATGAGAAGAGTGTTAGTCAGTCAGGGAGCAGAGTCTCTTTAGGAGCTCTGCCCCACAAGTGGGGCCTAGTGCTAGAGGCCCAGGAGGGGAGCAGAGGAGGAAGGCTCCGTTCTATTGAAGGGATCCCAGGGGCTACAGCGAGTGCAGGACGGCACCCGTACACCCCGAATCTGTCA
Organism: Phyllobates terribilis; assembly: GCF_046119375.1. Lineage (NCBI taxonomy): Eukaryota > Metazoa > Chordata > Amphibia > Anura > Dendrobatidae > Phyllobates > Phyllobates terribilis. The sequence goes on from NW_027362763.1 coordinate 570,805,233, forward strand.
GAAGACAGAGGGATCAGGCCGCAAGAAGGGGACCGGCCCCTGGACCAGCCGTGTCACTTCAGGTCTTGGCTGGAAAAACAGGAGGCTTCTGGCTTTTATAGTTCAGTTGCCAAAGCCTCATTCTAATCACAGTGAGGGTCAAGTAGGTCCGGAAACTCCAGTTAGACAGGAGGGTCTTCAGAGCACCCGAGCAGGACTGTGAGTGACGAAGCTCAGGGCAGGAGGGAGAAGACCCAGCGTGAAGTCGGTCTAGAGAGGAACATAAGAAAGCGGGGTTCCGTCCGGTGCTCCTAACCTACCTGAGGAAGAGCTGAGCCCCCGGTCTGGTGAACACAGCGCGACGTGGGAGGCTGGCACCCGCGCAGTGTATCAGTGGAACGTACATGAGAACTGTGAGTAAAGACTCGGATGACTGCACCGCACTGCCTCCGTCCATTATTTCAGCTGCGTCATCTTTCCCCCTGCACTACAACGCCCAGCGCAACCAACAATATCTACACTGCCCTGGAGCTAGCTCTTCCTGTGGAGAGCCACACCATCACTGCTGCAGTAACATCAGCTTCAGAGGACTGCTCCGCAGCGGCGGCTCCCTTTAGCCTCAATCCACAGGTGGCGTCACGAACTTTCTAAATCCCTTATAAATAGAAAACCCCCTTTTTATTGACCGCCCTGGGTCACGGACCGGGCCAGCCACCGTGATATCCTCCATCAGCGTCCATAGGCCCGGCTGTCGAGTACGCCCACGTCCCATGGGGCGCGTGAGCAGCATCTTATTCATTTCACAATCTGCCCAGTTCATTGTTATATAAATTTGTGATTGAGGATAATGTCACATTTGCATGAACCTGAAAAGTGGGGCCCTGGAGTTGGTTACTGGTGGGCCCTTGGCACCCTAGCCCGACATTGCTTGTGTCTCTTGTATTCGACGGCTCTGTGTCCCGGTCTTCAGTCTTGTATCAGGTATTTAGTGCTGTGCCACCATCACAGAGATTGGCCCCCATAACCCTTGTAATATAACTTGGGACAGGAGCTGACATTATGATACCACAATGGGTGGAGATATATGTGGTCTGCCATCTGTAAATGGCGCCCTCCATAATTCCTGGTTCTACTTGTGGAATATTGAGGGCAGTAATGATAAAAAAGTCAAGACAAAAAACCTCACATGACACTTTTATTTTCTACCTTTTTATTTTTTTTATTGTAATAGCAATAAGCAACAATGTAATAAAAATATTACTGGCCCTTTAAGAAATTAAACTATGATCGCAATGACTCTCAGGTCAGGCCCCAGAGAGACCACAGAACTAGCTGTGGTCATTGAGGACCCACTGAGAGCCACTGGACCGAAAGATCCAGAGGAAGGCGAAGAAACCCCCCGGAGAGTTCTGCCTCAGGGGAGGAAAAAATTCCTTCCTGACCCCAGTTATGACGATCGGATATTTCCCTGGATCACATCTGTCCTGCTGCATATTGCTGTATATATAGATGTAAGTATTAGCTCAGAAGAGCCGACTTGGAAAGGAAAAGATAAATACACCATGCTCAAGAGGAGCTAACAATCTAATATACAATATACTGGCTGCTCCTGAGAGCATACAGAAAAATGTACACCCTGTCCAGGAGCTTACAATCTAATATACAATATACAGACTGCTCCTGAGGGCATGCAGAATAATGTACACCCTGTCATAGGAGCTTACAATCTAATATACAATATACAGGCTGCTCCTGAGGGCATACAGAATAATGCACACCCTGTCATAGGAGCTTACAATCTAATATACAATATACAGGCTGCTCCTGAGGGCATACAGAGTAATGTACATCCTGTCCTATGAGCTTACAATCTAATATACAATATACAGGCTGCTCCTGAGGGCATACAGAGTAATGTACATCCTGTCCTATGAGCTTACAATCTAATATACAATATACAGGCTGCTCCTGAGAGCATTCAGAATAATGCACACCCTGTCCTAGGAGCTTACAACCTAATATACAATATACAGGCTGCTCCTGAGAGCATTCAGAATAATGCACACCCTGTCCTAGGAGCTTACAATCTAATATACAATATACAGGCTGCTCCTGAGAGCATTCAGAATAATGCACACCCTGTCCTAGGAGCTTACAATCTAATATACAATATACAGGCTGCTCCTGAGAGCATTCAGAATAATGCACACCCTGTCCTAGGAGCTTACAATCTAATATACAATATACAGGTTGCTCCTGAGAGCATACAGAATAATGTACACCCTGTCCTATGAGCTTACAATCTAATATACAATATACAGGCTGCTCCTGAGAGCATACAGAATAATGTACACCCTGTCATAGGAGCTTATAATCTAATATACAATATACAGGCTGCTCCTGAGGGCATACAGAATAATGTACACCCTGACCTAGGAGCTTACAATCTAATATACAATATGCAGACTGCTCCTGAGGGCATACAGAATAATGTACACCCTGTCTTAGGAGCTTACAATCTAATATACAATATACAGGTTGCTCCTGAGAGCATACAGAATAATGTACACCCTGTCCTATGAGCTTACAATCTAATATACAATATACAGGCTGCTCCTGAGGGCATACAGAATAATGTACACCCTGTCATAGGAGCTTATAATCTAATATACAATATACAGGCTGCTCCTGAGGGCATACAGAATAATGTACACCCTGACCTAGGAGCTTACAATCTAATATACAATATGGAGACTGCTCCTGAGGGCATACAGAATAATGTACACCCTGTCCTAGGAGCTTACAATCTAATATATAATATACATGCTGCTCCTGAGAGCATACAAAATGATCTACACCCTGTCTTAGAAGCTTACCATCTAATATACAATATAAAGGCTGCTCTTGAGGGCATACAGAATAATGCACACCCTGTCCCAGGAGCTTACAATCTAATATACAATATACAGGCTGCTCCTGAGGGCATACAGAATAATGTACACCCTGTCCTAGGAGCTTACAGTCTAATATATAATATACATGCTGCTCCTGAGAGCATACAGAATGATCTACACCCTGTCTTAGAAGCTTACAATCTAATATGCAATATACAGGCTGCTCCTGAGGGTATACAGAATAATGCACACCCTGTCCCAGGAGCTTACAATCTAAAATACAATATACAGGCTGCTCTTGAGAGCATACAGAATAATCTACACCCTGTCCTAGGAGTTTACAATCTAATATATAATATACATGCTGCTCCTGAAAGCATACAGAATGATCTACACCTTGTCCTAGAGGCTTACAATCTAATATACAGGCTGCTCCTGAGGGCATGCAGAATAATGTACACCCTGTCCTAGGAGCTTACGATCTAATATATAATATACAGGCTGCTCCTGAGGGCATGCAGAGTAATGTACACCCTGTCCTAGGAGCTTACAATCTAATATACAATATACAGGCTGCTCCTGAGGGCATGCAGAATAATGTACACCCTATCCTAGGAGCTTACAGTCTAATATATAATATACAGGCTGCTCCTGAGAGCATACAGAGAAATGTACACCCTGTCCTAGGAGCTTACAATCTAATATATAATATACAGGCTGCTCCTGAGGGCATGCAGAATAATGTACACCCTATCCTAGGAGCTTACAGTCTTATATATAATATACAGGCTGCTCCTGAGAGCATACAGAATAATGTACACCCTGTCCTAGGAGCTTACAATCTAATATACAATATACAGGCTGCTCCTGAGAGCATACAGAATTATGCACACCCTGTCCTAGGAGCTTACAATCTAATATACAATATACAGACGCTCCTGAGGGCATACAGAATATTGTACACCCTGTCCTAGAAGCTTACAATCTAATATACAATATACAGGCTGCTACTGAGAGCATACAGAATAATGTACACCCTATGCTAGGAGCTTACAATCTAATATACAATATACAGGCTACTCCTGAGGGCATACAGAATAATGCACACCCTCTCCTAGGAGCTTAAAATCTAATATATAATATACAGGCTGCTCCTGAGGGCATGCAGAATAATGTACACCCTGTCCTAGGAGCTTCCAATCTAATATATAATATACAGGCTGCTCCTGAGAGCATACAGAATAATGTACACCCTGTCCTAGGAGCTTACAATCTAATATACAATATACAGACTGCTCCTGAGCGCATACAGAATAATGTACACCCTGTCCTAGGAGCTTACAATCTAATATACAATATACAGGTTGCTCCTGAGGGCATACAGAATAATGTACACCCTGTCCTAGTAGCTTACAATCTAATATACAATATACAGGCTGCTCCTGAGGGCATACGGAATAAAGTACACCCTGTCCTAGGAGCTTATAATCTAATATACAATATACAGGCTGCTGCTGAGGGCATGCAGAATAATGTACACCCTGTACTAGGAGCTTACAATCTAATATATAATATGCAGGCTGCTCCTGAGGGCATGCAGATTAATGTACAGCCTATCCTAGGAGCTTACAATCTAATATACAATATACAGGCTGTTCCTGAGGGCATACAGAATAATGCACACCCTGTCCTAGGAGCTTACAATCTAATATATAATATGCAGGCTGCTCCTGAGGGCATACAGAATAATGTACACCCTATCCTAGGAGCTTACAATCTAATATACAATATACAGGCTGCTCCTGAGGGCATGCAGAATAATGTACACCCTGTCCAAGGAGCTTACAATCTAATATACAATATACAGGCTGCTCCTGAAGGCATGCAGAATAATGTACACCCTGTCCTAGGAGATTACAGTCTAATATACAATATACAGGCTGCTCCTGAGAGCATACAGAGAAATTTACACCCTGTCCAAGGAGCTTACAATCTAATATACAATATACAGGTTGCTCCTGAGGGCGTGCAGAATAATGTACACCCTGTCCTATGAGCTTACAATCTACTAGACAATATACAGACTGCTCCTCAGGGCATACAGAATCATGTACACCCTGTCCTAGAAGCTTACAATCTAATATACAGCATACAGGCTGCTCCTGAGAGCATACAGTATAATGTACACCCTGTCCTAGGAGCTTACAATATATTATACAATATACAGGCTGCTCCTGAGAGCATACAGAATAATGTACACCCTGTCCTAGGAGCTTACAATCTAATATACAATATACAGGCTGCTCCTGAGGGCATACAGAATAATGCACACACTGTCCAAGGAGCTTACAATCTAATATACAATATACAGACTGCTCCTGAGGGCATGCAGAATAATGTACACCCTGTCCTAGGAGCTTACAATCTAATATATAATACACAGACTGCTCCTGAGGGCATGCAGAATAATGTACACCCTGTCCTAGGAGCTTACAATATAATATATAATATACAGGCTGCTCCTGAGAGCATACAGAATAATGCACACCCTGTCCTAGGAGCTTACAATATACAGTGCCTACAAGTAGTATTCAACCCCCTGCAGATTTAGCTGGTTGACACATGCGGAATTAACGTGGCATTGTGACATTTGTACTGTAGATCAGCCTGGAAGTGGGAAATGCACTGCAGCAAATTTTGCTTTTGTTTTTTTTTTTTTTTTTTTTTTAAAAAACGTTAAAAGTTAATTCAGAGTGTCATTTATTATTCAACCCCTCAAACCACAAGAATTCTGTTTGGTCCCCCTAAAGTATTAAGAAGTAGTTCAGGCACCAAGAATAATGAGCTTCACATGTGTGGATTAAAGATCTCTTTTGCCAGCCTTTTCTGACTATTTAAGACCCTCCCCAAACTTGTGAACAGCACTCAGACATGGTCAACACGGGAAAGACAAAGGAACATTCCAAGGCCATCAGAGACAAGATCGTGGAGGGTCACAAGGCTGGCAAGGGGTACAAAACCCTTTCCAAGGAGTTGGGCCTACCTGTCTCCACTGTTGGGAACATCATCCGTAAGTGGAAGGCTTATGGAACTACTGTTAGCCTTCCACGGCCTGGACAGCCTTTGAAAGTGTCCTCCCGTGCCGAGGCCAGGCTTGTCCGAAGAGTCAAGGCTAACCCAAGGACAACAAGGAAGGAGCTCCGGGAAGATCTCATGGCAGTGGGGACATTGGTTTCAGTCAATACCATAAGTAACGTACTCCACCGCAATGGTCTCCGTTCCAGACGAGCCCGTAAGGTACCTTTACTTTCAAAGCGTCATGTCAAGGCTCGTCTACAGTTTGCTCATGATCACTTGGAGGACTCTGAGACAGACTGGTTCAAGGTTCTATGGTCTGATGAGACCAAGATCGAGATCTTTGGTGCCAACCACACACGTGACGTTTGGAGACTGGATGGCACTGCATACGACCCCAAGAATACCATCCCTACAGTCAAGCATGGTGGTGGCAGCATCATGCTGTGGGGCTGTTTCTCAGCCAAGGGGCCTGGCCATCTGGTCCGCATCCATGGGAAGATGGATAGCACGGCCTACCTGGAGATTTTGGCCAAGAACCTCCGCTCCTCCATCAAGGATCTTAAGATGGGTCGTAATTTCATCTTCCAACAAGACAACGACCCAAAGCACACAGCCAAGAAAACCAAGGCCTGGTTCAAGAGGGAAAAAGTCAAGGTGTTGGAGTGGCCTAGTCAGTCTCCTGACCTTAACCCAATTGAAAACTTGTGGAAGGAGCTCAAGAATAAAGTCCACATGAGACACCCAAAGAACCTAGATAACTTGGAGAAGATCTGCATGGAGGAGTGGGCCAAGATAACTCCACAGACCTGTGCCGGCCTGATCAGGTCTTATAAAAGACGATTATTAGCTGTAATTGCAAACAAGGGTTATTCCACAAAATATTAAACATAGGGGTTGTATAATAATTGACCCACACTTTTATGTTTAAAATTTATTAAAATACAACTGAGCAACATAACTTTTTGGTTTGTAAGATTTATGCTTCTGTTCATAAATTCTACTCTCGTTTGCAGTTTGAAGGCTCTAACTTATTTGCATCTTATCAAACCAGCTAAATCTGCAGGGGGTTGAATACTACTTGTAGGCACTGTAATATATAATATACAGGCTGCTCCTGAGGGCATACAGAATAATGTACACCCTGTCCTAGGAGCTAACAATCTAATATATAATATACAGGCTGCTCCTGAGAGCATACAGAATAATGTACACCCTGTCCTAGGAGCTTACAATCTAATATACAATATACAGACTGCTCCTGAGGGCATACAGAATAATGTACCCCCTGTCCTAGAAGCTTAAAATCTAATATATAATATACAGGCTGCTCCTGAGGGCATGCAGAATAATGTACACCCTGTCCTATGAGCTTACAATCTACTATACAATATACAGACTGCTCCTGAGGGCATACAGAATAATGTACACCCTGTCCTAGGAGCTTACAATCTAATATATAATATACAGACTGCTCCTGGGGGCATGCAGAATAATGTACACCCTGTGCTAGGAGCTTACAATCTAATATACAATATACAGGCTGCTCCTGAGAGCATACAGAATAATGTACACCCTGTCCTAGGAGCTTACAATCTAATATATAATATACAGACTGCTCCTGAGGGCATACAGAATAATGTACACCCTGTCCTAGTAGCCTACAATCTAATATACAATATACAGGCTGCTCCTAAGAGCATACAGAATAATGTACACCCTGTCCTAGGAGCTTACAATCTAATATACAATATACAGGCTGCTCCTGAGAGCATTCAGAATAATGTACACCCTGTCCTAGGAGCTTAAAATCTAATATATAATATACAGGCTGCTCCTGAGGGCATGCAGAATAATGTACACCCTGTCCTATGAGCTTACAATCTACTATACAATATACAGACTGCTCCTGAGGGCATACAGAATAATGTACACCCTGTCATATGAGCTTACAATCTAATATATAATATACAGACTGCTCCTGAGGGCATACAGAATAATGTACACCCTGTCCTAGGAGCTTACAATCTAATATACAATATACATGCTGCTCCTGAGAGCATACGGAATGATCTACACCCTGTCCTAGGAGCTTACAATCTAATATACAATATACATGCTGCTCCTGAGAGCATACGGAATGATCTACACCCTGTCCTAGGAGCTTACAATCTAATATACAATATACAGGCTGTTCCTGAGGGCATACAGAGAAATTTACACCCTGTCCTAGGAGCTTACAATCTAATATACAATATACATGCTGCTCCTAAGGGCATACATAATAATGTACACCCTGTCCTAGGAGCTTACAATCTAATATACAATATACAGACTGCTCCTGAGGGCATACATAATAATGTACACCCTGTCCTAGGAGCTTACAATGTAATATAGAATATACAGACTGCTCGTGAGGGCATGCAGAATAATGTACACCCTGTCCTAGGAGCTTACTATCTAATATACAATATACAGGCTGCTCCTGACAGCATACAGAATAATGAACACCCTGTCCTAGGAGCTTACAATCTAATATACAATATACAGGCTGCTCCTGAGGGAATACAGAATAATGCACACCCTGTCCTAGGAGCTTACAATCTAATATACAATATACAGGCTGCTCATGAGATCATATAGAATAATGTACACCCTGTCCTAGGAGCTTACAATCTAATATACACTATACAGGCTGCTCCTGAGAGCAAACAGAATAATGTACAGCCTGTCCTAGGAGCTTACAATCTAATATACAATATACAGGCTGCTCCTGAGAGCATACAGAATAATGTACACCCTGTCCTAGGAGCTTACAATCTAATATATAATATACAGACTGCTCCTGAGTGCATGCAGAATAATGTACACCCTGTCCTAGGAGCTTACAATATAATATATAATATACAGGCTGCTCCTGAGAGCATACAGAATAATGCACACCCTGTCCTAGGAGCTTACAATCTAATATATAATATACAGGCTGCTCCTGAGGGAATGCAGAATAGTGTACACCCTGTCCTATGAGCTTACAATCTACTATACAATATACAGACTGCTCCTGACGGCATGCAGATTAATGTACACCCTGTGCTAGGAGCTTACAATCTAATATACAATATACAGGCTGCTCCTGAGAGCATACAGAATAATGTACACCCTGTCCTAGGAGCTTACAATCTAATATATAATATACAGACTGCTCCTGAGGGCATACAGAATAATGTACACCCTGTCCTAATAGCCTACAATCTAATATACAATATACAGGCTGCTCCTAAGAGCATACAGAATAATGTACACCCTGTCCTAGGAGCTTACAATCTAATATACAATATACAGGCTGCTCCTGAGAGCATTCAGAATAATGTACACCCTGTCCTAGGAGCTTCAAATCTAATATATAATATACAGGCTGCTCCTGAGGGAATGCGGAATAATGTACACCTTGTCCTATGAGCTTACAATCTACTATACAATATACAGACTGCTCCTGAGGGCATACAGAATAATGTACACCCTGTCCTATGAGCTTACAATCTAATATATAATATACAGACTGCTCCTGAGAGCATACAGAATAATGTACACCCTGTCCTAGGAGCTTACAATCTAATATATAATATACAGACTGCTCCTGAGGGCATGCAGAATAATGTACACCCTGTCCTAGGAGCTTACAATCTAATATACAATATACAGGCTGCTCCTAAGAGCATACAGAATAATGTACACCCTGTCCTAGGAGCTTACAATCTAATATACAATATACAGGCTGCTCCTGAGAGCATTCAGAATAATGTACACCCTGTCCGAGGAGCTTACAATCTAACATACAATAGACAGGCTGCTCCTGAGGGCATACAGAGAAATTTACACCCTGACCTAGGAGCTTACAATCTAATATACAATATACAGACTGCTCCTGAGGGCATACTTAATAATGTACACCCTGTCCTAGGAGCTTACAATCTAATATACAATATACATGCTGCTCCTGAGAGCATGCAGAATAATGCACACCCTGTCCTATGAGCTTACAATCTAATGTACAATATACAGGCTGCTCCTGAGAGCATACGGAATGATCTACACCCTGTCCTAGGAGCTTACAAAAAGAGATGAGCGTTGTTCGACTCGAACTGTTCGCCAATCTCAAATTCGAGCTGTTTTGGGCGGTGTTCGAGCCGTTCGGCGAACACGAATGATTTGAGAAAAATTCGGCTGTTCGAGGTTATGTTCGATAACTGTTCGTGCACCAAAATCATAACTGAATTTTTTCTCAGTAATGATGAAAATGAATGGTAATACTCAGTTTGAGTGTACAACGGGTTGGGGGGAGGGGCATTGGATGGATCTCTGCAGGAATAATGAATATCTCCATTTTTTTTTCTCTTTCCCGCATTTACAGTGGGGAGGTGCAATCTGTCAGCCTATCAGCAGCGCACACACGGAGCGAAGTGCTTTTTTTCACACAAGCAAGGGCATGTGTCATTGGCAGTGTATGTCACATGTCCTTGCCCTATAAGACCAAGCAATTTTCCCCGTCGCCACCATTTTCTCACTGCTGCAGCTGCGTGTTAGACGGCACCGCTGTTGCTGTGTGCGCTATACCTTGTTAATTTCAAGCCAATTTTCGCACAAATATACAGATTGCTTGGGAGTAGGGAATAGTTGTGATTGCAGTCCTTTTAAGGACTAGGTTACAGCATTTCCTACGACTTTTATCAGGCAGGTCTGTGCTCTTAAATAGATAGATTGTGGGAGTAAAGACTAATTGTAATTGCAGTCCTTTTCAGGACTAGGTTACATCAGTTCCTATCAGTTTTTGCCAGGCAGGTCTGTGCCAGTGCTGTGCAAGTTTTTTTCACAGCATTTGGCTGAATCTAGCAAAGCTAATCCTTTTTGCAGAGTGTGTTAGTCAGTGGAGTAGCCTATCTGTGTTGCAAGATATACCACCTGTGTATAGAATACCCATTTTTTTACTGCACCTAGTGAAGTAAAATCTTTTGGGCATAGCATCATTCTATTAGTCCATCTATACTGACCTCCATCAGGTTGCAAATTGAATATAATTTTTTTCTGCATCTAGCTCTGAAAAAATATTTGGGCTTCTAGCAGTGTGTGGGACCTGGTCTATTAGTCCATCTATACTGACCTCCATCAGGTTGCAAATTAAAAATAATTTTTTTCTTCATCTAGCTCTGAAAAAATATTTGGCCTTCTAGCAGTGTGTGGGACTTGTTCTATTAGTCCATCTATACTAACATCCACCAGGTTGCAAATTCAATATAATTTTTTCTGCATCTAGCTCCGAAAAGATATTTGGGCTTCTAGCAGTGTGTGGGACTTGTTCTATTAGTCCATCTATACTGACCTCCATCAGGTTGCAAATTAAAAATAATTTTTTTCTGCATCTAGCTCTGAAAAAATATTTGGGCTTCTAGCAGTGTGTGCGACTTGTTCTATTAGTCCATCTATACTGACCTCCATCAGGTTGCAAATTGAATATAATTTTTTTCTGCATCTAGCCCTGAAAAAATATTTGGGCTTCTAGCAGTGTGTGGGACTTGGTCTATTAGTCCATCTATACTGACCTCCATCAGGTTGCAAATTAAAAATCATTTTTTTCTGCATCTAGCTCTGAAAAAATATTTGGGCTTCTAGCAGTGTGTGCGACTTGTTTTATTAGCCCATCTATACTGACCTCCATCAGGTTGCAAATTGAATATAATTTTTTTCTGCATCTAGCTCTGGAAAAATATTTGGGCTTCTAGCAGTGTGTGGGACTTGGTCTATTAGTCCATCTATACTGACCTCCATCAGGTTGCAAATTAAAAATATTTTTTTTCTGCATTTAGCTCTGAAAAAATATTTGGGCTTCTAGCAGTGTGTGCGACTTGTTCTATTAGTCCATCTATACTGACCTCCATCAGGTTGCAAATTGAATATATTTTTTTTCTGCATCTAGCTCTGAAAAAATATTTGGGCTTCTAGCAATGTGTGGGACTTGGTCTATTAGTCCATCTATTCTGACCTCCATCAGGTTGCAAATTGAATATACTTTTTTTCTGCATCTAGCTCTGAAAAAATATTTGGGCTTCTAGCAGTGTGTGGGACTTGTTCTATTAGTCCATCTATACTGACCTCCTTCAGGTTGCAAATTGAATATAATTTTTTTCTGCATCTAGCTCTGAAAAAATATTTGGGCTTCTAGCAGTGTGTGGGACTTGGTCTATTAGTCCATCTATACTGACCTCCATCAGGTGACAAATTGAATCTAATTTTTTTCTGCATCTAACCCAGCCAATAGTTTTGGCCTAATACCACAATTTGGCCACTCAGCTCTGCTCGGTTCCCATCCATTGTTTTTTTGTGCAAACAACTCCAGAGTTGTGAATTAGTTAACCACCAAAATGAGTGGAAAAAGGCCTGCTGCTGGTGGAAAGGGGAATAGGCGTGTTGGGAAGGGGAAAAAAGGTTGTGTCCGTGGGGTAGGTGTTAAAGCAACAGTAACATCTGCAGAAGAAAGACCATCTTCCAGCCAAACTAAAATGTCTACTTCTTTTAGCGGACAATGTGATAAGATCCCTTTCTTACGGCCACGCCAATCGCTACAAATTCCAGATGAGGCACAAAAACAGCAGGTGCTTCAACGGATATCAAGTGCTCCTTTAAGTGGGCTCTCCTCCACATCAACTTCAACATCATAAATACTCCAGTCCTCAAAGGTGTCACCCCAATCGCACTTGCTTCCTCACAGCTCCCAAATCTCCAGCTGCCCGTCTGAATATGAGGTAGAACAGATGGTTGAGTCTGCAGAGCTGTTTACTCATACTATAGCCTGGGAATCAGAGGTCGACTCCAGTGCTTCTGTGAATCCAGACGAGGAAATGATCTGCACTGATGCCCAGAATCTTTATGAGTCGGATCCAGGACCAGACGCAGAAGGTTCTGACCATAATGTAGACCCTCATTCCCAAACTGTAACTCCTGTTGGTGGAGACAATGAGGAAGACGATGATGAGACTCAAATACCTGATAGGAGCGACAACTTTAGTTTTTTGTCAGGGCAGGAACAGGTTGGCTCTGAGGACGACGGGTGTGATAACGCACAGGGTGATGATGATGAGGTTGGAGATCCCACTTACTGTCAACCCACAGTCAGCCAAGAGATGAGGTCAGCAGAGGAGGTGGAGGAAGATGCTAGTGACGACGAGGTCAGGTTGCGCCTTCCTGGACAGAGAGGTAGTACTGGAAGCACGTCAACAACTGCATCCTCAAACACAACTCTGCCTCTCACCACAAGTCGTGGTGGCTCTTCAGGTCGCATGGGTGCTAAGCCTTGCATAGCCTGGGCATTTTTTCAGATCGATAAAGATGACCCAACTCGTGTTATCTGTAACATTTGTCAGCAAAAGCTAAGTAGAGGCCAAAAAATACATAGTTTGAGTACTTCATGCATGAACCGGCACATGGACATGAAGCATAAGTTGCAGTGGGAAGCTCAGTGTGCTACAATGCGGCCTAGCCGGCCAGGCCAACCACCGTCTGCCATATCTTGTGCATCCGCGGCCTCTTCATCCTCTGTGACTGGGGGGACAGCAGTCACACCTGTTTTGGGGCGCAGACCTGCCACCTCTTTACCCGCAACAGCCAGCGTGATTGGCAGGTCATCATTTTCTTTGGAGGTGGTAACACCAGCTGGTGTTGAGCGCTGTCCGACATCGATAGCACCACCTTTGGATCAAGGCAACCTAACATGTCCGCCTGCATCTTCCTCACAGACCGGCAGTTTGCCGGGGACACCCTTATCAACCCCGTCTAAGCACAATAGCCAGCCCTCGGTCCCTCAGATGTGGACAAGTAAAAGACCATTTCCTCCTAGCCATGAGAAAGCTAAGAGGTTGAATTTCACCATCTGCAAGCTCTTGGCTACAGAAATGCTGCCTTTCCGCCTGGTGGACACAGAGGATTTTCGAGACCTTATGTCCGTCGCAGTGCCCCAGTACCAGATGCCCAGTCGGCACTACTTCTCAAAGAAAGGTGTGCCTGCGCTCCACCAGCATGTCGCACACAACATCACCTCTTCTTTGAGAAACTCTGTGTGTGACAGGGTGCATTTCACCACAGACACTTGGACGAGTAGGCATGGACAGGGGCGTTACATGTCGCTGACTGGGCACTGGGTAACTATGGTGACAGCAGGACAAGGGGCTGCTGTCCAAGTCTTGCCATCCCCACGAGTTGTGCGTCAATCCTCTTTATGTCAAAGTTCCTCCACTGCTTCTGCCTCCTCAACCTCCTCTCGGTCTTCCACCTGCACCCAAAGCCTGTCTGGTCATGCCACAAGCTTTCTAACTGCGCAGAAGGGATCCTGCACACCTCCTTACTATGCTGGCAGTAGGGCTCAACGTCATCAGGCGGTTTTTACTTTGAAATGTCTGGGAAATGTGAGTCACACAGCTGAGGAGTTGTGGTCAGCTCTGGAGAACCAATTTCATGAATGGTTGTCTCCACTGGACCTGAAACCAGGGAAGGCCGTGTGCGACAATGCTGCAAACCTGGGTGCGGCCCTTCGCCGGGGCAATGTCACACACGTGCCTTGTATGGCTCACGTGTTGAACCTGGTTGTCCAGCAATTTTTAGCCCACTATCCCAGACTAGATGGCCTTCTGCAGAGGGCACGGTCGCTGTGTGCTCACTTCCGCCGTTCGCATCCCGCAGCTCAGCGACTTACATCTCTACAGAAGTCGTTGGGCCTGCCACTTCACCGGCTAAAATGCGATGTGCCTACCCGGTGGAATTCAACTCTGCACATGTTGCAGCGACTGTGGCAGCACCGACAAGCCCTGGTGCAATACGTTCTGACGTATAGCCTGGGCCAACGAGATCCAGAGGTGGGGCAAATCACGCTGGAGGAGTGGTCTCAGATCAGGGACCTATGCACCCTTCTGCACAGTTTTGAAATGGCGACGAAGATGTTTAGTGCTGACGATGCCATTATCAGCATGACTATTCCGTTGATTTACATGCTGGAGCACATGTTAAACAGAATTCGGAGTCAGGTGGTGGCACAAGAGGAGGTGGAGGAAGTAGAGGAGGAGGAGTTGTATGCAGAAGGGCTAACATCTGCAAGGTCCAGACGGTCGGCAGCACCAAGGCGGCAGGCATGTGAGGGTGGGGGAGATGGTTTTACCAGGGCGCATGGTAGCAGCCAAACTAGTGAGGAAGGTGCAGGAGCCCGGGAAGAAGTGGAGGACGAACTAATGGAAGACTCATCAGATGAGGGAGACCTTGATCACATTTCTGTTGTGCGAGGTTGGGGGGAGAGGACAGAGGAAGGAAGCATGATTGTTACCTCGCCACCAACACAACAGGGACTTGGTGCTCCTGGATGCGCAACACACATGAGTGCCTTCTTGCTGCACTACCTGCAACATGACCCTCGAATTGTGAGAATTAGAAATAATCCTGACTACTGGGTTGCCACACTGTTAGATCCCCGGTACAAAAGTAAATTTGCAGAAATTATTCCTGCCATAGAAAGGGATGCACGCATGCAGGAGTATCAGCAGAGACTGTTGCAGAATCTTACATGTGCTTTTCCACAAAACACCAGTGGTGCACGTTGTGAATCTCACAGTTCCAACTTGCCAACCGTGGGACCGTCAAGTGTTCAGCACTCAAACCGTAACAGAACCACAGTATCTGCTGGTAACATCAATTTTGCGGAATCATTTCACCACTTTTTTAGCCCATCCTTTGCAAGGCCACAGGAGACAAGAAGTCTGACACATAGTCAACGCCTAGAGACGATGGTACAGGAGTATCTCCAAGTAAACATTGAAGCCATGACTGTGTCACTGGACCCTTGCTCTTTTTGGGCTTCCAATCTGGATAAATGGCCGGAGCTAGCCACTTACGCCTTGGAGATCTTGTCATGCCCCGCAGCCAGCGTTATGTCTGAACGTGTGTTCAGCGCTGCTGGTGGTGTGCTGACAGATAAGCACACGCGGCTCTCCACTGATAATGTAGACAGACTCACGTTCATAAAGATGAACAAATCATGGATCCGAAACGACTTTTCTACCCCTGTGTCATCCTGGGGAGAGTAAAAGCTTGATGATTGGTTAAAATCACCCTACCAACCATTTTAAGCTTTCAAATTTCTAATCATGTTTATCTGTATCTTGGCTGGAAAATAATTTGGGCTTTGTAGCAGTGTGCAGCACTGATTCTATTAGGCCATCTATAATAAGCTCCACCAGATTTAAAATTACTAATCATGTTTATCTGTATCTTGACTGGAAAATAATTTGGGCTTTGTAGCAGTGTGCAGCACTGATCCTATTAGGCCATCTATACTAAGCTCCACCAGATTTAAAATTAATAATAATTTTTAGCTGCATCTAGCCCGGAAAATAATTTTGGGGCTCCGAGATGCGCAAGACACATAAGTGCTTTCTTGCTGCACTACCTGCAACATGACCCTCATATTGTCAGAATTCGAAGTAATCATGACTACTGGGTTGCCACACTCTTAGATCCCCCAAACTTTTCGATCAACCTTTTCATTTTAATAAAGACCAAAAAAATGGTCATTTTTGAAATTATAAGCATTAGCACGTTATTAGAAACTGAAATCAAACAGTTTTCAACTCAAAACTTTATTCTAGGTGATGTTACATTTTCACATAGGACCCCTTGTTCAAAAGGAGCTTCTGAACTCTCTCGTCCATTGAATTTGTCAGGTTTTGGATGGTTTCTGCTTCAATTGTTTTGCATGAGGACAGAATACCCTCCCAGAGCTGTTGCTTAGATGTGAACTGCCTCCCGCCATCATAGACACTCCTTTTGATGATGCTCCAGAGGTTCTGAATGGGGTAGAGGTCAGGGGAACATGGGGGTCACACCATAAGTTTGTCCCCTTTTATGCCCATATCAGCCAGAGATGCAGATCTTTTATGTGCAGCATGAGATGGTGCATTATCATGCAAAAAAATGATCTTGCTGTGAAATACACGGTTCTTCTTCTTGAACCATGGCAGGAAGTGCTGTTTGAGAAAATCCACATACATTATGGAGTTCATCTTTAGCGCCTTCAGGGATCCTAAAGGGGCCGACAATCTCTCTCCCCATGATTCCAGCCCAAAACATTACTCCACCTCCTCCTTGTTGGCGCTGTAGCCGTGTTTGCGTGGGGTGTCCATCAACCAGCCATCCTCCACTCCATCCATCTGAACCATTGAGCGCTGCACGGCACTCATCCGTGAACAAAACAGTTTTGAAATCAGTCTTCATGTAATGTTTAGCCCACTGGATCCGTTTCTGCTTGTGTGAAGTGGATAGAGGAGGTCGACAGGATGGCGTATGCACAGTTGCAAACCTCTGAAGAACCCTGCATCTTGTTGTTCGGGGGACGTTGGAGGCACCAGCAGCTTCAAAAACTTGTCTGCTGCTATGACAAGGCTTTTTTGCCGCTGCTCTTTTAACCTGATGTAATTGCCTGTAGGAAAGAGTCCTCAATTTGCCCTTATCAGCACGCACACATGTGTACTGTGAATCAGCTACATACTTCTTGATTGCCAAGACACTTCATCCTGATCATCGCACAATGTTGATTGTAGTCATGCCTTGACCTAAACACTCCACAATTTGTTGCTTCTCAGCAGCCGACACATCCTTTTTCTTTCCCATTTTGGCAGAAAATGTAGGCTGCTTAATAATGTGAGACAGCCTTCTTAAGTAGTCTTGCCTTTCATTGGACACACCTGCCAAACTAATTAGCACAGGTGTCTGCAATTGCTTACAGTGATATAAAGAGCCCTGACACACATCACCATCAATGAGTTTAACTGACAAACAAACAAATTCTTCCCTTATCACTCCTAAATAGTGTTGAGCCACCCCCGTAGTGTTCGGGTTCGGTTCGGTTCGTGGAACACCGGGATGTTCGAGGAACTGTTCGTCGAACTGTTCGTCGAACACCTTAGAACACCGTCGAACACCGTTAAAACCAATGGCAGGCAAACAAAAACACATAGAAACACATAGAAAACACCTTCAAAGGTGTCCAAAAGCTGACAAACTGCTCAGAAGACGCTTTCTTTAAAAAAGCCGGCCGGCAATTCAGCAGCGGCATACACCGGTACCCGACAATTTAGACAAGAAGGAATAGAGCCTCGCACATAGATTAGATAGATAGAAACATGTCAGTCACATATATATGAAGTACAGTGACAATGTTGCTTACTGTACTTGTCATTTAGTGTAAAGGATTTATTTAAAAATATAATAGTGTTTTCATGCACCGTCTCTTTAAAAAAGCCGGCCGGCAATTCAGCATCTGTACCCAACAATTTAGAATAGAAGGAATAGAGAATCACACATAGATTAGATAGATAGAAACATGTCAGTCACATATATATGAAGTACAGTGACAATGTTGCTTACTGTACTTGTCATTTAGTGTAAAGGATTTATTAAACAAAATATTAGTGTTTTCATGCACCGTCTCTTTAAAAAAGCCGGCCGGCAATTCAGCATCTGTACCCGACAATTTATAACAGACAGAATAGAGCTTCACACATAGATTAGATAGATAGAAACATGTCAGTCACATATATATGAAGTACAGTGATAGTGTTGGTTACTGTACTTGTCATTTAGTATTAAAATAAAGGATTTATTATTAAAAAAAATTGGCGTGGGGTTCCCCTTAATTTTAGTCTCTAGCGGAGGTTAAGCAGACAGCTGGGGCAGATGTTTGAAGCCTGGGAGGGGGGTAATACCCACGGAGCTTCCCAGGCTACTAATATGAGCCCCCAGCTGAATACATAGCCTTTACTAGCTATTAAAATGGGGGACCCCCCCAAAAAAATGACGTGGGGTCCCCCCTAATTTAATAGCTAGCAAAGGCTAGGCAGACAGCTGGGGGCTGATATTAATAGCCCAGGAAGGGAGCCATGAATATTGGCCCCCTCCCAGGCTAGAAACACCAGCCGTCAGCCGCCCCAGAAATGGCGCATTCATAGGATGCGCCAATTCTGGCACTTAGCCTCGCTCTTCCACGCTGCCCTGTAGCGGTGGCAGGGGGTAATAGGGCTGGGGTTGATGTCAGCTTATAATGCCAGCTGACATCAAGCCCAGGTTAGTAATGGAGAGGCGTCTATAAGACACCCCCATTACTAACCCCATAGTCAAAGTTAAAAGAAAACACAAACACCCAGAATAAAGTCCTTTAATTGAAATAAAGACACAATCCTTTATTGTTCTAAATTAAACCATACTTACCATCACGCCCATTCCAGCTGAAGCCAACGATCTCCTGCAATAAAAGAAAAATAATAAAGCAACATCATCCTTACCTTTCCATGGTTCCCACGACATCTTCAGCTCTGCTACATCGAGATGACAGGCTGGACCGCAGCAGAACGCTGCCATCCAGCCTGTCATCCCGCAGACACTGAGAAGCGCAGGCATGCTTGCGCTCTGCAGTGTCTGGCTGTGACGGCATAAAGATGAGACGAGTTCATGTCCAATGAACTCGGCGCACCTCATGCACGTCACTGACAGCGTGGGAAAATTCTCACGCTGAAGCGCTGAGTGCAGGAGAATTCTCCCACGCTGTCAGTGACGTGCATAAGGTGAGCTCATGTCCAATGAACTCAGCTCACCTCCTGCACGTCACTGACAGCGTGGGAGAATTCTCCTGCACTCAGCGCTTCAGCGTGAGAATTCTCCCACGCTGAAGCGCTGAGTGCAGGAGAATTTTCCCACGCTGTCAGTGACGTGCATAAGGTGAGCTCATGTCCAATGAACTCAGCTCACCTCCTGCACGTCACTGACAGCGTGGGAGAATTCTCCTGCACTCAGCGCTTCAGTGTGAGAATTCTCCCACGCTGAAGCGCTGAGTGCAGGAGAATTTTCCCACGCTGTCAGTGACGTGCATGAGGTGAGCCGAGTTCATTGGACATTAACTCGGCTCATCTGGATGCCCTCACAGAGAGACACTGTGGAACGCAAGCAAGCCTGCGCTTCTCAGTGTCTGCGGGATGACAGGCTGGATGGCAGCGTTCTGCTGCGGTCCAGCCTGTCATCTCGATGTAGCAGAGCTGAAGCTGTCATGGGAACCATGGAAAGGTAAGGATGATGTTGCTTTATTATTTTTCTTTTATTTCAGGAGATCGTTGGCTTCAGCTGGAATGAGCGTGACGGTAAGTATGGTTTAATTTAGAACAATAAAGAATTGTGTGTTTATTTCAATTAAAGGACTTTTTTCTGGGTGTTGTGTTTTTTTTAAATACTTTACTAGAAATTCATGGTGGTCATGTCTAATATTGGCGTGACCCCATGAATTTTGGGCTTAGGGCCAGCTGATAATGCCAAGCTGGCCCTAACCCCTTTATTACCCAGTGAGCCACCGCATCAGGGCCCTGGATGAGTTGGGTACAGCGCCAGAAGATGGCGCTTCTATGAACGCGCCATTTTCCGGGGTGGCTGCGGACTGCAATTTGCAGCGGGGGTGGCCCAGAAAGCTTGGGCCTCCCTGCGCTGCGGATTCCAGCCCCCAGCTGCCTAGTTGTACCTGGCTGGACACAAAAACAGGGCGAAGCCCCACGTCAATTTTCTTTAAATTATTTCATGAAATAATTAAGAAAAAATGGGCTTCCCTATATTGTTGTGTCCGGCCAGGTACAAATAGGCAGCTGGTGGTTGGGGGCAGCCCGTTCCTGCCTGCTGCACCTGACTGGACACAAATATAGTGCGAAGCCCCACGTCAATTTTTTTTAAATTATTTCATGAATTTCCTGAAATAATTTAAAAAAATTGAAGTGGGGCTTCGCACTATATTTGTGTCCAGTCAGGTGCAGCAGGCAGGAACGGGCTGCCCCCAACCACCAGCTGACTATTTGTACCTGGCCGGACACAACAATATAGGGAAGGCCTTTTTTTCTTAATTATTTCATGAATTTCATGAAATAATAAAAAAAAAAATACGTGGGGCTTCGCCCTATTTTTGTGTCCAGCCAGGTACAACTAGGCAGCTGGGGGCTGGAATCTGCAGCGCAGGGAGGCCCAAGCTTTCTGGCCCCCCCCCCCGCTGCAAATTGCAGTCCGCAGCCACCCCGGAAAATGGCGCGTTCATAGAAGCGCCATCTTCTGGCGCTGTACCCAACTCATCCAGGGCCCTGGTGCGGTGGCTCACTGGGTAATAAAGGGGTTAGGGCCAGCTTGGTATTATCAGCTGGCCCCAAGCCCAAAATTCATGGGGTCACGCCAGTATTAGACATGACCGCCATGAATTTCTAGTAAAGTATTTAAAAAAAACACAACACCCAGAATAAAGTCCTTTAATTGAAATAAACACACAATTCTTTATTGTTCTAAATTAAACCATACTTACCATCACACCCATTCCAGCTGAAGCCAACGATCTCCTGCAATAAAAGAAAAATAATAAACCAACCTCATCCTTACCTTTCCATGGTTCCCACGACAGCTTCAGCTCTGCTACATCGAGATGACAGGCTGGACCGCAGCAGAACGCTGCCATCCAGCCTGTCATGCCGCAGACACTGAGAAGAGCAGGCATGCTTGCGCTCCACATTGTCTCTCTGTGACGGCATCCAGATGAGCCGAGGTCATGTCCAATGAACTCGGCTCACCTCATGCACGTCACTGACAGCGTGGGAAAATTCTCCCGCTGAAGTGCTGAGTGCAGGAGAATTCTCCCACGCTGTCAGTGACGTGCATGAGGTGAGCTCATGTCCAATGAACTCAGCTCACCTCATGCACCTCACTGACAGCGTGGGAAAATTCTCCTGCACTCAGCGCTTCAGCGTGAGAATTCTCCCACGCTGTAAGTGACGTGCATGAGGTGAGCCGAGTTCATTGGACATGACCTCGGCTCATCTTTATGCCGTCACAGAGAGACAATGTGGAGCGCAAGCAAGCCTGCTCTTCTCAGTGTCTGCAGGATGACAGGCTGGATGGCGGCGTTCTGCTGCGGTCCAGCCTGTCATCTCGATGTAGCAGAGCTGAAGCTGTCGTGGGAACCATGGAAAGGTAAGGATGAGGTTGGTTTATTATTTTATTTTTATTACAGGAGATCATTGGCTTCAGCTGGAATGGGCGTGACGGTAAGTATGGTTTAATTTAGAACAATAAAGAATTGTGTCTTTATTTCAATTAAAGGACTTTATTCTGGGTGTTTGTGTTTTTTTTAACTTTGACTATGGGGTTAGTAATGGGGGTGTCTTATAGACGCCTCTCCATTACTAACCTGGGCTTGATGTCAGCTGGCATTATAAGCTGACATCAACCCCAGCCCTATTACCCCCTGCCACCGCACCAGGGCAGCGTGGAAGAGCGAGGCTAAGTGCCAGAATTGGCGCATCCTATGAATGCGCCATTTCTGGGGCGGCTGACGGCTGGTGTTTCTAGCCTGGGAGGGGGCCAATATTCATGGCTCCCTTCCTGGGCTATTAATATCAGCCCCCAGCTGTCTGCCTAGCCTTTGCTAGCTATTAAATTAGGGGGGACCCCACGTCATTTTTTTGGGGGGGGTCCCCTATTTTAATAGCTAGTAAAGGCTATGTATTCAGCTGGGGGCTGATATTAGTAGCCTGGGAAGCTCCGTGGATATTACCCCCTTCCCAGGCTTCAAACATCTGCCCCAGCTGTCTGCTTAACCTCCGCTAGAGCCTAAAATTAAGGGGAACCCCACGCCAATTTTTTTAATAATAAATCCTTTATTTTAATACTAAATGACAAGTACAGTAACCAACACTATCACTGTACTTCATATATATGTGACTGACATGTTTCTATCTATCTAATCTATGTGTGAAGCTCTATTCTGTCTGTTATAAATTGTCGGGTACAGATGCTGAATTGCCGGCCGGCTTTCTTAAAGAGACGGTGCATGAAAACACTATTATTTTTTTTAATAAATCCTTTACACTAAATGACAAGTACAGTAAGCAACACTGTCACTGTACTTCATATATATGTGACTGACATGTTTCTATCTATCTAATCTATGTGTGATTCTCTATTCCTTCTATTCTAAATTGTTGGGTACAGATGCTGAATTGCCGGCCGGCTTTTTTAAAGAGACGGTGCATGAAAACACTATTATTTTTTTTGATAAATCCTTTACGCTAAATGACAAGTACAGTAAGCAGCACTTTCACTGTACTTCGTATATATGTGGCTGACATGTTTATATCTATCTAATCTATGTGTGAAGCTCTATTCTTTCGGTTCTAAATTGTCGGGTACCGGTGTATGCCGCTGCTGAATTGCCGGCTTTTCATGTTTCACTGTTGGCACTGTTCCCATCGATTTGGGCAATCACTGTAATGCCACAACCACCATGGCTGTGGCATTACAGTGAGTGGCAGACAATCCCTGCATGATTGGTGCTCTAAATAGCACCAGACATGCAGGACACGCTTTTGGTGCACGAACACTTATCGAACATAACCTCGAACAGCCGAATTTTTTGCAAATCGTTCGGGTTCGTCGAACAACTCGAACACCGCCCAAAACAGCTCGAATTTGAGATTGGCGAACAGTTCTAGTCGAACACCGCTCATCTCTACTCCTAAACACTTTTTGCATAATAATTTGGAACACAGTGTACATGTGCTTTTCCACAAAACACCAGTGGTTCACGTAGTGAATCTTACAGTTCTAACTTGCCAACCGTGGTCTGTATGGAGTTGTTCAATAAAGGGCCCAAAATTAAGATAACATAGATGGGAGAGGTCTCTATGAATAGGAATTCCTAAGTATTTGATACCCTGTGAGGGCCAGGCAAAGGGAAAGTTGGACTGGATGGAATGCTATATGGATTTGGGGAGGGAGACATCGAGGGCCTCAGACTTCGCTGCATTGATTTTAAAATTTGACCATGTAACAAAGTGATCTATTTCAGCCATAACAGCATGGATGGATATATGTGATTGAGTGATATATACTAGGACATCATCAGCAAATAGAGAGCACTTGTACTCGGTGCCTCCCACCTCAATCCACCTAATATTGGGGTTATGGCGAATTGATGAGAGCAGGTGCTCCGTCACTAGGATGTATAAGAGAAGGGACAGAGGACATCCCTGCCTTGTCCCATTGGTGATTGTGAAAGGTGATGAAAATGTTCTGATGCACCCCCTGGGCCTTGGGACACCCGGAGCCGGACCCTTTTTGGTGGATGCTGGTGGTTGTAGTCTTCGTGGCGGTGACCCGGTTCCGTGTCTCAGGGTGGTCAAACCAGTGGCGGATCTATTTATGTGGTTTTGATGTTTAAATGTCCAACTACGCCACCCGTGGATTGCGGTCAGAGTGAACCGCCGCTGCAGGGCAGACCGCTGAGGCTGGTGTTGTGGGTGCAGCAGAGTGTAGCATAACTCCCCACGGGAGGAGTATAGCCTCAGGGCAGTGTATGCGGAGGATGGGGGTGATGGTGCAGGGCAGCAGCAGTAACGACACGGAGTCAGTGATGCAGTCCAGGGCCTTTACTCACAGCTCTTATTATCCAGACCACGTCTGCAGGTAACGGCTGCCCACGTCGTACTGTGCTCACCAGGTGAGGGGCTCAGACAACTCCCAGATAACTTTGGAGCGCTTCACAGGACCCCTTTTGTGTGTCCTTTGTCTGGCCTTTCTTACCAACCCTTCTGTCCGGCTGCCTCGGGCCTCCTCTTGGTAAACTTGACGCCAGTTGCCCTGACCCTATGTGGTGCCCTCGTAGCGGGTGTAGCGAGGGGCTGCGCCACATAAAATGTCACAGCCTCCGGTTTCTAGCTGAGGGTCGTTTCCTGCCTCCACTAGTTTCGGGGACCGGTCTCCCCCTTTGGCCTGACCCCTCCACGCAGGTGGATTCGGGCGTGCGGTGGCGACTCGCCCGTCCGCACCCCTGGGATCCCTTCATTCCTCGTTCCTGGAGCCTTCTCCGCTCCTCTTCCTTCCTTCTCCCTCTTCCAGGCCTGGGCCTCTGTTACTAGACCCGCCTCCAGAGCAGAGCTCATGCAGAGCCCCTGCTCCCTGCAACTTCTGCTCAGACTTCTCTGCACTGAACTAAGATGGTGCCCACCTTTTATACTCCCTTCTCAATGCACCCAGGAACTGCTTCCTCCCTGCTCCAGCACTACAGGGTTCCCCTTCCTCAGTGTTCCCTCCCCCCACTCCAGCCAGGGACAGGGACTGTCGTGCCCATCTCAGAGGCATATTGGTCGCCCTGCCCCACGGCAATGTGGTGTAATGCATGCAGGTGTCGGGTCCTGATCCACACTCCATCCTTACCTGAGAGTGAGATATCACACCTCTGGGTGAGGTGCAATACCTCTGTAGCAACCGAGCCCTCAGGGTGCTACAGTTCCATTTATCTTCAGCCTAGGTGACGTATTGTGATACAGGGCCGTGATTTTGGCTATAAAAGGGTCCCCTAGACCCCTACCCCAAGCTTTTTAAGAGAATCATATATGGCGTGCCAGGAGACTCTATGGAATGCTTTCTCAGCATCCAACGAGAGTATCTAATTACAAATTTTTAACTGCATCTAGCCCAGGAAATACTTTGTGCCTAGTAGCAGTGTCTGCTAGTCAGCGGATTATCCCGGCTGTTAAGCAAGCTACACCACCTGTAGTTTGGACACTTAATTTTTTCAAAGGAAATGCTTCGGGACCACGGGATACTCAGTGAAGAGCATCAGGAGGCACCCCAAGGCATAGGGGCTGGGACTGGCAGTAGGATGCCTTGCGGTGGACAGCCGAGCTCGATCCTTATAAAAGCTTTTTAACTGCAGCAGCTTTAGTGGACGCTACTGGAGCTGGAATTACGCTGCTGCTGGCATGAGACTTGCCCTCCAATAGATCCTTGTAAATGGATTTAAAGTGTATTCATTCAAATTAGAGAGACAATTTAAATTAAAAAGCTTAGAGCTGCCTCCACCAGAGGGGGGCTCGCTCGACCCACCAGCGGACAGGCACCAGTATTGGGAGAGAGGGGCTGGCCGTCAGGGTTCACCGCGGCTCTGGCACAAACCCGGCGACACGGAGGTGGCACGGGCAGGAGCGGACTGAACGTGTCGGCTTCTCACTTTTTGGATTTTAGAAGGGCATGACATGCCTATATCTGTGTCTCCCCCTCCTTTTACTCCTCCACCTCTTTTCTTTTCGCATGACTATATGTACTTGTCACTTTTCCATGTGTTAGTTGTGTCTTCTGAGCAGTTTGTCAGCTTTTGGACACCTTTGAAGGTGTTTTCTATGTGTTTCTATGTGTTTTTGTTTGCCTGCCATTGGTTTTAACGGTGTTCGAAGGTGTTCGACGAACAGTTCGACGAACAGTTCGGCGAACACACGGGTGTTCGACGAACCGAACCGAACTCGAACACTACGGGGGTGGCTCAACACTACTTACAATCTAATATACAATATACAGGCTGTTCCTGAGGGCATACAGAGAAATTTACACCCTGTCCTAGGAGCTTACAATCTAATATACAATATACATGCTGCTCCTGAGGGCATACAGAATAATGTACACCCTGGCCTAGGAGCTTACAATGTAATATATAATATACAGACTGCTCCTGAGGGCATGCAGAATATTGTACACCCTTTCCTAGGAGCATACAATCTAATATACAATATACAGGCTGCTCCTGAGGCCATGCAGAATAATGTACACCCTGTCCTAGGAGCTTACACTCTAATATACAATATACAGACTGCTCCTGAGGGCATACATAATAATGTACACCCTGTCCTAGGAGCTTACAATGTAATATAGAATATACAGACTGCTCCTGAGGGCATGCAGAATAATGTACACCCTGTCCTAGGAGCTTACAATCTAATATACAATATACAGGCTGCTCCTGAGAGCATACAGAATAATGAACACCCTGTCCTAGGAGCTTACAATCTAATATACAATATACAGGCTGCTCCTGAGGGAATACAGGATAATGCACACCCTGTCCTAGGAGCTTACAATCTAATATACAATATACAGGCTGCTCATGAGATCATATAGAATAATGTACACCCTGTCCTAGGAGCTTACAATCTAATATACACTATACAGGCTGCTCCTGAGAGCAAACAGAATAATGTACAGCCTGTCCTAGGAGCTTACAATCTAATATACAATATACAGGCTGCTCCTGAGAGCATACAGAATAATGCACACCCTGTGCTTGGAGCTTACAATCTAATATACAATATACAGGCTGTTCCTGAGAGCATGCAGTATAATGCACACCCTGTCCTATGAGCTTACAATCTAATATACAATATACAGGCTGCTCCTGAGAGCATATGGAATGATCTACACCCTGTCCTAGGAGCTTACAATCTAATATACAATATACAGGCTGTACCTGAGGGCATACAGAGAAATTTACACCCTGTCCTAGGAGCTTACAATCTAATATACAATATACATGCTGCTCCTGAGGGCATACAGAATAATGTACACCCTGTCCTAGGAGCTCACAATCTAATATACAATATACATGCTGCTCCTGAGAGCATGCAGTATAATGCACACCCTGTCCTATGAGCTTACAATCTAATATACAATATACAGGCTGCTCCTGAGAGCATACGGAATGATCTACACCCTGTCCTAGGAGCTTACAATCTAATATACAATATACAGGCTGTTCCTGAGGGCATACAGAGAAATTTACACCCTGTCCTAGGAGCTTACAATCTAATATACAATATACATGCTGCTCCTGAGGGCATACATAATAATGTACACCCTGTCCTAGGAGCTTACAATCTAATATACAATATACAGACTGCTCCTGAGGGCATACATAATAATGTACACCCTGTCCTAGGAGCCTACAATCTAATATAGAATATATAGACTGCTCCTGACGGCATGCAGAATAATGTACACCCTGTCCTAGGAGCTTACAATCTAATATACAATATACAGGCTGCTCCTGAGAGCATACAGAATAATGTACACCCTGTCCAAGGAGCTTACAATCTAATATACAATATACAGGCTGCTCCAGAGAGCATACAGAATAATGAACACCCTGTCCTAGGAGCTTACAATCTAATATACAATATACAGGCTGCTCCTGAGGTAATACAGAATAATGTACACCCTGTCCTAGGAGCTTACAATCTAATATACAATATACAGGCTGCTCATGAGATCATATAGAATAATGTACACCCTGTCCTAGGAGCTTACAATCTAATATACACTATACAGGCTGCTCCTGAGAGCAAACAGAATAATGCACAGCCTGTCCTAGGAGCTTACAATCTAATATACAATATACAGGCTGCTCCTGAGGGAATACAGAATAATGCACACCCTGTGCTAGGAGCTTACAATCTAATATACAATATACAGGCTGCTCCTGAGAGCATATAGAATAATGTACACCCTGTCCTAGAAGCTTACAATCTAATATACAATATACAGGCTGCTCCTGAGGGCATGCAGAATAATGTACACCCTGTGCTATGAGCTTACAATCTACTATACAATATACAGACTGCACCTGAGGGCATACAGAATAATGTACACCCTGTCCTGGGAGCTTACAATCTAATATACAATATACAGGCTGCTCCTGAGAGCATACAGAATAATGTACACCCTGTCTAGGAGCTTACAATCTAATATATAATATACAGACTGCTCCTGAGGGCATGCAGAATAATCTACGCCCTGTCCTAGGAGTTTACAATCTAATATACAATATACATGCTGCTCCTGAGAACATACAGAATAATGTACACCCTGTCCTAGGAGCTTACAATCTAATATACAATATACATTCTGCTCCTGAGGGCATGCAGAATAATGTACAACCTGTCCTAGGAGCTTACATTCTAATATACAATATACAGGCTACTCCCGAGGGCATGGAGAATAATGTACACCCTGTCCTAGGAGCTTACAATCTAATATACAATATACAGGCTGCTCCTGAGAGCATACAGAATAATGTACACCCTGTCCTAGGAGCTTACAATCTAATATATAATATACAGGCTGCTCCTGAAAGCATACAGAATAATCTACACCCTGTCCTAGGAGATTACAATCTAATATATAATATACAGGCTGCTCCTGAGGGCACGCAGAATAATGTACATGCTGTCCTAGGAACTTACAATCTAATATATAATATGTATACCAGGAGAAACAGAGTCTTAAATGGCATAAAACAAAATTCTTTATTCAATACTATTAAAATGTAATCCACAAAGGTGGTGTCACAATATAAGTTATAAAAAACAGCACATGGTGAAATACAATCTATATGTGGGTGATATAGTCCCGGCTGACTAACACACAGTGTGAGCCCTGGTAAATATATAGCACTTGCGGCAAGCTACCACACAAAACTATCTGCACCTGTGTGCAGATGTCACGGGTTTGTCGCCACGAAGATCGTCACGATTACACAGCCTGACTTCTCGCAGCTGACTTTTTGGTGCTTTGTGTTTTTCGGCAGTGAGGGAGTTAATTCTCTCTCTCTCTGTGCTAGACGAGGTCCAGCCTCGCCCAGCTGCAATCAATGCTGCTGTAGTGAGACTCCTTCAAATGCCTGCTGGTCTGTTAGGGAAGTGTCGGTGAAAGCATTTCATGCAGACTAACAGAGCGGATCGTGTTATTTGGAGTTTCAGAGATAAGTGTATTCGGAGAGTTTTTTCCCTTCCTCGCTTTATCATTTATCTCCTTTCCCGTTGGTGTTCCCTCTGTTGCAGTTGTGTAGTTTTTGTATGCAAGGTGGTTTTGGTTTTTCCCTTGTACTGTCTCGTTCGTCTAAGTACTGTGTGTGGGCATATTATTACTTGTCCCCTTTTGTTGTGATCGGGGTCCTTCTCAGGACTAGATTACTTAGGTGCAGGGATCCTCAGGAGGTAGGGGTTACGCTGGCGGCCTGGACCTCTGTACCTTTAACAGTACCTCCAGGTTGAGGGATTAGTCAGGGCCCCAGCTTAGGGTCAGCTTAGGCCCCCTACCTCCAGTATACAGAGACAGCGTGACATTTTCACCGACACCTTAGTTTTTCTCCAGCTACCATGGATCCAGTAGCCGGTCTAGCTCGGCAGTTGCAGAGTTTGTCCATGGAGCTGGCGGACGTTAGGTCCAAGGTTTTGTATCCTCAGGAGCAAGCCGGACCAGAACCTAAAGTAGCTCTCCCTGACAGGTTCACTGGGGGGCGGGACAAGTTTTTTGTTTTCCGGGAGGCATGCAAGTTGTACTTTCGGCTGCGGCCTCGGTCATCGGGGAGTGAAGAACAAAGGGTGGGAATTGTCATCTCGCTCCTACAAAGGGACCCACAATCTTGGGCGTTCTCTCTTCCCCCGGGCTCCCCGGCTCTCCAGTCAGTGGATAGGTTTTTCGCTGCTCTGGGACTCGTATATGATGACCCAGATCGGATCTCCCTTGCTAAGTCTAAGTTACGTAGGATCCAGCAGGGAGATCGTCCGGCGGAGGAATTCTGTTCGGAGTTCCGTAGGTGGGCCATGGACACCCAGTGGAATGACCCGGCTCTTAGGAGCCAGTTTTGTCAAGGTTTATCCGACAAATTACAGGATGTGTTGGCACAGTATGACTCTCCCGCGTCACTGGAAGCCGCTATGGCCCTTGCTATTCGCATTGACAGACGGCTTCGGGAGAGGTGCGGGATAACTCTACCCCCTGTGATGACTCCACCTCCTACAAGGTCCCCTCATATGGTGGTTCCCCTGGTCAGTCCAGAGGAGCCAATGCAATTAGGAGGGACATCATTTCGGGGGAGGGGACCGGTGGTGCGCCATAAGACAGGAAGGTGTTTCTTCTGCGGGAGAAAGGGACATTTTATTGGGGGGTGTCCATCCCGTCCCTTGCAGAGTGAAGAGTCGTCGGAAAACTGTTGATCCCAGGTTGTGTGGTGGACGGCAATCTGGGAGTAGGTATTTCGTCCCTAGGTTCGTCTCAGTTTCTCGTACCGGCGGAGGTGGTGGTGGGTACGAGAACTGAGAGGATATCTGTTCTTCTGGATAGTGGGGCCGGGGCTAATCTGGTTGATGCTCGGTTTGCCCGTGTTCAAGGTATGCGATTGAGTGAGTTGGCTAAACCCATCCCCATATTCTCGATCGATGCCAGGCCTCTCGGTCAGGGAAGTTTTTTGCAAGCTGTGCATGACGTAAAACTTCAAGTGGGGGCGATACATAAAGAACTGTTGTCTTGCTACGTGTTGGAGGGTCTTCCCACTCCTATAGTGTTGGGCCTTCCTTGGTTAACTAAGCATAACCCGGTTATTAATTGGCAAACCAGAGAGATAAGCCAGTGGAGTAAATTCTGTAATAAAAACTGCATGAACACGGTCATCGGTGCGGTTACTCCTTGGGTCTTACCTCCATTTCTGGCGGACTTTGAGGATGTATTCTCGGAGAAAGGGTGTCAGGAACTACCTCCTCATCGCGAGTATGACTGTTCTGTAAAACTGCTCCCTGAGGCCAAGTTACCTAAAGCTAGGTTGTATACCTTTCTGGTCCTGAGAGGCAGGCCATGAAGGATTATATTTCAGAAAGTCTGGCTAAGGGGCATATTAGACCTTCATCTTCACCGGTGGCTGCAGGGTTCTTCTTTGTTAAGAAGAAAGATGGAGGCCTACGCCCTTGCCTGGATTTCCGTGAACTTAATCGGATTACGGTCCGAGATCCGTATCCGCTCCCACTTATTCCCGATCTCTTTAATCAGATCGTGGGCGCCAAATGGTTCTCTAAGTTGGATCTCAGGGGGGCGTACAATCTGATTAGGATGAAGGAGGGGGATGAGTGGAAGACGGCGTTTAACACTCCGGAGGGGCATTATGAGAACCTTGTCATGCCATTCGGTCTGACTAATGCCCCGGCGGTGTTCCAACACTTTGTTAATGACATTTTTCGCCGCCTGGTGGGACAGTTTGTTGTCATATATCTGGATGATATCTTAATTTACTCGCCGGATCTGGTGTCTCATCAGGAGCACGTTAGGCAGGTGTTACAGATCTTGCGGGATAATAAACTGTATGCCAAATGGGAAAAGTGTGTGTTCGCCGTACAGGAACTCCAGTTTTTAGGCTTCCTGGTTTCAGCGTCCGGTTTTCGTATGGACCCTGGGAAAGTGCGGGCAGTTCTTGAGTGGGATCGGCCAGAGAATCTTAAGGCACTACAACGTTTCCTGGGGTTTGCTAATTATTACCGGAAGTTCATTCGTAATTTCTCGTCCATGGTTAAGCCTCTCACAGACATGACTAAAAAGGGGACGGATTTTTCTAGGTGGTCTGACAAGGCTTGTCAAGCATTCTCCTCCTTGAAAAAATGTTTTGCCTCGGCACCCATACTCATTCAACCGGATGCGTCACAGCCATTCATTGTAGAGGTAGACACTTCCGAGGTAGGGGTGGGAGCAGTATTGTCACAAGGTTCGTCCCCTGGTAAGTGGCATCCGTGCGCCTTTTTCTCTAAAAAATTGTCGTCCGCTGAGAGGAATTACAATGTCGGCAATAGGGAACTCTTGGCCATTAAGTTAGCTTTTGAGGAGTGGCGCCATTTTTTGGAGGGGGCAGTCCATCCGGTCACCGTCATCACCGATCACAAGAACCTGCTATATCTGGAGTCCGCGAAACGTCTGAATCCCAGACAAGCTAGGTGGTCATTGTTTTTTACCAGGTTTAATTTTGTCGTTACATATCGTCCTGGGTCAAAAAATGTAAAGGCGGGTGCCTTATCTCGTAGTTTCCCTGGGGCCGGGAATACGGACGACCCGATTCCTATCCTTCAGGAGGGGGTGGTGGTTTCGGCAGTATGCTCTGAGCTGGAGGAGGAGGTATTGGAGGCTCAGGGGGACACCCCTGTTGGACCTCCGGGGAGACTGTTTGTTCCAGATCAGTTGCGACAAAAGGTGATCGAGGCACGCCATAACTCAGTTTTTGCAGGACACCCGGGGAGTAGAGCAACTGTGGATCTCCTCTCGCGTCGGTTTTGGTGGCCTAACTTACATAAGGAGGTGGTAACTTTTGTCGCGTCCTGTGGGGTTTGTGCGCGCTCTAAGACCTCACATACCCGTCCGTCTGGGGCCCTCTTACCTTTGAAGATCCCGGAGCGTCCTTGGACTCATCTGTCTATGGACTTTATTACGGACCTCCCTCCGTCTTCGGGTAAAACGGTCATACTCGTTGTAGTGGACAGGTTCAGCAAGATGGCACATTTTATCGCTCTTCCGGCTCTCCCTAATGCTAAAACTCTTGCGCAGGTGTTCATTGAGGAGATTGTGAGGCTTCACGGGGTACCCTCCGAGGTGGTGTCTGATCGGGGGTCTCAGTTTGTGTCCAAGTTCTGGAAGGCGTTTTGTGCACGGCGGGGTATGCATTTGTCGTTCTCATCGGCTTTTCATCCTCAGACCAATGGTCAGACGGAACGTATGAACCAGAGCTTGGAGACATATCTCCGGTGTTTTGTGTCAGAGAACCAGGAGGACTGGGCTTCTTTCTTACCTCTGGCAGAGTTTGCTCTTAATAATAGGCGGAGCGAGTCCACTGGTAAGTCCCCGTTTTTTGGGGCATATGGTTTTCACCCCCAGTTTTGTACTTTCAGTAGGGGGGGCTCTTCGGGGGTTCCTGAGGAGGAACGATTTTCCTCATCACTCACTTCAGTATGGAGAGGGGTGCTGAAGAATCTGAATACTATGGGGAACCGATACAAACGTATGGCTGATAGGAGGAGAGTGTCTGGTCCGGACCTAAGTGTGAACGATCGGGTATGGTTGTCTACCAGGAATATAAAACTTAAGGTTCCCTCCTGGAAACTGGGTCCCAGGTTCATCGGGCCGTACAGAATCAGTTCTATTATTAATCCGGTGGCATTCCGTCTTGACCTCCCCCCTACGTTTAAAATTCACAACGTGTTCCACAGATCGTTGCTTAAGAGGTATGTGGCGCCGGTGGTACCGTCACCTTTACCTCCCCCTCCAGTGGTGGTCAAGGGTAACTTGGAGTTCCAGGTATCGAGGGTCATCGATTCACGCTTTAATCGCCGGTCCCTTCAGTACCTGGTTCATTGGAAAGGGTATGGTCCTGAGGAGAGGATGTGGGTTCCTGCGTCGGATATTAACACAGACCGATTAGTTCGGGCCTTCCACACGACTCACCCGGATAAACCTGGCCCTGAGGGTCCTGAGGCCCCTTGTAGAAGGGGGGGTACTGTCACGGGTGTGTCGCCACGAAGATCGTCACGATTACACAGCCTGACTTCTCGCAGCTGACTTTTTGGTGCTTTGTGTTTTTCGGCAGTGAGGGAGTTAATTCTCTCTCTCTCTGTGCTAGACGAGGTCCAGCCTCGCCCAGCTGCAATCAATGCTGCTGTAGTGAGACTCCTTCAAATGCCTGCTGGTCTGTTAAGGAAGTGTCGGTGAAAGCATTTCATGCAGACTAACAGAGCGGATCGTGGTATTTGGAGTTTCAGAGATAAGTGTATTCGGAGAGTTTTTTCCCTTCCTCGCTTTATCATTTATCTCCTTTCCCGTTGGTGTTCCCTTTGTTGTAGTTGTGTAGTTTTTGTATGCAAGGTGGTTTTGGTTTTTCCCTTGTACTGTCTCGTTCGTCTAAGTACTGTGTGTGGGCATATTATTACTTGTCCCCTTTTGTTGTGATCGGGGTCCTTCTCAGGACTAGATTACTTAGGTGCAGGGATCCTCAGGAGGTAGGGGTTACGCTGGCGGCCTGGACCTCTGTACCTTTAACAGTACCTCCAGGTTGAGGGATTAGTCAGGGCCCCAGCTTAGGGTCAGCTTAGGCCCCCTACCTCCAGTATACAGAGACAGCGTGACAGCAGATAGGGTGAACTAGTATTCACATCAGGGTTCTGCTTACCGGCTGGTTACACAGGGACGTCAGGAGGGAAAAACAGATAGATTGAAGGAAAACAACAGGATCAGGTCGCCATCTGGCCAAGAAGAAACCTCGACGCGCGTTTCGCCACTATAGATGTGGGCCTCTTGAGACGGCATACAGAATAATGTACACCCTGTCCTAGGAGCTTAAAATCTAATATATAATATACAGGCTGCTCCTGAGGGCATGCAGAATAATTTACACCCTGTCCTAGGAGCTTCCAATCTAATATATAATATACAGGCTGCTCCTGAGGGCATACAGAATGATCTACACCCTGTCCTAGAAGCTTAATATCTAATATACAATATACAGGCTGCTCCTGAGAGCATACAGAATAATGTACACCCTGTCCTAGGAGCTTACAGTCTAATATATGATATACATGCTGCTCCTGAGAGCATACAGAATAATGCACCCCCTGTCCTAGGAGCTTACACTCTAATATATAATATACATGCTGCACCTGAGGGCATACATAATGATCTACACCCTGTCCTAGAAGCTTACAATCTAATATACAATATACAGGCTGCTCCTGATGGCATGCAGAATAATGTACACCCTGTCCTAGGAGCTTACAATCTAATATATAATATACAGGCTGCTCCTGAGGGCATGAGAATAATGTACACCCTGTCCTAGGAGCATACAATCTAATATACAATATACAGACTGCTCCTGAGAGCATACAGAATAATGTACACCCTGTCCTAGGAGCTTACAATCTAATATATAATATACATGCTGCTCCTGAGAGCATACAGAATAATGTACACCCTGTACTAGGAGCTTACAATCTAATATATAATATACAGGCTGCTCCTGAGAGCATGCAGAATAATGTACACCCTGTCCTAGGAGCTTACAATCTACTATACACCATACAGGCTGCTCCTGAGGGCATGCAGAATAATGTACACCCTCTCCTAGGAGCTTACAATCTAATATACAATATACAGGCTGCTCCTGAGGGCATGCAGAATAATGTACACCCTGTCCTAGAAGCTTACAATCTAATATGTAACATACAGGCTGCTCCTGAGGGCATACAGAATAATGTACACCCTGTCCTAGGAGCTTACAATCTAATATACAATATACAGACTGCTCCTGAGGGCATACAGAATAATGTACACCCTGTCCTAGAAGCTTACAATCTAATATACAGTATACAGACTGCTCCTGAGCGCATGTAGAATAATGTACACCCTGTCCTAGAAGCTTAAAATCTAATATATAATATACAGACTGCTCCTGAGGGCATGCAGAATAATGTACACCCTGTCCTATGAGTTTACAATCTACTATACAATATACAGACTGCTCCTGAGGGCATACAGAATAATGTACACCCTGTCCTAGGAGCTTACAATCTAATATATAATATACAGACTGCTCCTGAGGGCATACAGAATAATGTACACCCTGTCCTAGGAGCTTACAATCTAATATACAATATACAGGCTGCTCCTAAGAGCATACAGAAAAATGTACACCCTGTCCTAGGATCATACAATCTAATATACAATATACAGGCTGCTCCTGAGAGCATTCAGAATAATGTACACCCTGTCCTAGGAGCTTAAAATCTAATATATAATATACAGGCTGCTCCTGAGGGCATGCAGAATAATGTACACCCTGTCCTATGAGCTTACAATCTACTATACAATATACAGACTGCTCCTGAGGGCATACAGAATAATGTACACCCTGTCCTAGGAGCTTACAATCTAATATATAATATACAGACTGCTCCTGAGAGCATACAGAATAATGTACACCCTGTCCTAGGAGCTTACAATCTAATATATAATATACAGACTGCGCCTGAGGGCATACAGAATGATCTACACCCTGTCCTAGAAGCTTACAATCTAATTTACAGGCTGCTCCTGAGGGCATGCAGAATAATGTACACCCTGTCCTAGGAGCTTACAGTCTAATATACCATATACAGACTGCTCCTGAGAGCATACAGAGAAATTTACACTCTGTCCTAGGAGCTTACAATCTAATATACAATATAAAGGCTGCTCCTGAGGGCATGCAGAATAATGTACACCCTGTCCTAGGAGCTTACAATCTAATATACAATATACAGGCTGCTCCTGAGGGCATACAGAATAATGTACACCCTGTCCTAGGAGCTTACAATCTAATATACAATATACATGCTGCTTCTGAGAGCATGCAGAATAATGCACACCCTGTCCTATGAGCTTACAATCTAATATACAATATACAGGCTGCTCCTGAGAGCATACGGAATGATCTACACCCTGTCCTAGGAGCTTACAATCTAATATACAATATACAGGCTGTTCCTGAGGGCATACAGAGAAATTTACACCCTGTCCTAGGAGCTTACAATCTAATATACAATATACATGCTGCTCCTGAGGGCATACATAATAATGCACACCCTGTCCTAGGAGCTTACAATCTAATATACAATATACAGACTGCTCCTGAGAGCATACATAATAATGTACACCCTGTCCTAGGAGCTTACAATCTAATATAGAATATACAGACTGCTCCTGAGAGCATACATAATAATGTACACCCTGTCCTAGGAGCTTACAATCTAATATACAATATACAGACTGCTCCTGAGGGCATGCAGAATAATGTACACCCTGTCCTAGGAGCTTACAATCTAATATACAATATACAGGCTGCTCCTGAGAGCATAGAGAATAATGTACACCCTGTCCTAGGAGCTTACAATCTAATATACAATATACAGGCTGCTCCTGAGAGCATACAGAATAATGAACACCCTGTCCTAGGAGCTTACAATCTAATATACAATATACAGGCTGCTCCTGAGGGAATACAGAATAATGTACACCCTGTCCTAGGAGCTTACAATCTAATATACAATATACAGGCTGCTCATGAGATCATATAGAATAATGTACACCCTGTCCTAGGATCTTACAATCTAATATACACTATACAGGCTGCTCCTGAGAGCAAACAGAAAAATGTACAGCCTGTCCTAGGAGCTTACAATCTAATATACAATATACAGGCTGCTCCTGAGGGAATACAGAAAAATGCACACCCTGTCCTATGAGCTTACAATCTACTATGCAATATACAGAATGCTCCTGAGGGCATGCAGAATAATGCACACCCTGTCCTGGGAGCTTACAATCTACTATACAATATACAGACTGCTCCTGAGAGCATACAGAATAATGTTCACCCTGTCCTGGGAGCTTACAATCTAATATACAATATACAGGCTGCTCCTGAGACCATACAGAATAATGTACACCCTGTCTAGGAGCTTACAATCTAATATGTAATATACAGACTGCTCTTGAGGGCATACAGAATGATCTACACCCTGTCCTAGAAGCTTACAATCTAATATACAATATACAGGCTGCTCCTGAGGGCATGCAGAATAATGTACACCCTGTCCTAGGAGCTTACAATTTAATTTACAATATACAGGCTGCTCCTGAGGGCATGCAGAATAATTTACACCCTGTCCTGGGAGCTTACAATCTAATATATAATATACAAGCTGCTCCTGAGAGCATACAGAATGATCTACACCCTGTCCTAGAAGCTTACAATCTAATTTACAGGCTGCTCCTGAGGGCATGCAGAATAATGTACACCCTGTCCTAGGAGCTTACAGTCTAATATACAATATACAGACTGCTCCTGAGAGCATACAGAGAAATTTACACCCTGTCCTAGGAGCTTACAATCTAATATACAATATACAGACTGCTCCTGAGGGCATGCAGAATAATGTACACCCTGTCCTAGGAGCTTACAATCTAATCTACAATATACAGGCTGCTCCTGAGGGCATGCAGAATAATGTACACCCTGTCCTAGAAGCTTACAATCTAATATACAATATGCAGGTTGCTCCTGAGAGCATGCAGAATAATGTACACCCTGTCCTATGAGCTTACAATCTACTATACAATATACAGACTGCTCCTGAGGGCATACAGAGTAATGCACACCCTGTCCTAGTAGCTTACAATCTAATATACAATATACAGGTTGCTCCTGAGAGCATGCAGAATAATGTACACCCTGTCCTATGAGCTTACAATCTACTATACAATATACAGACTGCTCCTGAGGGCATACAGAATGATGTACCCCCTGTCCTAGGAGCTTACAATCTAATATATAATATACAGGTTGCTCTTGAGAGCATACAGCATAATCTACACCCTGTCCTAGGAGCTTACAATATAATATATAATATACAGGCTGCTCCTGAGGGCATGCAGAATAATGCACACCCTGTCCTAGGAGCTTACAATCTAATATATAATATACAGGCTGCTCCTGAGAGCATACAGAATAATGTACACCCTGTCCATGGAGCTTTCAATCTAATATATAATATACAGGCTGCTCCTGAGAGCATACAGAATGATCTACACCCTGTCCTAAAAGCTTACAATCTAGCATACAGGCAGCTCCTGAGGGCATGCATAATAATGTACACCCTGTCCTAGGAGCTTACAGTCTAATATACAATATACAGACTGCTTCTGAGGGCATACGGAGAAATTTACACCCTGTACTAGGAGCTTACAATCAAATATACAATATACAGACTGCTCCTGAGGGCATACATAATAATGTACATCCTGTCCTAGGAGCTGACAATCTAATATACAATATACAGGCTGCACCTGAGAGCATACAAAATAATGTACACCCTGTCCTAGAAGCTTACAATCTAATATACAATATACAGGCTGCTCCTGAGGGCATGCAGAATAATGTACACCCTGTCCTATGAGCTTACAATCTACTATACAATATACAGACTGCACCTGAGGGCATACAGAATAATGTACCCCCTGTCCTAGGAGCTTACAATCTAATATTTAATATACAGGTTGCTCTTGAGAGCATACAGCATAATCTACACCCTGTCCTAGGAGCTTACAATATAATATATAATATACAAGCTGCTCCTGAGGGCATGCAGAATAATGCACACCCTGTCCTAGGAGCTTACAATCTAAAATATAATATACAGGCTGCTCCTGAGAGCATACAGAATGATCTACACCCTGTCCTATAAGCTTACAATCTAACATACAGGCAGCTCCTGAGGGCATACATAATAATGTACACCCTGTCCTAGGAGCTGACAATCTAATATACAATATACAGGCTGCACCTGAGAGCATACAGAATAATGTACACCCTGTCCTAGAAGCTTACAATCTAATATACAATATACAGGCTGCTCCTGAGGGCATGCAGAATAATGTACACCCTGTCCTATCAGCTTACAATCTACTATACAATATACAGACTGCACCTGAGGGCATACAGAATAATGTACATCCTGTCCTAGGAGCTTACAATCTAATATATAATATACAGGCTGCTCCTGAGAGCATACAGTATAATGTACACCCTGTCCTAGGAGCTTATGACTCGCCCCCTGGGCCGTGGGGCACTCGGATCTGGGCAGTAGGGGATCGATGGGAGTAGTAGTGGCAACCCGATTCCGTGGCTCAGGGTGGTCAGGCCAGTGGTAGTCCATTATGCCCTGATGATTATGTCCGACTACGCCACCCGTGGATTGCGGTTATTAGGAACCGCCGCAGCATGCAGACCGCTGGAGCTGATGAGCTGTGCAGCTAGGGTAGTGTGACTCCCCACGGGAAGAGTGCGGCCCCAGGGCAGTATAATGGATGGTGGGAGTGATGGTGGTGAGAGTCCCAGTATCGGTAGTGCTGGAGGTGCGAAGGAGCACACAGACAACAGGTTGCAGTCCAGGGCCTTTACTAAAACAGGTAAACTGACCCATAAACAGTCCCGGCTAGGAGGGGACCTGGATGTCTGAGAGCAATGGGGAAATTGGCCCTGGTCAGGGTGAGGGTGTAGGCCTACCGTGCTTTCTGTGCTCCTTCTGGCTATCTCCTCCTTATAGGGTAACAGCCCACATTTCCGAGCTTTCCGTGTACTCTCGCCTGTATGGCCTGCGACGTGGGTTCCTTTGTGCTCCTGGCCTGGTACGGCTTTACTGGTCCCTTCTGTTGTGGCAGAGCCTCCAGGTTTCTTAGGCCAAGGAACATACAGTCCCCTGCGGACTGGTTATCTGCTGTGGGATGTGGAATCCTCCCAGCCTCAGACACCAAAGTCTGGTAAATTAAGTCCTTTATCAGCCAAGACAGGCTCACTTCGCCTCTTGTCTCTGGCTTGTGGCTCTCCTCCTGCCACACTTCCTCTTTGGTGCAATACAGCTTTCTGTCCCTGTTCTGCTCCGGGACACGTCTCAGTGCTGAGACAGGTCATCCAGTTCTCTCTAACCATGCCCCCAGTACCAGCTTTTATAGGGGCAGCCTGCTCCCCCTACTGGCCTGAGACAGGAGGTACTGCATGATAATGTTCCCCTGACTAGAGAACCTCCCCCTTGCTCTCAGACACAGCTTTATTACATTTTGTGGCATCCAGGCCAGGGTGACACATTCCCCCCTAGTGAAATTTAGTACTCCGGGACTAAACAGTAAACAAAGACAATATGCATAACCATAAAACATTAACAGACAGACGACGTACAGCTTGAGTTCTTAAGGTCACAGTGTGGTCTGTGACCGGGTGTCCATATCACCAACACAACGGGGAGCCTTAACCAGGTGGGGGTCTATCCTACCCCAAGTCCTTTACAGTCTTAGTTCATTCCTGGGTTAGGCTCCGAACGCAGTCCATACAAGGTCCCGTTATTAAAAGTCCATAACCTGTGAGTCCTTAAGGTAACTGCAAGAAACTGAAACACAGAATTACCAAACATGCATGTAACTTGGCAAACATTTCAACATTTGGCAACAGGGTTATTTACAATTTTAGTGCACTCTATATTCTCCAGCGAGCGGGTATCTGCCCCTTTGTGCTCCTGGTTGACCTCCTTAACCCACTGTCTGGTGGTGGACCGACTTGGCTTTCCTCACTAGCGTTAGGGGTACAGCTACCAGCTGGGTGTACAGGTAGGGCAGGCAGCTGTCTGCGGGTTTTTTGGCTTACCGCAGGCATGGCAGGCTCACTGTCAGCAGAGGGTTTACTCTCCTGGGCTGCTGGTACAGGCTCTTCTGCCTCTGGAACCGCTCGCTCCTCTTCACCTTCCGGCTCTGGTGTTGATTGTTGTTGTGCCGGTTGCAGGAAATTCAGGACGGGTACCACTATGGCATCATTTATGCGAGTCCAGGACTGAGGGAACTCTCCGAGAACTGTGCTGATCATTTCTTCCTTGTCCTCTGCGGGTTCAAGGTCACTCTGATCCTCTTTTGCACTACGGAGTTGCTCGGGACACCTTTTGAGCTGGTCTCTGGAGACGGTACTAGTGGTTTCTCCTCCGTCCTTCGTGATCACGCACACCTTCGGGTTGTCGTGGTCAGCCTGCAGTACGGTGTAGGGTTCCCTTTGCCACTGGTCGTCCAACTTATGTAGCCTTCTCTTCCGCTTCAGGACCTGCTCACCAGGTTCCAGGGGACCAGCAGGGGCGTGTTGGTTGAAGAATTTTTCTTGCCTCTCTCTCACCTGGGCCAGGCTCTTCTCCACACTCTCCTGTACCTTATTGTACTGCAGTTGCCTTTCCGTATCCCAGTCCGCATCCGGGGAGGTGTCCTCAGGCGTTAGGACTCCCATCTCCAGGTCTACGGGCAGCTTACCTGGTCTGGCTCGCATCAGGTAAGCCGGGGTGCAGTTGGTAGCATTCACCGGGATATGATTGTATAAGTCTATCAGGTCCGGCAGTTTTTCTGGCCACAGGCTGCGTTCCTCCAGGGGCAACGTCTTCAGGAGGTCAATGACTATATTGTTCATTTTCTCACACATCCCGTTGGTTTGTGGGTGGTAAGGCGTTGTCCGAATCTTCTAACAGCCATAGAGGTTGCAGAACTCTTGGAAGATTTCAGCCTCGAACACTGGACCCTGGTCCGTCAGGACCTGTTCCGGATACCCGTGTGGACGGCAGAAGTATTGTTGGAAGGCTCTGGCCGCTGTTTGGGCTGTCAAGTCTTTTACCGGGACCACCACGAGAAAACGGGAACAGTGGTCAACGATTGTCAGGGCCTAGATGTACCATGACCGGCTTGGAGCCAACTTGACGTGGTCTAGAACTACCAGCTCAAGAGGCTGCGTGGTGACGATGGGCCTCAAGGCTGTCTTCTGGCTGGCACGGTCCTTCCTCCTTAGGTGACAAGGGCCACAGTCTCTGCACCACTTTTCTACAGCCCCTCTCATGCTGACCCAAAAGAACCGTCCTCTTAGCAGGAACTCCAGTTTCTTCCAACCGAAGTGCCCCGCTCTGTCATGGTAAGCCCCCAGGACCATAGCTGCATCCTGCCTTGGAACCACGACTTGCCACGTCAGCTCGTGCGTCCGGTGGTTGACAATCCTTCTGCACAGCTTGCCTTCGTAGAGGAACAGCTTGCTCTTCTCTTTCCATAGCTGCTTGGCTTCCTCTGGAGCATCCGGATCCATGCGGGCGTCTTCCTGGGTCAGCAGATCTTTCACTAGGCGGATGGCAGGGTCACTATCTTGGGTCTCGGCCCAGCTGTGGTGAGGTAGGGTATTGATCATCACGGTTGTTAGATCCTCCTCCTTCACGCTGTGGAAGTATTGAGCAGCTCCATACCGGTGAAGCACGGGGAGTTCTACCTCCTCCAGCTCTTCTGGGTCTTCGTCACCTTCAGGTAAGTGAGACATCATCGATAGGGCGTCAGCTTTGGCATTGGTTTTGCCGGCCCGGTACTTGATCACAAGGTCATAGTTGGAGAGACGGGCCATCCACCGCTGTTCTAGGGCACCCAGTCTTGCATTGTCCAAGTGTGTCAACGGGTTGTTGTCAGTGTACACGGTGAACTTTGCGGAGACCAGGTAATGCTTGAAGCTTTCTGTCACGGCCCACACCACCGCCAAGAATTCTAGCTTGAAGGAGCTGTAATTCTCCGGGTTCCTCTCAGTGGGCCTCAGCTTCCGGCTGGCGTACACGATCACCCTTTCTCTGCCCTGCTGGTTTTGGGACAGTACGGCTCCCAGTCCCACATTACTGGCGTCTGTGTGGAGAATGAAAGGCTGTCCATAATCAGGGTAGGCCAGGATCTCGTCCCCTGTGAGGGCCATCTTTAGCTGGCGGAAGGACTCCTCTTCCGGTTTATCCCACTTGAAGGGTGGCTTTTGACTTCTGGACTTAGACTGTCCGATCAGGAGGTCCTGCATAGGAGCTGCCATCTTAGTGAACCCGGGGATGAACCTTCGCTAGTAGCCTACCAACCCGAGGAACTGTCTCACCTCTTTGATGTTCGAGGGGCTTGGCCAGCTCTTGATTGCCGTGACCTTGTCAGGGTCGGGGGCCACTCCGTCCGCGCTTACCACGTGCCCTAGGTACTGGACCTTTGGTTTCAGCAGCTGACACTTCGATGGTTTCACCTTCAGGCCATAGCCTGCCAGGGCTTCGAACACCTCGGCCAGGTGCTTTAGATGGTCCTTGTAGGTTTTCGAATAGACGATCACGTCGTCCAGGTAAAGGAGGACCGTCTCGAAGTTTCGGTGCCCTAGACAGCATTCCATCAGCCGCTGGAAGGTCCCTGGTGCGTTGCAGAGCCCGAAAGGCATACAGTTGAACTCGCTCAGTCCCATCGGGGTGGTGAAGGCGGTCTTCTCCTTGTCAGCCTCTGCCACAGGAACCTGCCAGTACCCGCTAGTAAGGTCCAAAGTAGAAAAGAAGTTAGCTGATTTTAGTGCGGCTAAAGACTCCTCTATTCTAGGCAGCGGATATGCGTCTTTGTGGGTGATACGGTTGATTTGTCTATAGTCTACGCACATTCTCATGGTGCCGTCCTTCTTTTTCACCAGAA
Organism: Phyllobates terribilis; assembly: GCF_046119375.1. Taxonomy (NCBI): domain Eukaryota; kingdom Metazoa; phylum Chordata; class Amphibia; order Anura; family Dendrobatidae; genus Phyllobates; species Phyllobates terribilis. The sequence continues at coordinate 570,849,977 of NW_027362763.1, forward strand.
CCAAGGGGGCTGCCCAGGGGCTACAGCTATCTCTAATGACCCCAGCTTCTTTCATTTCTTTTAGCATGCCCTTTGCGTTCTGATAATGTGCAGGGGGTACAGGTCTGTGTCTTTCTTTTATCGGTGGGTGGCTCCCTGTGGGGATGTGGTGTTCTATCCCCTTTACTCTGCCGAAGTCTAGCGGGTGCTTAATAAAAATTCTCGTACTCCTGGACCACCCGGTAGACTCCTTGTTTTTGGTGCAGGGGAGTGGAGTCAGCACCCACATGGAGTTTCTGGCACCAGTCCTCCTTTTGTTTCAGGGAGCCATTACCCTCCGCCTGTGGAGATGGAGGCAAGGGTTCCACGGCCCTGATAGCTTTGTGTTCGACAACAAACAGTTTGGCGAGTGTAGCGTACCAGGGTAAGTGTACTTCCCTCTCCCCAATGTTGAGGATGCGGACGGGCACCCTCCCATGACGGACATCAACCACCCCCCGGGCTGTCAAAATGGTGGGCCTGCTGTCTGAGTACACGGGTTCTACCATGGCTTGGTAGTCTCTACCTCTCAACCCGATTGCAGTCCAACACCAGATCATCATTTCACTTTTGGGAGGCATGGAAATGGGGAATGGGTCACTCAGTCTTACGCTACCGATCTCACCACCAGACAGTTCTACCTGCTGCCGTCTCATCAGGGCTTTTATCTCCTTGTTGAGGACTCTCTGTTGGCTGGAACTAGCATTCACCGCCACCTGTTGTAGAATTACAATTACCTCTGAAAGAGAATTTTCAATCACGTTAGTACCCACAGATATTTTAGGGTGACTTTCACGACGGTCAATGTCCACAATAATTACTCCCTGTGCCGGCAGTTCAACTTTACCAATCTTAATGGTCATCTCCTTGAACCCCATCTGCGGCACGGGTAAGCCATTACTGGAGATGATGCTCAAGTTACGTTCTGGATACCGTGTGATATCAGCATCAGTCCAATACTGCTTAAAAAGTACATAAGGGATAGTGGTTACTTGCGACCCAGTATCCAGCAAGGCGCTCATGGGGATACCGTCCAGCACCACGGCTAAAACCGGCCGCCCCCCAACGTACTTATTAGGCCAATTGTAAGGGCCTGGTGATCTTATGCCTGAGGGTTGGCCCTCTGCCCCAGGTTGGACCCGTTTAAATTACGGTACCTGGAAATGTGTCCGGGCTGGTTGCATCGGCGGCAGATGGGCTGTCCATCCTCTGCGTAGCGGTCTGTGGGCCTCCCTCGGAACGATGGGATCCTACTCTGTCGACGCCACGGGACATCCTCCGGACTTGAAGCCAGCTCGATGGGTCTTGACGGGTCCACTTGTAACGCCTGGACGGTCCTGGTCAACGCCGCGACGCTCCTGGTGAGCTCCTGGACTTGGTGGTGCAGATCTTTCGACGGGGCTTGGTTCAGGGCCTGTGCATCAGACCCCACGGAGTCCATAGAGGAGGGCGCTGCCTCCTGGTGGTAGGTGAGAGCAGGGCGCCGGGGGTTTATAGCGCCACTTGTTGCGGATTCACGGAGCACCCTTATGGCCCTGTCCTTGAATTGGGCAAAGGTCAGATCAGGGTTCCGAAAGAACATGAGGCGCAGCTGGGTCCTGTGGGCGCTAGACAGCAGACCTTCTATAAACTGTTCTGTTAGTAGCTTATCCGTTTCCTGCACGCTGCCAGAGTCAGCTTGTTGGATGGCCCTCAAGGCTTCCTGCAAATTTAGGGCATAGTCTCTGATGCTGTCCTGTGCCCGCTGCTTACATCCATAGAACCTCATTTTAATTTCAACGGAGGTATGTGTGTCAAAGGTACCCCGCAGCCGGGCCAGAATACCCTTCACGGTCCTTTTCTCCTCAGTGGGCCATGATTTTACCTCCCTTTGGGCTGCGCCAGTTAACTGCCCTGTTAATATGCTGACTTTCTGTTCCTCTGTCAGGGGGTAGACTTGGAACAAACTGTACAGCCTTTCCTTAAAGTCAGTTAGGGCACGGGGCTCCCCTGAGTACTTGGGCAGCCAGGCCACTCCAAGAATGTAGGGCAGGGAAAAGGGCATCACCACTGCTGCAGCTGCGTTGGTGGTAGTGGGCGCCTCTGTGTCCGACATCTTCCTCCCCCCTAGTGGACCGTGGCCTACCTTGCGATGATCTTCTTCCGTAGGCCGCGGCTCCACAGTCAATCGTCGGGGTAGAGGACCTGGCGTCGCGCTCCGATGACGTCAGCGTCGCTCTTCCTCCCTTCCAGGACCTTGCGCAGCGTCAGTGCGTGGGGCGGAGCTTCGGATCTCGCGCGCTTTCGGCGTCCACGCCCCTCTTCTTCCCGTGCGGCGTCCCGAAGATGGCGTCCGATGGCGGGAAGCTGCTGCGGATGGCGGGAAGACGGCAGAAGATGGCGGGAAACGACCCAAGATGGCGTCCGATGGCGGGAAACGACTCCGGACGGCGGGAAACTTCGCCACAGGTAAGTACAAAAGTCTCTTTCAGGCACGCAGTACCCGGTGGTTGCGGGCACGAGATCCTGCCGACTACGCCAAAGCTGACTCGCCCCCTGGGCCGTGGGGCACTCGGATCCGGGCAGTAGGGGAACGATGGGAGTAGTAGTGGCATCCCGGTTCCATGGCTCAGGGTGGTCAGGCCAGTGGTAGTCCATTATGCGCTGATGATTATGTCCGACTACGCCACCCGTGGATTGCGGTTATTAGGAACCGCCGCTGCATGCAGACTGCTGGGGCTGATGAGGTGTGCAGCTAGGGTAGTGTGACTCCGCACGGGAAGAGTGCGGCCCCAGGGCAGTACAATGGATGGTGGGAGTGATGGTGGTGAGAGTCCCAGTATCGGTAGTGCTGGAGGCACGAAGGAGCACATAGACAACAGGTTGCAGTCCAGGGCCTTTACTAAAACAGGTAAACTGACCCATAAACAGTCTCGGCTAGGAGGGGACCTGGATGTCTGAGAGCAATGGGGAAATTGGCCCTGGTCAGGGTGAGGGTGTAGGCCTACCGTGCTTTCTGTGCTCCTTCTGGCAATCTCCTCCTTATAGGGTAACAGCCCACATTTCCGAGCTTTCTGTGTACTCTCGCCTGTATGGCCTGCGACGTGGGTTCCTTTCTGCTCCCGGCCTGGTACGGTTTTACTGGTCCCTTCTGTTGTGGAAGAGCCTCCAGGTTTCTTAGGCCAAGGAAAATACAGTCTCCTGCGGACTGGTTATCTGCTGTGGGATGTGGCATCCTCCCAGCCTCAGACACCAAAGTCTGGTAAATTAAGTCCTTTATCTGCCAAGACAGGCTGAGTTCGCCTCTTGTCTCTGGCTTGTGGCTCTCCTCCTGCCACACTTCCTCTTAGGTGCAATACAACTTTCTGTCCCTGCTCTGCTCCGGGACACGTCTCAGTGCTGAGACAGGTCATCCAGTTCTCTCTAACCTGCCCCCAGTACCAGCTTTCATAGGGGCAGCCTGCTCCCCCTACTGGCCTGAGACAGGAGGTACTGCATGCTAATGTTCCCCTGACTAGAGAACCTCCCCCTTGCTCTCAGACACAGCTTTAATATACTTGAGGCATCCAGGCTAGGGTGACACATTTCCCCCTAGTAAAATTTAGTACTCCGGGACTAAACAATAAACAAAGACAATATGCATAACCATAAAACATTAACAGACAGACGACGCACAGATTGAGTTTTTAAGGTCACAGTGTGGTCTGTGACCGGGTGTCCATATCACCAATACAACGGGGAGCCTTAACCAGGTGGGGATCTGTCCTACCCCAAGTCCTTCACAGTCTTAGTTCATTCCTTGGTCAGGCTCCAAACGCAGTCCATACAAGGTCCCGGTTATAAAAAAGTCCATAACCTTTGAGTCCTTACTAGTGTTGAGCCACCCCCGTAGTGTTCGAGTTCGGTTCGGTTCGTCGAACACCCGTGTGTTCGCCGAACTGTTCGTCGAACTGTTCGTCGAACACCTTCGAACACCGTTAAAACCAATGGCAGGCAAACAAAAATACATAGAAACACATAGAAAACACCTTCAAAGGTGTCCAAAAGCTGACAAACTGCTCAGAAGACACAACTAACACATGGAAAAGTGACAAGTACATATAGTCATGCGAAAAGAAAAGAGGTGGAGGAGTAAAAGGAGGGGGAGACACAGATATAGGCATGTCATGCCCTTCTAAAATCCAAAAAGTGAGAAGCCGACACGTTCAGTCCTCTCCTGCCCGTGCCACCTCCGCGTCGCCGGGTTTGTGCCAGAGCCGCAGTGAACCCTGACGGCCAGCCCCCCTCTCCCAATACTGGTGCCTGTCCGCTGGTGGGTCGAGCGAGCCCCCCTGTGGTGGAGGCAGCTCTAAGCTTTTTAATTTAAATTGTCTCTCTAATTTGAATGAATACACTTTAAATCCATTTACAAGGATCTATTGGAGGGCAAGTCTCATGCCAGCAGCCGCGTAATTCCAGCTCCAGTAGCGTCCACTAAAGCTGCTGCAGTTAAAAAGCTTTTATAAGGATCGAGCTCGGCTGTCCACCGCAAGGCATCCTACTGCCAGTCCCAGCCCCTATGCCTTGGGGTGCCTCCTGATGCTCTTCACTGAGTATCCCGTGGTCCCGAAGCATTTCCTTTGAAGAAATTAAGTGTCCAAACTACAGGTGGTGTAGCTTGCTTAACAGCCGGGATAATCCGCTGACTAGCAGACACTGCTACTAGGCACAAAGTATTTCCTGGGCTAGATGCAGTTAAAAATTTGTAATTAGATACTCTCGTTGGATGCTGAGAAAGCATTCCATAGAGTCTCCTGGCACGCCATATATGATTCTCTTAAAAAGCTTGGGGTAGGGGTCTAGGGGACCCTTTTATAGCCAAAATCACGGCCCTGTATCGCAATACGTCACCTAGGCTGAAGATAAATGGAACTGTAGCACCCTGAGGGCTCGGTTGCTACAGAGGTATTGCACCTCACCCAGAGGTGTGATATCTCCATCTCAGGTAAGGATGTAGTGTGGATCAGGACCCGACACCTGCATGCATTACACCACATTGCCGTGGGGCAGGGCGACCAATATGCCCCTGAGATGGGCACGACAGTCCCTGTCCCTGGCTGGAGTGGGGGTAGGGAACACTGAGGAAGGGGAACCCTGTAGTGCAGGAGCAGGGAGGAAGCAGTTCCTGGGTGCATTGAGAAGGGAGTATAAAAGGTGGGCACCATCTTAGTTCAGTGCAGAGAAGTCTGAGCAGAAGTGGCAGGGAGCAGGGGCTCTGCATGAGCTCTGCTCCGGAGGTGGGCCTAGTAACAGAGGCCCAGGCCTGGAAGAGGGAGAAGGAAGGAAGAGGAGCGGAGAAGGCTCCAGGAACGAGGAACGAAGGGATCCCAGGGGTGCAGACGGGCGAGTCGCCACCGCACGCCCGAATCCACCTGCGTGGAGGGGTCAGGCCAAAGGGGGAGACCGGTCCCCGAAACTAGTGGAGGCAGGAAACGACCCTCAGCTAGAAACAGGAGGCTGTGACATTTTATGTGGCGCAGCCCCTCGCTACACCCGCTAGGAAGGCACCACATAGGGTCAGGGAAACTGGCGCCAAGTTTACCAAGAGGAGGCCCGAGGCAGCCGGACAGAAGGGTTGGTAAGATAGGCCAGACAAAGGACACACAAAGGGGGTCCTGTGAAGTGCTCCAAAGTTATCTGGGAGTTGTCTGAGCCCCTCACCTGGTGAGCACAGTACGACGTGGGCAGCCGTTACCTGCAGACGTGGTCTGGATAATAAGAACTGTGAGTAAAGGCCCTGGACTGCATCACTGACTCCGTGTCGTTACTGCTGATGCCCTGCACCATCACCCCCATCCTCCGCATACACTGCCCTGAGGCTATACTCCTCCCGTGGGGAGTTATGCTACGCTCTGCTGCACCCACAACACCAGCCTCAGCGGTCTGCCCTGGAGCGACGGTTCACTCTGACCGCAATCCACGGGTGGCGTAGTCGGACATTTAAACATCAAAACCACATAAATAGTTCCACCACTGGTTTGACCGCCCTGAGCCACGGAACCGGGTCGCCGCCACGAAGACTACAACCACCAGCATCCACCAAAAAGGGTCCGGCTCCGGGTGTCCCAAGGCACAGGGGGCGCGTCAGAACATTTTCATCACCTTTCACAATCACCAATGGGACAAGGCAGGGATGTTCTCTGTCCCCTCTCTTATACATCCTAGTGACGGAGCACCTGCTCTCATCAATTCGCCATAACCCCAATATTAGGTGGATTGAGGTGGGAGGCACCGAGTACAAGTGCTCTCTATTTGCTGATGATGTCCTAGTATATATCACTCAATCACATATATCCATCCATGCTGTTATGGCTGAAATAGATCACTTTGTTACATGGTCAAATTTTAAAATCAATGCAGCGAAGTCTGAGGCCCTCGATGTCTCCCTCCCCAAATCCATATAGGATTCCATCCAGTCCAACTTTGCCTTTGCCTGGCCCTCACAGGGTATCAAATACTTAGGAATCCCTATTCATAGAGACCTCTCCCATCTATGTTATCTTAATTTTGGGCCCTTTATTGAACAACTCCATACAGACCACGGTTGGCAAGTTAGAACTGTAAGATTCACTACGTGAACCACTGGTGTTTTGTGGAAAAGCACATGTACACTGCGTTCCAAATTATTATGCAAAAAGTGTTTAGGAGTGATAAGGGAAGAATTTGTTTGTTTGTCAGTTAAACTCATTGATGGTGATGTGTGTCAGGGCTCTTTATATCACTGTAAGCAATTGCAGACACCTGTGCTAATTAGTTTGGCAGGTGTGTCCAATGAAAGGCAAGACTACTTAAGAAGGCTGTCTCACATTATTAAGCAGCCTACATTTTCTGCCAAAATGGGAAAGAAAAAGGATGTGTCGGCTGCTGAGAAGCAACAAATTGTGGAGTGTTTAGGTCAAGGCATGACTACAATCAACATTGTGCGATGATCAGGATGAAGTGTCTTGGCAATCAATAAGTATGTAGCTGATTCACAGTACACACGTGTGCGTGCTGATAAGGGCAAATTGAGGACTCTTTCCTACAGGCAATTACGTCAGGTTGAAAGAGCAGCGGCAAAAAAGCCTTGTCATAGCAGCAGACAAGTTTTTGAAGCTGCTGGTGCCTCCAACGTCCCCCGAACAACAAGATGCAGGGTCCTTCAGAGGTTTGCAGCTGTGCATACGCCATCCTGTCGACCTCCTCTATCCACTTCACACAAGCAGAAACGGCTCCAGTGGGTCAAACATTACATGAAGACTGATTTCAAAACTGTTTTGTTCACGGATGAGTGCCGTGCAGCGCTCGATGGTCCAGATGGATGGAGTGGAGGATGGCTGGTTGATGGACACCCCACGCAAACACGGCTACAGCGCCAACAAGGAGGAGGTGGAGTAATGTTTTGGGCTGGAATCATGGGGAGAGAGATTGTCGGCCCCTTTAAGATCCCTGAAGGCGCTAAAGATGAACTCCATAATGTATGTGGATTTTCTCAAACAGCACTTCCTGCCATGGTTCAAGAAGAAGAACCGTGTATTTCACAGCAAGATCATTTTTTTGCATGATAATGCACCATCACATAAAACATATGCATCTCTGGCTGATATGGGCATAAAAGGGGACAAACTTATGGTGTGACCCCCATGCTCCCCTGACCTCTACCCCATTCAGAACCTTTGGAGCATCATTAAAAGGAGTGTCTATGATGGCGCGAGGCAGTTCACATCTAAGCAACAGCTCTGGGAGGGTATTCTGTCCTCATGCAAAACAATTGAAGCAGAAACCATCCAAAACCTGACAAATTCAATGGACGAGAGAGTTCAGAAGCTCCTTTCGAACAAGGGGTCCTATGTGAAAATGTAACATCACCTAGAATAAAGTTTTGAGTTGAAAACTGTTTGATTTCAGTTTCTAACAACCTGCTAATGCTTATAATTTCAAAAATGACCATTTTTTTGGTCTTTATTAAAATGAAAAGGTTGATCGAAAAGTTTGGGGGATCTAAGAGTGTGGCAACCCAGTAGTCATGATTACTTCGAATTCTGACAATATGAGGTTCATGCTGCAGGTAGTGCAGCAAGAAGGCACTTATGTGTCTTGCGCATCTCGGAGCCCCAAAATTATTTTCCGGGCTAGATGCAGCTAAAAATTATTATTAATTTTAAATCTGGTGAAGCTTTAGTATAGATGGCCTAATAGGATCAGTGCTGCACACTGCTACAAAGCCCAAATTATTTTCCAGTCAAGATACAGATAAACATGATTAGTAATTTTAAATCTGGTGGAGCTTATTATAGATGGCCTAATAGAATCAGTGCTGCACACTGCTACAAAGCCCAAATTATTTTCCAGCCAAGATACAGATAAACATGATTAGTAATTTGAAAGCTTAAAACGGTTGGTAGGGTGATTTTAACCAATCATCAAGCTTTTACTCTCCCCAGGATGACACAGGGGTAGAAAAGTCGTTTCGGATCCATGATTTGTTCATCTTTATGAACGTGAGTCTGTCTACATAATCAGTGGAGAGCCGCGTGCACTTATCTGTCAGCACACCACCAGCAGCGCTGAACACACGTTCAGACAGAACGCTGGCTGCGGGGCATGACAAGATCTCCAAGGCGTAAGTGGCTAGCTCCGGCCATTTATCCAGATTGGAAGCCCAAAAAGAGCAAGGGTCCAGTGACACAGTCATGGCTTCAATGTTTACTTGGAGATACTCCTGTACCATCGTCTCTAGGCGTTGACTATGTGTCAGACTTCTTGTCTCCTGTGGCCTTGCAAAGGATGGGCTAAAAAAGTGGTGAAATGATTCCGCAAAATTGATGTTACCAGCAGATACTGTGGTTCTGTTACGGTTTGAGTGCTGAACACTTGACGGTCCCACGGTTGGCAAGTTGGAACTGTGAGATTCACTATGTGCACCACTGGTATTTTGTGGAAAAGCACATGTAAGATTCTGCAACAGTCTCTGCTGATACTCCTGCATGCGTGCATCCCTTTCTATGGCAGGAATAATTTCTGCAAATTTACTTTTGTACCGGGGATCTAACAGTGTGGCAACCCAGTAGTCAGGATTATTTCTAATTCTCACAATTCGAGGGTCATGTTGCAGGTAGTGCAGCACGAAGGCACTCATGTGTGTTGCGCATCCAGGAGCACCAAGTCCCTGTTGTGTTGGTGGCGAGGTAACAATCATGCTTCCTTCCTCTGTCCTCTCCCCCCAACCTCGCAGAACAGAAATATGATCAAGGTCTCCCTCATCTGATGAGTCTTCCATCAGTTCGTCCTCCACTTCTTCCCGGGCTCCTGCACCTTCCTCACTAGTTTGGCTGCTACCATGCGCCCTGGTAAAACCATCTCCCCCACCCTCACATGCCTGCCGCCTTGGTGCTGCCGACCGTCTGGACCTTGCAGATGTTAGCCCTTCCGCATACAACTCCTCCTCCTCTACTTTCTCCACCTCCTCTTGTGCCACCACCTGACTCCGAATTCTGTTTAACATGTGCTCCAGCATGTAAATCACCGGAATAGTCATGCTGATAATGGCATCGTCAGCACTAAACATCTTCGTCGCCATTTCAAAACTGTGCAGAAGGGTGCATAGGTCCCTGATCTGAGACCACTCCTCCAGCGTGATTTGCCCCACCTCTGGATCTCGTTGGCCCAGGCTATACGTCAGAACGTATTGCACCAGGGCTTGTCGGTGCTGCCACAGTCGCTGCAGCATGTGCAGAGTTGAATTCCACCGGGTAGGCACATCGCATTTTAGCCGGTGAAGTGGCAGGCCCAACGACTTCTGTAGAGATGTAAGTCGCTGAGCTGCGGGATGCGAACGGCGGAAGTGAGCACACAGCGACCGTGCCCTCTGCAGAAGGCCATCTAGTCTGGGATAGTGGGCTAAAAATTGCTGGACAACCAGGTTCAACACGTGAGCCATACAAGGCACGTGTGTGACATTGCCCCGGCGAAGGGCCGCACCCAGGTTTGCAGCATTGTCGCACACGGCCTTCCCTGGTTTCAGGTCCAGTGGAGACAACCATTCATGAAATTGGTTCTCCAGAGCTGACCACAACTCCTCAGCTGTGTGACTCACATTTCCCAGACATTTCAATGTAAAAACCGCCTGATGACGTTGAGCCCTACTGCCAGCATAGTAAGGAGGTGTGCAGGATCCCTTCTGCGCAGTTAGAAAGCTTGTGGCATGACCAGACAGGCTTTGGGTGCAGGTGGAAGACCGAGAGGAGGTTGAGGAGGCAGAAGCAGTGGAGGAACTTTGACATAAAGAGGATTGACGCACAACTCGTGGGGACGGCAAGACTTGGACAGCAGCCCCTTGTCCTGCTGTCACCATAGTTACCCAGTGCCCAGTCAGCGACATGTAACGCCCCTGTCCATGCCTACTCGTCCAAGTGTCTGTGGTGAAATGCACCCTGTCACACACAGAGTTTCTCAAAGAAGCGGTGATGTTGTGTGCGACATGCTAGTGGAGCGCAGGCACACCTTTCTTTGAGAAGTAGTGCCGACTGGGCATCTGGTACTGGGGCACTGCGACGGACATAAGGTCTTGAAAATCCTCTGTGTCCACCAGGCGGAAAGGCAGCATTTCTGTAGCCAAGAGCTTGCAGATGGTGAAATTCAACCTCTTAGCTTTCTCATGGCTACGAGGAAATGGTCTTTTACTTGTCCACATCTGAGGGACCGAGGGCTGGCTATTGTGCTTAGACGGGGTTGATAAGGGTGTCCCCGGCAAACTGCCGGTCTGTGAGGAAGATGCAGGCGGACATATTAGGTTGCCTTGATCCAAAGGTGGTGCTATCGATGTCGGACAGCGCTCAACACCAGCTGGTGTTACCACCTCCAAAGAAAATGATGACCTGCCAATCACGCTGGCTGTTGCGGGTAAAGAGGTGGCAGGTCTGCACCCCAAAACAGGTGTGACTGCTGTCCCCCCAGTCACAGAGGATGAAGAGGCCGCGGATGGACAAGATATGGCAGACGGTGGTTGGCCCGGCCGGCTAGGCCGCATTGTAGCACACTGAGCTTCCCACTGCAACTTATGCTTCATGTCCATGTGCCGGTTCATGCATGAAGTACTCAAACTATGTATTTTTTGGCCTCTACTTAGCTTTTGCTGACAAATGTTACAGATATGACGAGTTGGGTCATCTTTATCAATCTGAAAAAATGCCCAGGCTATGCAAGGCTTAGCACCCATGCGACCTGAAGAGCCACCACGACTTGTGGTGAGAGGCAGAGTTGTGTTTGAGGATGCAGTTGTTGACGTGCTTCCAGTACTACGTCTCTGTCCAGGAAGGCGCAACCTGACCTCGTCGTCACTAGCATCTTCCTCCACCTCCTCTGCTGACCTCATCTCTTGGCTGACTGTGGGTTGACAGTAAGTGGGATCTCCAACCTCATCATCATCACCCTGTGCGTTATCACACCCGTCGTCCTCAGAGCCAACCTGTTCCTGCCCTGACAAAAAACTAAAGTTGTCGCTCCAATCAGGTTTTTGAGTCTTATCATCGTATTCCTCATTGTCTCCACCAACAGGAGTTACAGTTTGGGAATGAGGGTCTACATTATGGTCAGAACCTTCTGCGTCTGGTCCTGGATCCGACTCATAAAGATTCTGGGCATCAGTGCAGATCATTTCCTCATCTGGATTCATAGAAGCGCTGGAGTCGACCTCTGATTCCCAGGCTATAGTATGAGTAAACAGCTCTGCAGACTCAACCATCTGTTCTACCTCATACTCAGACGGGCAGCTGGAGATTTGGGAGCTGTGAGGAAGCAAGTGCGATTGGGGTGACACCTTTGAGGACTGGAGTATTTGTGATGTTGAAGTTGATGTGGAGGAGAGCCCACTTAAAGGAGCACTTGATATCCGTTGAAGCACCTGCTGTTTTTGTGCCTCATCTGGAATTTGTAGCGATTGGCGTGGCCGTAAGAAAGGGATCTTATCACATTGTCCGCTAAAAGAAGTAGACATTTTAGTTTGGCTGGAAGATGGTCTTTTTTTCTGCAGATGTTACTGTTGCTTTAACACCTACCCCACGGACACAACCTTTTTTCCCCTTCCCAACATGCCTATTCCCCTTTCCACCACCAGCAGGCCTTTTTCCACTCATTGTGGTGGTTAACTAATTCACAACTCTGGAGTTGTTTGCACAAAAAAACAATGGATGGGAACCGAGCAGAGCTGAGTGGCCAAACTGTGGTATTAGGCCAAATCTATTGGCTGGGTTAGATGCAGAAAAAAATTATATTCAATTTGCAACCTGATGGAGGTCAGTATAGATGGACTAATAGAACAAGTCCCACACACAGCTAGAAGCCCAAATATTTTTTCAGAGGTAGATGCAAAAAATTTTTTTATTCAGTTTGCAACCTGATGGAGGTCTGTATAGATAGATTAATAGAACAAGTCCCACACACAGCTACAAGCCCAATATTTTTTCAGAGGTAGATGCAGAAAAATAATATATTCAGCTTGCAACCTGATGGAGGTCAGTATAGATGGACTAATAGAGAAAGTCCAACACACTGCTAGAAGGCCAAATATTTTTTCAGAGCTAGATGCAGACAAAAAATTATTTTGAATTTGCAACCTGATGGAGGTCAGTATAGGTGGACTAATAGAACAAGTCCCACACACTGCTAGAAGGTCAAATATTTTTTCAGAGCTAGATGCAGAAAAAAATTATATTCAGTTTGCAACCTGATGGAGGTCTGTATAGATGGATTGATAGAACAAGTCCCACACACAGCTAGAAGCCCAAATATTTTTTCAGAGGTAGATGCAGAAAAAAATATATTCAATTTGCAACCTGATGGAGGTCAGTATAGATGGACTAATAGAGAAAGTCCCACACTCAGCTAGAAGCCCAATATTTTTTCAGAGGTAGATGCAGAAAAAAAATATATTCAGTTTGCAACCTGATGGAGGTCATTATAGATGGACTAATAGAGAAAGTCCCACACACTGCTAGAAGGCCAAATATTTTTTCAGAGCTAGATGCAGATAAAAATTATATTCAATTTGCAACCTGATGGAGGTCAGTATAGATGGACTAATAGATCAAGTCCCACACACAGCTAGAAGCCCAAATATTTTTTCAGAGGTACTGTAGATGCAGATAAAAATTATTTTTAATTTGCAACCTGATGGAGGTCAGTATAGATGGACTAATAGAGAAAGTCCCACACACTGCTAGAAGGCCAAATATTTTTTCAGAGCTAGATGCAGACAAAAAATTACTTTGAATTTGCAACCTGATGGAGGTCAGTATAGGTGGACTAATAGAACAAGTCCCACACACTGCTAGAAGGCCAATTATTTTTTCAGAGCTAGATGCAGAAAAAAATTATATTCAGTTTGCAACCTGATGGATGTCTGTATAGATGGATTAATAGAACAAGTCCCACACACAGCTAGAAGCCCAAATATTTTTTCAGAGGTAGATGCAGATAAAAATTATTTTTAATTTGCAACCTGATGGAGGTCAGTATAGATGGACTAATAGAGAAAGTCCCACACACTGCTAGAAGGCCAAGTATTTTTTCAGAGCTAGATGCAGATAAAAATTATTTTTAATTTGCAACCTGATGGAGGTCAGTATAGATGGACTAATAGAGAAAGTCCCACACACTGCTAGAAGGCCAAATATTTTTTCAGAGCTAGATGCAGATAAAAATTATATTCAATTTGCAACCTGATGGAGGTCAGTATAGATGGACTAATAGAACAAGTCCCACACACAGCTAGAAGCCCAAATATTTTTTCAGAGGTACTGTAGATGCAGATAAAAATTATTTTTAATTTGCAACCTGATGGAGGTCAGTATAGATGGACTAATACAACAAGTCCCACACACAGCTGGAAGCCCAATATTTTTTCAGAGGTAGATGCAGAAAAAAATATATTCAGTTTGCAACCTGATGGAGGTCTGTATAGATGGATTAATAGAACAAGTCCCACACACAGCTAGAAGCCCAATATTTTTTCAGAGGTAGATGCAGAAAAAAATATATTCAGTTTGCAACCTGATGGAGGTCAGTATAGATGGACTATTACAACAAGTCCCACACACAGCTAGAAGCCCAATATTTTTTCAGAGGTAGATGCAGAAAAAAATATATTCAGTTTGCAACCTGATGGAGGTCTGTATAGATGGATTAATAGAACAAGTCCCACACACAGCTAGAAGCCCAATATTTTTTCAGAGGTAGATGCAGAAAAAAGTATATTCAGTTTGCAACCTGATGGAGGTCAGTATAGATGGACTAATACAACAAGTCCCACACACAGCTAGAAGCCCAATATTTTTTCAGAGCTAGATGCAGAAAAAAATTATATTCAATTTGCATCCTGATGGAGGTCAGTATAGATGGACTAATAGAATGATGCTATGCCCAAAAGATTTTACTTCACTAGGTGCAGTAAAAAAATTGGTATTCTATACACAGGTGGTATATCTTGCAACACAGATAGGCTACTCCACTGACTAACACACTCTGCAATAGGCCAAAAAGGATTAGCTTTGCTAGATTCAGCCAAATGCTGTGAAAAAAACTTGCACAGCACTGGCACAGACCTGCCTGGCAAAAACTAATAGGAACTGATGTAACCTAGTCCTGAAAAGGACTCCAATTACAATTAGTCTTTACTCCCACAATCTATCTATTTAAGAGCACAGACCTGCCTGATAAAAGTCGTAGGAAATGCTGTAACCTAGTCCTTAAAAGGACTGCAATCACAACTATTCCCTACTCCCAAGCTATCTGTAGATTTGTGCAAAAATTGGCTTGAAATTAACAAGGTATAGCACACACAGCAACAGCGGTGCCGTCTAACACGCAGCTGCAGCAGTGAGAAAATGGTGGCGACGGGGAAAATGGCTTGGTCTTATAGGGCAAGGACATGTGACATACACTGCCAATGACACATGCCCTTGCTTGTGTGAAAAAAAGCACTTCGCTCCGTGTGTGCGCTGCTGATAGGCTGACAGATTGCACCTCCCCACTGTAAATGCGGGAAAGAGAAAAAAAAAATGGAGATCTTCATTGTTCCTGCAGAGATCCATCCCCTGCCCCTCCCCCCACCCCGCTGTACACTCAAACTGCGTATTAACATTAATTTTCATCATTACTGAGAAAAAATCCAGTTATGATTTTGGTGCACGAACAGTTATCGAACATAACCTCGAACAGCCGAATTTTTCTCAAATTGTTCGTGTTCGCCGAACGGCTCGAACACCGCCCAAAACAGCTCGAATTTGAGATTGGCGAACAGTTCGAGTAGAACAACGCTCATCTCTACTCTGTACGCCTTGGAGGTCCTGGCCTGCCCTGCCGCTAGCATGTTATCGGAGCGTGTTTTTAGTGCCGCTGGGGGAATTATAACTGATAAGCGCACTCGCCTGTCAACTGACAATGCTGACAAGCTGACCCTTATCAAAATGAACAAGGGCTGGATTGGGCCAGACTTCTCATCACCACCAAATGACAGCAGAGTAACATAAAGTCAAATCCACTGTGTTATTTCGGGATGTGTATTCACATGCACCGCTTCACACCCACACATGGGTATACGCTTCCTCGTTTCGGCTGTTTAATCTTCTTCTCCTTATCCTCTGCCTCCACCACCACTATACCACCAGGGTGCCAGCATTGCAAGTTCCTCCGTCCTAATTTTGCTTTTGCTGGGAAAGCATAAGCATATACCATGGGACACCCACTCCCCAATAATGGGACTTATGTTTGTAATATGCTGTACTGCATGGCTCTTGTAAGGGACATTGTAAGTTGCTCCGTCCTAATTTTTGGCAGCTTTTGCTGGGAAAGCATAAGCAAATACTATGGGAGACCCACTCCCCAATAATGGGACTTATGTTTGTAATATGCTGTACTGCATGGCTCTTGTAAGGGGCATTGCAAGTTGCTCCGTCCTAATTTTTGGCAGCTTTTGCTGGGAAAGCATAAGCAAATACTATGGGAGACCCACTCCCCAATAATGGGACTTATGTTTGTAATATGCTGTACTGCATGGCTCTTGTAAGGTGCATTGCAAGTTGCTCCATCCTAATTTTTGGCAGCTTTTGCTGGGAAAGCATAAGCAAATACTATGGGAGACCCACTCCCCAATATTGGGACTTATGTTTGTAATATGCTGTACTGCATGGCTCTTGTAAGGGTTATTGCAAGTTGCTCCATCCTAATTTTTGGCAGCTTTTGCTTGCAAGGCATAAGCAAATACTATGGGACACCCACTCCCCAATAATGGGACTTATGTTTGTAATATGCTGTACTGCATGTGACGCGCCCCCTGGGCCGTGTGTACACGTGTGTGGGATACCCGGTGCCGGGTCTCTGGGGTCTGTAGTCTCCGTGGCGGTGACCCGGTCCCGTGGCTCAGGCTGGTCAAACCAGTGGCAATCTTTCTTAGGTTTTGAGGTTAATTTTCCGACTGCGCCACCCGTGGATTGCGGTCAGGGAGTACCACCGCTGCGAGGCAGACCGCTGAGGCTGGTGTTGTGTGCGCAGCATAAAATGGGATAACTCCCCTCGGGAGTAGTATAGCCTCAGGGCAGTGAGTGTGGATGATGGGGGTGATGGTGCACGAGCGCAGCAGGAATGACTCAGTGCAGTTCAGGGTCTTTACTGATGATTATAAGGTAGACCCTCCCGGGAGTACTGGCTAGCATAAGAGGCCTGGTCAGTCTGTGAGCAAGCAGGAGTTCCCCTGGCCAGGTGGAGTTGTAGGCCTCCCCGTCTGTCTGCACTCTTCCTGGCTACCTTGCTGTAAGCGGGTAGAAGTAGCCCACGTCCCTGAGTGTACCGTGTAGTGCTCACCCGTATGGCTGGTGACTTGGGGCCTTCTGTTAGCCTCCGCTCCACGACGTCGGTGCTGGTCCCTTGCTTGTGACTGAGCCTCCGGGCTTCTATGGCCAGAGGACCTGAAATCCCCTGCCGGCTGGTTTCTGCTGATGGATATATAAGTCCTCACAGCTTCGGACTCCTGTGTCCGGTTCCTATTGTCTTCTGCCAGGGCGAGCTCTGCTCAGCTTCCAGCCCCTCGTCTTTAGCTCCTAGCTCCTACAGAGCTCCTTGCTGTTACTTTCCCTTGCTCTCACTCTGACTCTGACTGTTCTCTGTTCTCTGACTCACTCAACCCCACCCCAGATCCAGTTTATAAGGGCAGAATTCTCCCCTCCCAGGACTGGGGCAGGAGGATGTTGCATGTTTAAGGGATCCTGACCAGGAAACCTCCCACTTGCTCTCCGACGTAATCTCTATTACTGTGGTGACCAGACCCCTGGGGTGCCACACATGGCTCTTGTAAGGGGCATTGCAGTACCTCATAATTTTTGGAAAGCATTCCATTCACTGCTTAGGCCAACAGTGCACAGGAGACCCAGATGCTATAAATGGAAAAAAAGGTTTAGTTAATGCCCTCTGACCTCTATGTCATTTCCAAGGGGCATTGGAGTGCCTCGAAATTTTTGGTAGGCATTGCACTCACTGTATGCCCTATAACTGTGTAGCTGAACCGCTCATTTTGTTACAGAAACATATCGTACAAGACATATCTGGTTGACTGGCCTGATATTGATGTGAATGGTCCCTGTTCCTCCTGCTCTTTCTCCTTTGCCACTACCTCATCCATCATTTATCACCTGAAGCTTTGTTTTAACGGGAGTCATAGAACTTGGATAGTAGCAGGAAAACATCCAGCAATCCTCGGAGGAGGTAGGATATGCGCCAAAACGCTGACCTCCTCAGGCCTAGCCGCTACTACAAACATGCGCTTGCATTACAACAAAACAAAGCAGATGCTAACTTCTATCATCCTCATCATGCTCCTCACCTTGGCACTCTCAACTCCCCTGATGGAGAAGCCAGGGCCCACCGGAGGAGTCTGATAGTCCAGTGGGCTCGGCCAATGCTGCCCTAAAGCAGGCCAGGCTAAGAAAAGTGTGGGAAAGATTACCGGTACAAATAGGGGTGGCTGGGGACCGAGTATGGACACCCGGCCACCCCCTGGAGGCTGGGGAGCAAGCGGGGACACCCGGCCACCAGGCGGCTGGGGACTGAGTATGGATACCAGGCCGCCGACACAGCCATGGCGTGGTGGCCAGATTCCACCTCCACATGCCTAAAAGGCTCAATTTAAAGTGCAAGCAAGCAAGCAGTATGGTATTGCAACCTGGGGGTGGGTGGGTGGCAGGCTGCATACTTGCGCTTGCATTGCAAGGAATGGGAGAGGTACAATTGAACACTGCCCTTGGACAAGGACTTGAATGGGGATAGTTGCAAGTCTGCAGCGACAGGTGCAAGGTGGGAGGCATCTTCGCATGTACCATGAACAGGGGTTTGGCATGCACACACTACAGCGGAATAGGCTCTCCTTCCCACTAAATGCACTGGGGAGGGCACAGGTAATGTTTTGGTATACGCGCTTAATCTTATGTATAAGGCACACCAGGACAAATAGGGGCGGCTGGGGACTGAGTATGGATACCTCGCTGCCGAAGCAGCCATGAGGTAGTGGCCAGCTTCGGCCTCCTCTAAACTAAAAGGCCCCATTTCAAGTGCAAGCTAGCAGTATGAATTGCAGTCTGGGGGTGGGTGGGTGGCAGGCTGCACACTTACACTTGCATTAAAAGAAAACATAGCAGATGCTAACTTCTGTCATCATCATCATGCTCCTCACCTTGGCACTCTCAACTCCACCGATGGAGAAGTCAGGGCCCACCGGAGGAGTCTGGTTCTCTGGTGGGCTCGTCCAATGCTGCCTAAAGCAGGCCGGGCTAAGAAAAGTGTGTGGGGGGATGTTCCAAGGAGAAATGGGGGCGGCTGTGGACCGTTTATGGACACCCGACTGCCCCCAGGGAGCTGGGGACCGTGTGGACACTCGGCCGCGGGACAGCTGGGAACTGAGTATGGACACCCGGCCGCCGGGTGGCTGGGGACTGAGTATGGATTCCAGGCCACCAACACAGCCATGACGTGGTGGCCAGATTCCGCCTCCACATGCCTAAAAGGCCCAATTTCAAGTTCAAGCAAGCAAGCAGTATGGTATTGCAGCCTGGTTCAGGCTGCATACTTGCGCTTGTATTGCAAGGAATGGGGGAGGTACAATTGAACACTGCCCTGGGACTAGAACTTGCATGGAGATAGTTGCAAGTCTGCATCTTCTGATGCGGCAAGGATCACTTATGATGGGCACACTTTTAGACAGTGACCTGGGAGTCAGAGATGCTTCCAGGGGTCTTCCCCATGCTGTTCCCATGTCTTTTCAGCACTTTATGCATGTGTCACACAGCACATGGCCAGATAAGGTTGTAAAATGTTAAAATGACATTTCCCGGTGAATGCATTTGTCATAGTTGAAAGCAATACAAAAGTGCAAAAACGCATAAAAAATGCTACTTGTGAACATAGCCGAAGGTGTGGAGGAGTATTTTTGTTTTTGGTCATTTATTTTAACTTATACTCAAGTCTTTTCCCTGGAAAGGATGTTTCTTAACATATTTCACAGGAAAAAAGTTTCACTTTCGTTTTATTGTGAGCCTGTAAAAGTGGCTTAATACCTCTGACCACGTTGTTGACAGCAGTGACCTGGGGGTCAGAAATGCTTCCTGGGGCGATCCCCATGCTGTCCCCATGTCATTTGAGCACTGTCACTATCGTTTTGGGCACTTGTTAGGCTTTTAAAAGACTGCCGGGGGTGCCACCACAAAAATGCTCGAGTCTCCCATAGACTAACATTGGGCTCGTTGCTCGGGTCGAGCACCCGAGTATCACGGCGAGCTCGGCCCGAGCTTCGAGCACCCGAGCATTTTAGTGCTCGCTCAACACTAGTCAAGACCCATCAAGCTGACTTCAAGTCCGGAGGATGTCCCGTGGCGTCGACAGAGGAGGATCCCGTCGTTCCGAGGGAGGCCCACAGACCGCTATGCAGAAGATGGACAGCCCATTTGCCGTCGATGCAACCAGCCCGGACACATTTCCAGGTACTGTAATTTAAACGGGTCCAACCTAGGGCAAAGGGCCAACGCCCAGGCATAAGATCACCAGGCCCTTATAATTGGCGTAATAAGTACGTTGGGGGGCGCCCGGTTTTACCCGTGGTGCTGGACGGTATCCCCATGAGCGCCTTGCTGGATACTGGGTCGCAAGTAACCACTATCCCTTATGTACTTTTTAAGCAGTATTGGACTGATGCTGATATCACACGGTATCCAGACAGTAACTTGAGCATCATCGCCAGTAATGGCTTGCCCGTGCCGCAGATGGGGTTCAAGGAGATGACCATTAAAATTGGTGAAGTTGAACTGCCGGCACAGGGAGTAATTATTGTGGACATTGACCGTCGTGAAAGTCACCCTAAAATAACTGTGGGTACTAATGTAATTGAAAATTGTCTTTCAGAGGTAATTATAATTCTACAACAGGTGGCGGTGAATGCTAGTTCCAGCCAACAGAGAGTCTTCAACAAGGAGATAAAAGCCCTGATGAGACGGCAGCAGGTAGAACTGTCTGGTGGTGAGATCGGTAGCGTAAGACTGAGTGACCCATTCCCCATTTCCATGTCTCCCAAAAGTGAAATGATGATCTGGTGTCGGACTGCAATCGGGTTGAGAGGTAGAGACTACCAAGCCATGGTAGAACCCGTGTACTCAGACAGCAGGCCCACTATTTTGACAGCCAGGGGGGTGGTTGATGTCCGCCATGGGAGGGTGCCCGTTCGCATTCTCAACATTGGGGAGAGAGAGGTACACTTACCCAGGTACGCTACACTTGCCAAACTGTTTGTTGTCGAACACAAAGCTATCAGGGCCGTGGAACCCTTGCCTCCATCTCCACAGGCGGAGGGTAATGGCTCCCAGAAACAAAAGGAGGACTGCTGCCAGAAACTCCATGTGGGTGCTGACTCCACTCCCCTGCACCAAAAACAAGGAGTCTACCGGGTGGTAAAGGAGTACGAGAGAGTCTTTAGTAAGCACCCGCTAGACTTTGGCAGAGTAAAGGGGATAGAACACCACATCCCCACAGGGAGCCACCCACCGATAAAAGAAAGACACAGACCTGTACCCCCTGCACATTATCAGAACGCAAAGGGCATGCTAAGAGAAATGAAAGAAGCTGGGGTCATTAGAGATAGCTGTAGCCCCTGGGCCGCCCCCTTGGTTCTGGTGAAAAAGAAAGACGGCACCATGAGAATGTGCGTGGACTATAGACAAATCAACCGTATCACCCATAAAGACACATACCCGCTGCCCAGAATAGAGGAGTCTTTAGCCGCACTAAAATCAGCTAACTTCTTTTCTACTTTGGACCTTACTAGCGGGTACTGGCAGGTTCCTGTGGCAGAGGCTGACAAGGAGAAGACCGCCTTCACCACCCCGATGGGACTGAGTGAGTTCAACTGTATGCCCTTCGGGCTCTGCAACGCACCAGGGACCTTCCAGAGGCTGATGGAATGCTGTCCAGGGCACCGAAACTTCGAGACGGTCCTCCTTTACCTGGACGACGTGATCGTCTATTCGAAGACCTACGAGGACCATCTAAAGCACATGGCCGAGGTGTTCAAAGCCCTGGCAGGCTATGGCCTGAAGGTGAAACCATCGAAGTGCCACCTGTTGAAACCAAAGGTCCAGTACCTAGGGCACGTGGTAAGTGCGGAAGGAGTAGCCCCCGACCCTGACAAGGTCACGGCAATCAAGAGCTGGCCAAGCCCCTCGAACATCGAAGAAGTGAGGCAGTTCCTCGGGTTGGTAGGCTACTACCGAAGGTTCATCCCCGGGTTCACTAAGATGGCTGCTCCTATGCAGGACCTCCTGATAGGACAGTCTAAGTCCAGAAGTCAAAAGCCACCCTTCAAGTGGGATAAACCGGAAGAGGAGTCCTTCCGCCAGCTAAAGATGGCCCTCACAGGGGATGAAATTCTGGCCTACCCTGACTATGGCCAGCCTTTTATTCTCCACACAGACGCCAGTAATGTGGGACTGGGAGCCGTACTGTCCCAAAACCAACAGGGCAGAGAAAGGGTGATCGCGTACGCCAGCCGGAAGCTGAGACCCAGCGAGAGGAACCCGGAGAATTACAGCTCCTTCAAGCTAGAATTCTTGGCAGTGGTGTGGGCCATGACGGAACGCTTCAAGCATTACCTGGCCTCCGCAAATTTCATGGTGTACACGGACAACAACCCGTTAACACACCTAGACAATGCAAGACTTGGTGCCCTGGAACAGCGGTGGATGGCCCGTCTCTCCAATTATCACTTAGTGATCAAGTAACGGGCAGGCAAAACCAATGCCAACGCTGACGCTCTATCGAGAATGCCTCACTTACCTGAAGGTGACGAAGACCCAGAAGAGCTGGAGGAGGTAGAACTCCCCGCGTTTCACCGGTATGGAGCCGCTCAATACTCCCTCCGCGTGAAGGAGGAGGATATAACAACCGTGATGATCAATCCCCTACCTCATCACAGCTGGGCCGAGACCCAAGATCGTGACCCTGCCATCCGCCTGGTGAAAGATCTGCTGACCCAGGAAGATGCCCGCATAGATCCGGATGCTCCAGAGGAAGCCAAGCAGCTATGGAAAGAGAAGAGCAAGCTGTTCCTTTACGAAGGCAAGCTGTGCAGAAGGATTGTCAACCACCGGACGCACGAGCTGACCTGGCAAGTCGTGGTCCCAAGGCAGGATGCAGCTATCGTCCTGGGGGCTTACCATGACAGGGCGGGGCACTTCGGTTGGAAGAAACTGGAGTTCCTGCTAAGAGGATGGTTCTTTTGGGTCGGCATGAGAGGGGCTGTAGAGAAGTGGTGCAGAGACTGTGGCCCTTGTCACCTAAGGAGTAAGGACCGTGCCAGCCAGAAGACACCCTTGAGGCCCATCGTCACCACGCAGCCTCTTGAGCTGGTAGCTCTGGACCACGTCAAATTGGCTCCCAGCCGGTCAGGATACATCTAGGCCCTGACAATCGTGGACCACTATTCCCGTTTTCTAATGGTGGTTCCGGTAAAGGACTTGACAGCCCAAACAGCGGCCAGAGCCTTCCAGCAATACTTCTGCCGTCCACACGGGTATCTGGAACAGGTCCTGACGGACCAGGGTCCAGCGTTCGAAGCTGAAATCTTCCAGGAGTTCTGCAACCTCTATGGCTGTAAGAAGATTCGTACAACGCCTTACCACCCACAAACCAATGGGATGTGTGAGAAAATGAACAACATAGTCATTGATCTCCTAAAGACGTTGCCCCTGGAGGAACGCAGCCTGTGGCCAGAAAAACTGCCGGATCTGATAGACCTATACAATCATATCCCGGTGAATGCTACAAACTGCACCCCGGCTTACCTGATGCGAGCCAGACCAGGTAAGCTGCCCGTAGACCTGGAGATGGGAGTCCTAACACCTGAGGACACCTCCCCGGATGCGGACTGGGATACGGAAAGGCAACTGCAGTACAAGAAGGTACAGGAGAGTGTGGAGAAGAGCTGGCCCAGGTGAGAGAGAGGCAAGAAAAACTCTTCAACCAACACGCCCCTGCTGTTCCCCTAGAACCTGGTGAGCAGGTCCTGAAGCGAAAGAGAAGGCTTCACAAGTTGGACGACCAATGGGAAAGGGAACCCTACACCGTACTGCAGTCTGATCACAACAACCCGAAGGTGTGCGTCATCACCAAGGACGGAGGAGAAACCACTAGTACCGTCTCCAGAGACCACCTCAAAAGGTGCCCCGAGCAACTCCGTAGTGCAGAGGGGGATCAAAGTGACCTTGAACCCACAGAGGACAAGGAAGAAATGATCAGCACCGTTCTTGGAGAGTTCCCTCAGTCCTGGACTCGGATAAACTATGCCATAGTGGTACCCGTCCTGCATTTCCTGCAACCGGCACAGAAACAACCAACACCAGAGCCGGAAGACAAAGAGGAGCAAGCAGTTCCAGAGGCAGAAGAGCCTGTACCAGCAGCCCAGGAGAGTCAATCCTCTGCTGACAGTGAGCCTGCCATGCCTGCGGTAAGCCAAAGGACCCGCAGATAGCTGCCTGCCCTACCTGTACACCCAGCTGGTAGCTGTACCCCTAACGCTAGTGGGGAAAGCCAGGTCAGTCCACCACCAGACAGTGGGTTAAGGAGATCAACCAGGAGCACAAAGGGGCAGATACCCGCTCGCTGGAGAATATAGGATGCACTAGAACTGTAAATAACCCTGTTGCCAAATGTTTGCAAAGTTACATGCATGTTTAGTAATTCTGTGTTTCAGTTTCTTGCAGCTACCGTAAGGACTAGAGATGAGCGTTGTTCTACTCGAACTGTTCGCCAATCTCAAATTCGAGCTGTTTTGGGCGGTGTTCGAGCCGTTCGGCGAACACGAACAATTTGAGAAAAATCATAACTGGATTTTTTCTCGGTAATGATGAAAATTAATGTTAATACGCAGTTTGAGTGTACAGCGGGGTGGGGGGAGGGGCAGGGGATGGATCTCTGCAGGAACAATGAAGATCTCCATTTTTTTTTCTCTTTCCCGCATTTACAGTGGGGAGGTGCAATCTGTCAGCCTATCAGCAGCGCACACACGGAGCGAAGTGCTTTTTTTCACACAAGCAAGGGCATGTGTCATTGGCAGTGTATGTCACATGTCCTTGCCCTATAAGACCAAGCCATTTTCCCCGTCGCCACCATTTTCTCACTGCTGCAGCTGCGTGTTAGACGGCACCGCTGTTGCTGTGTGCGCTATACCTTGTTAATTTCAAGCCAATTTTCGCACAAATCTACAGATAGCTTGGGAGTAGGGAATAGTTGTGATTGCAGTCCTTTTAAGGACTAGGTTACAGCATTTCCTACGACTTTTATCAGGCAGGTCTGTGCTCTTAAATAGATAGATTGTGGGAGTAAAGACTAATTGTAATTGGAGTCCTTTTCAGGACTAGGTTACATCAGTTCCTATAAGTTTTTGCCAGGCAGGTCTGTGCCAGTGCTGTGCAAGTTTTTTTCACAGCATTTGGCTGAATCTAGCAAAGCTAATCCTTTTTAGCCTATTGCAGAGTGTGTTAGTCAGTGGAGTAGCCTATCTGTGTTGCAAGATATACCACCTGTGTATAGAATACCAATTTTTTTACTGCACCTAGTGAAGTAAAATCTTTTGGGCATAGCATCATTCTATTAGTCCATCTATACTGACCTCCATCAGGTTGCAAATTGAATATAATTTTTTTCTGCATCTAGCTCTGAAAAAATATTGGGCTTCTAGCTGTGTGTGGGACTTGTTGTATTAGTCCATCTATACTGACCTCCATCAGGTTGCAAACTGAATATATTTTTTTCTGCATCTACCTCTGAAAAAATATTGGGCTTCTAGCTGTGTGTGGGACTTGTTCTATTAATCCATCTATACAGACCTCCATCAGGTTGCAAACTGAATATATTTTTTTCTGCATCTACCTCTGAAAAAATATTGGGCTTCTAGCTGTGTGTGGGACTTGTTGTATTATCCAATCTATACTGACCTCCATCAGGTTGCAAATTAAAAATAATTTTTATCTGCATCTACAGTACCTCTGAAAAAATATTTGGGCTTCTAGCTGTGTGTGGGACTTGTTCTATTAGTCCATCTATACTGACCTCCATCAGGTTGCAAATTGAATATAATTTTTATCTGCATCTAGCTCTGAAAAAATATTTGGCCTTCTAGCAGTGTGTGGGACTTTCTCTATTAGTCCATCTATACTGACCTCCATCAGGTTGCAAATTAAAAATAATTTTTATCTGCATCTACCTCTGAAAAAATATTTGGGTTTCTAGCTGTGTGTGGGACTTGTTCTATTAATCCATCTATACAGACCTCCATCAGGTTGCAAACTGAATATAATTTTTTTCTGCATCTAGCTCTGAAAAAATATTTGGCCTTGTTCTATTAGTCCACCTATACTGACCTCCATCAGGTTGCAAATTCAAAATAATTTTTTGTCTGCATCTAGCTCTGAAAAAATATTTGGCCTTCTAGCAGTGTGTGGGACTTTCTCTATTAGTCCATCTATACTGACCAACATCAGGTTGCAAATTAAAAATAATTTTTATCTGCATCTACCTCTGAAAAATATTTGGGCTTCTAGCTGTGTGTGGGACTTGTTCTATTACTCCATCTATACTGACCTCCATCAGGTTGCAAACTGAATATATTTTTTTCTGCATCTACCTCTGAAAAAATATTGGGCTTCTAGCTGTGTGTGGAACTTGTTGTATTAGTCCATCTATACTGACCTCCATCAGGTTGCAAACTGAATATATTTTTTTCTGCATCTACCTCTGAAAAAATATTGGGCTTCTAGCTGTGTGTGGGACTTGTTCTATTAATCCATCTATACAGACCTCCATCAGGTTGCAAACTGAATATATTTTTTTCTGCATCTACCTCTGAAAAAATATTGGGCTTCTAGCTGTGTGTGGGACTTGTTGTATTATCCAATCTATACTGACCTCCATCAGGTTGCAAATTAAAAATAATTTTTATCTGCATCTACAGTACCTCTGAAAAAATATTTGGGCTTCTAGCTGTGTGTGGGACTTGTTCTATTAGTCCATCTATACTGACCTCCATCAGGTTGCAAATTGAATATAATTTTTATCTGCATCTAGCTCTGAAAAAATATTTGGCCTTCTAGCAGTGTGTGGGACTTTCTCTATTAGTCCATCTATACTGACCTCCATCAGGTTGCAAATTAAAAATAATTTTTATCTGCATCTACCTCTGAAAAAATATTTGGGCTTCTAGCTGTGTGTGGGACTTGTTCTATTAATCCATCTATACAGACCTCCATCAGGTTGCAAACTGAATATAATTTTTTTCTGCATCTAGCTCTGAAAAAATATTTGGCCTTCTAGCAGTGTGTGGGACTTGTTCTATTAGTCCACCTATACTGACCTCCATCAGGTTGCAAATTCAAAATAATTTTTTGTCTGCATCTAGCTCTGAAAAAATATTTGGCCTTCTAGCAGTGTGTGGGACTTTCTCTATTAGTCCATCTATACTGACCTCCATCAGGTTGCAAATTAAAAATAATTTTTATCTGCATCTACCTCTGAAAAAATATTTGGGCTTCTAGCTGTGTGTGGGACTTGTTCTATTACTCCATCTATACTGACCTCCATCAGGTTGCAAACTGAATATATTTTTTTCTGCATCTACCTCTGAAAAAATTTTGGGCTTCTAGCTCTGTGTGGGACTTGTTGTATTAGTCCATCTATACTGACCTCCATCAGGTTGCAAATTAAAAATATTTTTTTCTGCATCTACAGTACCTCTGAAAAAATATTTGGGCTTCTAGCTGTGTGTGGGACTTGTTCTATTAGTCCATCTATACTGACCTCCATCAGGTTGCAAATTGAATATAATTTTTATCTGCATCTAGCTCTGAAAAAATATTTGGCCTTCTAGCAGTGTGTGGGACTTTCTCTATTAGTCCATCTATACTGACCTCCATCAGGTTGCAAACTGAATACATTTTTTTTCTGCATCTACCTCTGAAAAAATATTGGGCTTCTAGCTGAGTGTGGGACTTTCTCTATTAGTCCATCTATACTGACCTCCATCAGGTTGCAAATTAAAAATAATTTTTATCTGCATCTACCTCTGAAAAAATATTTGGGCTTCTAGCTGTGTGTGGGACTTGTTCTATTAATCCATCTATACAGACCTCCATCAGGTTGCAAACTGAATATAATTTTTTTCTGCATCTAGCTCTGAAAAAATATTTGGCCTTCTAGCAGTGTGTGGGACTTGTTCTATTAGTCCACCTATACTGACCTCCATCAGGTTGCAAATTCAAAATAATTTTTTGACTGCATCTAGCTCTGAAAAAATATTTGGCCTTCTAGCAGTGTGTGGGACTTTCTCTATTAGTCCATCTATACTGACCTCCATCAGGTTGCAAACTGAATATATTTTTTTTCTGCATCTACCTCTGAAAAAATATTGGGCTTGTAGCTGTGTGTGGGACTTGTTCTATTAATCCATGTATACAGACCTCCATCAGGTTGCAAACTGAATAAAAATTTTTTCTGCATCTACCTCTGAAAAAATATTTGGGCTTCTAGCTGTGTGTGGGACTTGTTCTATTAGTCCATCTATACTGACCTCCATCAGGTTGCAAATTGAATATAATTTTTTTCTGCATCTAACCCAGCCAATAGTTTTGGCCTAATACCACAGTTTGGCCACTCAGCTCTGCTCGGTTCCCATCCATTGTTTTTTTGTGCAAACAACTCCAGAGTTGTGAATTAGTTAACCACCAAAATGAGTGGAAAAAGGCCTGCTGCTGGTGGAAAGGGGAATAGGCATGTTGGGAAGGGGAAAAAAGGTTGTGTCCGTGGGGTAGGTGTTAAAGCAACAGTAACATCTGCAGAAGAAAGACCATCTTCCAGCCAAACTAAAATGTCTACTTCTTTTAGCGGACAATGTGATAAGATCCCTTTCTTACGGCCACGCCAATCGCTACAAATTCCAGATGAGGCACAAAAACAGCAGGTGCTTCAACGGATCTCAAGTGCTCCTTTAAGTGGGCTCTCCTCCACATCAACTTCAACATCACAAATACTCCAGTCCTCAAAGGTGTCACCCCAATCGCACTTGCTTCCTCACAGCTCCCAAATCTCCAGCTGCCCGTCTGAGTATGAGGTAGAACAGATGGTTGAGTCTGCAGAGCTGTTTACTCATACTATAGCCTGGGAATCAGAGGTCGACTCCAGCGCTTCTGTGAATCCAAACGAGGAAATGATCTGCACTGATGCCCAGAATCTTTGTGAGTCGGATCCAGGACCAGACGCAGAAGGTTCTGACCATAATGTAGACCCTCATTCCCAAACTGTAACTCCTGTTGGTGGAGACAATGAGGAAGATGATGATAAGACTCAAATACCTGATTGTAGTGACAACTTTAGTTTTTTGTCAGGGCAGGAACAGGTTGGCTCTGAGGACGACGGGTGTGATAACGCACAGGGTGAAGATGATGAGGTTGGAGATCCCACTTACTGTCAACCCACAGTCATCCAAGAGATGAGGTCAGCAGAGGAGGTGGAGGAAGATGCTAGTGACGACGAGGTCAGATTGCGCCTTCCTGGACAGAGACGTAGTACTGGAAGCACGTCAACAACTGCATCCTCAAACACAACTCTGCCTCTCACCACAAGTCGTGGTGGCTCTTCAGGTCGCATGGGTGCTAAGCCTTGCATAGCCTGGGCATTTTTTCAGATCGATAAAGATGACCTAACTCGTGTTATCTGTAACATTTGTCAGCAAAAGCTAAGTAGAGGCCAAAAAATACATAGTTTGAGTACGTCATGCATGAACCGGCACATGGACATGACGCATAAGTTGCAGTGGGAAGCTCAGTGTGCTACAATGCGGCCTAGCCGGCCGGGCCAACCACCGTCTGCCATATCTTGTGCATCCGCGGCCTCTTCATCCTCTGTGACTGGGGGGACAGCAGTCACACCTGTTTTGGGGCGCAGACCTGCCACCTCTTTACCCGCAACAGCCAGCGTGATTGGCAGGTCATCATTTTCTTTGGAGGTGGTAACACCAGCTGGTGTTGAGCGCTGTCCGACATCGATAGCACCACCTTTGGATCAAGGCAACCTAACATGTCCGCCTGCATCTTCCTCACAGACCGGCAGTTTGCCGGGGACACCCTTATCAACCCCGTCTAAGCACAATAGCCAGCCCTCGGTACCTCAGATGTGGACAAGTAAAAGACCATTTCCTCCTAGCCATGAGAAAGCTAAGAGGTTGAATTTCACCATCTGCAAGCTCTTGGCTACAGAAATGCTGCCTTTCCGCCTGGTGGACACAGAGGATTTTCGAGACCTTATGTCCGTCGCAGTGCCCCAGTACCAGATGCCCAGTCGGCACTACTTCTCAAAGAAAGGTGTGCCTGCGCTCCACCAGCATGTCGCACACAACATCACCGCTTCTTTGAGAAACTCTGTGTGTGACAGGGTGCATTTCACCACAGACACTTGGACGAGTAGGCATGGACAGGGGCGTTACATGTCGCTGACTGGGCACTGGGTAACTATGGTGACAGCAGGACAAGGGGCTGCTGTCCAAGTCTTGCCGTCCCCACGAGTTGTGCGTCAATCCTCTTTATGTCAAAGTTCCTCCACTGCTTCTGCCTCCTCAACCTCCTCTCGGTCTTCCACCTGCACCCAAAGCCTGTCTGGTCATGCCACAAGCTTTCTAACTGCGCAGAAGGGATCCTGCACACCTCCTTACTATGCTGGCAGTAGGGCTCAACGTCATCAGGCGGTTTTTACATTGAAATGTCTGGGAAATGTGAGTCACACAGCTGAGGAGTTGTGGTCAGCTCTGGAGAACCAATTTCATGAATGGTTGTCTCCACTGGACTGAAACCAGGGAAGGCCGTGTGCGACAATGCTGCAAACCTGGGTGCGGCCCTTCGCCGGGGCAATGTCACACACGTGCCTTGTATGGCTCACGTGTTGAACCTGGTTGTCCAGCAATTTTTAGCCCACTATCCCAGACTAGATGGCCTTCTGCAGAGGGCACGGTCGCTGTGTGCTCACTTCCGCCGTTCGCATCCCGCAGCTCAGCGACTTACATCTCTACAGAAGTCGTTGGGCCTGCCACTTCACCGGCTAAAATGCGATGTGCCTACCCGGTGGAATTCAACTCTGCACATGCTGCAGCGACTGCGGCAGCACCGACAAGCCCTGGTGCAATACGTTCTGACATATAGCCTGGGCCAACGAGATCCAGAGGTGGGGCAAATCACGCTGGAGGAGTGGTCTCAGATCAGGGACCTATGCACCCTTCTGCACAGTTTTGAAATGGTGATGAAGATGTTTAGTGCTGACGATGCCATTATCAGCATGACTATTCCGGTGATTTACATGCTGGAGCACATGTTAAACAGAATTCGGAGTCAGGTGGTGGCACAAGAGGAGGTGGAGGAAGTAGAGGAGGAGGAGTTGTATGCGGAAGGGCTAACATCTGCAAGGTCCAGACGGTCGGCAGCACCAAGGCGGCAGGCATGTGAGGGTGGGGGAGATGGTTTTACCAGGGCGCATGGTAGCAGCCAAACTAGTGAGGAAGGTGCAGGAGCCCAGGAAGAAGTGGAGGACGAACTGATGGAAGACTCATCAGATGAGGGAGACCTTGATCACATTTCTGTTGTGCGAGGTTGGGGGGAGAGGACAGAGGAAGGAAGCATGATTGTTACCTCGCCACCAACACAACAGGGACTTGGTGCTCCTGGATGCGCAACACACATGAGTGCCTTCTTGCTGCACTACCTGCAACATGACCCTCGAATTGTGAGAATTAGAAATAATCCTGACTACTGGGTTGCCACACTGTTAGATCCCCGGTACAAAAGTAAATTTGCAGAAATTATTCCTGCCATAGAAAGGGATGCACGCATGCAGGAGTATCAGCAGAGACTGTTGCAGAATCTTACATGTGCTTTTCCACAAAATACCAGTGGTGCACGTAGTGAATCTCACAGTTCCAACTTGCCAACCGTGGGACCGTCAAGTGTTCAGCACTCAAACCGTAACAGAACCACAGTATCTGCTGGTAACATCAATTTTGCGGAATCATTTCACCACTTTTTTAGCCCATCCTTTGCAAGGCCACAGGAGACAAGAAGTCTGACACATAGTCAACGCCTAGAGACGATGGTACAGGAGTATCTCCAAGTAAACATTGAAGCCATGACTGTGTCACTGGACCCTTGCTCTTTTTGGGCTTCCAATCTGGATAAATGGCCGGAGCTAGCCACTTACGCCTTGGAGATCTTGTCATGCCCCGCAGCCAGCGTTCTGTCTGAACGTGTGTTCAGCGCTGCTGGTGGTGTGCTGACAGATAAGCGCACGCGGCTCTCCACTGATAATGTAGACAGACTCACGTTCATAAAGATGAACAAATCATGGATCCGAAACGACTTTTCTACCCCTGTGTCATCCTGGGGAGAGTAAAAGCTTGATGATTGGTTAAAATCACCCTACCAACCGTTTTAAGCTTTCAAATTACTAATCATGTTTATCTGTATCTTGGCTGGAAAATAATTTGGGCTTTGTAGCAGTGTGCAGCACTGATTCTATTAGGCCATCTATAATAAGCTCCACCAGATTTAAAATTACTAATCATGTTTATCTGTATCTTGACTGGAAAATAATTTGGGCTTTGTAGCAGTGTGCAGCACTGATCCTATTAGGCCATCTATACTAAAGCTTCACCAGATTTAAAATTAATAATAATTTTTAGCTGCATCTAGCCCGGAAAATAATTTTGGGGCTCCGAGATGCGCAAGACACATAAGTGCCTTCTTGCTGCACTACCTGCAGCATGACCCTCATATTGTCAGAATTCGAAGTAATCATGACTACTGGGTTGCCACACTCTTAGATCCCCCAAACTTTTCGATCAACCTTTTCATTTTAATAAAGACCAAAAAAATGGTCATTTTTGAAATTATAAGCATTAGCAGGTTGTTAGAAACTGAAATCAAACAGTTTCCAACTCAAAACTTTATTCTAGGTGATGTTACATTTTCACATAGGACCCCTTGTTCGAAAGGAGCTTCTGAACTCTCTCGTCCATTGAATTTGTCAGGTTTTGGATGGTTTCTGCTTCAATTGTTTTGCATGAGGACAGAATACCCTCCCAGAGCTGTTGCTTAGATGTGAACTGCCTCGCGCCATCATAGACACTCCTTTTAATGATGCTCCAAAGGTTCTGAATGGGGTAGAGGTCAGGGGAGCATGGGGGTCACACCATAAGTTTGTCCCCTTTTATGCCCATATCAGCCAGAGATGCATATGTTTTATGTGCAGCATGAGATGGTGCATTATCATGCAAAAAAATGATCTTGCTGTGAAATACACGGTTCTTCTTCTTGAACCATGGCAGGAAGTGCTGTTTGAGAAAATCCACATACATTATGGAGTTCATCTTTAGTGCCTTCAGGGATCCTAAAGGGGCCGACAATCTCTCTCCCCATGATTCCAGCACAAAACATTACTCCACCTCCTCCTTGTTGGCGCTGTAGCCGTGTTTGCGTGGGGTGTCCATCAACCAGCCATCCTCCACTCCATCCATCTGGACCATCGAGCGCTGCACGGCACTCATCCGTGAATAAAACAGTTTTGAAATCAGTCTTCATGTAATGTTTGGCCCACTGGAGCCGTTTCTGCTTGTGTGAAGTGGATAGAGGAGGTCGACAGGATGGCGTATGCACAGCTGCAAACCTCTGAAGGACCCTGCATCTTGTTGTTCGGGGGACGTTGGAGGCACCAGCAGCTTCAAAAACTTGTCTGCTGCTATGACAAGGCTTTTTTGCCGCTGCTCTTTCAACCTGACGTAATTGCCTGTAGGAAAGAGTCCTCAATTTGCCCTTATCAGCACGCACACGTGTGTACTGTGAATCAGCTACATACTTCTTGATTGCCAAGACACTTCATCCTGATCATCGCACAATGTTGATTGTAGTCATGCCTTGACCTAAACACTCCACAATTTGTTGCTTCTCAGCAGCCGACACATCCTTTTTCTTTCCCAATTTGGCAGAAAATGTAGGCTGCTTAATAATGTGAGACAGCCTTCTTAAGTAGTCTTGCCTTTCATTGGACACACCTGCCAAACTAATTAGCACAGGTGTCTGCAATTGCTTACAGTGATATAAAGAGCCCTGACACACATCACCATCAATGAGTTTAACTGACAAACAAACAAATTCTTCCCTTATCACTCCTAAACACTTTTTGCATAATAATTTGGAACACAGTGTACATGTGCTTTTCCACAAAACACCAGTGGTTCATGTAGTGAATCTTACAGTTCTAACTTGCCAACCGTGGTCTTTATGGAGTTGTTCAATAAAGGGCCCAAAATTAAGATAACATAGATGGGAGAGGTCTCTATGAATAGGAATTCCTAAGTATTTGATACCCTGTGAGGGCCAGGCAAAGGGAAAGTTGGACTGGATGGAATCCTATATGGATTTGGGGTGGGAAACATCGAGGGCCTCAGACTTCGCTGCATTGATTTTAAAATTTGACCATGTAACAAAGTGATCTATTTCAGCCATAACAGCATGGATGGATGGATGTGATTGAGTGATATATACTAGGACATCATCAGCAAATAGAGAGTACTTGTACTCGGTGCCTCCCACCTCAATCCACCTAATATTGGGGTTGTGGCGAATTGATGAGAGCAGGTGCTCCGTCACTAGGATGTATAAGAGAGGAGACAGAGAACATCCCTGCCTTGTCCCATTGGTGATTGTGAAAGGTGATGAAAATGTTCTAACGCGCCCCCTGGGCCTTGGGACACCCGGAGCCGGACCCTTTTTGGTGGATGCTGGTGGTTGTAGTCTCCGTGGCGGCGACCCGGTTCCGTGGCTCAGGGCGGTCAAACCAGTGGCGGAACTATTTATGTGGTTTTGATGTTTAAATGTCCGACTACGCCACCCGTGGATTGCGGTCAGAGTGAACCGCCGCTCCAGGGCAGACCGCTGAGGCTGGTGTTGTGGGTGCAGCAGAGCGTAGCATAACTCCCCACGGGAGGAGTATAGCCTCAGGGCAGTGTATGCGGAGGATGGGGTTGATGGTGCAGGGCAGCAGCAGTAATGACACGGAGTCAGTGATGCAGTCCAGGGCCTTTACTCACAGTTCTTATTATCCAGACCACGTCTGCAGGTAACGGCTGCCCACGTCGTACTGTGCTCACCAGGTGAGGGGCTCAGACAACTCCCAGATAACTTTGGAGCGCTTCACAGGACCCCCTTTGTGTGTCCTTTGTCTGGCCTTTCTTACCAACCCTTCTGTCCAGCTGCCTCTGGCCTCCTCTTGGTAAACTTGGCGCCAGTTTCCCTGACCCTATGTGGTGCCTTCCTAGCGGGTGTAGCGAGGGGCTGCGCCACATAAAATGTCACAGCCTCCTGTTTCTAGCTGAGGGTCGTTTCCTGCCTCCACTAGTTTCGGGGACCGGTCTCCCCCTTTGGCCTGACCCCTCCACGCAGGTGGATTCGGGCGTGCGGTGGCGACTCGCCCGTCCACACCCCTGGGATCCCTTCGTTCCTCATTCCTGGAGCCTTCTCCGCTCCTCTTCCTTCCTTCTCCCTCTTCCAGGCCTGGGCCTCTGTTACTAGGCCCGCCTCCGGAGCAGAGCTCATGCAGAGCCGCTGCTCCCTGCCACTTCTGCTCAGACTTCTCTGCACTGAACTAAGATGGTGCCCACCTTTTATACTCCCTTCTCAATGCACCCAGGAACTGCTTCCTCCCTGCTCCTGCACTACAGGGTTCCCCTTCCTCAGTGTTCCCTCCCCCCACTCCAGCCAGGGACAGGGACGGTCGTGCCCATCTCAGGGGCATATTGGTCGCCCTGCCCCACGGCAATGTGGTGTAATGCATGCAGGTGTCAGGTCCTGATCCACACTACATCCTTACCTGAGAGTGAGATATCACACCTCTGGGTGAGGTGCAATACCTCTGTAGCAACCGAGCACTCAGGGTGCTACAGTTCCATTTATCTTCAGCCTAGGTGACGTATTGCGATACAGGGCCGTGATTTTGGCTATAAAAGGGTCCCCTAGACCCCTACCCCAAGCTTTTTAAGAGAATCATATATGGCGTGCCAGGAGACTCTATGGAATGCTTTCTCAGCATCCAACGAGAGTATCTAATTACAAATTTTTAACTGCATCTAGCCCAGGAAATACTTTGTGCCTAGTAGCAGTGTCTGCTAGTCAACGGATTATCCCGGCTGTTAAGCAAGCTACACCACCTGTAGTTTGGACACTTAATTTTTTCAAAGGAAATGCTTCGGGACCACGGAATACTCAGTGAAGAGCATCAGGAGGCACCCCAAGGCATAGGGGCTGGGACTGGCAGTAGGATGCCTTGCGGTGGACAGCCGAGCTCGATCCTTATAAAAGGTTTTTAACTGCAGCAGCTTTAGTGGACGCTACTGGAGCTGGAATTACGCGGCTGCTGGCATGAGACTTGCCCTCCAATAGATCCTTGTAAATGGATTTAAAGTGTATTCATTCAAATTAGAGAGACAATTTAAATTAAAAAGCTTAGAGCTGCCTCCACCACAGGGGGGCTCGCTCGACCCACCAGCGGACAGGCACCAGTATTGGGAGAGGGGGGCTGGCCGTCAGGGTTCACCGCGGCTCTGGCACAAACCCGGCGACGCGGAGGTGGCACGGGCAGGAGCGGACTGAACGTGTCGGCTTCTCACTTTTTGGATTTTAGAAGGGCATGACATGCCTATATCTGTGTCTCCCCCTCCTTTTACTCCTCCACCTCTTTTCTTTTCGCATGACTATATGTACTTGTCACTTTTCCATGTGTTAGTTGTGTCTTCTGAGCAGTTTGTCAGCTTTTGGACACCTTTGAAGGTGTTTTCTATGTGTTTCTATGTGTTTTTGTTTGCCTGCCATTGGTTTTAACGGTGCTCGAAGGTGTTCGACGAACAGTTCGGCGAACACACGGGTGTTCGACGAACCGAACCGAACTCGAACACTACGGGGGTGGCTCAACACTAGTACAGAGCGAGTTCATTCCAAGTGTCCAGCTTGGATACCCAATAATTAAAAGGCACAGAGGAATCATGGAGGACGCTGGTACGATCGGCAAGGTACTCCCTCACCATCTTTTGAAACTTTCCACTCCTTGTGAGAGTACCCCTCGCCTCAGGGCCTGTAAGCTGGGCGGGTGTCAGAAAACTGTCCCAGAACGTTAACAGTGTTCCCCTGCCTCTGCTGGATTGGAGTTGCATCTCTCTCGCCTGTACGCCTTGGTTGGGCAACGAACTGTGACCTCTGCCGCTAGCGTGTTCAGATGGGAATTTTTTTAAGAGTTCTGCAGCAAGGGCCTTCTGGTATTGCCCCATTTTTGTAGACCTCTCCACCTCAGGAATAAGAGAGTGAAAGTTCTCCTTGTAGCGGGGGTCTACAAGTGTCACCAACCAGTAATGACTGTCACCCAACATTTTGACAACGCGAGGGTCACGGTTAAGGCAGCGTAACATAAAGTCAGCCATGCGTGCTAGACTGGTAACGGGCAAGATTTCCGTGTCCTCACCAAGATGACGACTGACCATGCTCTCCTCCTCCTCCTCCTCTTCCTCCTCCCCCCTGTCCTCAGGCCACCCACGCTGAACCGACGGTATGACACTTGTACAGGTGCTACCGTCTACAACGCATGATAGCAGCTCCTGTTCTTCCTCCTCCTCCTCCTCCTCCTCTCCCTCATTGTCCCCCAATGCACATTGGGATGAGATGAGGCTGGGCTGTGTGTAATCGTCCGCTACGGCTTCTTGATCCATCTCATCATACTCTGGCTGCAATGCCTCCTCTTTAATTCTCTGCAGAGAGCGTTGCAAAAGACAGACAAGTGGGATGCTGACACTAATGATGGCATCATCGCCACTCACCATCTTGGTGGCCTCCTCAAAGTTTGTCAGAATGGTACATATATCAGACATCCAGGTCCACTCCTGAAGTCTTATGTGTGGAGTCTGACCTGAATATCGACGGCCTTGTTGCAGCTGGTACTCCACAACTGCTCTCTTCTGCTCACAAATCCTTTGCAACATGTGGAGGGTAGAGTTCCAAAGTGTGGGGACATCACACACCAGTCGGTTTGCCGGAAGCTGCAAACGCTGCTGCAACAAAGCAAGGGCGGCGGAAGCTCTAGCCGACTTGCGAAAATGAGCTGACAGGCGGCGTACTTTCACGAGCAGATCTGGTAACTCGGGGTACGATTTAAGAAACCGCTGAACCACGAGGTTAAGCACATGAGCCAGGCATGGTACGTGTGTGATCTCACCTCGCCTCAGAGCCGCCACCAGGTTACGGCCATTGTCACACACGACCATGCCGGGATGTAGGTTCAGCGGTCTCAGCCACAGATCTGCCTGCTCTTTCACAGCTGTCCACAACTCACAAGCAGTGTGAGGTTTATCACCTAAGCTTATGAGTAGAGATGAGCGTTGTTCTACTCGAACTGTTCGCCAATCTCAAATTCGAGCTGTTTTGGGCGGTGTTCGAGCCGTTAAGCGAACACGAACGATTTGAGAAAAATTCGGCTGTTCGAGGTTATGTTCGATAACTGTTCGTGCACCAAAATCATAACTGGATTTTTTCTCAGTAATGATGAAAATTAATGTTAATACGCAGTTTGAGTGTACAGCGGGGTGGGGGGAGGGACAGGGGATGGATCTCTGCAGGAATAATGAAGATCTCCATTTTTTTTTCTCTTTCCCGCATTTGCAGTGGGGAGGTGCAGTCTGTCAGCCTATCAGCAGCGCACACACGGAGCGAACTGCTGTTTTTCACACAAGAAAGGCCATGTGTCATTGGCAGTGTATGTCACATGTCCTTGCCCTATAAGACCAAGCCATTTTCCCGTCGCCACCATTTTCTCACTGCTGCAGCTGCGTGTTAGACGGCACCGCTGTTGCTGTGTGCGCTATACCTTGTTAATTTCAAGCCAATTTTCGCACAAATCTACAGATAGCTTGGGAGTAGGGAATAGTTGTGATTGCAGTCCTTTTAAGGACTAGGTTACAGCATTTCCTACGACTTTTATCAGGCAGGTCTGTGCTCTTAAATAGATAGATTGTGGGAGTAAAGACTAATTGTAATTGCAGCCCTTTTCAGGACTAGGTTACATCAGTTCCTATCAGTTTTTGCCAGGCAGGTCTGTGCCAGTGCTGTGCAAGTTTTTTTCACAGCATTTGGCTGAATCTAGCAAAGCTAATCCTTTTTGGCCTATTGCAGAGTGTGTTAGTCAGTGGAGTAGCCTATCTGTGTTGCAAGATATACCACCTGTGTATAGAATACCAATTTTTTTACTGCACCTAGTGAAGTAAAATCTTTTGGGCATAGCATCATTCTATTAGTCCATCTATACTGACCTCCATCAGGTTGCAAATTGAATATAATTTTTTTCTGCATCTACCTCTGAAAAAATATTTGGGCTTCTAGCAGTGTGTGGGACTTGTTCTATTAGTCCATCTATACTGACCTCCATCAGGTTGCAAACTGAATATAATTTTTTCTGCATCTAGCTCTGAAAAAATATTTGGCCTTCTAGCAGTGTGTGGGACTTTCTCTATTAGTCCATCTATACTGACCTCCATCAGGTTGAAAATTAAAAATAATTTTTATCTGCATCTACCTCTGAAAAAATATTTGGGCTTCTAGCAGTGTGTGGGACTGGTTCTATTAGTCCATCTATACTGACCTCCATCAGGTTGCAAACTGAATATAATTTTTATCTGCATCTAGCTCTGAAAAAATATTTGGCCTTCTAGCAGTGTGTGGGACTTTCTCTATTAGTCCATCTATACTGACCTCCATCAGGTTGCAAATTAAAAATAATTTTTATCTGCATCTACCTCTGAATAAA
Source organism: Phyllobates terribilis (assembly GCF_046119375.1). NCBI lineage: Eukaryota > Metazoa > Chordata > Amphibia > Anura > Dendrobatidae > Phyllobates > Phyllobates terribilis. The sequence continues at coordinate 570,889,445 of NW_027362763.1, forward strand.
TATTTGGGCTTCTAGCAGTGTGTGGGACTGGTTCTATTAGTCCATCTATACTGACCTCCATCAGGTTGCAAACTGAATATAATTTTTTTCTGCATCTAGCTCTGAAAAAATATTTGGCCTTCTAGCAGTGTGTGGGACTTTCTCTATTAGTCCATCTATACTGACCTCCATCAGGTTGCAAACTGAATATATTTTTTTTCTGCATCTACCTCTGAAAAAATATTGGGCTTCTAGCTGTGTGTGGGACTTGTTCTATTAATCCATCTATACAGACCTCCATCAGGTTGCAAACTGAATATATTTTTTTTCTGCATCTACCTCTGAAAAAATATTGGGCCTTCTAGCAGTGTGTGGGACTTTCTCTATTAGTCCATCTATACTGACCTCCATCAGGTTGCAAATTAAAAATAATTTTTATCTGCATCTAGCTCTGAAAAAATATTTGGCCTTCTAGCAGTGTGTGGGACTTTCTCTATTAGTCCATCTATACTGACCTCCATCAGGTTGCAAATGAAAAATAATTTTTATCTGCATCAACCTCTGAAAAAATATTTTGGCTTCTAGCTGTGTGTGGGACTTGTTCTATTAGTCGATCTATACTGACCTCCATCAGGTTGCAAACTGAATATAATTTTTTTCTTCATCTAGCTCTGAAAAAATATTTGGCCTTCTAGCAGTGTGTGGGACTTTCTCTATTAGTCCATCTATACTGACCTCCATCAGGTTGCAAACTGAATATATTTTTTTTCTGCATCTACCTCTGAAAAAATATTGGGCTTCTAGCTGTGTGTGGGACTGGTTCTATTAATCCATCTATACAGACCTCCATCAGGTTGCAAACTGAATATAATTTTTTTCTACATCTAGCTCTGAAAAAATATTTGGCCTTCTAGCAGTGTGTGGGACTTTCTCTATTAGTCCATCTATACTGACCTCCATCAGGTTGCAAATTAAAAATAATTTTTATCGGCATCTAGCTCTGAAAAAAATATTTGGCCTTCTAGCAGTGTGTGGGACTTTCTCTATTAGTCCATCTATACTGACCTCCATCAGGTTGCAAATTAAAAATAATTTTTATCTGCATCTAGCTCTGAAAAAATATTTGGCCTTCTAGCAGTGTGTGGGACTTTCTCTATTAGTCCATCTATACTGACCTCCATCAGGTTGCAAATTAAAAAGAATTTTTTTTCTGCATCTACCTCTGAAAAAATATTGGGCTTCTAGCTGTGTGTGGGACTGGTTCTATTAATCCATCTATACAGACCTCCATCAGGTTGCAAACTGAATATAATTTTTTTCTACATCTAGCTCTGAAAAAATATTTGGCCTTCTAGTAGTGTGTGGGACTTTCTCTATTAGTCCATCTGTACTGACCTCCATCAGGTTGCAAATTAAAAATAATTTTTATCTGCATCTAGCTCTGAAAAAATATTTGGCCTTCTAGCAGTGTGTGGGACTTTCTCTATTAGTCCATCTATACTGACCTCCATCAGGTTGCAAATTAAAAATAATTTTTATCTGCATCTACCTCTGAAAAAATATTTTGGCTTCTAGCTGTGTGTGGGACTTGTTCTATTAGTCCATCTATACTGACCTCCATCAGGTTGCAAACTGAATATAATTTTTTTCTGCATCTAGCTCTGAAAAAATATTTGGCCTTCTAGCAGTGTGTGGGACTTTCTCTATTAGTCCATCTATACTGACCTCCATTAGGTTGCAAATTAAAAATAATTTTTATCTGCATCTAGCACTGAAAAAATATTTGGCCTTCTAGCAGTGTGTGGGACTTTCTCTATTAGTCCATCTATACTGACCTCCATCAGGTTGCAAATTAAAAATAATTTTTATCTGCATCTACCTCTGAAAAAATATTTGGGCTTCTAGCTGTGTGTGGGACTTGTTCTATTAGTCCATCTATACTGACCTCCATCAGGTTGCAAACTGAATATAATTTTTTCTGCATCTAGCTCTGAAAAAATATTTGGCCTTCTAGTAGTGTGTGGGACTTTCTCTATTAGTCCATCTATACTGACCTCCATCAGGTTGCAAATTAAAAATAATTTTTATCTGCATCTAGCTCTGAAAAAATATTTGGCCTTCTAGAAGTGTGTGGGACTTTCTCTATTAGTCCATCTATACTGACCTCCATCAGGTTGCAAATTAAAAATAATTTTTATCTGCATCTACCTCTGAAAAAATTTTTGGGCTTCTGGCTGTGTGTGGGACTTGTTCTATTAGTCCATCTATACTGACCTCCATCAGGTTGCAAACTGAATATAATTTTTTTCTGCATCTAGCTCTGAAAAAATATTTGGGCTTCTAGCAGTGTGTGGGACTTTCTATATTAGTCCATCTATACTGACCTCCATCAGGTTGCAAATTAAAAATAATTTTTATCTGCATCTAGCTCTGAAAAAATATTTGGCCTTCTAGCAGTGTTTGGGGCTTTCTCTATTAGTACATCTAAACTGACCTCCATCAGGTTGCAAATTAAAAATAATTTTTATCTGCATCTAGCTCTGAAAAAATATTTGGCCTTCTAGCAGTGTGTGGGACTTTCTCTATTAGTCCATCTATACTGACCTCCATCAGGTTGCAAATTAAAAATAATTTTTATCTGCATCCACCTCTGAAAAAATATTTGGGCTTCTAGCTGTGTGTGGGACTTGTTCTATTAGTCCATCTATACTGACCTCCATCAGGTTGCAAACTGAATATAATTTTTTTCTGCATCTAGCTCTGAAAAAATATTTGGCCTTCCAGCAGTGTGTGGGACTTTCTCTATTAGTCCATCTATACTGACCTCCATCAGGTTGCAAATGAAAAATAATTTTTATCTGCATCTAGCTCTGAAAAAATATTTGGCCTTCTAGCAGTGTGTGGGACTTTCTCTATTAGTCCATCTATACTGACCTCCATCAGGTTGCAAATTAAAAATAATTTTTATCTGCATCTAGCTCTGAAAAAATATTTGGCCTTCTAGCAGTGTGTGGGACTTTCTCTCTTAGTCCATCTATACTGACCTCCATCAGGTTGCAAATTAAAAATAATTTTTATCTGCTTCTACCTCTGAAAAAATATTTGGGCTTCTAGCTGTGTGTGGGACTTGTTCTATTAGTCCATCTATACTGACCTCCATCAGGTTGCAAACTGAATATAATTTTTTTCTGCATCTAGCTCTGAAAAAATATTTGGCCTTCTAGCAGTGTGTGGGACTTTCTCTATTAGTCCATCTATACTGACCTCCATCAGGTTGCAAATTAAAAATTATTTTTTTTCTGCATCTACCTCTGAAAAAATATTTGGGCTTCTAGCTGTGTGTGGGACTTGTTCTATTAATCCATCTATACAGACCTCCATCAGGTTGCAAACTGAATATAATTTTTTTCTGCATCTACCTATGAAAAAATATTTGGGCTTCTAGCTGTGTGTGGGACTTGTTCTATTAGTCGATCTATACTGACCTCCATCAGGTTGCAAACTGAATATAATTTTTTTCTGCATCTAGCTCTGAAAAAATATTTGGCCTTCTAGTAGTGTGTGGGACTTTCTCTATTAGTCCATCTATACTGACCTCCATCAGGTTGCAAATTAAAAATATTTTTTATCTGCATCTAGCTCTGAAAAAATATTTGGCCTTCTAGCAGTGTGTGGGACTTTCTCTATTAGTCCATCTATACTGACCTCCATCATGTTGCAAATTAAAAATAATTTTTATCTGCATCTACCTCTGAAAAAATATTTGGGCTTCTAGCTGTGTGTGGGACTTGTTCTATTAGTCCATCTATACTGACCTCCATCAGGTTGCAAACTGAATATAATTTTTTTCTGCATCTAGCTCTGAAAAAATATTTGGCCTTCTAGCAGTGTGTGGGACTTTCTCTATTAGTCCATCTATACTGACCTCCATCAGGTTGCAAATTAAAAATAATTTTTACCTGCATCTAGCTCTGAAAAAATATTTGGCCTTCTAGCAGTGTGTGGGACTTTCTCTATTAGTCCATCTATACTGACCTCCATCAGGTTGCAAATTAAAAATATTTTTTATCTGCATCTAGCTCTGAAAAAATATTTGGCCTTCTAGCAGTGTGTGGGACTTTCTCTATTAGTCCATCTATACTGACCTCCATCATGTTGCAAATTAAAAATAATTTTTATCTGCATCTACCTCTGAAAAAATATTTGGGCTTCTAGCTGTGTGTGGGACTTGTTCTATTAGTCCATCTATACTGACCTCCATCAGGTTGCAAACTGAATATAATTTTTTTCTGCATCTAGCTCTGAAAAAATATTTGGCCTTCTAGCAGTGTGTGGGACTTTCTCTATTAGTCCATCTATACTGACCTCCATCAGGTTGCAAATTAAAAATAATTTTTACCTGCATCTAGCTCTGAAAAAATATTTGGCCTTCTAGCAGTGTGTGGGACTTTCTCTATTAGTCCATCTATACTGACCTCCATCAGGTTGCAAATTAAAAATAATTTTTATCTGCATCTAGCTCTGAAAAAATATTTGGCCTTCTAGCAGTGTGTGGGACTTTCTCTATTAGTCCATCTATACTGACGTCCATCAGGTTGCAAATTAAAAATAATTTTTATCTGCATCTACCTCTGAAAAAATATTTGGGCTTCTAGCTGTGTGTGGGACTTGTTCTATTAGTCCATCTATACTGACCTCCATCAGGTTGCAAACTGAATATAATTTTTTTCTGCATCCAGCTCTGAAAAAAGTTTTGGCCTTCTAGCAGTGTGTGGGTCTTGTTCTATTAGTCCACCTATACTGACCTCCATCAGGTTGCAAATTCAAAATAATTTTTTGTCTGCATCTAGCTCTGAAAAAATATTTGGCCTTCTAGCAGTGTGTGGACTTTCTCTATTAGTCCATCTATACTGACCTCCATCAGGTTGCAAACTGAATATATTTTTTTTCTGCATCTACCTCTGAAAAAATATTTGGGCTTGTAGCTGTGTGTGGGACTTGTTCTATTAATCCATCTATACAGACCTCCATCAGGTTGCAAACTGAATAAAAAAAATTTCTGCATCTACCTCTGAAAAAATATTTGGGCTTCTAGCTGTGTGTGGGAATTGTTCTATTAGTCCATCTATACTGACCTCCATCAGGTTGCAAATTGAATATAATTTTTTTCTGCATCTAACCCAGCCAATAGTTTTGGCCTAATACCACAATTTGGCCACTCAGCTCTGCTCGGTTCCCATCCATTGTTTTTTTGTGCAAACAACTCCAGAGTTGTGAATTAGTTAACCACCAAAATGAGTGGAAAAAGGCCTGCTGCTGGTGGAAAGGGGAATAGGCATGTTGGGAAGGGGAAAAAAGGTTGTGTCCGTGGGGTAGGTGTTAAAGCAACAGTAACATCTGCAGAAGAAAGACCATCTTCCAGCCAAACTAAAATGTCTACTTCTTTTAGCGGACAATGTGATAAGATCCCTTTCTTACGGCCACGCCAATCGCTACAAATTCCAGATGAGGCACAAAAACAGCAGGTGCTTCAACGGATATCAAGTGCTCCTTTAAGTGGGCTCTCCTCCTCATCAACTTCAACATCACAAATACTCCAGTCCTCAAAGGTGTCACCCCAATCGCACTTGCTTCCTCACAGCTCCCAAATCTCCAGCTGCCCGTCTGAGTATGAGGTAGAACAGATGGTTGAGTCTGCAGAGCTGTTTACTCATACTATAGCCTGGGAATCAGAGGTCGACTCCAGCGCTTCTGTGAATCCAGACGAGGAAATGATCTGCACTGATGCCCAGAATCTTTGGGAGTCGGATCCAGGACCAGACGCAGAAGGTTCTGACCATAATGTAGACCCTCATTCCCAAACTGTAACTCCTGTTGGTGGAGACAATGAGGAAGATGATGATAAGACTCAAATACCTGATTGTAGCGACAACTTTAGTTTTTTGTCAGGGCAGGAACAGGTTGGCTCTGAGGACGACGGGTGTGATAACGCACAGGGTGATGATGATGAGGTTGGAGATCCCACTTACTGTCAACCCACAGTCAGCCAAGAGATGAGGTCAGCAGAGGAGGTGGAGGAAGATGCTAGTGACGACGAGGTCAGGTTGCGCCTTCCTGGACAGAGACGTAGTACTGGAAGCACGTCAACAACTGCATCCTCAAACACAACTCTGCCTCTCACCACAAGTCGTGGTGGCTCTTCAGGTCGCATGGGTGCTAAGCCTTGCATAGCCTGGGCATTTTTTCAGATCGATAAAGATGACCTAACTCGTGTTATCTGTAACATTTGTCAGCAAAAGCTAAGTAGAGGCCAAAAAATACATAGTTTGAGTACTTCATGCATGAACCGGCACATGGACATGACGAATAAGTTGCAGTGGGAAGCTCAGTGTGCTACAATGCGGCCTAGCCGGCCGGGCCAACCACCGTCTGCCATATCTTGTGCATCCGCGGCCTCTTCATCCTCTGTGACTGGGGGGACAGCAGTCACACCTGTTTTGGGGCGCAGACCTGCCACCTCTTTACCCGCAACAGCCAGCGTGATTGGCAGGTCATCATTTTCTTTGGAGGTGGTAACACCAGCTGGTGTTGAGCGCTGTCCGACATCGATAGCACCACCTTTGGATCAAGGCAACCTAACATGTCCGCCTGCATCTTCCTCACAGACCGGCAGTTTGCCGGGGACACCCTTATCAACCCCGTCTAAGCACAATAGCCAGCCCTCGGTACCTCAGATGTGGACAAGTAAAAGACCATTTCCTCCTAGCCATGAGAAAGCTAAGAGGTTGAATTTCACCATCTGCAAGCTCTTGGCTACAGAAATGCTGCCTTTCCGCCTGGTGGACACAGAGGATTTTCGAGACCTTATGTCCGTCGCAGTGCCCCAGTACCAGATGCCCAGTCGGCACTACTTCTCAAAGAAAGGTGTGCCTGCGCTCCTCCAGCATGTCGCACACAACATCACCGCTTCTTTGAGAAACTCTGTGTGTGACAGGGTGCATTTCACCACAGACACTTGGACGAGTAGGCATGGACAGGGGCGTTACATGTCGCTGACTGGGCACTGGGTAACTATGGTGACAGCAGGACAAGGGGCTGCTGTCCAAGTCTTGCCGTCCCCACGAGTTGTGCGTCAATCCTCTTTATGTCAAAGTTCCTCCACTGCTTCTGCCACCTCAACCTCCTCTCGGTCTTCCACCTGCACCCAAAGCCTGTCTGGTCATGCCACAAGCTTTCTAACTGCGCAGAAGGGATCCTGCACACCTCCTTACTATGCTGGCAGTAGGGCTCAACGTCATCAGGCGGTTTTTACATTGAAATGTCTGGGAAATGTGAGTCACACAGCTGAGGAGTTATGGTCAGCTCTGGAGAACCAATTTCATGAATGGTTGTCTCCACTGGACCTGAAACCAGGGAAGGCCGTGTGCGACAATGCTGCAAACCTGGGTGCGGCCCTTCGCCGGGGCGATGTCACACACGTGCCTTGTATGGCTCACGTGTTGAACCTGGTTGTCCAGCAATTTTTAGCCCACTATCCCAGACTACATGGCCTTCTGCAGAGGGCACGGTCGCTGTGTGCTCACTTCCGCCGTTCGCATCCCGCAGCTCAGCGACTTACATCTCTACAGAAGTTGTTGGGCCTGCCACTTCACCGGCTAAAATGCGATGTGCCTACCCGGTGGAATTCAACTCTGCACATGCTGCAGCGACTGTGGCAGCACCGACAAGCCCTGGTGCAATACGTTCTGACGTATAGCCTGGGCCAACGAGTAGAGATGAGCGTTGTTCTACTCGAACTGTTCGCCAATCTCAAATTCGAGCTGTTTTGGGCGGTGTTCGAGCCGGTCGGCGAACACGAACAATTTGAGAAAAATTCGGCTGTTCGAGGTTATGTTCGATAACTGTTCGTGCACCAAAATCATAACTGGATTTTTTCTCAGTAATGATGAAAATTAATGTTAATACGCAGTTTGAGTGTACAGCGGGGTGGGGGGAGGGGCAGGGGATGGATCTCTGCAGGAACAATGAAGATCTCCATTTTTTTTTCTCTTTCCCGCATTTGCAGTGGGGAGGTGCAATCTGTCAGCCTATCAGCAGCGCACACACGGAGCGAAGTGCTTTTTTTCACACAAGCAAGGGCATGTGTGATTGGCAGTGTATGTCACATGTCCTTGCCCTATAAGACCAAGCCATTTTCCCCGTCGCCACCATTTTCTCACTGCTGCAGCTGCGTGTTAGATGGCACTGCTGTTGCTGTGTGCGCTATACCTTGTTAATTTCAAGCCAATTTTCGCACAAATATACAGATAGCTTGGGAGTAGGGAATAGTTGTGATTGCAGTCCTTTTAAGGACTAGGTTACAGCATTTCCTACGACTTTTATCAGGCAGGTCTGTGCTCTTAAATAGATAGATTGTGGGAGTAAAGACTAATTGTAATTGGAGTCCTTTTCAGGACTAGGTTACATCAGTTCCTATCAGTTTTTGCCAGGCAGGTCTGTGCCAGTGCTGTGCAAGTTTTTTTCACAGCATTTGGCTGAATCTAGCAAAGCTAATCCTTTTTGGCCTATTGCAGAGTGTGTTAGTCAGTGGAGTAGCCTATCTGTGTTGCAAGATATACCACCTGTGTATAGAATACCAATTTTTTTACTGCACCTAGTGAAGTAAAATCTTTTGGGCATAGCATCATTCTATTAGTCCATCTATACTGACCTCCATCAGGTTGCAAACTGAATATAATTTTTTTCTGCATCTAGCTCTGAAAAAATATTTGGGCTTCTAGCGGTGTGTGGGACTTGGTCTATTAGTCCATCTATACTGACCTCCATCAGGTTGCAAATTAAAAATAATTTTTTTCTGCATCTAGCTCTGAAAAAATATTTGGGCTTCTAGCAGTGTGTGGGACTTGGTCTATTAGTCCATCTATACTGACCTCCATCAGGTTGCAAATTAAAAATAATTTTTTTCTGCATCTAGCTCTGAAAAAATATTTGGGCTTCTAGCAGTGTGTGGGACTTGGTCTATTAGTCCATCTATACTGACCTCCATCAGGTTGCAAATTAAAAATAATTTTTTTCTTCATTTATCTCTGAAAAAATATTTGGGCTTCTAGCAGCGTGTGGGACTTGTTCTATTAGTCCATCTATACTGACCTCCATCAGGTTGCAAATTAAAAATAATTTTTTTCTGCATGTAGCTCTGAAAAAATATTTGGGCTTCTAGCAGTGTGTGGGACTTGGTCTATTAGTCCATCTATACTGACCTCCATCAGGTTGCAAATTAAAAATAATTTTTTTCTGCATCTAGCTCTGAAAAAATATTTGGGCTTCTAGCAGTGTGTGGGACTTGGTCTATTAGTCCATCTATACTGACCTCCATCAGGTTGCAAATTGAATAAAAAAATTTTCTGCATCTAGCTCTGAAAAAATATTTGGGCTTCTAGCAGTGTGTGGGACTTGGTCTATTAGTCCATCTATACTGACCTCCATCAGGTTGCAAATTGAATAAAAAAATTTTCTGCATCTAGCTCTGAAAAAATATTTGGGCTTCTAGCGGTGTGTGGGACTTGGTCTATTAGTCCATCTATACTGACCTCCATCAGGTTGCAAATTAAAAATAATTTTTTTCTGCATCTAGCTCTGAAAAAATATTTGGGCTTCTAGCAGTGTGTGGGACTTGGTCTATTAGTCCATCTATACTGACCTCCATCAGGTTGCAAATTAAAAATAATTTTTTTCTGCATCTAGCTCTGAAAAAATATTTGGGCTTCTAGCAGTGTGTGGGACTTGGTCTATTAGTCCATCTATACTGACCTCCATCAGGTTGCAAATTAAAAATAATTTTTTTCTTTATTTATCTCTGAAAAAATATTTGGGCTTCTAGCAGCGTGTGGGACTTGTTCTATTAGTCCATCTATACTGACCTCCATCAGGTTGCAAATTAAAAATAATTTTTTTCTGCATCTAGCTCTGAAAAAATATTTGGGCTTCTAGCGGTGTGTGGGACTTGGTCTATTAGTCCATCTATACTGACCTCCATCAGGTTGCAAATTAAAAATAATTTTTAGCTGCATCTAGCCCGGAAAATAATTTTGGGGCTCCGAGATGCGCAAGACACATAAGTGCCTTCTTGCTGCACTACCTGCAGCATGACCCTCATATTGTCAGAATTCGAAGTAATCATGACTACTGGGTTGCCACACTCTTAGATCCCCCAAACTTTTCGATCAACCTTTTAATTTTAATAAAGACCAAAAAAATGGTCATTTTTGAAATTATAAGCATTAGCAGGTTGTTAGAAACTGAAATCAAACAGTTTTCAACTCAAAACTTTATTCTAGGTGATGTTACATTTTCACATAGGACCCCTTGTTCGAAAGGAGCTTCTGAACTCTCTCGTCCATTGAATTTGTCAGGTTTTGGATGGTTTCTGCTTCAATTGTTTTGCATGAGGACAGAATACCCTCCCAGAGCTGTTGCTTAGATGTGAACTGCCTCCCGCCATCATAGACACTCCTTTTAATGATGCTCCAAAGGTTCTGAATGGGGTAGAGGTCAGGGGAGCATGGGGGTCACACCATAAGTTTGTCCCCTTTTATGCCCATATCAGCCAGAGATGCAGATGTTTTATGTGCAGCATGAGATGGTGCATTATCATGCAGAAAAATGATCTTGCTGTGAAATACACGGTTCTTCTTCTTGAACCATGGCAGGAAGTGCTGTTTGAGAAAATCCACATACATTATGGAGTTCATCTTTAGCGCCTTCAGGGATCCTAAAGGGGCCGACAATCTCTCTCCCCATGATTCCAGCCCAAAACATTACTCCACCTCCTCCTTGTTGGCGCTGTAGCCGTGTTTGCGTGGGGTGTCCATCAACCAGCCATCCTCCACTCCATTCATCTGGACCATCGAGCGCTGCACGGCACTCATCCGTGAACAAAACAGTTTTGAAATCAGTCTTCATGTAATGTTTGGCCCACTGGAGCCGTTTCTGCTTGTGTGAAGTGGATAGAGGAGGTCGACAGGATGGCATATGCACAGCTGCAAACCTCTGAAGGACCCTGCATCTTGTTGTTCGGGGGACGTTGGAGGCACAAGCAGCTTCAAAAACTTGTCTGCTGCTATGACAAGGCTTTTTTGCCGCTGCTGTTTCAACCTGACGTAATTGCCTGTAGGAAAGAGTCCTCAATTTGCCCTTATCAGCACGCACACGTGTGTACTGTGAATCAGCTACATACTTCTTGATTGCCAAGACACTTCATCCTGATCATCGCACAATGTTGATTGTAGTCATGCCTTGACCTAAACACTCCACAATTTGTTGCTTCTCAGCAGCCGACACATCCTTTTTCTTTCCCATTTTGGCAGAAAATGTAGGCTGCTTAATAATGTGAGAGAGCCTTCTTAAGTAGTCTTGCCTTTCATTGGACACACCTGCCAAACTAATTAGCACAGGTGTCTGCAATTGCTTACAGTGATATAAAGAGCCCTGACACACATCACCATCAATGAGTTTAACTGACAAACAAACAAATTCTTCCCTTATCACTCCTAAACACTTTTTGCATAATAATTTGGAACGCGGTGTACATGTGCTTTTCCACAAAACACCAGTGGTTCACGTAGTGAATCTTACAGTTCTAACTTGCCAACCGTGGTCTGTATGGAATTGTTCAATAAAGGGCCCAAAATTAAGATAACATAGATGGGAGAGGTCTCTATGAATAGGAATTCCTAAGTATTTGATACCCTGTGAGGGCCAGGCAAAGGGAAAGTTGGACTGGATGGAATCCTATATGGATTTAGGGAGGGAGACATCGAGGGCCTCAGACTTCGCTGCATTGATTTTAAAATTTTACCATGTAACAAAGTGATCTATTTCAGCCATAACAGCAGGGATGGATATATGTGATTGAGTGATATATACTAGGACATCATCAGCAAATAGAGAGCACTTGTACTCGGTGCCTCCCACCTCAATCCACCTAATATTGGGGTTATGGCGAATTGATGAGAGCAGGTGCTCCGTCACTAGGATGTATAAGAGAGGGGACAGAGGACATCCCTGCCTTGTCCCATTGGTGATTGTGAAAGGTGATGAAAATGTTCTGACGCACCCCCTGGGCCTTGGGACACCCGGAGCCGGACACTTTTTGGTGGATGCTGGTGGTTGTAGTCTTCGTGGCGGCGATCCGGTTCCGTGGCTCAGGGCGGTCAAACCAGTGGCGGAACTATTTATGTGGTTTTGATGTTTAAATGTCCGACTACGCCACCCGTGGATTGCGGTCAGAGTGAACCGCCGCTACAGGGCAGACCGCTAAGGCTGGTGTTGTGGGTGCAGCAGAGCGTAGCATAACTCCCCACGGGAGGAGTATAGCCTCAGGGCAGTGTATGCGGAGGATGGGGGTGATGGTGCAGGGCAGCAGCAGTAACGACACGGAGTCAGTGATGCAGTTCAGGGCCTTTACTCACAGTTCTTATTATCCAGACCACGTCTGCAGGTAACGGCTGCCCACGTCGTACTGTGCTCACCAGGTGAGGGGCTCAGACAACTCCCAGATAACTTTGGAGCGCTTCACAGGACCCCCTTTGTGTGTCCTTTGTCTGGCCTTTCTTACCAACACTTCTCTCCGGCTGCCTCGGGCCTCCTCTTGGTAAACTTGGCGCCAGTTTCCCTGACCCTATGTGGTGCCTTCCTAGCGGGTGGAGCAAGGGGCTGCGCCACATAAAATGTCAGAGCCTCCGGTTTCTAGCTGAGGGTCGTTTCCTGCCTCCACTAGTTCGGGGACCGGTCTCCCCCTTTGGCCTGACCCCTCCACGCAGGTGGATTCGGGCGTGCGGTGGCGACTCGCCCGTCCGCACCCCTGGGATCCCTTCATTCCTCGTTCCTGGAGCCTTCTCCGCTCCTCTTCCTTCCTTCTCCCTCTTGCAGGCCTGGGCCTCTGTTACTAGGCCCGCCTCCGGAGCAGAGCTCATGCAGAGCCCCTGCTCCCTGCCACTTCTGCTCAGACTTCTCTGCACTGAACTAAGATGGTGCCCACCTTTTATACACCCTTCTCAATGCACCCAGGAACTGCTTCCTCCCTGCTCCTGCACTGCAGGGTTCCCCTTCCTCAGTGTTCCCTCCCCCCACTCCAGCCAGGGACAGGGACTGTCGTGCCCATCTCAGGGGCATATTGGTCGCCCTGCCCCACGGCAATGTGGTGTAATGCATGCAGGTGTCGGGTCCTGATCCACACTCCATCCTTATCTGAGAGTGAGATTTCACACCTCTGGGTGAGGTGCAATACGTCTGTAGCAACCGAGCCCTCGGTGCTACAGTTCCATTTATCTTCAGCCTAGGTGACGTATTGTGATACAGGGCCGTGATTTTGGCTATAAAAGGGTCCCCTAGACCCCTACCCCAAGCTTTTTAAGAGAATCATATATGGCGTGCCAGGAGACTCTATGGAATGCTTTCTCAGCATCCAACGAGAGTATCTACTTACAAATTTTTAACTGCATCTAGCCCAGGAAATACTTTGTGCCTAGTAGCAGTGTCTGCTAGTCAGCGGATTATCCCGGCTGTTAAGCAAGCTACACCACCTGTAGTTTGGACACTTAATTTTTTCAAAGGAAATGCTTCGGGACCACGGGATACTTAGTGAAGAGCATCAGGAGGCACCCCAAGGCATAGGGGCTGGGACTGGCACTAGGATGCCTTGCGGTGGACAGCCGAGCTCGATCTTTATAAAAGCTTTTTAACTGCAGCAGCTTTAGTGGACGCTACTGGAGCTGGAATTACGCGGCTGCTGGCATGAGACTTGCCCTCCAATAGATCCTTGTAAATGGATTTAAAGTGTATTCATTCAAATTAGAGGGACAATTTAAATTAAAAAGCTTAGAGCTGCCTCCACCACAGGGGGGCTCTCTCGACCCACCAGCGGACAGGCACCAGTATTGGGAGAGGGGGGCTGGCCGTCAGGGTTCACCGCGGCTCTGGCACAAACCCGGCGACACGGAGGTGGCACGGGCAGGAGCGAACTGGCCGTCTCGGCTTCTCACTTTTTGGATTTTAGAAGGGCATGACATGCCTATATCTGTGTCTCCCCCTCCTTTTACTCCTCCACCTCTTTTCTTTTCGCATGACTATATGTACTTGTCACTTTTCCATGTGTTACTTGTGTCTTCTGAGCAGTTTGTCAGCTTTTGGACACCTTTGAAGGTGTTTTCTATGTGTTTCTATGTGTTTTTGTTTGCCTGCCATTGGTTTTAACGGTGTTCGAAGGTGTTCGACGAACAGTTCGACGAACAGTTCGGCGAACACACGGGTGTTCGACGAACCGAACCGAACTCGAACACTACGGGGGTGGCTCAACACTACCAACGAGATCCAGAGGTGGGGCAAATCACGCTGGAGGAGTGGTCTCAGATCAGGGACCTATGCACCCTTCTGCATAGTTTTGAAATGGCGACGAAGATGTTTAGTGCTGACGATGCCATTATCAGCATGACTATTCCGGTGATTTACATGCTGGAGCACATGTTAAACAGAATTCGGAGTCAGGTGGTGGCACAAGAGGAGGTGGAGGAAGTAGAGGAGGAGGAGTTGTATGCGGAAAGGCTAACATCTGCAAGGTCCAGACGGTCGGCAGCACCAAGGCGGCAGGCATGTGAGGGTGGGGGAGATGGTTTTACCAGGGCGCATGGTAGCAGCCAAACTAGTGAGGAAGGTGCAGGAGCCCAGGAAGAAGTGGAGGACGAACTGATGGAAGACTCATCAGATGAGGGAGACCTTGATCACATTTCTGTTGTGCGAGGTTGGGGGGAGAGGACAGAGGAAGGAAGCATGATTGTTACCTCGCCACCAACACAACAGGGACTTGGTGCTCCTGGATGCGCAACACACATGAGTGCCTTCTTGCTGCACTACCTGCAACATGACCCTCGAATTGTGAGAATTAGAAATAATCCTGACTACTGGGTTGCCACACTGTTAGATCCCCGGTACAAAAGTAAATTTGCAGAAATTATTCCTGCCATAGAAAGGGATGCACGCATGCAGGAGTATCAGCAGAGACTGTTGCAGAATCTTACATGTGCTTTTCCACAAAATACCAGTGGTGCACGTAGTGAATCTCACAGTTCCAACTTGCCAACCGTGGGACCGTCAAGTGTTCAGCACTCAAACCGTAACAGAACAACAGTATCTGCTGGTAACATCAATTTTGCGAATCATTTCACCACTTTTTTAGCCCATCCTTTGCAAGGCCACAGGAGACAAGAAGTCTGACACATAGTCAATGCCTAGAGACGATGGTACAGGAGTATCTCCAAGTAAACATTGAAGCCATGACTGTGTCACTGGACCCTTGCTCTTTTTGGGCTTCCAATCTGGATAAATGGCCGGAGCTAGCCACTTACGCCTTGGAGATCTTGTCATGCCCCGCAGCCAGCATTCTGTCTGAACGTGTGTTCAGCGCTGCTGGTGGTGTGCTGACAGATAAGCGCACGCGGCTCTCCACTGATAATGTAGACAGACTCACGTTCATAAAGATGAACAAATCATGGATCCGAAACGACTTTTCTACCCCTGTGTCATCCTGGGGAGAGTAAAAGCTTGATGATTGGTTAAAATCACCCTACCAACTGTTTTAAGCTTTCAAATTACTAATCATGTTTATCTGTATCTTGGCTGGAAAATAATTTGGGCTTTGTAGCAGTGTGCAGCACTGATTCTATTAGGCCATCTATAATAAGCTCCACCAGATTTAAAATTACTAATCATGTTTATCTGTATCTTGACTGGAAAATAATTTGGACTTTGTAGCAGTGTGCAGCACTGATCCTATTAGGCCATCTATAATAAGCTCCACCAGATTTAAAATGAAAAATAATTTTTAGCTGCATCTAGCCCGGAAAATAATTTTGGGGCTCCGAGATGCGCAAGACACATAAGTGCCTTCTTGCTGCACTACCTGCAGCATGACCCTCATATTGTCAGAATTCGAAGTAATCATGACTACTGGGTTGCCACACTCTTAGATCCCCCAAACTTTTCGATCAACCTTTTCATTTTAATAAAGACCAAAAAAATGGTCATTTTTGAAATTATAAGCATTAGCAGGTTGTTAGAAACTGAAATCAAACAGTTTCCAACTCAAAACTTTATTCTAGGTGATGTTACATTTTCACATAGGACCCCTTGTTCGAAAGGAGCTTCTGAACTCTCTCGTCCATTGAATTTGTCAGGTTTTGGATGGTTTCTGCTTCAATTGTTTTGCATGAGGACAGAATACCCTCCCAGAGCTGTTGCTTAGATGTGAACTGCCTCCCGCCATCATAGACACTCCTTTTAATGATGCTCCAAAGGTTCTGAATGGGGTAGAGGTCAGGGGAGCATGGGGGTCACACCATAAGTTTGTCCCCTTTTATGCCCATATCAGCCAGAGATGCATATGTTTTATGTGCAGCATGAGATGGTGCATTATCATGCAAAAAAATGATCTTGCTGTGAAATACACGGTTCTTCTTCTTGAACCATGGCAGGAAGTGCTGTTTGAGAAAATCCACATACATTATGGAGTTCATCTTTAGTGCCTTCAGGGATCCTAAAGGGGCCGACAATCTCTCTCCCCATGATTCCAGCCCAAAACATTACTCCACCTCCTCCTTGTTGGCGCTGTAGCCGTGTTTGCGTGGGGTGTCCATCAACCAGCCATCCTCCACTCCATCCATCTGGACCATCGAGCGCTGCACGGCACTCATCCATGAACAAAACAGTTTTGAAATCAGTCTTCATGTAATGTTTGGCCCACTGGAGCCGTTTCTGCTTGTGTGAAGTGGATAGAGGAGGTCGACAGGATGGCGTATGCACAGCTGCAAACCTCTGAAGGACCCTGCATCTTGTTGTTCGGGGGACGTTGGAGGCACCAGCAGCTTCAAAAACTTGTCTGCTGCTATGACAAGGCTTTTTTGCCGCTGCTCTTTCAACCTGACGTAATTGCCTGTAGGAAAGAGTCCTCAATTTGCCCTTATCAGCACGCACACGTGTGTACTGTGAATCAGCTACATACTTCTTGATTGCCAAGACACTTCATCCTGATCATCGCACAATGTTGATTGTAGTCATGCCTTGACCTAAACACTCCACAATTTGTTGCTTCTCAGCAGCCGACACATCCTTTTTCTTTCCCATTTTGGCAGAAAATGTAGGCTGCTTAATAATGTGAGACAGCCTTCTTAAGTAGTCTTGCCTTTCATTGGACACACTTGCCAAACTAATTAGCACAGGTGTCTGCAATTGCTTACAGTGATATAAAGAGCCCTGACACACATCACCATTAATGAGTTTAACTGACAAACAAACAAATTCTTCCCTTATCACTCCTAAACACTTTTTGCATAATAATTTGGAACACAGTGTACATGTGCTTTTCCACAAAACACCAGTGGTTCACGTAGTGAATCTTACAGTTCTAACTTGCCAACCGTGGTCTGTATGGAGTTGTTCAATAAAGGGCCCAAAATTAAGATAACATAGATGGGAGAGGTCTCTATGAATAGGAATTCCTAAGTATTTGATACCCTGTGAGGGCCAGGCAAAGGGAAAGTTGGACTGGATGGAATCCTATATGGATTTGGGGAGGGAGACATCGAGGGCCTCAGACTTCGCTGCATTGATTTTAAAATTTGACCATGTAACAAAGTGATCTATTTCAGCCATAACAGCATGGATGGATATATGTGATTGAGTGATATATACTAGGACATCATCAGCAAATAGAGAGTACTTGTACTCGGTGCCTCCCACCTCAATCCACCTAATATTGGGGTTATGGCGAATTGATGAGAGCAGGTGCTCCGTCACTAGGATGTATAAGAGAGGGGACAGAGAACATCCCTGCCTTGTCCCATTGGTGATTGTGAAAGGTGATGAAAATGTTCTGACACGCCCCCTGGGCCTTGGGACACCCGGAGCCGGACCCTTTTTGGTGGATGCTGGTGGTTGTAGTCTCCGTGGCGGCGACCCGGTTCCGTGGCTCAGGGCGGTCAAACCAGTGGCGGAACTATTTATGTGGTTTTGATGTTTAAATGTCCGACTACGCCACCCGTGGATTGCGGTCAGAGTGAACTGCCGCTCCAGGGCAGACCGCTGAGGCTGGTGTTGTGGGTGCAGCAGAGCGTAGCATAACTCCCCAAGGGAGGAGTATAGCCTCAGGGCAGTGTATGCGGAGGATGGGGGTGATGGTGCAGGGCAGCAGCAGTAACGACACGGAGTCAGTGATGCAGTCCAGGGCCTTTACTCACAGTTCTTATTATCCAGACCACGTCTGCAGGTAACGGCTGCCCACGTCGTACTGTGCTCACCAGGTGAGGGGCTCAGACAACTCCCAGATAACTTTGGAGCGCTTCACAGGACCCCCTTTGTGTGTCCTTTGTCTGGCCTTTCTTACCAACCCTTCTGTCCGGCTGCCTCTGGCCTCCTCTTGGTAAACTTGGCGCCAGTTTCCCTGACCCTATGTGGTGCCTTCCTAGCGGGTGTAGCGAGGGGCTGCGCCACATAAAATGTCACAGCCTCCTGTTTCTAGCTGAGGGTCGTTTCCTGCCTCCACTAGTTTCGGGCACCGGTCTCCCCCTTTGGCCTGACCCCTCCACGCAGGTGGATTCGGGCGTGCGGTGGCGACTCGCCCGTCCACACCCCTGGGATCCCTTCGTTCCTCATTCCTGGACCCTTCTCCGCTCCTCTTCCTTCCTTCTCCCTCTTCCAGGCCTGGGCCTCTGTTACTAGGCCCGCCTCCGGAGCAGAGCTCATGCAGAGCCCCTGCTCCCTGCCACTTCTGCTCAGACTTCTCTGCACTGAACTAAGATGGTGCCCACCTTTTATACTCCCTTCTCAATGCACCCAGGAACTGCTTCCTCCCTGCTCCTGCACTACAAGGTTCCCCTTCCTCAGTGTTCCCTCCCCCCACTCCAGCCAGGGACAGGGACTGTCGTGCCCATCTCAGGGGCATATTGGTCGCCCTGCCCCACGGCAATGTGGTGTAATGCATGCAGGTGTCGGGTCCTGATCCACACTACATCCTTACCTGAGAGTGAGATATCACACCTCTGGGTGAGGTGCAATACCTCTGTAGCAACCGAGCCCTCAGGGTGCTACAGTTCCATTTATCTTCAGCCTCGGTGACGTATTGCGATACAGGGCCGTGATTTTGGCTATAAAAGGGTCCCCTAGACCCCTACCCCAAGCTTTTTAAGAGAATCATATATGGCGTGCCAGGAGACTCTATGGAATGCTTTCTCAGCATCCAACGAGAGTATCTAATTACAAATTTTTAACTGCATCTAGCCCAGGAAATACTTTGTGCCTAGTAGCAGTGTCTGCTAGTCAGCGGATTATCCCGGCTGTTAAGCAAGCTACACCACCTGTAGTTTGGACACTTAATTTTTTCAAAGGAAATGCTTCGGGACCACGGGATACTCAGTGAAGAGCATCAGGAGGCACCCCAAGGCATAGGGGCTGGGACTGGCAGTAGGATGCCTTGCGGTGGACAGCCGAGCTCGATCCTTATAAAAGCTTTTTAACTGCAGCAGATTTAGTGGACGCTACTGGAGCTGGAATTATGCGGCTGCTGGCATGAGACTTGCCCTCCAATAGATCCTTGTAAATGGATTTAAAGTGTATTCATTCAAATTAGAGAGACAATTTAAATTAAAAAGCTTAGAGCTGCCTCCACCACAGGGGGGCTCGCTCGACCCACCAGCGGACAGGCACCAGTATTGGGAGAGGGGGGCTGGCCGTCAGGGTTCACCGCGGCTCTGGCACAAACCCGGCGACGCGGAGGTGGCACGGGCAGGAGCGGACTGAACGTGTCGGCTTCTCACTTTTTGGATTTTAGAAGGGCATGACATGCCTATATCTGTGTCTCCCCCTCCTTTTACTCCTCCACCTCTTTTCTTTTCGCATGACTATATGTACTTGTCACTTTTCCATGTGTTAGTTGTGTCTTCTGAGCAGTTTGTCAGCTTTTGGACACCTTTGAAGGTGTTTTCTATGTGTTTCTATGTGTTTTTGTTTGCCTGCCATTGGTTTTAACGGTGCTCGAAGGTGTTCGACGAACAGTTCGACGAACAGTTCGGCGAACACACGGGTGTTCGACGAACCAAACCGAACTCGAACACTACGGGGGTGGCTCAACACTAGTACAGAGCGAGTTCATTCCAAGTGTCCAGCTTGGATACCCAATAATTAAAAGGCACAGAGGAATCATGGAGGACGCTGGTACGATCGGCAAGGTACTCCCTCACCATCTTTTGAAACTTTCCACTCCTTGTGAGAGTACCCCTCGCCTCAGGGCCTGTAAGCTGGGCGGGTGTCAGAAAACTGTCCCAGAACGTTGACAGTGTTCCCCTGCCTCTGCTGGATTGGAGTTGCATCTCTCTCGCCTGTACGCCTTGGTTGGGCAACGAACTGTGACCTCTGCCGCTAGCGTGTTCAGATGGGAATTTTTTTAAGAGTTCTGCAGCAAGGGCCTTCTGGTATTGCCCCATTTTTGTAGACCTCTCCACCTCAGGAATAAGAGAGTGAAAGTTCTCCTTGTAGCGGGGGTCTACAAGTGTCACCAACCAGTAATGACTGTCACCCAACATTTTGACAACGCGAGGGTCACGGTTAAGGCAGCGTAACATAAAGTCAGCCATGCGTGCCAGACTGGTAACGGGCAAGATTTCCGTGTCCTCACCAAGATGACGACTGACCATGCTCTCCTCCTCCTCCTCCTCTTCCTCCTCCCCCCTGTCCTCAGGCCACCCACGCTGAACCGACGGTATGACACTTGTACAGGTGCTACCGTCTACAACGCATGATAGCAGCTCCTGTTCTTCCTCCTCCTCCTCCTCCTCCTCCTCTCCCTCATTGTTCCCCAATGCACATTAGGATGAGATGAGGCTGGGCTGTGTGTAATCGTCCGCTACGGCTTCTTGATCCATCTCATCATACTCTGGCTGCAATGCCTCCTCTTTAATTCTCTGCAGAGAGCATTGTAAAAGACAGACAAGTGGGATGCTGACACTAATGATGGCATCATCGCCACTCACCATCTTGGTGGCCTCCTCAAAGTTTGTCAGAATGGTACATATATCAGACATCCAGGTCCACTCCTGAAGTCTTATGTGTGGAGTCTGACCTGAATATCGACGGCCTTGTTGCAGCTGGTACTCCACAACTGCTCTCTTCTGCTCACAAATCCTTTGCAACATGTGGAGGGTAGAGTTCCAAAGTGTGGGGACATCACACACCAGTCGGTTTGCCGGAAGCTGCAAACGCTGCTGCAACAAAGCAAGGGCGGCGGAAGCTGTAGCCGACTTGCGAAAATGAGCTGACAGGTGGCGTACTTTCACGAGCAGATCTGGTAACTCGGGGTACGATTTAAGAAACCGCTGAACCACGAGGTTAAGCACATGAGCCAGGCATGGTACGTGTGTGATCTCACCTCGCCTCAGAGCCGCCACCAGGTTACGGCCATTGTCACACACGACCATGCCGGGATGTAGGTTCAGCGGTCTCAGCCACAGATCTGCCTGCTCTTTCACAGCTGTCCACAACTCACAAGCAGTGTGAGGTTTATCACCTAAGCTTATGAGTAGAGATGAGCGTTGTTCTACTCGAACTGTTCGCCAATCTCAAATTCGAGCTGTTTTGGGCGGTGTTCGAGCCGTTAAGCGAACACGAACGATTTGAGAAAAATTCGGCTGTTCGAGGTTATGTTCGATAACTGTTCGTGCACCAAAATCATAACTGGATTTTTTCTCAGTAATGATGAAAGTTAATGTTAATACGCAGTTTGAGTGTACAGCGGGTTGGGGGGAGGGGCAGGGGATGGATCTCTGCAGGAATAATGAAGATCTCCATTTTTTTTTCTCTTTCCCGCATTTGCAGTGGGGAGGTGCAGTCTGTCAGCCTATCAGCAGCGCACACACGGAGCGAACTGCTGTTTTTCACACAAGAAAGGCCATGTGTCATTGGCAGTGTATGTCACATGTCCTTGCCCTATAAGACCAAGCCATTTTCCCGTCGCCACCATTTTCTCACTGCTGCAGCTGCGTGTTAGACGGCACCGCTGTTGCTGTGTGCGCTATACCTTGTTAATTTCAAGCCAATTTTCGCACAAATCTCCAGATAGCTTGGGAGTAGGGAATAGTTGTGATTGCAGTCCTTTTAAGGACTAGGTTACAGCATTTCCTACGACTTTTATCAGGCAGGTCTGTGCTCTTAAATAGATAGATTGTGGGAGTAAAGACTAATTGTAATTGCAGTCCTTTTCAGGACTAGGTTACATCAGTTCCTATCAGTTTTTGCCAGGCAGGTCTGTGCCAGTGCTGTGCAAGTTTTTTTCACAGCATTTGGCTGAATCTAGCAAAGCTAATCCTTTTTGGCCTATTGCAGAGTGTGTTAGTCAGTGGAGTAGCCTATCTGTGTTGCAAGATATACCACCTGTGTATAGAATACCAATTTTTTTACTGCACCTAGTGAAGTAAAATCTTTTGGGCATAGCATCATTCTATTAGTCCATCTATACTGACCTCCATCAGGTTGCAAATTGAATATAATTTTTTTCTGCATCTACCTGTGAAAAAATATTTGGGCTTCTAGCAGTGTGTGGGACTTGTTCTATTAGTCCATCTATACTGACCTCCATCAGGTTGCAAACTGAATATAATTTTTTTCTGCATCTAGCTCTGAAAAAATATTTGGCCTTCTAGCAGTGTGTGGGACTTTCTCTATTAGTCCATCTATACTGACCTCCATCAGGTTGCAAATTAAAAATAATTTTTATCTGCATCTAGCTCTGAAAAAATATTTGGCCTTCTAGCAGTGTGTGGGACTTTCTCTATTAGTCCATCTATACTGACCTCCATCAGGTTGCAAATTAAAAATAATTTTTATCTGCATCTACCTCTGAAAAAATATTTGGGCTTCTAGCAGTGTGTGGGACTGGTTCTATTAGTCCATCTATACTGACCTCCATCAGGTTGCAAACTGAATATAATTTTTATCTGCATCTAGCTCTGAAAAAATATTTGGCCTTCTAGCAGTGTGTGGGACTTTCTCTATTAGTCCATCTATACTGACCTCCATCAGGTTGCAAATTAAAAAGAATTTTTTTTCTGCATCTACCTCTGAAA
Source organism: Phyllobates terribilis (assembly GCF_046119375.1). Lineage (NCBI taxonomy): Eukaryota > Metazoa > Chordata > Amphibia > Anura > Dendrobatidae > Phyllobates > Phyllobates terribilis. Next base: position 570,912,586 of record NW_027362763.1, read on the forward strand.
AAATATTGGGCTTCTAGCTGTATGTGGGACTAGTTCTATTAATCCATCTATACAGACCTCCATCAGTTTGCAAACTGAATATAATTTTTTTCTGCATCTACCTCTGAAAAAATATTTGGCCTTCTAGTAGTGTGTGGGACTTTCTCTATTAGTCCATCTATACTGACCTCCATCAGGTTGCAAATTAAAAATAATTTTTATCTGCATCTAGCTCTGAAAAAATATTTGGCCTTCTAGCAGTGTGTGGGACTTTCTCTATTAGTCCATCTATACTGACCTCCATCAGGTTGCAAATTAAAAATAATTTTTATCTGCATCTACCTCTGAAAAAATATTTTGGCTTCTAGCTGTGTGTGGGACTTGTTCTATTAGTCCATCTATACTGACCTCCATCAGGTTGCAAACTGAATATAATTTTTTTCTGCATCTAGCTCTGAAAAAATATTTGGCCTTCTAGCAGTGTGTGGGACTTTCTCTATTAGTCCATCTATACTGACCTCCATCAGGTTGCAAATTAAAAATAATTTTTATCTGCATCTAGCTCTGAAAAAATATTTGGCCTTCTAGCAGTGTGTGGGACTTTCTCTATTAGTCCATCTATACTGACCTCCATCAGGTTGCAAATTAAAAATAATTTTTATCTGCATCTAGCTCTGAAAAAATATTTGGCCTTCTAGCAGTGTGTGGGACTTTCTCTATTAGTCCATCTATACTGACCTCCATCAGGTTGCAAATTAAAAATAATTTTTATCTGCATCTACCTCTGAAAAAATATTTGGGCTTCTAGCTCTGTGTGGGACTTGTTCTATTAGTCCATCTATACTGACCTCCATCAGGTTGCAAACTGAATATAATTTTTTTCTGCATCTACCTCTGAAAAAATATTTGGGCTTCTAGCTGTGTGTGGGACTTGTTCTATTAGTCCATCTATACTGACCTCCATCAGGTTGCAAACTGAATATAATTTTTTTCTGCATCTAGCTCTGAAAAAATATTTGGCCTTCTAGCAGTGTGTGGGACTTTCTCTATTAGTCCATCTATACTGACCTCCATCAGGTTGCAAATGAAAAATAATTTTTTTTCTGCATCTACCTCTGAAAAAATATTGGGCTTCTAGCTGTATGTGGGACTTGTTCTATTAATCCATCTATACAGACCTCCATCAGGTTGCAAACTGAATATAATTTTTTTCTGCATCTACCTCTGAAAAAATATTTGGGCTTCTAACTGTGTGTGGGACTTCTTCTATTAGTCCATCTATACTGACCTCCATCAGGTTGCAAACTGAATATAATTTTTTTCTGCATCTAGCTCTGAAAAAATATTTGGCCTTCTAGTAGTGTGTGGGACTTTCTCTATTAGTCCATCTATACTGACCTCCATCAGTTTGCAAATTAAAAATAATTTTTATCTGCATCTAGCTCTGAAAAAATATTTGGCCTTCTAGCAGTGTGTGGGACTTTCTCTATTAGTCCATCTATACTGACCTCCATCAGGTTGCAAATTAAAAATAATTTTTATCTGCATCTACCTCTGAAAAAATATTTGGGCTTCTAGCTGTGTGTGGGACTTGTTCCATTAGTCCATCTATACTGACCTCCATCAGGTTGCAAACTCAATATAATTTTTTTCTGCATCTAGCTCTGAAAAAATATTTGGCCTTCTAGTAGTGTGCGGGACTTTCTCTATTAGTCCATCTATACTGACCTCCATCAGGTTGCAAATTAAAAATAATTTTTATCTGCATCTAGCTCTGAAAAAATATTTGGCCTTCTAGCAGTGTGTGGGACTTTCTCTATTAGTCCATCTATACTGTCCTCCATCAGGTTGCAAATTAAAAATAATTTTTATCTGCATCTAGCTCTGAAAAAATATTTGGCCTTCTAGCAGTGTGTGGGACTTTCTCTATTAGTCCATCTATACTGTCCTCCATCAGGTTGCAAATTAAAAATAATTTTTATCTGCATCTACCTCTGAAAAAATATTTGGGCTTCTAGCTCTGTGTGGGACTTGTTCTATTAGTCCATCTATACTGACCTCCATCAGTTTGCAAACTGAATATAATTTTTTTCTGCATCTACCTCTGAAAAAATATTTGGGCTTCTAGCTGTGTGTGGGACTTGTTCTATTAGTCCATCTATACTGACCTCCATCAGGTTGCAAACTGAATATAATTTTTTTCTGCATCTAGCTCTGAAAAAATATTTGGCCTTCTAGCAGTGTGTGGGACTTTCTCTATTAGTCCATCTATACTGACCTCCATCAGGTTGCAAATGAAAAATAATTTTTTTTCTGCATCTACCTCTGAAAAAATATTGGGCTTCTAGCTGTGTGTGGGACTTGTTCTATTAATCCATCTATACAGACCTCCATCAGGTTGCAAACTGAATATAATTTTTTTCTGCATCTACCTCTGAAAAATTATTTGGGCTTCTAACTGTGTGTGGGACTTCTTCTATTAGTCCATCTATACTGACCTTCATCAGGTTGCAAACTGAATATAATTTTTTTCTGCATCTAGCTCTGAAAAAATATTTGGCCTTCTAGCAGTGTGTGGGACTTTCTCTATTAGTCCATCTATACTGACCTCCATCAGGTTGCAAATTAAAAATAATTTTTATCTGCATCTAGCTCTGAAAAAATATTGGCCTTCTAGCAGTGTGTGGGACTTTCTCTATTAGTCCATCTATACTGACCTCCATCAGGTTGCAAATTAAAAATAATTTTTATCTGCATCTAGCTCTGAAAAAATATTTGGCCTTCTAGCAGTGTGTGGGACTTGTTCTATTAATCCATCTATACAGACCTCCATCAGGTTGCAAACTGAATATAATTTTTTTCTCCATCTACCTCTGAAAAAATATTTGGGCTTCTAGCTGTGTGTGGGACTTGTTCGATTAGTCCATCTATACTGACCTCCATCAGGTTGCAAACTGAATATAATTTTTTTCTGCATCTAGCTATGAAAAAATATTTGGCCTTCTAGCAGTGTGTGGGACTTTCTCTATTAGTCCATGTATACTGACCTCCATCAGGTTGCAAATTAAAAATAATTTTTTTTCTGCATCTATCTCTGAAAAAATATTGGGCTTCTAGCTGTGTGTGGGACTTGTTCTATTAATCCATCTATACAGACCTCCATCAGGTTGCAAACTGAATATAATTTTTTTCTGCATCTACCTCTGAAAAAATATTTTGGCTTCTAGCTGTGTGTGGGACTTGTTCTATTAGTCCATCTATACTGACCTCCATCAGGTTGCAAATTAAAAATAATTTTTATCTGCATCTAGCTCTGAAAAAATATTTGGCCTTCTAGCAGTGTGTGGGACTTTCTCTATTAGTCCATCTATACTGACCTCCATCAGGTTGCAAATTAAATATAATTTTTATCTGCATCTAGCTCTGAAAAAATATTTGGCCTTCTAGCAGTGTGTGGGACTTTCTCTATTAGTAAATCTATACTGACCTCCATCAGGTGGCAAATTAAAAAGAATTTTTTTTCTGCATCTACCTCTGAAAAAATATTGGGCTTCTAGCTGTGTGTGGGACTTGTTCTATTAATCCATCTATACAGACCTCCATCAGGTTGCAAACTGAATATAATTTTTTTCTGCATCTACCTCTGAAAAAATATTTGGCCTTCTAGTAGTGTGTGGGACTTTCTCTATTAGTCCATCTATACTGACCTCCATCAGGTTGCAAATTAAAAATAATTTTTATCTGCATCTAGCTCTGAAAAAATATTTGGCCTTCTAGCAGTGTGTGGGACTTTCTCTATTAGTCCATCTATACTGACCTCCATCAGGTTGCAAATTAAAAATAATTTTTATCTGCATCTACCTCTGAAAAAATATTTTGGCTTCTAGCTGTGTGTGGGACTTGTTCTATTAGTCCATCTATACTGACCTCCATCAGGTTGCAAACTGAATATAATTTTTTTCTGCATCTAGCTTTGAAAAAATATTTGGCCTTCTAGCAGTGTGTGGGACTTTCTCTATTAGTCCATCTATACTGACCTCCATCAGGTTGCAAATTAAAAATAATTTTTATCTGCATCTAGCTCTGAAAAAATATTTGGCCTTCTAGCAGTGTGTGGGACTTTCTCTATTAGTCCATCTATACTGACCTCCATCAGGTTGCAAATTAAAAATAATTTTTATCTGTATCTAGCTCTGAAAAAATATTTGTCCTTCTAGCAGTGTGTGGGACTTTCTCTATTAGTCCATCTATACTGACCTAAATCAGGTTGCAAATTAAAAATAATTTTTATCTGCATCTACCTCTGAAAAAATATTTGGGCTTCTAGCTGTGTGTGGGACTTGTTCTATTAGTCCATCTATACTGACCTCCATCAGGTTGCAAACTGAATATAATTTTTTTCTGCATCTAGCTCTGAAAAAATATTTGGCCTTCTAGCAGTGTGTGGGACTTTCTCTATTAGTCCATCTATACTGACCTCCATCAGGTTGCAAATTAAAAATAATTTTTATCTGCATCTAGCTCTGAAAAAATATTGGCCTTCTAGCAGTGTGTGGGACTTTCTCTATTAGTCCATCTATACTGACCTCCATCAGGTTGCAAATTAAAAATAATTTTTATCTGCATCTAGCTCTGAAAAAATATTTGGCCTTCTAGCAGTGTGTGGGACTTTCTCTATTAGTCCATCTATACTGACCTCCATCAGGTTGCAAATTAAAAATAATTTTTATCTGCATCTACCTCTGAAAAAATATTTGGGCTTCTAGCTGTGTGTGGGATTTGTTCTATTAGTCCATCTATACTGACCTCCATCAGGTTGCAAACTGAATATAATTTTTTTCTGCATCTACCTCTGAAAAAATATTTGGCCTTCTAGCAGTGTGTGGGACTTTCTCTATTAGTCCATCTATACTGACCTCCATCAGGTTGCAAATTAAAAATAATTTTTTTTCTGCATCTACCTCTGAAAAAATATTGGGCTTCTAGCTGTATGTGGGACTTGTTCTATTAATCCATCTATACAGACCTCCATCAGGTTGCAAACTGAATATATTTTTTTTCTGCATCTAGCTATGAAAAAATATTTGGCCTTCTGGCAGTGTGTGGGACTTTCTCTATTAGTCCATCTATACTGACCTCCATCAGGTTGCAAATTAAAAATAATTTTTTTATTGCATCTACCTCTGAAAAAATATTGGGCTTCTAGCTGTGTGTGGGACTTGTTCTATTAGTCCATCTATACTGACCTCCATCAGGTTGCAAACTGAATATAATTTTTTTCTGCATCTACCTCTGAAAAAATATTTTTTCTTCTAGCTGTGTGTGGGACTTGTTCTATTAGTCCATCTATACTGACCTCCATCAGGTTGCAAACTGAATATAATTTTTTTCTGCATCTAGCTCTGAAAAAATATTTGGCCTTCTAGCAGTGTGTGGGACTTTCTATATTAGTCCATCTATACTGACCTCCATCAGGTTGCAAATTAAAAATAATTTTTATCTGCATCTAGCTCTGAAAAAATATTTGGCCTTCTAGCAGTGTGTGGGACTTTCTCTATTAGTCCATCTATACTGACCTCCATCAGGTTGCAAATTAAAAATAATTTTTATCTGCATCTAGCTGTGAAAAAACATTTGGCCTTCTAGCAGTGTGTGGGACTTTCTCTATTAGTCCATCTATACTGACCTCCATCAGGTTGCAAATTAAAAATAATTTTTATCTGCATCTAGCTCTGAAAAAATATTTGGGCTTCTAGCTGTGTGTGGGACTTGTTCTATTAGTCCATCTATACTGACCTCCATCAGGTTGCAAACTGAATATAATTTTTTTCTGCATCTAGCTCTGAAAAAATATTTGGCCTTCTAGCAGTGTGTGGGACTTTCTCTCTTAGTCCATCTATACTGACCTCCATCAGGTTGCAAATTAAAAAAATTTTTTCTGCATCTACCTCTGAAAAAATATTGGGCTTCTAGCTGTGTGTGGGACTTGTTCTATTAATCCATCTATACAGACCTCCATCAGGTTGCAAACTGAATATAATTTTTTTCTGCATCTACCTCTGAGAAAATATTTGGGCTTCTAGCTGTGTGTGGGACTTGTTCTATTAGTCCATCTATACTGACCTCCATCAGGTTGCAAACTGAATATAATTTTTTTCTGCATCTAGCTCTGAAAAAATATTTGGCCTTCTAGTAGTGTGTGGGACTTTCTCTTTTAGTCCATCTATACTGACCTCCATCAGGTTGCAAATTAAAAATAATTTTTATCTGCATCTAGCTCTGAAAAAATATTTGGCCTTCTAGCAGTGTGTGGAACTTTCTCTATTAGTCCATCTATACTGACCTCCATCAGGTTGCAAATTAAAAATAATTTTTTTCTGCATCTAGCTCTGAAAAAATATTTGGCCTTCTAGCTGTGTGTGGGACTTTCTCTATTAGTCCATCTATACTGACCTCCATCAGGTTGCAAATTAAAAATAATTTTTATCTGCATCTAGCTCTGAAAAAATATTTGGCCTTCTAGCAGTGTGTGGGACTTTCTCTATTAGTCCATCTATACTGACCTCCATCAGGTTGCAAATTAAAAATAATTTTTATCTGCATCTACCTCTGAAAAAATATTTGGGCTTCTAACTGTGTGTGGGACTTGTTCTATTAGTCCATCTATACTGACCTCCATCAGGTTGCAAACTGAATATAATTTTTTTCTGCATCTAGCTCTGAAAAAATATTTGGCCTTCTAGTAGTGTGTGGGACTTTCTCTATTAGTCCATCTATACTGACCTCCATCAGGTTGCAAATTAAAAATAATTTTTATCTGCATCTAGCTCTGAAAAAATATTTGGCCTTCTAGCAGTGTGTGGGCCTTTCTCTATCAGTCCATCTATACTGACCTCCATCAGGTTGCAAATTAAAAATAATTTTTATCTGCATCTACCTCTGAAAAAATTTTTGGGCTTCTGGCTGTGTGTGGGACTTGTTCTATTAGTCCATCTATACTGACCTCCATCAGGTTGCAAACTGAATATAATTTTTTTCTGCATCTAGCTCTGAAAAAATATTTGGCCTTCTAGCAGTGTGTGGGACTTTCTCTATTAGTCCATCTATACTGACCTCAATCAGGTTGCAAATTAAAAATAATTTTTATCTGCATCTAGCTCTGAAAAAATATTTGACCTTCTAGCAGTGTGTGGGACTTTCTCTATTAGTCCATCTATACTGACCTCCATCAGGTTGCAAATTAAAAATAATTTTTATCTGCATCTAGCTCTGAAAAAATATTTGGCCTTCTAGTAGTGTGTGGGAGTTTCTCTATTAGTCCATCTATACTGACCTCCATCAGGTTGCAAATTAAAAATAATTTTTATCTCCATCCACCTCTGAAAAAATATTTGGGCTTCTAGCTGTGTGTGGGACTTGTTCTATTAGTCCATCTATACTGACCTCCATCAGGTTGCAAACTGAATATAATTTTTTTCTGCATCTAGCTCTGAAAAAATATTTGGCCTTCTAGCAGTGTGTGGGACTTTCTCTATTAGTCCATCTATACTGACCTCCATCAGGTTGCAAATTAAAAATAATTTTTATCTGCATCTACCTCTGAAAAAATATTTGGGCTTCTAACTGTGTGTGGGACTTGTTCTATTAGTCCATCTATACTGACCTCCATCAGGTTGCAAACTGAATATAATTTTTTTCTGCATCTAGCTCTGAAAAAATATTTGGCCTTCTAGTAGTGTGTGGGACTTTCTCTATTAGTCCATCTATACTGACCTCCATCAGGTTGCAAATTAAAAATAATTTTTATCTTCATCTAGCTCTGAAAAAATATTTGGCCTTCTAGCAGTGTGTGGGACTTTCTCTATTAGTCCATCTATACTGACCTCCATCAGGTTGCAAATTAAAAATAATTTTTATCTGCATCTACCTCTGAAAAAAATTTTGGGCTTCTGGCTGTGTGTGGGACTTGTTCTATTAGTCCATCTATACTGACCTCCATCAGGTTGCAAACTGAATATAATTTTTTTCTGCATCTAGCTCTGAAAACATATTTGGCCTTCTAGCAGTGTGTGGGACTTTCTCTATTAGTCCATCTATACTGACCTCCATCAGGTTGCAAATTAAAAATAATTTTTATCTGCATCTAGCTCTGAAAAAATATTTGACCTTCTAGCAGTGTGTGGGACTTTCTCTATTAGTCCATCTATACTGACCTCCATCAGGTTGCAAATTAAAAATAATTTTTATCTGCATCTAGCTCTGAAAAAATATTTGGCCTTCTAGCAGTGTGTGGGACTTTCTCTATTAGTCCATCTATACTGACCTCCATCAGGTTGCAAATTAAAAATAATTTTTATCTGCATCCACCTCTGAAAAAATATTTGGGCTTCTAGCTGTGTGTGGGACTTGTTCTATTAGTCCATCTATACTGACCTCCATCAGGTTGCAAACTGAATATAATTTTTTTCTGCATCTAGCTCTGAAAAAATATTTGGCCTTCTAGCAGTGTGTGGGACTTTCTCTATTAGTCCATCTATACTGACCTCCATCAGGTTGCAAATTAAAAATAATTGTTTTTCTGCATCTACCTCTGAAAAAATATTGGGCTTTTAGCTGTGTGTGGGACTTGTTCTACTAATCCATCTATACAGACATCCATCAGGTTGCAAACTGAATATAATTTTTTTCTGCATCTACCTCTGAAAAAATATTTGGGCTTCTAGCTGTGTGTGGGACTTGTTCTATTAGTCCATCTATACTGACCTCCATCAGGTTGCAAACTGAATATAATTTTTTTCTGCATCTAGCTCTGAAAAAATATTTGGCCTTCTAGTAGTGTGTGGGACTTTCTCTTTTAGTCAATCTATACTGACCTCCATCAGGTTGCAAATTAAAAATAATTTTTATCTGCATCTAGCTCTGAAAAAATATTTGGCCTTCTAGCAGTGTGTGTGACTTTCTCTATTAGTCCATCTATACTGACCTCCATCAGGTTGCAAATTAAAAATAATTTTTATCTGCATCTACCTCTGAAAAAATATTTGGGCTTCTAGCTGTGTGTGGGACTTGTTCTATTAGTCCATCTATACTGACCTCCATCAGGTTGCAAACTGAATATAATTTTTTTCTGTATCTAGCTCTGAAAAAAATATTTGGCCTTCTAGCAGTGTGTGGGACTTTCTCTATTAGTCCATCTATACTGACCTCCATCAGGTTGCAAATTAAAAATAATTTTTATCTGCATCTAGCTCTGAAAAAATATTTGGCCTTCTAGCAGTGTGTGGGAGTTTCTCTATTAGTCCATCTACACTGACCTCCATCAGGTTGCAAATTAAAAATAATTTTTATCTGCATCTAGCTCTGAAAAAATATTTGGCCTTGTAGCAGTGTGTGGGACTTTCTCTATTCGTCCATCTATACTGACCTCCATCAGGTTGCACATTACAAATAATTTTTATCTGCATCTACCTCTGAAAAAATATTTGGGCTTCTAGCTGTGTGTGGGACTTGTTCTATTAGTCCATCTATACTGACCTCCATCAGGTTGCAAACTGAATATAATTTTTTTCTGTATCTAGCTCTGAAAAAATATTGGGCCTTCTAGCAGTGTGTGGGACTTTCTCTATTAGTCCATCTATACTGACCTCCATCAGGTTGCAAATTAAAAATAATTTTTATCTGCATCTACCTCTGAAAAAATATTTTGGCTTCTAGCTGTGTTTGGGACTTGTTCTATTAGTCCATCTATACTGACCTCCATCAGGTTGCAAACTGAATATAATTTTTTTCTGCATCTAGCTCTGAAAAAATATTTGGCCCTCTAGCAGTGTGTGGGACTTTCTCTATTAGTCCATCTATACTGACCTCCATCAGGTTGCAAATTAAAAATAATTTTTATCTGCATCTAGCTCTGAAAAAATATTTGGCCTTCTAGCAGTGTGTGGGACTTTCTCTATTAGTCCATCTATACTGACCTCCATCAGGTTGCAAATTAAAAATAATTTTTATCTGCATCTAGCTCTGAAAAATATTTGGCCTTCTAGCAGTGTGTGGGACTTTCTCTCTTAGTCCATCTATACTGACCTCCATCAGGTTGCAAATTAAAAATAATTTTTATCTGCATCTACCTCTGAAAAAATATTTGGGCTTCTAGCTCTGTGTGGGACTTGTTCTATTAGTCCATCTATACTGACCTCCATCAGGTTGCAAACTGAATATAATTTTTTTCTGCATCTAGCTCTGAAAAAATATTTGGCCTTCTAGCAGTGTGTGGGACTTTCTCTATTAGTCCATCTATACTGACCTCCATCAGGTTGCAAATTAAAAATTATTTTTTTTCTGCATCTACCTCTGAAAAAATATTTGGGCTTCTAGCTGTGTGTGGGACTTGTTCTATTAATCCATCTATACAGACCTCCATCAGGTTGCAAACTGAATATAATTTTTTTCTGCATCTACCTCTGAAAAAATATTTGGGCTTCTAGCTGTGTGTGGGACTTGTTCTATTAGTCCATCTATACTGACCTCCATCAGGTTGCAAACTGAATATAATTTTTTTCTGCATCTAGCTCTGAAAAAATATTTGGCCTTCTTGTAGTGTGTAGGACTTTCTCTATTAGTCCATCTATACTGACCTCCATCAGGTTGCAAATTAAAAATATTTTTTATCTGCATCTAGCTCTGAAAAAATATTTGGCCTTCTAGCAGTGTGTGGGACTTTCTCTATTAGTCCATCTATACTGACCTCCATCAGGTTGCAAACTGAATATAATTTTTTTCTGTATCTAGCTCAAAAAATATTTGGCCTTCTAGCAGTGTGTGGGACTTTCTCTATTAGTCCATCTATACTGACCTCCATCAGGTTGCAAATTAAAAATAATTTTTATCTGCATCTACCTCTGAAAAAATATTTGGGCTTCTAGCTGTGTGTGGGACTTGTTCTATTAGTCCATCTATACTGACCTCCATCAGGTTGCAAACTGAATATAATTTTTTTCTGCATCTAGCTCTGAAAAAATATTTGGCCTTCTAGCAGTGTGTGGGACTTTCTCTATTAGTCCATCTATACTGACCTCCATCAGGTTGCAAATTAAAAATAATTTTTATCTGCATGTAGCTCTGAAAAAATATTTGGCCTTCTAGCAGTGTGTGGGACTTTCTCTATTAGTCCATCTATACTGACGTCCATCAGGCTGCAAATTAAAAATAATTTTTATCTGCATCTACCTCTGAAAAAATATTTGGGCTTCTAGCTGTGTGTGGGACTTGTTCTATTAGTCCATCTATACTGACCTCCATCAGGTTGCAAACTGAATATAATTTTTTTCTGCATCCAGCTCTGAAAAAATATTTGGCCTTCTAGCAGTGTGTGGGACTTGTTCTATTAGTCCACCTATACTGACCTCCATCAGGTTGCAAATTCAAAATAATTTTTTGTCTGCATCTAGCTCTGAAAAAATATTTGGCCTTCTAGCAATGTGTGGACTTTCTCTATTAGTCCATCTATACTGACCTCCATCAGGTTGCAAACTGAATATATTTTTTTTCTGCATCTACCTCTGAAAAAATATTTGGGCTTCTAGCTGTGTGCGGGACTTGTTCTATTAGTCCATCTATACTGACCTCCATCAGGTTGCAAATCGAATATAATTTTTTTCTGCATCTAACCCAGACAATAGTTTTGGCCTAATACCACAGTTTGGCCACTCAGCTCTGCTCGGTTCCCATCCATTGTTTTTCTGTGCAAACAACTCCAGAGTTGTGAATTAGTTAACCACCAAAATGAGTGGAAAAAGGCCTGCTGCTGGTGGAAAGGGGAATAGGAGTGTTGGGAAGGGGAAAAAAGGTTGTGTCCGTGGGGTAGGTGTTAAAGCAACAGTAACATCTGCAGAAGAAAGACCATCTTCCAGCCAAACTAAAATGTCTACTTCTTTTAGCGGACAATGTGATAAGATCCCTTTCTTACGGCCACGCCAATCGCTACAAATTCCAGATGAGGCACAAAAACAGCAGGTGCTTCAACGGATATCAAGTGCTCCTTTAAGTGGGCTCTCCTCCACATCAACTTCAACATCACAAATACTCCAGTCCTCAAAGGTGTCACCCCAATCGCACTTGCTTCCTCACAGCTCCCAAATCTCCAGCTGCCCGTCTGAGTATGAGGTAGAACAGATGGTTGAGTCTGCAGAGCTGTTTACTCATACTATAGCCTGGGAATCAGAGCTCGACTCCAGCGCTTCTGTGAATCCAGACGAGGAAATGATCTGCACTGATGCCCAGAATCTTTATGAGTCGGATCCAGGACCAGACGCAGAAGGTTCTGACCATAATGTAGACCCTCATTCCCAAACTGTAACTCCTGTTGGTGGAAACAATGAGTAAGACGATGATGAGACTCAAATACCTGATTGGAGCGACAACTTAAGTTTTTTGTCAGGGCAGGAACAGGTTGGCTCTGAGGACGACGGGTGTGATAACGCACAGGGTGATGATGATGAGGTTGGAGATCCCACTTACTGTCAACCCACAGTCAGCCAAGAGATGAGGTCAGCAGAGGAGGTGGAGGAAGATGCTAGTGACGACGAGGTCAGGTTGCGCCTTCCTGGACAGAGACGTAGTACTGGAAGCACGTCAACAACTGCATCCTCAAACACAACTCTGCCTCTCACCACAAGTCGTGGTGGCTCTTCAGGTCGCATGGGTGCTAAGCCTTGCATAGCCTGGGCATTTTTTCAGATCGACAAAGATGACCCAACTCGTGTTATCTGTAACATTTGTCAGCAAAAGCTAAGTAGAGGCCAAAAAATACATAGTTTGAGTACTTCATGCATGAACCGGCACATGGACATGAAGCATAAGTTGCAGTGGGAAGCTCAGTGCGCTACAATGCGGCCTAGCCAGCCGGGCCAACCACCGTCTGCCATATCTTGTGCATCCGCGGCCTCTTCATCCTCTGTGACTGGGGGGACAGCAGTCACACCTGTTTTGGGGCGCAGACCTGCCACCTCTTTACCCGCAACAGCCAGCGTGATTGGCAGGTCATCATTTTCTTTGGAGGTGGTAACACCAGCTGGTGTTGAGCGCTGTCCGACATCGATAGCACCACCTTTGGATCAAGGCAACCTAACATGTCCGCCTGCATCTTCCTCACAGACCGGCAGTTTGCCGGGGACACCCTTATCAACCCCGTCTAAGCACAATAGCCAGCCCTCGGTCCCTCAGATGTGGACAAGTAAAAGACCATTTCCTCCTAGCCATGAGAAAGCTAAGAGGTTGAATTTCACCATCTGCAAGCTCTTGGCTACAGAAATGCTGCCTTTCCGCCTGGTGGACACAGAGGATTTTCGAGACCTTATGTCCATCGCAGTGCCCCAGTATCAGATGCCCAGTCGGCACTACTTCTCAAAGAAAGGTGTGCCTGCGCTCCACCAGCATGTCACACACAACATCACCGCTTCTTTGAGAAACTCTGTGTGTGACAGGGTGCATTTCACCACAGACACTTGGACGAGTAGGCATGGACAGGGGCGTTACATGTCGCTGACTGGGCACTGGGTAACTATGGTGACAGCAGGACAAGGGGCTGCTGTCCAAGTCTTGCCATCCCCACGAGTTGTGCGTCAATCCTCTTTATGTCAAAGTTCCTCCACTGCTTCTGCCTCCTCAACCTCCTCTCGGTCTTCCACCTGCACCCAAAGCCTGTCTGGTCATGCCACAAGCTTTCTAACTGCGCAGAAGGGATCCTGCACACCTCCTTACTATGCTGGCAGAAGGGCTCAACGTCATCAGGCGGTTTTTACTTTGAAATGTCTGGGAAATGTGAGTCACACAGCTGAGGAGTTGTGGTCAGCTCTGGAGAACCAATTTCATGAATGGTTGTCTCCACTGGACCTGAAACCAGGGAAGGCCGTGTGCGACAATGCTGCAAACCTGGGTGCGGCCCTTCACCGGGGCAATGTCACACACGTGCCTTGTATGGCTCACGTGTTGAACCTGGTTGTCCAGCAATTTTTAGCCCACTATCCCAGACTAGATGGCCTTCTGCAGAGGGCACGGTCGCTGTGTGCTCACTTCCGCCGTTCTCATCCCGCAGCTCAGCGACTTACATCTCTACAGATGTCGTTGGGCCTGCCACTTCACCGGCTAAAATGCGATGTGCCTACCTGGTGGAATTCAACTCTGCACATGTTGCAGCGACTGTGGCAGCACCGACAAGCCCTGGTGCAATACGTTCTGACGTATAGCCTGGGCCAACGAGATCCAGAGGTGGGGCAAATCACGCTGGAGGAGTGGTCTCAGATCAGGGACCTATGCACCCTTCTGCACAGTTTTGAAATGGCGACGAAGATGTTTAGTGCTGACGATGCCATTATCAGCATGACTATTCCGGTGATTTACATGCTGGAGCACATGTTAAACAGAATTCGGAGTCAGGTGGTGGCACAAGAGGAGGTGGAGGAAGTAGAGGAGGAGGAGTTGTATGCGGAAGGGCTAACATCTGCAAGGTCCAGACGGTCGGCAGCACCAAGGCGGCAGGCATGTGAGGGTGGGGGAGATGGTTTTACCAGGGCGCATGGTAGCAGCCATACTAGTGAGGAAGGTGCAGGAGCCCAGGAAGAAGTGGAGGACGAACTGATGGAAGACTCATCAGATGAGGGAGACCTTGATCACATTTCTGTTGTGCGAGGTTGGGGGGAGAGGAAGGAAGCATGATTGTTACCTCGCCACAAACACAACAGGGACTTGGTGCTCCTGGATGCGCAACACACATGAGTGCCTTCTTGCTGCACTACCTGCAACATGACCCTCGAATTGTGAGAATTAGAAATAATCCTGACTACTGGGTTGCCACACTGTTAGATCCTCGGTACAAAAGTAAATTTGCAGAAATTATTCCTGCCATAGAAAGGGATGCACGCATGCAGGAGTATCAGCAGAGACTGTTGCAGAATCTTACATGTGCTTTTCCACAAAACACCAGTGGTGCACGTAGTGAATCTCACAGTTCCAACTTGCCAACCGTGGGACCGTCAAGTGTTCAGCACTCAAACCGTAACAGAACCACAGTATCTGCTGGTAACATCAATTTTGCGGAATCATTTCACCACTTTTTTAGCCCATCCTTTGCAAGGCCACAGGAGACAAGAAGTCTGACACATAGTCAACGCCTAGAGACGATGGTACAGGAGTATCTCCAAGTAAACATTGAAGCCATGACTGTGTCACTGGACCCTTGCTCTTTTTGGGCTTCCAATCTGGATAAATGGCCGGAGCTAGCCACTTACGCCTTGGAGATCTTGTCATGCCCCGCAGCCAGCGTTCTGTCTGAACATGTGTTCAGCGCTGCTGGTGGTGTGCTGACAGATAAGCGCACGCGCCTCTCCACTGATAATGTAGACAGACTAACGTTCATAAAGATGAACAAATCATGGATCCGAAACGACTTTTCTACCCCTGTGTCATCCTGGGGAGAGTAAAAGCTTGATGATTGGTTAAAATCACCCTACCAACCGTTTTAAGCTTTCAAATTACTAATCATGTTTATCTGTATCTTGGCTGGAAAATAATTTGGGCTTTGTAGCAGTGTGCAGCACTGATTCTATTAGGCCATCTATAATAAGCTCCACCAGATTTAAAATTACTAATCATGTTTATCTGTATCTTGGCTGGAAAATAATTTGGGCTTTGTAGCAGTGTGCAGCACTGATCCTATTAGGCCATCTATACTAAGCTCCACCAGATTTAAAATTAATAATAATTTTTAGCTGCATCTAGCCCGGAAAATAATTTTGGGGCTCCGAGATGCGCAAGACACATAAGTGCCTTCTTGCTGCACTACCTGCAACATGACCCTCATATTGTCAGAATTCGAAGTAATCATGACTACTGGGTTGCCACACTCTTAGATCCCCCAAACTTTTCGATCAACCTTTTCATTTTAATAAAGACCAAAAAAATTGTCATTTTTGAAATTATAAGCATTAGCAGGTTATTAGAAACTGAAATCTAACAGTTTTCAACTCAAAACTTTATTCTAGGTGATGTTACATTTTCACATAGGACCCCTTGTTCGAAAGGAGCTTCTGAACTCTCTCGTCCATTGAATTTGTCAGGTTTTGGATGGTTTCTGCTTCAATTGTTTTGCATGAGGACAGAATACCCTCCCAGAGCTGTTGCTTAGATGTGAACTGCCTCCCGCCATCATAGACACTCCTTTTGATGATGCTCCAGAGGTTCTGAATGGGGTAGAGGTCAGGGGAGCATGGGGGTCACACCATAAGTTTGTCCCCTTTTATGCCCATATCAGCCAGAGATGCAGATGTTTTATGTGCAGCATGAGATGGTGCATTATCATGCAAAAAAATGATCTTGCTGTGAAATACACGGTTCTTCTTCTTGAACCATGGCAGGAAGTGCTGTTTGAGAAAATCCACATACATTATGGAGTTCATCTTTAGCGCCTTCAGGGATCCTAAAGGGGCTGACAATCTCTCTCCCCATGATTCCAGCCCAAAACATTACTCCACCTCCTCCTTGTTGGCGCTGTAGCCGTGTTTGCGTGGGGTGTCCATCAACCAGCCATCCTCCACTCCATCCATCTGGACCATCGAGCGCTGCACGGCACTCATCCGTGAACAAAACTGTTTTGAAATCAGTCTTCATGTAATGTTTAGCCCACTGGAGCCGTTTCTGCTTGTGTGAAGTGGATAGAGGAGGTCGACAGGATGGCGTATGCACAGCTGCAAACCTCTGAAGGACCCTGCATCTTGTTGTTCGGGGGACGTTGGAGGCTTCAAAAACTTGTCTGCTGCTATGACAAGGCTTTTTTGCCGCTGCTCTTTTAACCTGACGTAATTGCCTGTAGGAAAGAGTCCTCAATTTGCCCTTATCAGCACGCACACGTGTGTACTGTGAATCAGCTACATACTTCTTGATTGCCAAGACACTTCATCCTGATCATCGCACAATGTTGATTGTAGTCATGCCTTGACCTAAACACTCCACAATTTGTTGCTTCTCAGCAGCCGACACATCCTTTTTCTTTCCCATTTTGGCAGAAAATGTAGGCTGCTTAATAATGTGAGACAGCCTTCTTAAGTAGTCTTGCCTTTCATTGGACACACCTGCCAAACTAATTAGCACAGGTGTCTGCAATTGCTTACAGTGATATAAAGAGCCCTGACACACATCACCATCAATGAGTTTAACTGACAAACAAACAAATTCTTCCCTTATCACTCCTAAACACTTTTTGCATAATAATTTGGAACACAGTGTACATGTGTTTTTCCACAAAACACCAGTGGTTCACGTAGTGAATCTTACAGTTCTAACTTGCCAACCGTGGTCTGTATGGAGTTGTTCAATAAAGGGCCCAAAATTAAGATAACATAGATGGGAGAGGTCTCTATGAATAGGAATTCCTAAGTATTTGATACCCTGTGAGGGCCAGGCAAAGGGAAAGTTGGACTGGATGGAATCCTATATGGATTTGGGGAGGGAGACATCGAGGGCCTCAGACTTCGCTGCATTGATTTTAAAATTTGACCATGTAACAAAGTGATCTATTTCAGCCATAACAGCATGGATGGATATATGTGATTGAGTGATATATACTAGGACATCATCAGCAAATAGAGAGCACTTGTACTCGGTGCCTCCCACCTCAATCCACCTAATATTGGGGTTATGGCGAATTGATGAGAGCAGGTGCTCCATCACTAGGATGTATAAGAGAGGGGACAGAGGACATCCCTGCCTTGTCCCATTGGTGATTGTGAAAGGTGATGAAAATGTTCTGATGCACCCCCTGGGCCTTGGGACACCCGGAGCCGGACCCTTTTTGGTGGATGCTGGTGGTTGTAGTCTTCGTGGCGGCGACCCGGTTCCGTGGCTCAGGGTGGTCAAACCAGTGGCGGAACTATTTATGTGGTTTTGATGTTTAAATGTCCGACTACGCCACCCGTGGATTGCGGTCAGAGTGAACCGCCGCTGCAGGGCAGACCGCTGAGGCTGGTGTTGTGGGTGCAGCAGAGCGTAGCATAACTCCCCACGGGAGGAGTATAGCCTCAGGGCAGTGTATGCGGAGGATGGGGGTGATGGAGCAGGGCAGCAGCAGTAACGACACGGAGTCAGTGATGCAGTCCAGGGCCTTTACTCACAGTTCTTATTATCCAGACCACGTCTGCAGGTAACGGCTGCCCACGTCGTACTGTGCTCACCAGGTGAGGGGCTCAGACAACTCCCAGATAACTTTGGAGCGCTTCACAGGACCCCCTTTGTGTGTCCTTTGTCTGGCCTTTCTTACCGACCCTTCTGTCCGGCTGCCTCGGGCCTCCTCTTGGTAAACTTGGCGCCAGTTTCCCTGACCCTATGTGGTGCCTTCCTAGCGGGTGTAGCGAGGGGCTGCACAACATAAAATGTCACAGCCTCCGGTTTCTAGCTGAGGGTCGTTTCCTGCCTCCACTAGTTTCGGGGACCGGTCTCCCCCTTTGGCCTGACCCCTCCACGCAGGTGGATTCGGGCGTGCGGTGGCGACTCGCCCGTCCGCACCCCTGGGATCCCTTCATTCCTCGTTCCTGGAGCCTTCTCCGCTCCTCTTCCTTCCTTCTCCCTCTTCCAGGCCTGGGCCTCTGTTACTAGGCCCGCCTCCGGAGCAGAGCTCATGCAGAGCCCCTGCTCCCTGCCACTTCTGCTCAGACTTCTCTGCACTGAACTAAGATGGTGTCCACCTTTTATACTCCCTTATCAATGCACCCAGGAACTGCTTCCTCCCTGCTCCTGCACTACAGGGTTCCCCTTCCTCAGTGTTCCCTCCCCCCACTCCAGCCAGGGACAGGGACTGTCGTGCCCATCTCAGAGGCATATTGGTCTCCCTGCCCCACGGCAATGTGGTGTAATGCATTCAGGTGTCAGGTCCTGATCCACACTCCATCCTTACCTGAGAGTGAGATATCACACCTCTGGGTGAGGTGCAATACCTCTGTAGCAACCGAGCCCTCAGGGTGCTACAGTTCCATTTATCTTCAGCCTAGGTGACGTATTGCGATACAGGGCCGTGATTTTGGCTATAAAAGGGTCCCCTAGACCCCTACCCCAAGCTTTTTAAGAGAATCATATATGGCGTGCCAGGAGACTCTATGGAATGCTTTCTCAGCATCCAGCGAGAGTATCTAATTACAAATTTTTAACTGCATCTAGCCCAGGAAATACTTTGTGCCTAGTAGCAGTGTCTGCTAGTCAGCGGATTATCCCGGCTGTTAAGCAAGCTACACCACCTGTAGTTTGGACACTTAATTTTTTCAAAGGAAATGCTTCGGGACCACGGGATACTCAGTGAAGAGCATCAGGAGGCACCCCAAGGCATAGGGGCTGGGACTGGCAGTAGGATGTCTTGCGGTGGACAGCCGAGCTCAATCCTTATAAAAGCTTTTTAACTGCAGCAGCTTTAGTGGACGCTACTGGAGCTGGAATTACGCGGCTGCTGGCATGAGACTTGCCCTCCAATAGATCCTTGTAAATGGATTTAAAGTGTATTCATTCAAATTAGAGAGACAATTTAAATTAAAAAGCTTAGAGCTGCCTCCACCACAGGGGGGCTCGCTCGACCCACCAGCGGACAGGCACCAGTATTGGGAGAGGGGGGCTGGCCGTCAGGGTTCACCGCGGCTCTGGCACAAACCCGGCGACACGGAGGTGGCACGGGCAGGAGCGGACTGAACGTGTCGGCTTCTCACTTTTTGGATTTTAGAAGGGCATGACATGCCTATATCTGTGTCTCCCCCTCCTTTTACTCCTCCACCTCTTTTCTTTTCGCATGACTATATGTACTTGTCACTTTTCCATGTGTTAGTTGTGTCTTCTGAGCAGTTTGTCAGCTTTTGGACACCTTTGAAGGTGTTTTCTATGTGTTTCTATGTGTTTTTGTTTGCCTGCCATTGGTTTTAACGGTGTTCGAAGGTGTTCGACGAACAGTTCGACGAACAGTTCGGCGAACACACGGGTGTTCGACGAACCGAACCGAACTCGAACACTACGGGGGTGGCTCAACACTACTTATGAGTTTCAGTACAGCCTGTTGCCGCTTGGCGGAGGCAGTACTGCAATGCTTCCAGCTTGTAACTGATGTGGTGATATCTGAGATGGAGGCTGAACATGAGTAGGAGGAGGAGGAGGATGCGCAGGAGCTGTACACTGTGGGGGCAACTCTGACTGACATAGGGCCCGCCATCCTCGGTGTGGGGAGGATGTGTTCCGTCCCAAGGTCCGACTGGGTCCCGGCTTCCACTATGTTTACCCAGTGTGCCGTCAGAGAGATGTACCGTCCCTGGCCATAAGCACTTGTCCACGTGTCCGTTGTCAGGTGGACTCTCCCAGTAACTGCGTTGTTGAGGGCACGGCAGATGCTTTGGGACACGTGCTTGTGTAGTGCGGGGATGGCACACCGGGCAAAATAGTGTCGGCTGGGGACCGAGTACCGAGGGACGGCCACCGCCATAAGATTGCGGAAGGATTCCGTCTCCACCAGCCTAAAAGGCAGCATTTCCAATGCAAGCAGTCGTGAAATGTGCGAATTTAGGACTGTGGCCTGTGGGGCGTTAGCTGCGAATTTCCGCTTTCGTTCAAAGGTCTGGGATATGGACAATTGAACGCTGCAGTGGGACGTGGACGTGGACGTTGATGCTGTTTCTTGAGAAACTGCCATAACAAGTGAAGACTGAGAGGAGGGGGCATCTTTACATGCAGTATGGACAGGGGATTGCCTTGCACACACAACAGGGGGTTCTATTGCACGCACAACAGTGGAAGAAGCAGTGGTGACACCCGCTGACACTGGTCGTGGACCCTGGGTTTCGCCCCACAAAGTCGGGTGCTTTGCTGCCATGTGCCTGATCATGCTGGTGGTGGTCAGGCTGGTAGTTTTGTCACCCCTGCTGATGCTGGCATGGCAGGTGGAACATATGGCCTTTTTGGGGTTATCAGCAGAGTCTTTAAAAAAATTCCAGACTCTGGAAGACCTACCGCTTGTACAGGCAACGTCCCTCGTGTTGGTGTTACGGGGAACGGTTGCCTGCCTTCTGTCTGCGGCCACCACACTGCTTCTTCCTGCCTGTTGGGGTACTCTGCCTCCCTCCCCCTGTGTGCTGCTGGCCTCACTCTGCATGTCCTCCTTCCACGTTGGGTCAGTTACTAGATCATCCACCACCTCCTCCTCTTCCACTTGCGCACCACAATCCTCCTCCTCACTTCCTGGCAATTGTATCTCGTCATCGTCCACCTCTTGTGACAGATTGCCAACGTCGACTTCCTGTAGCCGTGGCTGTTCAAATATTTGGGCATCGCAACATGGGATCTCCTCTTCCACCACTTCAAGCGTATCATACGAGGGGCCCAAATATGGAAATGGACCAGTGAACAGCTCTTCAGAGTGTCCAAGTGTGGGATCACTTGCTGTCTGACGACACTCGGCATGGTGGGAGGAAGGAGCATCAGGGTGAGGAGGAGTATGCGGTCGAGACTCACGGCTACTAAGAGTTGACCGTGTGGAAGACAGACCGGAGGTGGTGGTGCCCAGGTAACTGGAAGTATTGTCTGCTATCCAATTAATAACCTGTTCACAATGATCAGTTCTCAATACTGGTGTTGTTCTGTGCTTCCCTAGTAATTCGGTCAAGAAGTGGGAGCGAGAAGATGTGGCTGTTGGTTGTGGCACATTTTCACCTTGGCCACGGCCCCGTCCTCTGCACAAACCATCACCAGAACGTCCACTTCCACGTCCCTTGCCACGCGCCTTGCCCATTGTAAATGAAGTAAAATAGCTTACACTTGCACTATCAATGGAAAAAGGGTAATAAAGAGTAGATTAGAACCATGGAAGAGGAAAACCACAGTTATTGTTTACTGGGGTATACCACACTTTTTTAAATAGAGATATTTGCAGCTGAACAGTGAGCAACACACTCAAACTGCTTTTTTTTTTAGATACCAAAGGCCCAAAACTGGATAGTACAGCGATTTGACCCGTGGAACTACGAAACTACACTGGGATGTCGGGCCTACACAAGACTATTTTCAACAGATATATTTTTGTGTCACAACAGTCCGTAGACACTACTGTTTTTCTTTACGGAAAAAACTACCAAAATCTGAATAATAGAGATTTTTTACAGTGGAACAGCAAAACCACAGTTATAATTTACTGGTGTATACCAGGCTTTTTAAAATATATATATATTTGCGGCTGAACAGTGAGCGACACACTCAAACTGTTTTTTTTAGATACAAATGGCCCAAAAGAGGATAATAGAGAGGCTTGTACCGTGGAACTGCAAAACCACACTTGTATTTCTCGGGCCTACACCAGACTATTTTCAACAGATATATTTGTGTCTGAAAAATCAGGGAGACACTATTTTTTTTTTTTACAGCAAAAAATGCAAAAAGCAGGATAACAGAGATTTTTTACCGTGGAACAGCAAAAGCAATCTTCTGTCTCTCTGGCCTACACCAGACTATTTTCAACAGATATATTTGAGTCTGAAAAATCAGGGAGACACTATTTTTTTTTTTACAGCAAAAAATGCAAAAAGCAGGATAATAGAGATTTTTTACCGTGGAACAGCAAAAGCACACTTCTGTCTCTCTGGCCTACACCAGACTATTTTCAACAGATATATTTGTGTCTGAAAAATCAGGGAGACACTATTATTATTTTTATACAGCAAAAAATGCCAAAAACAGGATAATAGAGATGTTTTACCGTGGAACATCAAAACCACAGTAATAATTTACAGGTGTATACCAGGCTTTCTAAAATATATATATATTTGCGGCTGAACAGTGAGCGACACACTCAAACTGTTTTTTTTAGATACAAATGGCCCAAAAGTGGATAATACAGAGGTTTGTACCGTGGAACTACAGAACCACACTTGTATTTCTTTGGCCTACAACAGACTATTTTCAACAGATATATTTGTGTCTGAAAAATCAGGGAGACACTATTTTTTTTTTTTTTTTACAGCAAACACTGCAAAAAGCAGGATAATAGAGATTTTTTACCGTGGAACAGCAAAAGCACACTTCTGTCTCTCGGCCTACACTAGACTATTTTCAACAGATATATTTGTGTCTGAAAAATCAGGGAGACACTATTTTTTTTATTTTTACAGCAAAAAATGCAAAAAGCAGGATAATAGAGATTTTTTACCGTGGAACAGCAAAAGCACACTTCTGTCTCTCTGGCCTACACCAGACTATTTTCAACAGATATATTTGTGTCTGAAAAATCAGGGAGACACTATTATTATTTTTATACAGCAAAAAATGCCAAAAACAGGATAATAGAGATGTTTTACCGTGGAACATCAAAACCACAGTAATAATTTACAGGTGTATACCAGGCTTTCTAAAATATATATATATTTGCGGCTGAACAGTGAGCGACACACTCAAACTGTTTTTTTTAGATACAAAAGGTCCATAAGTGGATAATACAGAGGTTTGTACCGTGGAACTGCAAAACCACACTTGTATTTCTCGGGCCTACACCAGACTATTTTCAACAGATATATTTGTGTCTGAAAAATCAGGGAGACACTGTTAGTTTGTTTTTTTACAGCAAAAAATGCAAAAAGCAGAATAATAGAGATTTTTTACTGTTGAACAGCAAAAGCACACTTCTGTCTCTCTGGCCTACACCAGACTATTTTCAATAGATATATTTGTGTCTGAAAAATCAGGGAGACAATTATTATTTTTATACAGCAAAAAATGCCAAAAACAGGATAATAGAGATGTTTTACCGTGGAACATCAAAACCACAGTAATAATTTACTGGTGTATACCAGGCTTTTTAAAATATATATATATTTGCGGCTGAACAGTGAGCGACACACTCAAACTGTTTTTTTTAGATACAAATGGCCCAAAAGTGGATAATACAGAGGTTTGTACCGTGGAACTGCAAAACCACACTTGTATTTCTCGGGCCTACACCAGACTATTTTCAACAGATATATTTGTGTCTGAAAAATCAGGGAGACACTATTTTTTTTTTTTTTTACAGCAAAAAATGCAAAAAGCAGGATAATAGAGATTTTTTACCGTGGAACAGCAAAAGCACACTTCTGTCTCTCTGGCCTACACCAGACTATTTTCAACAGATATATTTGTGTCTGAAAAATCAGGGAGACACTATTATTATTTTTATACAGCAAAAAATGCCAAAAACAGGATAATAGAGATGTTTTACCATGGAACATCAAAACCACAGTAATAATTTACTGGTGTATACCAGGCTTTTTAAAATATATATATATATATATATATTTGCGGCTGAACAGTGAGCGACACACTCAAACTGTTTTTTTTAGATACAAATGGCCCAAAAGTGGATAATACAGAGGTTTGTACCGGGGAACTGCAAAACCACACTTGTATTTCTCGGGCCTACACCAGACTATTTTCAACAGATATATTTGTGTCTGAAAAATCAGGGAGACACTATTTTTTTTTTTTACAGCAAAAAATGCAAAAAGCAGGATAATAGAGATTTTTTACCGTGGAACAGCAAAAGCACACTTCTGTCTCTCTGGCCTACACCAGACTATTTTCAACAGATATATTTGTGTCTGAAAAATCAGGGAGACACTTATTATTTTTATACAGCAAAAAATGCCAAAAACAGGATAATAGAGATGTTTTTCCATGGAACATCAAAACCACAGTAATAATTTACTGGTGTATACCAGGCTTTTTAAAATATATATATATTTGCAGCAGAACAGTGGGCGACACACTCAAAATGTTTTTTTTAGATACAAATGGCCCAAAAGTGGATAATACCGAGGTTTGTACCGTGGAACTGCGAAACCACACTTGTATTTCTCGGGCCTACACCAGATTATTTTCAACAGATATATTTGTGTCTGAAAAATCAGGGAGACACTATTTTTTTTATTTTTACAGCAAAAAATGCAAAAAGCAGGATAATAGAGATTTTTTACCGTGGAACAGCAAAAGCACACTTCTGTCTCTCTGGCCTACACCAGACTATTTTCAACAGATATATTTGTGTCTGAAAAATCAGGGAGACACTATTATTATTTTTATACAGCAAAAAATGCCAAAAACAAGATAATAGAGATGTTTTACCGTGGAACATCAAAACCACAGTAATAATTTACAGGTGTATACCAGGCTTTCTAAAATATATATATATTTGCGGCTGAACAGTGAGCGACACACTCAAACTGTTTTTTTAGATACAAAAGGTCCATAAGTGGATAATACAGAGGTTTGTACCGTGGAACTGCAAAACCACACTTGTATTTCTCGGGCCTACACCAGACTATTTTCAACAGATATATTTGTGTTTGAAAAATCAGGGAGACACTATTTTTTTTTTTTTACAGCAAGAAATGCAAAAAGCAGAATAATAGAGATTTTTTACTGTTGAACAGCAAAAGCACACTTCTGTCTCTCTGGCCTACACCAGACTATTTTCAACAGATATATTTGTGTCTGAAAAATCAGGGAGACACAATTTTTTTTTTTACAGCAAAAAATGCAAAAAGCAGGATAATAGAGATTTTTTACCGTGGAACAGCAAAAGCACACTTCTGTCTCTCTGTCCTACACCAGGCTATTTTCAAAAGATATATTTGTGTCTGAAAAATCAGGGAGACACTATTATTATTTTTATACAGCAAAAAATGCCAAAAACAGGATAATAGAGATGTTTTACCGTGGAACATCAAAACCACAGTAATAATTTACTGGTGTATACCAGGCTTTTTAAAATATATATATATTTGCGACTGAACAGTGAGCGACACACTGAAACAGTTTTTTTTAGATACAAATGGCCCATAAGTGGATAATACAGAGGTTTGTACCGTGGAACTGCAACACCACACTTGTATTTCTCGGGCCTACACCAGACTATTTTCAACAGATATATTTGTGTCTGAAAAATCAGGGAGACACTATTTTTTTTTTTTTTACAGCAAAAAATGCAAAAAGCAGGATAATAGAGATTTTTTACCGTGGAACAGCAAAAGCACACTTCTGTCTCTCTGGCCTCACCAGACTATTTTCAACAGATATATTTGTGTCTGAAAAATCAGGGAGACACTATTATTATTTTTATACAGCAAAAAATGCCAAAAACAGGATAATAGAGATGTTTTACCGTGGAACATCAAAACCACAGTAATAATTTACAGGTGTATACCAGGCTTTCTAAAATATATATATATTTGCGGCTGAACAGTGAGCGACACACTCAAACTGTTTTTTTTAGATACAAAAGGTCCATAAGTGGATAATACAGAGGTTTGTACCGTGTAACTGCAAAACCACACTTGTATTTCTCGGGCCTACACCAGACTATTTTCAACAGATATATTTGTGTCTGAAAAATCAGGGAGACACTATTTTTTTTTTTTTACAGCAAAAAATGCAAAAAGCAGAATAATAGAGATTTTTTACTGTTGAACAGCAAAAGCACACTTCTGTCTCTCTGGCCTACACCAGACTATTTTCAACAGATATATTTGTGTCTGAAAAATCAGGGAGACAATTATTATTTTTATACAGCAAAAAATGCCAAAAACAGGATAATAGAGATGTTTTACCGTGGAACATCAAAACCACAGTAATAATTTACTGGTGTATACCAGGCTTTTTAAAATATATATATATTTGCGGCTGAACAGTGAGCGACACACTCAAACTGTTTTTTTTAGATACAAATGGCCCAAAAGTGGATAATACAGAGGTTTGTACCGGGGAACTGCAAAACCACACTTGTATTTCTCGGGCCTACACCAGACTATTTTCAACAGATATATTTGTGTCTGAAAAATCAGGGAGACACTATTTTTTTTTTTTTACAGCAAAAAATGCAAAAAGCAGGATAATAGAGATTTTTTACCGTGGAACAGCAAAAGCACACTTCTGTCTCTCTGGCCTACACCAGACTATTTTCAACAGATACATTTGTGTCTGAAAAATCAGGGAGACACTTATTATTTTTATACAGCAAAAAATGCCAAAAACAGGATAATAGAGATGTTTTTCCATGGAACATCAAAACCACAGTAATAATTTACTGGTGTATACCAGGCTTTTTAAAATATATATATATTTGCAGCAGAACAGTGGGCGACACACTCAAAATGTTTTTTTTAGATACAAATGGCCCAAAAGTGGATAATACCGAGGTTTGTACCGTGGAACTGCGAAACCACACTTGTATTTCTCGGGCCTACACCAGATTATTTTCAACAGATATATTTGTGTCTGAAAAATCAGGGAGACACTATTTTTTTTATTTTTACAGCAAAAAATGCAAAAAGCAGGATAATAGAGATTTTTTACCGTGGAACAGCAAAAGCACACTTCTGTCTCTCTGGCCTACACCAGGCTATTTTCAACAGATATATTTGTGTCTGAAAAATCAGGGAGACACTATTATTATTTTTATACAGCAAAAAATGCCAAAAACAGGATAATAGAGATGTTTTACCGTGGAACATCAAAACCACAGTAATAATTTACTGGTGTATACCAGGCTTTTTAAAATATATATATATTTGCGACTGAACAGTGAGCGACACACTGAAACAGTTTTTTTTAGATACAAATGGCCCATAAGTGGATAATACAGAGGTTTGTACCGTGGAACTGCAAAACCACACTTGTATTTATCGGGCCTACACCAGACTATTTTCAACAGATATATTTGTGTCTGAAAAATCAGGGTGACACTATTTTTTTTTTTTACAGCAAAAAATGCAAAAAGCAGGATAATAGAGA
The DNA here is from genome assembly GCF_046119375.1 of Phyllobates terribilis. Taxonomy (NCBI): domain Eukaryota; kingdom Metazoa; phylum Chordata; class Amphibia; order Anura; family Dendrobatidae; genus Phyllobates; species Phyllobates terribilis. The sequence continues at coordinate 570,940,387 of NW_027362763.1, forward strand.
TTTTTTACCGTGGAACAGCAAAAGCACACTTCTGTCTCTCTGGCCTACACCAGACTATTTTCAACAGATATATTTGTGTCTGAAAAATCAGGGAGACACTATTTTTTTTATTTTTACAGCAAAAAATGCAAAAAGCAGGATAATAGAGATTTTTTACCGTGGAACAGCAAAAGCACACTTCTGTCTCTCTGGCCTACACCAGACTATTTTCAACAGATATATTTGTGTCTGAAAAATCAGGGAGACACTATTATTATTTTTATACAGCAAAAAATGCCAAAAACAGGATAATAGAGATGTTTTACCGTGGAACATCAAAACCACAGTAATAATTTACAGGTGTATACCAGGCTTTCTAAAATATATATATATTTGCGGCTGAACAGTGAGCGACACACTCAAACTGTTTTTTTTAGATACAAAAGGTCCATAAGTGGATAATACAGAGGTTTGTACCGTGGAACTGCAAAACCACACTTGTATTTCTCGGGCCTACACCAGACTATTTTCAACAGATATATTTGTGTTTGAAAAATCAGGGAGACACTATTTTTATTTTTTTACAGCAAAAATTGCAAAAAGCAGAATAATAGAGATTTTTTACTGTTGAACAGCAAAAGCACACTTCTGTCTCTCTGGCCTACACCAGACTATTTTCAACAGATATATTTGTGTCTGAAAAATCAGGGAGACACTTATTATTTTTATACAGCAAAAAATGCCAAAAACAGGATAATAGAGATGTTTTACCGTGGAACATCAAAACCACAGTAATAATTTACTGGTGTATACCAGGCTTTTTAAAATATATATATATTTGCGGCAGAACAGTGAGCGACACACTCAAACTGTTTTTTTTAGATACAAATGGCCCAAAAGTGGATAATACAGAGGTTTGTACCGTGGAACTGCAAAACCACACTTGTATTTCTCGCGCCTGCACCAGACTATTTTCAACAGATATATTTGTGTCTGAAAAATCAGGGAGACACTATTTTTTTTTCTTTACAGCAAAAAATGCAAAAAGCAGGATAATAGAGATTTTTTACCGTGGAACAGCAAAAGCAAAGTTCTGTCTCTCTGGCCTACACCAGACTATTTTCAACAGATATATTTGTGTCTGAAAAATCAGGGAGACACTATTTTTTTTTTTACAGCAAAAAATGCAAAAAGCAGGATAATAGAGATTTTTTACCGTGGAACAGCAAAAGCACACTTCTGTCTCTCTGGCCTACACCAGGCTATTTTCAACAGATATATTTGTGTCTGAAAAATCAGGGAGACACTATTATTATTTTTATACAGCAAAAAATGGCAAAAACAGGATAATAGAGATGTTATACCGTGGAACATCAAAACCACAGTAATAATTTACTGGTGTATACCCGGCTTTTTAAAATATATATATATTTGCGGCTGAACAGTGAGCGACACACTGAAACTGTTTTTTTTAGATACAAATGGCCCATAAGTGGATAATACAGAGGTTTGTACCGTGGAACTGCAACACCACACTTGTATTTCTCGGGCCTACACCAGACTATTTTCAACAGATATATTTGTGTCTGAAAAATCAGGGAGACACTATTTTTTTTTTTTTTTACAGCAAAAAATGCAAAAAGCAGGATAATAGAGATTTTTTACCGTGGAACAGCAAAAGCACACTTCTGTCTCTCGGCCTACACCATACTATTTTCAACAGATATATTTGTGTCTGAAAAATCAGGGAGACACTATTTTTTTTTTTTTTACAGCAAAAAATGCAAAAAGCAGGATAATAGAGATTTTTTACCGTGGAACAGCAAAAGCACACTTCTGTCTCTCTGGCCTCACCAGACTATTTTCAACAGATATATTTGTGTCTGAAAAATCAGGGAGACACTATTATTATTTTTATACAGCAAAAAATGCCAAAAACAGGATAATAGAGATGTTTTACCGTGGAACATCAAAACCACAGTAATAATTTACAGGTGTATACCAGGCTTTCTAAAATATATATATATTTGCGGCTGAACAGTGAGCGACACACTCAAACTGTTTTTTTTAGATACAAAAGGTCCATAAGTGGATAATACAGAGGTTTGTACCGTGTAACTGCAAAACCACACTTGTATTTCTCGGGCCTACACCAGACTATTTTCAACAGATATATTTGTGTCTGAAAAATCAGGGAGACACTATTTTTTTTTTTTTACAGCAAAAAATGCAAAAAGCAGGATAATAGAGATTTTTTACCGTGGAACAGCAAAAGCACACTTCTGTCTCTCTGGCCTACACCAGACTATTTTCAACAGATATATTTGTGTCTGAAAAATCAGGGAGACACTATTATTATTTTTAAACAGCAAAAAATGCCAAAAACAGGATAATAGAGATGTTTTACCATGGAACATCAAAACCACAGTAATAATTTACTGGTGTATACCAGGCTTTTTAAAATATATATATATATATTTGCGGCTGAACAGTGAGCGACACACTCAAAATGTTTTTTTTAGATACAAATGGCCCAAAAGTGGATAATACAGAGGTTTGTACCGGGGAACTGCAAAACCACACTTGTATTTCTCGGGCCTACACCAGACTATTTTCAACAGATATATTTGTGTCTGATAAATCAGGGAGACACTATTTTTTTTTTTTTTACAGCAAAAAATGCAAAAAGCAGGATAATAGAGATTTTTTACCGTGGAACAGCAAAAGCACACTTCTGTCTCTCTGGCCTACACCAGACTATTTTCAACAGATATATTTGTGTTTGAAAAATCAGGGAGACACTTATTATTTTTATACAGCAAAAAATGCCAAAAACAGGATAATAGAGATGTTTTTCCGTGGAACATCAAAACCACAGTAATAATTTACTGGTGTATACCAGGCTTTTTAAAATATATATATATTTGCAGCAGAACAGTGAGCGACACACTGAAACAGTTTTTTTTAGATACAAATGGCCCATAAGTGGATAATACAGAGGTTTGTACCGTGGAACTGCAAAACCACACTTGTATTTATCGGGCCTACAGCAGACTATTTTCAACAGATATATTTGTGTCTGAAAAATCAGGGTGACACTATTTTTTTTTTTTACAGCAAAAAATGCAAAAAGCAGGATAATAGAGATTTTTTACCGTGGAACAGCAAAAGCACACTTCTGTCTCTCTGGCCTACACCAGACTATTTTCAACAGATATATTTGTGTCTGAAAAATCAGGGAGACACTATTTTTTTATTTTTACAGCAAAAAATGCAAAAAGCAGGATAATAGAGATTTTTTACCGTGGAACAGCAAAAGCACACTTCTGTCTCTCTGGCCTACACCAGACTATTTTCAACAGATATATTTGTGTCTGAAAAATCAGGGAGACACTATTATTATTTTTATACAGCAAAAAATGCCAAAAACAGGATAATAGAGATGTTTTACCGTGGAACATCAAAACCACAGTAATAATTTACAGGTGTATACCAGGCTTTCTAAAATATATATATATTTGCGGCTGAACAGTGAGCGACACACTCAAACTGTTTTTTTTAGATACAAAAGGTCCATAAGTGGATAATACAGAGGTTTGTACCGTGGAACTGCAAAACCACACTTGTATTTCTCGGGCCTACACCAGACTATTTTCAACAGATATATTTGTGTTTGAAAAATCAGGGAGACACTATTTTTATTTTTTTACAGCAAAAATTGCAAAAAGCAGAATAATAGAGATTTTTTACTGTTGAACAGCAAAAGCACACTTCTGTCTCTCTGGCCTACACCAGACTATTTTCAACAGATATATTTGTGTCTGAAAAATCAGGGAGACACTATTATTATTTTTATACAGCAAAAAATGGCAAAAACAGGATAATAGAGATGTTTTACCGTGGAACATCAAAACCACAGTAATAATTTACTGGTGTATACCCGGCTTTTTAAAATATATATATATTTGCGGCTGAACAGTGAGCGACACACTGAACCTGTTTTTTTTAGATACAAATGGCCCATAAGTGGATAATACAGAGGTTTGTACCGTGGAACTGCAACACCACACTTGTATTTCTCGTGCCTACACCAGACTATTTTCAACAGATATATTTGTGTCTGAAAAATCAGGGAGACACTATTTTTTTTTTTTTTTACAGCAAAAAATGCAAAAAGCAGGATAATAGAGATTTTTTACCGTGGAACAGCAAAAGCACACTTCTGTCTCTCGGCCTACACCAGACTATTTTCAACAGATATATTTGTGTCTGAAAAATCAGGGAGACACTATTTTTTTTTTTTTTACAGCAAAAAATGCAAAAAGCAGGATAATAGAGATTTTTTACCGTGGAACAGCAAAAGCACACTTCTGTCTCTCTGGCCTCACCAGACTATTTTCAACAGATATATTTGTGTCTGAAAAATCAGGGAGACACTATTATTATTTTTATACAGCAAAAAATGCCAAAAACAGGATAATAGAGATGTTTTACCGTGGAACATCAAAACCACAGTAATAATTTACAGGTGTATACCAGGCTTTCTAAAATATATATATATTTGCGGCTGAACAGTGAGCGACACACTCAAACTGTTTTTTTTAGATACAAAAGGTCCATAAGTGGATAATACAGAGGTTTGTACCGTGTAACTGCAAAACCACACTTGTATTTCTCGGGCCTACACCAGACTATTTTCAACAGATATATTTGTGTCTGAAAAATCAGGGAGACACTATTTTTTTTTTTTTACAGCAAAAAATGCAAAAAGCAGAATAATAGAGATTTTTTACTGTTGAACAGCAAAAGCACACTTCTGTCTCTCTGGCCTACACCAGACTATTTTCAACAGATATATTTGTGTCTGAAAAATCAGGGAGACAATTATTATTTTTATACAGCAAAAAATGCCAAAAACAGGATAATAGAGATGTTTTACCGTGGAACATCAAAACCACAGTAATAATTTACTGGTGTATACCAGGCTTTTTAAAATATATATATATTTGCGGCTGAACAGTGAGCGACACACTCAAACTGTTTTTTTTAGATACAAATGGCCCAAAAGTGGATTATACAGAGGTTTGCACCGTGGAACTGCAAAACCACACTTGTATTTCTCGGGCCTACACCAGACTATTTTCAACAGATATATTTGTGTCTGAAAAATCAGGGAGACACTATTTTTTTTTTTTTTACAGCAAAAAATGCAAAAAGCAGGATAATAGAGATTTTTTACCGTGGAACAGCAAAAGCACACTTCTGTCTCTCTGGCCTACACCAGACTATTTTCAACAGATATATTTGTGTCTGAAAAATCAGGGAGACACTTATTATTTTTATACAGCAAAAAATGCCAAAAACAGGATAATAGAGATGTTTTTCCGTGGAACATCAAAACCACAGTAATAATTTACTGGTGTATACCAGGCTTTTTAAAATATATATATATTTGCAGCAGAACAGTGAGCGACACACTCAAAATGTTTTTTTTAGATACAAATGGCCCAAAAGTGGATAATACCGAGGTTTGTACCGTGGAACTGCAAAACCACACTTGTATTTCTCGGGCCTACACCAGACTATTTTCAACAGATATATTTGTGTCTGAAAAATCAGGGAGACACTATTTTTTTTTTTTACAGCAAAAAATGCAAAAAGCAGGATAAGAGAGATTTTTTACCGTGGAACAGCAAAAGCACACTTCTGTCTCTCTGGCCTACACCAGACCATTTTCAACAGATATATTTGTGTCTGAAAAATCAGGGAGACACTATTATTATTTTTATACAGCAAAAAATGCCAAAAACAGGATAATAGAGATGTTTTTCCGTGGAACATCAAAACCACAGTAATAATTTACAGGTGTATACCAGGCTTTCTAAAATATATATATATTTGCGGCTGAACAGTGAGCGACACACTCAAACTGTTTTTTTAGATACAAATGGCCCAAAAGTGGATAATACAGAGGTTTGTACCGTGGAACTGCAAAACCACACTTGTATTTCTCGGGCCTACCCCAGACTATTTTCAACAGATATATTTGTGTCTGAAAAATCAGGGAGACACTATTTTTTATTTTTTTTTTACAGCAAAAAATGCAAAAAGCAGGATAATAGAGATTTTTTACCGTGGAACAGCAAAAGCACACTTCTGTCTCTCGGCCTAAACCAGACTATTTTCAACAGATATATTTGTGTCTGAAAAATCAGGGAGACACTATTTTTTTTTTTTTACAGCAAAAAATGCAAAAAGCAGGATAATAGAGATTTTTTACCGTGGAACAGCAAAAGCACACTTCTGTCTCTCTGGCCTACACCAGACTATTTTTAACAGATATATTTGTGTCTGAAAAATCAGGGAGACACTATTATTATTTTTATACAGCAAAAAATGCCAAAAACAGGATAGTAGAGATGTTTTACCGTGGAACATCAAAACCACAGTAATAATTTACTGGTGTATACCAGGCATTTTAAAATATATATATATTTGCGGCTGAACAGTGAGCGACACACTCAAACTGTTTTTTTTAGATACAAATGGCCCATAAGTGGATAATACAGAGGTTTGTACCGTGGAACTGCAAAACCACACTTGTATTTCTCGGGCCTACACCAGACTATTTTCAACAGATATATTTGTGTCTGAAAAATCAGGGAGACACTATTTTTTTTTTTTACAGCAAAAAATGCAAAAAGCAGGATAATAGAGATTTTTTACCGTGGAACAGCAAAAGCACACTTCTGTCTCTCTGGCCTACACCAGACTATTTTCAACAGATATATTTGTGTCTGAAAAATCAGGGAGACACTATTATTATTTTTATACAGCAAAAAATGACAAAAACAGGATAATAGAGATGTTTTACCGTGGAACATCAAAACCACAGTAATAATTTACAGGTGTATACCAGGCTTTCTAAAATATTTATATATTTGCGGCTGAACAGTGAGCGACACACTCAAACTGTTTTATTTAGATACAAAAGGTCCATAAGTGGATAATACAGAGGTTTGTACCGTGGAACTTCAAAACCACACTTGTATTTCTCGGGCCTACACCAGACTATTTTCAACAGATATATTTGTGTCTGAAAAATCAGGTAGACACTATTTTTTTTTTTACAGCAAAAAATGCAAAAAGCAGGATAATAGAGATTTTTTACCGTGGAACAGCAAAAGCACACTTCTGTCTCTCTGGCCTACACCAGACTATTTTCAACAGATATATTTGTGTCTGAAAAATCAGGGAGACACTATTATTATTTTTATACAGCAAAAAATGCCAAAAACAGGATAATAGAGATGTTTTACCGTGGAACATCAAAACCACAGTAATAATTTACTGGTGTATACCAGGCTTTTTAAAATATATATATATTTGCGGCTGAACAGTGAGCGACACACTCAAACTGTTTTTTTTAGATACAAATGGCCCATAAGTGGACAATACAGAGGTTTGTACCGTGGAACTGCAAAACCACACTTGTATTTCTCGGGCCTACACCAGACTATTTTCAACAGATATATTTGTGTCTGAAAAATCAGGGAGACACTATTTTTTTTTTTTACAGCAAAAAATGCAAAAAGCAGGATAATAGAGATTTTTTTACCGTGGAACAGCAAAAGGACACTTCTGTCTCTCTGGCCTACACCAGACTATTTTCAACAGATATATTTGTGTCTGAAAAATCAGGGAGACACTATTTTTTTTTTTTTACAGCAAAAAATGCAAAAAGCAGGATAATAGAGATTTTTTACCGTGGAACAGCAAAAGCACACTTCTGTCTCTCTGGCCTACACCAGACTATTTTCAACAGATATATTTGTGTCTGAAAAATCAGGGAGACACTATTATTATTTTTATACAGCAAAAAATGCCAAAAACAGGATAATAGAGATGTTTTTCCGTGGAACATCAAAACCACAGTAATAATTTACAGGTGTATACCAGGCTTTCTAAAATATATATATATTTGCGGCTGAACAGTGAGCGACACACTCAAACTGTTTTTTTAGATACAAATGGCCCAAAAGTGGATAATACAAAGGTTTGTACCGTGGAACTGCAAAACCACACTTGTATTTCTCGGGCCTACCCCAGACTATTTTCAACAGATATATTTGTGTCTGAAAAATCAGGGAGACACTATTTTTTATTTTTTTTTTACAGCAAAAAATGCAAAAAGCAGGATAATAGAGATTTTTTACCGTGGAACAGCAAAAGCACACTTCTGTCTCTCGGCCTAAACCAGACTATTTTCAACAGATATATTTGTGTCTGAAAAATCAGGGAGACACTATTTTTTTTTTTTTTACAGCAAAAAATGCAAAAAGCAGGATAATAGAGATTTTTTACCGTGGAACAGCAAAAGCACACTTCTGTCTCTCTGGCCTACACCAGACTATTTTTAACAGATATATTTGTGTCTGAAAAATCAGGGAGACACTATTATTATTTTTATACAGCAAAAAATGACAAAAACAGGATAATAGAGATGTTTTACCGTGGAACATCAAAACCACAGTAATAATTTACAGGTGTATACCAGGCTTTCTAAAATATTTCTATATTTGCGGCTGAACAGTGAGCGACACACTCAAACTGTTTTTTTTAGATACAAAAGGTCCATAAGTGGATAATACAGAGGTTTGTACCGTGGAACTTCAAAACCACACTTGTATTTCTCGGGCCTACACCAGACTATTTTCAACAGATATATTTGTGTCTGAAAAATCAGGTAGACACTATTTTTTTTTTTACAGCAAAAAATGCAAAAAGCAGGATAATAGAGATTTTTTACCGTGGAACAGCAAAAGCACACTTCTGTCTCTCTGGCCTACACCAGACTATTTTCAACAGATATATTTGTGTCTGAAAAATCAGGGAGACACTATTATTATTTTTATACAGCAAAAAATGCCAAAAACAGGATAATAGAGATGTTTTACCGTGGAACATCAAAACCACAGTAATAATTTACTGGTGTATACCAGGCTTTTTAAAATATATATATGTTTGCGGCTGAACAGTGAGCGACACACTCAAACTGTTTTTTTTAGATACAAATGGCCCATAAGTGGATAATACAGAGGTTTGTACCGTGGAACTGCAAAACCACACTTGTATTTCTCGGGCCTACACCAGACTATTTTCAACAAATATATTTGTGTCTGAAAAATCAGGGAGACACTATTTTTTTTTTTTACAGCAAAAAATGCAAAAAGCAGGATAATAGAGATTTTTTACCGTGGAACAGCAAAAGCACACTTCTGTCTCTCTGGCCTACACCAGACTATTTTCAACAGATATATTTGTGTCTGAAAAATCAGGGAGACACTATTATTATTTTTATACAGCAAAAAATGCCAAAAACAGGATAATAGAGATGTTTTTCCGTGGAACATCAAAACCATAGTAATAATTTACAGGTGTATACCAGGCTTTCTAAAATATATATATATTTGCGGCTGAACAGTGAGCGACACACTCAAACTGTTTTTTTAGATACAAATGGCCCAAAAGTGGATAATACAGAGATTTGTACCATGGAACTGCAAAACCACACTTGTATTTCTCGGGCCTACCCCAGACTATTTTCAACAGATATATTTGTGTCTGAAAAATTAGGGAGACACTATTTTTTATTTTTTTTTTACAGCAAAAAATGCAAAAAGCAGGATAATAGAGATTTTTTACCGTGGAACAGCAAAAGCACACTTCTGTCTCTCGGCCTAAACCAGACTATTTTCAACAGATATATTTGTGTCTGAAAAATCAGGGAGACACTATTTTTTTTTTTTTTACAGCAAAAAATGCAAAAAGCAGGATAATAGAGATTTTTTTCCGTGGAACAGCAAAAGCACACTTCTGTCTCTCTGGCCTACACCAGACTATTTTCAACAGATATATTTGTGTCTGAAAAATCAGGGAGACACTATTATTATTTTTATACAGCAAAAAATGCCAAAAACAGGATAGTAGAGATGTTTTACCGTGGAACATCAAAACCACAGTAATAATTTACTGGTGTATACCAGGCTTTTTAAAATATATATATATTTGCGGCTGAACAGTGAGCGACACACTCAAACTGTTTTTTTTAGATACAAATGGCCCATAAGTGGATAATACAGAGGTTTGTACCGTGGAACTGCAAAACCACACTTGTATTTCTCGGGCCTACACCAGACTATTTTCAACAGATATATTTGTGTCTGAAAAATCAGGGAGACACTATTTTTTTTTTTTACAGCAAAAAATGCAAAAAGCAGGATAATAGAGATTTTTTACCGTGGAACAGCAAAAGCACACTTCTGTCTCTCTAGCCTACACCAGACTATTTTCAACAGATATATTTGTGTCTGAAAAATCAGGGAGACACTATTATTATTTTTATACAGCAAAAAATGACAAAAACAGGATAATAGAGATGTTTTACCGTGGAATATCAAAACCACAGTAATAATTTACAGGTGTATACCAGGCTTTCTAAAATATTTCTATATTTGCGGCTGAACAGTGAGCGACACACTCAAACTGTTTTTTTTAGATACAAAAGGTCCATAAGTAGATAATACAGAGGTTTGTACCGTGGAACTTCAAAACCACACTTGTATTTCTCGGGCCTACACCAGACTATTTTCAACAGATATATTTGTGTCTGAAAAATCAGGTAGACACTATTTTTTTTTTACAGCAAAAAATGCAAAAAGCAGGATAATAGAGATTTTTTACCGTGGAACAGCAAAAGCACACTTCTGTCTCTCTGGCCTACACCAGACTATTTTCAACAGATATATTTGTGTCTGAAAAATCAGGGAGACACTATTATTATTTTTATACAGCAAAAAATGCCAAAAACAGGATAATAGAGATGTTTTACCGTGGAACATCAAAACCACAGTAATAATTTACTGGTGTATACCAGGCTTTTTAAAATATATATATATTTGCGGCTGAACAGTGAGCGACACACTCAAACTGTTTTTTTTAGATACAAATGGCCCATAAGTGGATAATACAGAGGTTTGTACCGTGGAACTGCAAAACCACACTTGTATTTCTCGGGCCTACACCAGACTATTTTCAACAGATATATTTGTGTCTGAAAAATCAGGGAGACACTATTTTTTATTTTTTTTTTACAGCAAAAAATGCAAAAAGCAGGATAATAGAGATTTTTTACCGTGGAACAGCAAAAGCACACTTCTGTCTCTCTGGCCTACACCAGACTATTTTCAACAGATATATTTGTGTCTGAAAAATCAGGGAGACACTATTATTATTTTTATACAGCAAAAAATGCCAAAAACAGGATAATAGAGATGTTTTACCGTGGAACATCAAAACCACAGTAATAATTTAGAGGTGTATACCAGGCTTTCTAAAATATTTATATATTTGCGGCTGAACAGTGAGCGACACACTCAAACTGTTTTTTTTAGATACAAAAGGTCCATAAGTGGATAATACAGAGGTTTGTACCGTGGAACTTCAAAACCACACTTGTATTTCTCGGGCCTACACCAGACTATTTTCAACAGATATATTTGTGTCTGAAAAATCAGGTAGACACTATTTTTTTTTTTACAGCAAAAAATGCAAAAAGCAGGATAATAGAGATTTTTTACCGTGGAACAGCAAAAGCACACTTCTGTCTCTCTGGCCTACACCAGACTATTTTCAACAGATATATTTGTGTCTGAAAAATCAGGGAGACACTATTATTATTTTTATACAGCAAAAAATGCCAAAAACAGGATAATAGAGATGTTTTACCGTGGAACATCAAAACCACAGTAATAATTTACTGGTGTATACCAGGCTTTTTAAAATATATATATATTTGCGGCTGAACAGTGAGCGACACACTCAAACTGTTTTTTTTAGATACAAATGGCCCATAAGTGGATAATACAGAGGTTTGTACCGTGGAACTGCAAAACCACACTTGTATTTATCGGGCCTACACCAGACTATTTTCAACAGATATATTTGTGTCTGAAAAATCAGGGAGACACTATTTTTTTTTTTACAGCAAAAAATGCAAAAAGCAGGATAATAGAGATTTTTTACCATGGAACAGCAAAAGCACACTTCTGTCTCTCTGGCCTACACCAGACTATTTTCAACAGATATATTTGTGTCTGAAAAATCAGGGAGACACTATTTTTTTTTTTTACAGCAAAAAATGCAAAAAGTAGGATAATAGAGATGTTTTACCGTGGAACAGCAAAAGCACACTACTGTCTCTCTGGCCTACACCAGACTATTTTCAACAGATATATTTGTGTCTGAAAAATCAGGGAGACACTATTATTATTTTTATACAGCAAAAAATGCCAAAAACAGGATAATAGAGATGTTTTACCGTGGAACATCAAAACCACAGTAATAATTTACAGGTGTATACCAGGCTTTCTAAAATATATATATATTTGCGGCTGAACAGTGAGCGACACACTCAAACTGTTTTTTTTAGATACAAATGGCCCAAAAGTGGATAATACAGAGGTTTGTACCGTGGAACTGCAAAACCACACTTGTATTTCTTTGGCCTACACCAGACTATTTTCAACAGATATATTTGTGTCTGAAAAATCAGGGAGACACTATTTTTTTTTTTTTTACAGCAAAAAATGCAAAAAGCAGAATAATAGAGATTTTTTACTGTTGAACAGCAAAAGCACACTTCTGTCTCTCTGGCCTACACCAGACTATTTTCAACAGATATATTTGTGTCTGAAAAATCAGGGAGACACTTATTATTTTTATACAGCAAAAAATGCCAAAAACAGGATAATAGAGATGTTTTACCATGGAACATCAAAACCACAGTAATAATTTACTGGTGTATACCAGGCTTTTTAAAATATATATATATTTGCAGCAGAACAGTGAGCGACACACTCAAAATGTTTTTTTTAGATACAAATGGCCCAAAAGTGGATAATACCGAGGTTTGTACCGTGGAACTGGAAAACCACACTTGTATTTCTCGGGCCTACACCAGACTATTTTCAACAGATATATTTGTGTCTGAAAAATCAGGGAGACACTATTTTTTTTTTTTTTTACAGCAAAAAATGCAAAAAGCAGGATAATAGAGATTTTTTACCGTGGAACAGCAAAAGCACACTTCTGTCTCTCTGGCCTACACCAGACTATTTTCAACAGATATATTTGTGTCTGAAAAATCAGGGAGACACTATTATTATTTTTATACAGCAAAAAATGCCAAAAACAGGATAATAGAGATGTTTTACCATGGAACATCAAAACCACAGTAATAATTTACAGGTGTATACCAGGCTTTCTAAAATATATATATATTTGCGGCTGAACAGTGAGCGACACACTCAAACTGTTTTTTTTAGATACAAAAGGTCCATAAGTGGATAATACAGAGGTTTGTACCGTGGAACTTCAAAACCACACTTGTATTTCTCGGGCCTACACCAGACTATTTTCAACAGATATATTTGTGTCTGAAAAATCAGGGAGACACTATTTTTTTTTTTTACAGCAAAAAATGCAAAAAGCAGAATAATAGAGATTTTTTACTGTTGAACAGCAAAAGCACACTTCTGTCTCTCTGGCCTACACCAGACTATTTTCAACAGATATATTTGTGTCTGAAAAATCAGGGAGACACTATTATTATTTTTATACAGCAAAAAATGCCAAAAACAGGATAATAGAGATGTTTTACCGTGGAACATCAAAACCACAGTAATAATTTACTGGTGTATACCAGGCTTTTTAAAATAGATATATATGTTTGCGGCTGAACAGTGAGCGACACGCTCAAACTGTTTTTTTTAGATACAAATGGCCCAAAAGTGGATAATACAGAGGTTTGTACCGTGAAACTGCAAAACCACACTTGTATTTCTCGGGCCTACACCAGACTATTTTCAACAGATATATTTGTGTCTGAAAAATCAGGGAGACACTATATTTTTTTTTTTACAGCAAAAAATGCAAAAAGCAGGATAATAGAGATTTTTTACCGTGGAACAGCAAAAGCACACTTCTGTCTCTCTGGCCTACACCAGACTATTTTCAACAGATATATTTGTGTCTGAAAAATCAGGGAGAGACTTATTATTTTTATACAGCAAAAAATGCCAAAAACAGAATAATAGAGATGTTTTACCGTGGAACATCAAAACCACAGTAATAATTTACTGGTGTATACCAGGCTTTTTAAAATAGATATATATGTTTGCGGCTGAACAGTGAGCGACACGCTCAAACTGTTTTTTTTAGATACAAATGGCCCAAAAGTGGATAATACAGAGGTTTGTACCGTGAAACTGCAAAACCACACTTGTATTTCTCGGGCCTACACCAGACTATTTTCAACAGATATATTTGTGTCTGAAAAATCAGGGAGACACTATATATTTTTTTTTTTACAGCAAAAAATGCAAAAAGCAGGATAATAGAGATTTTTTACCGTGGAACAGGAAAAGCACACTTCTGTCTCTCTGGCCTACACCAGACTATTTTCAACAGATATATTTGTGTCTGAAAAATCAGGGAGACACTTATTATTTTTATACAGCAAAAAATGCCAAAAACAGGATAATAGAGATGTTTTACCATGGAACATCAAAACCACAGTAATAATTTACTGGTGTATACCAGGCTTTTTAAAATATATATATATTTGCAGCAGAACAGTGAGCGACACACTCAAAATGTTTTTTTTAGATACAAATGGCCCAAAAGTGGATAATACCGAGGTTTGTACCGTGGAACTGCAAAACCACACTTGTATTTCTCGGGCCTACACCAGACTATTTTCAACAGATATATTTGTGTCTGAAAAATCAGGGAGACACTATTTTTTTTTTTTTTTACAGCAAAAAATGCAAAAAGCAGGATAATAGAGATTTTTTACCGTGGAACAGCAAAAGCACACTTCTGTCTCTCTGGCCTACACCAGACTATTTTCAACAGATATATTTGTGTCTGAAAAATCAGGGAGACACTATTATTATTTTTATACAGCAAAAAATGCCAAAAACAGGATAATAGAGATGTTTTACCATGGAACATCAAAACCACAGTAATAATTTACAGGTGTATACCAGGCTTTCTAAAATATATATATATTTGCGGCTGAACAGTGAGCGACACACTCAAACTGTTTTTTTTAGATACAAAAGGTCCATAAGTGGATAATACAGAGGTTTGTACCGTGGAACTTCAAAACCACACTTGTATTTCTCGGGCCTACACCAGACTATTTTCAACAGATATATTTGTGTCTGAAAAATCAGGGAGACACTATTTTTTTTTTTTACAGCAAAAAATGCAAAAAGCAGAATAATAGAGATTTTTTACTGTTGAACAGCAAAAGCACACTTCTGTCTCTCTGGCCTACACCAGACTATTTTCAACAGATATATTTGTGTCTGAAAAATCAGGGAGACACTATTATTATTTTTATACAGCAAAAAATGCCAAAAACAGGATAATAGAGATGTTTTACCGTGGAACATCAAAACCACAGTAATAATTTACTGGTGTATACCAGGCTTTTTAAAATAGATATATATGTTTGCGGCTGAATAGTGAGCGACACGCTCAAACTGTTTTTTTTAGATACAAATGGCCCAAAAGTGGATAATACAGAGGTTTGTACCGTGAAACTGCAAAACCACACTTGTATTTCTCGGGCCTACACCAGACTATTTTCAACAGATATATTTGTGTCTGAAAAATCAGGGAGACACTATATTTTTTTTTTTTTACAGCAAAAAATGCAAAAAGCAGGATAATAGAGATTTTTTACAGTGGAACAGCAAAAGCACACTTCTGTCTCTCTGGCCTACACCAGACTATTTTCAACAGATATATTTGTGTCTGAAAAATCAGGGAGACACTTATTATTTTTATACAGCAAAAAATGCCAAAAACAGGATAATAGAGATGTTTTACCGTGGAACATCAAAACCACAGTAATAATTTACTGGTGTATACCAGGCTTTTTAAAATATATATATATTTGCAGCAGAACAGTGAGCGACACACTCAAAATGTTTTTTTTAGATACAAATGGCCCAAAAGTGGATAATACCGAGGTTTGTACCGTGGAACTGCAAAACCACACTTGTATTTCTCGGGCCTACACCAGACTATTTTCAACAGATATATTTGTGTCTGAAAAATCAGGGAGACACTATTTTTTTTTTTTTTACAGCAAAAAATGCAAAAAGCAGGATAATAGAGATTTTTTACCGTGAAACAGCAAAAGCACACTTCTGTCTCTCTGGCCTACACCAGACTATTTTCAACAGATATATTTGTGTCTGAAAAATCAGTGAGACACTATTATTATTTTTATACAGCAAAAAATGCCAAAAAACAGGATAATAGAGATGTTTTACCGTGGAACATCAAAACCACAGTAATAATTTACAGGTGTATACCAGGATTTCTAAAATATATATATATTTGCAGCTGAACAGTGAGCGACACACTCAAACTGTTTTTTTTAGATACAAAAGGTCCATAAGTGGATAATACAGAGGTTTGTACCGTGGAACTTCAAAACCACACTTGTATTTCTCGGGCCTACACCAGACTATTTTCAACAGATATATTTGTGTCTGAAAAATCAGGGATACACTATTTTTTTTTTTTTTTTACAGCAAAAAATGCAAAAAGCAGAATAATAGAGATTTTTTACTGTTGAACAGCAAAAGCACACTTCTGTCTCTCTGGCCTACACCAGACTATTTTCAACAGATATATTTGTGTCTGAAAAATCAGGGAGACACTTATTATTTTTATACAGCAAAAAATGCCAAAAACAGGATAATAGAGATGATTTACCGTGGAAAATCAAAACCACAGTAATAATTTACTGGTTTATACCAGGCTTTTTAAAATATATATATATTTACGGCTAAACAGTGAGCGACACACTCAAACTGTTTTTTTTAGATACAAATGGCCCAAAAGTGGATAATACAGAGGTTTGTACCGTGGAACTGCAAAACCACACTTGTATTTCTCGGGCCTACACCAGACTATTTTCAACAGATATATTTGTGTCTGAAAAATCAGGGAGATACTATTTTTTTTTTTTTTTACAGCAAAAAATGCAAAAAGCAGGATAATAGAGATTTTTTACCGTGGAACAGCAAAAGCACACTTCTGTCTCTCAGCCTACACCAGACTATTTTCAACAGATATATTTGTGTCTGAAAAATCAGGGAGACACTATTTTTTTTTTTTACAGCAAAAAATGCAAAAAGCAGGATAATAGAGATTTTTTACCGTGGAACAGCAAAAGCACACTTCTGTCTCTCTGGCCTACACCAGACTATTTTCAACAGATATATTTGTGTCTGAAAAATCAGGGAGACACTATTATTATTTTTATACAGCAAAAAATGCCAAAAACAGGATAATAGAGATGTTTTACCGTGGAACATCAAAACCACAGTAATAATTTACAGGTGTATACCAGGCTTTCTAAAATATATATATATTTGCGGCTGAACAGTGAGCGACACACTCAAACTGGTTTTTTTAGATACAAATGGCCCAAAAGTGGATAATACAGAGGTTTGTACCGTGGAACTGCAAAACCACACTTGTATTTCTCGGGCCTACACCAGACTATTTTCAACAGATATATTTGTGTCTGAAAAATCAGGGAGATACTATTTTTTTTTTTTTTTTACAGCAAAAAATGCAAAAAGCAGGATAATAGAGATTTTTTACCGTGGAACAGCAAAAGCACACTTCTGTCTCTCAGCCTACACCAGACTATTTTCAACAGATATATTTGTGTCTGAAAAATCAGGGAGACACTATTTTTTTTTTTTACAGCAAAAAATGCAAAAAGCAGGATAATAGAGATTTTTTACCGTGGAACAGCAAAAGCACACTTCTGTCTCTCTGGCCTACACCAGACTATTTTCAACAGATATATTTGTGTCTGAAAAATCAGGGAGACACTATTATTATTTTTATACAGCAAAAAATGCCAAAAACAGGATAATAGAGATGTTTTACCGTGGAACATCAAAACCACAGTAATAATTTACAGGTGTATACCAGGCTTTCTAAAATATATATATATTTGCGGCTGAACAGTGAGCGACACACTCAAACTGGTTTTTTTAGATACAAATGGCCCAAAAGTGGATAATACAGAGGTTTGTACCGTGGAACTGCAAAACCACACTTGTATTTCTCGGGCCTACAACAGACTATTTTCAACAGATATATTTGTGTCTGAAAAATCAGGGAGATACTATTTTTTTTTTTTTTTACAGCAAAAAATGCAAAAAGCAGGATAATAGAGATTTTTTACCGTGGAACAGCAAAAGCACACTTCTGTCTCTCAGCCTACACCAGACTATTTTCAACAGATATATTTGTGTCTGAAAAATCAGGGAGACACTATTTTTTTTTTTTACAGCAAAAAATGCAAAAAGCAGGATAATAGAGATTTTTTACCGTGGAACAGCAAAAGCACACTTCTGTCTCTCTGGCCTACACCAGACTATTTTCAACAGATATATTTGTGTCTGAAAAATCAGGGAGACACTATTATTATTTTTATACAGCAAAAAATGCCAAAAACAGGATAATAGAGATGTTTTACCGTGGAACATCAAAACCACAGTAATAATTTACAGGTGTATACCAGGCTTTCTAAAATATATATATATTTGCGGCTGAACAGTGAGCGACACACTCAAACTGGTTTTTTTAGATACAAATGGCCCAAAAGTGGATAATACAGAGGTTTGTACCGTGGAACTGCAAAACCACACTTGTATTTCTCGGGCCTACACCAGACTATTTTCAACAGATATATTTGTGTCTGAAAAATCAGGGAGACACTATTTTTTTTTTTTTACAGCAAAAAATGCAAAAAGCAGGATAATAGAGATTTTTTACCGTGGAACAGCAAAAGCACACTTCTGTCTCTCTGGCCTACACCAGACTATTTTCAACAGATATATTTGTGTCTGAAAAATCAGGGAGACACTATTATTATTTTTATACAGCAAAAAATGCCAAAAACTGGATAGTAGAGATGTTTTACCGTGGAACATCAAAACCACAGTAATAATTTACTGGTGTATACCAGGCTTTTTAAAATATATATATATTTGCGGCTGAACAGTGAGCGACACACTCAAACTGTTTTTTTTAGATACAAAAGTTCCATAAGTGGATAATACAGAGGTTTGTACCGTGGAACTGCAAAACCACACTTGTATTTCTTGGGCCTACACCAGACTATTTTCAACAGATATATTTGTGTCTAAAAAATCAGGGAGACACTATTTTTTTTTTTTTTACAGCAAAAAATGCAAAAAGCAGAATAATAGAGATTTTTTACTGTTGAACAGAAAAAGCACACTTCTGTCTCTCTGGCCTACACCAGACTATTTTCAACAGATATATTTGTGTCTGAAAAATCAGGGAGACACTTATTATTTTTATACAGCAAAAAATGCCAAAAACAGGATAATAGAGATATTTTACCGTGGAACATCAAAACCACAGTAATAATTTACTGGTGTATACCAGGCTTTTTAAAATATATATATATTTGCGGCTGAACAGTGAGCGACACACTCAAACTGTTTTTTTTAGATACAAATGGCCCAAAAGTGGATAATACAGAGGTTTGTACCGTGGAACTGCAAAACCACACTTGTATTTCTCGGGCCTACACCAGACTATTTTCAACAGATATATTTGTGTCTGAAAAATCAGGGAGACACTTTTTTTTTTTTTTTACAGCAAAAAATGCAAAAAGCAGGATAATAGAGATTTTTTACCGTGGAACAGCAAAGGCACACTTCTGTCTCTCTGGCCTACACCAGACTATTTTCAACAGATATATTTGTGTCTGAAAAATCAGGGAGACACTTATTATTTTTATACAGCAAAAAATGCCAAAAACAGGATAATAGAGATGTTTTACCGTGGAACATCAAAACCACAGTAATAATTTACTGGTGTATACCAGGCTTTTTAAAATATATATATATTTGCGGCTGAACAGTGAGCGACACACTCAAACTGTTTTTTTTTAGATACAAAAGTTCCATAAGTGGATAATACAGAGGTTTGTACCGTGGAACTGCAAAACCACACTTGTATTTCTCGGGCCTACACCAGACTATTTTCAACAGATATATTTGTGTCTGAAAAATCAGGGAGACACTATATATTTTTTTTTTTACAGCAAAAAATGCAAAAAGCAGGATAATAGAGATTTTTTACCGTGGAACAGCAAAAGCACACTTCTGTCTCTCTGGCCTACACCAGACTATTTTCAACAGATATATTTGTGTCTGAAAAATCAGGGAGACACTATTATTATTTTTATACAGCAAAAAATGCCAAAAACAGGATAATAGAGATGTTTTACCGTGGAACATCAAAACCACAGTAATAATTTACAGGTGTATACCAGGCTTTCTAAAATATATATATATTTGCGGCTGAACAGTGAGCGACACACTCAAACTGGTTTTTTTAGATACAAATGGCCCAAAAGTGGATAATACAGAGGTTTGTACCGTGGAACTGCAAAACCACACTTGTATTTCTCGGGCCTACACCAGACTATTTTCAACAGATATATTTGTGTCTGAAAAATCAGGGAGACACTATTTTTTTTTTTTTACAGCAAAAAATGCAAAAAGCAGGATAATAGAGATTTTTTACCGTGGAACAGCAAAAGCACACTTCTGTCTCTCTGGCCTACACCAGACTATTTTCAACAGATATATTTGTGTCTGAAAAATCAGGGAGACACTATTATTATTTTTATACAGCAAAAAATGCCAAAAACTGGATAGTAGAGATGTTTTACCGTGGAACATCAAAACCACAGTAATAATTTACTGGTGTATACCAGGCTTTTTAAAATATATATATATTTGCGGCTGAACAGTGAGCGACACACTCAAACTGTTTTTTTTAGATACAAAAGTTCCATAAGTGGATAATACAGAGGTTTGTACCGTGGAACTGCAAAACCACACTTGTATTTCTTGGGCCTACACCAGACTATTTTCAACAGATATATTTGTGTCTAAAAAATCAGGGAGACACTATTTTTTTTTTTTTTACAGCAAAAAATGCAAAAAGCAGAATAATAGAGATTTTTTACTGTTGAACAGAAAAAGCACACTTCTGTCTCTCTGGCCTACACCAGACTATTTTCAACAGATATATTTGTGTCTGAAAAATCAGGGAGACACTTATTATTTTTATACAGCAAAAAATGCCAAAAACAGGATAATAGAGATATTTTACCGTGGAACATCAAAACCACAGTAATAATTTACTGGTGTATACCAGGCTTTTTAAAATATATATATATTTGCGGCTGAACAGTGAGCGACACACTCAAACTGTTTTTTTTAGATACAAATGGCCCAAAAGTGGATAATACAGAGGTTTGTACCGTGGAACTGCAAAACCACACTTGTATTTCTCGGGCCTACACCAGACTATTTTCAACAGATATATTTGTGTCTGAAAAATCAGGGAGACACTTTTTTTTTTTTTTTACAGCAAAAAATGCAAAAAGCAGGATAATAGAGATTTTTTACCGTGGAACAGCAAAGGCACACTTCTGTCTCTCTGGCCTACACCAGACTATTTTCAACAGATATATTTGTGTCTGAAAAATCAGGGAGACACTTATTATTTTTATACAGCAAAAAATGCCAAAAACAGGATAATAGAGATGTTTTACCGTGGAACATCAAAACCACAGTAATAATTTACTGGTGTATACCAGGCTTTTTAAAATATATATATATTTGCGGCTGAACAGTGAGCGACACACTCAAACTGTTTTTTTTTAGATACAAAAGTTCCATAAGTGGATAATACAGAGGTTTGTACCGTGGAACTGCAAAACCACACTTGTATTTCTCGGGCCTACACCAGACTATTTTCAACAGATATATTTGTGTCTGAAAAATCAGAGAGACACTATTTTTTTTTTTACAGCAAAAAATGCAAAAAGCAGGATAATAGAGATTTTTTACCGTGGAACAGCAAAAGCACGCTTCTGTCTCTCTGGCCTACACCAGACTATTTTCAACAGATATATTTGTGTCTGAAAAATCAGGGAGACACTTATTATTTTTATACAGCAAAAAATGCCAAAAACAGGATAATAGAGATGTTTTACCGTGGAACATCAAAACCACAGTAATAATTTACAGGTGTATACCAGGCTTTCTAAAATATATATATATTTGCGGCTGAACAGTGAGCGACACACTCAAAATGTTTTTTTAGATACAAATGGCCCAAAAGTGGATAATACCGAGGTTTGTACCGTGGAACTGCAAAACCACACTTGTATTTCTCGGGCCTACACCAGACTATTTTCAACAGATATATTCTTGTCTGAAAAATCAGGGAGACACGATTTTTTTTTTTTACAGCAAAAAATGCAAAAAGCAGGATAATAGAGATTTTTTACCGTGGAACAGCAAAAGCACACTTCTGTCTCTCTGGCCTACACCAGACTATTTTCAACAGATATATTTGTGTCTGAAAAATCAGGGAGACACTTATTATTTTTATACAGCAAAAAATGCCAAAAACAGGATAATAGAGATGTTTTACCGTGGAACATCAAAACCACAGTAATAATTTACTGGTGTATACCAGGCTTTTTAAAATATATATATATTTGCGGCAGAACAGTGAGCGACACACTCAAAATGTTTTTTTTAGATACAAATGGCCCAAAAGTGGATAATACCGAGGCTTGTACCGTGGAACTGCAAAACCACACTTGTATTTCTCGGGCCTACACCAGACTATTTTCAACAGATATATTTGTGTCTGAAAAATCAGGGAGACACTATTTTTTTTTTTTACAGCAAAAAATGCAAAAAGCAGGATAATAGAGATTTTTTACCGTGGAACAGCAAAAGCACGCTTCTGTCTCTCTGGCCTACACCAGACTATTTTCAACAGATATATTTGTGTCTTAAAAATCAGGGAGACACTTATTATTTTTATACAGCAAAAAATGCCAAAAACAGGATAATAGAGATGTTTTTCCGTGGAACATCAAAACCACAGAAATAATTTACAGGTGTATACCAGGCTTTCTAAAATATATATATATTTGCGGCTGAACAGTGAGCGACACACTCAAACTGTTTTTTTTAGATACAAATGGCCCAAAAGTGGATAATACAGAGGTTTGTACCGTGGAACTGCAAAACCACACTTGTATTTCTCGGGCCTACACCAGACTATTTTCAACAGATATATTCTTGTCTGAAAAATCAGGGAGACACTATTTTTTTTTTACAGCAAAAAATGCAAAAAGCAGGATAATAGAGATTTTTTACCGTGGAACAGCAAAAGCACACTTCTGTCTCTCTGGCCTACACCAGACTACTTTCAACAGACATATTTGTGTCTGAAAAATCAGGGAGACACTATTATTATTTTTATACAGCAAAAAATGCCAAAAACAGGATAGTAGAGATGTTTTACCGTGGAACATCAAAACCACAGTAATAATTTACTGGTGTATACCAGGCTTTTTAAAATATATATATATTTGCGGCTGAACAGTGAGCGACACACTCAAACTGTTTTTTTTAGATACAAAAGGTCCATAAGTGGATAATACAGAGGTTTGTACCGTGGAACTGCAAAACCCCACTTGTATTTCTCGTGCCTACACCAGACTATTTTCAACAGATATATTTGTGTCTGAAAAATCAGGGAGACACTATTTTTTTTTTTTTTACAGCAAAAAATGCAAAAAGCAGGATAATAGAGATTTTTTACCGTGGAACAGCAAAAGCACACTTCTGTCTCTCTGGCCTACACCAGACTATTTTCAACAGATATATTTGTGTCTGAAAAATCAGGGAGACACTATTATTATTTTTATACAGCAAAAAATGCCAAAAACAGGATAATAGAGATGTTTTACTGTGGAACATAAAAACCACAGTAATAATTTACTGGTGTATACCAGGCTTTTTAAAATATATATATATTTGTGGCAGAACAGTGAGCGACACACTCAAACTGTTTTTTTTAGATACAAATGGCCCAAAAGTGGATAATACCGAGGTTTGTACCGTGGAACTGCAAAACCACACTTGTATTTCTCGGGCCTACACCAGACTATTTTCAACAGATATATTTGTGTCTGAAAAATCAGGGAGACACTATTTTTTTTTTTTACAGCAAAAAATGCAAAAAGCAGGATAATAGAGATTTTTTACCGTGGAACAGCAAAAGCACACTTCTGTCTCTCTGGCGTACACCAGACTATTTTCAACAGATATATTTGTGTCTGAAAAATCAGGGAGACACTATTATTATTTTTTTACAGCAAAAAATGCCAAAAACAGGATAATAGAGATGTTTTACCGTGGAACATCAAAACCACAGTAATTATTTACTGGTGTATACCAGGCTTTTTAAAATATATATATATATTTGCGGCTGAACAGTGAGCGACACACTCAAACTGTTTTTTTTAAATACAAATGACCCAAAAGTGGATAATACAGACGTTTGTAGCGTGGAACTGCAAAACCACACTTCGTTTTCTCGGGCCTACACCAGACTATTTTCAACAGATATATTTGTGTCTGAAAAATCAGGGAGACACTATTTTTTTTTTTTTACAGCAAAAAATGCAAAAAGCAGGATAATAGAGATTTTTTACCGTGGAACAGCAAAAGCACACTTCTGTCTCTCTGGCCTACACCAGACTATTTTCAACAGATATATTTGTGTCTGAAAAATCAGGGAGACACTTATTATTTTTATACAGCAAAAAAAGCCAAAAACAGGATAATAGAGATGTTTTACCGTGGAACATCAAAACCACAGTAATAATTTACTGGTGTATACCAGGCTTTTTAAAATATATATATATTTGCAGCAGAACAGTGAGCGACACACTCAAAATGTTTTTTTTAGATACAAATGGCCCAAAAGTGGATAATACCGAGGTTTGTACCGTGGAACTGCAAAACCACACTTGTATTTCTCGGGCCTACACCAGACTATTTTCAACAGATATATTTGTGTCTGAAAAATCAGGGAGACACTATTTTTTTTTTTTTACAGCAAAAAATGCAAAAAGCAGGATAATAGAGATTTTTTACCGTGGAACAGCAAAAGCACACTTCTGTCTCTCTGGCCTACACCAGACTATTTTCAACAGATATATTTGTGTCTGAAAAATCAGGGAGACACTATTATTATTTTTTTATAGCAAAAAATGCCAAAAACAGGATAATAGAGATGTTTTACCGTGGAACATCAAAACCACAGTAATAATTTACTGGTGTATACCAGGCTTTTTAAAATATATATATATATATATTTGCGGCTGAACAGTGATCGACACACTCAAACTGTTTTTTTTAGATACAATTGGCCCAAAAGTGGATAATACAGAGGTTTGTACCGTGGAACTGCAAAACCACACTTGTATTTCTCGGGCCTACACCAGACTATTTTCAACAGATATATTTGTGTCTGAAAAATCAGGGAGACACTATTTTTTTTTTTTTACAGCAAAAAATGCAAAAAGCAGGATAATAGAGATTTTTTACCGTGGAACAGCAAAAGCACACTTCTGTCTCTCTGGCCTACACCAGACTATTTTCAACAGATATATTTGTGTTTGAAAAATCAGGGAGACACTTATTATTTTTATACAGCAAAAAATGCCAAAAACAGGATAATAGAGATGTTTTTCCGTGGAACATCAAAACCACAGTAATAATTTACTGGTGTATACCAGGCTTTTTAAAATATATATATATTTGCGGCAGAACAGTGAGCGACACACTCAAAATGTTTTTTTTAGATACAAATGGCCCAAAAGTGGATAATACCGAGGTTTGTACCGTGGAACTGCAAAACCACACCTGTATTTCTCGGGCCTACACCAGACTATTTTCAACAGATATATTTGTGTCTGAAAAATCAGGGAGACACTATTTTTTTTTTTTTTACAGCAAAAAATGCAAAAAGCAGGATAATAGAGATTTTTTACCGTGGAACAGCAAAAGCACACTTCTGTCTCTCTGGCCTACACCAGACTATTTTCAACAGATATATTTGTGTTTGAAAAATCAGGGAGACACTTATTATTTTTATACAGCAAAAAATGCCAAAAACAGGATAATAGAGATGTTTTACCGTGGAACATCAAAACCACAGTAATAATTTACTGGTGTATACCAGGCTTTTTAAAATATATATATATTTGCGGCAGAACAGTGAGCGACACACTCAAAATGTTTTTTTTAGATACAAATGGCCCAAAAGTGGATAATACCGAGGTTTGTACCGTGGAACTGCAAAACCACACTTGGTTTTCTCGGGCCTACACCAGACTATTTTCAACAGATATATTTGTGTCTGAAAAATCAGGGAGACACTATTTTTTTTTTTTTTACAGCAAAAAATGCAAAAAGCAGGATAATAGAGATTTTTTACCGTGGAACAGCAAAAGCACACTTCTGTCTCTCTGGCCTACACCAGACTATTTTCAACAGATATATTTGTGTCTGAAAAATCAGGGAGACACTTATTATTTTTATACAGCAAAAAATGCCAAAAACAGGATAATAGAGATGTTTTACCGTGGAACATCAAAACCACATTAATAATTTACTGGTGTATACCAGGCTTTTTAAAATATATATATATTTGCAGCAGAACAGTGAGCGACACACTCAAAATGTTTTTTTTAGATACAAATGGCCCAAAAGTGGATAATACCGAGGTTTGTACCGTGGAACTGCAAAACCACACTTGTATTTCTCGGGCCTACACCAGACTATTTTCAACAGATATATTTGTGTCTGAAAAATCAGGGAGACACTATTTTTTTTTTTTTACAGCAAAAAATGCAAAAAGCAGGATAATAGAGATTTTTTACCGTGGAACAGCAAAAGCACACTTCTGTCTCTCTGGCCTACACCAGACTATTTTCAACAGATATATTTGTGTCTGAAAAATTAGGGAGACACTATTATTATTTTTTTACAGCAAAAAATGCCAAAAACAGGATAATAGAGATGTTTTACCGTGGAACATCAAAACCACAGTAATAATTTACTGGTGTATACCAGGCTTTTTAAAATATATATATATTTGAGGCAGAACAGTGAGCGACACACTCAAAATGTTTTTTTTAGATACAAATGGCCCAAAAGTGGATAATACCGAGGTTTGTACCGTGGAACTGCAAAACCACACTTGTATTTCTCGGGCCTACACCAGACTATTTTCAACAGATATATTTGTGTCTGAAAAATCAGGGAGACACTATTTTTTTTTTTTACAGCAAAAAATGCAAAAAGCAGGATAATAGAGATTTTTTACCGTGGAACAGCAAAAGCACACTTCTGTCTCTCTGGCCTACACCAGACTATTTTCAACAGATATATTTGTGTCTAAAAAATCATGGAGACACTATTATTATTTTTATACAGCAAAAAATGCCAAAAACAGGATAATAGAGATGTTTTACCGTGGAACATCAAAACCACAGTAATAATTTACTGGTGTATACCAGGCTTTTTAAAATATATATATATATTTGCGGCTGAACAGTGAGCAACACACTCAAACTGTTTTTTTTAGATACAAATGGCCCAAAAGTGGATAATACAGAGGTTTGTACCGTGGAACTGCAAAACCACACTTGTATTTCTCGGGCCTACACCAGACTATTTTCAACAGATATATTTGTGTCTGAAAAATCAGGGAGACACTATTTTTTTTTTTTTTACAGCAAAAAATGCAAAAAGCAGAATAATAGAGATTTTTTACTGTTGAACAGCAAAAGCACACTTCTGTCTCTCTGGCCTACACCAGACTATTTTCAACAGATATATTTGTGTCTGAAAAATCAGGGAGACACTTATTATTTTTATACAGCAAAAAATGCCAAAAACAGGATAATAGAGATGTTTTACCGTGGAACATAAAAACCACAGTAATAATTTACTGGTGTATACCAGGCTTTTTAAAATATATATATATTTGCGGCAGAACAGTGAGCGACACACTCAAAAGGTTTTTTTTAGATACAAATGGCCCAAAAGTGGATAATACCGAGGTTTGTATCGTGGAACTGCAAAACCACACCTGTATTTCTCGGGCCTACACCAGACTATTTTCAACAGATATATTTGTGTCTGAAAAATCAGGGAGACACTATTTTTTTTTTTTTTACAGCAAAAAATGCAAAAAGCAGGATAATAGAGATTTTTTACCGTGGAACAGCAAAAGCACACTTCTGTCTCTCTGGCCTACACCAGACTATTTTCAACAGATATATTTGTGTTTGAAAAATCAGGGAGACACTTATTATTTTTATACAGCAAAAAATGCCAAAAACAGGATAATAGAGATGTTTTACCGTGGAACATCAAAACCACAGTAATAATTTACTGGTGTATACCAGGCTTTTTAAAATATATATATATTTGCGGCAGAACAGTGAGCGACACACTCAAAATGTTTTTTTTAGATACAAATGGCCCAAAAGTGGATAATACCGAGGTTTGTACCGTGGAACTGCAAAACCACACTTGGTTTTCTCGGGCCTACACCAGACTATTTTCAACAGATATATTTGTGTCTGAAAAATCAGGGAGACACTATTTTTTTTTTTTTACAGCAAAAAATGCAAAAAGCAGGATAATAGAGATTTTTTACCGTGGAACAGCAAAAGCACACTTCTGTCTCTCTGGCCTACACCAGTCTATTTTCAACAGATATATTTGTGTCTGAAAAATTAGGGAGACACTATTATTATTTTTTTACAGCAAAAAATGCCAAAAACAGGATAATAGAGATGTTTTACCGTGGAACATCAAAACCACAGTAATAATTTACTGGTGTATACCAGGCTTTTTAAAATATATATATATTTGAGGCAGAACAGTGAGCGACACACTCAAAATGTTTTTTTTAGATACAAATGGCCCAAAAGTGGATAATACCGAGGTTTGTACCGTGGAACTGCAAAACCACACTTGTATTTCTCGGGCCTACACCAGACTATTTTCAACAGATATATTTGTGTCTGAAAAATCAGGGAGACACTATTTTTTTTTTTTACAGCAAAAAATGCAAAAAGCAGGATAATAGAGATTTTTTACCGTGGAACAGCAAAAGCACACTTCTGTCTCTCTGGCCTACACCAGACTATTTTCAACAGATATATTTGTGTCTAAAAAATCATGGAGACACTATTATTAATTTTATACAGCAAAAAATGCCAAAAACAGGATAATAGAGATGTTTTACCGTGGAACATCAAAACCACAGTAATAATTTACTGGTGTATACCAGGCTTTTTAAAATATATATATATATTTGCGGCTGAACAGTGAGCAACACACTCAAACTGTTTTTTTTAGATACAAATGGCCCAAAAGTGGATAATACAGAGGTTTGTACCGTGGAACTGCAAAACCACACTTGTATTTCTCGGGCCTACACCAGACTATTTTCAACAGATATATTTGTGTCTGAAAAATCAGGGAGACACTATTTTTTTTTTTTTTACAGCAAAAAATGCAAAAAGCAGAATAATAGAGATTTTTTACTGTTGAACAGCAAAAGCACACTTCTGTCTCTCTGGCCTACACCAGACTATTTTCAACAGATATATTTGTGTCTGAAAAATCAGGGAGACACTTATTATTTTTATACAGCAAAAAATGCCAAAAACAGGATAATAGAGATGTTTTACCGTGGAACATAAAAACCACAGTAATAATTTACTGGTGTATACCAGGCTTTTTAAAATATATATATATTTGCGGCAGAACAGTGAGCGACACACTCAAAAGGTTTTTTTTAGATACAAATGGCCCAAAAGTGGATAATACCGAGGTTTGTACCGTGGAACTGCAAAATCACACTTGTATTTCTCGGGCCTACACCAGACTATTTTCAACAGATATATTTGTGTCTGAAAAATCAGGGAGACACTATTTTTTTTTTTACAGCAAAAAATGCAAAAAGCAGGATAATAGAGATTTTTTACCGTGGAACAGCAAAAGCACACTTCTGTCTCTCTGGCCTACACCAGACTATTTTCAACAGATATATTTGTGTCTGAAAAATCAGGGAGACACTATTATTATTTTTTTACAGCAAAAAATGCCAAAAACAGGATAATAGAGATGTTTTACCGTGGAACATCAAAACCACAGTAATAATTTACTGGTGTATACCAGGCTTTTTAAAATATATATATATATATATTTGCGGCTGAACAGTGAGCGACACACTCAAACTGTTTTTTTTAGATACAATTGGCCCAAAAGTGGATAATACAGAGGTTTGTACCGTGGAACTGCAAAACCACACTTGTATTTCTCGGGCCTACACCAGACTATTTTCAACAGATATATTTGTGTCTGAAAAATCAGGGAGACACTATTTTTTTTTTTTTTTACAGCAAAAAATGCAAAAAGCAGGATAATAGAGATTTTTTACCGTGGAACAGCAAAAGCACACTTCTGTCTCTCTGGCCTACACCAGACTACTTTCAACAGACATATTTGTGTCTGAAAAATCAGGGAGACACTATTATTATTTTTATACAGCAAAAATGCCAAAAACAGGATAGTAGAGATGTTTTACCGTGGAACATCAAAACCACAGTAATAATTTACTGGTGTATACCAGGCTTTTTAAAATATATATATATTTGCGGCAGAACAGTGAGCGACACACTCAAAAGGTTTTTTTTAGATACAAATGGCCCAAAAGTGGATAATACCGAGGTTTGTACCGTGGAACTGCAAAATCACACTTGTATTTCTCGGGCCTACACCAGACTATTTTCAACAGATATATTTGTGTCTGAAAAATCAGGGAGACACTATTTTTTTTTTTACAGCAAAAAATGCAAAAAGCAGGATAATAGAGATTTTTTACCGTGGAACAGCAAAAGCACACTTCTGTCTCTCTGGCCTACACCAGACTATTTTCAACAGATATATTTGTGTCTGAAAAATCAGGGAGACACTATTATTATTTTTTTACAGCAAAAAATGCCAAAAACAGGATAATAGAGATGTTTTACCGTGGAACATCAAAACCACAGTAATAATTTACTGGTGTATACCAGGCTTTTTAAAATATATATATATATATTTGCGGCTGAACAGTGAGCGACACACTCAAACTGTTTTTTTTAGATACAATTGGCCCAAAAGTGGATAATACAGAGGTTTGTACCGTGGAACTTCAAAACCACACTTGTATTTCTCGGGCCTACACCAGACTATTCTCAACAGATATATTTGTGTCTGAAAAATCAGGGAGACACTATTTTTTTTTTTTTACAGCAAAAAATGCAAAAAGCAGGATAATAGAGATTTTTTACCGTGGAACAGCAAAAGCACACTTCTGTCTCTCTGGCCTACACCAGACTATTTTCAACAGATATATTTGTGTTTGAAAAATCAGGGAGACACTTATTATTTTTATACAGCAAAAAATGCCAAAAACAGGATAATAGAGATGTTTTACCGTGGAACATCAAAACCACAGTAATAATTTACTGGTGTATACCAGGCTTTTTAAAATATATATATATTTGCGGCAGAACAGTGAGCGACACACTCAAAATGTTTTTTTTAGATACAAATGGCCCAAAAGTGGATAATACCGAGGTTTGTACCGTGGAACTGCAAAACCACACTTGTATTTCTCGGGCCTACACCAGACTATTTTCAACAGATATATTTGTGTCTGAAAAATCAGGGAGACACTATTTTTTTTTTTTTTTACAGTAAAAAATGCAAAAAGCAGGATAATAGAGATTTTTTACCGTGGAACAGCAAAAGCACACTTCTGTCTCTCTGGCCTACACCAGACTACTTTCAACAGACATATTTGTGTCTGAAAAATCAGGGAGACACTATTATTATTTTTATACAGCAAAAAATGCCAAAAACAGGATAGTAGAGATGTTTTACCGTGGAACATCAAAACCACAGTAATAATTTACTGGTGTATACCAGGCTTTTTAAAATATATATATATTTGCGGCTGAACAGTGAGCGACACACTCAAACTGTTTTTTTTAGATACAAAAGGTCCATAAGTGGATAATACAGAGGTTTGTACCGTGGAACTGCAAAACCCCACTTGTATTTCTCGTGCCTACACCAGACTATTTTCAACAGATATATTTGTGTCTGAAAAATCAGGGAGACACTATTTTTTTTTTTTTTACAGCAAAAAATGCAAAAAGCAGGATAATAGAGATTTTTTACCGTGGAACAGCAAAAGCACACTTCTGTCTCTCTGGCCTACACCAGACTATTTTCAACAGATATATTTGTGTCTGAAAAATCAGGGAGACACTATTATTATTTTTATACAGCAAAAAATGCCAAAAACAGGATAATAGAGATGTTTTACCGTGGAACATCAAAACCACAGTAATAATTTACTGGTGTATACCAGGCTTTTTAAAATATATATATATTTGCGGCAGAACAGTGAGCGACACACTCAAACTGTTTTTTTTAGATACAAATGGCCCAAAAGTGGATAATACCGAGGTTTGTACCGTGGAACTGCAAAACCACACTTGTATTTCTCGGGCCTACACCAGACTATTTTCAACAGATATATTTGTGTCTGAAAAATCAGGGAGACACTATTTTTTTTTTTACAGCAAAAAATGCAAAAAGCAGGATAATAGAGATTTTTTACCGTGGAACAGCAAAAGCACACTTCTGTCTCTCTGGCGTACACCAGACTATTTTCAACAGATATATTTGTGTCTGAAAAATCAGGGAGACACTATTATTATTTTTTTACAGCAAAAAATGCCAAAAACAGGATAAT
Organism: Phyllobates terribilis; assembly: GCF_046119375.1. Taxonomy (NCBI): domain Eukaryota; kingdom Metazoa; phylum Chordata; class Amphibia; order Anura; family Dendrobatidae; genus Phyllobates; species Phyllobates terribilis. Next base: position 570,973,291 of record NW_027362763.1, read on the forward strand.
AGAGATGTTTTACCGTGGAACATCAAAACCACAGTAATTATTTACTGGTGTATACCAGGCTTTTTAAAATATATATATATATATTTACGGCTGAACAGTGAGCGACACACTCAAACTGTTTTTTTTAGATACAAATGGCCCAAAAGTGGATAATACAGAGGTTTGTACCGTGGAACTGCAAAACCACACTTGTATTTCTCGGGCCTACACCAGACTATTTTCAACAGATATATTTGTGTCTGAAAAATCAGGGAGACACTATTTTTTTTTTTTACAGCAAAAAATGCAAAAAGCAGGATAATAGAGATTTTTTACCGTGGAACAGCAAAAGCACACTTCTGTCTCTCTGGCCTACACCAGACTATTTTCAACAGATATATTTGTGTCTAAAAAATCAGGGAGACACTATTATTATTTTTATACAGCAAAAAATGCCAAAAACAGGATAATAGAGATGTTTTACCGTGGAACATCAAAACCACAGTAATAATTTACTGGTGTATACCAGGCTTTTTAAAATATATATATATATTTGCGGCTGAACAGTGAGCAACACACTCAAACTGTTTTTTTTAGATACAAATGGCCCAAAAGTGGATAATACAGAGGTTTGTACCGTGGAACTGCAAAACCACACTTGTATTTCTTGGGCCTACACCAGATTATTTTCAACAGATATATTTGTGTCTGAAAAATCAGGGAGACACTATTTTTTTTTTTTTACAGCAAAAAATGCAAAAAGCAGAATAATAGAGATTTTTTACTGTTGAACAGCAAAAGCACACTTCTGTCTCTCTGGCCTACACCAGACTATTTTCAACAGATATATTTGTGTCTGAAAAATCAGGGAGACACTTATTATTTTTATACAGCAAAAAATGCCAAAAACAGGATTATAGAGATGTTTTACCGTGGAACATCAAAACCACAGTAATAATTTACTGGTGTATACCAGGCTTTTTAAAATATATATATATATTTGCGGCTGAACAGTGAGCAACACACTCAAACTGTTTTTTTTAGATACAAATGGCCCAAAAGTGGATAATACAGAGGTTTGTACCGTGGAACTGCAAAACCACACTTGTATTTCTCGGGCCTACACCAGACTATTTTCAACAGATATATTTGTGTCTGAAAAATCAGGGAGACACTATTTTTTTTTTTTTACAGCAAAAAATGCAAAAAGCAGAATAATAGAGATTTTTTACTGTTGAACAGCAAAAGCACACTTCTGTCTCTCTAGCCTACACCAGACTATTTTCAACAGATATATTTGTGTCTGAAAAATCAGGGAGACACTTATTATTTTTATACAGCAAAAAATGCCAAAAACAGGATAATAGAGATGTTTTACCGTGGAACATCAAAACCACAGTAATAATTTACTGGTGTATACCAGGCTTTTTAAAATATATATATTTTTGCGGCAGAACAGTGAGCGACACACTCAAAATGTTTTTTTTTAGATACAAATGGCCCAAAAGTGGATAATACCGAGGTTTGTACCGTGGAACTGCAAAACCACACTTGTATTTCTCGGGCCTACACCAGACTATTTTCAACAGATATATTTGTGTCTGAAAAATCAGGGAGACACTATTTTTTTTTTTTACAGCAAAAAATGCAAAAAGCAGGATAATAGAGATTTTTTACCGTGGAACAGCAAAAGCACACTTCTGTCTCTCTGGCGTACACCAGACTATTTTCAACAGATATATTTGTGTCTGAAAAATCAGGGAGACACTATTATTATTTTTTTACAGCAAAAAATGCCAAAAACAGGATAATAGAGATGTTTTACCGTGGAACATCAAAACCACAGTAATTATTTACTGGTGTATACCAGGCTTTTTAAAATATATATATATATTTGCGGCTGAACAGTGAGCGACACACTCAAACTGTTTTTTTTAGATACAAATGGCCCAAAAGTGGATAATACAGAGGTTTGTACCGTGGAACTGCAAAACCACACTTGTATTTCTCGGGCCTACACCAGACTATTTTCAACAGATATATTTGTGTCTGAAAAATCAGGGAGACACTATTTTTTTTTTACAGCAAAAAATGCAAAAAGCAGGATAATAGAGATTTTTTACCGTGGAACAGCAAAAGCACACTTCTGTCTCTCTGGCCTACACCAGACTATTTTCAACAGATATATTTGTGTCTAAAAAATCAGGGAGACACAATTATTATTTTTATACAGCAAAAAATGCCAAAAACAGGATAATAGAGATGTTTTACCGTGGAACATCAAAACCACAGTAATAATTTACTGGTGTATACCAGGCTTTTTAAAATATATATATATATTTGCGGCTGAACAGTGAGCAACACACTCAAACTGTTTTTTTTAGATACAAATGGCCCAAAAGTGGATAATACAGAGGTTTGTACCGTGGAACTGCAAAACCACACTTGTATTTCTCGGGCCTACACCAGACTATTTTCAACAGATATATTTGTGTCTGAAAAATCAGGGAGACACTATTTTTTTTTTTTTACAGCAAAAAATGCAAAAAGCAGAATAATAGAGATTTTTTACTGTTGAACAGCAAAAGCACACTTCTGTCTCTCTGGCCTACACCAGACTATTTTCAACAGATATATTTGTGTCTGAAAAATCAGGGAGACACTTATTATTTTTATACAGCAAAAAATGCCAAAAACAGGATAATAGAGATGTTTTACCGTGGAACATCAAAACCACAGTAATAATTTACTGGTGTATACCAGGCTTTTTAAAATATATATATTTTTGCGGCAGAACAGTGAGCGACACACTCAAAATGTTTTTTTTTAGATACAAATGGCCCAAAAGTGGATAATACCGAGGTTTGTACCGTGGAACTGCAAAACCACACTTGTATTTCTCGGGCCTACACCAGACTATTTTCAACAGATATATTTGTGTCTGAAAAATCAGGGAGACACTATTTTTTTTTTTACAGCAAAAAATGCAAAAAGCAGGATAATAGAGATTTTTTACCGTGGAACAGCAAAAGCACACTTCTGTCTCTCTGGCCTACACCAGACTATTTTCAACAGATATATTTGTGTCTGAAAAATCAGGGAGACACTTATTATTTTTATACAGCAAAAAATGCCAAAAAAAGGATAATAGAGGAGTTTTACCGTGGAACATCAAAACCACAGTAATAATTTACAGGTGTATACCAGGCTTTCTAAAATATATATATATTTGCGGCTGAACAGTGAGCGACACACTCAAAATGTCTTTTTTAGATACAAATGGCCCAAAAGTGGATAATACCGAGGTTTGTACCGTGGAATTGCAAAACCACACTTGTATTTCTCGGGCCTACACCAGACTATTTTCAACAGATATTTTCTTGTCTGAAAAATCAGGGAGACACTATTTTTTTTTTTTTACAGCAAAAAATGCAAAAAGCAGGATAATAGAGATTTTTTACCGTGGAACAGCAAAAGCACACTTCTGTCTCTCTGGCCTACACCAGACTATTTTCAACAGATATATTTGTGTCTAAAAAATCAGGGAGACACTATTATTATTTTTATACAGCAAAAAATGACAAAGACAGGATAATAGAGATGTTTTACTGTGGAACATCAAAACCACAGTAATAATTCACAGGTGTATACCAGGCTTTCTAAAATATATATATATTTGCGGCTGAACAATGAGCGACAAACTCAAACTGTTTTTTTTAGATACAAATGGCCCAAAAGTGGATAATACAGAGGTTTGTACCGTGGAACTGCAAAACCACAATTGTATTTCTCGGGCCTACACCAGACTATTTTCAACAGATATATTTGTGTCTGAAAAATCAGGGAGACACTATTTTTTTTTTTTTTTACAGCAAAAAATGCAAAAAGCAGGATAATAGAGATTTTTTAACGTGGAACAGCAAAAGCACACTTCTGTCTCTCGGCCTACACCAGACTATTTTCAACAGATATATTTGTGTCTGAAAAATCAGGGAGACACTATTTTTTTTTTTTTTACAGCAAAAAATGCAAAAAGCAGGATAATAGAGATTTTTTACCGTGGAACAGCAAAAGCACACTTCTGTCTCTCTGGCCTACACCAGACTATTTTCAACAGACATATTTGTGTCTGAAAAATCAGGGAGACACTATTATTATTTTTATACAGCAAAAAATGAAAAAACAGGATAGTAGAAATGTTTTACCGTGGAACATCAAAACTACAGTAATAATTTATTGGTGTATGCCAGGCTTTTTAAAATATATATATATATTTGCGGCTGAACAGTGAGCGACACACTCAAACTGTTTTTTTTAGATACAAAAGGTCCATAAGTGGATAATACAGAGGTTTGTACCGTGGAACTGCAAAACCCCACTTGTATTTCTCGTGCCTACACCAGACTATTTTCAACAGATATATTTGTGTCTGAAAAATCAGGGAGACACTATTTTTTTTTTTTTACAGCAAAAAATGCAAAAAGCAGGATAATAGAGATTTTTTACCGTGGAACAGCAAAAGCACACTTCTGTCTCTCTGGCCTACACCAGACTATTTTCAACAGATACATTTGTGTCTGAAAAATCAGGGAGACACTTATTATTTTTATACAGCAAAAAATGCCAAAAACAGGATAATAGAGATGTTTTACCGTGGAACATAAAAACCACAGTAATAATTTACTGGTGTATACCAGGCTTTTTAAAATATATATATATTTGCGGCAGAACAGTGAGCGACACACTCAAAAGGTTTTTTTTAGATACAAATGGCCCAAAAGTGGATAATACCGAGGTTTGTACCGTGGAACTGCAAAATCACACTTGTATTTCTCGGGCCTACACCAGACTATTTTCAACAGATATATTTGTGTCTGAAAAATCAGGGAGACACTATTTTTTTTTTTACAGCAAAAAATGCAAAAAGCAGGATAATAGAGATTTTATTTACCGTAGAACAGCAAAAGCACACTTCTGTCTCTCTGGCCTACACCAGACTATTTTCAACACATATATTTGTGTCTGAAAAATCAGGGAGACACTATTATTATTTTTTTACAGCAAAAAATGCCAAAAACAGGATAATAGAGATGTTTTACTGTGGAACATCAAAACCACAGTAATAATTTACTGGTGTATACCAGGCTTTTTAAAATATATATATATATATTTGCGGTTGAACAGTGAGCGACACACTCAAAATGTCTTTTTTAGATACAAATGGCCCAAAAGTGGATAATACCGAGGTTTGTACCGTGGAATTGCAAAACCACACTTGTATTTCTCGGGCCTACACCAGACTATTTTCAACAGATATTTTCTTGTCTGAAAAATCAGGGAGACACTATTTTTTTTTTTTTACAGCAAAAAATGCAAAAAGCAGGATAATAGAGATTTTTTACCGTGGAACAGCAAAAGCACACTTCTGTCTCTCGGCCTACACCAGACTATTTTCAACAGATATATTTGTGTCTGAAAAATCAGGGAGACACTATTTTTTTTTTTTTTACAGCAAAAAATGCAAAAAGCAGGATAATAGAGATTTTTTACCGTGGAACAGCAAAAGCACACTTCTGTCTCTCTGGCCTACACCAGACTATTTTCAACAGATATATTTGAGTCTGAAAAATCAGGGTGACACTTATTATTTCTATACAGCAAAAAATGCCCAAAACAGGATAATAGAGATGTTTTACTGTGGAACATCAAAACCACAGTAATAATTTACTGGTGTACACCACGCTTTTTAAAATATATATATATTTGCAGCAGAACAGTGAGCAACACACTCAAAATGTTTTTTTTAGATACAAATGGCCCAAAAGTGGATAATACCGAGGTTTGTACCGTGGAACTGCAAAACCACACTTGTATTTCTCGGGCCTACACCAGACTATTTTCAACAGATATATTTGTGTCTGAAAAATCAGGGAGACACAATTTTTTTTTTTTTTACAGCAAAAAATGCAAAAAGCAGGATAACAGAGATTTTTTACCGTGGAACAGCAAAAGCACACTTCTGTCTCTCTGGCCTACACCAGACTATTTTCAACTGATATATTTGTGTCTGAAAAATCAGGGAGACACTATTATTATTTTTATACAGCAAAAAATGCCAAAAACAGGATAATAGATATGTTTTACCGTGGAACATCAAAACCACAGTAATAATTTACTGGTGTATACCAGGCTTTTAAAATACATATCTATATTTGCGGCTGAACAGTGAGCGACACACTCAAACTGTTTTTTTTAGATACAAATGGCCCAAAAGTGGATAATACAGAGGTTTGTACCGTGGAACTGCAAAACCACACTTGTATTTCTCGGGCCTACACCAGACTATTTTCAACAGATATATTTGTGTCTGAAAAATCAGGGAGACACTATTTTTTTTTTTTTACAGCAAAAAATGCAAAAAGCTGGATAATAGAGATTTTTTACCGTGGAACAGCAAAAGCACACTTCTGTCTCTCTGGCCTACACCAGACTATTTTCAACAGATATATTTGTGTCTGAAAAATCAGGGAGACACTTATTATTTTTATACAGCAAAAAATGCCAAAAACAGGATAATAGAGATGTTTTACCGTGGAACATAAAAACCACAGTAATAATTTACTGGTGTATACCAGGCTTTTTAAAATATATATATATTTGCGGCAGAACAGTGAGCGACACACTCAAAATGTTTTTTTTAGATACAAATGGCCCAAAAGTGGATAATACAGAGGTTTGTACTGTGGAACTGCAAAACCACACTTGTATTTCTCGGGCCTACACCAGACTATTTTCAACAGATATATTTGTGTCTGAAAAATCAGGGAGACACTATTTTTTTTTTTTTTACAGCAAAAAATGCAAAAAGCAGGATAATAGAGATTTTTTACCATGGAACAGCAAAAGCACACTTCTGTCTCTCTGGCCTACACCAGACTATTTTCAACAGATATATTTGCGTCTGAAAAATCAGGGTGACACTTATAATTTTTATACATCAAAAAATGCCAAAAACAGGATAATAGAGATGTTTTACCGTGGAATATCAAAACCACAGTAATAATTTACTGGTGTATACCAGGCTTTTTAAAATATATATATATTTGCGGCTGAACAGTGAGCGACACACTCAAACTGTTTTTTTTAGATACAAATGGCCCAAAAGTGGATAATACAGAGGTTTGTACCGTGGAACTGCAAAACCACACTTGTATTTCTCGGGCCTACACCAGACTATTTTCAACAGATATATTTGTGTCTGAAAAAATCAGGGAGACACTATTTTTTTTTTTTTACAGCAAAAAATGCAAAAAGCAGGATAATAGAGATTTTTTACCGTGGAACAGCAAAAGCACACTTCTGTCTCTCTGGCCTACACCAGACTATTTTCAACAGATATATTTGAGTCTGAAAAATCAGGGTGACACTTATTATTTCTATACAGCAAAAAATGCCCAAAACAGGATAATAGAGATGTTTTACTGTGGAACATCAAAACCACAGTAATAATTTACTGGTGTACACCACGCTTTTTAAAATATATATATATTTGCGGCTGAACAGTGAGCGACACACTCAAACTGTTTTTTTTAGATACAAATGGCCCAAAAGTGGATAATACAGAGGTTTGTACCGTGGAACTGCAAAACCACACTTGTATTTCTCGGGCCTACACCAGACTATTTTCAACAGATATATTTGTGTCTGAAAAATCAGGGAGACACTATTTTTTTTTTTTTTACAGCAAAAAATGCAAAAAGCAGGATAATAGAGATTTTTTTCCGTGGAACAGCAAAAGCACACTTCTGTCTCTCTGGCCTACACCAGACTATTTTCAACAGATATCTTTGAGTCTGAAAAATCAGGGAGACACTATTATTATTTTTATACATCAAAAAATGCCAAAAACATGATAATAGAGATGTTTTACCGTGGAACATCAAAACCAGAGTAATAATTTACTGGTGTATTCCAGGCTTTTTAAAATATATATATTTGCGGCTGAACAGTGAGCGACACACTCAAACTGTTTTTTTTACATACAAATGGCCCAAAAGTCGATAATACAGAGGTTTGTACCGTGGAACTGCTAAACCACACTTGTATTTCTCGGGCCTACACCAGACTATTTTCAACAGATATATTTGTGTCTGAAAAATCAGGGAGACACTATTTTTTTTTTTTTACAGCAAAAAATGCAAAAAGCAGGATAATAGAGATTTTTTACTGTGGAACAGCAAAAGCACACTTCTGTCTCTCTGGCCTACACCAGACTATTTTCAACAGATATATTTGTGTCTGAAAAATCAGGGAGACACTTATTATTTTTATACAGCAAAAAATGCCAAAAACAGGATAATAGAGATGTTTTACCGTGGAACATCAAAACCACAGTAATAATTTACTGGTGTATACCAGGCTTTTTAAAATATATATATATTTACAGCAGAACAGTGAGCGACACACTCAAAATGTTTTTTTTAGATACAAATGGCCCAAAAGTGGATAATACCGAGGTTTATACCGTGGAACTGCAAAACCACACTTGTATTTCTCGGGCCTACACCAGACTATTTTCAACAGATATATTTGTGTCTGAAAAATCAGGGAGACACTATTTTTTTTTTTTTACAGCAAAAAATGCAAAAAGCAGGATAATAGAGATTTTTTACCGTGGAACAGCAAAAGCACACTTCTGTCTCTCTGGCCTACACCAGACTATTTTCAACAGATATATTTGTGTCTGAAAAATCAGGGAGACACTATTATTATTTTTATACAGCAAAAAATGCCAAAAACAGGATAATAGATATGTTTTACCGTGAAACATCAAAACCACAGTAATAATTTACTGGTGTATACCAGGCTTTTTAAAATATATATATATATTTGCGGCTGAACAGTGAGCGACACACTCAAACTGTTTTTTTTAGATACAAATGGCCCAAAAGTGGATAATACAGAGGTTTGTACCGTGGAACTGCAAAACCACACTTGTATTTCTCGGGCCTACACCAGACTATTTTCAACAGATATATTTGTGTCTGAAAAATCAGGGAGACACTATTTTTTTTTTTTTACAGCAAAAAATGCAAAAAGCAGGATAATAGAGATTTTTTACCGTGGAACAGCAAAAGCACACTTCTGTCTCTCTGGCCTACACCAGACTATTTTCAACAGATATATTTGTGTCTGAAAAATCAGGGAGACACTTATTATTTTTATACAGCAAAAAATGCCAAAAACAGGATAATAGAGATGTTTTACCGTGGAACATCAAAACCACAGTAATAATTTACTGGTGTATACCAGGCTTTATAAAATATATATATATTTGCGGCAGAACAGTGAGCGACACACTCAAAATGTTTTTTTTAGATACAAATGGCCCAAAAGTGGATAATACCGAGGTTTGTACCGTGGAACTGCAAAACCACACTTGTATTTCTCGGGCCTACACCAGACTATTTTCAACAGATATATTTGTGTCTGAAAAATCAGGGAGACACTATTTTTTTTTTTTTTACAGCAAAAAATGCAAAAAGCAGGATAATAGAGATTTTTTACCGTGGAACAGCAAAAGCACACTTCTGTCTCTCTGGCCTACACCAGACTATTTTCAACAGATATATTTGTGTCTGAAAAATCAGGGAGACACTTATTATTTTTATACAGCAAAAAATGCCAAAAACAGGATAATAGAGATGTTTTACCATGGAACATCAAAACCACAGTAATAATTTACTGGTGTATACCAGGCTTTTTAAAATATATATATATTTGCGGCAGAACAGTGAGCGACACACTCAAAATGTTTTTTTTAGATACAAATGGCCCAAAAGTGGATAATACCGAGGTTTGTACCGTGGAACTGCAAAACCACACTTGTATTTCTCGGGCCTACACCAGACTATTTTCAACAGATATATTTGTGTCTGAAAAATCAGGGAGACACTATTTTTTTTTTTTTTACAGCAAAAAATGCAAAAAGCAGGATAATAGAGATTTTTTACCGTGGAACAGCAAAAGCACACTTCTGTCTCTCTGGCCTACACCAGACTATTTTCAACAGATATATTTGTGTCTGAAAAATCAGGGAGACACTTATTATTTTTATACAGCAAAAAATGCCAAAAGCAGGATAATAGAGATGTTTTACCGTGGAACATCAAAACCACAGTAATAATTTACTGGTGTATACCAGGCTTTTTAAAATATATATATATTTGCAGCAGAACAGTGAGGGACACACTCAAAATGTTTTTTTTAGATACAAATGGCCCAAAAGTGGATAATACAGAGGTTTGTAGCGTGGAACTGCAAAACCACACTTGTATTTCTCGGGCCTACACCAGACTATTTTCAACAGATATATTTGTGTCTGAAAAATCAGGGAGACACTATTTTTTTTTTTTTTACAGCAAAAAATGCAAAAAGCAGGATAACAGAGATTTTTTTACCGTGGAACAGCAAAAGCACACTTCTGTCTCTCTGGCGTACACCAGACTATTTTCAACAGATATATTTGTGTCTGAAAAATCAGGGAGACACTATTATTATTTTTATACAGCAAAAAATGCCAAAAACAGGATAATAGAGATGTTTTACCGTGGAACATCAAAACCACAGTAATAATTTACTGGTGTATACCAGGCTTTTTAAAATATATGTATATATTTGCGGCTGAACAGTGAGCGACACACTCAAACTGTTTTTTTTAGATACAAATGGCCCAAAAGTGGATAATACAGAGGTTTGTACCGTGGAACTGCAAAACCACACTTGTATTTCTCGGGCCTACACCAGACTATTTTCAACAGATATATTTGTGTCTGAAAAATCAGGGAGACACTATTTTTTTTTTTTTACAGCAAAAAATGCAAAAAGCAGGATAATAGAGATTTTTTACCGTGGAACAGCAAAAGCACACTTCTGTCTCTCTGGCCTACACCAGACTATTTTCAACAGATATATTTGTGTCTGAAAAATCAGGGAGACACTTATTATTTTTATACAGCAAAAAATGCCAAAAACAGGATAATAGAGATGTTTTACCGTGGAACATCAAAACCACAGTAATAATTTACTGGTGTATACCAGGCTTTTTAAAATATATATATATTTGCGGCAGAACAGTGAGCGACACACTCAAAATGTTTTTTTTAGATACAAATGGCCCAAAAGTGGATAATACCGAGGTTTATACCGTGGAACTGCAAAACCACACTTGTATTTCTCGGGCCTACACCAGACTATTTTCAACAGATATACTTGTGTCTGAAAAATCAGGGAGACACTATTTTTTTTTTTTTACAGCAAAAAATGCAAAAAGCAGGATAATAGAGATTTTTTACCGTGGAACAGCAAAAGCACACTTCTGTCTCTCTGGCCTACACCAGACTATTTTCAACAGATATATTTGTGTCTGAAAAATCAGGGAGACACTATTATTATTTTTATACAGCAAAAAATGCCAAAAACAGGATAATAGATATGTTTTACCGTGAAACATCAAAACCACAGTAATAATTTACTGGTGTATACCAGGCTTTTTAAAATATATTTATATTTGCGGCTGAACAGTGAGCGACACACTCAAACTGTTTTTTTTAGATACAAATGGCCCAAAAGTGGATAATACAGAGGTTTGTACCGTGGAACTGCAAAACCACACTTGTATTTCTCGGGCCTACACCAGACTATTTTCATCAGATATATTTGTGTCTGAAAAAATCAGGGAGACACTATTTTTTTTTTTTTTACAGCAAAAAATGCAAAAAGCAGGATAATAGAGATTTTTTTACCGTGGAACAGCAAAAGCACACTTCTGTCTCTCTGGCCTACACCAGACTATTTTCAACAGATATATTTGAGTGTGAAAAATCAGGGTGACACTTATTATTTTTATACAGCAAAAAATGCCAAAAACAGGATAATAGAGATGTTTTACTGTGGAACATCAAAACCACAGTAATAATTTACTGGTGTATACCAGGCTTTTTAAATATATATATATTTGCGGCTGAACAGTGAGCGACACACTCAAACTGTTTTTTTTAGATACAAATGGCCCAAAAGTGGATAATACAGAGTTTTGTACCATGGAACTGCAAAACCACACTTGTATTTCTCGGGCCTACACCAGACTATTTTCAACAGATATATTTGTGTCTGAAAAATCAGGGAGACACTATTTTTGTTTTTTTTACAGCAAAAAATGCAAAAAGCAGGATAATAGAGATTTTTTACCGTGGAACAGCAAAAGCACACTTCTGTCTCTCTGGCCTACACCAGACTATTTTCAACAGATATCTTTGAGTCTGAAAAATCAGGGAGACACTATTATTATTTTTATACAGCAAAAAATGCCAAAAACAGGATAATAGAGATGTTTTACCATGGAACATCAAAACCACAGTAATAATTTACTGCTGTATTCCAGGCTTTTTAAAATATATATATATTTGCGGCTGAACAGTGAGCGACACACTCAAACTGTTTTTTTTAGATACAAATGGCCCAAAAGTGGATAATACAGAGGTTTGTACCGTGGAACTGCAAAACCACACTTGTATTTCTCGGGCCTACACCAGACTATTTTCAACAGATATATTTGTGTCTGAAAAATCAGGGAGACACTATTTTTTATTTTTTTTACAGCAAAAAATGCAAAAAGCAGGATAATAGAGATTTTTTACCATGGAACAGCAAAAGCACACTTCTGTCTCTCTGGCCTACACCAGACTATTTTCAACAGATATATTTGTGTCTGAAAAATCAGGGAGACACTTATTATTTTTATACAGCAAAAAAAGCCAAAAACAGGATAATAGAGATGTTTTACCGTGGAACATCAAAACCACAGTAATAATTTACTGGTGTATACCAGGCTTTTTAAAATATATATATATTTGCGGCAGAACAGTGAGCGACACACTCAAAATGTTTTTTTTAGATACAAATGGCCCAAAAGTGGATAATACCGAGGTTTGTACCGTGGAACTGCAAAACCGCACTTGTATTTCTCGGGCCTACACCAGACTATTTTCAACAGATATATTTGTGTCTGAAAAATCAGGGAGACACTATTTTTTTTTTTTTACAGCAAAAAATGCAAAAAGCAGGATAATAGAGATTTTTTACCATGGAACAGCAAAAGCACACTTCTGTCTCTCTGGCCTACACCAGGCTATTTTCAACAGATATATTTGTGTCTGAAAAATCAGGGAGACGCTATTATTATTTTTATACAGCAAAAAATGCCAAAAACAGGATAATAGAGATGTTTTACCGTGGAACATCAAAACCACAGTAGTAATTTACTGGTGTATACCAGGCTTTTTAAAATATATATATATATTTGCGGCTGAACAGTGAGCGACACACTCAAACTGTTTTTTTTAGATACAAATGGCCCAAAAGTGGATAATACAGAGGTTTGTACCGTGGAACTGCAAAACCACACTTGTATTTCTCGGGCCTACACCAGACTATTTTCAACAGATATATTTGTGTCTGAAAAATCAGGGAGACACTATTTTTTTTTTTTTTACAGCAAAAAATGCAAAAAGCAGGATAATAGAGATTTTTTACCATGGAACAGCAAAAGCACACTTCTTTCTCTCTGGCCTACACCAGACTATTTTCAACAGATATATTTGCGTCTGAAAAATCAGGGTGACACTTATTATTTTTATACAGCAAAAAATGACAAAAACAGGATAATAGAGATGTTTTACCGTGGAACATCAAAACCACAGTAATAATTTACTGGTGTATACCAGGCTTTTTAAAATATATATATATTTGCGGCTGAACAGTGAGCGACACACTCAAACTGTTTTTTTTAGATACAAATGGCCCAAAAGTGGATAATACAGAGGTTTGTACCGTGGAACTGCAAAACCACACTTGTATTTCTCGGGCCTACACCAGACTATTTTCAACAGATACATTTGTGTCTGAAAAATCAGGGAGACACTATTTTTTTTTTTTTTACAGCAAAAAATGCAAAAAGCAGGATAATAGAGATTTTTTACCGTGGAACAGCAAAAGCACACTTCTGTCTCTCTGGCCTACACCAGACTATTTTCAACAGATATCTTTGAGTCTGAAAAATCAGGGAGACACTATTATTATTTTTATACATCAAAAAAAGCCAAAAACATGATAATAGAGATGTTTAACCGTGGAACATCAAAACCACAGTAATAATTTACTGGTGTTTTCCAGGCTTTTTAAAATATATATATTTGCGGCTGAACAGTGAGCGACACACTCAAACTGTTTTTTTTAGATACAAATGGCCCAAAAGTGGATAATACAGAGGTTTGTACCGTGGAACTGCAAAACCACACTTGTATTTCTCGGGCCTACACCAGACTATTTTCAACAGATATATTTGTGTCTGAAAAATCAGGGAGACACTATTTTTTTTTTTTTTACAGCAAAAAATGCAAAAAGCAGGATAATAGAGATTTTTTACCGTGGAACAGGAAAAGCACACTTCTGTCTCTCTGGCCTACACCAGACTATTTTCAACAGATATATTTGTGTCTGAAAAATCAGGGAGACACTTATTATTTTTATACAGCAAAAAATGCCAAAAGCAGGATAATAGAGATGTTTTACCGTGGAACATCAAAACCACAGTAATAATTTACTGGTGTATACCAGGCTTTTTAAAATATATATATATTTGCGGCAGAACAGTGAGCGACACACTCAAAATGTTTTTTTTAGATACAAATGGCCCAAAAGTGGATAATACAGAGGTTTGTACCGTGGAACTGCAAAACCACACTTGTATTTCTCGGGCCTACACCAGACTATTTTCAACAGATATATTTGTGTCTGAAAAATCAGGGAGACACTATTTTTTTTTTTTTTACAGCAAAAAATGCAAAAAGCAGGATAACAGAGATTTTTTACCGTGGAACAGCAAAAGCACACTTCTGTCTCTCTGGCCTACACCAGACTATTTTCAACAGATATATTTGTGTCTGAAAAATCAGGGAGACACTTATTATTTTTATACAGCAAAAAATGACAAAAACAGGATAATAGAGATGTTTTACCGTGGAACATCAAAACCACAGTAATAATTTACTGGTGTATACCAGGCTTTTTAAAATATATATATATTTGCAGCAGAACAGTGAGCGACACACTCAAAATGTTTTTTTTAGATACAAATGGCCCAAAAGTGGATAATACCGAGGTTTGTACGGTGGAACTGCAAAACCACACTTGTATTTCTCGGGCCTACACCAGACTATTTTCAACAGATATATTTGTGTCTGAAAAATCAGGGAGACACTATTTTTTTTTTTTTTACAGCAAAAAATGCAAAAAGCAGGATAACAGAGATTTTTTACCGTGGAACAGCAAAAGCACACTTCTGTCTCTCTGGCCTACACCAGACTATTTTCAACAGATATATTTGTGTCTGAAAAATCAGGGAGACACTATTATTGTTTTTATACAGCAAAAAATGCCAAAAACAGGATAATAGAGATGTTTTACCGTGGAACATCAAAACCACAGTAATAATTTACTGGTGTATATCAGGCTTTTTAAAATATATATATATATTTGCGGCTGAACAGTGAGCGACACACTCAAACTATTTTTTTTAGATACAAATGGCCCAAAAGTGGATAATACAGAGGTTTGTACCGTGGAACTGCAAAACCACACTTGTATTTCTCGGGCCTACACCAGACTATTTTCAACAGATATATTTGTGTCTGAAAAATCAGGGAGACACTATTTTTTTTTTTTTTACAGCAAAAAATGCAAAAAGCAGGATAATAGAGATTTTTTACCGTGGAACAGCAAAAGCACACTTCTGTCTCTCTGGCCTACACCAGACTATTTTCAACAGATATATTTGTGTCTGAAAAATCAGGGAGACACTTATTATTTTTATACAGCAAAAAATGCCAAAAACAGGATATTAGAGATGTTTTACCGTGGAACATCAAAACCACAGTAATAATTTACTGGTGTATACCAGGCTTTTTAAAATATATATATATTTGCGGCAGAACAGTGAGCGACACACTCAAAATGTTTTTTTTAGATACAAATGGCCCAAAAGTGGATAATACCGAGGTTTGTACCGTGGAACTGCAAAACCACACTTGTATTTCTCGGGCCTACACCAGACTATTTTCAACAGATATATTTGTGTCTAAAAAATCAGGGAGACACTATTTTTTTTTTTACAGCAAAAAATGCAAAAAGCAGGATAATAGAGATTTTTTACCGTGGAACAGCAAAAGCACACTTCTGTCTCTCTGACCTACACCAGACTATTTTCAACAGATATCTTTGAGTCTGAAAAATCAGGGAGACACTATTATTATTTTTATACATCAAAAAAAGCCAAAAACATGATAATAGAGATGTTTTACCGTGGAACATCAAAACCACAGTAATAATTTACCTGTGTATACCAGGCTTTTTAAAATATATATATATTTGCGGCTGAACAGTGAGCGACACACTCAAACTGTTTTTTTTAGATACAAATGGCCCAAAAGTGGATAATACAGAGGTTTTGTACCGTGGAACTGCAAAGCCACACTTGTATTTCTCGGGCCTACACCAGACTATTTTCAACAGATATATTTGTGTCTGAAAAATCAGGGAGACACTATTTTATTTTTTTTACAGCAAAAAATGCAAAAAGCAGGATAATAGAGATTTTTTACCGTGGAACAGCAAAAGCACACTTCTGTCTCTCTGGCCTACACCAGACTATTTTCAACAGATATATTTGTGTCTGAAAAATCAGGGTGACACTTGTTATTTTTATACAGCAAAAAATGCCAAAAACAGGATAATAGAGATGTTTTACCGTGGAACATCAAAACCACAGTAATAATTTACTGGTGTATACCAGGCTTTTTAAAATATATATATATTTGCGGCTGAACAGTGAGCGACACACTCAAACTGTTTTTTTTAGATACAAATGGCCCAAAAGTGGATAATACAGAGGTTTGTACCGTGGAACTGCAAAACCACACTTGTATTTCTCGGGCCTACACCAGACTATTTTCAACAGATATATTTGTGTCTGAAAAATCAGGGAGACACTATTTTTGTTTTTTTTTACAGCAAAAAATGCAAAAAGCAGGATAATAGAGATTTTTTACCGTGGAACAGCAAAAGCACACTTCTGTCTCTCTGGCCTACACCAGACTATTTTCAACAGATATCTTTGAGTCTGAAAAATCAGGGAGACACTATTATTATTTTTATACATCAAAAAATGCCAAAAACATGATAATAGAGATGTTTTACCGTGGAACATCAAAACCACAGTAATAATTTACTGGTCTATTCCAGGCTTTTTAAAATATATATATTTGCGGCTGAACAGTGAGCGACACACTCAAACTGTTTTTTTAAGGTACAAATGGCCCAAAAGTGGATAATACAGAGGTTTGTACCGTGGAACTGCACAACCACACTTGTATTTCTCGGGCCTACACCAGACTATTTTCAACAGATATATTTGTGTCTGAAAAATCAGGGAGACACTATTTTTTTTTTTTTTTAGAGCAAAAATTGCAAAAAGCAGGATAATAGAGATTTTTTACCGTGGAACAGCAAAAGCACACTTCTGTCTCTCTGGCCTCCACCAGACTATTTTCAACAGATATATTTGTGTCTGAAAAATCAGGGAGACACTATTATTATTTTTATACAGCAAAAAATGCCAAAAACAGGATAATAGAGATGTTTTACCGTGGAACATCAAAACCACAGTAATAATTTACTGGTGTATTCCAGGCTTTTTAAAATATATATATATTTGCGGCTGAACAGTGAGCGACACACTCAAACTGTTTTTTTTCAGATACAAATGGCCCAAAAGTGGATAATACAGAGGTTTGTACCGTGGAACTGCAAAACCACACTTGTATTTCTCGGGCCTACACCAGACTATTTTCAACAGATATATTTGTGTCTGAAAAATCAGGGAGACACTATTTTTTTTTTTTTACAGCAAAAAATGCAAAAAGCAGGATAATAGACATTTTTTACCGTGGAACAGCAAAAGCACACTTCTGTCTCTCTGGCCTACAGCAGACTATTTTCAACAGATATATTTGCGTCTGAAAAATCAGGGTGACACTTATTATTTTTATACAGCAAAAAATGCCAAAAACAGGATAATAGAGATGTTTTACCGTGGAACATCAAAACCACAGTAATAATTTACTGGTGTATACCAGGCTTTTTAAAATATATATATATTTGCGGCTGAACAGTGAGCGACACACTCAAACTGTTTTTTTTAGATACAAATGGCCCAAAAGTGGATAATACAGAGGTTTGTACCGTGGAACTGCAAAACCACACTTGTATTTCTCGGGCCTACACCAGACTATTTTCAACAGATATATTTGTGTCTGAAAAAATCAGGGAGACACTATTTTTTTTTTTTTTACAGCAAAAAATGCAAAAAGCAGGATAATAGAGATTTTTTACCGTGGAACAGCAAAAGCACACTTCTGTCTCTCTGGCCTACCCCAGACTATTTTCAACAGATATATTTGAGTGTGAAAAATCAGGGTGACACTTATTATTTTTATACAGCAAAAAATGCCAAAAACAGGATAATAGAGATGTTTTACTGTGGAACATCAAAACCACAGTAATAATTTACTGGTGTATACCAGGCTTTTTAAAATATGTATATATTTGCGGCTGAACAGTGAGCGACACACTCAAACTGTTTTTTTTAGATACAAATGGCCCAAAAGTGGATAATACAGAGGTTTGTACCGTGGAACTGCAAAACCACACTTGTATTTCTCGGGCCTACACCAGACTATTTTCAACAGATATATTTGTGTCTGAAAAATCAGGGAGACACTATTTTTTTTTTTTACAGCAAAAAATGCAAAAAGCAGGATAATAGAGATTTTTTACCGTGGAACAGCAAAAGCACACTTCTGTCTCTCTGACCTGCACCAGACTATTTTCAACTGATATCTTTGAGTCTGAAAAATCAGGGAGACACTATTATTATTTTTATACATCAAAAAATGCCAAAAACATGATAATAGAGATGTTTTACCGTGGAACATCAAAACCACAGTAATAATTTACTGGTGTATTCCAGGCTTTTTAAAATATATATATTTGCGGCTGAACAGTGAGCGACAGACTCAAACTGTTTTTTTAGATACAAATGGCCCAAAAGTGGATAATACAGAGGTTTGTACCGTGGAACTGCAAAACCACACTTGTATTTCTCGGGCCTACACCAGACTATTTTCAACAGATATATTTGTGTCTGAAAAATCAGGGAGACACTATTTTTTATTTTTATTACAGCAAAAAATGCAAAAAGCAGGATAATAGAGATTTTTTACCATGGAACAGCAAAAGCACACTTCTGTCTCTCTGGCCTACACCAGACTATTTTCAACAGATATATTTGTGTCTGAAAAATCAGGGAGACACTATTATTATTTTTATACAGCAAAAAATGCCAAAAACAGGATAATAGAGATGTTTTACCGTGGAACATCAAAACCACAGTAATAATTTACTGGTGTATACCAGGCTTTTTAAAATATATATATATTTGCGGCTGAACAGTGAGCGACACACTCAAACTGTTTTTTTTAGATACAAATGGCCCAAAAGTGGATAATACAGAGGTTTGTACCGTGGAACTGCAAAACCACACTTGTATTTCTCGGGCCTACACCAGACTATTTTCAACAGATATATTTGTGTCTGAAAAATCAGGGAGACACTATTTTTTTTTTTTTTACAGCAAAAAATGCAAAAAGCAGGATAATAGAGATTTTTTACCGTGGAACAGCAAAAGCACACTTCTGTCTCTCTGGCCTACACCAGACTATTTTCAACAGATATATTTGAGTCTGAAAAATCAGGGACAAACTATTATTATTTTTATACAGCAAAAAATGCCAAAAACAGGATAATAGAGATGTTTTACCGTGGAACATCAAAACCACAGTAATAATTTACTGGTGTATACCAGGCTTTTTAAAATATATATATATATTTGCAGCTGAACAGTGAGCAACACACTCAAACTGTTTTTTTTAGATACAAATGGCCCAAAAGTGGATAATACAGAGGTTTGTACCGTGGAACTGCAAAACCACACTTGTATTTCTCGGGCCTACACCAGACTATTTTCAACAGATATATTTGTGTCTGAAAAATCAGGGAGACACTATTTTTTTTTTTTACAGCAAAAAATGCAAAAAGCAGGATAATAGAGATTTTTTACCGTGGAACAGCAAAAGCACACTTCTGTCTCTCTGACCTACACCAGACTATTTTCAACAGATATCTTTGAGTCTGAAAAATCAGGGAGACACTATTATTATTTTTATACATCAAAAAATGCCAAAAGCATGATAATAGAGATGTTTTACCGTGGAACATCAAAACCACAGTAATAATTTACTGGTGTATTCCAGGCTTTTTAAAATATATATATTTGCGGCTGAACAGTGAGCGACAGACTCAAACTGTTTTTTTTAGATACAAATGGCCCAAAAGTGGATAATACAGAGGTTTGTACCGTGGAACTGCAAAACCACACTTGTATTTCTCGGGCCTACACCAGACTATTTTCAACAGATATATTTGTGTCTGAAAAATCAGGGAGACACTATTTTTTATTTTTATTACAGCAAAAAATGCAAAAAGCAGGATAATAGAGATTTTTTACCATGGAACAGCAAAAGCACACTTCTGTCTCTCTGGCCTACACCAGACTATTTTCAACAGATATATTTGTGTCTGAAAAATCAGGGAGACACTATTATTATTTTTATACAGCAAAAAATGCCAAAAACAGGATAATAGAGATGTTTTACCATGGAACATCAAAACCACAGTAATAATTTACTGGTGTATACCAGGCTTTTTAAAATATATATATATTTGCGGCTGAACAGTGAGCGACACACTCAATCTGTTTTATTTAGATACAAATGGCCCAAAAGTGGATAATACAGAGGTTTGTACCGTGGAACTGCAAAACCACACTTGTATTTCTCGGGCCTACCCCAGACTATTTTCAACAGATATATTTGTGTCTGAAAAATCAGGGAGACACTATTTTTTTTTTTTTTACAGCAAAAAATACAAAAAGCAGGATAATAGAGATTTTTTACCATGGAACAGCAAAAGCACACTTCTGTCTCTCTGACCTACACCAGACTATTTTCAACAGATATATTTGTGTCTGAGAAATCAGGGAGACACTATTTTTTATTTTTTTTACAGCAAAAAATGCAAAAAGCAGGATAATAGAGATTTTTTACCATGGAAGAGCAAAAGCACACTTCTGTCTCTCTGACCTACACCAGACTATTTTCAACAGATATATTTGTGTCTGAAAAATCAGGGAGACACTATTATTATTTTTATACAGCAAAAAATGCCAAAAACAGGATAATAGAGATGATTTACCGTGGAACATCAAAACCACAGTAATAATTTACTGGTGTATACCAGGCTTTTTAAAATATATATATATTTGCGGCTGAACAGTGAGCGACACACTCAAGCTGGTTTTTTTAGATACAAATGGCCCAAAAGTGGATAATACAGAGGTTTGTACCGTGGAACTGCAAAACCACACTTGTATTTCTCGGGCCTACACCAGACTATTTTCAACAGATATAATTGTGTCTGAAAAATCAGGGAGACACTATTTTTTTTTTTTTTTGCAGCAAAAATTGCAAAAAGCAGGATAATAGAGATTTTTTACCGTGGAACAGCAAAAGCACACTTCTGTCTCTCTGGCCTACACCAGAATATTTTCAACAGATATATTTGAGTCTGAAAAATCAGGGAGACACTATTATTATTTTTATACAGCAAAAATTGCCAAAAACAGGATAATAGAGATGTTTTACCGTGGAACATCAAAACCACAGTAATAATTTACTGGTGTATTCCAGGCTTTTAAAAATATATATATATTTGCGGCTGAACAGTGAGCGACACACTCAAACTGTTTTTTTTAGATACAAATGGCCCAAAAGTGGATAATACAGAGGTTTGTACCGTGGAACTGCAAAGCCACACTTGTATTTCTTGGGCCTACACCAGACTATTTTCAACAGATATATTTGTGTCTGAAAAATCAGGGAGACACTATTTTTTTTTTTTTTACAGCAAAAAATGCAAAAAGCAGGATAATAGAGATTTTTTACCATGGAACAGCAAAAGCACACTTCTGTCTCTCTGGCCTACACCAGACTATTTTCAACAGATATATTTGCGTCTGAAAAATCAGGGTGACACTTATTATTTTTATACAGCAAAAAATGCCAAAAACAGGATAATAGAGATGTTTTACCGTGGAACATCAAAACCACAGTAATAATTTACTGGTGTATACCAGGCTTTTTAAAATATATATATATTTGCGGCTGAACAGTGAGCGACACACTCAAACTGTTTTTTTTAGATACAAATGGCCCAAAAGTGGATAATACAGAGGTTTGTACCGTGGAACTGCAAAACCACACTTGTATTTCTCGGGCCTACACCAGACTATTTTCAACAGATATATTTGTGTCTGAAAAAATCAGGGAGACACTATTTTTTTTTTTTTTACAGCAAAAAATGCAAAAAGCAGGATAATAGAGATTTTTTACCGTGGAACAGCAAAAGCACACTTCTGTCTCTCTGGCCTACACCAGACTATTTTCAACAGATATATTTGTGTCTGAAAAATCAGGGAGACACTATTTTTTATTTTTATTACAGCAAAAAATGCAAAAAGCAGGATAATAGAGATTTTTTACCATGGAACAGCAAAAGCACACTTCTGTCTCTCTGGCCTACACCAGACTATTTTCAACAGATATATTTGTGTCTGAAAAATCAGGGAGACACTATTATTATTTTTATACAGCAAAAAATGCCAAAAACAGGATAATAGAGATGTTTTACAGTGGAACATCAAAACCACAGTAATAATTTACTCGTGTATACCAGGCTTTTTAAAATATATATATATTTGCAGCTGAACAGTGAGCGACACACTCAAACTGTTTTATTTAGATACAAATGGCCCAAAAGTGGATAATACAGAGGTTTGTACCGTGGAACTGCAAAACCACACTTGTATTTCTCGGGCCTACCCCAGACTATTTTCAACAGATATATTTGTGTCTGAAAAATCAGGGAGACACTATTTTTTTTTTTTTTTACAGCAAAAAATACAAAAAGCAGGATAATAGAGATTTTTTACCATGGAACAGCAAAAGCACACTTCTGTCTCTCTGACCTACACCAGACTATTTTCAACAGATATATTTGTGTCTGAAAAATCAGGGAGACACTATTTTTTATTTTTATTACAGCAAAAAATGCAAAAAGCAGGATAATAGAGATTTTTTACCATGGAACAGCAAAAGCACACTTCTGTCTCTCTGGCCTACACCAGACTATTTTCAACAGATATATTTGTGTCTGAAAAATCAGGGAGACACTATTATTATTTTTATACAGCAAAAAATGCCAAAAACAGGATAATAGAGATGTTTTACCGTGGAACATCAAAACCACAGTAATAATTTACTGGTGTATACCAGGCTTTTTAAAATATATATATATTTGCGGCTGAACAGTGAGCGACACACTCAAACTGTTTTTTTTAGATACAAATGGCCCAAAAGTGGATAATACAGAGGTTTGTACCGTGGAACTGCAAAACCACACTTGTATTTCTCGGGCCTACACCAGACTATTTTCAACAGATATATTTGTGTCTGAAAAATCAGGGAGACACTATTTTTTTTTTTTTTACAGCAAAAAATGCAAAAAGCAGGATAATAGAGATTTTTTACCGTGGAACAGCAAAAGCACACTTCTGTCTCTCTGGCCTACACCAGACTATTTTCAACAGATATATTTGAGTCTGAAAAATCAGGGACAAACTATTATTATTTTTATACAGCAAAAAATGCCAAAAACAGGATAATAGAGATGTTTTACCGTGGAACATCAAAACCACAGTAATAATTTACTGGTGTATACCAGGCTTTTTAAAATATATATATATATTTGCAGCTGAACAGTGAGCAACACACTCAAACTGTTTTTTTTAGATACAAATGGCCCAAAAGTGGATAATACAGAGGTTTGTACCGTGGAACTGCAAAACCACACTTGTATTTCTCGGGCCTACACCAGACTATTTTCAACAGATATATTTGTGTCTGAAAAATCAGGGAGACACTATTTTTTTTTTTTACAGCAAAAAATGCAAAAAGCAGGATAATAGAGATTTTTTACCGTGGAACAGCAAAAGCACACTTCTGTCTCTCTGACCTACACCAGACTATTTTCAACAGATATCTTTGAGTCTGAAAAATCAGGGAGACACTATTATTATTTTTATACATCAAAAAATGCCAAAAGCATGATAATAGAGATGTTTTACCGTGGAACATCAAAACCACAGTAATAATTTACTGGTGTATTCCAGGCTTTTTAAAATATATATATTTGCGGCTGAACAGTGAGCGACAGACTCAAACTGTTTTTTTTAGATACAAATGGCCCAAAAGTGGATAATACAGAGGTTTGTACCGTGGAACTGCAAAACCACACTTGTATTTCTCGGGCCTACACCAGACTATTTTCAACAGATATATTTGTGTCTGAAAAATCAGGGAGACACTATTTTTTATTTTTATTACAGCAAAAAATGCAAAAAGCAGGATAATAGAGATTTTTTACCATGGAACAGCAAAAGCACACTTCTGTCTCTCTGGCCTACACCAGACTATTTTCAACAGATATATTTGTGTCTGAAAAATCAGGGAGACACTATTATTATTTTTATACAGCAAAAAATGCCAAAAACAGGATAATAGAGATGTTTTACCATGGAACATCAAAACCACAGTAATAATTTACTGGTGTATACCAGGCTTTTTAAAATATATATATATTTGCGGCTGAACAGTGAGCGACACACTCAATCTGTTTTATTTAGATACAAATGGCCCAAAAGTGGATAATACAGAGGTTTGTACCGTGGAACTGCAAAACCACACTTGTATTTCTCGGGCCTACCCCAGACTATTTTCAACAGATATATTTGTGTCTGAAAAATCAGGGAGACACTATTTTTTTTTTTTTTACAGCAAAAAATACAAAAAGCAGGATAATAGAGATTTTTTACCATGGAACAGCAAAAGCACACTTCTGTCTCTCTGACCTACACCAGACTATTTTCAACAGATATATTTGTGTCTGAGAAATCAGGGAGACACTATTTTTTATTTTTTTTACAGCAAAAAATGCAAAAAGCAGGATAATAGAGATTTTTTACCATGGAAGAGCAAAAGCACACTTCTGTCTCTCTGACCTACACCAGACTATTTTCAACAGATATATTTGTGTCTGAAAAATCAGGGAGACACTATTATTATTTTTATACAGCAAAAAATGCCAAAAACAGGATAATAGAGATGATTTACCGTGGAACATCAAAACCACAGTAATAATTTACTGGTGTATACCAGGCTTTTTAAAATATATATATATTTGCGGCTGAACAGTGAGCGACACACTCAAGCTGGTTTTTTTAGATACAAATGGCCCAAAAGTGGATAATACAGAGGTTTGTACCGTGGAACTGCAAAACCACACTTGTATTTCTCGGGCCTACACCAGACTATTTTCAACAGATATAATTGTGTCTGAAAAATCAGGGAGACACTATTTTTTTTTTTTTTTGCAGCAAAAATTGCAAAAAGCAGGATAATAGAGATTTTTTACCGTGGAACAGCAAAAGCACACTTCTGTCTCTCTGGCCTACACCAGAATATTTTCAACAGATATATTTGAGTCTGAAAAATCAGGGAGACACTATTATTATTTTTATACAGCAAAAATTGCCAAAAACAGGATAATAGAGATGTTTTACCGTGGAACATCAAAACCACAGTAATAATTTACTGGTGTATTCCAGGCTTTTAAAAATATATATATATTTGCGGCTGAACAGTGAGCGACACACTCAAACTGTTTTTTTTAGATACAAATGGCCCAAAAGTGGATAATACAGAGGTTTGTACCGTGGAACTGCAAAGCCACACTTGTATTTCTTGGGCCTACACCAGACTATTTTCAACAGATATATTTGTGTCTGAAAAATCAGGGAGACACTATTTTTTTTTTTTTTACAGCAAAAAATGCAAAAAGCAGGATAATAGAGATTTTTTACCATGGAACAGCAAAAGCACACTTCTGTCTCTCTGGCCTACACCAGACTATTTTCAACAGATATATTTGCGTCTGAAAAATCAGGGTGACACTTATTATTTTTATACAGCAAAAAATGCCAAAAACAGGATAATAGAGATGTTTTACCGTGGAACATCAAAACCACAGTAATAATTTACTGGTGTATACCAGGCTTTTTAAAATATATATATATTTGCGGCTGAACAGTGAGCGACACACTCAAACTGTTTTTTTTAGATACAAATGGCCCAAAAGTGGATAATACAGAGGTTTGTACCGTGGAACTGCAAAACCACACTTGTATTTCTCGGGCCTACACCAGACTATTTTCAACAGATATATTTGTGTCTGAAAAAATCAGGGAGACACTATTTTTTTTTTTTTTACAGCAAAAAATGCAAAAAGCAGGATAATAGAGATTTTTTACCGTGGAACAGCAAAAGCACACTTCTGTCTCTCTGGCCTACACCAGACTATTTTCAACAGATATATTTGTGTCTGAAAAATCAGGGAGACACTATTTTTTATTTTTATTACAGCAAAAAATGCAAAAAGCAGGATAATAGAGATTTTTTACCATGGAACAGCAAAAGCACACTTCTGTCTCTCTGGCCTACACCAGACTATTTTCAACAGATATATTTGTGTCTGAAAAATCAGGGAGACACTATTATTATTTTTATACAGCAAAAAATGCCAAAAACAGGATAATAGAGATGTTTTACAGTGGAACATCAAAACCACAGTAATAATTTACTCGTGTATACCAGGCTTTTTAAAATATATATATATTTGCAGCTGAACAGTGAGCGACACACTCAAACTGTTTTATTTAGATACAAATGGCCCAAAAGTGGATAATACAGAGGTTTGTACCGTGGAACTGCAAAACCACACTTGTATTTCTCGGGCCTACCCCAGACTATTTTCAACAGATATATTTGTGTCTGAAAAATCAGGGAGACACTATTTTTTTTTTTTTTTACAGCAAAAAATACAAAAAGCAGGATAATAGAGATTTTTTACCATGGAACAGCAAAAGCACACTTCTGTCTCTCTGACCTACACCAGACTATTTTCAACAGATATATTTGTGTCTGAAAAATCAGGGAGACACTATTTTTTATTTTTTTTACAGCAAAAAATGCAAAAAGCAGGATAATAGAGATTTTTTACCATGGAACAGCAAAAGCACACTTCTGTCTCTCTGACCTACACCAGACTATTTTCAACAGATATATTTGTGTCTGAAAAATCAGGGAGACACTATTATTATTTTTATACAGCAAAAAATGCCAAAAACAGGATAATAGAGATGTTTTACCGTGGAACATCAAAACCACAGTAATAATTTACTGGTGTATACCAGGCTTTTTAAAATATATATATATTTGCGGCTGAACAGTGAGCGACACACTCAAGCTGTTTTTTTTAGATACAAATGGCCCAAAAGTGGATAATACAGAGGTTTGTACCGTGGAACTGCAAAACCACACTTGTATTTCTTGGGCCTACACCAGACTATTTTCAACAGATATATTTGTGTCTGAAAAATCTGGGAGACACTATTTTTTTTTTTTTTTGCAGCAAAAATTGCAAAAAGCAGGATAATAGAGATTTTTTACCGTGGAACAGCAAAAGCACACTTCTGTCTCTCTGGCCTACACCAGACTATTTTCAACAGATATATTTGAGTCTGAAAAATCAGGGAGACACTATTATTATTTTTATACAGCAAAAAATGCCAAAAACAGGATAATAGAGATGTTTTACCGTGGAACATCAAAACCACAGTAATAATTTACTGGTGTATTCCAGGCTTTTAAAAATATATATATATTTGCGGCTGAACAGTGAGCGACACACTCAAACTGTTTTTTTTAGATACAAATGGCCCAAAAGTGGATAATACAGAGGTTTGTACCGTGGAACTGCAAAGCCACACTTGTATTTCTCGGGCCTACACCAGACTATTTTCAACAGATATATTTGTGTCTGAAAAATCAGGGAGACACTATTTTTTTTTTTTTTACAACAAACAATGCAAAAAGCAGGATAATAGAGATTTTTTACCATGGAACAGCAAAAGCACACTTCTGTCTCTCTGGCCTACATCAGACTATTTTCAACAGATATATTTGTGTCTGAAAAATCAGGGAGACACTATTATTATTTTTATACAGCAAAAAATGCCAAAAACAGGATAATAGAGATGTTTTACCGTGGAACATCAAAACCACGGTAATAATTTACTGGTGTATACCAGGCTTTTTAAAATATATATATATTTGCGGCTGAACAGTGAGCGACACACTCAAACTGTTTTTTTTAGATACAAATGGCCCAAAAGTGGATAATACAGAGGTTTGTACCGTGGAACTGCAAAACCACTCTTGTATTTCTCGGGCCTACACCAGACTATTTTCAACAGATATATTTGTGTCTGAAAAATCAGGGAGACACTATTTTTTTTTTTTTACAGCAAAAAATGCAAAAAGCAGGATAATAGAGATTTTTTACCATGGAACAGCAAAAGCACACTTCTGTCTCTCTGGCCTACACCAGACTATTTTCAACAGATATATTTGTGTCTGAAAAATCAGGGAGACACTATTATTATTTTTATACAGCAAAAAATGCCAAAAACAGGATAATAGAGATGTTTTACCGTGGAACATCAAAACCACAGTAATAATTTACTGGTGTATACCAGGCTTTTTAAAATATATATATATATTTGCGGCTGAACAGTGAGCGACACACTCAAACTGTTTTTTTTAGATACAAATGGCCCAAAAGTGGATAATACAGAGGTTTGTACCGTGGAACTGCAAAACCACACTTGTATTTCTCAGGCCTACACCAGACTATTTTCAACAGATATATTTGTGTCTGAAAAATCAGGGAGACACTATTTTTTTTTTTTTTACAGCAAAAAATGCAAAAAGCAGGATAATAGAGATTTTTTACCGTGGAACAGCAAAAGCACACTTCTGTCTCTCTGGCCTACACCAGACTATTTTCAACAGATATATTTGTGTCTGAAAAATCAGGGAGACACTTATTATTTTTATACAGCAAAAAATGCCAAAAACAGGATAATAGAGATGTTTTACCGTGGAACATCAAAACCACAGTAATAATTTACTGGTGTATACCAGGATTTTTAAAATATATATATATTTGCGGCTGAACAGTGAGCGACACACTCAAAATGTTTTTTTTAGATACAAATGGCCCAAAAGTGGATAATACAGAGGTTTGTACCGTGGAACTGCAAAACCACTCTTGTATTTCTCGGGCCTACACCAGACTATTTTCAACAGATATATTTGTGTCTGAAAAATCAGGGAGACACTATTTTTTTTTTTTTACAGCAAAAAATGCAAAAAGCAGGATAATAGAGATTTTTTACCGTGGAACAGCAAAAGCACACTTCTGTCTCTCTGGCCTACACCAGACTATTTTCAACAGATATATTTGTGTCTGAAAAATCAGGGAGACACTATTATTATTTTTATACAGCAAAAAATGCCAAAAACAGGATAATAGAGATGTTTTACCGTGGAACATCAAAACCACAGTAATAATTTACTGGTGTATACCAGGCTTTTTAAAATATATATATATATTTGCGGCTGAACAGTGAGCGACACACTCAAACTGTTTTTTTTAGATACAAATGGCCCAAAAGTGGATAATACAGAGGTTTGTACCGTGGAACTGCAAAACCACACTTGTATTTCTCAGGCCTACACCAGACTATTTTCAACAGATATATTTGTGTCTGAAAAATCAGGGAGACACTATTTTTTTTTTTTTTACAGCAAAAAATGCAAAAAGCAGGATAATAGAGATTTTTTACCGTGGAACAGCAAAAGCACACTTCTGTCTCTCTGGCCTACACCAGACTATTTTCAACAGATATATTTGTGTCTGAAAAATCAGGGAGACACTTATTATTTTTATACAGCAAAAAATGCCAAAAACAGGATAATAGAGATGTTTTACCGTGGAACATCAAAACCACAGTAATAATTTACTGGTGTATACCAGGATTTTTAAAATATATATATATTTGCGGCAGAACAGTGAGCGACACACTCAAAATGTTTTTTTTAGATACAAATGGCCCAAAAGTGGATAATACCGAGGTTTGTACCGTGGAACTGCAAAACCACACTTGTATTTCTCGGGCCTACACCAGACTATTTTCAACAGATATATTTGTGTCTGAAAAATCAGGGAGACACTATTTTTTTTTTTTTTACAGCAAAAAATGCAAAAAGCAGGATAATAGAGATTTTTTACCGTGGAACAGCAAAAGCACACTTCTGTCTCTATGGCCTACACCAGACTATTTTCAACAGATATATTTGTGTCTGAAAAATCAGGGAGACACTATTATTATTTTTATACAGCAAAAAATGCCCAAAACAGGATAATAGAGATGTTTTACCGTGGAACATCAAAACCACAGTAATAATTTACTGGTGTATACCAGGCTTTTTAAAATATACATATATTTGCGGCAGAACAGTGAGCGACACACTCAAAATGTTTTTTTTAGATACAAATGGCCCAAAAGTGGATAATACCGAGGTTTGTACCGTGGAACTGCAAAACCACACTTGTATTTCTCGGGCCTACACCAGACTATTTTCAACAGATTTATTTGTGTCTGAAAAATCAGGGAGACACTATTTTTTTTTTTTTACAGCAAAAAATGCAAAAAGCAGGATAATAGAGATTTTTTACCGTGGAACAGCAAAAGCACACTTCTGTCTCTCTGGCCTACACCAGACTATTTTCAACAGATATATTTGTGTCTGAAAAATCAGGGAGACACTTATTATTTTTATACAGCAAAAAATGCCAAAAACAGGATAATAGAGATGTTTTACCGTGGAACATCAAAACCACAGTAATAATTTACTGGTGTATACCAGGCTTTTTAAAATATATATATATATATTTGCGGCAGAACAGTGAGCGACACACTCAAAATGTTTTTTTTAGATACAAATGGCCCAAAAGTGGATAATACCGAGGTTTGTACCGTGGAACTTCCAAACCACACTTGTATTTCTCGGGCCTACACCAGACTATTTTCAACAGATATATTTGTGTCTGAAAAATCAGGGAGACACTATTTTTTTTTTTTTTACAGCAAAAAATGCAAAAAGCAGGATAATAGAGATTTTTTACCGTGGAACAGCAAAAGCACACTTCTGTCTCCATGGCCTACACCAGACTATTTTCAACAGATATATTTGTGTCTGAAAAATCAGGGAGACACTATTATTATTTTTATACAGCAAAAAATGCCAAAAACAGGATAATAGAGATGTTTTACCGTAGAACATCAAAACCACAGTAATAATTTACTGGTGTATACCAGGCTTTTTAAAATATACATATATTTGCGGCAGAACAGTGAGCGACACACTCAAAATGTTTTTTTTAGATACAAATGGCCCAAAAGTGGATAATACCGAGGTTTGTACCGTGGAACTGCAAAACCACACTTGTATTTCTCGGGCCTACACCAGACTATTTTCAACAGATATATTTGTGTCTGAAAAATCAGGGAGACACTATTTTTTTTTTTTTACAGCAAAAAATGCAAAAAACAGGATAATAGAGATTTTTTACCATGGAACAGCAAAAGCACACTTCTGTCTCTCTGGCCTACACCAGACTATTTTCAACAGATATATTTGCGTCTGAAAAATCAGGGTGACACTTACTATTTTTATACATCAAAAAATGCCAAAAACAGGATAATAGAGATGTTTTACTGTGGAACATCAAAACCACAGTAATAATTTACAGGTGTATACCAGGCTTTTTAAAATATATATATATATTTGCAGCTGAACAGTGAGCAACACACTCAAACTGTTTTTTTTAGATACAAATGGCCCAAAAGTGGATAATACAGAGGTTTGTACCGTGGAACTGCAAAACTACACTTGTATTTCTCGGGCCTACACCAGACTATTTTCAACAGATATATTTGTGTCTGAAAAATCAGGGAGACACTATTTTTTTTTTTTACAGCAAAAAATGCAAAAAGCAGGATAATAGAGATTTTTTACCATGGAACAGCAAAAGCACACTTCTGTCTCTCTGGCCTACACCAGACTATTTTCAACATATATATTTGCGTCTGAAAAATCAGGGTGACACTTATTATTTTTAGACAGCAAAAAATGCCAAAACAGGATAATAGAGATGTTTTACCGTGGAACATCAAAACCACAGTAATAATTTACTGGTGTATACCAGGCTTTTTAAAATATATATATATTTGCGGCTGAACAGTGAGCGACACACTCAAACTGTTTTTTTTAGATACAAATGGCCGAAAAGTGGATAATACAGAGGTTTGTACCGTGGAACTGCCAAACCACACTTGTATTTCTCGGGCCTACACCAGACTATTTTCAACAGATATATTTGTGTCTGAAAAAATCAGGGAGACACTATTTTTTTTTTTTTTTACAGCAAAAAATGCAAAAAGCAGGATAATAGAGATTTTTTACCGTGGAACAGCAAAAGCACACTTCTGTCTCTCTGGCCTACACCAGACTATTTTCAACAGATATATTTGAGTGTGAAAAATCAGGGTGACACTTATTATTTTTATACAGCAAAAAATGCCAAAAACAGGATAATAGAGATGTTTTACTGTGGAACATCAAAACCATAGTAATAATTTACTGGTGTATACCAGGCTTTTTAAAATATGTATATATTTGCGGCTGAACAGTGAGCGACAAACTCAAACTGTTTTTTTTAGATACAAATGGCCCAAAAGTGGATAATACCGAGGTTTGTACCGTGGAACTGCAAAACCACACTTGTATTTCTCGGGCCTACACCAGATTATTTTCAACAGATATATTTGTGTCTGAAAAATCAGGGAGACACTATTTTTTTTTTTTTTACAGCAAAGAATGCAAAAAGCAGGATAACAGAGATTTTTTACCGTGGAACAGCAAAAGCACACTTCTGTCTCTCTGGCCTACACCAGACTATTTTCAACAGATATATTTGTGTCTGAAAAATCAGGGAGACACTTATTATTTTTATACAGCAAAAAATGCCAAAAACAGGATAATAGAGATGTTTTACCGTGGAACATCAAAACCACAGTAATAATTTACTGGTGTATACCAGGCTTTTTAAAATATATATATATTTGCGGCAGAACAGTGAGCGACACACTCAAAATGTTTTTTTTAGATACAAATGGCCCAAAAGTGGATAATACCGAGGTTTGTACCGTGGAACTGCAAAACCACACTTGTATTTCTCGGGCCTACACCAGACTATTTTCAACAGATATATTTGTGTCTGAAAAATCAGGGAGACACTATTTTTTTTTTTTTTACAGCAAAAAATGCAAAAAGCAGGATAATAGAGATTTTTTACCGTGGAACAGCAAAAGCACACTTCTGTCTCTCTGGCCTACACCAGACTATTTTCAACAGATATATTTGTGTCTGAAAAATCAGGGAGACACTTATTATTTTTATACAGCAAAAAATGCCAAAAACAGGATAATAGAGATGTTTTACCGTGGAACATCAAAACCACAGTAATAATTTACTGGTGTATACCAGGCTTTTTAAAATATATATATATATTTGCGGCAGAACAGTGAGCGACACACTCAAAATGTTTTTTTTAGATACAAATGGCCCAAAAGTGGATAATACCGAGGTTTGTACCGTGGAACTGCCAAACCACACTTGTATTTCTCGGGCCTACACCAGACTATTTTCAACAGATATATTTGTGTCTGAAAAATCAGGGAGACACTATTTTTTTTTTTTTTACAGCAAAAAATGCAAAAAGCAGGATAATAGAGATTTTTTACCGTGGAACAGCAAAAGCACACTTCTGTCTCTATGGCCTACACCAGACTATTTTCAACAGATATATTTGCGTCTGAAAAATCAGGGAGACACTATTATAATTTTTATACAGCAAAAAATGCCAAAAACAGGATAATAGAGATGTTTTACCGTAGAACATCAAAACCACAGTAATAATTTACTGGTGTATACCAGGCTTTTTAAAATATACATATATTTGCGGCAGAACAGTGAGCGACACACTCAAAATGTTTTTTTTAGATACAAATGGCCCAAAAGTGGATAATACCGAGGTTTGTACCGTGGAACTGCAAAACCACACTTGTATTTCTCGGGCCTACACCAGACTATTTTCAACAGATATATTTGTGTCTGAAAAATCAGGGAGACACTATTTTTTTTTTTTACAGCAAAAAATGCAAAAAGCAGGATAATAGAGATTTTTTACCATGGAACAGCAAAAGCACACTTCTGTCTCTATGGCCTACACCAGACTATTTTCAACAGATATATTTGTGTCTGAAAAATCAGGGAGACACTATTATTATTTTTATACAGCAAAAAATGCCAAAAACAGGATAATAGAGATGTTTTACCGTGGAACATCAAAACCACAGTAATAATTTACTGGTGTATACCAGGCTTTTTAAAATATATATATATATTTGCGGCAGAACAGTGAGCGACACACTCAAAATGTTTTTTTTAGATACAAATGGCCCAAAAGTGGATAATACCGAGGTTTGTACCGTGGAACTGCAAAACCACACTTGTATTTCTCGGGCCTACACCAGACTATTTTCAACAGATATATTTGTGTCTGAAAAATCAGGGAGACACTATTTTTTTTTTTTACAGCAAAAAATGCAAAAAACAGGATAATAGAGATTTTTTACCATGGAACAGCAAAAGCACACTTCTGTCTCTCTGGCCTACACCAGACTATTTTCAACAGATATATTTGCGTCTGAAAAATCAGGGTGACACTTACTATTTTTATACATCAAAAAATGCCAAAAACAGGATAATAGAGATGTTTTACCGTGGAACATCAAAACCACAGTAATAATTTACTGGTGTATACCAGGCTTTTTAAAATATACATATATTTGCGGCAGAACAGTGAGCGACACACTCAAAATGTTTTTTTTAGATACAAATGGCCCAAAAGTGGATAATACCGAGGTTTGTACCGTGGAACTGAAAAACCACACTTGTATTTCTCGGGCCTACACCAGACTATTTTCAACAGATATATTTGTGTCTGAAAAATCAGGGAGACACTATTTTTTTTTTTTTACAGCAAAAAATGCAAAAAGCAGGATAATAGAGATTTTTTACCGTGGAACAGCAAAAGCACACTTCTGTCTCTCTGGCCTTCACCAGACTATTTTCAACAGATATATTTGTGTCTGAAAAATCAGGGAGACACTATTATTATTTTTATACAGCAAAAAATGCCAAAAACAGGATAATAGAGATGTTTTACCGTGGAACATCAAAACCACAGTAATAATTTACTGGTGTATACCAGGCTTTTTAAAATATATATATATATTTGCGGCAGAACAGTGAGCGACACACTCAAAATGTTTTTTTTAGATACAAATGGCCCAAAAGTGGATAATACCGAGGTTTGTACCGTGGAACTGCAAAACCACACTTGTATTTCTCGGGCCTACACCAGACTATTTTCAACAGATATATTTGTGTCTGAAAAATCAGGGAGACACTATTTTTTTTTTTTACAGCAAAAAATGCAAAAAACAGGATAATAGAGATTTTTTACCATGGAACAGCAAAAGCACACTTCTGTCTCTCTGGCCTACACCAGACTATTTTCAACAGATATATTTGCGTCTGAAAAATCAGGGTGACACTTACTATTTTTATACATCAAAAAATGCCAAAAACAGGATAATAGAGATGTTTTACCGTGGAACATCAAAACCACAGTAATAATTTACTGGTGTATACCAGGCTTTTTAAAATATACATATATTTGCGGCAGAACAGTGAGCGACACACTCAAAATGTTTTTTTTAGATACAAATGGCCCAAAAGTGGATAATACAGAGGTTTGTACCGTGGAACTGCAAAACCACACTTGTATTTCTCGGGCCTACACCAGACTATTTTCAACAGATATATTTGTGTCTGAAAAATCAGGGAGACACTATTTTTTTTTTTTTTTACAGCAAAAAATGCAAAAAGCAGGATAATAGAGATTTTTTACCGTGGAACAGCAAAAGCACACTTCTGTCTCTCTGGCCTACACCAGACTATTTTCAACAGATATATTTGTGTCTGAAAAATCAGGGAGACACTTATTATTTTTATACAGCAAAAAATGCCAAAAACAGGATAATAGAGATGTTTTACCGTGGAACATCAAAACCACAGTAATAATTTACTGGTGTATACCAGGCTTTTTAAAATATACATATATTTGCGGCAGAACAGTGAGCGACACACTCAAAATGTTTTTTTTAGATACAAATGGCCCAAAAGTGGATAATACCGAGGTTTGTACCGTGGAACTGAAAAACCACACTTGTATTTCTCGGGCCTACACCAGACTATTTTCAACAGATATATTTGTGTCTGAAAAATCAGGGAGACACTATTTTTTTTTTTTTACAGCAAAAAATGCAAAAAGCAGGATAATAGAGATTTTTTACCGTGGAACAGCAAAAGCACACTTCTGTCTCTCTGGCCTACACCAGACTATTTTCAACAGATATATTTGTGTCTGAAAAATCAGGGAGACACTATTATTATTTTTATACAGCAAAAAATGCCAAAAACAGGATAATAGAGATGTTTTACCGTGGAACATCAAAACCACAGTAATAATTTACTAGTGTATACCAGGCTTTTTAAAATATATATATTTGCGGCAGAACAGTGAGCGACACACTCAAAATGTTTTTTTTAGATACAAATGGCCCAAAAGTGGATAATACCGAGGTTTGTACCGTGGAACTGCAAAACCACACTTGTATTTCTCGGGCCTACACCAGACTATTTTCAACAGATATATTTGTGTCTGAAAAATCAGGGAGACACTATTTTTTTTTTTTACAGCAAAAAATGCAAAAAACAGGATAATAGAGATTTTTTACCATGGAACAGCAAAAGCACACTTCTGTCTCTCTGGCCTACACCAGACTATTTTCAACAGATATATTTGCGTCTGAAAAATCAGGGTGACACTTACTATTTTTATACATCAAAAAATGCCAAAAACAGGATAATAGAGATGTTTTACCGTGGAACATCAAAACCACAGTAATAATTTACTGGTGTATACCAGGCTTTTTAAAATATACATATATTTGCGGCAGAACAGTGAGCGACACACTCAAAATGTTTTTTTAGATACAAATGGCCCAAAAGTGGATAATACCGAGGTTTGTACCGTGGAACTGAAAAACCACACTTGTATTTCTCGGGCCTACACCAGACTATTTTCAACAGATATATTTGTGTCTGAAAAATCAGGGAGACACTATTTTTTTTTTTTTTACAGCAAAAAATGCAAAAAGCAGGATAATAGAGATTTTTTACCGTGGAACAGCAAAAGCACACTTCTGTCTCTCTGGCCTACACCAGACTATTTTCAACAGATATATTTGTGTCTGAAAAATCAGGGAGACACTATTATTATTTTTATACAGCAAAAAATGCCAAAAACAGGATAATAGAGATGTTTTACCGTGGAACATCAAAACCACAGTAATAATTTACTGGTGTATACCAGGCTTTTTAAAATATATATATATATTTGCAGCTGAACAGTGAGCAACACACTCAAACTGTTTTTTTTAGATACAAATGGCCCAAAAGTGGATAATACAGAGGTTTGTACCGTGGAACTGCCAAACCAC
Organism: Phyllobates terribilis; assembly: GCF_046119375.1. NCBI lineage: Eukaryota > Metazoa > Chordata > Amphibia > Anura > Dendrobatidae > Phyllobates > Phyllobates terribilis. The sequence goes on from NW_027362763.1 coordinate 571,011,335, forward strand.
ACTTGTATTTCTCGGGCCTACACCAGACTATTTTCAACAGATATATTTGTGTCTGAAAAAATCAGGGAGACACTATTTTTTTTTTTTTTTACAGCAAAAAATGCAAAAAGCAGGATAATAGAGATTTTTTACCGTGGAACAGCAAAAGCACACTTCTGTCTCTCTGGCCTACACCAGACTATTTTCAACAGATACATTTGAGTGTGAAAAATCAGGGTGACCCTTATTATTTTTATACAGCAAAAAATGCCAAAAACAGGATAATAGAGATGTTTTACTGTGGAACATCAAAACCACAGTAATAATTTACTGGTGTATACCAGGCTTTTTAAAATATGTATATATTTGCGGCTGAACAGTGAGCGACAAACTCAAACTGCTTTTTTTAGATACAAATGGCCCAAAAGTGGATAATACCGAGGTTTGTACCGTGGAACTGCAAAACCACACTTGTATTTCTCGGGCCTACACCAGATTATTTTCAACGGATATATTTGTGTCTGAAAAATCAGGGAGACACTATTTTTTTTTTTTTTTACAGCAAAGAATGCAAAAAGCAGGATAACAGAGATTTTTTACCGTGGAACAGCAAAAGCACACTTCTGTCTCTCTGGCCTACACCAGACTATTTTCAACAGATATATTTGTGTCTGAAAAATCAGGGAGACACTATTATTATTTTTATACAGCAAAAAATGCCAAAAACAGGATAATAGAGATGTTTTACCGTGGAACATCAAAACCACAGTAATAATTTACTGGTGTATACCAGGCTTTTTAAAATATATATATATATTTGCGGCTGAACAGTGAGCGACACACTCAAACTGTTTTTTTTAGATACAAATGGCCCAAAAGTGGATAATACAGAGGATTGTACCGTGGAACTGCAAAACCACACTTGTATTTCTCAGGCCTACACCAGACTATTTTCAACAGATATATTTGTGTCTGAAAAATCAGGGAGACACTATTTTTTTTTTTTTTACAGCAAAAAATGCAAAAAGCAGGATAATAGAGATTTTTTACCGTGGAACAGCAAAAGCACACTTCTGTCTCTCTGGCCTACACCAGACTATTTTCAACAGATATATTTGTGTCTGAAAAATCAGGGAGACACTTATTATTTTTATACAGCAAAAAATGCCAAAAACAGGATAATAGAGATGTTTTACCGTGGAACATCAAAACCACAGTAATAATTTACTGGTGTATACCAGGCTTTTTAAAATATATATATATTTGCGGCAGAACAGTGAGCGACACACTCAAAATGTTTTTTTTAGATACAAATGGCCCAAAAGTGGATAATACCGAGGTTTGTAGCGTGGAACTGCAAAACCACACTTGTATTTCTCGGGCCTACACCAGACTATTTTCAACAGATATATTTGTGTCTGAAAAATCAGGGAGACACTATTTTTTTTTTTTTTACAGCAAAAAATGCAAAAAGCAGGATAATAGAGATTTTTTACCGTGGAACAGCAAAAGCACACTTCTGTCTCTATGGCCTACACCAGACTATTTTCAACAGATATATTTGTGTCTGAAAAATCAGGGAGACACTATTATTATTTTTATACAGCAAAAAATGCCCAAAACAGGATAATAGAGATGTTTTACCGTGGAACATCAAAACCACAGTAATAATTTACTGGTGTATACCAGGCTTTTTAAAATATACATATATTTGCGGCAGAACAGTGAGCGACACACTCAAAATGTTTTTTTTAGATACAAATGGCCCAAAAGTGGATAATACAGAGGTTTGTACCGTGGAACTGCAAAACCACACTTGTATTTCTCGGGCCTACACCAGACTATTTTCAACAGATATATTTGTGTCTGAAAAATCAGGGAGACACTATTTTTTTTTTTTTTTACAGCAAAAAATGCAAAAAGCAGGATAATAGAGATTTTTTACCGTGGAACAGCAAAAGCACACTTCTGTCTCTCTGGCCTACACCAGACTATTTTCAACAGATATATTTGTGTCTGAAAAATCAGGGAGACACTTATTATTTTTATACAGCAAAAAATGCCAAAAACAGGATAATAGAGATGTTTTACCGTGGAACATCAAAACCACAGTAATAATTTACTGGTGTATACCAGGCTTTTTAAAATATATATATATATTTGCGGCAGAACAGTGAGCGACACACTCAAAATGTTTTTTTTAGATACAAATGGCCCAAAAGTGGATAATACCGAGGTTTGTACCGTGGAACTGCCAAACCACACTTGTATTTCTCGGGCCTACACCAGACTATTTTCAACAGATATATTTGTGTCTGAAAAATCAGGGAGACACTATTTTTTTTTTTTTTACAGCAAAGAATGCAAAAAGCAGGATAACAGAGATTTTTTACCGTGGAACAGCAAAAGCACACTTCTGTCTCTCTGGCCTACACCAGACTATTTTCAACAGATATATTTGTGTCTGAAAAATCAGGGAGACACTATTATTATTTTTATACAGCAAAAAATGCCAAAAACAGGATAATAGAGATGTTTTACCGTGGAACATCAAAACCACAGTAATAATTTACTGGTGTATACCAGGCTTTTTAAAATATATATATATATTTGCGGCTGAACAGTGAGCGACACACTCAAACTGTTTTTTTTAGATACAAATGGCCCAAAAGTGGATAATACAGAGGATTGTACCGTGGAACTGCAAAACCACACTTGTATTTCTCAGGCCTACACCAGACTATTTTCAACAGATATATTTGTGTCTGAAAAATCAGGGAGACACTATTTTTTTTTTTTTACAGCAAAAAATGCAAAAAGCAGGATAATAGAGATTTTTTACCGTGGAACAGCAAAAGCACACTTCTGTCTCTCTGGCCTACACCAGACTATTTTCAACAGATATATTTGTGTCTGAAAAATCAGGGAGACACTTATTATTTTTATACAGCAAAAAATGCCAAAAACAGGATAATAGAGATGTTTTACCGTGGAACATCAAAACCACAGTAATAATTTACTGGTGTATACCAGGCTTTTTAAAATATATATATATTTGCGGCAGAACAGTGAGCGACACACTCAAAATGTTTTTTTTAGATACAAATGGCCCAAAAGTGGATAATACCGAGGTTTGTAGCGTGGAACTGCAAAACCACACTTGTATTTCTCGGGCCTACACCAGACTATTTTCAACAGATATATTTGTGTCTGAAAAATCAGGGAGACACTATTTTTTTTTTTTTTACAGCAAAAAATGCAAAAAGCAGGATAATAGAGATTTTTTACCGTGGAACAGCAAAAGCACACTTCTGTCTCTATGGCCTACACCAGACTATTTTCAACAGATATATTTGTGTCTGAAAAATCAGGGAGACACTATTATTATTTTTATACAGCAAAAAATGCCCAAAACAGGATAATAGAGATGTTTTACCGTGGAACATCAAAACCACAGTAATAATTTACTGGTGTATACCAGGCTTTTTAAAATATACATATATTTGCGGCAGAACAGTGAGCGACACACTCAAAATGTTTTTTTTAGATACAAATGGCCCAAAAGTGGATAATACAGAGGTTTGTACCGTGGAACTGCAAAACCACACTTGTATTTCTCGGGCCTACACCAGACTATTTTCAACAGATATATTTGTGTCTGAAAAATCAGGGAGACACTATTTTTTTTTTTTTTTACAGCAAAAAATGCAAAAAGCAGGATAATAGAGATTTTTTACCGTGGAACAGCAAAAGCACACTTCTGTCTCTCTGGCCTACACCAGACTATTTTCAACAGATATATTTGTGTCTGAAAAATCAGGGAGACACTTATTATTTTTATACAGCAAAAAATGCCAAAAACAGGATAATAGAGATGTTTTACCGTGGAACATCAAAACCACAGTAATAATTTACTGGTGTATACCAGGCTTTTTAAAATATATATATATATTTGCGGCAGAACAGTGAGCGACACACTCAAAATGTTTTTTTTAGATACAAATGGCCCAAAAGTGGATAATACCGAGGTTTGTACCGTGGAACTGCCAAACCACACTTGTATTTCTCGGGCCTACACCAGACTATTTTCAACAGATATATTTGTGTCTGAAAAATCAGGGAGACACTATTTTTTTTTTTTTTACAGCAAAAAATGCAAAAAGCAGGATAATAGAGATTTTTTACCGTGGAACAGCAAAAGCACACTTCTGTCTCTATGGCCTACACCAGACTATTTTCAACAGATATATTTGTGTCTATAAAATCAGGGAGACACTATTATTATTTTTATACAGCAAAAAATGCCAAAAACAGGATAATAGAGATGTTTTACCGTAGAACATCAAAACCACAGTAATAATTTACTGGTGTATACCAGGCTTTTTAAAATATACATATATTTGCGGCAGAACAGTGAGCGACACACTCAAAATGTTTTTTTTAGATACAAATGGCCCAAAAGTGGATAATACCGAGGTTTGTACCGTGGAACTGCAAAACCACACTTGTATTTCTCGGGCCTACACCAGACTATTTTCAACAGATATATTTGTGTCTGAAAAATCAGGGAGACACTATTTTTTTTTTTTACAGCAAAAAATGCAAAAAGCAGGATAATAGAGATTTTTTACCATGGAACAGCAAAAGCACACTTCTGTCTCTATGGCCTACACCAGACTATTTTCAACAGATATATTTGTGTCTGAAAAATCAGGGAGACACTATTATAATTTTTATACAGCAAAAAATGCCAAAAACAGGATAATAGAGATGTTTTACCGTAGAACATCAAAACCACAGTAATAATTTACTGGTGTATACCAGGCTTTTTAAAATATACATATATTTGCGGCAGAACAGTGAGCGACACACTCAAAATGTTTTTTTTAGATACAAATGGCCCAAAAGTGGATAATACCGAGGTTTGTAGCGTGGAACTGCAAAACCACACTTGTATTTCTCGGGCCTACACCAGACTATTTTCAACAGATATATTTGTGTCTGAAAAATCAGGGAGACACTATTTTTTTTTTTTTTACAGCAAAAAATGCAAAAAGCAGGATAATAGAGATTTTTTACCGTGGAACAGCAAAAGCACACTTCTGTCTCTATGGCCTACACCAGACTATTTTCAACAGATATATTTGTGTCTGAAAAATCAGGGAGACACTATTATTATTTTTATACAGCAAAAAATGCCCAAAACAGGATAATAGAGATGTTTTACCGTGGAACATCAAAACCACAGTAATAATTTACTGGTGTATACCAGGCTTTTTAAAATATACATATATTTGCGGCAGAACAGTGAGCGACACACTCAAAATGTTTTTTTTAGATACAAATGGCCCAAAAGTGGATAATACAGAGGTTTGTACCGTGGAACTGCAAAACCACACTTGTATTTCTCGGGCCTACACCAGACTATTTTCAACAGATATATTTGTGTCTGAAAAATCAGGGAGACACTATTTTTTTTTTTTTTTACAGCAAAAAATGCAAAAAGCAGGATAATAGAGATTTTTTACCGTGGAACAGCAAAAGCACACTTCTGTCTCTCTGGCCTACACCAGACTATTTTCAACAGATATATTTGTGTCTGAAAAATCAGGGAGACACTTATTATTTTTATACAGCAAAAAATGCCAAAAACAGGATAATAGAGATGTTTTACCGTGGAACATCAAAACCACAGTAATAATTTACTGGTGTATACCAGGCTTTTTAAAATATATATATATATTTGCGGCAGAACAGTGAGCGACACACTCAAAATGTTTTTTTTAGATACAAATGGCCCAAAAGTGGATAATACCGAGGTTTGTACCGTGGAACTGCCAAACCACACTTGTATTTCTCGGGCCTACACCAGACTATTTTCAACAGATATATTTGTGTCTGAAAAATCAGGGAGACACTATTTTTTTTTTTTTTACAGCAAAAAATGCAAAAAGCAGGATAATAGAGATTTTTTACCGTGGAACAGCAAAAGCACACTTCTGTCTCTATGGCCTACACCAGACTATTTTCAACAGATATATTTGTGTCTGAAAAATCAGGGAGACACTATTATTATTTTTATACAGCAAAAAATGCCAAAAACAGGATAATAGAGATGTTTTACCGTAGAACATCAAAACCACAGTAATAATTTACTGGTGTATACCAGGCTTTTTAAAATATACATATATTTGCGGCAGAACAGTGAGCGACACACTCAAAATGTTTTTTTTAGATACAAATGGCCCAAAAGTGGATAATACCGAGGTTTGTACCGTGGAACTGCAAAACCACACTTGTATTTCTCGGGCCTACACCAGACTATTTTCAACAGATATATTTGTGTCTGAAAAATCAGGGAGACACTATTTTTTTTTTTTACAGCAAAAAATGCAAAAAGCAGGATAATAGAGATTTTTTACCATGGAACAGCAAAAGCACACTTCTGTCTCTATGGCCTACACCAGACTATTTTCAACAGATATATTTGTGTCTGAAAAATCAGGGAGACACTATTATAATTTTTATACAGCAAAAAATGCCAAAAACAGGATAATAGAGATGTTTTACCGTAGAACATCAAAACCACAGTAATAATTTACTGGTGTATACCAGGCTTTTTAAAATATACATATATTTGCGGCAGAACAGTGAGCGACACACTCAAAATGTTTTTTTTAGATACAAATGGCCCAAAAGTGGATAATACCGAGGTTTGTACCGTGGAACTGCAAAACCACACTTGTATTTCTCGGGCCTACACCAGACTATTTTCAACAGATATATTTGTGTCTGAAAAATCAGGGAGACACTATTTTTTTTTTTTACAGCAAAAAATGCAAAAAGCAGGATAATAGAGATTTTTTACCATGGAACAGCAAAAGCACACTTCTGTCTCTATGGCCTACACCAGACTATTTTCAACAGATATATTTGTGTCTGAAAAATCAGGGAGACACTATTATTATTTTTATACAGCAAAAAATGCCAAAAACAGGATAATAGAGATGTTTTACCGTGGAACATCAAAACCACAGTAATAATTTACTGGTGTATACCAGGCTTTTTAAAATATATATATATATTTGCGGCAGAACAGTGAGCGACACACTCAAAATGTTTTTTTTAGATACAAATGGCCCAAAAGTGGATAATACCGAGGTTTGTACCGTGGAACTGCAAAACCACACTTGTATTTCTCGGGCCTACACCAGACTATTTTCAACAGATATATTTGTGTCTGAAAAATCAGGGAGACACTATTTTTTTTTTTTACAGCAAAAAATGCAAAAAACAGGATAATAGAGATTTTTTACCATGGAACAGCAAAAGCACACTTCTGTCTCTCTGGCCTACACCAGACTATTTTCAACAGATATATTTGCGTCTGAAAAATCAGGGTGACACTTACTATTTTTATACATCAAAAAATGCCAAAAACAGGATAATAGAGATGTTTTACCGTGGAACATCAAAACCACAGTAATAATTTACTGGTGTATACCAGGCTTTTTAAAATATACATATATTTGCGGCAGAACAGTGAGCGACACACTCAAAATGTTTTTTTTAGATACAAATGGCCCAAAAGTGGATAATACCGAGGTTTGTACCGTGGAACTGAAAAACCACACTTGTATTTCTCGGGCCTACACCAGACTATTTTCAACAGATATATTTGTGTCTGAAAAATCAGGGAGACACTATTTTTTTTTTTTTACAGCAAAAAATGCAAAAAGCAGGATAATAGAGATTTTTTACCGTGGAACAGCAAAAGCACACTTCTGTCTCTCTGGCCTTCACCAGACTATTTTCAACAGATATATTTGTGTCTGAAAAATCAGGGAGACACTATTATTATTTTTATACAGCAAAAAATGCCAAAAACAGGATAATAGAGATGTTTTACCGTGGAACATCAAAACCACAGTAATAATTTACTGGTGTATACCAGGCTTTTTAAAATATATATATATATTTGCGGCAGAACAGTGAGCGACACACTCAAAATGTTTTTTTTAGATACAAATGGCCCAAAAGTGGATAATACCGAGGTTTGTACCGTGGAACTGCAAAACCACACTTGTATTTCTCGGGCCTACACCAGACTATTTTCAACAGATATATTTGTGTCTGAAAAATCAGGGAGACACTATTTTTTTTTTTTACAGCAAAAAATGCAAAAAACAGGATAATAGAGATTTTTTACCATGGAACAGCAAAAGCACACTTCTGTCTCTCTGGCCTACACCAGACTATTTTCAACAGATATATTTGCGTCTGAAAAATCAGGGTGACACTTACTATTTTTATACATCAAAAAATGCCAAAAACAGGATAATAGAGATGTTTTACCGTGGAACATCAAAACCACAGTAATAATTTACTGGTGTATACCAGGCTTTTTAAAATATACATATATTTGCGGCAGAACAGTGAGCGACACACTCAAAATGTTTTTTTAGATACAAATGGCCCAAAAGTGGATAATACCGAGGTTTGTACCGTGGAACTGAAAAACCACACTTGTATTTCTCGGGCCTACACCAGACTATTTTCAACAGATATATTTGTGTCTGAAAAATCAGGGAGACACTATTTTTTTTTTTTTTACAGCAAAAAATGCAAAAAGCAGGATAATAGAGATTTTTTACCGTGGAACAGCAAAAGCACACTTCTGTCTCTCTGGCCTACACCAGACTATTTTCAACAGATATATTTGTGTCTGAAAAATCAGGGAGACACTATTATTATTTTTATACAGCAAAAAATGCCAAAAACAGGATAATAGAGATGTTTTACCGTGGAACATCAAAACCACAGTAATAATTTACTGGTGTATACCAGGCTTTTTAAAATATATATATATATTTGCAGCTGAACAGTGAGCAACACACTCAAACTGTTTTTTTTAGATACAAATGGCCCAAAAGTGGATAATACAGAGGTTTGTACCGTGGAACTGCCAAACCACACTTGTATTTCTCGGGCCTACACCAGACTATTTTCAACAGATATATTTGTGTCTGAAAAAATCAGGGAGACACTATTTTTTTTTTTTTTTACAGCAAAAAATGCAAAAAGCAGGATAATAGAGATTTTTTACCGTGGAACAGCAAAAGCACACTTCTGTCTCTCTGGCCTACACCAGACTATTTTCAACAGATACATTTGAGTGTGAAAAATCAGGGTGACCCTTATTATTTTTATACAGCAAAAAATGCCAAAAACAGGATAATAGAGATGTTTTACTGTGGAACATCAAAACCACAGTAATAATTTACTGGTGTATACCAGGCTTTTTAAAATATGTATATATTTGCGGCTGAACAGTGAGCGACAAACTCAAACTGCTTTTTTTAGATACAAATGGCCCAAAAGTGGATAATACCGAGGTTTGTACCGTGGAACTGCAAAACCACACTTGTATTTCTCGGGCCTACACCAGATTATTTTCAACAGATATATTTGTGTCTGAAAAATCAGGGAGACACTATTTTTTTTTTTTTTACAGCAAAGAATGCAAAAAGCAGGATAACAGAGATTTTTTACCGTGGAACAGCAAAAGCACACTTCTGTCTCTCTGGCCTACACCAGACTATTTTCAACAGATATATTTGTGTCTGAAAAATCAGGGAGACACTATTATTATTTTTATACAGCAAAAAATGCCAAAAACAGGATAATAGAGATGTTTTACCGTGGAACATCAAAACCACAGTAATAATTTACTGGTGTATACCAGGCTTTTTAAAATATATATATATATTTGTGGCTGAACAGTGAGCGACACACTCAAAATGTTTTTTTTAGATACAAATGGCCCAAAAGTGGATAATACAGAGGTTTGTACCGTGGAACTGGAAAACCACACTTGTATTTCTCAGGCCTACACCAGACTATTTTCAACAGATATATTTGTGTCTGAAAAATCAGGGAGACACTATTTTTTTTTTTTTTACAGCAAAAAATGCAAAAAGCAGGATAATAGAGATTTTTTACCGTGGAACAGCAAAAGCACACTTCTGTCTCTCTGGCCTACACCAGACTATTTTCAACAGATATATTTGTGTCTGAAAAATCAGGGAGACACTTATTATTTTTATACAGCAAAAAATGCCAAAAACAGGATAATAGAGATGTTTTACCGTGGAACATCAAAACCACAGTAATAATTTACTGGTGTATACCAGGCTTTTTAAAATATATATATATTTGCGGCAGAACAGTGAGCGACACACTCAAAATGTTTTTTTTAGATACAAATGGCCCAAAAGTGGATAATACCGAGGTTTGTAGCGTGGAACTGCAAAACCACACTTGTATTTCTCGGGCCTACACCAGACTATTTTCAACAGATATATTTGTGTCTGAAAAATCAGGGAGACACTATTTTTTTTTTTTTACAGCAAAAAATGCAAAAAGCAGGATAATAGAGATTTTTTACCGTGGAACAGCAAAAGCACACTTCTGTCTCTATGGCCTACACCAGACTATTTTCAACAGATATATTTGTGTCTGAAAAATCAGGGAGACACTATTATTATTTTTATACAGCAAAAAATGCCCAAAACAGGATAATAGAGATGTTTTACCGTGGAACATCAAAACCACAGTAATAATTTACTGGTGTATACCAGGCTTTTTAAAATATACATATATTTGCGGCAGAACAGTGAGCGACACACTCAAAATGTTTTTTTTAGATACAAATGGCCCAAAAGTGGATAATACAGAGGTTTGTACCGTGGAACTGCAAAACCACACTTGTATTTCTCGGGCCTACACCAGACTATTTTCAACAGATATATTTGTGTCTGAAAAATCAGGGAGACACTATTTTTTTTTTTTTTTACAGCAAAAAATGCAAAAAGCAGGATAATAGAGATTTTTTACCGTGGAACAGCAAAAGCACACTTCTGTCTCTCTGGCCTACACCAGACTATTTTCAACAGATATATTTGTGTCTGAAAAATCAGGGAGACACTTATTATTTTTATACAGCAAAAAATGCCAAAAACAGGATAATAGAGATGTTTTACCGTGGAACATCAAAACCACAGTAATAATTTACTGGTGTATACCAGGCTTTTTAAAATATACATATATTTGCGGCAGAACAGTGAGCGACACACTCAAAATGTTTTTTTTAGATAAAAATGGCCCAAAAGTGGATAATACCGAGGTTTGTACCGTGGAACTGAAAAACCACACTTGTATTTCTCGGGCCTACACCAGACTATTTTCAACAGATATATTTGTGTCTGAAAAATCAGGGAGACACTATTTTTTTTTTTTTACAGCAAAAAATGCAAAAAGCAGGATAATAGAGATTTTTTACCGTGGAACAGCAAAAGCACACTTCTGTCTCTCTGGCCTACACCAGACTATTTTCAACAGATATATTTGTGTCTGAAAAATCAGGGAGACACTATTATTATTTTTATACAGCAAAAAATGCCAAAAACAGGATAATAGAGATGTTTTACCGTGGAACATCAAAACCACAGTAATAATTTACTAGTGTATACCAGGCTTTTTAAAATATATATATTTGCGGCAGAACAGTGAGCGACACACTCAAAATGTTTTTTTTAGATACAAATGGCCCAAAAGTGGATAATACCGAGGTTTGTACCGTGGAACTGCAAAACCACACTTGTATTTCTCGGGCCTACACCAGACTATTTTCAACAGATATATTTGTGTCTGAAAAATCAGGGAGACACTATTTTTTTTTTTTACAGCAAAAAATGCCAAAAACAGGATAATAGAGATGTTTTACCGTGGAACATCAAAACCACAGTAATAATTCACTGGTGTATACCAGGCTTTTTAAAATATACATATATTTGCGGCAGAACAGTGAGCGACACACTCAAAATGTTTTTTTTAGATACAAATGGCCCAAAAGTGGATAATACCGAGGTTTGTACCGTGGAACTGAAAAACCACACTTGTATTTCTCGGGCCTACACCAGACTATTTTCAACAGATATATTTGTGTCTGAAAAATCAGGGAGACACTATTTTTTTTTTTTTACAGCAAAAAATGCAAAAAGCAGGATAATAGAGATTTTTTACCGTGGAACAGCAAAAGCACACTTCTGTCTCTCTGGCCTACACCAGACTATTTTCAACAGATATATTTGTGTCTGAAAAATCAGGGAGACACTATTATTATTTTTATACAGCAAAAAATGCCAAAAACAGGATAATAGAGATGTTTTACCGTGGAACATCAAAACCACAGTAATAATTTACTAGTGTATACCAGGCTTTTTAAAATATATATATTTGCGGCAGAACAGTGAGCGACACACTCAAAATGTTTTTTTTAGATACAAATGGCCCAAAAGTGGATAATACCGAGGTTTGTACCGTGGAACTGCAAAACCACACTTGTATTTCTCGGGCCTACACCAGACTATTTTCAACAGATATATTTGTGTCTGAAAAATCAGGGAGACACTATTTTTTTTTTTTACAGCAAAAAATGCAAAAAACAGGATAATAGAGATTTTTTACCATGGAACAGCAAAAGCACACTTCTGTCTCTCTGGCCTACACCAGACTATTTTCAACAGATATATTTGCGTCTGAAAAATCAGGGTGACACTTACTATTTTTATACATCAAAAAATGCCAAAAACAGGATAATAGAGATGTTTTACCGTGGAACATCAAAACCACAGTAATAATTTACTGGTGTATACCAGGCTTTTTAAAATATACATATATTTGCGGCAGAACAGTGAGCGACACACTCAAAATGTTTTTTTAGATACAAATGGCCCAAAAGTGGATAATACCGAGGTTTGTACCGTGGAACTGAAAAACCACACTTGTATTTCTCGGGCCTACACCAGACTATTTTCAACAGATATATTTGTGTCTGAAAAATCAGGGAGACACTATTTTTTTTTTTTTTACAGCAAAAAATGCAAAAAGCAGGATAATAGAGATTTTTTACCGTGGAACAGCAAAAGCACACTTCTGTCTCTCTGGCCTACACCAGACTATTTTCAACAGATATATTTGTGTCTGAAAAATCAGGGAGACACTATTATTATTTTTATACAGCAAAAAATGCCAAAAACAGGATAATAGAGATGTTTTACCGTGGAACATCAAAACCACAGTAATAATTTACTGGTGTATACCAGGCTTTTTAAAATATATATATATATTTGCAGCTGAACAGTGAGCAACACACTCAAACTGTTTTTTTTAGATACAAATGGCCCAAAAGTGGATAATACAGAGGTTTGTACCGTGGAACTGCCAAACCACACTTGTATTTCTCGGGCCTACACCAGACTATTTTCAACAGATATATTTGTGTCTGAAAAAATCAGGGAGACACTATTTTTTTTTTTTTTTACAGCAAAAAATGCAAAAAGCAGGATAATAGAGATTTTTTACCGTGGAACAGCAAAAGCACACTTCTGTCTCTCTGGCCTACACCAGACTATTTTCAACAGATACATTTGAGTGTGAAAAATCAGGGTGACCCTTATTATTTTTATACAGCAAAAAATGCCAAAAACAGGATAATAGAGATGTTTTACTGTGGAACATCAAAACCACAGTAATAATTTACTGGTGTATACCAGGCTTTTTAAAATATGTATATATTTGCGGCTGAACAGTGAGCGACAAACTCAAACTGCTTTTTTTAGATACAAATGGCCCAAAAGTGGATAATACCGAGGTTTGTACCGTGGAACTGCAAAACCACACTTGTATTTCTCGGGCCTACACCAGATTATTTTCAACAGATATATTTGTGTCTGAAAAATCAGGGAGACACTATTTTTTTTTTTTTTACAGCAAAGAATGCAAAAAGCAGGATAACAGAGATTTTTTACCGTGGAACAGCAAAAGCACACTTCTGTCTCTCTGGCCTACACCAGACTATTTTCAACAGATATATTTGTGTCTGAAAAATCAGGGAGACACTATTATTATTTTTATACAGCAAAAAATGCCAAAAACAGGATAATAGAGATGTTTTACCGTGGAACATCAAAACCACAGTAATAATTTACTGGTGTATACCAGGCTTTTTAAAATATATATATATATTTGCGGCTGAACAGTGAGCGACACACTCAAACTGTTTTTTTTAGATACAAATGGCCCAAAAGTGGATAATACAGAGGATTGTACCGTGGAACTGCAAAACCACACTTGTATTTCTCAGGCCTACACCAGACTATTTTCAACAGATATATTTGTGTCTGAAAAATCAGGGAGACACTATTTTTTTTTTTTTTTACAGCAAAAAATGCAAAAAGCAGGATAATAGAGATTTTTTACCGTGGAACAGCAAAAGCACACTTCTGTCTCTCTGGCCTACACCAGACTATTTTCAACAGATATATTTGTGTCTGAAAAATCAGGGAAACACTTATTATTTTTATACAGCAAAAAATGCCAAAAACAGGATAATAGAGATGTTTTACCGTGGAACATCAAAACCACAGTAATAATTTACTGGTGTATACCAGGCTTTTTAAAATATATATATATTTGCGGCAGAACAGTGAGCGACACACTCAAAATGTTTTTTTTAGATACAAATGGCCCAAAAGTGGATAATACAGAGGTTTGTACCGTGGAACTGCAAAACCACACTTGTATTTCTCGGGCCTACACCAGACTATTTTCAACAGATATATTTGTGTCTGAAAAATCAGGGAGACACTATTTTTTTTTTTTTTTACAGCAAAAAATGCAAAAAGCAGGATAATAGAGATTTTTTACCGTGGAACAGCAAAAGCACACTTCTGTCTCTCTGGCCTACACCAGACTATTTTCAACAGATATATTTGTGTCTGAAAAATCAGGGAGACACTTATTATTTTTATACAGCAAAAAATGCCAAAAACAGGATAATAGAGATGTTTTACCGTGGAACATCAAAACCACAGTAATAATTTACTGGTGTATACCAGGCTTTTTAAAATATATATATATATTTGCGGCAGAACAGTGAGCGACACACTCAAAATGTTTTTTTTAGATACAAATGGCCCAAAAGTGGATAATACCGAGGTTTGTACCGTGGAACTGCCAAACCACACTTGTATTTCTCGGGCCTACACCAGACTATTTTCAACAGATATATTTGTGTCTGAAAAATCAGGGAGACACTATTTTTTTTTTTTTTACAGCAAAAAATGCAAAAAGCAGGATAATAGAGATTTTTTACCGTGGAACAGCAAAAGCACACTTCTGTCTCTATGGCCTACACCAGACTATTTTCAACAGATATATTTGTGTCTGAAAAATCAGGGAGACACTATTATTATTTTTATACAGCAAAAAATGCCAAAAACAGGATAATAGAGATGTTTTACCGTAGAACATCAAAACCACAGTAATAATTTACTGGTGTATACCAGGCTTTTTAAAATATACATATATTTGCGGCAGAACAGTGAGCGACACACTCAAAATGTTTTTTTTAGATACAAATGGCCCAAAAGTGGATAATACCGAGGTTTGTACCGTGGAACTGCAAAACCACACTTGTATTTCTCGGGCCTACACCAGACTATTTTCAACAGATATATTTGTGTCTGAAAAATCAGGGAGACACTATTTTTTTTTTTTACAGCAAAAAATGCAAAAAGCAGGATAATAGAGATTTTTTACCATGGAACAGCAAAAGCACACTTCTGTCTCTATGGCCTACACCAGACTATTTTCAACAGATATATTTGTGTCTGAAAAATCAGGGAGACACTATTATTATTTTTATACAGCAAAAAATGCCAAAAACAGGATAATAGAGATGTTTTACCGTGGAACATCAAAACCACAGTAATAATTTACTGGTGTATACCAGGCTTTTTAAAATATATATATATATTTGCGGCAGAACAGTGAGCGACACACTCAAAATGTTTTTTTTAGATACAAATGGCCCAAAAGTGGATAATACCGAGGTTTGTACCGTGGAACTGCAAAACCACACTTGTATTTCTCGGGCCTACACCAGACTATTTTCAACAGATATATTTGTGTCTGAAAAATCAGGGAGACACTATTTTTTTTTTTTTACAGCAAAAAATGCAAAAAACAGGATAATAGAGATTTTTTACCATGGAACAGCAAAAGCACACTTCTGTCTCTCTGGCCTACACCAGACTATTTTCAACAGATATATTTGCGTCTGAAAAATCAGGGTGACACTTACTATTTTTATACATCAAAAAATGCCAAAAACAGGATAATAGAGATGTTTTACCGTGGAACATCAAAACCACAGTAATAATTTACTGGTGTATACCAGGCTTTTTAAAATATATATATATATTTGCAGCTGAACAGTGAGCAACACACTCAAACTGTTTTTTTTAGATACAAATGGCCCAAAAGTGGATAATACAGAGGTTTGTACCGTGGAACTGCAAAACTACACTTGTATTTCTCGGGCCTACACCAGACTATTTTCAACAGATATATTTGTGTCTGAAAAATCAGGGAGACACTATTTTTTTTTTTTTACAGCAAAAAATGCAAAAAGCAGGATAATAGAGATTTTTTACCATGGAACAGCAAAAGCACACTTCTGTCTCTCTGGCCTACACCAGACTATTTTCAACAGATATATTTGCGTCTGAAAAATCAGGGTGACACTTATTATTTTTAGACAGCAAAAAATGCCAAAAACAGGATAATAGAGATGTTTTACCGTGGAACATCAAAACCACAGTAATAATTTACTGGTGTATACCAGGCTTTTTAAAATATATATATATTTGCGGCTGAACAGTGAGCGACACACTCAAACTGTTTTTTTTAGATACAAATGGCCGAAAAGTGGATAATACAGAGGTTTGTACCGTGGAACTGCCAAACCACACTTGTATTTCTCGGGCCTACACCAGACTATTTTCAACAGATATATTTGTGTCTGAAAAAATCAGGGAGACACTATTTTTTTTTTTTTTACAGCAAAAAATGCAAAAAGCAGGATAATAGAGATTTTTTACCGTGGAACAGCAAAAGCACACTTCTGTCTCTCTGGCCTACACCAGACTATTTTCAACAGATATATTTGAGTTTGAAAAATCAGGGTGACACTTATTATTTTTATACAGCAAAAAATGCCAAAAACAGGATAATAGAGATGTTTTACTGTGGAACATCAAAACCACAGTAATAATTTACTGGTGTATACCAGGCTTTTTAAAATATGTATATATTTGCGGCTGAACAGTGAGCGACAAACTCAAACTGGTTTTTTTAGATACAAATGGCCCAAAAGTGGATAATACCGAGGTTTGTACCATGGAACTGCAAAACCACACTTGTATTTCTCGGGCCTACACCAGATTATTTTCAACAGATATATTTGTGTCTGAAAAATCAGGGAGACACTATTTTTTTTTTTTTTACAGCAAAGAATGCAAAAAGCAGGATAACAGAGATTTTTTACCGTGGAACAGCAAAAGCACACTTCTGTCTCTCTGGCCTACACCAGACTATTTTCAACAGATATATTTGTGTCTGAAAAATCAGGGAGACACTTATTATTTTTATACAGCAAAAAATGCCAAAAACAGGATAATAAAGATGTTTTACCGTGGAACATCAAAACCACAGTAATAATTTACTGGTGTATACCAGGATTTTTAAAATATATATATATTTGCGGCAGAACAGTGAGCGACACACTCAAAATGTTTTTTTTAGATACAAATGGCCCAAAAGTGGATAATACCGAGGTTTGTACCGTGGAACTGCAAAACCACACTTGTATTTCTCGGGCCTACACCAGACTATTTTCAACAGATATATTTGTGTCTGAAAAATCAGGGAGACACAATTTTTTTTTTTTTTACAGCAAAAAATGCAAAAAGCAGGATAATAGAGATTTTTTACCGTGGAACAGCAAAAGCACACTTCTGTCTCTATGGCCTACACCAGACTATTTTCAACAGATATATTTGTGTCTGAAAAATCAGGGAGACACTATTATAATTTTTATACAGCAAAAAATGCCAAAAACAGGATAATAGAGATGTTTTACCGTAGAACATCAAAACCACAGTAATAATTTACTGGTGTATACCAGGCTTTTTAAAATATACATATATTTGCGGCAGAACAGTGAGCGACACACTCAAAATGTTTTTTTTAGATACAAATGGCCCAAAAGTGGATAATACCGAGGTTTGTACCGTGGAACTGCAAAACCACACTTGTATTTCTCGGGCCTACACCAGACTATTTTCAACAGATATATTTGTGTCTGAAAAATCAGGGAGACACTATTTTTTTTTTTTACAGCAAAAAATGCAAAAAACAGGATAATAGAGATTTTTTACCATGGAACAGCAAAAGCACACTTCTGTCTCTCTGGCCTACACCAGACTATTTTCAACAGATATATTTGCGTCTGAAAAATCAGGGTGACACTTACTATTTTTATACATCAAAAAATGCCAAAAACAGGATAATAGAGATGTTTTACCGTGGAACATCAAAACCACAGTAATAATTTACTGGTGTATACCAGGCTTTTTAAAATATACATATATTTGCGGCAGAACAGTGAGCGACACACTCAAAATGTTTTTTTTAGATACAAATGGCCCAAAAGTGGATAATACCGAGGTTTGTACCGTGGAACTGCAAAACCACACTTGTATTTCTCGGGCCTACACCAGATTATTTTCAACAGATATATTTGTGTCTGAAAAATCAGGGAGACACTATTTTTTTTTTTTTTACAGCAAAGAATGCAAAAAGCAGGATAACAGAGATTTTTTACCGTGGAACAGCAAAAGCACACTTCTGTCTCTCTGGCCTACACCAGACTATTTTCAACAGATATATTTGTGTCTGAAAAATCAGGGAGACACTATTATTATTTTTATACAGCAAAAAATACCAAAAACAGGATAATAGAGATGTTTTACCGTGGAACATCAAAACCACAGTAATAATTTACTGGTGTATACCAGGCTTTTTAAAATATATATATATATTTGCGGCTGAACAGTGAGCGACACACTCAAACTGTTTTTTTTAGATACAAATGGCCCAAAAGTGGATAATACAGAGGTTTGTACCGTGGAACTGCAAAACCACACTTGTATTTCTCAGGCCTACACCAGACTATTTTCAACAGATATATTTGTGTCTGAAAAATCAGGGAGACACTATTTTTTTTTTTTTTTACAGCAAAAAATGCAAAAAGCAGGATAATAGAGATTTTTTACCGTGGAACAGCAAAAGCACACTTCTGTCTCTCTGGCCTACACCAGACTATTTTCAACAGATATATTTGTGTCTGAAAAATCAGGGAGACACTTATTATTTTTATACAGCAAAAAATGCCAAAAACAGGATAATAGAGATGTTTTACCATGGAACATCAAAACCACAGTAATAATTTACTGGTGTATACCAGGCTTTTTAAAATATATATATATATATTTGCGGCAGAACAGTGAGCGACACACTCAAAATGTTTTTTTTAGATACAAATGGCCCAAAAGTGGATAATACCGAGGTTTGTACCGTGGAACTGCAAAACCACACTTGTATTTCTCGGGCCTACACCAGACTATTTTCAACAGATATATTTGTGTCTGAAAAATCAGGGAGACACTATTTTTTTTTTTTTTACAGCAAAAAATGCAAAAAGCAGGATAATAGAGATTTTTTACCATGGAACAGCAAAAGCACACTTCTGTCTCTCTGGTCTACACCAGACTATTTTCAACAGATATATTTGCGTCTGAAAAATCAGGGTGACACTTACTATTTTTATACATCAAAAAATGCCAAAAACAGGATAATAGAGATGTTTTACCGTGGAACATCAAAACCACAGTAATAATTTACTGGTGTATACCAGGCTTTTTGAAATATACACATATTTGCGGCAGAACAGTGAGCGACACACTCAAAATGTTTTTTTTAGATACAAATGGCCCAAAAGTGGATAATACCGAGGTTTGTACCGTGGAACTGAAAAACCACACTTGTATTTCTCGGGCCTACACCAGACTATTTTCAACAGATATATTTGTGTCTGAAAAATCAGGGAGACACTATTTTTTTTTTTTTTACAGCAAAAAATGCAAAAAGCAGGATAATAGAGATTTTTTACCGTGGAACAGCAAAAGCACACTTCTGTCTCTCTGGCCTACACCAGACTATTTTCAACAGATATATTTGTGTCTGAAAAATCAGGGAGACACTATTATTATTTTTATACAGCAAAAAATGCCAAAAACAGGATAATAGAGATGTTTTACCGTGGAACATCAAAACCACAGTAATAATTTACTGGTGTATACCAGACTTTTTAAAATATATATATATATTTGCAGCTGAACAGTGAGCAACACACTCAAACTGTTTTTTTTAGATACAAATGGCCCAAAAGTGGATAATACAGAGGTTTGTACCGTGGAACTGCAAAACTACACTTGTATTTCTCGGGCCTACACCAGACTATTTTCAACAGATATATTTGTGTCTGAAAAATCAGGGAGACACTATTTTTTTTTTTTTACAGCAAAAAAATGCAAAAAGCAGGATAATAGAGATTTTTTACCATGGAACAGCAAAAGCACACTTCTGTCTCTCTGGCCTACACCAGACTATTTTCAACAGATATATTTGCGTCTGAAAAATCACGGTGACACTTATTATTTTTAGACAGCAAAAAATGCCAAAAACAGAATAATAGAGATGTTTTACCGTGGAACATCAAAACCACAGTAATAATTTACTGGTGTATACCAGGCTTTTTAAAATATATATATATTTGCGGCTGAACAGTGAGCGACACACTCAAACTGTTTTTTTTAGATACAAATGGCCCAAAAGTGGATAATACAGAGGTTTGTACCGTGGAACTGCAAAACCACACTTGTATTTCTCGGGCCTACACCAGACTATTTTCAACAGATATATTGTGTCTGAAAAAATCAGGGAGACACTATTTTTTTTTTTTTTTACATCAAAAAATTCAAAAAGCAGGATAATAGAGATTTTTTACCGTGGAACAGCAAAAGCACACTTCTGTCTCTCTGGCCTACACCAGACTATTTTCAACAGATATATTTGAGTGTGAAAAATCAGGGTGACACTTATTATTTTTATACAGCAAAAAATGCCAAAAACAGGATAATAGAGATGTTTTACTGTGGAACATCAAAACCACAGTAATAATTTACTGGTGTATACCAGGCTTTTTAAAATATGTATATATTTGCGGCTGAACAGTGAGCGACAAACTCAAACTGTTTTTTTTAGATACAAATGGCCCAAAAGTGGATAATACCGAGGTTTGTACCGTGGAACTGCAAAACCACACTTGTATTTCTCGGGCCTACACCAGACTATTTTCAACAGATATATTTGTGTCTGAAAAATCAGGGAGACACTATTTTTTTTTTTTTTTACAGCAAAGAATGCAAAAAGCAGGATAACAGAGATTTTTTACCGTGGAACAGCAAAAGCACACTTCTGTCTCTCTGGCCTACACCAGACTATTTTCAACAGATATATTTGTGTCTGAAAAATCAGGGAGACACTTATTATTTTTATACAGCAAAAAATGCCAAAAACAGGATAATAGAGATGTTTTACCGTGGAACATCAAAACCACAGTAATAATTTACTGGTGTATACCAGGCTTTTTAAAATATATATATATTTGCGGCTGAACAGTGAGCGACACACTCAAACTGTTTTTTTTAGATACAAATGGCCCAAAAGTGGATAATACCGAGGTTTGTACCGTGGAACTGCAAAACCACACTTGTATTTCTCGGGCCTACACCAGACTATTTTCAACAGATATATTTGTGTCTGAAAAATCAGGGAGACACTATTTTTTTTTTTTTTACAGCAAAAAATGCAAAAAGCAGGATAATAGAGATTTTTTACCGTGGAACAGCAAAAGCACACTTCTGTCTCTATGGCCTACACCAGACTATTTTCAACAGATACATTTGTGTCTGAAAAATCAGGGAGACACTATTATTATTTTTATACAGCAAAAAATGCCAAAAACAGGATAATAGAGATGTTTTACCGTGGAACATCAAAACCACAGTAATAATTTACCTGTGTATACCAGGCTTTTTAAAATATATATATATATTTGCGGCTGAACAGTGAGCGACACACTCAAACTGTTTTTTTTACATACAAATGGCCCAAAAGTGGATAATACAGAGGTTTGTACCGTGGAACTGCAAAACCACACTTGTATTTCTCGGGCCTACACCAGACTATTTTCAACAGATATATTTGTGTCTGAAAAATCAGGGAGACACTATTTTTTTTTTTTTACAGCAAAAAATGCAAAAAGCAGGATAATAGAGATTTTTTACCGTGGAACAGCAAAAGCACACTTCTGTCTCTCTGGCCTACACCAGACTATTTTCAACAGATATATTTGTGTCTGAAAAATCAGGGAGACACTTATTATTTTTATACAGCAAAAAATGCCAAAAACAGGATAATAGAGATGTTTTACCGTGGAACATCAAAACCACAGTAATAATTTACTGGTGTATACCAGGCTTTTTAAAATATACATATATTTGCGGCAGAACAGTGAGCGACACACTCAAAATGTTTTTTTTAGATACAAATGGCCCAAAAGTGGATAATACCGAGGTTTGTACCGTGGAACTGCAAAACCGCACTTGTATTTCTCGGGCCTACACCAGACTATTTTCAACAGATATATTTGTGTCTGAAAAATCAGGGAGACACTATTTTTTTTTTTTTTACAGTAAAAAATGCAAAAAGCAGGATAATAGAGATTTTTTACCGTGGAACAGCAAAAGCACACTTCTGTCTCTCTGGCCTACACCAGACTATTTTCAACAGATATAGTTGTGTCTGAAAAATCAGGGAGACACTATTATTATTTTTATACAGCAAAAAATGCCAAAGAAAGGATAATAGAGATGTTTTACCGTGGAACATCAAAACCACAGTAATAATTTACTGGTGTATACCAGGCTTTTCAAAATATATATATATTTGCGGCTGAACAGTGAGCGACACACTCAAACTGTTTTTTTTAGATACAAATGGCCCAAAAGTGGATAATACAGAGGTTTGTACCGTGGAACTGCAAAACCACACTTGTATTTCTCGGGCCTACACCAGACTATTTTCAACAGATATATTTGTGTCTGAAAAAATCAGGGAGACACTATTTTTTTTTTTTTTTACAGCAAAAAATGCAAAAAGCAGGATAATAGAGATTTTTTACCGTGGAACAGCAAAAGCACACTTCTGTCTCTCTGGCCTACACCAGACTATTTTCAACAGATATATTTGAGTGTGAAAAATCAGGGTGACACTTATTATTTTTATACAGCAAAAAATGCCAAAAACAGGATAATAGAGAAGTTTTACTGTGGAACATCAAAACCACAGTAATAATTTACTGGTGTATACCAGGCTTTTTAAAATATGTATATATTTGCGGCTGAACAGTGAGCGACAAACTCAAACTGTTTTTTTTAGATACAAATGGCCCAAAAGTGGATAATACCGAGGTTTGTACCGTGGAACTGCAAAACCACACTTGTATTTCTCGGGCCTACACCAGACTATTTTCAACAGATATATTTGTGTCTGAAAAATCAGGGAGACACTATTTTTTTTTTTTTTTACAGCAAAGAATGCAAAAAGCAGGATAACAGAGATTTTTTACCGTGGAACAGCAAAAGCACACTTCTGTCTCTCTGGCCTACACCAGACTATTTTCAACAGATATATTTGTGTCTGAAAAATCAGGGAGACACTTATTATTTTTATACAGCAAAAAATGCCAAAAACAGGATAATAGAGATGTTTTACCGTGGAACATCAAAACCACAGTAATAATTTACTGGTGTATACCAGGCTTTTTAAAATATATATATATTTGCGGCTGAACAGTGAGCGACACACTCAAACTGTTTTTTTTAGATACAAATGGCCCAAAAGTGGATAATACCGAGGTTTGTACCGTGGAACTGCAAAACCACACTTGTATTTCTCGGGCCTACACCAGACTATTTTCAACAGATATATTTGTGTCTGAAAAATCAGGGAGACACTATTTTTTTTTTTTTTACAGCAAAAAATGCAAAAAGCAGGATAATAGAGATTTTTTACCGTGGAACAGCAAAAGCACACTTCTGTCTCTATGGCCTACACCAGACTATTTTCAACAGATACATTTGTGTCTGAAAAATCAGGGAGACACTATTATTATTTTTATACAGCAAAAAATGCCAAAAACAGGATAATAGAGATGTTTTACCGTGGAACATCAAAACCACAGTAATAATTTACCTGTGTATACCAGGCTTTTTAAAATATATATATATATTTGCGGCTGAACAGTGAGCGACACACTCAAACTGTTTTTTTTACATACAAATGGCCCAAAAGTGGATAATACAGAGGTTTGTACCGTGGAACTGCAAAACCACACTTGTATTTCTCGGGCCTACACCAGACTATTTTCAACAGATATATTTGTGTCTGAAAAATCAGGGAGACACTATTTTTTTTTTTTTACAGCAAAAAATGCAAAAAGCAGGATAATAGAGATTTTTTACCGTGGAACAGCAAAAGCACACTTCTGTCTCTCTGGCCTACACCAGACTATTTTCAACAGATATATTTGTGTCTGAAAAATCAGGGAGACACTTATTATTTTTATACAGCAAAAAATGCCAAAAACAGGATAATAGAGATGTTTTACCGTGGAACATCAAAACCACAGTAATAATTTACTGGTGTATACCAGGCTTTTTAAAATATACATATATTTGCGGCAGAACAGTGAGCGACACACTCAAAATGTTTTTTTTAGATACAAATGGCCCAAAAGTGGATAATACCGAGGTTTGTACCGTGGAACTGCAAAACCGCACTTGTATTTCTCGGGCCTACACCAGACTATTTTCAACAGATATATTTGTGTCTGAAAAATCAGGGAGACACTATTTTTTTTTTTTTTACAGTAAAAAATGCAAAAAGCAGGATAATAGAGATTTTTTACCGTGGAACAGCAAAAGCACACTTCTGTCTCTCTGGCCTACACCAGACTATTTTCAACAGATATAGTTGTGTCTGAAAAATCAGGGAGACACTATTATTATTTTTATACAGCAAAAAATGCCAAAGAAAGGATAATAGAGATGTTTTACCGTGGAACATCAAAACCACAGTAATAATTTACTGGTGTATACCAGGCTTTTTAAAATATATATATATTTGCGGCTGAACAGTGAGCGACACACTCAAACTGTTTTTTTTAGATACAAATGGCCCAAAAGTGGATAATACAGAGGTTTGTACCGTGGAACTGCAAAACCACACTTGTATTTCTCGGGCCTACACCAGACTATCTTCAACAGATATATTTGTGTCTGAAAAATCAGGGAGACACTATTTTTTATTTTTATTACATCAAAAAATGCAAAAAGCAGGATAATAGAGATTTTTTACTATGGAACAGCAAAAGCACACTTCTGTCTCTCTGGCCTACACCAGACTATTTTCAACAGATATATTTGTGTCTGAAAAATCAGGGAGACACTATTATTATTTTTATACAGCAAAAAATGCCAAAAACAGGATAATAGAGATGTTTTACCGTGGAACATCAAAACCACAGTAATAATTTACTGGTGTATACCAGGCTTTTTAAAATATATATATATTTGCGGCTGAACAGTGAGCGACACACTCAAACTGTTTTTTTTAGATACAAATGGCCCAAAAGTGGATAATACAGAGGTTTGTACCGTGGAACTGCAAAACCACACTTGTATTTCTCGGGCCTACACCAGACTATTTTCAACAGATATATTTGTGTCTGAAAAATCAGGGAGACACTATTTTTTTTTTTTTTACAGCAAAAAATGCAAAAAGCAGGATAATAGAGATTTTTTACCATGGAACAGCAAAAGCACACTTCTGTCTCTCTGACCTACACCAGACTATTTTCAACAGATATATTTGTGTCTGAAAAATCAGGGAGACACTATTTTTTATTTTTTTTACAGCAAAAAATGCAAAAAGCAGGATAATAGAGATTTTTTACCATGGAACAGCAAAAGCACACTTCTGTCTCTCTGACCTACACCAGACTATTTTCAACAGATATATTTGTGTCTGAAAAATCAGGGAGACACTATTATTATTTTTATACAGCAAAAAATGCCAAAAACAGGATAATAGAGATGTTTTACCGTGGAACATCAAAACCACAGTAATAATTTACTGGTGTATACCAGGCTTTTTAAAATATATATATATTTGCGGCTGAACAGTGAGCGACACACTCAAACTGTTTTTTTTAGATACAAATGGCCCAAAAGTGGATAATACAGAGGTTTGTACCGTGGAACTGCAAAACCACACTTGTATTTCTCGGGCCTACACCAGACTATTTTCAACAGATATATTTGTGTCTGAAAAATCAGGGAGACACTATTTTTTTTTTTTTTACAGCAAAAAATGCAAAAAGCAGGATAATAGAGATTTTTTACCATGGAACAGCAAAAGCACACTTCTGTCTCTCTGACCTACACCAGACTATTTTCAACAGATATATTTGTGTCTGAAAAATCAGGGAGACACTATTTTTTATTTTTTTTACAGCAAAAAATGCAAAAAGCAGGATAATAGAGATTTTTTACCATGGAACAGCAAAAGCACACTTCTGTCTCTCTGACCTACACCAGACTATTTTCAACAGATATATTTGTGTCTGAAAAATCAGGGAGACACTATTATTATTTTTATACAGCAAAAAATGCCAAAAACAGGATAATAGAGATGTTTTACCGTGGAACATCAAAACCACAGTAATAATTTACTGGTGTATACCAGGCTTTTTAAAATATATATATATTTGCGGCTGAACAGTGAGCGACACACTCAAACTGTTTTTTTTAGATACAAATGGCCCAAAAGTGGATAATACAGAGGTTTGTACCGTGGAACTGCAAAACCACACTTGTATTTCTCGGGCCTACACCAGACTATTTTCAACAGATATATTTGTGTCTGAAAAATCAGGGAGACACTATTTTTTTTTTTTTTACAGCAAAAATTGCAAAAAGCAGGATAATAGAGATTTTTTACCGTGGAACAGCAAAAGCACACTTCTGTCTCTCTGGCCTACACCAGACTATTTTCAACAGATATATTTGAGTCTGAAAAATCAGGGAGACACTATTATTATTTTTATACAGCAAAAATTGCCAAAAACAGGATAATAGAGATGTTTTACCGTGGAACATCAAAACCACAGTAATAATTTACTGGTGTATACCAGGCTTTTTAAAATATATATATATTTGCGGCTGAACAGTGAGCGACACACTCAAACTGTTTTTTTTAGATACAAATGGCCCAAAAGTGGATAATACAGAGGTTTGTACCGTGGAACTGCAAAACCACACTTGTATTTCTCGGGCCTACACCAGACTATTTTCAACAGATATATTTGTGTCTGAAAAAATCAGGGAGACACTATTTTTTTTTTTTTTTACAGCAAAAAATGCAAAAAGCAGGATAATAGAGATTTTTTACCGTGGAACAGCAAAAGCACACTTCTGTCTCTCTGGCCTACACCAGACTATTTTCAACAGATATATTTGAGTGTGAAAAATCAGGGTGACACTTATTATTTTTATACAGCAAAAAATGCCAAAAACAGGATAATAGAGAAGTTTTACTGTGGAACATCAAAACCACAGTAATAATTTACTGGTGTATACCAGGCTTTTTAAAATATGTATATATTTGCGGCTGAACAGTGAGCGACACACTCAAACTGTTTTTTTTAGATACAAATGGCCCAAAAGTGGATAATACAGAGGTTTGTACCGTGGAACTGCAAAACCACACTTGTATTTCTCAGGCCTACACCAGACTATTTTCAACAGATATATTTGTGTCTGAAAAATCAGGGAGACACTATTTTTTTTTTTTTTTACAGCAAAAAATGCAAAAAGCAGGATAATAGAGATTTTTTACCGTGGAACAGCAAAAGCACACTTCTGTCTCTCTGGCCTACACCAGACTATTTTCAACAGATATATTTGTGTCTGAAAAATCAGGGAGACACTTATTATTTTTATACAGCAAAAAATGCCAAAAACAGGATAATAGAGATGTTTTACCATGGAACATCAAAACCACAGTAATAATTTACTGGTGTATACCAGGCTTTTTAAAATATATATATATATATTTGCGGCAGAACAGTGAGCGACACACTCAAAATGTTTTTTTTAGATACAAATGGCCCAAAAGTGGATAATACCGAGGTTTGTACCGTGGAACTGCAAAACCACACTTGTATTTCTCGGGCCTACACCAGACTATTTTCAACAGATATATTTGTGTCTGAAAAATCAGGGAGACACTATTTTTTTTTTTTTTACAGCAAAAAATGCAAAAAGCAGGATAATAGAGATTTTTTACCATGGAACAGCAAAAGCACACTTCTGTCTCTCTGGTCTACACCAGACTATTTTCAACAGATATATTTGCGTCTGAAAAATCAGGGTGACACTTACTATTTTTATACATCAAAAAATGCCAAAAACAGGATAATAGAGATGTTTTACCGTGGAACATCAAAACCACAGTAATAATTTACTGGTGTATACCAGGCTTTTTGAAATATACACATATTTGCGGCAGAACAGTGAGCGACACACTCAAAATGTTTTTTTTAGATACAAATGGCCCAAAAGTGGATAATACCGAGGTTTGTACCGTGGAACTGAAAAACCACACTTGTATTTCTCGGGCCTACACCAGACTATTTTCAACAGATATATTTGTGTCTGAAAAATCAGGGAGACACTATTTTTTTTTTTTTTACAGCAAAAAATGCAAAAAGCAGGATAATAGAGATTTTTTACCGTGGAACAGCAAAAGCACACTTCTGTCTCTCTGGCCTACACCAGACTATTTTCAACAGATATATTTGTGTCTGAAAAATCAGGGAGACACTATTATTATTTTTATACAGCAAAAAATGCCAAAAACAGGATAATAGAGATGTTTTACCGTGGAACATCAAAACCACAGTAATAATTTACTGGTGTATACCAGACTTTTTAAAATATATATATATATTTGCAGCTGAACAGTGAGCAACACACTCAAACTGTTTTTTTTAGATACAAATGGCCCAAAAGTGGATAATACAGAGGTTTGTACCGTGGAACTGCAAAACTACACTTGTATTTCTCGGGCCTACACCAGACTATTTTCAACAGATATATTTGTGTCTGAAAAATCAGGGAGACACTATTTTTTTTTTTTTACAGCAAAAAAATGCAAAAAGCAGGATAATAGAGATTTTTTACCATGGAACAGCAAAAGCACACTTCTGTCTCTCTGGCCTACACCAGACTATTTTCAACAGATATATTTGCGTCTGAAAAATCACGGTGACACTTATTATTTTTAGACAGCAAAAAATGCCAAAAACAGAATAATAGAGATGTTTTACCGTGGAACATCAAAACCACAGTAATAATTTACTGGTGTATACCAGGCTTTTTAAAATATATATATATTTGCGGCTGAACAGTGAGCGACACACTCAAACTGTTTTTTTTAGATACAAATGGCCCAAAAGTGGATAATACAGAGGTTTGTACCGTGGAACTGCAAAACCACACTTGTATTTCTCGGGCCTACACCAGACTATTTTCAACAGATATATTGTGTCTGAAAAAATCAGGGAGACACTATTTTTTTTTTTTTTTACATCAAAAAATTCAAAAAGCAGGATAATAGAGATTTTTTACCGTGGAACAGCAAAAGCACACTTCTGTCTCTCTGGCCTACACCAGACTATTTTCAACAGATATATTTGAGTGTGAAAAATCAGGGTGACACTTATTATTTTTATACAGCAAAAAATGCCAAAAACAGGATAATAGAGATGTTTTACTGTGGAACATCAAAACCACAGTAATAATTTACTGGTGTATACCAGGCTTTTTAAAATATGTATATATTTGCGGCTGAACAGTGAGCGACAAACTCAAACTGTTTTTTTTAGATACAAATGGCCCAAAAGTGGATAATACCGAGGTTTGTACCGTGGAACTGCAAAACCACACTTGTATTTCTCGGGCCTACACCAGACTATTTTCAACAGATATATTTGTGTCTGAAAAATCAGGGAGACACTATTTTTTTTTTTTTTTACAGCAAAGAATGCAAAAAGCAGGATAACAGAGATTTTTTACCGTGGAACAGCAAAAGCACACTTCTGTCTCTCTGGCCTACACCAGACTATTTTCAACAGATATATTTGTGTCTGAAAAATCAGGGAGACACTTATTATTTTTATACAGCAAAAAATGCCAAAAACAGGATAATAGAGATGTTTTACCGTGGAACATCAAAACCACAGTAATAATTTACTGGTGTATACCAGGCTTTTTAAAATATATATATATTTGCGGCTGAACAGTGAGCGACACACTCAAACTGTTTTTTTTAGATACAAATGGCCCAAAAGTGGATAATACCGAGGTTTGTACCGTGGAACTGCAAAACCACACTTGTATTTCTCGGGCCTACACCAGACTATTTTCAACAGATATATTTGTGTCTGAAAAATCAGGGAGACACTATTTTTTTTTTTTTTACAGCAAAAAATGCAAAAAGCAGGATAATAGAGATTTTTTACCGTGGAACAGCAAAAGCACACTTCTGTCTCTATGGCCTACACCAGACTATTTTCAACAGATACATTTGTGTCTGAAAAATCAGGGAGACACTATTATTATTTTTATACAGCAAAAAATGCCAAAAACAGGATAATAGAGATGTTTTACCGTGGAACATCAAAACCACAGTAATAATTTACCTGTGTATACCAGGCTTTTTAAAATATATATATATATTTGCGGCTGAACAGTGAGCGACACACTCAAACTGTTTTTTTTACATACAAATGGCCCAAAAGTGGATAATACAGAGGTTTGTACCGTGGAACTGCAAAACCACACTTGTATTTCTCGGGCCTACACCAGACTATTTTCAACAGATATATTTGTGTCTGAAAAATCAGGGAGACACTATTTTTTTTTTTTTACAGCAAAAAATGCAAAAAGCAGGATAATAGAGATTTTTTACCGTGGAACAGCAAAAGCACACTTCTGTCTCTCTGGCCTACACCAGACTATTTTCAACAGATATATTTGTGTCTGAAAAATCAGGGAGACACTTATTATTTTTATACAGCAAAAAATGCCAAAAACAGGATAATAGAGATGTTTTACCGTGGAACATCAAAACCACAGTAATAATTTACTGGTGTATACCAGGCTTTTTAAAATATACATATATTTGCGGCAGAACAGTGAGCGACACACTCAAAATGTTTTTTTTAGATACAAATGGCCCAAAAGTGGATAATACCGAGGTTTGTACCGTGGAACTGCAAAACCGCACTTGTATTTCTCGGGCCTACACCAGACTATTTTCAACAGATATATTTGTGTCTGAAAAATCAGGGAGACACTATTTTTTTTTTTTTTACAGTAAAAAATGCAAAAAGCAGGATAATAGAGATTTTTTACCGTGGAACAGCAAAAGCACACTTCTGTCTCTCTGGCCTACACCAGACTATTTTCAACAGATATAGTTGTGTCTGAAAAATCAGGGAGACACTATTATTATTTTTATACAGCAAAAAATGCCAAAGAAAGGATAATAGAGATGTTTTACCGTGGAACATCAAAACCACAGTAATAATTTACTGGTGTATACCAGGCTTTTTAAAATATATATATATTTGCGGCTGAACAGTGAGCGACACACTCAAACTGTTTTTTTTAGATACAAATGGCCCAAAAGTGGATAATACAGAGGTTTGTACCGTGGAACTGCAAAACCACACTTGTATTTCTCGGGCCTACACCAGACTATTTTCAACAGATATATTTGTGTCTGAAAAAATCAGGGAGACACTATTTTTTTTTTTTTTTACAGCAAAAAATGCAAAAAGCAGGATAATAGAGATTTTTTACCGTGGAACAGCAAAAGCACACTTCTGTCTCTCTGGCCTACACCAGACTATTTTCAACAGATATATTTGAGTGTGAAAAATCAGGGTGACACTTATTATTTTTATACAGCAAAAAATGCCAAAAACAGGATAATAGAGAAGTTTTACTGTGGAACATCAAAACCACAGTAATAATTTACTGGTGTATACCAGGCTTTTTAAAATATGTATATATTTGCGGCTGAACAGTGAGCGACACACTCAAACTGTTTTTTTTAGATACAAATGGCCCAAAAGTGGATAATACAGAGGTTTGTACCGTGGAACTGCAAAACCACACTTGTATTTCTCGGGCCTACACCAGACTATCTTCAACAGATATATTTGTGTCTGAAAAATCAGGGAGACACTATTTTTTATTTTTATTACATCAAAAAATGCAAAAAGCAGGATAATAGAGATTTTTTACTATGGAACAGCAAAAGCACACTTCTGTCTCTCTGGCCTACACCAGACTATTTTCAACAGATATATTTGTGTCTGAAAAATCAGGGAGACACTATTATTATTTTTATACAGCAAAAAATGCCAAAAACAGGATAATAGAGATGTTTTACCGTGGAACATCAAAACCACAGTAATAATTTACTGGTGTATACCAGGCTTTTTAAAATATATATATATTTGCGGCTGAACAGTGAGCGACACACTCAAACTGTTTTTTTTAGATACAAATGGCCCAAAAGTGGATAATACAGAGGTTTGTACCGTGGAACTGCAAAACCACACTTGTATTTCTCGGGCCTACACCAGACTATTTTCAACAGATATATTTGTGTCTGAAAAATCAGGGAGACACTATTTTTTTTTTTTTTACAGCAAAAAATGCAAAAAGCAGGATAATAGAGATTTTTTACCATGGAACAGCAAAAGCACACTTCTGTCTCTCTGACCTACACCAGACTATTTTCAACAGATATATTTGTGTCTGAAAAATCAGGGAGACACTATTTTTTATTTTTTTTACAGCAAAAAATGCAAAAAGCAGGATAATAGAGATTTTTTACCATGGAACAGCAAAAGCACACTTCTGTCTCTCTGACCTACACCAGACTATTTTCAACAGATATATTTGTGTCTGAAAAATCAGGGAGACACTATTATTATTTTTATACAGCAAAAAATGCCAAAAACAGGATAATAGAGATGTTTTACCGTGGAACATCAAAACCACAGTAATAATTTACTGGTGTATACCAGGCTTTTTAAAATATATATATATTTGCGGCTGAACAGTGAGCGACACACTCAAACTGTTTTTTTTAGATACAAATGGCCCAAAAGTGGATAATACAGAGGTTTGTACCGTGGAACTGCAAAACCACACTTGTATTTCTCGGGCCTACACCAGACTATTTTCAACAGATATATTTGTGTCTGAAAAATCAGGGAGACACTATTTTTTTTTTTTTTACAGCAAAAAATGCAAAAAGCAGGATAATAGAGATTTTTTACCATGGAACAGCAAAAGCACACTTCTGTCTCTCTGACCTACACCAGACTATTTTCAACAGATATATTTGTGTCTGAAAAATCAGGGAGACACTATTTTTTATTTTTTTTACAGCAAAAAATGCAAAAAGCAGGATAATAGAGATTTTTTACCATGGAACAGCAAAAGCACACTTCTGTCTCTCTGACCTACACCAGACTATTTTCAACAGATATATTTGTGTCTGAAAAATCAGGGAGACACTATTATTATTTTTATACAGCAAAAAATGCCAAAAACAGGATAATAGAGATGTTTTACCGTGGAACATCAAAACCACAGTAATAATTTACTGGTGTATACCAGGCTTTTTAAAATATATATATATTTGCGGCTGAACAGTGAGCGACACACTCAAACTGTTTTTTTTAGATACAAATGGCCCAAAAGTGGATAATACAGAGGTTTGTACCGTGGAACTGCAAAACCACACTTGTATTTCTCGGGCCTACACCAGACTATTTTCAACAGATATATTTGTGTCTGAAAAATCAGGGAGACACTATTTTTTTTTTTTTTACAGCAAAAATTGCAAAAAGCAGGATAATAGAGATTTTTTACCGTGGAACAGCAAAAGCACACTTCTGTCTCTCTGGCCTACACCAGACTATTTTCAACAGATATATTTGAGTCTGAAAAATCAGGGAGACACTATTATTATTTTTATACAGCAAAAATTGCCAAAAACAGGATAATAGAGATGTTTTACCGTGGAACATCAAAACCACAGTAATAATTTACTGGTGTATACCAGGCTTTTTAAAATATATATATATTTGCGGCTGA
This sequence comes from Phyllobates terribilis, assembly GCF_046119375.1. Taxonomy (NCBI): domain Eukaryota; kingdom Metazoa; phylum Chordata; class Amphibia; order Anura; family Dendrobatidae; genus Phyllobates; species Phyllobates terribilis. The sequence goes on from NW_027362763.1 coordinate 571,045,711, forward strand.
ACAGTGAGCAACACACTCAAACTGTTTTTTTTAGATACAAATGGCCCAAAAGTGGATAATACAGAGGTTTGTACCGTGGAACTGCAAAACCACACTTGTATTTCTCGGGCCTACACCAGACTATTTTCAACAGATATATTTGTGTCTGAAAAAATCAGGGAGACACTATTTTTTTTTTTTTTTACAGCAAAAAATGCAAAAAGCAGGATAATAGAGATTTTTTACCGTGGAACAGCAAAAGCACACTTCTGTCTCTCTGGCCTACACCAGACTATTTTCAACAGATATATTTGAGTGTGAAAAATCAGGGTGACACTTATTATTTTTATACAGCAAAAAATGCCAAAAACAGGATAATAGAGAAGTTTTACTGTGGAACATCAAAACCACAGTAATAATTTACTGGTGTATACCAGGCTTTTTAAAATATGTATATATTTGCGGCTGAACAGTGAGCGACACACTCAAACTGTTTTTTTTAGATACAAATGGCCCAAAAGTGGATAATACAGAGGTTTGTACCGTGGAACTGCAAAACCACACTTGTATTTCTCGGGCCTACACCAGACTATCTTCAACAGATATATTTGGGTCTGAAAAATCAGGGAGACACTATTTTTTATTTTTATTACATCAAAAAATGCAAAAAGCAGGATAATAGAGATTTTTTACTATGGAACAGCAAAAGCACACTTCTGTCTCTCTGGCCTACACCAGACTATTTTCAACAGATATATTTGTGTCTGAAAAATCAGGGAGACACTATTATTATTTTTATAGAGCAAAAAATGCCAAAAACAGGATAATAGAGATGTTTTACCGTGGAACATCAAAACCACAGTAATAATTTACTGGTGTATACCAGGCTTTTTAAAATATATATATATTTGCGGCTGAACAGTGAGCGACACACTCAAACTGTTTTTTTTAGATACAAATGGCCCAAAAGTGGATAATACAGAGGTTTGTACCGTGGAACTGCAAAACCACACTTGTATTTCTCGGGCCTACACCAGACTATTTTCAACAGATATATTTGTGTCTGAAAAATCAGGGAGACACTATTTTTTTTTTTTTTACAGCAAAAAATGCAAAAAGCAGGATAATAGAGATTTTTTACCATGGAACAGCAAAAGCACACTTCTGTCTCTCTGACCTACACCAGACTATTTTCAACAGATATATTTGTGTCTGAAAAATCAGGGAGACACTATTTTTTATTTTTTTTACAGCAAAAAATGCAAAAAGCAGGATAATAGAGATTTTTTACCATGGAACAGCAAAAGCACACTTCTGTCTCTCTGACCTACACCAGACTATTTTCAACAGATATATTTGTGTCTGAAAAATCAGGGAGACACTATTATTATTTTTATACAGCAAAAAATGCCAAAAACAGGATAATAGAGATGTTTTACCGTGGAACATCAAAACCACAGTAATAATTTACTGGTGTATACCAGGCTTTTTAAAATATATATATATTTGCGGCTGAACAGTGAGCGACACACTCAAACTGTTTTTTTTAGATACAAATGGCCCAAAAGTGGATAATACAGAGGTTTGTACCGTGGAACTGCAAAACCACACTTGTATTTCTCGGGCCTACACCAGACTATTTTCAACAGATATATTTGTGTCTGAAAAATCAGGGAGACACTATTTTTTTTTTTTTTACAGCAAAAAATGCAAAAAGCAGGATAATAGAGATTTTTTACCATGGAACAGCAAAAGCACACTTCTGTCTCTCTGACCTACACCAGACTATTTTCAACAGATATATTTGTGTCTGAAAAATCAGGGAGACACTATTTTTTATTTTTTTTACAGCAAAAAATGCAAAAAGCAGGATAATAGAGATTTTTTACCATGGAACAGCAAAAGCACACTTCTGTCTCTCTGACCTACACCAGACTATTTTCAACAGATATATTTGTGTCTGAAAAATCAGGGAGACACTATTATTATTTTTATACAGCAAAAAATGCCAAAAACAGGATAATAGAGATGTTTTACCGTGGAACATCAAAACCACAGTAATAATTTACTGGTGTATACCAGGCTTTTTAAAATATATATATATTTGCGGCTGAACAGTGAGCGACACACTCAAACTGTTTTTTTTAGATACAAATGGCCCAAAAGTGGATAATACAGAGGTTTGTACCGTGGAACTGCAAAACCACACTTGTATTTCTCGGGCCTACACCAGACTATTTTCAACAGATATATTTGTGTCTGAAAAATCAGGGAGACACTATTTTTTTTTTTTTTACAGCAAAAATTGCAAAAAGCAGGATAATAGAGATTTTTTACCGTGGAACAGCAAAAGCACACTTCTGTCTCTCTGGCCTACACCAGACTATTTTCAACAGATATATTTGAGTCTGAAAAATCAGGGAGACACTATTATTATTTTTATACAGCAAAAATTGCCAAAAACAGGATAATAGAGATGTTTTACCGTGGAACATCAAAACCACAGTAATAATTTACTGGTGTATACCAGGCTTTTTAAAATATATATATATTTGCGGCTGAACAGTGAGCGACACACTCAAACTGTTTTTTTTAGATACAAATGGCCCAAAAGTGGATAATACAGAGGTTTGTACCATGGAACTGCAAAACCACACTTGTATTTCTTGGGCCTACACCAGACTATTTTCAACAGATATATTTGTGTCTGAAAAATCAGGGAGACACTATTTTTTTTTTTTTTTTACAGCAAAAAATGCAAAAAGCAGGATAATAGAGATTTTTTACCATGGAACAGCAAAAGCACACTTCTGTCTCTCGGACCTACACCAGACTATTTTCAACAGATATATTTGTGTCTGAAAAATCAGGGAGACACTACTATTATTTTTATACAGCAAAAAATGCCAAAAACAGGATAATAGAGATGTTTTACCGTGGAACATCAAAACCACAGTAATAATTTACTGGTGTATACCAGGCTTTTTAAAATATATATATATTTGTGGCTGAACAGTGAGCGACACACTCAAACTGTTTTTTTTAGATACAAATGGCCCAAAAGTGGATAATACAGAGGTTTGTACCGTGGAACTGCAAAACCACACTTGTATTTCTCGGGCCTACACCAGACTATTTTCAACAGATATATTTGTGTCTGAAAAATCAGGGAGACACTATTTTTTTTTTTTTACAGCAAAAAATGCAAAAAGCAGGATAATAGAGATTTTTTACCATGGAACAGCAAAAGCACACTTCTGTCTCTCTGACCTACACCAGACTATTTTCAACAGATATATTTGTGTCTGAAAAATCAGGGAGACACTACTATTATTTTTATACAGCAAAAAATGCCAAAAACAGGATAATAGAGATGTTTTACCGTGGAACATCAAAACCACAGTAATAATTTACTGGTGTATACCAGGCTTTTTAAAATATATATATATTTGTGGCTGAACAGTGAGCGACACACTCAAACTGTTTTTTTTAGATACAAATGGCCCAAAAGTGGATAATACAGAGGTTTGTACCGTGGAACTGCAAAACCACACTTGTATTTCTCGGGCCTACACCAGACTATTTTCAACAGATATATTTGTGTCTGAAAAATCAGGGAGACACTATTTTTTTTTTTTTTACAGCAAAAAATGCAAAAAGCAGGATAATAGAGATTTTTTACCATGGAACAGCAAAAGCACACTTCTGTCTCTCTGACCTACACCAGACTATTTTCAACAGATATATTTGTGTCTGAAAAATCAGGGAGACACTATTTTTTATTTTTTTTACAGCAAAAAATGCAAAAAGCAGGATAATAGAGATTTTTTACCGTGGAACAGCAAAAGCACACTTCTGTCTCTCTGGCCTACACCAGACTATTTTCAACAGATATATTTGAGTCTGAAAAATCAGGGAGACACTATTATTATTTTTATACAGCAAAAATTGCCAAAAACAGGATAATAGAGATGTTTTACCGTGGAACATCAAAACCACAGTAATAATTTACTGGTGTATACCAGGCTTTTTAAAATATATATATATTTGCGGCTGAACAGTGAGCGACACACTCAAACTGTTTTTTTTAGATACAAATGGCCCAAAAGTGGATAATACAGAGGTTTGTACCATGGAACTGCAAAACCACACTTGTATTTCTTGGGCCTACACCAGACTATTTTCAACAGATATATTTGTGTCTGAAAAATCAGGGAGACACTATTTTTTTTTTTTTTTACAGCAAAAAATGCAAAAAGCAGGATAATAGAGATTTTTTACCATGGAACAGCAAAAGCACACTTCTGTCTCTCGGACCTACACCAGACTATTTTCAACAGATATATTTGTGTCTGAAAAATCAGGGAGACACTATTATTATTTTTATACAGCAAAAAATGCCAAAAACAGGATAATAGAGATGTTTTACCGTGGAACATCAAAACCACAGTAATAATTTACTGGTGTATACCAGGCTTTTTAAAATATATATATATTTGTGGCTGAACAGTGAGCGACACACTCAAACTGTTTTTTTTAGATACAAATGGCCCAAAAGTGGATAATACAGAGGTTTGTACCGTGGAACTGCAAAACCACACTTGTATTTCTCGGGCCTACACCAGACTATTTTCAACAGATATATTTGTGTCTGAAAAATCAGGGAGACACTATTTTTTTTTTTTTTTTACAGCAAAAAATGCAAAAAGCAGGATAATAGAGATTTTTTACCATGGAACAGCAAAAGCACACTTCTGTCTCTCTGACCTACACCAGACTATTTTCAACAGATATATTTGTGTCTGAAAAATCAGGGAGACACTATTTTTTATTTTTTTTACAGCAAAAAATGCAAAAAGCAGGATAATAGAGAATTTTTACCATGGAACAGCAAAAGCACACTTCTGTCTCTCTGACCTACACCAGACTATTTTCAACAGATATATTTGTGTCTGAAAAATCAGGGAGACACTATTATTATTTTTATACAGCATAAAATGCCAAAAACAGGATAATAGAGATGTTTTACCGTGGAACATCAAAACCACAGTAATAATTTACTGGTGTATACCAGGCTTTTTAAAATATATATATATTTGCGGCTGAACAGTGAGCGACACACTCAAACTGGTTTTTTTAGATACAAATGACCCAAAAGTGGATAATACAGAGGTTTGTACCGTGGAACTGCAAAACCACACTTGTATTTCTCGGGCCTACACCAGACTATTTTCAACAGATATATTTGTGTCTGAAAAATCAGGGAGACACTATTTTTTTTTTTTTACAGCAAAAAATGCAAAAAGCAGGATAATAGAGATTTTTTACCATGGAACAGCAAAAGCACACTTCTGTCTCTCGGACCTACACCAGACTATTTTCAACAGATATATTTGTGTCTGAAAAATCAGGGAGACACTATTATTATTTTTATACAGCAAAACATGCCAAAAACAGGATAATAGAGATGTTTTACCGTGGAACATCAAAACCACAGTAATAATTTACTGGTGTATACCAGGCTTTTTAAAATATATATATATTTGCGGCTGAACAGTGAGCGACACACTCAAACTGGTTTTTTTAGATACAAATGGCCCAAAAGTGGATAATACAGAGGTTTGTACCGTGGAACTGCAAAACCACACTTGTATTTCTCGGGCCTACACCAGACTATTTTCAACAGATATATTTGTGTCTGAAAAATCAGGGAGACACTATTTTTTTTTTTTTACAGCAAAAATTGCAAAAAGCAGGATAATAGAGATTTTTTACCGTGGAACAGCAAAAGCACACTTCTGTCTCTCTGGCCTACACCAGACTATTTTCAACAGATATATTTGAGTCTGAAAAATCAGGGAGACACTATTATTATTTTTATACAGCAAAAATTGCCAAAAACAGGATAATAGAGATGTTTTACCGTGGAACATCAAAACCACAGTAATAATTTACTGGTGTATACCAGGCTTTTTAAAATATATATATATTTGCGGCTGAACAGTGAGCGACACACTCAAACTGTTTTTTTTAGATACAAATGGCCCAAAAGTGGATAATACAGAGGTTTGTACCATGGAACTGCAAAACCACACTTGTATTTCTTGGGCCTACACCAGACTATTTTCAACAGATATATTTGTGTCTGAAAAATCAGGGAGACACTATTTTTTTTTTTTTTTACAGCAAAAAATGCAAAAAGCAGGATAATAGAGATTTTTTACCATGGAACAGCAAAAGCACACTTCTGTCTCTCGGACCTACACCAGACTATTTTCAACAGATATATTTGTGTCTGAAAAATCAGGGAGACACTATTATTATTTTTATACAGCAAAAAATGCCAAAAACAGGATAATAGAGATGTTTTACCGTGGAACATCAAAACCACAGTAATAATTTACTGGTAATAGAGATGTTTTACCGTGGAACATCAAAACCACAGTAATAATTTACTGGTGTATACCAGGCTTTTTAAAATATATATATATTTGTGGCTGAACAGTGAGCGACACACTCAAACTGTTTTTTTTAGATACAAATGGCCCAAAAGTGGATAATACAGAGGTTTGTACCGTGGAACTGCAAAACCACACTTGTATTTCTCGGGCCTACACCAGACTATTTTCAACAGATATATTTGTGTCTGAAAAATCAGGGAGACACTATTTTTTTTTTTTTTTACAGCAAAAAATGCAAAAAGCAGGATAATAGAGATTTTTTACCATGGAACAGCAAAAGCACACTTCTGTCTCTCTGACCTACACCAGACTATTTTCAACAGATATATTTGTGTCTGAAAAATCAGGGAGACACTATTTTTTATTTTTTTTACAGCAAAAAATGCAAAAAGCAGGATAATAGAGATTTTTTACCATGGAACAGCAAAAGCACACTTCTGTCTCTCTGACCTACACCAGACTATTTTCAACAGATATATTTGTGTCTGAAAAATCAGGGAGACACTATTATTATTTTTATACAGCATAAAATGCCAAAAACAGGATAATAGAGATGTTTTACCGTGGAACATCAAAACCACAGTAATAATTTACTGTTGTATACCAGGCTTTTTAAAATATATATATATTTGCGGCTGAACAGTGAGCGACACACTCAAACTGTTTTTTTTAGATACAAATGGCCCAAAAATGGATAATACAGAGGTTTGTACCGTGGAACTGCAAAACCACACTTGTATTTCTCGGGCCTACACCAGACTATTTTCAACAGATATATTTGTGTCTGAAAAATCAGGGAGACACTATTTTTTTTTTTTTTACAGCAAAAAATGCAAAAAGCAGGATAATAGAGATTTTTTACCATGGAACAGCAAAAGCACACTTCTGTCTCTCTGACCTACACCAGACTATTTTCAACAGATATATTTGTGTCTGAAAAATCAGGGAGACACTATTTTTTATTTTTTTTACAGCAAAAAATGCAAAAAGCAGGATAATAGAGATTTTTTACCATGGAACAGCAAAAGCACACTTCTGTCTCTCTGACCTACACCAGACTATTTTCAACAGATATATTTGTGTCTGAAAAATCAGGGAGACACTATTATTATTTTTATACAGCAAAAAATGCCAAAAACAGGATAATAGAGATGTTTTACCGTGGAACATCAAAACCACAGTAATAATTTACTGGTGTATACCAGGCTTTTTAAAATATATATATATTTGCGGCTGAACAGTGAGCGACACACTCAAACTGGTTTTTTTAGATACAAATGGCCCAAAAGTGGATAATACAGAGGTTTGTACCGTGGAACTGCAAAACCACACTTGTATTTCTCGGGCCTACACCAGACTATTTTCAACAGATATATTTGTGTCTGAAAAATCAGGGAGACACTATTTTTTTTTTTTTACAGCAAAAATTGCAAAAAGCAGGATAATAGAGATTTTTTACCGTGGAACAGCAAAAGCACACTTCTGTCTCTCTGGCCTACACCAGACTATTTTCAACAGATATATTTGAGTCTGAAAAATCAGGGAGACACTATTATTATTTTTATACAGCAAAAATTGCCAAAAACAGGATAATAGAGATGTTTTACCGTGGAACATCAAAACCACAGTAATAATTTACTGGTGTATACCAGGCTTTTTAAAATATATATATATTTGCGGCTGAACAGTGAGCGACACACTCAAACTGTTTTTTTTAGATACAAATGGCCCAAAAGTGGATAATACAGAGGTTTGTACCATGGAACTGCAAAACCACACTTGTATTTCTTGGGCCTACACCAGACTATTTTCAACAGATATATTTGTGTCTGAAAAATCAGGGAGACACTATTTTTTTTTTTTTTTACAGCAAAAAATGCAAAAAGCAGGATAATAGAGATTTTTTACCATGGAACAGCAAAAGCACACTTCTGTCTCTCTGACCTACACCAGACTATTTTCAACAGATATATTTGTGTCTGAAAAATCAGGGAGACACTATTTTTTATTTTTTTTACAGCAAAAAATGCAAAAAGCAGGATAATAGAGATTTTTTACCATGGAACAGCAAAAGCACACTTCTGTCTCTCTGACCTACACCAGACTATTTTCAACAGATATATTTGTGTCTGAAAAATCAGGGAGACACTATTATTATTTTTATACAGCATAAAATGCCAAAAACAGGATAATAGAGATGTTTTACCGTGGAACATCAAAACCACAGTAATAATTTACTGTTGTATACCAGGCTTTTTAAAATATATATATATTTGCGGCTGAACAGTGAGCGACACACTCAAACTGTTTTTTTTAGATACAAATGGCCCAAAAGTGGATAATACAGAGGTTTGTACCGTGGAACTGCAAAACCACACTTGTATTTCTCGGGCCTACACCAGACTATTTTCAACAGATATATTTGTGTCTGAAAAATCAGGGAGACACTATTTTTTTTTTTTTTACAGCAAAAAATGCAAAAAGCAGGATAATAGAGATTTTTTACCATGGAACAGCAAAAGCACACTTCTGTCTCTCGGACCTACACCAGACTATTTTCAACAGATATATTTGTGTCTGAAAAATCAGGGAGACACTATTTTTTATTTTTTTTACAGCAAAAGATGCAAAAAGCAGGATAATAGAGATTTTTTACCATGGAACAGCAAAAGCACACTTCTGTCTCTCTGACCTACACCAGACTATTTTCAACAGATATATTTGTGTCTGAAAAATCAGGGAGACACTATTTTTTATTTTTTTTACAGCAAAAAATGCAAAAAGCAGGATAATAGAGATTTTTTACCGTGGAACAGCAAAAGCACACTTCTGTCTCTCTGGCCTACACCAGACTATTTTCAACAGATATATTTGAGTCTGAAAAATCAGGGAGACACTATTATTATTTTTATACAGCAAAAATTGCCAAAAACAGGATAATAGAGATGTTTTACCGTGGAACATCAAAACCACAGTAATAATTTACTGGTGTATACCAGGCTTTTTAAAATATATATATATTTGCGGCTGAACAGTGAGCGACACACTCAAACTGTTTTTTTTAGATACAAATGGCCCAAAAGTGGATAATACAGAGGTTTGTACCATGGAACTGCAAAACCACACTTCTATTTCTTGGGCCTACACCAGACTATTTTCAACAGATATATTTGTGTCTGAAAAATCAGGGAGACACTATTTTTTTTTTTTTTTACAGCAAAAAATGCAAAAAGCAGGATAATAGAGATTTTTTACCATGGAACAGCAAAAGCACACTTCTGTCTCTCGGACCTACACCAGACTATTTTCAACAGATATATTTGTGTCTGAAAAATCAGGGAGACACTATTATTATTTTTATACAGCAAAAAATGCCAAAAACAGGATAATAGAGATGTTTTACCGTGGAACATCAAAACCACAGTAATAATTTACTGGTGTATACCAGGCTTTTTAAAATATATATATATTTGTGGCTGAACAGTGAGCGACACACTCAAACTGTTTTTTTTAGATACAAATGGCCCAAAAGTGGATAATACAGAGGTTTGTACCGTGGAACTGCAAAACCACACTTGTATTTCTCGGGCCTACACCAGACTATTTTCAACAGATATATTTGTGTCTGAAAAATCAGGGAGACACTATTTTTTTTTTTTTTTACAGCAAAAAATGCAAAAAGCAGGATAATAGAGATTTTTTACCATGGAACAGCAAAAGCACACTTCTGTCTCTCTGACCTACACCAGACTATTTTCAACAGATATATTTGTGTCTGAAAAATCAGGGAGACACTATTTTTTATTTTTTTTACAGCAAAAAATGCAAAAAGCAGGATAATAGAGATTTTTTACCATGGAACAGCAAAAGCACACTTCTGTCTCTCTGACCTACACCAGACTATTTTCAACAGATATATTTGTGTCTGAAAAATCAGGGAGACACTATTATTATTTTTATACAGCATAAAATGCCAAAAACAGGATAATAGAGATGTTTTACCGTGGAACATCAAAACCACAGTAATAATTTACTGGTGTATACCAGGCTTTTTAAAATATATATATATTTGCGGCTGAACAGTGAGCGACACACTCAAACTGGTTTTTTTAGATACAAATGACCCAAAAGTGGATAATACAGAGGTTTGTACCGTGGAACTGCAAAACCACACTTGTATTTCTCGGGCCTACACCAGACTATTTTCAACAGATATATTTGTGTCTGAAAAATCAGGGAGACACTTTTTTTTTTTACAGCAAAAATTGCAAAAAGCAGGATAATAGAGATTTTTTACCGTGGAACAGCAAAAGCACACTTCTGTCTCTCTGGCCTACACCAGACTATTTTCAACAGATATATTTGAGTCTGAAAAATCAGGGAGACACTATTATTATTTTTATACAGCAAAAATTGCCAAAAACAGGATAATAGAGATGTTTTACCGTGGAACATCAAAACCACAGTAATAATTTACTGGTGTATACCAGGCTTTTTAAAATATATATATATTTGCGGCTGAACAGTGAGCGACACACTCAAACTGTTTTTTTTAGATACAAATGGCCCAAAAGTGGATAATACAGAGGTTTGTACCATGGAACTGCAAAACCACACTTGTATTTCTCGGGCCTACACCAGACTATTTTCAACAGATATATTTGTGTCTGAAAAATCAGGGAGACACTATTTTTTTTTTTTTACAGCAAAAAATGCAAAAAGCAGGATAATAGAGATTTTTTACCATGGAACAGCAAAAGCACACTTCTGTCTCTCGGACCTACACCAGACTATTTTCAACAGATATATTTGTGTCTGAAAAATCAGGGAGACACTATTTTTTATTTTTTTTACAGCAAAAAATGCAAAAAGCAGGATAATAGAGATTTTTTACCATGGAACAGCAAAAGCACACTTCTGTCTCTCTGACCTACACCAGACTATTTTCAACAGATATATTTGTGTCTGAAAAATCAGGGAGACACTATTATTATTTTTATACAGCAAAAAATGCCAAAAACAGGATAATAGAGATGTTTTACCGTGGAACATCAAAAGCACAGTAATAATTTACTGGTGTATACCAGGCTATTTAAAATATATATATATTTGCGGTTGAACAGTGAGCGACACACTCAAACTGGTTTTTTTAGATACAAATGGCCCAAAAGTGGATAATACAGAGGTTTGTACCGTGGAACTGCAAAACCACACTTGTATTTCTCGGGCCTACACCAGACTATTTTCAACAGATATATTTGTGTCTGAAAAATCAGGGAGACACTATTTTTTTTTTTTTTACAGCAAAAAATGCAAAAAGCAGGATAATAGAGATTTTTTACCGTGGAACAGCAAAAGCACACTTCTGTCTCTCTGGCCTACACCAGACTATTTTCAACAGATATATTTGAGTCTGAAAAATCAGGGTGACACTTATTATTTTTATACAGCAAAAAATGCCAAAAACAGGATAATAGAGATGTTTTACTGTGGAACATCAAAACCACAGTAATAATTTACTGGTGTATATGAGGCTTTTTAAAATATATATATATTTGCGGCTGAACAGTGAGCGACACACTCAAACTGTTTTTTTTAGATACAAATGGCCCAAAAGTGGATAATACAGAGGTTTGTACCGTGGAACTGCAAAACCACACTTGTATTTCTCGGGCCTACACCAGACTATTTTCAACAGATATATTTGTGTCTGAAAAATCAGGGAGACACTATTTTTTTTTTTTTACAGCAAAAAATGCAAAAAGCAGGATAATAGAGATTTTTTACTGTGGAACAGCAAAAGCACACTTCTGTCTCTCTGGCCTACACCAGACTATTTTCAACAGATATGTTTGAGTCTGAAAAATCAGGGAGACACTATTATTATTTTTATACAGCAAAAATTGCAAAAAGCAGGATAATAGAGATTTTTTACCGTGGAACATCAAAACCACAGTAATAATTTACTGGTGTATTCCAGGCTTTTTAAAATATATATATATTTGCGGCTGAACAGTGAGCGACACACTCAAACTGTTTTTTTTAGATACAAATGGCCCAAAAGTGGATAATACAGAGGTTTGTACCGTGGAACTGCAAAACCACACTTGTATTTCTCGGGCCTACACCAGACTATTTTCAACAGATATATTTGTGTCTGAAAAATCAGGGAGACACTATTTTTTTTTTTTTTTTACAGCAAAAATTGCAAAAAGCAGGATAATAGAGATTTTTTACCGTGGAACAGCAAAAGCACACTTCTGTCTCTCTGGCCTACACCAGACTATTTTCAACAGATATATTTGAGTCTGAAAAATCAGGGAGACACTATTATTATTTTTATACAGCAAAAATTGCCAAAAACAGGATAATAGAGATGTTTTACCGTGGAACATCAAAACCACAGTAATAATTTACTGGTGTATTCCAGGCTTTTTAAAATATATATATATTTGCGGCTGAACAGTGAGCGACACACTCAAACTGTTTTTTTTAGATACAAATGGCCCAAAAGTGGATAATACAGAGGTTTGTACCGTGGAACTGCAAAACCACACTTGCATTTCTCGGGCCTACACCAGACTATTTTCAACAGATATATTTGTGTCTGAAAAATCAGGGAGACACTATTTTTTATTTTTTTTACAGCAAAAAATGCAAAAAGCAGGATAATAGAGATTTTTTACCATGGAACAGCAAAAGCACACTTCTGTCTCTCTGGCCTACACCAGACTATTTTCAACAGATATATTTGAGTCTGAAAAATCAGGGAGACACTATTATTATTTTTATACAGCAAAAATTGCCAAAAACAGGATAATAGAGATGTTTTACCGTGGAACATCAAACCACAGTAATAATTTACTGGTGTATTCCAGGCTTTTTAAAATATATATATATTTGCGGCTGAACAGTGAGCGACACACTCAAACTGTTTTTTTTAGATACAAATGGCCCAAAAGTGGATAATACAGAGGTTTTTACCGTGGAACTGCAAAACCACACTTGTATTTCTCGGGCCTACACCAGACTATTTTCAACAGATATATTTGTGTCTGAAAAATCAGGGAGACACTATTTTTTATTTTTTTTACAGCAAAAAATGCAAAAAGCAGGATAATAGAGATTTTTTACCATGGAACAGCAAAAGCACACTTCTGTCTCTCTGGCCTACATCAGACTATTTTCAACAGATATATTTGTGTCTGAAAAATCAGGGAGACACTATTATTATTTTTATACAGCAAAAAATGCCAAAAACAGGATAATAGAGATGTTTTACCGTGGAACATCAAAACCACAGTAATAATTTACTGGTGTATACCAGGCTTTTTAAAATATATATATATTTGCGGCTGAACAGTGAGCGACACACTCAAACTGTTTTTTTTAGATACAAATGGCCCAAAAGTGGATAATACAGAGGTTTGTACCGTGGAACTGCAAAACCACACTTGTATTTCTCGGGCCTACACCAGACTATTTTCAACAGATATATTTGTGTCTGAAAAATCAGGGAGACACTATTTTTTTTTTTTTACAGCAAAAAATGCAAAAAGCAGGATAATAGAGATTTTTTACCGTGGAACAGCAAAAGCACACTTCTGTTTCTCTGGCCTACACCAGACTATTTTCAACAGATATATTTGAGTATGAAAAATCAGGGTGACACTTATTATTTTTATACAGCAAAAAATGCCAAAAACAGGATAATAGAGATGTTTTACTGTGGAACATCAAAACCACAGTAATAATTTACTGGTGTATACGAGGCTTTTTAAAATATATATATATTTGCGGCTGAACAGTGAGCGACACACTCAAACTGTTTTTTTTAGATACAAATGGCCCAAAAGTGGATAATACAGAGGTTTGTACCGTGGAACTGCAAAACCACACTTGTATTTCTCGGGCCTACACCAGACTATTTTCAACAGATATATTTGTGTCTGAAAAATCAGGGAGACACTATTTTTTATTTTTTTTACAGCAAAAAATGCAAAAAGCAGGATAATAGAGATTTTTTACCATGGAACAGCAAAAGCACACTTCTGTCTCTCTGGCCTACACCAGACTATTTTCAACAGATATATTTGAGTATGAAAAATCAGGGTGACACTTATTATTTTTATACAGCAAAAAATGCCAAAAACAGGATAATAGAGATATTTTACTGTGGAACATCAAAACCACAGTAATAATTTACTGGTGTATACGAGGCTTTTTAAAATATATATATATTTGCGGCTGAACAGTGAGCGACACACTCAAACTGTTTTTTTTAGATACAAATGGCCCAAAAGTGGATAATACAGAGGTTTGTACCGTGGAACTGCAAAACCACACTTGTATTTCTCGGGCCTACACCAGACTATTTTCAACAGATATATTTGTGTCTGAAAAATCAGGGAGACACTATTTTTTATTTTTTTTACAGCAAAAAATGCAAAAAGCAGGATAATAGAGATTTTTTACCATGGAACAGCAAAAGCACACTTCTGTCTCTCTGGCCTACATCAGACTATTTTCAACAGATATATTTGTGTCTGAAAAATCAGGGAGACACTATTATTATTTTTATACAGCAAAAAATGCCAAAAACATAATAATAGAGATGTTTTACCGTGGAACATCAAAACCACAGTAATAATTTACTGGTGTATACCAGGCTATTTAAAATATGTATATATTTGCGGCTGAACAGTGAGCAACACACTCAAACTGTTTTTTTTAGATACAAATGGCCCAAAAGTGGATAATACCGAGTTTTGTACCGTGGAACTGCAAAACCACACTTGTATTTCTCGGGCCTACACCAGACTATTTTCAACAGATATATTTGTGTCTGAAAAATCAGGGAGACACTATTTTTTTTTTTTTTACAGCAAAGAATGCAAAAAGCAGGATAACAGAGATTTTTTACCGTGGAACAGCAAAAGCACACTTCTGTCTCTCTGGCCTACACCAGACTATTTTCAACAGATATATTTGTGTCTGAAAAATCAGGGAGACACTATTATTATTTTTATACAGCAAAAAATGCCAAAAACAGGATAATAGAGATGTTTTACCGTGGAACATCAAAACCACAGTAATAATTTACTGGTGTATACCAGGCTTTTTAAAATATATATATATATTTGCGGCTGAACAGTGAGCGACACACTCAAACTGTTTTTTTTAGATACAAATGGCCCAAAAGTGGATAATACAGAGGTTTGTACCGTGGAACTGCAAAACCACACTTGTATTTCTCAGGCCTACACCAGACTATTTTCAACAGATATATTTGTGTCTGAAAAATCAGGGAGACACTATTTTTTTTTTTTTACAGCAAAAAATGCAAAAAGCAGGATAATAGAGATTTTTTACCGTGGAACAGCAAAAGCACACTTCTGTCTCTCTGGCCTACACCAGACTATTTTCAACAGATATATTTGTGTCTGAAAAATCAGGGAGACACTTATTATTTTTATACAGAAAAAAATGCCAAAAACAGGATAATAGAGATGTTTTACCGTGGAACATCAAAACCACAGTAATAATTTACTGGTGTATACCAGGCTTTTTAAAATATATATATATATTTGCGGCTGAACAGTGAGCGACACACTCAAACTGTTTTTTTTACATACAAATTGCCCAAAAGTGGATAATACATAGTTTGTACCGTGGAACTGCAAAACCACACTTGTATTTCTCGGGCCTACACCAGACTATTTTCAACAGATATATTTGTGTCTGAAAAATCAGGGAGACACTATTTTTTTTTTTTTTTTACAGCAAAAAATGCAAAAAGCAGGATAATAGAGATTTTTTACCGTGGAACAGCAAAAGCACACTTCTGTCTCTCTGGCCTACACCAGACTATTTTCAACAGATATATTTGTGTCTGAAAAATCAGGGAGACACTATTATTATTTTTATACAGCAAAAAATGCCAAAAACAGGATATTAGAGATGTTTTACCGTGGAACATCAAAACCACAGTAATAATTTACTGGTGTATACCAGGCTTTTTAAAATATATATATATTTGCGGCTGAACAGTGAGCGACACACTCAAACTGTTTTTTTTAGATACAAATGGCCCAAAAGTGGATAATACAGAGGTTTGTACCGTGGAACTGCAAAACCACACTTGTATTTCTCGGGCCTACACCAGACTATTTTCAACAGATTTATTTGTGTCTGAAAAAATCAGGGAGACACTATTTTTTTTTTTTTTACAGCAAAAAATGCAAAAAGCAGGATAATAGAGATTTTTTACCGTGGAACAGCAAAAGCACACTTCTGTCTCTCTGGCCTACACCAGACTATTTTCAACAGATATATTTGACTGTGAAAAATCAGGGTGACACTTATTATTTTTATACAGCAAAAAATGCCAAAAACAGGATAATAGAGAAGTTTTACTGTGGAACATCAAAACCACAGTCATAATTTACTGGTGTATACCAGGCTTTTTAAAATATGTATATATTTGCGGCTGAACAGTGAGCGACACACTCAAACTGTTTTTTTTAGATACAAATGGCCCAAAAGTGGATAATACAGAGGTTTGTACCGTGGAACTGCAAAACCACACTTGTATTTCTCGGGCCTACACCAGACTATCTTCAACAGATATATTTGTGTCTGAAAAATCAGGGAGACACTATTTTTTATTTTTATTACAGCAAAAAATGCAAAAAGCAGGATAATAGAGATTTTTTACCATGGAACATCAAAAGCACACTTCTGTCTCTCTGGCCTACACCAGACTATTTTCAACAGATATATTTGTGTCTGAAAAATCAGGGAGACACTATTATTATTTTTATACAGCAAAAAATGCCAAAAACAGGATAATAGAGATGTTTTACCGTGGAACATCAAAACCACAGTAATAATTTACTGGTGTATACCAGGCTTTTTAAAATATATATATATTTGCGGCTGAACAGTGAGCGACACACTCAAACTGTTTTTTTTAGATACAAATGGCCCAAAAGTGGATAATACAGAGGTTTGTACCGTGGAACTGCAAAACCACACTTGTATTTCTCGGGCCTACACCAGACTATTTTCAACAGATATATTTGTGTCTGAAAAATCAGGGAGACACTATTTTTTTTTTTTTTTACAGCAAAAAATGCAAAAAGCAGGATAATAGAGATTTTTTACCAAGGAACAGCAAAAGCACACTTCTGTCTCTCTGACCTACACCAGACTATTTTCAACAGATATATTTGTGTCTGAAAAATCAGGGAGACACTATTTTTTATTTTTTTTACAGCAAAAAATGCAAAAATCAGGATAATAGAGATTTTTTACCATGGAACAGCAAAAGCACACTTCTGTCTCTCTGACCTACACCAGACTATTTTCAACAGATATATTTGTGTCTGAAAAATCAGGGAGACACTATTATTATTTTTATACAGCAAAAAATGCCAAAAACAGGATAATAGAGATGTTTTACCGTGGAACATCAAAACCACAGTAATAATTTACTGGTGTATACCAGGCTTTTTAAAATATATATATATTTGCGGCTGAACAGTGAGTGACACACTCAAACTGGTTTTTTTAGATAGAAATGGCCCAAAAGTGGATAATACAGAGGTTTGTACCGTGGAACTGCAAAACCACACTTGTATTTCTCGGGCCTACACCAGACTATTTTCAACAGATATATTTGTGTCTGAAAAATCAGGGAGACACTATTTTTTTTTTTTTTACAGCAAAAATTGCAAAAAGCAGGATAATAGAGATTTTTTACCGTGGAACAGCAAAAGCACAGTTCTGTCTCTCTGGCCTACACCAGACTATTTTCAACAGATATATTTGAGTCTGAAAAATCAGGGAGACACTATTATTATTTTTATACAGCAAAAATTGCCAAAAACAGGATAATAGAGATGTTTTACCGTGGAACATCAAAACCACAGTAATAATTTACTGGTGTATACCAGGCTTTTTAAAATATATATATATTTGCGGCTGAACAGTGAGCGACACACTCAAACTGTTTTTTTTAGATACAAATGGCCCAAAAGTGGATAATACAGAGGTTGGTACCATGGAACTGCAAAACCACACTTGTATTTCTCGGGCCTACACCAGACTATTTGCAACAGATATATTTGTGTCTGAAAAATCAGGGAGACACTATTTTTTTTTTTTTTTACAGCAAAAAATGCAAAAAGCAGGATAATAGAGATTTTTTACCGTGGAACAGCAAAAGCACACTTCTGTCTCTCGGACCTACACCAGACTATTTTCAACAGATATATTTGTGTCTGAAAAATCAGGGAGACACTATTTTTTATTTTTTTTACAGCAAAAAATGCAAAAAGCAGGATAATAGAGATTTTTTACCATGGAACAGCAAAAGCACACTTCTGTCTCTCTGACCTACACCAGACTATTTTCAACAGATATATTTGTGTCTGAAAAATCAAGGAGACACTATTATTATTTTTATACAGCAAAAAATGCCAAAAACAGGATAATAGAGATGTTTTACCGTGGAACATCAAAACCACAGTAATAATTTACTGGTGTATACCAGGCTATTTAAAATATATATATATTTGCGGTTGAACAGTGAGCGACACACTCAAACTGGTTTTTTTAGATACAAATGGCCCAAAAGTGGATAATACAGAGGTTTGTACCGTGGAACTGCAAAACCACACTTGTATTTCTCGGGCCTACACCAGACTATTTTCAACAGATATATTTGTGTCTGAAAAATCAGGGAGACACTATTTTTTTTTTTTTTACAGCAAAAATTGCAAAAAGCAGGATAATAGAGATTTTTTACCGTGGAACAGCAAAAGCACACTTCTGTCTCTCTGGCCTACACCAGACTATTTTCAACAGATATATTTGAGTCTGAAAAATCAGGGTGACACTTATTATTTTTATACAGCAAAAAATGCCAAAAACAGGATAATAGAGATGTTTTACTGTGGAACATCAAAACCACAGTAATAATTTACTGGTGTATATGAGGCTTTTTAAAATATATATATATTTGCGGCTGAACAGTGAGCGACACACTCAAACTGTTTTTTTTAGATACAAATGGCCCAAAAGTGGATAATACAGAGGTTTGTACCGTGGAACTGCAAAACCACACTTGTATTTCTCGGGCCTACACCAGACTATTTTCAACAGATATATTTGTGTCTGAAAAATCAGGGAGACACTATTTTTTATTTTTTTTACAGCAAAAAATGCAAAAAGCAGGATAATAGAGATTTTTTACCATGGAACAGCAAAAGCACACTTCTGTCTCTCTGGCCTACACCAGACTATTTTCAACAGATATATTTGAGTCTGAAAAATCAGGGAGACACTATTATTATTTTTATACAGCAAAAATTGCCAAAAACAGGATAATAGAGATGTTTTACCGTGGAACATCAAAACCACAGTAATAATTTACTGGTGTATTCCAGGCTTTTTAAAATATATATATATTTGCGGCTGAACAGTGAGCGACACACTCAAACTGTATTTTTTAGATACAAATGGCCCAAAAGTGGATAATACAGAGGTTTTTACCGTGGAACTGCAAAACCACACTTGTATTTCTCGGGCCTACACCAGACTATTTTCAACAGATATATTTGTGTCTGAAAAATCAGGGAGACACTATTTTTTATTTTTTTTACAGCAAAAAATGCAAAAAGCAGGATAATAGAGATTTTTTACCATGAAACAGCAAAAGCACACTTCTGTCTCTCTGGCCTACATCAGACTATTTTCAACAGATATATTTGTGTCTGAAAAATCAGGGAGACACTATTATTATTTTTATACAGCAAAAAATGCCAAAAACAGGATAATAGAGATGTTTTACCGTGGAACATCAAAACCACAGTAATAATTTACTGGTGTATACCAGGCTTTTTAAAATATATATATATTTGCGGCTGAACAGTGAGCGACACACTCAAACTGTTTTTTTTAGATACAAATGGCCCAAAAGTGGATAATACAGAGGTTTGTACCGTGGAACTGCAAAACCACACTTGTATTTCTCGGGCCTACACCAGACTATTTTCAACAGATATATTTGTGTCTGAAAAATCAGGGAGACACTATTTTTTTTTTTTTACAGCAAAAAATGCAAAAAGCAGGATAATAGAGATTTTTTACCGTGGAACAGCAAAAGCACACTTCTGTTTCTCTGGCCTACACCAGACTATTTTCAACAGATATATTTGAGTCTGAAAAATCAGGGTGACACTTATTATTTTTATACAGCAAAAAATGCCAAAAACAGGATAATAGAGATGTTTTACTGTGGAACATCAAAACCACAGTAATAATTTACTGGTGTATACGAGGCTTTTTAAAATATATATATATTTGCGGCTGAACAGTGAGCGACACACTCAAACTGTTTTTTTTAGATACAAATGGCCCAAAAGTGGATAATACAGAGGTTTGTACTGTGGAACTGCAAAACCACACTTGTATTTCTCGGGCCTACACCAGACTATTTTCAACAGATATATTTGTGTCTGAAAAATCAGGGAGACACTATTTTTTATTTTTTTTACAGCAAAAAATGCAAAAAGCAGGATAATAGAGATTGTTTACCATGGAACAGCAAAAGCACACTTCTGTCTCTCTGGCCTACACCAGACTATTTTCAACAGATATATTTGTGTCTGAAAAATCAGGGAGACACTATTATTATTTTTATACAGCAAAAAATGCCAAAAACAGGATAATAGAGATGTTTTACCGTGGAACATCAAAACCACAGTAATAATTTACTGGTGTATACCAGGCTTTTTAAAATATATATATATTTGTGGCTGAACAGTGAGCGACACACTCAAACTGTTTTTTTTAGATACAAATGGCCCAAAAGTGGATAATACAGAGGTTTGTACCGTGGAACTGCAAAACCACACTTGTATTTCTCGAGCCTACACCAGACTATTTTCAACAGATATATTTGTGTCTGAAAAATCAGGGAGACACTATTTTTTTTTTTTTTTACAGCAAAAAATGCAAAAAGCAGGATAATAGAGATTTTTTACCATGGAACAGCAAAAGCACACGTCTGTCTCTCTGACCTACACCAGACTATTTTCAACAGATATATTTGAGTCTGAAAAATCAGGGAGACACTATTTTTTATTTTTTTTACAGCAAAAAATGCAAAAAGCAGGATAATAGAGATTTTTTACCATGGAACAGCAAAAGCACACTTCTGTCTCTCTGACCTACACCAGACTATTTTCAACAGATATATTTGTGTCTGAAAAATCAGGGAGACACTATTATTATTTTTATACAGCATAAAATGCCAAAAACAGGATAATAGAGATGTTTTACCGTGGAACATCAAAACCACAGTAATAATTTACTGGTGTATACCAGGCTTTTTAAAATATATATATATTTGCGGCTGAACAGTGAGCGACACACTCAAACTGTTTTTTTTAGATACAAATGACCCAAAAGTGGATAATACAGAGGTTTGTACCGTGGAACTGCAAAACCACACTTGTATTTCTCGGGCCTACACCAGACTATTTTCAACAGATATATTTGTGTCTGAAAAATCAGGGAGACACTATTATTTTTTTTTTACAGCAAAAATTGCAAAAAGCAGGATAATAGAGATTTTTTACCGTGGAACAGCAAAAGCACACTTCTGTCTCTCTGGCCTACACCAGACTATTTTCAACAGATATATTTGAGTCTGAAAAATCAGGGAGACACTATTATTATTTTTATACAGCAAAAATTGCCAAAAACAGGATAATAGAGATGTTTTACCGTGGAACATCAAAACCACAGTAATAATTTACTGGTGTATACCAGGCTTTTTAAAATATATATATATTTGCGGCTGAACAGTGAGCGACACACTCAAACTGTTTTTTTTAGATACAAATGGCCCAAAAGTGGATAATACAGAGGTTTGTACCATGGAACTGCAAAACCACACTTGTATTTCTCAGGCCTACACCAGACTATTTTCAACAGATATATTTGTGTCTGAAAAATCAGGGAGACACTATTTTTTTTTTTTTACAGCAAAAAATGCAAAAAGCAGGATAATAGAGATTTTTTACTGTGGAACAGCAAAAGCACACTTCTGTCTCTCTGGCCTACACCAGACTATTTTCAACAGATATATTTGAGTCTGAAAAATCAGGGAGACACTATTATTATTTTTATACAGCAAAAAATGCCAAAAACAGGATAATAGAGATGTTTTACCGTGGAACATCAAAACCACAGTAATAATTTACTGGTGTATACCAGGCTTTTTAAAATATATATATATTTGCGGCTGAACAGTGAGCGACACACTCAAACTGGTTTTTTTAGATACAAATGGCCCAAAAGTGGATAATACAGAGGTTTGTACCGTGGAACTGCAAAACCACACTTGTATTACTCGGGCCTACACCAGACTATTTTCAACAGATATATTTGTGTCTGAAAAATCAGGGAGACACTATTTTTTTTTTTTTTTTACAGCAAAAATTGCAAAAATCAGGATAATAGAGATTTTTTACCATGGAACAGCAAAAGCACACTTCTGTCTCTCTGGCCTACACCAGACTATTTTCAACAGATATATTTGAGTCTGAAAAATCAGGGAGACACTATTATTATTTTTATACAGCAAAAATTGCCAAAAACAGGATAATAGAGATGTTTTACCGTGGAACATCAAAACCACAGTAATAATTTACTGGTGTATTCCAGGCTTTTTAAAATATATATATATTTGCGGATGAACAGTGAGCGACACACTCAAACTGTTTTTTTTAGATACAAATGGCCCAAAAGTGGATAATACAGAGGTTTGTACCGTGGAACTGCAAAACCACACTTGTATTTCTCGGGCCTACACCAGACTATTTTCAACAGATATATTTGTGTCTGAAAAATCAGGGAGACACTATTTTTTATTTTTTTTACAGCAAAAAATGCAAAAAGCAGGATAATAGAGATTTTTTACCATGGAACAGCAAAAGCACACTTCTGTCTCTCTGGCCTACACCAGACTATTTTCAACAGATATATTTGAGTCTGAAAAATCAGGGAGACACTATTATTATTTTTATACAGCAAAAATTGCCAAAAACAGGATAATAGAGATGTTTTACCGTGGAACATCAAAACCACAGTAATAATTTACTGGTGTATTCCAGGCTTTTTAAAATATATATATATTTGCGGCTGAACAGTGAGCGACACACTCAAACTGTTTTTTTTAGATACAAATGGCCCAAAAGTGGATAATACAGAGGTTTTTACCTTGGAACTGCAAAACCACACTTGTATTTCTCGGGCCTACACCAGACTATTTTCAACAGATATATTTGTGTCTGAAAAATCAGGGAGACACTATTTTTTATTTTTTTTACAGCAAAAAATGCAAAAAGCAGGATAATAGAGATTTTTTACCATGGAACAGCAAAAGCACACTTCTGTCTCTCTGGCCTACATCAGACTATTTTCAACAGATATATTTGTGTCTGAAAAATCAGGGAGACACTATTATTATTTTTATACAGCAAAAAATGCCAAAAACAGGATAATAGAGATGTTTTACCGTGGAACATCAAAACCACAGTAATAATTTACTGGTGTATACCAGGCTTTTTAAAATATATATATATTTGCGGCTGAACAGTGAGCGACACACTCAAACTGTTTTTTTTAGATACAAATGGCCCAAAAGTGGATAATACAGAGGTTTGTACCGTGGAACTGCAAAACCACACTTGTATTTCTCGGGCCTACACCAGACTATTTTCAACAGATATATTTGTGTCTGAAAAATCAGGGAGACACTATTTTTTTTTTTTTACAGCAAAAAATGCAAAAAGCAGGATAATAGAGATTTTTTACCGTGGAACAGCAAAAGCACACTTCTGTTTCTCTGGCCTACACCAGACTATTTTCAACAGATATATTTGAGTCTGAAAAATCAGGGTGACACTTATTATTTTTATACAGCAAAAAATGCCAAAAACAGGATAATAGAGATGTTTTACTGTGGAACATCAAAACCACAGTAATAATTTACTGGTGTATACGAGGCTTTTTAAAATATATATATATTTGCGGCTGAACAGTGAGCGACACACTCAAACTGTTTTTTTTAGATACAAATGGCCCAAAAGTGGATAATACAGAGGTTTGTACCGTGGAACTGCAAAACCACACTTGTATTTCTCGGGCCTACACCAGACTATTTTCAACAGATATATTTGTGTCTGAAAAATCAGGGAGACACTATTTTTTATTTTTTTTACAGCAAAAAATGCAAAAAGCAGGATAATAGAGATTTTTTACCATGGAACAGCAAAAGCACACTTCTGTCTCTCTGGCCTACACCAGACTATTTTCAACAGATATATTTGAGTATGAAAAATCAGGGTGACACTTATTATTTTTATACAGCAAAAAATGCCAAAAACAGGATAATAGAGATATTTTACTGTGGAACATCAAAACCACAGTAATAATTTACTGGTGTATACGAGGCTTTTTAAAATATATATATATTTGCGGCTGAACAGTGAGCGACACACTCAAACTGTTTTTTTTAGATACAAATCGCCCAAAAGTGGATAATACAGAGGTTTTTACCTTGGAACTGCAAAACCACACTTGTATTTCTCGGGCCTACACCAGACTATTTTCAACAGATATATTTGTGTCTGAAAAATCAGGGAGACACTATTTTTTATTTTTTTTACAGCAAAAAATGCAAAAAGCAGGATAATAGAGATTTTTTACCATGGAACAGCAAAAGCACACTTCTGTCTCTCTGGCCTACATCAGACTATTTTCAACAGATATATTTGTGTCTGAAAAATCAGGGAGACACTATTATTATTTTTATACAGCAAAAAATGCCAAAAACAGGATAATAGAGCTGTTTTACCGTGGAACATCAAAACCACAGTAATAATTTACTGGTGTATACCAGGCTTTTTAAAATATATATATATTTGCGGCTGAACATTGAGCGACACACTCAAACTGTTTTTTTTAGATACAAATGGCCCAAAAGTGGATAATACAGAGGTTTGTACCGTGGAACTGCAAAACCACACTTGTATTTCTCGGGCCTACACCAGACTATTTTCAACAGATATATTTGTGTCTGAAAAATCAGGGAGACACTATTTTTTATTTTTTTTACAGCAAAAAATGGAAAAAGCAGGATAATAGAGATTTTTTAACATGGAACAGCAAAAGCACACTTCTATCTCTCTGGCCTACATCAGACTATTTTCAACAGATATATTTGTGTCTGAAAAATCAGGGAGACACTATTATTATTTTTATACAGCAAAAATTGCCAAAAACAGGATAATAGAGATGTTTTACCGTGGAACATCAAAACCACAGTAATAATTTACTAGTGTATTCCAGGCTTTTTAAAATATATATATATTTGCGGCTGAACAGTGAGCGACACACTCAAACTGTTTTTTTTAGATACAAATGGCCCAAAAGTGGATAATACAGAGGTTTGTACCGTGGAACTGCAAAACCACACTTGTATTTCTCGGGCCTACACCAGACTATTTTCAACAGATATATTTGTGTCTGAAAAATCAGGGAGACACTATTTTTTTTTTTTTACAGCAAAAAATGCAAAAAGCAGGATAATAGAGATTTTTTACCGTGGAACAGTAAAAGCACACTTCTGTTTCTCTGGCCTACACCAGACTATTTTCAACAGATATATTTGAGTCTGAAAAATCAGGGTGACACTTATTATTTTTATACAGCAAAAAATGCCAAAAACAGGATAATAGAGATGTTTTACTGTGGAACATCAAAACCACAGTAATAATTTACTGGTGTATACGAGGCTTTTTAAAATATATATATATTTGCGGCTGAACAGTGAGCGACACACTCAAACTGTTTTTTTTAGATACAAATGGCCCAAAAGTGGATAATACAGAGGTTTGTACCGTGGAACTGCAAAACCACACTTGTATTTCTCGGGCCCACACCAGACTATTTTCAACAGATATATTTGTGTCTGAAAAATCAGGGAGACACTATTTTTTATTTTTTTTACAGCAAAAAATGCAAAAAGCAGGATAATAGAGATTTTTTACCATGGAACAGCAAAATCACACTTCTGTCTCTCTGGCCTACACCAGACTATTTTCAACAGATATATTTGAGTCTGAAAAATCAGGGTGACACTTATTATTTTTATACAGCAAAAAATGCCAAAAACAGGATAATAGAGATGTTTTACTGTGGAACATCAAAACCACAGTAATAATTTACTGGTGTATACGAGGCTTTTTAAAATATATATATATTTGCGGCTGAACAGTGAGCGACACACTCAAACTGTTATTTTTAGATACAAATGGCCCAAAAGTGGATAATACAGAGGTTTGTACCGTGGAACTGCAAAACCACACTTGTATTTCTCGGGCCTACACCAGACTATTTTCAACAGATATATTTGTGTCTGAAAAATCAGGGAGACACTATTTTATTTTTTTTTTTACAGCAAAAATTGCAAAAAGCAGGATAATAGAGATTTTTTACCGTGGAACAGCAAAAGCACACTTCTGTCTCTCTGGCCTACACCAGACTATTTTCAACAGATATATTTGAGTCTGAAAAATCAGGGAGACACTATTATTATTTTTATACAGCAAAAATTGCCAAAAACAGGATAATAGAGATGTTTTACCGTGGAACATCAAAACCACAGTAATAATTTACTGGTGTATTCCAGGCTTTTTAAAATATATATATATTTGCGGCTGAACAGTGAGCGACACACTCAAACTGTTTTTTTTAGATACAAATGGCCCAAAAGTGGATAATACAGAGGTTTGTACCGTGGAACTGCAAAACCACACTTGTATTTCTCGGGCCTACACCAGACTATTTTCAACAGATATATTTGTGTCTGAAAAATCAGGGAGACACTATTTTTTATTTTTTTTACAGCAAAAAATGGAAAAAGCAGGATAATAGAGATTTTTTACCATGGAACAGCAAAAGCACACTTCTATCTCTCTGGCCTACATCAGACTATTTTCAACAGATATATTTGTGTCTGAAAAATCAGGGAGACACTATTATTATTTTTATACAGCAAAAATTGCCAAAAACAGGATAATAGAGATGTTTTACCGTGGAACATCAAAACCACAGTAATAATTTACTGGTGTATTCCAGGCTTTTTAAAATATATATATATTTGCGGCTGAACAGTGAGCGACACACTCAAACTGTTTTTTTTAGATACAAATGGCCCAAAAGTGGATAATACAGAGGTTTGTACCGTGGAACTGCAAAACCACACTTGTATTTCTCGGGCCTACACCAGACTATTTTCAACAGATATATTTGTGTCTGAAAAATCAGGGAGACACTATTTTTTTTTTTTTTTACAGCAAAAATTGCAAAAAGCAGGATAATAGAGATTTTTTACCGTGGAACAGCAAAAGCACACTTCTGTCTCTCTGGCCTACACCAGACTATTTTCAACAGATATATTTGAGTCTGAAAAATCAGGGAGTCACTATTATTATTTTTATACAGCAAAAATTGCCAAAAACAGGATAATAGAGATGTTTTACCGTGGAACATCAAAACCACAGTAATAATTTACTGGTGTATTCCAGGCTTTTTAAAATATATATATATTTGCGGCTGAACAGTGAGCGACACACTCAAACTGTTTTTTTTAGATACAAATGGCCCAAAAGTGGATAATACAGAGGTTTGTACCGTGGAACTGCAAAACCACACTTGTATTTCTCGGGCCTACACCAGACTATTTTCAACAGATATATTTGTGTCTGAAAAATCAGGGAGACACTATTTTTTTTTTTTTTTACAGCAAAAATTGCAAAAAGCAGGATAATAGAGATTTTTTACCGTGGAACAGCAAAAGCACACTTCTGTCTCTCTGGCCTACACCAGACTATTTTCAACAGATATATTTGAGTCTGAAAAATCAGGGAGTCACTATTATTATTTTTATACAGCAAAAATTGCCAAAAACAGGATAATAGAGATGTTTTACCGTGGAACATCAAAACCACAGTAATAATTTACTGGTGTATACCAGGCTTTTTAAAATATATATATATTTGCGGCTGAACAGTGAGCGACACACTCAAACTGTTTTTTTTAGATACAAATGGCCCAAAAGTGGATAATACAGAGGTTTGTACCGTGGAACTGCAAAACCACACTTGTATTTCTCGGGCCTACACCAGACTATTTTCAACAGATATATTTGTGTCTGAAAAATCAGGGAGACACTATTTTTTTTTTTTTTTTACAGCAAAAATTGCAAAAAGCAGGATAATAGAGATTTTTTACCGTGGAACAGCAAAAGCACACTTCTGTCTCTCTGGCCTACACCAGACTATTTTCAACAGATATATTTGAGTCTGAAAAATCAGGGAGTCACTATTATTATTTTTATACAGCAAAAATTGCCAAAAACAGGATAATAGAGATGTTTTACCGTGGAACATCAAAACCACAGTAATAATTTACTGGTGTATTCCAGGCTTTTTAAAATATATATATATTTGCGGCTGAACAGTGAGCGACACACTCAAACTGTTTTTTTTAGATACAAATGGCCCAAAAGTGGATAATACAGAGGTTTGTACCGTGGAACTGCAAAACCACACTTGTATTTCTCGGGCCTACACCAGACTATTTTCAACAGATATATTTGTGTCTGAAAAATCAGGGAGACACTATTTTTTATTTTTTTTACAGCAAAAAATGCAAAAAGCAGGATAATAGAGATTTTTTACCATGGAACAGCAAAAGCACACTTCTCTCTCTCTGGCCTACATCAGACTATTTTCAACAGATATATTTGTGTCTGAAAAATCAGGGAGACACTATTATTATTTTTATACAGCAAAAAATGCCAAAAACAGGATAATAGAGATGTTTTACCGTGGAACATCAAAACCACAGTAATAATTTACTGGTGTATACCAGGCTTTTTAAAATATATATATATTTGCAGCTGAACAGTGAGCGACACACTCAAACTGTTTTTTTTTAGATACAAATGGCCCAAAAGTGGATAATACAGAGGTTTGTACCGTGGAACTGCAAAACCACACTTGTATTTCTCGGGCCTACACCAGACTATTTTCAACAGATATATTTGTGTCTGAAAAATCAGGGAGACACTATTTTTTTTTTTTTTACAGCAAAAATTGCAAAAAGCAGGATAATAGAGATTTTTTACCGTGGAACAGCAAAAGCACACTTCTGTCTCTCTGGCCTACACCAGACTATTTTCAACAGATATATTTGAGTCTGAAAAATTAGGGAGACACTATTATTATTTTTATACAGCAAAAATTGCCAAAAACAGGATAATAGAGATGTTTTACCGTGGAACATCAAAACCACAGTAATAATTTACTGGTGTATTCCAGGCTTTTTAAAATATATATATATTTGCGGCTGAACAGTGAGCGACACACTCAAACTGTTTTTTTTAGATACAAATGGCCCAAAAGTGTATAATACAGAGGGTTTTACCGTGGAACTGCAAAACCACACTTGTATTTCTCGGGCCTACACCAGACTATTTTCAACAGATATATTTGTGTCTGAAAAATCAGGGAGACACTATTTTTTATTTTTTTTACAGCAAAAAATGCAAAAAGCAGGATAATAGAGATTTTTTACCATGGAACAGCAAAAGCACACTTCTGTCTCTCTGGCCTACATCAGACTATTTTCAACAGATATATTTGTGTCTGAAAAATCAGGGAGACACTATTATTATTTTTATACAGCAAAAAATGCCAAAAACAGGATAATAGAGATGTTTTACCGTGGAACATCAAAACCACAGCAATAATTTACTGGTGTATACCAGGCTTTTTAAAATATATATACAGTCATATGAAAAAGTTTGGGCACCCCTATTAATCTTAAGCTTAATGTTTTATAAAAATTGGTGTTTTTGCAACAGCTATTTCAGTTTGATATATGTAATAACTGTTGGATACAGTAATGTTTCTGCCTTGAAATGAGGCTTATTGTACTAACAGAAAATGTGCAATCTGCATTCAAACAAAATTTGACAGGTGCATAAGTATGGGCACCTCACCAGAAAAGTGACATTAATATTTAGTAGATCCTCCTTTTGCAAAAATAACAGCCTCTAGTCGCTTCCTGTAGCTTTTAATGAGTTCCTGGATACTGGATGAAGGTATTTTTGACCATTCCTCTTTACAAAACAATTCCAGTTCAGTTAAGTTTGATGGTCGCCGAGCATGGACAGCCTCTTCAAATGATCCCACAGATGTTCAATGATATTCAGGTCTGGGGACTGGGATGGCCATTCCAGAACATTGTAATTGTTCCTCTGCATGAATGCCTGAGTAGATTTGGAGCGGTGTTTTGGATCATTGTCTTGCTGAAAGATCCATCCACTGCGTAACTTCAACTTTATCACTGATTCTTGAACACTATTGCCCAGAATCTGCTGATACTGAGTGGAATCCATGCGTCCCTCAACTTTAACAAGATTCCCAGTGCCGGCATTGACCACACAGCCCCAAAGCATGATGGAACCTCCACCAAATTTTACTGTGGGTAGCAAGTGTTTTTCTTGGAATGCTGTGTTTTTTTGCCACCATGCATAACGCCTTTTTGTATGACCAAACAACTCAATCTTGGTTTCATCAGTCCACAGGACCTTCTTCCAAAAAGAAATAGGCTTCTTCAAATGTGCTTTTGCATACCTCAGCCGACTCTGTTTGTGCATACTTGCAGAAACGGCTTCTTTCGCATCACTCTCCCATACAGCTTCTCCTTGTGCAAAGTGCGTTGTATAGTTGACCGATGCACAGTGACACCATCTGCAGCAAGTTGATGCTGCAGCTCTCTGGAGGTGGTCTGAGGATTGTCCTTGACTGATCTCACCATTCTTCTTCTCTGCCTTTCTGATGTTTTTCTTGTCCTGACACTTCTGGCCTTAACAAGAACTGTCCCTATGTTCTTCCATTTCCTTACTATGTTCCTCACAGTGGAAACTGACAGGTTAAATCTCTGAGACAGCTTTTTGTATCCTTCCCCTGAACAACTATGTTGAATAATCTTTGTTTTCAGATCATTTGACAGTTGTTTTGAGGAGCCCATGATGCCACTCTTCAGAGGAGATTCAAACAGGAGAACAACTTGCAAGTGGCCACTTTAAGTAGCTTTTCTCATGATTGCATACACCTGGCTATAAAGTTCAAAGCTCAATGAGGTTACAAAACCAAAAAAGTGCTTTAGTAAGTCAGTAAAAAGTAGGCAGGAGTATTTAAAACAAGAAAATGATAAGGGTGCCCATACTTATGCACAGGTCAAATTTTGTTTGAATGCAGATTGCACATTTTCTGTTAGCACAATAAACCTCATTTCAAGGCAGAAACATTACTGTGTCCAACAGTTATTACAGATATCAAACTGAAATAGCTGTTGCAAAAACACCAATTTTTATAAAACATTAAGCTTAAGATTAATAGGGGTGCCCAAACTTTTACATATGACTGTATATTTGCGGCTGAACAGTGAGCGACACACTCAAACTGTTTTTTTTAGATACAAATGGCCCAAAAGTGGATAATACAGAGGTTTGTACCGTGGAACTGCAAAACCACACTTGTATTTCTCGGGCCTACACCAGACTATTTTCAACAGATATATTTGTGTCTGAAAAATCAGGGAGACACTATTTTTTTTTTTTTACAGCAAAAAATGCAAAAAGCAGGATAATAGAGATTTTTTACCGTGGAACAGCAAAAGCACACTTCTGTTTCTCTGGCCTACACCAGACTATTTTCAACAGATATATTTGAGTCTGAAAAATCAGGGTGACACTTATTATTTTTATACAGCAAAAAATGCCAAAAACAGGATAATAGAGTTGTTTTACTGTGGAACATCAAAACCACAGTAATAATTTACTGGTGTATACGAGGCTTTTTAAAATATATATATATTTGCGGCTGAACAGTGAGCGACACACTCAAACTGTTTTTTTTAGATACAAATGGCCCAAAAGTGGATAATACAGAGGTTTGTACTGTGGAACTGCAAAACCACACTTGTATTTCTCGGGCCTACACCAGACTATTTTCAACAGATATATTTGTGTCTGAAAAATCAGGGAGACACTATTTTTTATTTTTTTTACAGCAAAAAATGCAAAAAGCAGGATAATAGAGATTTTTTACCGTGGAACAGCAAAAGCACACTTCTGTCTCTCTGGCCTACACCAGACTATTTTCAACAGATATATTTGAGTCTGAAAAATCAGGGTGACACTTATTATTTTTATACAGCAAAAAATGCCAAAAACAGGATAATAGAGATGTTTTACTGTGGAACATCAAAACCACAGTAATAATTTACTGGTGTATACGAGGCTTTTTAAAATATATATATATTTGCGGCTGAACAGTGAGCGACACACTCAAACTGTTTTTTTTAGATACAAATGGCCCAAAAGTGGATAATACAGAGGTTTATACCGTGGAACTGCAAAACCACACTTGTATTTCTCGGGCCTACACCAGACTATTTTCAACAGATATATTTGTGTCTGAAAAATCAGGGAGACACTATTTTTTATTTTTTTACAGCAAAAAATGCAAAAAGCAGGATAATAGAGATTTTTTACCATGGAACAGCAAAAGCACACTTCTGTCTCTCTGGCCTACATCAGACTATTTTCAACAGATATATTTGTGTCTGAAAAATCAGGGAGACACTATTATTATTTTTATACAGCAAAAAATGCCAAAAACATAATAATAGAGATGTTTTACCGTGGAACATCAAAACCACAGTAATAATTTACTGGTGTATACCAGGCTTTTTAAAATATATATATATTTGCGGCTGAACAGTGAGCGATACACTCAAACTGTTTTTTTTAGATACAAATGGCCCAAAAGTGGATAATACAGAGGTTTGTACCGTGGAACTGCAAAACCACACTTGTATTTCTCGGGCCTACACCAGACTATTTTCAACAGATATATTTGTGTCTGAAAAATCAGGGAGACACTATTTTTTATTTTTTACAGCAAAAAATGCAAAAAGCATGATAATAGAGATTTTTTACCGTGGAACAGCAAAAGCACACTTCTGTCTCTCTGGCCTACACCAGACTATTTTCAACAGATATATTTGAGTCTGAAAAATCAGGGTGACACTTATTATTTTTATACAGCAAAAAATGCCAAAAACAGGATAATAGAGATGTTTTACTGTGGAACATCAAAACCACAGTAATAATTTACTGGTGTATACGAGGCTTTTTAAAATATATATATATTTGCGGCTGAACAGTGAGCGACACACTCAAACTGTTTTTTTTAGATACAAATGGCCCAAAAGTGGATAATACAGAGGTTTGTACCGTGGAACTGCAAAACCACACTTGTATTTCTCGGGCCTACACCAGACTATTTTCAACAGATATATTTGTGTCTGAAAAATCAGGGAGACACTATTTTTTTTTTTTACAGCAAAAAATGCAAAAAGCAGGATAATAGAGATTTTTTACCGTGGAACAGCAAAAGCACACTTCTGTCTCTCTGGCCTACACCAGACTATTTTCAACAGATATATTTGAGTCTGAAAAATCAGGGAGACACTATTATTATTTTTATACAGCAAAAAATGCCAAAAACAGGATAATAGAGATGTTTTACCGTGGAACATCAAAACCACAGTAATAATTTACTGGTGTATACCAGGCTTCTTAAAATATATATATATTTGCGGCTGAACAGTGAGCGACACACTCAAACTGTTTTTTTTAGATACAAATGGCCCAAAAGTGGATAATACAGAGGTTTGTACCGTGGAACTGCAAAACCACACTTGTATTTCTCGGGCCTACACCAGACTATTTTCAACAGATATATTTGTGCCTGAAAAATCAGGGAGACACTATTTTTTTTTTTTTTTTACAGCAAAAATTTTAAAAAGCAGGATAATAGAGATTTTTTACCGTGGAACAGCAAAAGCACACTTCTGTCTCTCTGGCCTACACCAGACTATTTTCAACAGATATATTTGAGTCTGAAAAATCAGGGAGACACTATTATTATTTTTATACAGCAAAAATTGCCAAAAACAGGATAATAGAGATGTTTTACCGTGGAACATCAAAACCACAGTAATAATTTACTGGTGTATTCCAGGCTTTTTAAAATATATATATATTTGCGGCTGAACAGTGAGCGACACACTCAAACTGTTTTTTTTAGATACAAATGGCCCAAAAGTGGATAATACAGAGGTTTGTACCGTGGAACTGCAAAACCACACTTGTATTTCTTGGGCCTACACCAGACTATTTTCAACAGATATATTTGTGTCTGAAAAATCAGGGAGACACTATTTTTTATCTTTTTTACAGCAAAAAATGCAAAAAGCAGGATAATAGAGATTTTTTACCATGGAACAGCAAAAGCACACTTCTGTCTCTCTGGCCTACACCAGACTATTTTCAATAGATATATTTGTGTCTGAAAAATCAGGGAGACACTATTATTATTTTTATACAGCAAAAAATGCCAAAAACAGGATAATAGAGATGTTTTACCGTGGAACATCAAAACCACAGTAATAATTTACTGGTGTATACCAGGCTTTTTAAAATATATATATATTTGCGGCTGAACAGTGAGCGACACACTCAAACTGTTTTTTTTAGATACAAATGGCCCAAAAGTGGATAATACAGAGGTTTGTACCGTGGAACTGCAAAACCACACTTGTATTTCTCGGGCCTACACCAGACTATTTTCAACAGATATATTTGTGTCTGAAAAATCAGGGAGACACTATTTTTTTTTTTTTACAGCAAAAAATGCAAAAAGCAGGATAATAGAGATTTTTTACCGTGGAACAGCAAAAGCACACTTCTGTCTCTCTGGCCTACACCAGACTATTTTCAACAGATATATTTGAGTCTGAAAAATCAGGGTGACACTTATTATTTTTATACAGCAAAAAATGCCAAAAACAGGATAATAGAGATGTTTTACTGTGGAACATCAAAACCACAGTAATAATTTACTGGTGTATACGAGGCTTTTTAAAATATATATATATTTGCGGCTGAACAGTGAGCGACACACTCAAACTGTTTTTTTTAGATACAAATGGCCCAAAAGTGGATAATACAGAGGTTTGTACCGTGGAACTGCAAAACCACACTTGTATTTCTCAGGCCTACACCAGACTATTTTCAACAGATATATTTGTGTCTGAAAAATCAGGGAGACACTATTTTTTTTTTTTACAGCAAAAAATGCAAAAAGCAGGATAATAGAGATTTTTTACCGTGGAACAGCAAAAGCACACTTCTGTCTCTCTGGCCTACACCAGACTATTTTCAACAGATATATTTGAGTCTGAAAAATCAGGGAGACAGTATTATTATTTTTATACAGCAAAAAATGCCAAAAACAGGATAATAGAGATGTTTTACCGTGGAACATCAAAACCACAGTAATAATTTACTGGTGTATTCCAGGCTTTTTAAAATATATATATATTTGCGGCTGAACAGTGAGCGACACACTCAAACTGTTTTTTTTAGATACAAATGGCCCAAAAGTGGATAATACAGAGGTTTGTACCGTGGAACTGCAAAACCACACTTGTATTTCTCGGGCCTACACCAGACTATTTTCAACAGATATATTTGTGTCTGAAAAATCAGGGAGACACTATTTTTTATTTTTTTTACAGCAAAAAAATGCAAAAAGCAGGATAATAGAGAGTTTTTACCGTGGAACAGCAAAAGCACACTTCTGTCTCTCTGGCCTACACCAGACTATTTTCAACAGATATATTTGTGTCTGAAAAATCAGGGAGACACTATTATTATTTTTATACAGCAAAAAATGCCAAAAACAGGATAATAGAGATGTTTTACCGTGGAACATCAAAACCACAGTAATAATTTACTGGTGTATACCAGGCTTTTTAAAATATATATATATTTGCGGCTGAACAGTGAGCGACACACTCAAACTGTTTTTTTTAGATGCAAATGGCCCATAGAACTGCAAAACCACACTTCTATTTCTCTGGCCTACACCAGACTATTTGCAACAGATATATTTGTGTCTGAAAAATCAGAGGCACACTTTTTTTTGGGGGGAGGGGGGGGCACCAAAAGGTTAATAAGATGGGTATTTGTACATTGTGACGGAGGAAAAAAAAAAGAGGATTTAGATAAAAAAAAGGATTTTTCCTGGCCTCCGGGACCTGGAGCTAAGTCCAGCAATTTCAGCAACAGGAGCACACAGGACTGTAAAGCAGCGTTTGCTGGTATAACCACTGCGTCTCCTATACAGCCTGCCTGCCTGCCTGCCTGATATACCTGGGATGGATATTAGTCCTGAGAAGGACTGTTTGTTTGATCTGGCAGCCTTTACAGACCCTACACTAACTATTTTGCAGGATATATCTCTCCCTAAATCAGCAGCGCTGTCTCTACACTGTCTGATCCGGAGCGACTGTGTCCAAGATGGCGGCGCCCTGTTTTAAATACTCGAGGTGACGCTGTGCGGCCAGCCAATCACTGTAATGCCCACAAACAACATGGCTGCGGTATTACAGTGACTGGCTGGCAATACCTGCATGTTCATTGGCTCTGTAAAGAGCGCCAAACATGCAGGGCGGAGACCTGAGCTCCCGCCCGAGTAACCCGGAAATGCTCGCCAAACATCCCGAGTAGCGTGATGCTCGGGCGAGTACCTATCAGTGTCGAGCATGTTCGCTCAACACTAGTCTTGACGGGTCCACTTGTAACGCCTGGACGGTCCTGGCCAACGCCGCAACGCTCCTGGTCAGCTCCTGGACTTGGTGATGCAGATCTTTCGACGGGGCTTGGTTCAAGGCCTGTGCGTCAGCCCCCACAGAGTCCATAGAGGAGGGCGCCGCCTCCTGGTGGTAGGTGAGAGCAGGGCGCCGGGGGTTTATAGCGCCACTTGTTGCGGGTTTACGGAGCACCCTTATGGCCCTGTCCTTGAATTGGGCAAAGGTCAGGTCAGTGTTCTGGAAGAACATGAGGCGCAGCTGGGTCCTGTGGGCGCTAGACAGCAGACCTTCTATGAACTGTTCTGTTAGGAGCTTATCCATATCCTGCACGCTGCCTGGGTCAGCTTGTTGGATGGCCCTCAGGGCTTCCTGCAAATTTAGGGCATAGTCTCTGATGCTGTCCTGTGCCCGCTGCTTACATCCATAGAACCTCATTTTAATTTCAGCAGAGGTACGTGTGTCAAAGGTACCCCGCAGCCGGGCCAGAATACCCTTAACGGTCCTTTTCTCCTCAGTGGGCCATGATTTTACCTCCCTTTGGGCTGCGCCAGTTAACTGCCCTGTCAATATGCTGACCTTCTGTTCCTCTGTCAGGAGGTAGACTTGGAACAAACTGTACAGCCTTTCCTTAAAGTCAGTTAGGGCATTG
Organism: Phyllobates terribilis; assembly: GCF_046119375.1. NCBI lineage: Eukaryota > Metazoa > Chordata > Amphibia > Anura > Dendrobatidae > Phyllobates > Phyllobates terribilis. Next base: position 571,083,676 of record NW_027362763.1, read on the forward strand.
GGCTCCCCTGAGTACTTGGGCAGCCAGGCCGCTCCAGGGATGTAGGGCAGGGAAAAGGGCATCACCGCTGCTGCAGCCACGCTGGTGGTAGTGGGCGCCTCTGTGGCCGACATCTTCCTCCCCCCTAGTTAAGCGTGGCCTACCTTCCGACGATCCTCTTCTGTAGGCCGCGGCTCCGCTGCTGCTGCTCTGGACGAGGACCTTGCATCGCGTCCTGATGATGTCAGCGTCACTCTCTCTCCCTTCCAGGACCTTGCGCAGCGTCGGTGCATGGAGCGAAGATTCAGGTCTCGCGCGCTTTCGGCGTCAACGCCCCTCTTCTTCCTGCGCGGCGTCCTGAAGATGGCGTCCGACGGCGAGAAAACGACTTTGGATGGCGGGAAAACAGCTGAAGATGGCGGGAACCGACTGAAGATGGCGGGAACCAACTGAAGATGGCGGGAAACGGCTCCGGATGGCAGGAACCTTCACCACGACAGGTATGACAGTCTTTTGAAGGCACGCAGTACCCGGTGGTTGCGGGCACGAAATCCTGCCGACTACTCCAAAGCTGACTCGCCCCCTGGGCCGTTGGGCACTCGGATCCAGGCAGTAGGGGAACGATGGGAGTAGTAGTGGCAACCCGGTTCCGTGGCTCAGGGTGGTCAGGCCAGTGGTAGTCCGTTATGCGCTGATGATTATGTCCGACTACGCCACCCGTGGAGTGCGGCCCCAGGGCAGTATAATGGATGGTGGGAGTGATGGTGGTGAGAGTCCCAGTACCGGTAGTGCTGGAGGCACGAAGGAGCACACAGACAACAGGTTGCAGTCCAGGGCCTTTACTAAAACTGACCCATAAACAGTCCCGGCTAGGAGGGGACCTGGATGTCTGAGAGCAATGGGGAAATTGGCCCTGGTCAGGGTGAGGGTGTAGGCCTACTATGCTTTCTGTGCTCCTTCTGGCTATCTCCTCCTTATAGGGTAACAGCCCATGTTTCCGAGCCTTCCGTGTACTCTCGCCTGTATGGCCTGCGACGTGGGTTCCTTTCTGCTCCCGGCCTGGTACGGCTTTACTGGTCCCTTCTGTTGTGGCAGAGCCTCCAGGTTTCTTAGGCCAAGGAAAATACAGTCCCCTGCGGACTGGTTATCTGCTGTGGGATGTGGAATCCTCCCAGCCTCAGACACCAAAGTCTGGTAAATTAAGTCCTTTATCTGCCAAGACAGGCTCACTTCGCCTCTTGTCTCTGGCTTGTTGCTCTCCTCCTGCCACACTTCCTCTTAGGTGCAATACAACTTTCTGTCCCTGCTCTGCTTCGGGACAAGTCTCAGTACTGAGACAGGTCATCCAGTTCTCTCCAACCCTGCCCCCAGCACCAGCTTTCATAGGGGCAGCCTGCTCCCCCTACTGGCCTGAGACAGGAGGTACTGCATGCTAATGTTCCCCTGACTAGAGAACCTCCCCCTTGCTCTCAGACACAGCTTTAATATACTTGTGGCATCCAGGCTAGGGTGACACATGTGCATTATTCTGCACGCCCTTAGGAGCAGTCTGTACATTGTATATTAGATTGTAAGCTCCTAGGACAGGGTGTACATTATACTGTATGCTCTCAGGAGCAGCCTGTATATTATATATTAGATTGAAAGCTCCTAGGACAGGGTGTACATTATTCTGCATGCCCTCAGGAGCAGCCTGTATATTGTATATTAGATTGTAAGCTCCTAGGACAGGGTGTACATTATTCTGCATGCCCTCAGAAGTAGTCTGTATATTGTATATTAGATTGTAAGCTCCTAGGACAGGGTGTGCATTATTCTGCACGCCCTTAGGAGCAGTCTGCACATTGTATATTAGATTGTAAGCTCCTAGGACAGGGTGTAGATTATTCTGTATGCTCTCAGGAGCAGCCTGTATATTGTATATTAGATTGTAAGCTCCTATGACAGGGTTTGCATTATTCTGCACGCCCTTAGGAGCAGTCTGTACATTATATATTAGATTGTAAGCTCCTAGGACAGGGTGTACATTATACTGTATGCTCTCAGGAGCAGTCTGTATATTGTATATTAGATTGAAAACTCCTAGGACAGGGAGTACATTATTCTGTATGCTCTCAGGAGCAGCCTGTATATTGTATATTAGATTGTAAGCTCCTAGGACAGGGTGTGCATTATTCTGCATGCCCTCAGGAGCAGCCTGTATATTGTATATTAGATTGTAAGCTCCTATGACAAGGTTTGCATTATTCTGCATGCCCTTAGGAGCAGTCTGTACATTATATATTAGATTGTAAGCTCCTAGGACAGGGTGTACATTATACTGTATGCTCTCAGGAGCAGTCTGTATATTGTATATTAGATTGAAAGCTCCTAGGACAGGGAGTACATTATTCTGTATGCCCTCAGGTGCAGTCTGTATATTGTATATTAGATTGTAAGCTCCTAGGACAGGGTGTGCATTATTCTGTATGCTCTCAGGAGCAGCCTGTATATTGTATATTAGATTGTAAGCTCCTGGGACAGGGTGTGCATTATTCTGTATGCCCTCAGGAGCAGCCTGTATATTGTATATTAGATTGAAAGCTCCTAGGACAGGGAGTACATTATTCTGTATGCCCTCAGGAGCAGCCTGTATATTGTATATTAGATTGTAAGCTCCTAGGACAGGGTGTACATTATTCTGCATGCCCTCAGGAGCAGCCTGTATATTGTATATTATATTGTAAGCTCCTAGGACAGCGTGTGCATTATTCTGTATGCCCTCAGGAGCAGCCTATATATTATATATTAGATTGTAAGTTCCTAGGAAAGGGTGTACATTATTCTGCATGCCCTCAGGAGCAGTCTGTATATTGTATATTAGATTGTAAGCTCCTAGGACAGGGTGTCCATTATTCTGAATGCTCTCAGGAGCAGCATGTATATTGTATATTAGATTGTAAGCTCATAGGACAGGATGTACATTACTCTGTATGCTCTCAGGAGCAGACTGTATACTGTACATTAGATTGTAAGCTCCTAGGACAGGGTGTACATTATTCTGTATGCTCTCAGAAGCAGCCTGTATATTGTATATTAGATTGTAAGCTCCTAGGACAGGGTGTACATTATTCTGTATGCTCTCAGGAGCAGTCTGTATATTATATTGTAGATTGTAAGCTCCTAGGACAGGGTGTAGATTATTCTGTATGCTCTCAGGAGCAGTCTGTATATTGTATATTAGATTGTAAGCTCCTAGTCAGACTGGCGGACAGGAACAGTAGTCAGGCTGGCAACTGGACCTGAGGGCTGAAGCAGAGGTAAATATGCTGTGCATCAACTTTTGCTCGGGCACCTCCATTTTGGAGGAGGTGCCTTATATATGGGAGGACCCTCGGCTATTGGCCGGGGACTCCTTAGGACGGCGCGCACGGCCCCTTTAAGAGAGTGGGAGCGCACGCGTCCTAAGCACAGTGCCCGGGAAGCTGCGCGCGCCGGCAGCAGCAGGAAGAGGAGCGCAGGAGGACGCCGCGCGGGGAGCGGGGAGGTGAGAGGGACGGCGTCTCTGCCTGGCAGGGGGCTGAGACGCCGATGCTGCAGTACCCCCCCTTTACGCCCCCTCTTTTTAAGGCCAGAAAGAAATTTTTCAAGGAGAAGCGGGGCATGGATGTTCTCCCTTGGTTCCCAAGTTCTCTCCTCTGGGCCAAACCCCTTCCAATCCACCAGAAAAAAGTTTTTTCCTCTTACCCTTTTGGTAGCCAGAATATTCTCTACCTCAAAAACATCCTCAGCAGAAACGGGAGCAGGGGACGAACCTGTATTGTCGGAAAAAGAATTAAAGACAACTGGTTTGAGGAGAGATACATGGAAGGAGTTGGGAATCCGTAAGGTGGCTGGGAGTTTCAACTTGTAGGCCACTGGATTGATTTGTTTAAGGACTTCAAATGGACCGATGAACCGAGGACCCAACTTGTAGGAGGGTATTTTGAGCCGAACATGTTTGGTGCAGAGCCAAACCTTGTCTCCGGGACGGAATTGAGGCGGATCCAGACGTCTCTTGTCAGCATGTCTCTTCATCCGCTCGGAGGACTGAAGAAGTGTGGACCTAATATTCTCCCAAATGGTGGAAAATTCGCTGACCAGAGACTCCGCGGCAGGGTTGTCCACAGAAATGGAGACGGGAAACGGAATCTGGGGATGTTGACCATAGACTATAAAGAACGGAGATTTGGAAGATGATTCGCTCTCATGGTTGTTGTAGGAGAATTCGGGCCATGGCAGGAGATCCACCCAATCAGTATGGTGAGCGTTAACAAAGTGCTGGAGGTAGCTGGTAAGGATCTGGTTGATCCGCTCCACTTGACCATTGGACTGTGGATGATAAGCGGAGGAGAAATCCAGGGTGACATCCAGCTGCTTACACGTAGCTCGCCAGCAACGTGAGGTGAACTGAATCCCTCGATCCGACATGATGTGGAGGGGTAGGCCATGGAGACGGAAGATGTGGAGGAAGAAGTCCTTAGCTAGCACTGATGCAGACGGGAGACCAGGCAGAGGGATGAAGTGAGCCATTTTAGAAAAGCGGTCGGCGACCACCCACATGACTGTACAACCGACAGAGACAGGGAGATCTGTAATAAAGTCCATAGCAATGTGTAGCCACGGAGCATCAGGTACGGGAAGAGGCAGGAGATGACCGGCTGGTAGATGTCTGGGAACTTTGTTGCGGGCACAGGACGAACAGGCTGAAACGAAGTCTACCACATCCTTGCGCAGGGTAGCCACCAGTAATGCTGGGCGATGAGCAGGAAGGTCTTCTTTTGGCCAGCATGGCCGGCTAGTTTAGATGAATGACCCCAGCGAAGAACCTTCTCACGATCCGGTACTGCTACAAATGTCTTACCAGGTGGAAGATGAGTCAGATCCAAGGGGGCCACATTCATCACTTTGGAGGGGTCGATGATGTGCATAGGCTCCTCCTCTTGATCGGAGGACAGGAAGGACGGGACAAGGTGTCTGCTTTGACATTCTTGTCCGCCGGGCGGAAGTGTAGGACGAAGTCGAAGCGGGAGAAGAACAAAGACCACCGGGCCTGGCGCGGGTTGAGTCTTTGGGCATTCTGGAGATATGCCTGGTTTTTGTGATACGTATAGATGATCACTGGGTATAGAGCCCCTTCAAGCAGGTAACGCCATTCCTCCAGTGCCAATTTAACGGCTAACAGTTCTCGGTCTCCTATAGAGTAGTTGCGCTCAGAGGAGGAGAAGAGTTTGGTGAAGAAGCCGCAGGTTACCATTCTCCCGGAAGAAGAATTTTGGGTGAGCACCACTCCGGCTCGGAGGAGGAAGCATCAACCTCCAGGTAGAACTGTTTGTTGCTATCCGGACGGTGTAGCACTGGGGCAGAGGAGAAGGCTTGCTTTAAGGAAAGGAAGGCCTCCTCAGCTTCGGGCGACCATTCCTTGGGATTTGCTCCCTTACGGGTGAGCGCGTATATGGGAGCAGTCCGAGAAGAGAAGTGCGGGATGAAGAGACGATAGTAGTTGGCGAAGCCCAGGAATCGCTGAATCGCCTTCAACCCCTCTGGACGGGGCCACTTAAGGACAGCAGAGAGCTTCTCAGGATCCATTCCTAGGCCTGTCTGGGAGATAACATAGCCCAGGAATGGAAGAGAGGTCTGCTCGAAGAGGCACTTCTCGTATTTTGCATAGAGGTGGTTCTGCCTGAGCCTAAGCAGGACCTGACGAACATCCCTCCGGTGTGTGGGAAGATCCAGAGAGAAGACCAAGATATCGTCCAGGTATACCACCACGCAGGAGTAAAGAAGATCACGGAAGATGTCGTTGACCAATTCTTGGAAGACAGCGAGAGCATTGCAGAGACCGAAGGGCATCACACGGTACTCATAGTGACCGTCCCGGGTATTGAATGCCGTCTTCCACTCATCTCCTTGACGGATTCGGACCAGGTTATACGCTCCACGAAGATCCAGCTTGGAAAAGATCCTGGCGCCCTTAAGGCGATCAAACAACTCGGAGATGAGCGGCAGGGGATATTTGTTTTTTACCGTGATCTAATTGAGTCCTCTATAATCAATACAAGGGCGTAGCGAACCATCCTTCTTCTTGACAAAGAAGAATTCGGCTCCAGCCGGGGAGGTATATTTCCAGATGAATCCCCTAGCCAGATTCTCCTCAATGTACTCAGATACGGCTCGGGTTTCGGGTAAATACGCCCACGGGGTGGAGTGGCGCCAGGTACCAGGTCGATTGTGTAATCATATGGCCTATGAGGTGGCAGTGTCTCTGCTTTCTTTTTACCGAAGACATCCGCGTAGGACCAGTAAGGAGCCGGTAGACCGGGTAAATTAGCTGGGGTAGGTGGTGGACGAGTCGGGCGAACCGGAATCAGGCAGGTCCTATGGCAGTCCTGCCCCCACCGGAGTACTTCACCGGATTGCCAGTTCAGCACGGGTTCATGTGTCTGGAGCCAGGGTAGACCTAGCAATAGGGAGTGAGAGAGTCCGGACAGCACATGGAAGGAGATTTTCTCCGAGTGCAGCATTCCCACCTGCAGGGTTACGGGCTCAGTGACAAGCAGGATGGTCACCGGAAGGAGTCTTCCATCCACGGAGGCGACGGACAATGGTTCAGCCAGAGGTTTGGTGGGAATACGGTATCTCTCTACCACGGACTGGGAAATGAGGTTTCCAGCAGCTCCAGAATCCAGATGAGCAATTTCAAGGAGATGGTTCTTTCCCCAGGAGATAGAGACAGACAAAGTCAGGGATAGAGAGGGCTTACTTTTGCCTAGGACGACCTCTCTGAGTGGTCCTAGACACTGAAGTTTCCCGGCCTCTCCGGGCAGGAATGGATCAGGTGCTCTTTACTGCAACAATAGAAACAGCTACCCTCGGCTCGACGTGACTCTTGGTGAGATTTGACCTTCTTGCTCTGGTCGATCTGCATGAGTTCGGGCGAGTGCGCCCGGGGAGTGACTAGTTGAGAGGCAGGTCTCTGGAAAGTAGGAGCGAGGCGGGGGAATTTTCTCTCCCGAGTGGTCTCTTTGGTGCGTTCTTGGAACCGGATGTCAATCCGGGTAGCGAGTGACACCAGGTCATCCAGGGAGGTAGGAATGTCCCGACCGGCTAGCTCATCCTTAATCCGCCCGGAAAGACCCTCCCAGAAGATGGAAACCAGAGCCTCGTTATCCCAGGCAAGCTCAGAAGCGAGGGTACGGAACCATATGGCATATTAGCCCATGGTGAGACTCCCTTGGCGGAGACGTAGCAGAGAGGAGGCTGAAGAGGATTTTCGTCCTGGCTCATCGAAGACTTTCCGGAAAGCCGCGAGGAAAGACGATAGGTCAGACACCAGGGGATCCCCTCTCTCCCACAGGGGATTTAGCCATGCCAGTGCTTCCCCAGTGAGATGGGACATGATGAATGCCACTTTGGCCCGGTCGGAGATGAACTGATGTGCCAAGAGTTCAAAGTGCAGGGTGCACTGGTTTATGAAACCCCGAGCTAGAGCGGGGTCGCCTCCAAAACGAGGAGATGCAGAAAGCCAGGGGCCTGGGTTGGATGCCGTGGTATTGGTGGCCAGCGGCGCTGCCGGAGCGGGTGTTGCTCAACTAGGGGCAGACACAGGTGGTACGGACAGCGTGTCCAGGCGAGTGTTGACAGACCGCAGGTAGGTCAGGATGGTTTCCTGTTGGCAGGGCCGGCTCCAGGTTTTTCTGGGCCCCGGGCGAAAGAGTCTCAGTGGGCCCTTTTAACACATACACGATTCATGATGCACAGATACGGCGGAGAAATAAATATATAAATATATATATATATATATATATATTTATTTATTTATTACACATGGCCCAGCCTGCCCCCTCATCCTTCACATACGCAGACATATGCGCGCGCACACATGGTACGCAGACATATGCGTGCGCACACACGCTACGCAGACATATGCGTGCGCACACACGGTACGCAGATATATGCGTGCGCACACATGGTACGCAGACATATGCACGCACACACGGTACGCAGACATATGCACGCACACACGGTACGCAGACATATGCGCGCGCACACACGGTACACAGACATATGTACACATACAGACATACACATAGATAAAACAGACAAATATATATACACAGTCATATACACTGACATTCACATACATGCACTCACACAGACCCATTACTAATATTTTTAATATGGGGATTGGGGAAGCCTCACTCACCTGTTCCCGGTCCAGTGTCCTGTCCAGCAGCTCCTCGGGTATGGGGCAGTGCAGGGCCCCCGGCGTGTCACAGACTTCATGGCCCTGGAACATCAGAGGGGCCCACTTGCGGTCGGGTCCGGGCCCCTCCCGCCCATCTGTGCAGGACCTCCGCTCCGACGGTGTTTGATTGCCGGCACTCCCCCAGACATGGCCGCGCGCTGTGCGGCTGTGTCTGCTAGTAATGACGCGGCAGGAGCGACACACAAGCACAATTAAAGGTGCAGTGCCGTCGACCCTGCCGTGTCATTACTAGCAGACACAGCCGGACAGCGCGCGGCCATGTCTGGGGGAAGTGCCGGCAATCAAGCAGCGCCTGCGTCCCTGAACAGGTGCCGAGGAAGCGGCCAGGGCCCCGACAGTGAGTGGGTGGGTGTGTGGGCCCGGCCCCGACAGTGAGTGGGCGGGTGGGTGTGTGGGCCCGGCCCCGACAGTGAGTGGGCGGGTGGGTGTGTGGGCCCGGCCCCGACAGTGAGTGGGCGGGTGGGTGTGTGGGCCCGGCCCCGACAGTGTGTGGGCGGGTGGGTGTGTGGGCCCGGCCCCGACAGTGTGTGGGCCCGGCCCCGACAGTGAGTGGGCGGGTGGGTGTGTGGGCCCGGGCCCCGACAGTGAGTGGGCGGCTGGGCCCCTCTGATTTTCCAGGGCCCCGGCACTTGCCCGGGTACGCCGGGTGCTGACGCCGGCCCTGCCTGTTGGGATCTCTGACGAGAAACCTCCTGGTACAGGTCAGCAAGCGAAGGAGCCTGGGGGCCACCGGGTTCCATTGCCCGAGCAAACTATTACGGATCCGGGTGGTGGAACCTCTGTGCCGCGGTGCAAGGAGGGACCCAGAGGGGCGTAACTAAGTATCAACTCAGACCGACACTGGTCGTACGGCGGCTAACGACTCCGTGACCAGGGAGGGACCGAGCAGAGGGACCAGGTGCTACTCTGGGGACGACCTTGTAAGAGAGCAGGTGGCTCCCACGGGTCAGCAGACTGGGACTGACCGTATAGCGGATGGACACAACAGGCAGGCAGAAGTCTCTGGATAGTAGACAGGTGGTCACGGTATGTGACAGCAGAGCAGGTTGAAGTCTCTAGGTAACAGACAGGTGGTCACGGCAAGTGACAGCAGGAGCCTCCAGGTAGGCTATCAGGTAACAGGCAGGTAAAAGGCGAGTGCTCCCAGGTGAGCGGGCTAGCAGGTAGCAGACAGGTAACAAGCAGGTCAAAGCAAAAGTTGGCTACTTTGAAGAACCTAGAATATAAGACATATTTTCAGTTGTTTCACGCCTTTTTGTTAAATATATAATTCCACATGTGTTAATTCATAGTTTTGATGCCTTCAGTGTGAATGTACAATTTTCAAAGTCATGAAAATACAGAAAAATCTTTAAATGAGAAGGTGTGTCCAAACTTTTGGTCTGTACTATATATATATATATATATATATATATATATATATATATATATATATATATATGCAAACACAGCTGCTCACACGTGTTAGTGCTACTGATTACTATTCACCGCTCCTCCCAGCATTAGACATTCCTGGAATAATGTCCACCATTCTGATATAATGTTCTCCATCCTGATATAATGTTACCCATCTTGATATAATGTCCTCCATCCTGGTATAATGTCCTCCATCCTGGAATAATGTCCGCCATCCTGATATAATGTTCTCCATCCTGATATAATGTTACCCATCTTGATATAATGTCCTCCATCCTGATATAATGTCCGCCATCCTGGTGTAATGTCCGCCATCCTGGTGTAATGTACGTCATCTTGGTATAATGTCCGCCATCCTGATATAATGTCCGCCATTCTGGTATAATGTCCGCCATCTTAATAAAATGTCCGCCATCCTAGTATAATGCCCTCCATCCTGATATAATGTTCACCATTCTGTTATAATGTTCCCCCAGCCGGGAGCTGACTTCTGTGGGCCTCCATGGGCAGTGCATGACATCACTGCCATGTGCAACCCATCATTGGCAAGCCGACATTTGCTGCCAGCCTCTGATTGGCCCGGCAGCATGTATTGCAGTGCAGGGAGCCGGCGGGTCTCTGCATCACAATACAATTCAGCAGAATGTGTGTCAGAGGACGCACAGCCAGGTGAAATTGGTGTTGGCGGGCTACGCTCCAGCACCGGCCTGATTGCAGTTGCACCCTCCATGACCGCGATCATTATGTCCCTGCTTATTTTGTATGTTTCAATATAACAGTAACAGTATATAGTGGAAATAATGATCTCATATGAATCCAGTCTAATGCTGGATTTCACAGGAGTATCAAGATGGGGGCACTCAGTTGCATGGTAACCATACAGGCACATGCCCGCTGTATGTTACATGTGAGGTGGGCTCCACTCCTGAGCCAACTCCACACATGCGGATCCTGCTGTGGACGTACTGGTACTGTACATTCATCTGTGCTAAGGGATTAATATTTTGATTTTATGTATGTGAATGGGGAGAGGAGGACCCTTATCGGCACTGGCTGTCTTAAAAAAGGCACAGAACAAATGCATTTATATTAGAACCTTTTTTACATGTGACGCTCCCAGGGGATGGGGACGACTCGGTACCCGGGCCTTTACCTGGTTTGGGGATGTCGCGTTGGTCGGCTCCCGGGCCCGTACCCTGGGGTCACTCTTGAAAAAAGGGGATTGGAACTTGGATAGAAATAAAAATAAAGTAAATAGTTTGTGACGCCACCTGTGGTACCTGGTAAGGATTACCAGCGCTGCTGCAGACCTCCGGGAGTGATGGGATGGCAGCTGGGATGTTTCTGCTCCCCACAGGCGGAGCAGGCCCCTGGGGCAGTGTGGAGTTTGATGGTGGGTGGTGATGCTGGGGCTTGTAGTGCAGGCGGGATGGCGCAGCAGGAGTAACTGACAGAGACAGGGGATTCGCTTCAATACCTTTACTGGTGCGGATGTCAGGTACTCAGTAGGATGGGTGCACTTCAGGACGTCTCCCCAGTGAGCGGGTATAAGGCCTCCTGGTCCGGGCCTGCCTCTCTGTATGCTCCTGGCCAGCCTGCAACTGGGCCTAGCTTATGTGTCGTGCTGTTCCTTCACCTGTCGCTTGGTAGTGGGACCTTCTGCTGGCAACCACTATCCCTGGTCGCCGGGGCCTTCATGGTTCCTGGTCCTGTAATGGGTCTAGCTTCAGGTCTGCCAGGGACTTGTAGTCCTCCTGGAATGCCGGTGGTCCCTACTGGGTATAAAGGACCCTGTAGGCGCGTACCCGGTGTTTGTATCTTCGGGGTAAGCCTAGGATGCTCCTCTGCCCCTTCAACTCCTCTCTCCTCTTTGCCGTCGGCCACACTCGGGGCCCTCAGAACTCAGCAGCAGACATGCTGCGTCTTCGCTGCTCTCAGCGTCAGCACGCTCTCAGACTCTCTGACTCTGTCTGGCTGCCTGACTGAACAGCCTGGCTCCACCCTCCATATATATATCCCTAACGGGCTCCTTCTGGTGGTATGAGGTGGAAGGGTGGAGGTGTTTGTATGTAGTGAGGGCCTCTTGTGGAGAAGTCCATCCATGCACCCTGGGTCCTGTGGTACCTGTGAACAGTAGGGTGCCACATTCCCCACTAATACAATTCAGTACTCCCCGACTGAAGCATTTTGCAAAACAGGTTAACAACAATAACAACAATAATAATTCTAATAATAATAATAATAATAATAATAATAAAGTTACAGTATGTCCTGTAACCAGGTGTCCATTTCACCGATGAAAATGTAACAGACTAATGTGGTGCCCCTGAGGGTTCAGTCGCTACAGAGGTACTGCACCTCACCCAGAGGTGTGGTGTCTCCTTCTCTCAGGTAAGGAGGGAGTGCTGCATCCAACACTACACTGCTCCAGGCCGGCTGGAGGGGCAAGACGCAATGTATGTTCCTGCTGAGCTCTGACCCTGGCTAGAGTGGGGGGGACCCAAAGGTAGGGGGAACCAGTATGGGTGTGGGTGGAGGAAGTAGTTAGGGGGAGCACTTTAGTAGGAGTATAAAATAGGGAAGCCATCTTAGGGTGGCAGACTAGTAGTTGGTGAACAGTCCGGGAGCAGAGTCTCAGTAGGAGCTCTGCTCCACAAGTAAGGCCCAGTGTCAGAGGCCCAGAGGGGAGCAGGGAGTAGGCTCCATTCTAAGAAGGGATCCTAGGGGGTACGGCGAGTGCAGGAAGGCACCCGTACGACCCGCATCTGTCAGAAGACAGAGGGATCGTAGGCCGCAGGAGGGGCCGGCCCCTGGCCCAGTCGTGTACTTCAAGTCCCGGCTGGAAAAAGCAGAGGCTCCTGGCTTATATAGTCAGTTGCCGAAGCCTCATTCTTATCCCCGTGAGGGTCAAGCAGGTCTGTGATCTCTGACGGACAGGAGGGACTTCAGAGCACCCGAGCGGGATTGAGAGTGGGAAGCGCAGGGCAGGAGGGAGAAAGACCCAGCGTGAAGACGGTCTAGATAGGAACACGTGAAAGTGGGGTTCTGCCAGGTACCCCTGATCTACCTGAGGAAGTACAGAACCCCTGCCTGGTGAACGCAGCGCGACGTGGGAGGCTGACACCTGTACAGTGCACCAGTGGAACCCTCATAAGAACTGTGAGTAAAAACTTGGATGACTGCATCGCACTGCCTCCGTCCATTCTTTGATCTGCGCCACCGTTCCCTCCCTGCACTACAACGCCCAGCGCAACCCACACCTCCTTACACTGCCCTGGAGCTAGCTCTATCTGTGGAGAGCCGCAACATTCCTGCTGCCGTAACACCAGCTCCAGAGGACTGCTCCGCAGCGGCGGCTCCCTCTAGCCGCAATCCACAGGTGGCATCACGAAAAATCCCAAAAACCCCATATAAAAATATTCCCCCTTTTACTGACCACCCTGGGTCACGGACCGGGCCAGCCACCGTGATAACCCCCGAAACCAGAGGCCCAGCTGCCGAGTACCCCACGGCCCTGGGGGCGCGTCAGTAACATGAGGGACCCGCCTGAAAACCCTCAACGTAGGCCCTGGGCGTGGCTATAGGGCATAAGTGTTCCAGGTGCTGGACCACATCTTCGGCCACGCCAAACGGGTTTTTGTTCTGTGGTCATTTAAGGGGCACTTTGATAAGTGCAAACTATATACAAGGACAGTTTTTGGCTGCTCACAGTCCTCAGCCTACAAGTCTTTGTACCCTGACGGGTAACTAAATGCACACCTATTATTGACAGTTTACATAGCAAACATTAGGCAATACCCAACTGGGTAACTATTTACATGGTAGACACTTCGTGCTTATTCCCTAAACCTGGCAGGGATTTGTCCTTGTGTGCTGCGTGTGGACCTTCGTAGCAAAGGGGTGTCACTAGTGTCTGTGCGTACCCTTTCTGTTAATCTAGCAGGTGTACGTGCTGGTAGATTATAGAACTGCCTTAATCTCTCTATGGGACTGGGAAGTACAATATCCACTGGGCCTTCAGGCTCTGCTTCAACGGGTGATCCTCCTCTGACTGGGGACTCTTCCTGTTCCTGAGCAGGTTCTTTCAGAGCGCTCACAGGTTCTTCTTGTGGCTGATAGAAGTGTATTACGGGTATAATAACTGCTCCATCAAGTTGAGGCCAGTCCGCAGGGAAATCTAGAACTGTGTGAAGCACTTCTTCCTTGGGTTCTTCCGGTGCTATAGGAGGTACTTCTTCTTCCGTTGTCTTCAGAAGACCTAGGCACACTTTCAGATGGTCTTTTGAGACTGTTGCAGTTGTTTTACCTCCATCTTTGCTAATCAGGCAGGTTTTGCTGTTGTCAAATCTGGAATTTAGCACAGTGTAGGGCTCTCTTTCCCACTGGTCATCGAGCTTGTGACCTCTTCTTTTCCGCTTTAGCACTATCTCTCCAGGTGCCAAGGGTTCTGCTGGTGCATTTTTGTTATACTGCCCTTCCTGTCTTTACCTCACCTTGTTTAGACTGTCTTTGACACAGGCCTGTACCTTCCTGTACTGCTCTTGCCGACTTGTGTCCCAATCTTCAGTGGACGTACAGTACAGACCAAAAGTTTGGACACACCTTCTCATTTAAAGATTTTTCTGTATTTTCATGACTATCAAAATTATACATTCACACTGAAGGCATCAAAACTATGAATTAACACATGTGGAATTATATACTTAACAAAAAAGTGTGAAACAACTCAAAATATGTCTTCTAGGTTCTTCAAAGTAGCCACCGTTTGCTTTGATGACTGCTTTGCACACTCTTGGCATTCTCTTGATGAGCTTCAAGAGGTAGTCACCGGAAATGGTCTTCCAACAATCTTGAAAGAGTCCCCAGAGATGCTTAGCACTTGTTGGCCCTTTTGCCTTCACTCTGCGGTCCAGCTCACCCCAAACCATCTCGATTGGGTTCAGGTCTTGTGACTGAGGAGGCCAGGTCATCTGGCGTAGCACCCCATCACTCTCCTTCTTGGTCAAATAGCCCTTACACAGCCTGGAGGTGTGTTTGGGGTCATTGTCCTGTTGAAAAATAAATGATGGTGCAACTAAACACAAACCGGATGGAATAGCATGCCGCTGCAAGATGCTGTGGTAGCCATGCTGGTTCAGTATGCCTTCAATTTTGAATAAATCCCCAACAGTGTCACCAGCAAAGCACCCCCACACCATCACACCTCCTCATCCATGCTTTACGGTGGGAACCAGGCATGTAGAGTCCATCCGTTCACCTTTTCTGCGTCGCACAAAGACATGGTGGTTGGAACTAAAGATCTCAAATCTGGACTCATCAGACCAAAGCACAGATTTCCACTGGTCTAATGTCCATTCCTTGTGTTCTTTAGCCCAAACAAGTCTCTTCTGCTTGTTGCCTGTCCTTAGCAGTGGTTTCCTAGCAGCTATTTTACCATGAATGCCTGCTGCACAAAGTCTCCTCTTAACAGTTGTTGAAGAGATGTGTCTGCTGCTAGAACTCTGTGTGGCATTGACCTGGTCTCTAGTCTGAGCTGCTGTTAACCTGCAATTTTTGAGGCTGGTGACTCGGATAAACTTATACTCAGAAGATAAGGTGACTCTTGGTCTTCCTTTCCTGGGGCGGTCCTCATGTGAGCCAGTTTCTTTGTAGCGCTTGATGGTTTTTGCAACTGCACTTGGGGACACTTTCAAAGTTTGCCCAATTTTTCAGACTGACTGAACTTCATTTCTTAAAGTAATGATGGCCACTCGTTTTTCTTTACTTAGCTGCTTTTTTCTTTCCATAATACAAATTCTAACAGTCTTTTCAGTAGGACTATCAGCTGTGTATCCACCTGAATTCTGCACAACACAACTGATGGTCCCAACCCCATTTATAAGGCAAGAAATCCCACTTATTAAACCTGACAGGGCACACCTGTGAAGTGAAAACCATTTCCGGTGACTACCTCTTGAAGCTCATCAAGAGAATGCCAAGAGTGTGTAAAGCAGTCATCAAAGCGAAAGGTGGCTACTTTGAGGAACCTAGAATATAAGACATATTTTCAGTTGCTTCACACTTTTTTGTTAAGTATATAATTCCACATGTGTTAATTCATAGTTTTGATGCCTTCAGTTTGAATGTACAATTTTCAAAGTCATGAAAATACAGAAAAATCTTTAAATGAGAAGGTGTGTCCAAACTTTTGGTCTGTACTGTATCTGCAGCAGGTTCTACCACTCCAAGCTCCAGGTCCATGGGCAATTTTCCAGGTCTTGCTCTCATAAGGTACGCTGGGGTACAATTAGTAGAACTCATGGGTATGTGGTTATACAGGTCCACTAGGTCAGGTAGCTTTTCTGGCCACTGGTTCCTTTCTTCCAAAGGTAGGGTTTTCAACAGGTCTATGACGATGTTGTTCATTTTCTCACACAAACCATTGGTCTGAGGGTGGTATGGCATAGTCCGGATCTTTTTGCTCCCGTACAGGTGGTAGAATTCTTTAAACAGCTCGGCTTCAAAGGCAGGGCCTTGATCCGTCAGCACTTTGTCCGGGTATCCATGGGGCCTGCAGAAGTATGCTTGGAACGTTCTTGCTGCAGTCTCTGCTGTCAGGTCCTTGACAGGGGCTACCACCAGTAACCGGGAATAGTGATCCACCATGGTCAGGGCATAGGAATAGCCTGACCTGCTGGGTGACAGCTTGACGTGATCCAGAGCGACGATCTCCAGGGGCTGGGTTTTCTTCACTGCAAGGATGCTTTCTGGCTGCCGTAGTCTTTTCTTCTGAGGCTACAGGGCCCACAATTCCGGCACCACCTCTCTATGGAGCTCCGCATTCCAACCCAGCAGAACCAGTCCTTCAGCAGGGTTTCCAGCTACTTCCAGCCAAAGTGACCTGCTTGATCGTGGTAGGCTTCCAACACCATTTGGATATCCGTCCTGGGTACAACAATCTGCCACACCATTTCATGGGTCTTGGGGTTGACATATCTTCTGCACAGCCTCTCTCTGTAGATGAACAGCCGGCTTCTTTCATTCCACAGTTGCTTGGCTTGTGGAGGAGCATCCTTCTCCAGGTGAGAACCTTCCTGGGTGATCAGTCTTTTGATAAGGCTGACAACCGGGGCACTGTCCTGGGTCTCCTTCCAACTGTGGTGGGGTAGAGGATTCAGCGTCCTTCCCTGACGTCTTCTGGTGACGTGTTGCTCATGGACCTCTCCGCTTCGGTGGAAAGCAGGTAATTCAACTTCCTCTACATCATCCACTTCATCCTCGGTGTCTGACTGGTGAGGCATCCTTGACTAGGGCATCAGCATTGGTGTTCTTGTGACTTGCCCGGTACTTGATGGTGAACTGATAATTTGACAGTCTGGCCACCCAACGCTGTTCCATGGCTCCCAACCTGGCTGTCTCCAGGTGTGTCAAGGGATTGTTGTCAGTAAAGGCTATGAATTTCGTTGAGGCTAGGTAATGCTTGAACCTTTCAGTGATAGCCCAGACCAAGGACAGGAACTCCAGCTTGAAGGAACTGTAGTTCTCCGGGTTCCTCTCGGTAGGGCGTAGCTTCCGGCTGGCATACGCAATTACCTTCTCTCTTCCATTTTGCTTCTGGGACAACACAGCTCCCAGTCCCACGTTGCTGGCATCGGTGTACAGCAGGAAAGGTTGGCTGTAGTCAGGGTAAGCCAGGATTTCTTCACCAGTCAGGATTTCCTTCATTACTGCAAAGGATTCAGCCTGTTCTTTGCCCCACTGGAATGGGGGACTCTTTCCTCTTTTGGACTGTCCTACCAGGAGGTCTTGTAGAGGTGCTACCTTTTTGGTATAGTCCTTTATGAACCTCCTGTAGTACCTGACCAGTCCCAGGAATTGCCTTACTTCTTTGATGCTTCTCGGCTCAGGCCACTTCTGGATGGCAGTGACCTTCTCCGGGTCTGGTGCTACTCCCTCCGAGCTGGCTACGTGCCCCAGGTACTGAACCTTCTGCTTGAGCAAGTGGCATTTAGAAGGCTTTAGTTTCATTCCATACCGGGACAATGCTTCAAATACCTCCGCCAGGTGCTTCAGATGGTCCTCATACGTCCTCGAGTACACGATAACGTCATGCAGGTACAGCAGCACTGTCTCGAAGTTCCGATGTCCCAAGCAACACTCCATCAGCCTCTGGAACGTTCCGGGTGCATTTCAGAGTCCAAACGGCATACTGTTGAACTCGCACAGTCCCATTGGGGTGGTGAAGGCCGTCTTCTCCCGGTCTTCCTCAGCAACAGAGAATTGCCAGTACCCGCTAGTGAGATCCAGTGTAGAGAAGTAATTGGCAGATTTTAGTGCAGCCAGGGATTCCTCTATACGGGGCAAAGGGTATGTGTTATGCGATTAATCTGTCTATAATCTACACACATCCTCATGCTACCGTCCTTTTTCCTGACCAGGACCAGGGGAGCTGCCCAAGGGCTACAGCTGTCCCTTACTACCCCTGCTTTTTTCATGTCACGCAACATTTCCTTGGCTTTCTGATAATGTGCTGGTGGTTTGGGTCGGTAATGCTCCTTAATGGGTTGATGGTTACCAGTGGGTATGTGGTGTTGTACCCCTTTAACCCTTCCAAAGTGAAGTGGGTGTTTACTAAACACTTGTTCAAATTCCTGAACCACTCTGTAAACACCGTGTTTCTGTTGGACAGGAGTGGCGTCAGTCCCAACATGGAGCTGTTGACACCAATCCTCCAGCAGAGCTTCGGAGTCGTTGTCCTCCACTGCATCTGGTGGGGTCAAGGATTCCACTGTGTGTATGGCATCATCATTCACAGTATACAATCTAGCAACAGTGGCATACCTTGGCAATTTGACTTCCTCCTCCCCACAATTTAGGAGTCGTACGGGCACCCTCCCATTGCGTACGTCAACTACCCCTCTAACAGTTAGGAGTGTAGGTCTGTGTTATGAACTGATGGGCTCTACTACCGCCTGGTAGTTCTGTCCCTTGAGCCCTGTTGCTGCCCTACACCAAATCAGCATCTCACTCATTGGGGGAATCACAATGGGTATCGGGTCTGTCACCTGTACATTACCAATCTCACCACCTGTTAGCTTTACCTGTTGCTGGTACAGGAGGGCTCGAATCTCCCTCTGGAGCACCTTCCTCTGCCCTGGTTTGGCAGTGTCAGCAATCTGTTGGAGCAAAAACAACACTTCTCCCAAACAGTTACCAACAATATTTGTACCAAGTATCATATACAAGTCTGTATCACCAGGGTTAGATTCTATGACAATTAGTCCTTGGTCCTTTAGTTCCACTCTCCCCACCTTCACTGTCACGTCCTTAACCCCTACTAGGTTAAGAGGAAGGCCGTTAGAGGCATACACAGAGAGGTTCGGGGCTGGCAGGTGGAGTTCATCTATGGACCAGTACCTTTTGTAGAGGACATCAGGTATGATGGTTACATGTGAGCCGGTGTCCAGTAACGCAGGTGTTGCTATGCCATCCAGCACAGTGGACAGAAAGGCCTTCCTCCTATGAACCGGTGGTACCAGCTTGATGGGCTTGGTTGATTTACTCCTGGGTGTCGGCCCTCGGCCCCAGGGTTTGCCCGTTTAAAGGACAGTTCCGCGCGGTGTGGCCTGCCCTGTGGCAACGGTAGCAGATGAAGTCTCCTGGAGGGCAATGTTGGTCGTTGGTCCTCCCACGGGGTGGCATTGTCCTCCTACGGGGTGGCGTTGTCCTCCTTCTTCTCCTCATCCAAGGGACATCCTCAGGACTGTCGGCGAGTAGGATCCTTTCTTCCTGCTCAGGCCACATCTGTAGCTGCAGGGTGCTCAGGACAGTGGCCAGGGTTTTACTTAGCTGACGCACTTCAGAGCGCAGGCTGTCCAGCTCGCTAGGGGGCACTGTTTGCATCTTTGTTTCAGCCGTTAATGAAGGAGCAGTGGGTGCTGCGGGCACTGGGGTGGCCCCACCCTGGTAACGCTGGATAGCAGTATCTGATGGTTCCAGGGGCTGCAGACCCTTAATAGCCATCTCCTTCAGGGTGTCAATCATACTGGGGAAGCCTTTTTGTTCCAGGGATATAAGGCAGGGCCATGGGTATCAATGGAGTCACGACCCCTGCTGGTGGGGCGGCCCCTCCGGCCTGTGCAGCGCCGGGTGCAAGTTGAGCATCAGGAGCATTATCCGGTGCTCCGGCGTCTCGCTGGTCGTCGGCCATGGCTGCGCCCCCCTAGTGAACTGTAGCCTACCTCCTGCTTCTTTAATCAGGTAGGCCGCAGCTCCGCAGACGACGGTCACCTTCCAGGACCTGACGTTTCCTGGTGCTGTGTCAGAGCGCGAGGCGGGGCTTGAGCTTCGCGCGCTTCCAGCAGTCACGCCTTTCCGATTCCCGCGGTTACGCCCCTCTTCTTCCTGCGCAGTGACTCGAAAATGGCGGACAATGGCGGGAAACAGCGGCAATTGGCGGGAAAACTTCACCACGGTATGCGACACAGTTCATTAAGGCGCACAGTACCCGGTGGCAAAGGGCACGCAATCCTGTTCATGACACCAGGAAGAGAATGACGCGCCCAGGGGATGAAGACGACTCGGTACCCGGGCCTTTACCTGGTTTGGGGATGTCGCGGTGGTTGGCTCCTGGGCCCATACCCTGGGGTCACTCTTGAAAAAAGGGGATTGGAACTTGGATAGAAATAAAAATAAAGTAAATAGTTTGTGACGCCACCTGTGGTACCTGGTAAGGATTACCAGCGCTGCTGCAGACCTCCGGGGGGTGATGGGATGGCAGCTGGGATGTTTCTGCTCCCAACAGGCGGAGCGGGCCCCTGGGGCAGTGTTGGGTTTGATGGTGGGTGGTGATGCTGGGGCTTGTAGTGCAGGCGGGATGGCGCAGCAGGAGTAACTGACAAAGACAGGGGATTCGCTTCAATACCTTTACTGTCAGGTACAGTCCAGGGTACTCAGTAGGATGGGTGCACTTCAGGACTTCTCCCCAGTGAGCGGGTATAAGGCCTCCTGGTCTGTGTCTGCCTCTCTGTATGCTCCTGGCCAGCCTGCAGCTGGGCCTAGCTTATGTGTCGTGCTGTTCCTTGGTAGTGGGACCTTCTGCTGTCAACCAGTATCCCTGGGCGCCGGGGCCTTCGTGGTTCCTGGTCCTGTAATGGGTCTAGCTTCTGGTCTGCCAGGGACTTGTAGTCCTCCTGGAATGCCGGTGGTCCCTACTGGGTATAAAGGACCCTGTAGGCGCGGACCCGGTGTCCGGTTTGTATCTTCGGGGTGAGCCTAGGATGCTCCTCTGCCCCTTCAATTCCTCTCTCCTCTTTGCCGTCGGCCACACTCGGGGCCCTCAGAACTCAGCAGCAGACCTGCTGCGTCTTCGCTGCTCTCAGCGTCAGCACGCTCTCAGACTCACTGACTCTGTCTGACAGACTGACTGAACTGCCTGGCTCCACCCTCCATATATATATCCCTAACGGGCTCCCTCTGGTGGTATGAGGTGGAAGGATGGAGGTGTTTGTATGTAGTGAGGGCCTCTGGTGGAGAAGTCCATCCATGCGCCCTGGGTCCTGTGGTACCTGTCAAAAGCAGGGTGCCACACATGCATAAAAAGTTGCAATTTGTACAAAATGATATAACTAGGCAACATTTGATTCACTGGACGTCAGCTCTTTTTTTTACATCATGAAGTGTGCTACCATGCTTAAAATGCTGTGCTTAAATAATTTGCACCTAATTTATCATTAGGGGCGAATAAATATGGAATAATGGAATTGAAGTGAGCACACAAGATTTGACTCAAATTACGCCATTTTTGATAAATGTGAACCATTGTGGTTTTATGTTACAGCACAATATTAGCATGTTTTACTACACAATCGGTGGTCTTGTACTATTTCTCTGTAGCTACATAGTGGGCCCCAGGAATGATTTTCTCTGGTGGGCCCAAGGCACACCAGTCCGACGCTGATTATAACAGTACAGCCCATGTAGTAGGGCCCAGAGCAGTAAACGTACTGTAGATAGAAAGCTGTACCGGATATGTAGTACAGGTAGAGAGTAGTAAAGGACATATAATACATGTTGGTAGAGTGCAAAACAGCAATACAAGGTAGTAGAGGTAAAGAGCAGGAAAAACATGTATCAGCAGTACAGGATATATATTACAGGTACATGGCAGTACAATACATGCACACCTGGCATAACATTCCCTTGAGAAAGCAGTCACGCGAAACGCGCATCGAGTCTCAAAGAGGGCGTCTCTGGTCTAGGAACACCATGGGTAAGCAGCATCTATCTCTATTCTGACACTCTGTCCTAGTAACTGTCTGTATTTCATCATGGGGACCCAGATTTGCACATTTATGTGTTTGATGTAAACAATACTGTTGTACATGTGTTGGGGATCACATGCATTTCTCCCAAATCCCATAATTTGACCCTAGCCTCCTTTTTGTGTATGTTTTTCATGTTTCCTCCTTATGAGGCCTCAATATTGCTATGGTCTATATATATATTTTTTAAAGAACTTTCAATAAATTTGATATTTTTATCTCTACCGCTGTCTGGTGGTTTATGGTTACTCCACCTTGGGGTGGCAACACCATTGTTTCAATACATGTAGTACAGGTAAGGGGATGTAAAATACATGTAATACTGGTAGAGTGCACTGCAGTGCATGTAGTTTAGGTAGGGAGCTGTACAGTACATGTAGTACAGGTAAAGATCAGTCTAATACACATAGTATAGGTAGGGAGCAAAACAGCAATACAATGTAGTACAGGGATAAAGCAGGAAAGAACATGAAAAGAGCAGTAAAGGACATTTATTACGTCAAATAGTACTATATCTCCACCTAGTGGTGTCAAATGGAATTTTTCATTAGTAAAATAAAGGCATATCCAATTAAACATGAAACAAATATTTGGGTTAAATTATGAATGTATCCACGTATCAAAGAAAGTGCCAGTAGTGATGGACGAAACCATGAATGTTCGGGTTCAGCTGCTTTAGCAGAACGCCGAACAGTTTATTAAAAGTTTGGTTTCAAGTACCAGAACAGTATGCGAACATGGACGCCATTCATATGAATGGGGGACCTGAACATCCCTGGTTTCCCGCACTGTTATCTGTGTGACAGTGAGGAAAACCGGGGCTCTGATCGGCATTAACATCGTTACCGTGGGCCAGAGCGCTGCAGGATCATGCTGTCAGATGTCAGCGTGTTCCCGTAGCTGTGACAGTGACCCACGGTAAAAAACTTACCGCGGGTCATAGCTGTCAATGTAAATAGCAAGCGCAGGCGCCGGCTGATGAGAGACTACTGCTCCCATCCAATGGCTGAAAGTAAAAAAAAATATGTTAAAGTTAATAAAAAATATTCAAATACGAAAAAAACACATTATACTCACCTACACCTTGTCCCCGATGCCCATGTTTCCTGAAATAAATAAAAAATAATAAACCGTCATAATCATCACCTATCCGCCATAGTCCAGGTAATATTGAGTGTCCCACGGAGATCTCATGAATAGGACAGCCACATCCTTAGATGTGACCGATCTATTCAGCAGCTGGTGATACACGCCGGTGATCGCTTCAGTCAGTGTATAGCGCTGAGCTGCAAGGACTGAGGTCATTGGAGTTCATCAGCTGACCTCACTTACTGCAGTGCTGTGTGAGAGAATTCACCAGTGCCGCTGATTGAACTCCAGTGACCTTACTCCCGACAGCTCAGTGCTATACACTGACACAGGAGTGATTACACTCCTGTGTCAGTGTATAGCCAGCTGTCTTGTAGAGCAGTCACATTAGTGACTGCTGATGTGACTGTCCTACAAATGATCCGATTGCGTGGGACCCTCGGGATTATGTCATCGCGTCAGACAGGTGCTTTTTAATTTTTTCTTTCTTACAGGAGACGAGGGCATTGAGGATTAGGTGTTAGGTGAGTATACCAGTGTTTGTTATTTTTAAATAAAAAAAGTAAAACTGTGTGTTTTATTTCAAATAAAATAATTTATTCGGGGTCTTTGTGCTCATGTAACAATTCGACTATAGGATTAGCAAAGGAGAGGCGTCTTAAACGCCTCTCCATTACTAACCCGTGGGGTTGATGTCAAAGAACAATACAAAGGTGACATCAACTCCACAAATATTACCCCACTTGCCACCGCCACAGGGCAATGGGAAGAGCAGATGCTGAGTGCCAGAATTGGCGTATCTTATGGATGCGCCTTTTCTCGGGCGGTTGAGGACTGATGTTTTTAGTCTGGGAAGGGGCCAATATCCATGGCCCCTTCCCTGGCTATTGTATCAGCCCGTAGCGGTCAGCCTAGTCTTTGCTGGTTATTAATTATATATCTATCTATTATCTATCAATATATCTAGCTATATATTATCTATCTATCAATCTATCTATCCATATATCTATCTATATATCTAACTATCATCTATTTATCTATCCATATATCTATATATCCATATATCTATCTACTGTATCTGTACATCTATCTATCTATCTATCTATATATCTATCCATACATCTATCTATTATCTATGTATATCCATATACATGTATCTATCTATTAGCTATCCATATATCTATCTATCCATATATTTATCTATTATCTATCTATTATCTATCTAGCTGTATATCTTTCTATCCATATATCTATCTATTATTTATCTATCTATCCATATATCTATACATATATCTATCTATTATCTATCTATCCATATATCTATCTATCCATATATCTATCAATCTATTTATCTATCTATTACCTATTTATCTATCAATTATCTACCTATCCATATATTTATCTATATATCTCTATCTATATATCTATCTATCCATATATGTATCTATCTATTTATCTATCTATCTGTCCGTATATCTATCTATCCATTTATGTCTATCTATCTATCTATCTATCTATCTATCTCTCAACCAAAAAAGAAAAGATAGTTTGATCTGTAAGATATGATTTGGCTATTAAGTCCCAAGGTAGAATTTATAAAATTAAATGTTAAGGGATTATTATAGTCATTTAGGATTAAACAAAAGATCAAAAAAAATAAATAAATAAAAAAAACTGCGGGATCAGTTCTATGATACATATAATGAATTTTATTAAAGATATATTATCACATAGATGAAAAAGACATATAAGGTGAGATAGAACCAACTACTAAAATTATTATGAAAGATGATAAATAGTAAATGCCCATAATAAAAGACACATAGGATCCTCAACAGAGTTCACTGGAAGATTTAAGGAGACAGCATGTATGCTTATTCGTATTACATATTACTAAAGAGTATAGGAAATAATACTCTCCAGTTATCAGTTTATAACAAATAGTGCCAATAATAAACTAAACTCGATAACAAAAAATGCATGGATGCTTATATGGTCCAATTATCAAAAGACAATGTGTGTAGATTTTTTTCTCTCTTTGTTAACTGCTGATATAAGTAACCAGAGTAAAAGGAGCACATAAGCAACTACCCGGTGAATCAAGAGCTAATAAGCATAACAGATCTTCAGTAAAAAGGTGCTATACCTTGAGACATGCTGTCGTTATGGAGCTAGCTGGGGATCCGTGCAAGCGCCTCGATGCACGCTTCTCCTTCCGGCTTCGTCAGGAGGCGTGGGGAAAGATTAAAAAAGGGTACTATATAACTGGATGGGTCTGGACGACCAGCGAATTGGCACGCAATTCGTCATGTTGCTCCTCCCTCTGGGTGCGGCCAGCTGGCGCGCCAGGAGCGATGGGAAGGAGGATGTGCGTCATCATCCCCATCACCCTGGCAACGTGTCTGGTGGCGGCAGCACAGAGAGCGAGCAGCACATGCACGAGGCGCGTCTGCGCCGCTATAGGTAGGTATATAAATGAATTTTAAAGGGGCAGTTACTATGGTTAGGGGTAGATAAAAGTGTTAGGGCGAACAATTTGATATATTCACTAGTTGCCTGCTCCTGGCCTAATGGATATGATCAAGTGCATGCAAGAAAGAATAACATCAGACACACACAGTCGGATGTAAGCTCTCCATGATCAGCTATGGCACAGCTCCAAGTGTCCTTTATTCAACTCCAACATAGATTTAGCTTTGAGGCCCTTACATAGTGTCTTACATAGTAACATACTAACATAGTTTTTAAGGTTGAAGGAAGACTAAGTCCATCTAGTTCAACCCATAGCCTAACTTGTTGATCCAGAGGAAGGCAAAAAAAAACATGTGGCAAACACTAAGCTCCACATTGGGGAAAAAAATTCCTTCCCGACTCCATACGACAATCAGACTAGTTCCCTGGATCAACGCCCTATCAAGGAATCTAGTATTTATAACCTGTAATATTATCCTTTTCAAGAAAGGCATCCATGCCCTTCTTAAATTTTAACAGTGAATCACTCATTACAACATCATGCGGCAGAGAGTTCCATAGTCTCACTGCTCTTACAGTAAAGAATCCCCCTCTGTGATTATGATTAAACCTTCTTTCGTCCAGACGTAGAAGATGCCCCCTTGTCCCCGTCTCAGGCCTCAGAGTAAAAAGATCAGTAGAAAGGTCTTTGTACTGTCCCCTCATATACTTGTACATAGTAATAAGATCACCCCTAAGCCTTCTTTTTTCCACAGTAAATAACCCCAAGGATAATAACCTGTCTTGGTATTGCAGACCCCCTGTCCTCTAATAATCTTGGTCGCTCTTCTCTGCACCCGCTCTAGTTCAGCTATGTCTTTCTTATACACCGGAGACCAGAACTGTACACAGTATTCTAAGTGTGGTCGCACTAATGACTTGTATAGAGATAAAATTATGTTCTCCTCATGAGTATCAATGCCTCTTTTAATGCATCCCATTATTTTATTTGCCTTTGCAGCAGCAGCCTGACACTGGCCACTAAACGTGAGCTTGTCGTCCACCAATACACCCAGTTCTTTTTCAGTTACAGTTTTGCCCAGTGTTTTACAATTAAGCATATAATTATACATTTTATTTCCTCTGCCCAAGTGCATTACCTTACATTTATCCCCATTAAAGCTCATTTGCCATTTATCAGCCCAAGCTTCTAGTTTACATAGATCCTCCTGTAATATAAAATTGTCCTCCTCTGTATTGATTACCCTGCAGAGTTTAGTGTCATCTGCAAATATTGAAATATTACTCTGTATGCCCCCTACAAGGTCATTAATAAATATGTTAAAAAGAAGGGGGCCCAATACTGACCCCTGTGGTACCCCACTGTTAACTGAGACCCAGTCTGAGTGTTTTCCATTAATAACCACCCTTTGTTTCCTATCACTGAGCCAATTCTTACCCACATACATATATTTTCCCCTATCACCATTGTTCTCATTTTATGTATCAACCTTTTGTGTGGAACCGTATGAAAAGCTTTTGAAAAGTCCATAGACACAACATCCACTGCATTTCCTTGGTCCAGTCTAGAACTTGCCTCCTCATAAAAACTGATCAGATTAGTTTGACAGGAACGGTCCCTCGTAAACCCATGTTGATATTGGGTCATGAGGTTATTCTTCTTCAGATACTCTAGTATAGCATCTCTTAGGAAACCCTCCAGGATTTTACCCACAGTAGAGGTTAAGCTTACTGGCCTATAATTTCCAAGTTCAGTTTTTGTCCCCTTTTTGAATATTGGCACCACATTTGCTATACGCCAGTCCTGTGGTACAGACCCTGTTATTATGGAATCTTTAAAGATTAAAAATAATGGTCTATCTATGACGTTACTTAATTCCTGCAGTACTCGCGGGTGTATCCCATCCGGGCCCAGGGATTTGTCAACTTTAGTGATTTTTAGACGCCGCCGTACTTCCTGCTGGGTTAAACAAGTGACATTGAGACATGTACACTGCTGCTTTCTCTTTTGTAAATGAATCCTGGTCATGTGTAACCACGGCATATCCCGTATGGAATCTTCCTGTTTCATCTGTAAATCTGGAACCATCGGTGAAGAACGTCAGGTCAGCATGCGGGGGTGGGTCTTCAGACACATTTCTCTTGGAGTAAAAAAAAAAAAAAAAAAAAGACCTACAAATTAACCATGTAATATATGGTCAATAATCCCTAGAAAACTAGAAAAACTGATTAATAGCCTATAGTGGGGGGGAGAAACTTTAAATAAAAGGGGACGCGTCTCCCCTATAAGTTATATCTCAATCCACATATTAGTAGACCCCAAAATGACATGAGAGGGATTTTAATCCAAAATATATCAAATTTTATTAGAAAATATAAAAATTACATAGCAATATATCAAAGGGAAGGAAAAGAGGTGGTAGGACAACTATAGAAACAGGGTCAAACCCTGCAAGGAGACAAACATCCCTGGGCCAGCATTAAAGATAAACCAGGTGTACGTATGAGCTGCCAGTCAATAAATAATTAAAGTAAAGGCAAACATAAATAATATCAATCTATGTCTTCACTGATAATAGCCTTCATGTCAGAATACAAAGTATGAAGTACAACAATCAAGATAGCAATCTCAGTATGTGAACACATAATAACATGACAGAATGTAAGACATCAGAGCATATAGCAGAGACGCATGAATGCACAAATGAATAGATAGCGCTAACAGGTAGCATAATGCTGATAACACCAGAGTACATGACTAGTGTGGAGCCACCCCCGTAGTGTTCGAGTTCGGTTCGGTTCGTCGAACACCCGTGTGTTCGCCGAACTGTTCGTCGAACTGTTCGTCGAACACCTTCGAACACCGTTAAAACCAATGGCAGGCAAACAAAAACACATAGAAACACATAGAAAACACCTTCAAAGGTGTCCAAAAGCTGACAAACTGCTCAGAAGACACAACTAACACATGGAAAAGTGACAAGTACATATAGTCATGCGAAAAGAAAAGAGGTGGAGGAGTAAAAGGAGGGGGAGACACAGATATAGGCATGTCATGCCCTTCTAAAATCCAAAAAGTGAGAAGCCGAGACGGCCAGTCCGCTCCTGCCCGTGCCACCTCCGTGTCGCCGGGTTTGTGCCAGAGCCGCGGTGAACCCTGACGGCCAGCCCCCCTCTCCCAATACTGGTGCCTGTCCGCTGGTGGGTCGAGAGAGCCCCCCTGTGGTGGAGGCAGCTCTAAGCTTTTTAATTTAAATTGTCCCTCTAATTTGAATGAATACACTTTAAATCCATTTACAAGGATCTATTGGAGGGCAAGTCTCATGCCAGCAGCCGCGTAATTCCAGCTCCAGTAGCGTCCACTAAAGCTGCTGCAGTTAAAAAGCTTTTATAAGGATCGAGCTCGGCTGTCCACCGCAAGGCATCCTAGTGCCAGTCCCAGCCCCTATGCCTTGGGGTGCCTCCTGATGCTCTTCACTAAGTATCCCGTGGTCCCGAAGCATTTCCTTTGAAAAAATTAAGTGTCCAAACTACAGGTGGTGTAGCTTGCTTAACAGCCGGGATAATCCGCTGACTAGCAGACCCTGCTACTAGGCACAAAGTATTTCCTGGGCTAGATGCAGTTAAAAATTTGTAAGTAGATACTCTCGTTGGATGCTGAGAAAGCATTCCATAGAGTCTCCTGGCACGCCATATATGATTCTCTTAAAAAGCTTGGGGTAGGGGTCTAGGGGACCCTTTTATAGCCAAAATCACGGCCCTGTATCACAATACGTCACCTAGGCTGAAGATAAATGGAACTGTAGCACCGAGGGCTCGGTTGCTACAGACGTATTGCACCTCACCCAGAGGTGTGATATCTCACTCTCAGATAAGGATGGAGTGTGGATCAGGACCCGACACCTGCATGCATTACACCACATTGCCGTGGGGCAGGGTGACCAATATGCCCCTGAGATGGGCACGACAGTCCCTGTCCCTGGCTGGAGTGGGGGGAGGGAACACTGAGGAAGGGGAACCCTGCAGTGCAGGAGCAGGGAGGAAGCAGTTCCTGGGTGCATTGAGAAGGGAGTATAAAAGGTGGGCACCATCTTAGTTCAGTGCAGAGAAGTCTGAGCAGAAGTGGCAGGGAGCAGGGGCTCTGCATGAGCTCTGCTCCGGAGGCGGGCCTAGTAACAGAGGCCCAGGCCTGCAAGAGGGAGAAGGAAGGAAGAGGAGCGGAGAAGGCTCCAGGAACGAGAATGAAGGGATCCCAGGGGTGCGGACGGGCGAGTCGCCACCGCACGCCCGAATCCACCTGCGTGGAGGGGTCAGGCCAAAGGGGGAGACCGGTCCCTGAACTAGTGGAGGCAGGAAACGACCCTCAGCTAGAAACCGGAGGCTCTGACATTTTATGTGGCGCAGCCCCTTGCTCCACCCGCTAGGAAGGCACCACATAGGGTCAGGGAAACTGGCGCCAAGTTTACCAAGAGGAGGCCCGAGGCAGCCAGACAGAAGTGTTGGTAAGAAAGGCCAGACAAAGGACACACAAAGGGGGTCCTGTGAAGCGCTCCAAAGTTATCTGGGAGTTGTCTGAGCCCCTCACCTGGTGAGCACAGTACGACGTGGGCAGCCGTTACCTGCAGACGTGGTCTGGATAATAAGAACTGTGAGTAAAGGCCCTGAACTGCATCACTGACTCCGTGTCGTTACTGCTGCTGCCCTGCACCATCACCCCCATCCTCCGCATACACTGCCCTGAGGCTATACTCCTCCCGTGGGGAGTTATGCTACGCTCTGCTGCACCCACAACACCAGCCTTAGCGGTCTGCCCTGTAGCGGCGGTTCACTCTGACCGCAATCCACGGGTGGCGTAGTCGGACATTTAAACATCAAAACCACATAAATAGTTCCGCCACTGGTTTGACCGCCCTGAGCCACGGAACCGGATCGCCGCCACGAAGACTACAGCCACCAGCATCCACCAAAAAGGGTCCGGCTCCGGGTGTCCCAAGGCCCAGGGGGTGCGTCAGAACATTTTCATCACCTTTCACAATCACCAATGGGACAAGGCAGGGATGTCCTCTGTCCCCTCTCTTATACATCCTAGTGACGGAGCACCTGCTCTCATCAATTCGCCATAACCCCAATATTAGGTGGATTGAGGTGGGAGGCACCGAGTACAAGTGCTCTCTATTTGCTGATGATGTCCTAGTATATATCACTCAATCACATATATCCATCCCTGCTGTTATGGCTGAAATAGATCACTTTGTTACATGGTAAAATTTTAAAATCAATGCAGCGAAGTCTGAGGCCCTCGATGTCTCCCTCCCTAAATCCATATAGGATTCCATCCAGTCCAACTTTCCCTTTGCCTGGCCCTCACAGGGTATCAAATACTTAGGAATTCCTATTCATAGAGACCTCTCCCATCTATGTTATCTTAATTTTGGGCCCTTTATTGAACAATTCCATACAGACCACGGTTGGCAAGTTAGAACTGTAAGATTCACTACGTGAACCACTGGTGTTTTGTGGAAAAGCACATGTACACCGCGTTCCAAATTATTATGCAAAAAGTGTTTAGGAGTGATAAGGGAAGAATTTGTTTGTTTGTCAGTTAAACTCATTGATGGTGATGTGTGTCAGGGCTCTTTATATCACTGTAAGCAATTGCAGACACCTGTGCTAATTAGTTTGGCAGGTGTGTCCAATGAAAGGCAAGACTACTTAAGAAGGCTCTCTCACATTATTAAGCAGCCTACATTTTCTGCCAAAATGGGAAAGAAAAAGGATGTGTCGGCTGCTGAGAAGCAACAAATTGTGGAGTGTTTAGGTCAAGGCATGACTACAATCAACATTGTGCGATGATCAGGATGAAGTGTCTTGGCAATCAAGAAGTATGTAGCTGATTCACAGTACACACGTGTGCGTGCTGATAAGGGCAAATTGAGGACTCTTTCCTACAGGCAATTACGTCAGGTTGAAACAGCAGCGGCAAAACAGCCTTGTCATAGCAGCAGACAAGTTTTTGAAGCTGCTTGTGCCTCCAACGTCCCCCGAACAACAAGATGCAGGGTCCTTCAGAGGTTTGCAGCTGTGCATATGCCATCCTGTCGACCTCCTCTATCCACTTCACACAAGCAGAAACGGCTCCAGTGGGCCAAACATTACATGAAGACTGATTTCAAAACTGTTTTGTTCACGGATGAGTGCCGTGCAGCGCTCGATGGTCCAGATGAATGGAGTGGAGGATGGCTGGTTGATGGACACCCCACGCAAACACGGCTACAGCGCCAACAAGGAGGAGGTGGAGTAATGTTTTGGGCTGGAATCATGGGGAGAGAGATTGTCGGCCCCTTTAGGATCACTGAAGGCGCTAAAGATGAACTCCATAATGTATGTGGATTTTCTCAAACAGCACTTCCTGCCATGGTTCAAGAAGAAGAACCGTGTATTTCACAGCAAGATCATTTTTCTGCATGATAATGCACCATCTCATGCTGCACATAAAACATCTGCATCTCTGGCTGATATGGGCATAAAAGGGGACAAACTTATGGTGTGACCCCCATGCTCCCCTGACCTCTACCCCATTCAGAACCTTTGGAGCATCATTAAAAGGAGTGTCTATGATGGCGGGAGGCAGTTCACATCTAAGCAACAGCTCTGGGAGGGTATTCTGTCCTCATGCAAAACAATTGAAGCAGAAACCATCCAAAACCTGACAAATTCAATGGACGAGAGAGTTCAGAAGCTCCTTTCGAACAAGGGGTCCTATGTGAAAATGTAACATCACCTAGAATAAAGTTTTGAGTTGAAAACTGTTTGATTTCAGTTTCTAACAACCTGCTAATGCTTATAATTTCAAAAATGACCATTTTTTTGGTCTTTATTAAAATGAAAAGGTTGATCGAAAAGTTTGGGGGATCTAAGAGTGTGGCAACCCAGTAGTCATGATTACTTCGAATTCTGACAATATGAGGGTCATGCTGCAGGTAGTGCAGCAAGAAGGCACTTATGTGTCTTGCGCATCTCGGAGCCCCAAAATTATTTTCCGGGCTAGATGCAGCTAAAAATTATTTTTAATTTTAAATCTGGTGAAGCTTATTATAGATGGCCTAATAGGATCAGTGCTGCACACTGCTACAAAGCCCAAATTATTTTCCAGTCAAGATACAGATAAACATGATTAGTAATTTGAAAGCTTAAAACGGTTGGTAGGGTGATTTTAACCAATCATCAAGCTTTTACTCTCCCCAGGATGACACAGGGGTAGAAAAGTCGTTTCGGATCCATGATTTGTTCATCTTTATGAACGTGAGTCTGTCTACATTATCAGTGGAGAGCCGCGTGCGCTTATCTGTCAGCACACCACCAGCAGCGCTGAACACACGTTCAGACAGAACGCTGGCTGCGGGGCATGACAAGATCTCCAAGGCGTAAGTGGCTAGCTCCGGCCATTTATCCAGATTGGAAGCCCAAAAAGAGCAAGGGTCCAGTGACACAGTCGTGGCTTCAATGTTTACTTGGAGATACTCCTGTACCATCGTCTCTAGGCGTTGACTATGTGTCAGACTTCTTGTCTCCTGTGGCCTTGCAAAGGATGGGCTAAAAAAGTGGTGAAATGATTCCGCAAAATTGATGTTACCAGCAGATACTGTGGTTCTGTTACGGTTTGAGTGCTGAACACTTGACGGTCCCACGGTTGGCAAGTTGGAACTGTGAGATTCACTACGTGCACCACTGGTATTTTGTGGAAAAGCACATGTAAGATTCTGCAACAGTCTCTGCTGATACTCCTGCATGCGTGCATCCCTTTCTATGGCAGGAATAATTTCTGCAAATTTACTTTTGTACCGGGGATCTAACAGTGTGGCAACCCAGTAGTCAGGATTATTTCTAATTCTCACAATTCGAGGGTCATGTTGCAGGTAGTGCAGCAAGAAGGCACTCATGTGTGTTGCGCATCCAGGAGCACCAAGTCCCTGTTGTGTTGGTGGCGAGGTAGCAATCATGCTTCCTTCCTCTGTCCTCTCCCCCCAACCTCGCACAACAGAAATGTGATCAAGGTCTCCCTCATCTGATGAGTCTTCCATCAGTTCGTCCTCCACTTCTTCCTGGGCTCCTGCACCTTCCTCACTAGTTTGGCTGCTACCATGCGCCCTGGTAAAATCATCTCCCCCACCCTCACATGCCTGCCGCCTTGGTGCTGCCGACCGTCTGGACCTTGCAGATGTTAGCCCTTCCGCATACAACTCCTCCTCCTCTACTTCCTCCACCTCCTCTTGTGCCACCACCTGACTCCGAATTCTGTTTAACATGTGCTCCAGCATGTAAATCACCGGAATAGTCATGCTGATAATGGCATCGTCAGCACTAAACATCTTCGTCGCCATTTCAAAACTGTGCAGAAGGGTGCATAGGTCCCTGATCTGAGACCACTCCTCCAGCGTGATTTGCCCCACCTCTGAATCTCGTTGGCCCAGGCTATACGTCAGAACGTATTGCACCAGGGCTTGTCGGTGCTGCCACAGTCGCTGCAACATGTGCAGAGTTAAATTCCACCGGGTAGGCACATCGCATTTTAGCCGGTGAAGTGGCAGGCCCAACGACTTCTGTAGAGATGTAAGTCGCTGAGCTGCGGGATGCGAACGGCGGAAGTGAGCACACAGCGACCGTGCCCTCTGCAGAAGGCCATCTAGTCTGGGATAGTGGGCTAAAAATTGCTGGACAACCAGGTTCAACACGTGAGCCATACAAGGCACGTGTGTGACATTGCCCCGGCGAAGGGCCGCACCCAGGTTTGCAGCATTGTCGCACACGGCCTTCCCTGGTTTCAGGTCCAGTGGAGACAACCATTCATGAAATTGGTTCTCCAGAGCTGACCACAACTCCTCAGCTGTGTGACTCACATTTCCCAGACATTTCAATGTAAAAACCGCCTGATGACGTTGAGCCCTACTGCCAGCATAGTAAGGAGGTGTGCAGGATCCCTTCTGCGCAGTTAGAAAGCTTGTGGCATGACCAGACAGCCTTTGGGTGCAGGTGGAAGACCGAGAGGAGGTTGAGGAGGCAGAAGCAGTGGAGGAAAAATGACATAAAGAGGATTGACGCACAACTCGTGGGGACGGCAAGACTTGGACAGCAGCCCCTTGTCCTGCTGTCACCATAGTTACCCAGTGCCCAGTCAGCGACATGTAACGCCCCTGTCCATGCCTACTCGTCCAAGTGTCTGTGGTGAAATGCACCCTGTCACACACAGAGTTTCTCAAAGAAGCGGTGATGTTGTGTGCGACATGCTGGTGGAGCGCAGGCACACCTTTCTTTGAGAAGTAGTGCCGACTGGGCATCTGGTACTGGGGCACTGCGACGGACATAAGGTCTCGAAAATCCTCTGTGTCCACCAGGCGGAAAGGCAGCATTTCTGTAGCCAAGAGCTTGCAGATGGTGAAATTCAACCTCTTAGCTTTCTCATGGCTAGGAGGAAATGGTCTTTTACTTGTCCACATCTGAGGGACCGAGGGCTGGCTATTGTGCTTAGACGGGGTTGATAAGGGTGTCCCCGGCAAACTGCCGGTCTGTGAGGAAGATGCAGGCGGACATGTTAGGTTGCCTTGATCCAAAGGTGGTGCTATCGATGTCGGACAGCGCTCAACACCAGCTGGTGTTACCACCTCCAAAGAAAATGATGACCTGCCAATCACGCTGGCTGTTGCGGGTAAAGAGGTGGCAGGTCTGCGCCCCAAAACAGGTGTGACTGCTGTCCCCCCAGTCACAGAGGATGAAGAGGCCGCGGATGCACAAGATATGGCAGACGGTGGTTGGCCCGGCCGGCTAGACCGCATTGTAGCACACTGAGCTTCCCACTGCAACTTATGCTTCATGTCCATGTGCCGGTTCATGCATGAAGTACTCAAACTATGTATTTTTTGGCCTCTACTTAGCTTTTGCTGACAAATGTTACAGATAACACGAGTTGGGTCATCTTTATCGATCTGAAAAAATGCCCATGCTATGCAAGGCTTAGCACCCATGCGACCTGAAGAGCCACCACGACTTGTGGTGAGAGGCAGAGTTGTGTTTGAGGATGCAGTTGTTGACGTGCTTCCAGTACTACGTCTCTGTCCAGGAAGGCGCAACCTGACCTCGTCGTCACTAGCATCTTCCTCCACCTCCTCTGCTGACCTCATCTCTTGGCTGACTGTGGGTTGACAGTAAGTGGGATCTCCGACCTCATCATCATCACCCTGTGCGTTATCACACCCGTCGTCCTCAGAGCCAACCTGTTCCTGCCCTGACAAAAAACTAAAGTTGTCGCTCCAATCAGGTATTTGAGTCTTATCATCGTCTTCCTCATTGTCTCCACCAACAGGAGTTACAGTTTGGGAATGAGGGTCTACATTATGGTCAGAACCTTCTGCGTCTGGTCCTGGATCCGACTCATAAAGATTCTGGGCATCAGTGCAGATCATTTCCTCGTCTGGATTCACAGAAGCGCTGGAGTCGACCTCTGATTCCCAGGCTATAGTGTGAGTAAACAGCTCTGCAGACTCAACCATCTGTTCTACCTCATACTCAGACGGGCAGCTGGAGATTTGGGAGCTGTGAGGAAGCAAGTGCGATTTGGGTGACACCTTTGAGGACTGGAGTATTTGTGATGTTGAAGTTGATGTGGAGGAGAGCCCACTTAAAGGAGCACTTGATATCCGTTGAAGCACCTGCTGTTTTTGTGCCTCATCTGGAATTTGTAGCGATTGGCGTGGCCGTAAGAAAGGGATCTTATCACATTGTCCGCTAAAAGAAGTAGACATTTTAGTTTGGCTGGAAGATGGTCTTTCTTCTGCACCTACCCCACAGACACAACCTTTTTTCCCCTTCCCAACACGCCTATTCCCCTTTCCACCAGCAGCAGGCCTTTTTCCACTCATTTTGGTGGTTAACTAATTCACAACTCTGGAGTTGTTTGCACAAAAAAACAATGGATGGTAACCGAGCAGAGCTGAGTGGCCAAACTGTGGTATTAGGCCAAAACTATTGGCTGGGTTAGATGCAGAAAAAAATTATTTTTAATTTGCAACCTGATGGAGGTCAGTATAGATGGACTAATAGACCAAGTCCCACACACCGCTAGAAGCCCAAATATTTTTTCAGAGCTAGATGCAGAAAATTTTTTTATTCAATTTGCAACCTGATGGAGGTCAGTATAGATGGACTAATAGACCAAGTCCCACACACTGCTAGAAGCCCAAATATTTTTTCAGAGCTAGATGCAGAAAAAAATTATTTTTAATTTGCAACCTGATGGAGGTCAGTATAGATGGACTAATAGACCAAGTCCCACACACCGCTAGAAGCCCAAATATTTTTTCAGAGCTAGATGCAGAAAATTTTTTTATTCAATTTGCAACCTGATGGAGGTCAGTATAGATGGACTAATAGACCAAGTCCCACACACTGCTAGAAGCCCAAATATTTTTTCAGAGCTAGATGCAGAAAAAAATTATTTTTAATTTGCAACCTGATGGAGGTCAGTATAGATGGACTAATAGAACAAGTCCCACACGCTGCTAGAAGCCCAAATATTTTTTCAGAGATAAATGAAGAAAAAAATTATTTTTAATTTGCAACCTGATGGAGGTCAGTATAGATGGACTAATAGACCAAGTCCCACACACTGCTAGAAGCCCAAATATTTTTTCAGAGCTAGATGCAGAAAAAAATTATTTTTAATTTGCAACCTGATGGAGGTCAGTATAGATGGACTAATAGACCAAGTCCCACACACTGCTAGAAGCCCAAATATTTTTTCAGAGCTAGATGCAGAAAAAAATTATATTCAGTTTGCAACCTGATGGAGGTCAGTATAGATGGACTAATAGAATGATGCTATGCCCAAAAGATTTTACTTCACTAGGTGCAGTAAAAAAATTGGTATTCTATACACAGGTGGTATATCTTGCAACACAGATAGGCTACTCCACTGACTAACACACTCTGCAATAGGCCAAAAAGGATTAGCTTTGCTAGATTCAGCCAAATGCTGTGAAAAAAACTTGCACAGCACTGGCACAGACCTGCCTGGCAAAAACTGATAGGAACTGATGTAACCTAGTCCTGAAAAGGACTCCAATTACAATTAGTCTTTACTCCCACAATCTATCTATTTAAGAGCACAGACCTGCCTGATAAAAGTCGTAGGAAATGCTGTAACCTAGTCCTTAAAAGGACTGCAATCACAACTATTCCCTACTCCCAAGCTATCTGTATATTTGTGCGAAAATTGGCTTGAAATTAACAAGGTATAGCGCACACAGCAACAGCGGTGCCGTCTAACACGCAGCTGCAGCAGTGAGAAAATGGTGGCGACGGGGAAAATGGCTTGGTCTTATAGGGCAAGGACATGTGACATACACTGCCAATCACACATGCCCTTGCTTGTGTGAAAAAAAGCACTTCGCTCCGTGTGTGCGCTGCTGATAGGCTGACAGATTGCACCTCCCCACTGCAAATGCAGGAAAGAGAAAAAAAAATGGAGATCTTCATTGTTCCTGCAGAGATCCATCCCCTGCCCCTCCCCCCGCCCCGCTGTACACTCAAACTGCGTATTAACATTAATTTTCATCATTACTGAGAAAAAATCCAGTTATGATTTTGGTGCACGAACAGTTATCGAACATAACCTCGAACAGCCGAATTTTTCTCAAATTGTTCGTGTTCGCCGACCGGCTCGAACACCGCCCAAAACAGCTCGAATTTGAGATTGGCGAACAGTTCGAGTAGAACAACGCTCATCTCTATACATGACAATGATGCACAAATCTTACTAAGTTGGTAGCGCTAAGTAAGTAGCATTACTGTTTGGTCATGAGCAGCTGCTCCGTAGTATATTATTTACCTTGTGCCATATAAGGAACGGTAAAGGCAGCGTGTCCTGGAATGCTGGGGGGATGTATAGCAGCCTCGACGCGCGTTTCGCCCTGGGAGTGGCTTCGTCAGGAGGCGTGGCTGTCATGTGGTAAGGGGACACCCTTTATATAACGAGTAGCCAATCAGAATCGCTCGCGTAATGTATGTTCCGCCCCTAGTGATGACGCAATCGGGCATGTTTGCTGCACATAGCTGATGAGAGGAAATCCTCTCTGTTGCTGTGGTAGCGCGCCCTGCACTGAACGCCGTTGGGGTGGAAGCTCACGCAGGAGTGATAGATGATGATAGATAGAGGTGTGTGAAAGAAAGGATAATGTGAAGATCTGAGGCTGCTGAGTATAGTGCAGCACTACATGGACACATGGAGTGCCTATCTCACTGTGCCATGGGGCGCTGCAGGTACAAAAAGCAGGGAAGCATGATTCTAATGGATGACAAGGTGTGGAAGATATGAGGTGAAAAATGGGAAAGAGAAGTTAAGGATATATACCATATAATATGTGTAAGTATGCATCTTACATAAACAAGATAATTGTGTGAGTTCTAAGTGTCATATTAAAGACACACAAAAGTATCCAGTATTATATATACATGGGTGCCCATGATGGGCAGTTATATAGACAATGCGTGCATGCATGTATACCGAGCAGGGCTACAGATAAGTGGCCAGAGAAATAAAGAATAAAAGGGGGGGAGGGGAAAGAAGAGGGGAATGGGAATATAGGAGGGGGTCGGGAGGGGGGGGGGGAAGAGGGAAAAGGAAAGAGGAAAAGAAGGAAAAGGAAAGGGAAAGGGAGGGGGGAGGGGGGAAGAGAAGAAGGGATAGAAGGAGGGGGGGTGGGGAAGGGGGGGGGCGGGGAGGCGGGGGGGGGGAGGCGGGGGAGAGGAGGGGGGTCACACCAACCGAATAAAGCTAGTGTACAATTGCAAAATATATATAAGATTTTTAACATTATAACACTTGCAGGGTGCCGAAAAGGAACCAATAAAAGTACATAATGATAAGTACGCCTTCACAGTCAGTAGTTTCAATCAAGCGTCTCGAAGTGCTGAAAGTCATCCATGGACTGGATGGGTTCTAGGCTTATTCTGAAGGAGTAGATAGGCCGAATTGGTTGTTGAGCGTGATTTCTCCCCGGATCATGGATCCCGCTAGATGAGCATGCCAGCGTGTTTCAATGCATTAACAGCAAAGCAGATCTGAATAGAGTAAATAGTCACAAAAAGAAAAAAACGGAAAAGTGAGATAAAAATATAAGGCTAAGGAATAAATCGCACCACGGGATAATTAAAAAAGAGAGAAAGGGTGTCCAGTTAAAAAACAGCGCAACATTTATTATAGAAAAGACTTGAAACTGACCATATCGTTTAATCCTTTAGGGGAAATGGTATCTAGTGTAATGATCCAACGAGTCTCTCTCTGGAGTAATTTCTTTTTTATATTATCTCCTCTAATGCCCATGTGTATATGGTCAATGCCCCGAACGGTTAGGCCTCGTGGGTTGCCTTTGTGTTTTTCCAGGAAATGTCTGGGTATTGTTTTGAGGGATGCAGGGTCGGTACACATCAGGGCGTTATTGATGTCTCTGATGTGTTCCTGAATCCGTATTTTAAGGGCTCTAGTGGTCATGCCTATATAGATTAGGTCACACGGGCAGGTAAGATAATAGACAACTGCTTCGGTATTGCATGTGATATGATGGACAATACGAAATGACTTTTCACCGCTAGAATTAAGGAAGTGTGACACTTTAGGGACAAATTTGCATATAGAGCATTTGCCACAAGAGGACCTGCTCCCTAAGGTTCACAAGGACCCCCTTTGTCCGCCGGGGAGACCCATTGTCTCCGACTTGGGGGGTCTTTGTGAACCTATATGTCAATTTGTTGATTTCTTTCTCAAACAATGCGTTGAGACTATCCCATCATTTGTACAAGATACTACTGATGTCCTTAGGAAACTAGATGGGATTACTTTAGACGCTGATATGTGGTTTGTAACTTGCGACGTGGAGTCCCTGTATACTTCTATACAACACTCCGACGGCATTACAGCCGCCAGATTTTTTCTGGAAATGACTAATCTTGAACCAGCACTTATTGAATTTATTCTGAGACTTCTTGAATTTATTTTAACACATCATTTTTTTGTGTTCAAAGACCGCCCCTACCTACAGCTCCAGGGAACAGCGATGGGGGCGCCTTGTGCGCCTTCATACGCTAATCTCTTCCTGGGGCTGTGGGAAAGGGATACGGTCTTTGAAACACCCGGTCATGAATCAGTCATTCTTTGGTCACGTTACATAGATGACGTTCTTTTCATTTGGCAGGGCTCTACGTCGCAACTTGATAAATTCCTCTATCATCTCAATGGCAACAAACTTAATATCAAATTAACCTATAAATATAGTCAGTCCCACATAGACTTCTTGGACCTATCCATCACTAGAACAGAGAGTGGCAGAATAGGTACAGACATTTTCCGTAAAGAAACCTCCACGAATTCCTTATTACATTTCTCGTCATCCCACCCTCACAAACTTAAAAGCTCCATCCCCATTGGACAGTATTTAAGAGCTCGCAGTATCTGTTCGAGCGAAGTTTGTTTTGATTTCCAGGCACAAGACCTCTCCAAAAGATTTCTTAATAGAGGCTATAAAATCAATGACATCAATAGGGCTTATATGAGAGCAAAAAACTCGAATCGACAGAGCCTCCTGACCAAAAATTCTAACAAGAAAAGTAAATCATTAGAAACTGTATATCCTAGATTTATTAGTACGTTTAATAACAACTGGAACGATATTAAGAACATACTTACCAAACATTGGCCAATATTATTGACCGATAAAGATCTAAAAAGTCAGCTTCCTATTCGCCCAGCTATAACCTGGCGAAAGTCAAATACACTAGGCGATCTACTAACTAACAGTCACTACATACCACCTAAAAATAAAAATTTCTTTACTGAATTAAAAGGCCCCCCATGGGGAAGCTCCTCTTGTGGCAAATGCTCTATATGCAAATTTGTCCCTAAAGTGTCACACTTCCTTAATTCTAGCGGTGAAAAGTCATTTCGTATTGTCCATCATATCACATGCAATACCGAAGCAGTTGTCTATTATCTTACCTGCCCGTGTGACCTAATCTATATAGGCATGACCACTAGAGCCCTTAAAATACGGATTCAGGAACACATCAGAGACATCAATAACGCCCTGATGTGTACCGACCCTGCATCCCTCAAAACAATACCCAGACATTTCCTGGAAAAGCACAAAGGCAACCCACGAGGCCTAAC
Source organism: Phyllobates terribilis (assembly GCF_046119375.1). Lineage (NCBI taxonomy): Eukaryota > Metazoa > Chordata > Amphibia > Anura > Dendrobatidae > Phyllobates > Phyllobates terribilis. Next base: position 571,125,434 of record NW_027362763.1, read on the forward strand.
CGTTCGGGGCATTGACCATATACACATGGGCATTAGAGGAGGAAATATAAAAAAGAAATTACTCCAGAGAGAGACTCGTTGGATCATTACACTAGATACCATTTCTCCTAAAGGATTAAACGATATGGTCAGTTTCAAGTCTCTTCTATAATAAATGTTGCGCTGTTTTTTAACTGGACACCCTTTCTCTCTTTTTTAATTATCCCGTGGTGCGATTTATTCCTTAGCCTTATATTTTTATCTCACTTTTCCGTTTTTTTCTTTTTGTGACTATTTACTCTATTCAGATCTGCTTTGCTGTTAATGCATTGAAACACGCTGGCATGCTCATCTAGCGGGATCCATGATCCGGGGAGAAATCACGCTCAACAACCAATTCGGCCTATCTACTCCTTCAGAATAAGCCTAGAACCCGTCCAGTCCATGGATGACTTTCAGCACTTCGAGACGCTTGATTGAAACTACTGACTGTGAAGGCGTACTTATCATTATGTACTTTTATTGGTTCCTTTTCGGCACCCTGCAAGTGTTATAATGTTAAAAATCTTATATATATTTTGCAATTGTACACTAGCTTTATTCGGTTGGTGTGACCCCCCTCCTCTTCCCCCCCTCCCCCCCCCGCCTCCCCACCCCCCCTCCTTCTATCCCTTCTTCTCTTCCTCCCTCCCCCCTCCCTTTCCCTTTCCTTTTCCTTCTTTTCCTCTTTCCTTTTCCCTCTTTTCTCCCCCCCCTCCCGACCCCACTCCTATATTCCCATTCCCCCTCTTCTTTCCCCTCCCCCCCCTTTTATTCTTTATTTCTCTGGCCACTTATCTGTAGCCCTGCTTGGTATACATGCATGCACGCATTGTCTATATAACTGCCCATCATGGGCACCCATGTATATATAATACTGGATACTTTTGTGTGTCTTTAATATGACACTTAGAACTCACACAATTATCTTGTTTATGTAAGATGCATACTTACACATATTATATGGTATATATCCTTAACTTCTCTTCCACACCTTGTCATCCATTAGAATCATGCTTCCCTGCTTTTTGTACCTGTAGCGCCCCATGGCACAGTGAGATAGCCACTCCATGTGTCCATGTAGCGCTGCACTATACTCAGCAGCCTCAGATCTTCACATTATCCTTTCTTTCACACACCTCTATCTATCATCATCTATCACTCCTGCGTGAGCTTCCACCCCAACGGCGTTCAGTGCAGGGCGCGCTACCACAGCAACAGAGAGGATTTCCTCTCATCAGCTGTGTGCAGCAAACATGCCCGATTGCGTCATCACTAAGGGCGGAGCTTACATTACGCGAGCGATTCTGATTGGCTACTCATTATATAAAGGGTGTCCCCTTACCACATGACAGCCACGCCTCCTGACGAAGCCACTCCCAGGGCGAAACGCGCGTCGAGGCTGCTATACATCCCCCCAGCATTCCAGGACACGCTGCCTTTACCGTTCCTTATATGGCACAAGGTAAATAATATACTACGGAGCAGCTGCTCATGACCAAACAGTAATGCTACTTACTTAGCGCTACCAACTTAGTAAGATTTGTGCATCATTGTCATGTACTCTGGTGTTATCAGCATTATGCTACCTGTTAGCGCTATCTATTCATTTGTGCATTCATGCGTCTCTGCTATATGCTCTGATGTCTTACATTCTGTCATGTTATTATGTGTTCACATACTGAGATTGCTATCTTGATTGTTGTACTTCATACTTTGTATTCTGACATGAAGGCTATTATCAGTGAAGACATAGATTGATATTATTTATGTTTGCCTTTACTTTAATTATTTATTGACTGGCAGCTCATGCGTACACCTGGTTTATCTTTAATGCTGGCCCAGGGATGTTTGTCTCCTTGCATGGTTTGACCCTGTTTCTATAGTTGTCCTACCACCTCTTTTCCTTCCCTTTGATATATTGCTATATAATTTTTATATTTTCTAATAAAATTTGATATATTTTGGATTAAAATCCCTCTCATGTCATTTTGGGGCCTACTAATATGTGGATTGAGATATAACTTATAGGGGAGACGCGTCCCCTTTTATTTAAAGTTTCTCCCCCCCACTATAGGCTATTAATCAGTTTTTCTACATTTCTCTTGGAGGCAGCTTCTTCCTGCATCTGTTCAAGACAATCATGATCCTCTAAGTGTGTAAAGGCATCTTCACCTAGAGCATTAGTATCATCATCTACATCCCCCCTGGAAAGAGGAAGTAGCGTGGACGAGTTGAGGATGGTGCAGCGGACAAGAGAGACATTATCCGGAATCAAGAGGGAACATTGGAGTCTCATATGACGCTGCAGCGACAGATGTTTAGGTTGAGTTTGGTCAAGAATAGCTTTTATGTCATGTGGATCCATTAAGAGAAGTCCTAAGATGATATCAGAAGTTTTGTCCAGAAGCACATGTGCAGCATGGACGGCTCTGAGGCAATTCGGGGAAGCTTGAGACACCGAGTCCAGGCGGGCAGAGTAATAGCCGATGGGTCTTGTTCTTCCCCCATGTTTCTGTGCTAGGACTCCGGAAGCATGTCCTGCTACTTCACTGACAAACAAGTAAAAAGGTAGTTGATAATTTGAGATTCCAAGTGCTGGTGCAGACTGTATGGCCTGTTTAAGAGTGTAGAAGGCTTCCACGGATTTGGGGCGTAGTGGAAAAGCTGACGTCTTGAGATCATCGTACAATGGTTGGATCAGCTTTGAGGCATCTGTAATCCATTGGCGACAATATGTGATAAGTCCTAAGAAAGCTTGTAATTGCTTAGGTCCTTTTGGTAGAGGAACGGTCTCAATAGCAAGTTTCCTTTCACCTGTTAGGTGTTTCAGGTTTGGAGAGAGACAGTGGCCTTAAAACACAACTTTGGGCTGACACCACTGGATTTTGTTGAGGGACACCTTGCAGTTTTGTTGTGCAAGATGAAAGAGTAGACTGAGACTCGACTCTTCAGCTGTCGCCTGATCCGGACAACATAGTAGGAAATCATCCACTTACCGAAGAAGGACAACTTGGTGGTTAGTCTCTTTCCATGGCTGTAAACAAGAGGTAAGAGCCTGAGAGAAATGACTTGGTGAGTTCTGTGCGCCTTGTGGTAAGACCGTCCAGGTGTATTGTGATCCTCTGTAAGTGAAGGCAAACAGGTACCAATCTTCTGGATGCAGTGGTACACTGAAGAAAGCATTGGCCAGATCGATGACAGTGAAACATTTCGCATCTGATGGTATTTCTGACAGCAATGTATCTCGATTGGGCACAATGGGACTTCCTAGTACGGTGATTGCGTTAACAGCTCAGAGCTTAAGTTGTCGGCAGAACTGAACACCAGAGTCCCATGTGGTGTCACTGACAAGTGAGGCATTATTAAATGCAGTGTCCATAACAGGCCAACATGCATCACCTGCTTTAAGATTTGCCAGGGAAATGAGATCTTGCCATGTGGTGGAGTAATTCCTTTGGATTTGAAGCATGCTTCTATAGAAAGGCATCGGTTATTTTTCCGGATCTGGGAGTTGGTTCAGTAGAGTAGCAGCTTGCTGGGGTGTACACTTGACATAAAGGATGGGATCCTCAGACGTGGGCGTTGGCAGGGTTGGTGGTGGCACCTGAGGTGGGAGTAGAAATGGCATCGGAAGTACAGGTGTAATTACTTGTGTATGAGGAGCAGGAGGAGTTAACAGTCCTGGAATGAGGGACTCTATTTGGGCAGCTCCTATATCATGGGGTGGAGTCCAGGTGATGCAGGCAGTCTTAAAGGCTTTAACAGTCCTGTACTCATTACTAATTAACCTGATTTCGGAGAGGCAGCAAATGCTTGGGGTGCTACACTTGTTTATTAGAATTCCAACAATCTCCCTTGCACACGCATGAACAGGGAACCCGAAGATGCCAACACCAATGGCAGGAATTGTCAAGGTCTCAATCTGCTCACTAATATTCGCATACTCTAAGATACGAGTAATTGCAGCGCGTAGTTGTCGAGCACTGACATCTGGATGAATAGGGTCAAAAGTAGGGATTACAGCGAGTATGATCATTCTATAAGGAGGATTGCCAGATTTAGTCATCGCTATTTCCCTAACAGCTATCTGACCATGCGACTCAAAAATGATACGACTGTCAGTTTGAATAGTCGCCCCTCCTGCTTCCACTATAGCTCCAGCCACACCTCTGTTGTGCTCTAACCGAGGGTTGGCAGCGTTAACAATAGCATCCGTTTCCATTGTCGTTATGTCACCCTTACCCAGCACTAACAAGGGTCCCTCAGGAAGTTCTTTTTCAAAAATGGGTTGCCAACATTCCCTCCCCTTTGTGCTTCCTGTGATGTTGGTGTCCCCCCCCCCCCAGATTGAGCCCCTCCTTGATTCAGTGGCCACCGTTCCATACAGGTGTGCGCTCGGCTGTGAGAGATGCTGTGAGGTACTGGGAATAGAGCTAAGTAGACTGCGTGAGAGTGCTGTTGTAGCAGAAGTGTTGGGAGGAGAGGTCGCTGCTTGAAGTAACTTGTGTGGAAGTGACAGTGGAAAGGATCGGTGCTGGGGATGATTCAGGTGGGAGAATAGCTGGGCTCACGATGGGAGTGTTAGGTGAAAGGGTCGGTGGCCCACTGGACACCGTTGTGACAGGGAACATGGGTAAAGCCTGTTCACTTCCCGAAGGAAATGCCAAGAGTGTGCAAAGCAGTCATCAAAGCAAAAGGTGGCTACTTTGAAGAACCTAGAATATAAGACATATTTTCAGTTGTTTCACACTTTTTTAAGTATATAATTCCACATGTGTTAATTCATAGTTTTGCGCCTTCAGTGTGAATGTACAATTTTCATAGTCAAGAAAATACAGAAAAATATTTAAATGAGAAGATGTGTCCAAACTTTTGGTCTAACATAGTAACATAGTAACATAGTTTGTAAAGCCGAATAAAGACTTGCGTCCATCAAGTTCGACCTGTTAGTTCTGTAATTGCTAAAGTTGATCCAGAGGAGGGCAAAAACCCCAAATGATTTAGCCAATCTTCACCTGAGGAAAAATTCCCTCCCGACTCTGAAACCAGCAGTCAGAATAAATCCCTGTATCAACTTACTATTTTATTTTATTTTTAAGTATACGCTGAAATCTGCCTGGTATCTAGAAATGCATCCAGTCCCCGCTTGAACTGGTGTAGTGAATCCGACATTACCGTCTCCTCACTCAGTGAATTCCATATTCTCACTGCTCTTACCGTAAAGAACCCCTTCCTATGCTGGTGCTGAAACCTTTTCTCTTCCAGTCTTAGTGAATGCCCTCTTGCTACCGTAATATCCCTCCTTTTGAACAAATCCCGGGCAAGATCTCTATACTGTCCCCTAACATATTTGTACACATTTATTATGTCCCCCCTCAACCTTCTCTTTTCCAGGCTGAATAATCCTAGTTTTGCCAACCTCTCTGGGTATTGCAGTCCCTCCATTCCCTTTATTAATTTTGTTGCCCTCCTTTGTACCTTTTGTACCTTTTCAAGCTCATTTATATCCTTTCTATATATTGGGGCCCATAACTGAGCACAGTATTCCAAGTGTGGTCTGACCAGTGCTTTGTACAGTGGAAGAACAATGTTCTCATCCTTTACAGCTATACCTCTTCTGATACATCCCATTACCCTGTTTGCCCTTACAGCAGCGGCCTGACTTTGGGCACTCCAATATAGTTTGCTATCAATCAAGATGCCTAAGTCCTTCTCCATCTCTGAATTCCCCAATGATTTCCCATTCAGTGAGTACTGGTGACTTCCATTTTTCCTTCCCATATGTATGACCTTACATTTCTCCTCGTTAAACCTCATTTGCCATTTAATGCTCCACCTACCCAGCTTATCCAAATCCCTCTGTAGGTCTGCACTGTCCTCTTTTGTATTAATTGTTTTACATAACTTTGTGTCATCTGAAAATATTGATATTTTACTATTTATCCCGTTGACTATGTCGTTAATAAAGATATTAAGTAACATTGGGCCTAGTACAGACCCCTGTGGTACCCCACTAGTGACGCTTACCCAGTCTGAGTATATTCCATTTATAACCACCCTCTGCCTTCTATCCTTTAGCCAGTTAGCTACCCACTTGCAAACATTTTCCCCCAGCCCCATCATTCTCATTTTGTATACCAACCTATTATGTGGCACGCTATCGAACGCTTTTGAGAAGTCGAGATACACGACATCCACTGGTTCCCCCTGATCTACTCGAGAGCTAACCTCCTCATAGAAGTCAATCAGGTTTGTTTGGCAGGAGCGATTCCTCATGAATCCATGTTGGTTCGGGATTAAAAGATTATTAGCATCAAGATGCTCCGTAATTGCCTCTTTAATGAAGCTTTCAAAAATTTTGCCCACAACGGACGTCAGACTCACCTGCCGATAGTTTCCGGCGTCACTTTTTGCTCCCTTTTTGAATATTGGCACTACATTCGCCTGTCGCCAATCAAGTGGTACAGACCCAGTCTCAACAGAGTCCTTAAATATAAGATATAACGGTCTGTCTATCACATTACTTAGTTCCCTTAGTACCCGTGGGTGTATGCCATCAGGTCCTGGTGATTTTTTTATTTTAATGTTACTGAGGCGTTTCTGTACCCCAGCTTGGGTTAGATTTGTCATACTTAGTGGAGGATTAAGTTTGTCACTTCTCATTTCTCCTGTTAGTTCTTTTTCCTTTGTGAAAGTTGTCGAAAAAAATTATTTAATAGATTAGCTTTATCCTCATCTTTCTCTATGATTTTGCCTTCCTCACTTTTTATCGGTCCAATATTATTCGATTTAATCCTTTTACTATTTATATACGTAAAGAACAGTTTGGGATTTGATCTACTTTCCCTAGCAATACGTCTCTCTGTTTCCTCCTTCGCTATTTTTATTTGTTTTTTGCAGGTTCTCGTTTTTCCTTGTAACACATTAGTGCCTCCTTACTGTTTTCCTGTTTTAATCTCTTGAATTCCTCTTTTTTGCTATTTAACGCCCCTTTTACGTTCTTGTTCAACCATATTGGTTTCCTCTTATTTCTGGCCCTTTTATTCCCATACGGTATATATCTCTCGCACTGAGTATTCAGAATTCTTTTGAAGGTTTCCCATTTACTATTCGTATTCCTTTGATTAAGAACTTTGTCCCAGTCAATAAGTTGAAGGTTTTCTATCAGCTGATCAAACTTCGCCCTCCTAAAGTTTAATGTTTTTGTTGTTCCCTTATTGATAACCCTACTGAAGGGCATTTTGAAGTCGATAATATTATGATCGCTATTACCTAGGTGCCCCCCTATCTGTACCTCAGTTATTCTATCAGGCCTATTAGTCAATATTAAGTCCAACACGGCCTTCCCTCTCGTTGGTTCCAGCACTAGTTGGGAGAGATAATTATCCTTAATATTTGTCAAGAACCTTTTTCCTTTCTGAGATCTACAGGTTTCTGTTTCCCAGTCAATATCCGGGTAGTTGAAATCCCCCATTACAATCACTTCATTATGTTTTGCTACTTTGTCTATTTGTCCTAATAGCAGATTCTCATTCTCCTCTGTTATATTTGGTGGCTTATAGCAGACCCCCAGTAATATTTTATTATTATTTTTTGCCCCCTCTATCTCTACCCACATGGACTCAACCCCCTCTTCTCCCTCTCCTATATCTTCCCTTAGTCTGGGCTTTAGACATGACTTTACATATAAGCAGACTCCTCCGCCTTTCCCCTCCGTCTGTACTGTTTATAAAAAATAAATAAATAAAACACCTGTATTAATCCAATTACCAGGCCCCATACCGAGTCACTCACTCTAGGCTACGTGCCGAAACTCAATTTACTAATCCAACTACCAGGCCCCGTACCGAGTCACTCACTCTAGGCTACGTGCCGAAACTCAATTTACTATTTCAATTACCAGGCTCCGTACCGAGTCACTCACTGTAGGCTACGTGCCGAAACTGAATTTACTAGGCTCCGGGCCGAGTCACTCACTCCAGGCTTCGTGCCGGTACCAGGCCGAGTCACTCACTCTAGGCCACGCCCGAGTCACTCACTCCAGGCTAAGTACCCCTACTTTCTCCACCAGAACTGAAAATCGTATCACAGGCGACAAACGTGAACTGTACCACAGAAAATATCCTTTACTTTTCCCGACACCGCTCAAAAACCCACTTGCTCTCTTTTAATACCAGTCAATCTCCCCTCAACACGACACATAACAGGCAGCAGGCAACTGAGCATGTGACGGTTCTTCCACAATTAAATGGCCAGCAGTGGAGAGACCCTTCTGCCATCTTACAGATACCTCGAAAACCGGACACAATCAGGCAATCTGCACAGGATACCCCGAGGAACACAGGAAAAGACTACAGATTATAAAAATCAGCAGACTTACTGTGTTTGGTTAAGGAGGTGATCAGTCTCCTGGCTCGGGGTATTTAGTGCGTCCTGCCGTTCCACTCGCTGGTCCTAAGGGTGTAGGGCTTCTCCCTCTGCTGGCACCACGTTGGGCAGCCAAAAATATTAGGGCGAACATTTTGATATGTTCACTAGTTGCCTGCTTCTGGCCTAATGGATATGATCAAGTGCATGCAAGAAAGAATAACATCAGACACACACAGTCGAATGTAAGCTCTCCTTGATCAGCTATGGCACAGCTCCAAGTGTCCTTTATTCAACTCCAACATAGATTTATATAAACTCTCTATATGGGCTTGTTTGGCCCCAGAATGTGAGTAACCAGATGTATTGATTGGTTAGTCCATGGGCAGATCCATGAGGTCATCAGGGTGGGTTGGTCCATGAGGTCATCAGGGGGTGTGATCCATGAGGTGATCAGGGGGCATGATCCATGAGGTCATCAGGGTGGGTGTCTCCAAGCAATGTGTTGCTCTGTGGTTGGTTAGTCCTTCTATAGAATTAAGCTTCCTCCCAGAACTTCCTTCTACGAGAGGATGTAGTCATAAATAAAGTCTCCACCTTTGCCACATGTACAACAGGATGTAGTAATAGGTCCAGTTGCCATCTTGCATAACAGAGCATGGTGTGATGAAACAGGAAATGGCAGCCATCTTTTGATCTAAACAAGCTTATGTAAGGTGAAATAATACACTTTGTGGGTCTTTTCTCTCAATCTCCTATATCTTGAGGTTAATTAAGTATTTGATCCTATGACTCTCCTCAACAAAAGGAACACCCGTCCTATGATTACTAAACTCACGGCAAGAAGGGCATATTATCTGGGATAAAACCCACTAAAAGGACAGATGTTCCATGCCTACTTAACCTTTTACAACAGTATCATATCATTTAGGAATTGTCCTTATCAAAAGAGACAATGGATAATAGGTCACCGAAATAGAAATAAACATAAGCATAAAAACATCCTTCCATATACATAAAGTGCATCTCTGTTATTTCCATGATTATACAGGGTGGTCCAAAAGTAGGTGGACAGAAAGTGTAATAAGGTTATGAAGGGGGAGATTTATCAAACATGGTGTAAAGTGAAACTGGCTCAGTTGCCCTTAGAAACCAGTCAGATTCCACTTTTCATTCCTCACAGACTCTTTGGAAAATGAAAGGTGAAATCTGATTGGTTGCTAAGGGCAACTGAGCCAGTTTAACAGATCTAGTTTTCAGAGATAGATCTCCCCCAAATCTGTTTTCTTTTCATATAACACATAATGGCAAATAATTTAAATACAGATCAAAGAAAATGGATTTTAACAGAGTATTGGAAATCTCAAAATGCTGAAACCGTTAGAGCGAATTGGGTTGAAACATTTTGTAATCAAGCACCAAAGAGACAAACCATTTACCGCATTCGTGACAAATTCAATGCCACTGGCTCAATCCTTAATGCTCGAAAAACTGGTCAACCCAAAACAGTCTGTACAGACGATAATAAACAACTTGTTGCTGAAACATTTGTTCAGAGTCCAAAAAAGTCCACCAGAAGAGTCTCTTTGGAATTGGGAATTTCACGAGCTTCTATCATGTGAATCCTGAAATCTATTGGGTGGAAAGCTTATCGTTCATGTCTAATTCATGGTTTATTGGAGGATGATCCAGACAGGCGGCTGCCATTTGGTGTTTGATAAATCTCCCCCTTCATAACCTTATTACACTTTCTGTCCACCTACTTTTGGACCACCCTGTACATTTACAGTATCACATGGCGATATCAAATACATCATCCTATTAATTCAGAAAAAATAATAATCACCAAAAGGAAACATAGACATACAGTCCTGGATGGAGATACACAAAAAGTCTTTACACAAGACACAACAGTAATAAGGCCAGCATTAATACATAGCATAAATTGTTTCTTTGGATTAGACGCCGGAGCGTACAAACAGTAGCATCCCGAAGTCCCTTGATATAAAGAAGAACAAGTAACAGTTCTGCGTTATCTTAAGTGGCCACCGGATAGATGGAACAAGCGAGTCCGTCTGGATTAGAACATATGAAAAACACGAAAGTAAGTGATCAAGAACAAAAAAGAAATAAAATACATATATAGTGCCCTACAGATAAAAAAGGGGAAAAAATTATGAAAGAAAAGACTTGAAACTGATAGTCTCGTTTAGGCCATTTGGAGTTAGCGTATCCAAGATAACCATCCATCGGGTTTCTTTCTGGAGCAGCCTTTGTTTTACATTACCCCCTCTGATACCCATAGAGATGTGGTTAATACCACAAACAGTCAGGCCCCTGGGGTTACAATTGTGATGTTCAAAAAAAATCTATCTATATCTAGCTATCCATATATCTAGCTATTATCTATCCATATATCTATCTATCCATATACAGTTGAAGCCAGAAGTTTACATAGACTATATAAAAAGACACAAATGCATGTTTTTCTCAATAGCTCCCAAACACTCAACGGATTCAACGGGACTGTCCCGATTTGAGCGTTCAGTCCCTCCATGTCCCTCCTTTGTCCTGACTTCCAATACACATCTATCTCTGACGTCATTGTTATCGTTCAGTAGCTTCTCCTCCTCAGGGGCGAGGATGACCTCACTCTGCACTTACATAAATTAAATAAACCATTCCCTTCTTCTCTTGTAATCAGGTCTCCCTGTAACTAAAACTTATGATCTCCATGTTCAGAGGCAGCAGCTAAAGCCGTGAGCCACAGCCTACAATAATAAATATAGGAGAATTTGGTAATCTTGAGCTGTATTGGAGGCAGTGAATCTTAAAGATGCAAGTACATACACATTTGTACATAGCAGTGAATCTCTATGTCCCTGTATTCTAGAGATGAAGAAAAAATTAGATTTTTTTGTCCTATAAAACTACTAGAAATAATGAAAAACTATGTCACTTTCTCTTTTTTGTGATCCTCCCAGGGACCCAAACCCACAACCTACAACATTGCATGAAGGAGCAAAAGCTATGTGCCACAGGCTCCGCTGGCATCACTGGTGCAGATGTGAATCCACATTTTTAACTCTTTTTTAATAGTATAGAAAAGCTTTGATTCTGCACTTAAAAATGCGCTTTTTATTTCTTGCATTTTTTTCAAGCTCTACATAGAAGCCTCTAGAGGAAAAAAACACCAAAACCGAACAGTTCTGCAGCGTCTTTGGTTGCACAGTGAGCACAGTTTTCATGAAATCACATCCTCTTTGCTTTGACATTTAGACTGTGCTCTCATTTAGCGTAAATTCGCGTATTTTCTGCTGCTTTTTTTGCATAAAAATTCTGCTGTTTAACTGTCCAAGCAAAGTGAATGTGATTTCATGAAAACTGCGCCCATTGTGTGTCTAAGACGCTGCTGAACTGTGCGGTTTTGGTGCTTTTTTTTCCTCTAGACTCTCTAGAGGCTTCTATGTGGAACCTGGAAAAAAACTGCATAAAAATAGTTGCTGTTACTTTTTTAAGTGCGAAATCACAGCTTTTCCGTACTTTAAAAACCACATTAAAAACCCTGTGTCACTTCTGCACCTACAATGCATCAAACTAGAGGAAAAAGGCATAAAAAATACAGCAACAATGCAATAATCAGACAAGTGTGTTATTGTGTAGTTTGGTGCGGACACTGGCAGGAAACAAAAGATACAGTATTTACGCTATGTGTGAATATAGCCTTACAGACACCAAAAAGCCAGATATCATGTATTGAAGCTTACATAAAAATGAGAAAGTTCTGGCTGATACGACTGTGAATGAATGAACAAAAAAGAAATCCACAGGTCTCAACTATAGATGAGCAGGATGCACAGATGATGTTGCGCCAGACCTGGCTAATCAAAAGCAGCACCAAGAACACCAAAAGGTAAGAGATTCGAGGGCCTCCCATCCAGCAGCCAGATACTACTGACCTAGACACTGGACCAGAGTTCCGTGAGTCGATGCGCTCATCTCTAGTCCCAACTGGTCCAGATACAGCGGGAAAATCCTAGATTTGGGTCTACTCCCTGCAGTCTTGGGCGTCTGCTGAATTTTTCTCACTGCCACCACTCCTTTGACGTCTTCTCCTGCCAGGGTAGAAAAAATGGTAAATGGATGTGGATTGGGGTGTGGTCAGAGGCATGTCCAAAATTTGCAGCAGCATGCATTTGCTGTGGCAAACATGTTTTATTGCATGACACAATGACTAAAGACACTCGTCTGAAAAGCATTTGCACTGATTCCTAGTTTTAAAGGTGTTGGAGTTGTGACTAGTGATGAGCGAGCATGCTCGCTACTGCTCAGTGCTCGCCCGAGGATTTCACTGCTCGAGATGCTCGGCGCTCACCGAGTATTTCCGGGGTTGCTCGGTGGGAGCTCGGGTCCCCTCCCTGCATGTTTGGTGCTCTTTAGAGCGCCAATCAACATGCAGGGATTGTCTGCCACACACTGTAATGCCGCAGCCATGTTGGTTGTGGCATTACAGTCATTGGCTGGCCGCACAGTGTCATCAGGTCTATGTCAGACCTAGCACCGCCATGCTTGTCACAATCACTCCACAATCAGACAGTGTAGGGAGAGGTGGTGCTGAGCTAGGGAGAGATTTGCTTGTTTCTAGTTAGTATAGGTATACCAAACTATATTAGAGACACATATCCATCTCAACAAACAGTCCTTCTGAGGACTAATCCAGCTGCAGAGATATCAGTGCTTGGCAGGCAGGCAGGGTATATAGCAGACTGCAATGCACATAGTAAGAGGGTCCATTCCAGTTCTGTCTGCTGCTGGTGCTTTTACAGATATTTATAGAAATAGGCCCATGTATCAGGGGCCAGGAATATTTTTTTTTATCTTAATCCTGATTATTTGCTTAAAAAGCAATCCAGAGAACACTGTTTATCTGCACCATTTGCTTGTTGGCACTGCAGAATACAGCCAGGTCCTTTCCATATTAGAGCGCTAAAAATCCAGCTATTTAAAACTGTGGTTTGTCCGTCACACGGATCACATATAAATGCGCTGAAAATATTGCCATTTTTGGCCTCCATTGAAATTTTGTTGCAGTGTGTCAGTGAGGCTATTGACACCAGTTTGCTGTTAAAAATAGTTACCTACAGGCCAGGTATTTAAAACTGTGGCTTGTCCGTCACACGGATCATATATAATTGCGCTGAAAATATTGCCATTTCTGGCCTCCATTTAAATTTTGTTGCAGTGTGTCAGTGAACTGATTGACACGAGGTCGGCCCTGTTAAAAATAGTTACCTACAGGCCAGCTACTTAAAACTGTGGTTTGTCCATCACAAGGATCACATATAATTGCGCTGAAAATATTGCCATTTTTGGCCTCCATTAAAATTTTGTTTCAGTGTGTCAGTGAAGTAATTGACACCAGTTTGCTGATAAAAATAGTTACCTACAGGCCAGCTATTTAAAACTGTGGTTTGTCCGTCACACGGATCACATATAAGTTCGCTTCAAATTCAGCCATTTGTAGCGAGCGTGGAAGATATTGTCCTCCATTTAAAATGGGCAAGGCACGTGGCAAGGGACGGGAAACTGGACGTGATGGTGATGGTGATGGTGCATGCAGAGGCCGAGGCCATGGGCAAGCTGAAATTGTGCCACAACAAACACCCACATCTTCTCGCTCGACCTTCCTGTCCCAATTAATAGGGGACCACAGAACACCACTATTGAACACAGAGCAGTGTGAAAAGTTATTGGTTGGATAGCAGATAATGCTTCCAGTCACTTAGCCACCACCCTGTCTTCCACACGGTCAAGTCTCAGTAGCCATGAGTCTGGATCGCATATTACTCACCCTGAAGCTCCTTCCTCCCACCATGCCGAGTGCCCAGAGACAACTGATCCCACACTTGGACACTCCAAAGAGCTGTTCACTTTTCCATTTATGGATTCGGGCCTCTCTCCTGGTCCACTTGAAGTGGGGCAAGTGGAGATCGCATGTAGCGATGCCCAAATATTTGAGCAGCCACGGTCACACGAAGGGGATGGTGGGAAAGTGTCACAAGAGGTGGACAATGATGAGATGCAATTGCCAGAAAGTCAGAAGGAGGACCAGGTTGCAGAAGTAGAAAACGAAATGGTGGATGATATAGTAACTGACCCAACCTGGCAGGAGGACATGCAGAGCGAGGACAGCCGCACACAGGGGGAGGGAGGCAGAGCACCCCAAAAGACAGGAAGAAGCAGTGCGGTGGCCGCAGACAGAAGGCGGGCAACCATTCCCCATAACACCAACACGACGGACATTGCCAGTACAACTGTTAGGTATTCCCGAGTCTGGTTGTTTTTTAAAGACTCTGCCGATAACCCCAAAAAGGCCATTTGCACCACCTGCCAGGCCAGCATCATCAGGGGTAGCAAAGCCACCAGCCTGACAACCACCAGCATGATCAGGCATATGGCAGCAAAGCACCCGACTTTGTGGGCGAACCCCAGGGTCCAGGAACAGTGTCTGCGGGTGACACCACTGCTTCTTCCGCTGTTGTGCGTGCAAGCCAATTCCCTGCCCATAGTACATGCGAAGATGCCTCCTGCTCTGCACCTGTCGTTGCACACTCTCAACTAGCACCATCAACAAACACGTCCTTGTCCCAGCGCAGCGTTCAGTTGTCCATACCCCAGTCCTTGCAAGTGCAAATACGCAGCCAACGCCCCACAGGCCACACTACTAAATTCCCACATTCCGCAACTGCTTGCACTCGAAATGTTGCCTTTTAGGCTCGTGGAGACGGAAGCTTTCCGCAACCTGATGGCAGCGACCGTTCCTCGGTACTCGGTCCCCAGCCGCCACTGTTTCTCCCGGTGTGTCATCCCCTCATTACACAACCATATGTCCCAAAACACTAGCCATGCCCTCAACAATGCAGGGAACAGGGAAAGTCCACCTAACCATGGACATGTGGACAAGTGCTTGTGGGTAGGGACGGTACATCTCGCTGACAGCACACTGGGTTAACATAGTGGAACCGGGATCCAGTCGGACCTTGGGACGAAACACATCCTCCCGACGCCGAGGATTGAGGGCCCTAGGTCAATCAGGGTTGCCCCCACAGTCTACAGCTCCTGCACCTCATCCTCCTCAACCTCCTCCTCCTCTTCAGCCTCCATCTCCGAAATAACTACATCAGCTGGAAGCACTGTAGCACTGCCTTGGCCAAGTGGCAACAGGCTGTGCTGAAGCTAATATGCTTAGGTTACAAACCGAACAATACTGAAGAGTTGTGGACAGCTCTGAAAGACCAGGCAGATCTGTGGCTGACACCGCTGAACTTACAGTCTGACATGGTCATGTGTGACAATGGCCAGAACGTGGTGGCGGCTCTGAGGCGAGGCGAGCTCACACATGTACCAATGTGCCTGGCCAATGTGCTTAACCTCGTGGTTCAGCGGTTTCTTAAAAGCTATCCGGAGCTTCCGGATCTGCTTGTCAAAGTATGCCGCCTGTGTGCCCATTTAGGAAAGTCACCTATAGCTTCCTTTGCCGTGCTTCAGCAGCATTTGCAGTTTCCGGCTCACAGACTGCTGTGTGATGTCCCCATGTGTTGGAATTCTACACTGCAGATGTTGGGAAGGATTTGTGAGCAGAAGAGTGCAGTTGTTGACTACCACCATCAACAAGGCCGTCGGTATTCAGTTTTGACTCTACACATAAGACCTCAGGAGTGGACATGGATGTCAGACATCTGTATCATCCTCCAAAACTTTGAGGACTCCACCAAGATGGTGAGCGGCGATGACGCCATAATTAGCGTCACCATCCCGCTTCTCTGTCTCCTGAAACGCTCTTTGCTCACAATCATAGAGGATGCATTGCAGGCGGAGCACGATGAGATGGAGCAAGGAACCATACAGGGTGATTATGACGCGCCCCCTGGGCCTGTGCTGCTTCTGCTGCGCAGGGGGATACCCGGAGCCGGATCCGTTGGGGGTGGTAGTCCTCGTGGCGGTGACCCGGTCCGTGCCCAGGGTGTCAAACTAAGTGGCAATGTTTTTAGTGGCAGATGTGATATTGTTCGACTACGCCACCCGTTGAATGCGGTTACGAAACCGCCGCTGCAGGGCAGACCGCTGAGGCCGGTGGTACAGTTGTGCAGCGTGGGTAGTATAACCCCCAACGGGAGGGGTATGGCCTCAGGGCAGCGGACGTGGATGATGGGGATAGCGGATTTGCACGCAGGCACCAGGAACCACTCAGAGACAGTGCGGTGTAGTTCAGGGTCTTTACTGGTGACAAAGATAGACCCTCCCGGGAGTACTGGCTAGCGGTCGGGGTCTGGTCAGTCCGTGAGCAGACAGGATCTCCCCTGGCCAGGCGGAGTTGTAGGCCTCCCCAACTAACTGTACTCTTCTTGGCTACTTTGCTAGAAGCGGGTAAAAGTAGCCCACGTCCCTGAGTGTACCGTGTGGTGCTCACCCGTATGGCCGGTGACTCGGGGCCTTCTGGTAGCCTCCGCTCCACGACAGCGGTGCTGGTCCCTTGTGTGTGACCGTGCCTTCGGGTTTCTTGGCCAGAGGACCTGAAATCCCCTGCCGGTCGGTTTCTGCTGCTGGGTATGGAACAGTCCCCACAGCCTCGGACTCCGTGTCCGGTGAGATCTCTCCAGTCCGGACGAGCTCTACAGCTTCCAGTCCCGGACTCCTTTTATCACTGCTCCCACAGAGCTCCTGTTCTTATTTTCCCTGTAACTGATCCACACCAGACCAGACTGTGTCTCTGTCTCTGTCTGTGTTCTCCCCTAACCCCACCTCAGCCCCAGTTTATATAGGGGAAGTTCTTCCCCTCCCAGGACTGGGCAGGAGGTGTGGCATGCTTAGGATTCCTGACCAGGAGACCTCCCACCTGCTCACAGACGTAATATTGCTATTACTGTGGTAACCAGACCCCTGGGGTTCCACATTCCCCCCTTGTAAAATTTAGTACTCCGGGACTAAACATATTTTTTTTTAAAACATAACAGGGTATAAACAGGAACAATACAATAAGGAAAAACATGTTAAAGTGGTCACGGCGTGTCCGCAACCGGGTGCAATTTTTGAAACAAAAAGGGTGTCCATTTCACCAAAGAACAGGGAGCCGTAACCAGGTAGGGGTCTGTCCTGCCCCGAGTCTTTAACAGTCTTTAGTCCGTTCCTGGGTTACGCTCCAAACATATATACAATAGAGTTCTAGTAAATCCACAAAAGATACCTATAAAATAACTGGAAAAACATAATTATTTACAAGCAACAGTAAACAGGTAAATATTAATAAAACAGTCTAAACACTTTAGATCCTCCAACGTACGGGCAACTGGCCTCTAGTGGCCCTAGTAGACCTACGGAGCTTACTGACCGTTCCTGAGCTACAGGGTGTAGGAGCTGTCAAAGGTAAGCTGGGCAGCTGTCTACGGACTCTTTGGCTCACTAGGGGCACGGCAGGCTCACTATAAGCAGAGGGTCGATTCTCCTGGTCTGCTTGTGTGGGGTCTTCTGCCTCCTGGACCAGCTGCTCTTCCAGCTCTACCTGTTTTTCCGTAGGCACTTGGGATGCTGGCTGGAGGAAGGTGAGGACGGGTACCACAACAGCGCCATTTACCTGTGTCCAAGACCGAGGGAAGTCTCCGAGTACAGTACTGACCATCTCTTCCCTTTCCTCTGCGGGTCGAGGGTTTTCTTGATCTTCTTCAGGGTTTCGTAGCTGCTCGGGACACTTCTTCAGGTGATCTCGGGAGACAATGGCTGTGGTTTCTCCTCCATCCTTACTGATTGTGCAGACTTTCGGGTTTTCATGGCTTGATGGCAGTACGGTGTACGGGTCCTTCTCCCACTGGTCGTCCAACTTGTGGAGCCGTCTTTTCCTCTTTAAGACCTGCTCTCCAGGTACCAGGGGAACAGCGGGAGCATGCTGGTTGTAAGTCTTCTCCTGTCTTTCTCTTGCTTGACAGAGACTTCGCTCAACGCTCTCCTGTACTTTCCGGTACTGCTGCTGCCTCTCTGTGTCCCAGTCTGCTTCTGGTGAAGTGTCCTCGGGTGTCAGGACTCCCATATCCAGATCAACAGGCAGCTTACCAGGTCTTGCTCTCATTAGGTAAGCCGGGGTACAGTTGGTAGAACCTACAGGGATGTGGTTGTATAGGTCCACCAGATCAGGCAGTTTCTCAGGCCACAGACTGCGTTCTTCCAGGGGCAATGTTTTCAGAAGGTCTATCACCACCTGGTTCATCTTCTCGCAGAGTCCATTGGTTTGCGGATGATAGGGTGTTGTTCTTATTTTCCGGCAGCCATACAGAGTGCAGAACTCCTGGAAGACTTCCGCTTCAAAGGCAGGTCCTTGGTCCGTCAGCACCTGCTCTGGGTATCCGTGTGGACGGCAGAAGTGCTGCTGGAAGGCTCTAGCTGCTGTTTGAGCCGTTAAGTCCTTGACGGGGACTACAACCAAGAACCGGGAGTAGTGATCCACGATGGTTAACGCATAGACGTAGCCACTTCTGCTGGGGGTCAGTTTTACATGGTCCAAGGCTACCAGTTCCAACGGCTGCCTGGTGACGATGGACTGCAGGGGAGTCTTCTGGCTGGCACGGTCCTTCCTTCTTAGGTTGCATGGGCCACAGTCTCTGCACCACCTCTCGATGGTTCCTCTCATGCCTACCCAGTGGAACCGCCCGCGCAGCAGGAACTCCAGCTTCTTCCATCCGAAGTGCCCAGCTCCGTCGTGGTATGCCTCCAGTACCATTGCCGCGTCTCTTCTTGGCACCACTACTTGCCAGATCAGTTCATGCGTCCGGGAGTTAACCATTCTGCGGCACAACTTCCCCTTGTAAAGGAACAGTCGACTCTTCTCAGCCCACAGTTGCTTGGTCTCCTCCGAAGCGTCTGGGTCAAGGCGGGCATCTGGCTGAGTCAGCATCTCCTTCACCCGTCGGACGGCGGGGTCACTGTCTTGCGTTTCCGCCCAGTTGTAATGAGGTAAGGGGTTGAACGTAGTGGATTGCTTACCCCTTACACGGTGGGAATACTGGGCAGTCCCATGACGGTGGAACGCGGGGAGTTCAACCTCTTCCAGTTCCTCTGGATCTTCCCCTACGTCCGGTAGGTTTGGCATTCTGGACAAGGCATCCGCGTTGGTATTGGAGCGTCCTGCCCGGTATTTAATCGTGAACTCATAGTTGGACAGGCGGGCCATCCATCTCTGCTCCAGGGCACCGAGTCTTGCAGTGTCCAGGTGTGTCAACGGGTTGTTATCCGTGTACACGGTGAACCGGGAAGAGGCGAGGTAGTGCTTAAAGCGTTCGGTGACTGCCCACACCACTGCCAGGAACTCTAGCTTGAATGAGCTGTAATTCTCAGGGTTTCTTTCGGTGGGTCGCAGTTTTCGGCTGGCGTAAGCAATTACCGGTTCTCTCCCCTGCTGGATCTGGGACAGTACGGCTCCTAGCCCGATGTTACTTGCGTCAGTGTAGAGGATAAAGGGCTGGCTGTAATCCGGGTACGCCAGGATTTCATCCCCCGTGAGGGCCATCTTCAGCTGGCGGAAGGACTCTTCTTGCAGCTTCTCCCATCTGAAGGGCGGCTTCTGGTTCTTGGCCTTCCTGGACTGGCCTATCAGGAGGTCCTGCATAGGAGCTGCCTTTTTGGTGAATGAGTGGAATGAATCTTCGGTAGTAGCCTACCAACCCGAGGAACTGCCGCACTTCTTTTACGCTGGAGGGTCTTGGCCATTCCTTAATCGCGGTGATCTTATCAGGGTCGGGAGCCACTCCGTCAGCACTCACCACGTGTCCCAGGTACTGCACTTTTGGTTTTAGCAGGTGACACTTCGACGGTTTCACCTTCAGACCGTAGTTTGCCAGGGCGTCAAACACCTCCGCCAGGTGTTTCAGGTGGTCCTCGTAGGTTTTGGAATAAACTATAACATCGTCCAGGTACAGCAGGACCGTCTCAAAGTTCCGGTGTCCCAGACAGCATTCCATCAATCGTTGGAAGGTTCCTGGTGCATTGCAGAGTCCGAACGGCATGCAGGTAAACTCGCTAAGTCCCATCGGGGTGGTGAATGCGGTCCGCCTCTGCTACAGGAACCTGCCAGTACCCGCTAGTGAGATCCAAAGTGGAGAAGAAGTTAGCAGATTTTAAAGCAGCCAAAGACTCCTCTATCCTTGGTAAGGGGTACGCATCTTTGTGTGTGATACGGTTGATTTTCCGGTAATCTACACACATTCTCATGGTGTTGTCTTTCTTTTTAACCAAGACTAGTGGAGCTGCCCAGGGGCTACAGCTATCCCTGATTACCCCAGCCTCCTTCATGTCTCTAAGCATCCCCTTGGCGTGTTGGTAGTGTGCAGGGGGTACGGGACGATACCTCTCCTTTATGGGAGGATGGTCTCCCGTGGGGATGTGATGTTCCACTCCCTTCACTTGCCCGAAGTCTAGCGGGTGTTTACTGAACACTCTCTCGTATTCCTGGATCACCCGGTAGACTCCCTGCTTTTGGTGAGCGGGTGTGGAGTCAGTACCCAAATGCAGTTGCTGACACCAGTCCTCCATTTGTTGCTTAGAGCCGTTACCTTCCTCTGGATGAGATGGAGGCAAGGGTTCCACGGACTGTACAGAATTTTGGTTGATGGTATACAATTTGGCTAGCGTAGCATACCGGGGCAGGTACACTTCCCTCTTCCCGATATTTATTATGCGAACGGGCACCCTCCCATGGCGTACATCAACCACCCCCCGTGCCGTCAAAATGGTGGGCCTACTATCTGAGTAGACTGGTTCTACCATTGCCTGGTAATCTCTACCTCTCAGACCAATAGCTGCCCGGCACCAAATCATCATTTCACTTTTCGGGGGCATGGCAATAGGGAAAGGGTCACACATTCTCACGCTACCAATCTCACCACCGGAGAGTTCCACCTGTTGCCGTCGCATCAGTGCCCGGATCTCTTTTTGGAGCACTCGCTGCTGGCCGGAGCTGGCGTTCTTGGCAACCTGCTGTAAAATAAGAATCACCTCTGCAAGACAATTTTCAATCACATTAGTTCCTAGAGTTATCTTTGGGTGACTCTCACGCTTGTCAATGTCCACAATGATCAGTCCCTGTGCTGCCAGTTCGACTTTACCGATTTTAATGGTCATCTCTTTAAATCCGATCTGTGGCACGGGCTGACCATTGCTGGCGATGATACTCAAGTCGTCGTCTGGGTAGCGGGTTATATCCGAGTCATTCCGGTACTGCTTGAAGAGCACGTACGGGATGGTGGTGACCTGTGACCCGGTGTCAAGTAGGGCACTCATAGGAATGCCATCCAGTACTACAGGCAAGACTGGACGTCCTCCCACGTATTTGTCACGCCAGTTCGATGGGCCTGGTGATCTTATTCCTAGGGGTTGGCCCTCTACCCCAGGTTGTGCCGGTTTAAAAGGACAGTACCTTGCCATATGTCCGGGTTGATTGCAGCGGCGGCAGATGGGTTGTCCGTCCTCGTTGTATCGGTCGCTGGGTCTTCCTCTGGCCGGTGGGGTCCTCCTTGGTCGGCCCCACGGGACGTCCTCCGGTCCGGATGCCAGCTGGATCTTCCCTGGAGTAGAAACCTGTAAAGACTGCACAGTTCGGGTTAGCGCGGCAACGCTTTTAGTTAGCTCTTGGACCTGATGGTGCAGGTCTGTAGCCGGGTCATTGTTTAAAGCCTGCGCATCAGCTCCCACAGGCCCTGCCGACAAGGGCGCCGCCTCCTGGTGGTAAGTGGTAGCAGGGCGTTTGTGGGTCACAGCGCCACCTGGTGCCGGTTCTCGGAGCACCCGGATGGCTCTGTCCTTGAACTGTGCAAAGTCCAGATGAGGGTCCTGTAAGGCCATTGCCCGCAACTGGGTTCGGTGGGCATTGCAATGTAGACCCTCTATAAATTGTTCAGTCAACAGCTTGTCTTCGTTTCCCACGCCGTCAGGGTCGGCCTGCTTAATGGCTCTCAGGGCCTCTTGTAGGTTTAGTGCATAGTCCCTTATATTCTCATGTGCTCGCTGCTTGCACCCGTAGAATCTAAGCTTGATCTCGGCTGAGGTACGGGTATCAAAGGTGTCCTTCAGCCGGGCTAGTTGTTAGAACCTTGCTGTTAGGTTTTTTTTCCTTTGCTGGTCACATGACCTTGTTGGCCTATTTAATCCTGCTCCGCCCTTCTGGCTTTGCTGGACTTCATTGTATATCTACTTTCTAGCTAGCCTGTGCTCTGTATCTAACTCTGTTAGTTTGCTTGGTCTACGGACCTCTAGGTTCTATCTATTTTGTTTGTTCGTCTGTCTGCTACTATTTCTGTTAGGAGGTGTCCCATATTCCTCCCAGTCCTTAGTACTTGTAGGGATTCCCTCCCCAAATCTATAGGTCTCCGTACAGACTAGATTAGGACTTTAGCAGGTCTGATTGCAGGATCAGGTTCCCTGTTACATCGTAGGGATTCAGCTGAGTCTTATAGTAGGGACAGATCTCCTCTCTTTCCTTAGCTTTGGTAGCAGAACATAACAGTAAGTCCAGCCTGTAAATTCTCTAAGGAAAGATTTTTTTTTTGTTCCATCATGGTGTCGGTTCAGGATTTGGCTAAACACCTGCAGGGACTCTCTCTGGAAGTGGCCGAGCTCCGTCAGCACGTGAGTAACTGTCCTGGAGCATATTTCTTGGAGCCTAAGGTATGTTTGCCGGATTTATTTTTTGGTGAACATCGAGAATTTTTTTCATTTAAAAATGCTTGCTTATTGTATTTTCGTTTGAGACCCAAGTCCTCTGGGGATGAATCCCAGCGCGTAGGGTTCATAATGTCACTTTTGCGCAAAGAGCCTCAGGAGTGGGCCTTTTCTTTGCAACCTAGTGATACATGCTTCAGATCAGTGGATAGTTTTTTTTCTGCTTTAGGACTATTATATGATGATCCTGACCGTGTGGCATCAGCTGAGACTGAGTTGAGACGTTTAAAACAAGGATCAGGTAATATGGAAAAATATTGTACACATTTTCGTCGTTGGTCCACTCAAACAGGGTGGAACGATTCTGCTCTGAAAAGTCTATTTCTTGCTGGGCTCAGTGAAAAGGTTAAAGACCTGCTAATTGCTTATCCTACACCTGAGGATTTGCAACAGGCTATGCAATTAGCTATACGGGTGGACAGAAGACTGCGTGCTAGGGTTAATGAGAGCAAATCCTCTGCTATGTCAGTTTCTGGTTATGATAATGTGTGTACTAACAGTGGTGAACCGATGGAGATTGGATCGGTGGCACCTCGCTCTCAAGAAAAACACCGTCGTTTTTCAGAAGGCTTGTGTTTCTATTGCGGGAAATCTGGTCATTTGATTAAAGGCTGTGAGCTTCGTATGAAGAAAGAAAAAAAAATGGTCAGTCACGCCCGTATTGCCTGTTTAAATTCCAAGGGTATATTTTTAGCTGCTTCCACGATTGCTCAGGAAAAATTAATGGAATTTCGGGTGTTTGTTGATTGCGGGTCTACACTGAATGTTATTGATGGGGGATTCGTGGAAAAACTCAATTTAAAACCTGAACCTTTATCATCCCCCATTGCTGTGGTTTCTGTGGATGGCTCCCCTTTGAAGAATATTACTCTCAAGGTCAGTGAATTTCCTCTCACTATTAATGGTGTTCACCATGAGAAATTGGATTTGGTAGTGTTGAATAACTTGCCTTCTCCAGTAATATTGGGTTTGCCCTGGTTAAAATTTCACAATCCTGTACTGGATTGGTCTACCAGTGAAATTAAATCCTGGAGCCATAAATGTTATGACAAGTGTTGTAACGGGCGTATTGCAGCTTTGGATAGGGGAGAATTGCCTGTTCCTATTCAGGATTTTTGGAGAGTTTTTTCTGAGAAAGAATCGCAGGTTTTGCCTCCCCATAGAGACTATGATTGTTCTATTGAATTTGTCCCTGGAGCGACTCTTCCTAAAAGTCGTTTATTTAACCTTACTATTCCTGAGAGGAAGGCTTTGGAGGAATACATACAGACAAGTTTGGCCGCCGGTCACATTAGGCCCTCTAAGTCTCCTGTGGCGGTTGGATTTTTTTTTGTAAAAAAAAAGGACGGCGGTTTACGTCCTTGTCTGGATTTTCGTGAGATTAACAAAATTACGGTACGCAATCCTTACCCACTGCCATTGATTCCTGATCTGTTTAACCAGTTATTGGGGGCCAAGTGGTTCTCTAAAATTGACCTTAAGGGGGCATACAATCTGTTGCGCATGAAGGAGGGTGATGAATGGAAGACTGCTTTTAACACTCCTGTGGGTCATTTTGAGAATCTGGTTATGCCTTTTGGTCTTACTAATGCTCCTGCATTTTTTCAGAATCTGATTAATGACATCCTTAGACCTTTGATCGGTAAAAATGTGGTTGTGTATTTGGATGACATTTTGATTTATTCGCCAGATCTGGAGTCTCATTGGCGGAGCGTGCGTGAGGTATTACAGTTATTAATGGACAATTCGCTTTTTGCTAAGCTGGAGAAATGTGAGTTCGCTGTACAGAGAATTAGTTTTTTGGGCTACATTATCTCCAGCAAAGGTTTTGAGATGGATCCGGTTAAGGTTCAGGCTGTGCAGGAATGGCCTAGGCCTATTGGTTTGAAATCAATACAGAGGTTTTTGGGTTTCGCCAATTACTATAGAAAATTCATAAAAAAATTTTCTAGTATTGTCAAACCTCTGACTGATCTCACCAGGAAAGGTGCTGATGCGGTTCAGTGGTCTTCTGAGGCCATTGAAGCTTTTGTGTATCTCAAGGAGAGGTTCACCTCTGCTCCCATCCTTATGCAGCCTGATGTTACTAGGCCGTTTTTGGTTGAGGTTGATGCTTCCTCTGTGGGGGTTGGCGCAGTATTGTCGCAGGATAATGGGGATGGATTACATCCCTGGGCATTTTTTTCAAAAAAATTTTCGGAGACTGAATTGAATTACGATATTGGTAATCGGGAATTATTGGCTATTAAACTCGCATTTGAACACTGGCGCCACTTCTTGGAAGGTGCGGAATTTCCCGTTCAGGTTCTTACGGATCATAAAAATCTGATATATCTTGACGCTGCCAAGCGCCTGAATGCCCGTCAGGCTAGGTGGGCACTGTTTTTCTCGCGGTTTAATTTCTCCGTTACTTACATCCCTGGTACTAAGAATGTTAAGGCGGATGCCTTGTCTCGCAGTTTTTCTCCCATAGTCGGTGCTGAGAAAGAGGAAAACATTTTACAAGAAGGTGTTGTGATAGCTGCTTTAGACTCCGTTTTGGAAGATGAGATTCTTAAAGCTCAGGAGAATGCCCCATCTAACACTCCTCATGGGAGGTTGTTTGTGCCTGGGACCTTTAGGAGAGATTTGTTTGTTGAGTGTCACGAATCTCGGTTGGCAGGTCATCCCGGAATCTCTGAGACCAAGAGACTGGTGGGTCGCAGTTTTTGGTGGCCTGGATGGCAGAAGGAAGTCATTAAGTGGGTGCGCCAATGTACTATATGTGCTAGATCTAAGTCCTCACATACTCCTGCTGCGGGGTTGCTTTGTCCTTTGGAGGTCCCCAGTGCTCCTTGGACACATTTGGCTATGGACTTTATAACTGACCTTCCCCCCTCTGAGGGTTTTACTGTCATCTGGGTGGTCGTGGACCGTTTTAGCAAGATGTGTCACTTGGTTCCCTTCGTCAAACTGCCCTGCGCTAAAACTCTCGCTAAGGCCTTTGTCAAGGAAATTGTCAGACTTCATGGCGTTCCTACTGACATTGTTTCTGATAGGGGTCCTCAGTTCGTGGCTCGTTTTTGGCGTGCCTTTTGTGACAGGTTGGGAATTCATTTGTCGTTTTCGTCCGGATATCATCCTGAATCTAATGGCCAGACAGAAAGGAAAAACCAGGATGTTGAGCAGTTCTTGCGTTGTTTTGTGGCAGACAATCAAGAGGGGTGGTCTGAGTTTCTGCCACTTGCCGAATTTGCTCTGAACAATCATACATCTTCTTCTGCTGGTTGTTCGCCTTTTTTTTGTTGTTCTGGGAGACATCCGTCGTTTGGGTCGTTCTCCAAGTTGGGATCTGCCGTGCCTGAGGAGGAGAATTTTTCCGGTGATTTGGAAAGAGTTTGGACGGATGTGCGTGGTAATCTTCAGGAGGCCAACAGAAAATCTAAAGACTACTTTGATAGGAAACGACAGGAGGTTTTGTTCGCTGTTGGTGACATGGTTTGGTTGTCCTCTAGGAATCTGCGGTTGAGGATTCCTTCTAAGAAATTGGGTCCCAAGTTTGTAGGGCCCTTTAAGGTGCTTCAGGTTGTCAACCAATCTGCTGTTAGGTTGGAGGTTCCTACCTCCTGGAGAATTAATCCGGTCTTTCATGTCTCTCTGTTAAAAAAAGCTGTTGTGTCGGATGGTGACGCCTCTGCCTCTGTTCCTCCGGTGGTGGAGGACGGGGAATATGAAATTTCTCGCATCCTTGACTCTAGACGGTATAGAGGTAGTTTGCAGTATCTTGTGGCCTGGAAAGGTTTCGGACCCGAGGATAACTCTTGGGTGAGGTCAGATGATGTTTCCGCGTCCAGACTTATCAGAGCGTTTCACAGGAGATTTCCTGATAAGCCTGGTCCTAGGGGATCCGGAGGATCCTCTTAGAAGGGGGGGTACTGTTAGAACCTTGCTGTTAGGTTTTTTTTCCTTTGCTGGTCACATGACCTTGTTGGCCTATTTAATCCTGCTCCGCCCTTCTGGCTTTGCTGGACTTCATTGTATATCTACTTTCTAGCTAGCCTGTGCTCTGTATCTAACTCTGTTAGTTTGCTTGGTCTACGGACCTCTAGGTTCTATCTATTTTGTTTGTTCGTCTGTCTGCTACTATTTCTGTTAGGAGGTGTCCCATATTCCTCCCAGTCCTTAGTACTTGTAGGGATTCCCTCCCCAAATCTATAGGTCTCCGTACAGACTAGATTAGGACTTTAGCAGGTCTGATCGCAGGATCAGGTTCCCTGTTACATCGTAGGGATTCAGCTGAGTCTTATAGTAGGGACAGATCTCCTCTCTTTCCTTAGCTTTGGTAGCAGAACATAACACTAGTATCTCTGCGACAGTCCTCCTCCTCCCAAGTGGCCAGGACTTTACCTCCCTTTGGGCTGCCCCTGTTAATTGAGCCACCAGGATGCTCACTTTTTGCTCTTCTGTGAGGGGGTACACCTGGAAGAGGCTATCCAGCCTTTCTCTGAAGTCATTTAGGGTATGTGACTCCCCTGAGTACTGGGGTAGCCAGGCTGCCCCCGGGATGTAGGGCATGGTGAAAGGCATGACCGCAGCAGCGGTGGCGCTGGCGGTGGCTGTGGCAGTGAAGCTCTCCTCCGTATCCTACATCCTCCTCCCCCCTAGTGGACCGTGGCCTACCTTGCGATGATCCTCTTCCGTAGGCCGCGGCTCCGCAGTGGATCGTCAGGGTTGAGGACCTTCCGTCGCGCTCCTGTGACGTCGGCGTCTGCTGGGCTCCTTCCAGGACCTTACGCAACGTCCGGACGTGAGGCGGGGCTTCAGTTCTCGCGCCTTTTCGGAGTCCACGCCCCTCTTCTTCCCGCGCGGCGTCCTCAAGATGGCGTCCAATGGCGGGAAGACTCCACGGATGGCAGGAAGAAGGCAAAAGATGGCGTCGGATGGCGGGAAAACTCCACGGATGGCGGGAAGAAGGCAAAAGATGGCGTCGGATGGCGGGAAAACTTCACCACAGGTAAGTTTAACAGTCTTTTTCAGGCACGCAGTACCCGGTGGTTGTGGGCACGAGATCCTGCCGACTACGCCAAAAGTTGACGCGCCCCCTGGGCCTGTGCTGCTTCTGCTGCGCAGGGGGATACCCGGAGCCGGATCCGTTGGGGGTGGTAGTCCTCGTGGCGGTGACCCGGTCCGTGCCCAGGGTGTCAAACTAAGTGGCGATGTTTTTAGTGGCAGATGTGATATTGTTCGACTACGCCACCCGTTGAATGCGGTTACGAAACCGCCGCTGCAGGGCAGACCGCTGAGGCCGGTGGTACAGTTGTGCAGCGTGGGTAGTATAACCCCCAACGGGAGGGGTATGGCCTCAGGGCAGCGGACGTGGATGATGGGGATAGTGGATTTGCACGCAGGCACCAGGAACCACTCAGAGACGGTGCGGTGTAGTTCAGGGTCTTTACTGGTGACAAAGATAGACCCTCCCGGGAGTACTGGCTAGCGGTCGGGGTCTGGTCAGTCCGTGAGCAGACAGGATCTCCCCTGGCCAGGCGGAGTTGTAGGCCTCCCCAACTAACTGTACTCTTCTTGGCTACCTTGCTAGAAGCGGGTAAAAGTAGCCCACGTCCCTGAGTGTACCGTGTGGTGCTCACCCGTATGGCCGGTGACTCGGAGCCTTCTGGTAGCCTCCGCTCCACGACGGTGGTGCTGGTCCCTTGCGTGTGACCGTGCCTTCGGGTTTCTTGGCCAGAGGACCTGAAATCCCCTGCCGGTCGGTTTCTGCTGCTGGGTATGGAACAGTCCCCACAGCCTCGGACTCCGTGTCCGGTGAGATCTCTCCAGTCCGGACGAGCTCTACAGCTTCCAGTCCCGGACTCCTTTTATCACTGCTCCCACAGAGCTCCTGTTCTTATTTTCCCTGTAACTGATCCACACCAGACCAGACTGTGTCTCTGTCTCTGTCTGTGTTCTCCCCTAACCCCACCTCAGCCCCAGTTTATATAGGGGAAGTTCTTCCCCTCCCAGGACTGGGCAGGAGGTGTGGCATGCTTAGGATTCCTGACCAGGAGACCTCCCACCTGCTCACAGACGTAATATTGCTATTACTGTGGTAACCAGACCCCTGGGGTTCCACAATTACACACAGCCCATCCTCATCTCAACGTGAATTGGGTGACAATGACCCACGCTACAAGGAGATCTTTCAGTCTCTTATTCCCGGGGCGGACAGGTCTACAAAAATGGGGCAGTACCAGAAGGTCCTTGTTGCGGAAAAAAATTCCCATCTGAAAACGCTGGCGGCAGAGGTCACAGTTCGATGGACAAACAAGGAGTACAGCCGAGAGAGACACAACTCCAATCCAGCAGATGCAGGG
Source organism: Phyllobates terribilis (assembly GCF_046119375.1). NCBI lineage: Eukaryota > Metazoa > Chordata > Amphibia > Anura > Dendrobatidae > Phyllobates > Phyllobates terribilis. The sequence continues at coordinate 571,154,929 of NW_027362763.1, forward strand.
GAACACTGTCAAAGTTCTGGGTGAGTTTACTCTACCCCTCCCATTGCACAGGCCCTGGGGCGTGGGGTATTCTCACAAGGAGTGCAAAGTTTGGGAAGATGCTGAGGGAGTACCTTGCCAACTGTACCAACGTCCTCCATGATTCCTCTGTGCCTTATAATTATTGGGTATCCAAGCTGGACACGTGGAATGAATTGCCTCTCTATGCCTTGGAGGTCCGGGCCTGTCTTTCTGTGGCACCCCAGGGGTCTGGTTTCCACAGTAACGGCAATGTTATGTCTGAGAGCAGGTGGGAGGTCTCTTGGTCAGGAATCCTATGCATGCCACACCTCCTGCCCAGTCCTGGGAGGGGAAGAACTTCCCCTAGATAAACCTGGGGCTGAGGCAGGGTTAGAGAGTTCAGGGGGAGAGTTCGGCCAGGAGGGCTGACAGGGAGCTGTGGCTCCGGCTGGGCCCAGCTCCTGGGCCATGCCAGAAGTAGAGACAGAGAAGAGAAGCAGCTATGGGAAGAAACAACAGGAGCTCTGTGGGAGCAGTGTTACAAGGAGTCAGGGGCTGGCAGCTGCAGAGCTCGCCCTGACTGAGAAGATTTCTTACCGGACCCGGAGTCCGAGGCTGTGGGGACTAACTCCTACCCAGCAGCAGAATCCGTCAGGCAGGGGATTTCAGGTCCTCTGGCCAAGAAACCCGAAGGCACGGTCACACGCATGGGACCAGCACCGCCGTCGTGGAGCGGAAGCTACTAGAAGGCCCCGAGTCACCGGCCATACGGGTGAGCACCACACGGTACACTCAGGGACGTGGGCTACTTATACCCGCCTCTAGCAAGATAGCCAGAAGAGTACAGTTAGTTTGGGAGGCCTACAACTCCGCCTGGCCAGGGGAGATCCCATCTGCTCAAGGACTGACCAGGCCCTAATCGCTAGCCAGTACTCCGGGAGGGTCTATCTTTGTCACCAGTAAAGACCCTGAACTACACCGTACCGTCTCCGAGTGGTTCCTGCTACCCCCATCATCCACGTCGGCTGCCCTGAGGCCATACCCCTCCCGTTGGGGGTTATACTATCACGCTGCACAATCCTACCACCGGCCTCAGCGGTCTGCCCTGCAGCAGCAGCTCCTTAGCTGTACTCAACGGGTGGCGTAGTCGTCCAACATCTACCGCTGATACAGTGCCACTTAGTCTGACTCCCTGGGCACGGACCGGATCACCGCCACGAGACTACAACCCTCAAAAGATCCGGCTCCGGGTAAGCTCCCGCGTGCGCAACGCAGCGCGACACAGGCCCAGGGGCGCGTCAACTTTTGGCGTAGTCGGCAGGATTTCGTGCCCGCAACCACCGGGTACTGCGTGCCTGAAAAAGACTGTTCAAACTTACCTGTGGTGAAGATTCCCGCCATCCGGCGCCATCTTCCGCTTCCTTCCCGCCATCGGTGGAGTTTTCCCGCCATTCGGCGCCATCTTCGGCCTTCTTCCCGCCAGCCGTGGAGTTTTCCTGCCATTGGACGCCATCTTGAGGACGCCGCGCGGGAAGAAGAGGGGCGTGGACTCCGAAAGCGCGCGAGAAACTGAAGCCCCGCCTCACGTCCGGACGTTGCGTAAGATCCTGAAAGGAGCCCAGCAGACGCCGACGTCACAGGAGCGCGACGGAAGGTCCTCAACCCTGACGATCCACTGCGGAGCCGCGGCCTACGGAAGAGGATCATCGCAAGGTAGGCCACGGTCCACTAGGGGGGAGAAGGATGTCGGATACGGAGGAGAGCTTCACCGCTTCAACCCCCGCCAGCGCCACCGCTGTTGCGGTCATGCCTTTCACCATGCCCTATATCCCGGGGGCAGCCTGGCTACCCCAGTACTCAGGGGAGTCACATACCCTGCATGACTTTAGAGAAAAGCTGGATAGCCTCTTCCAGGTGTACCCCCTCACAGAGGAGCAAAAAGTGAGCATCCTGGTGGCCCAATTAACCGGGCAGCCCAAAGGGATGTAAAGTCCTGGCCACCTGGGAGGAGGACTGTCGCAGAGATACTAACCCAGCTAACCGACGAGTAGCTGCAGTACTACCAATACGAGGAAAGCCAAGAGGACCCGGACGGGTCTGAGGACTACCCTCAGGAGGGAGCACAAAGAGGACATAGCTACTGAAGGGAAGTAGCGTGAATAAAGAGCTGTAAATAGTTACCCGTAAGGGTACAAGGACTGCTGCTAATTAAAATATGGTCCCCGTTGGGATTAGTGAATTGTTCCCCATGTGCCCCTATCTTAAACCAGGCTGAGGACTGTGAGCAGCCATTCCTTATCCCCACTGGCCGAGGACTGAGAGCGGCCATATCCTGTAAATAATTATGTGTTTATAGTAATTTATGGGAGTCTTTGGTGGATTTACCGGGAATCCTTTGTACATAGTTGGAGCGTAACCCAGGACGGACTAAAGACTGTTAAGGACTCGGGGCAGGACAGACCCCTACCTGGTTACGTCTCCCTGTTTTGGTGGAATGGACACCTTGCTTTTCTTCAAAAACTGCACCCGGTTGCGGACACGCCGTGACCATCTTTATATGTTTTTCTTATTGTACTATTATTGTTTATACCTTGTTATGTTTTTCTAAAAATATGTTTAGTCCCGGAGTACTAAATTTCACTAGGGGGGAATGTGGCACCCCAGGGGTCTGGTTTCCACAGTAACGGCAATGTTATGTCTGAGAGCAGGTGGGAGGTCTCTTGGTCAGGAATCCTATGCATGCCACACCTCCTGCCCAGTCCTGGGAGGGGAAGAACTTCCCCTAGATAAACCTGGGGCTGAGGCAGGGTTAGAGAGTTCAGGGGGAGAGTTCGGCCAGGAGGGCTGACAGGGAGCTGTGGCTCCGGCTGGGCCCAGCTCCTGGGCCATGCCAGAAGTAGAGACAGAGAAGAGAAGCAGCTATGGGAAGAAACAACAGGAGCTCTGTGGGAGCAGTGTTACAAGAAGTCAGGGGCTGGCAGCTGCAGAGCTCGCCCTGACTGAGAAGATTTCTTACCGGACCCGGAGTCCGAGGCTGTGGGGACTAACTCCTACCCAGCAGCAGAATCCGTCAGGCAGGGGATTTCAGGTCCTCTGGCCAAGAAACCCGAAGGCACGGTCACACGCATGGGACCAGCACCGCCGTCGTGGAGCGGAAGCTACTAGAAGGCCCCGAGTCACCGGCCATACGGGTGAGCACCACACGGTACACTCAGGGACGTGGGCTACTTATACCCGCCTCTAGCAAGGTAGCCAGAAGAGTACAGTTAGTTTGGGAGGCCTACAACTCCGCCTGGCCAGGGGAGATCCCATCTGCTCAAGGACTGACCAGGCCCTAATCGCTAGCCAGTACTCCGGGAGGGTCTATCTTTGTCACCAGTAAAGACCCTGAACTACACCGTACCGTCTCCGAGTGGTTCCTGCTACCCCCATCATCCACGTCGGCTGCCCTGAGGCCATACCCCTCCCATTGGGGGTTATACTATCACGCTGCACAATCCTACCACCGGCCTCAGCGGTCTGCCCTGCAGCAGCAGCTCCTTAGCTGTACTCAACGGGTGGCGTAGTCGTCCAACATCTACCGCTGATACAGCGCCACTTAGTCTGACTCCCTGGGCACGGACCGGATCACCGCCACGAGACTACAACCCTCAAAAGATCCGGCTCCGGGTAAGCTCCCGCGTGCGCAACGCAGCGCGACACAGGCCCAGGGGCGCGTCATTTCTGCTAGCGTTTTATCAGAGCGGGTTTTTAGTGCCGCTGGTGGAATTATAACTGATAAGCGCATCCGTCTGTCAACTGAAAATGCTGACAGGCTGACTCTTATAGAAATGAACAAGGGCTGGATTGGGCCAGAGTTCTCAACACCAGTGAATGATAGCAGCCGTAACATAAACTCAAATCCAGCGTCTTTTTTTAAGACGTGTATTCCCATGCACCTTTTCACACCCACACATGGGTATACGCTTCCTGATTTTGGCTATTTGCTCTTGTCCTCCTCCTTCTCCTCATCCTCCACCAACATATCACCAGGGTGATCGTGGTCCGTGATGCAACACCCACATAATTTTTTTAAAGGGTGTTTATGATGCCCGTAAAAAAAAAAAATTATACAGTATGTTCATGTATACCCCCCACGGGTAAATGTTTGTCAGCCCATACACTTAGTGCATGAGTATTAGCATTTTTTTATGAGGCCCTCCTCTACGTCTTTTCCAAGGTGCATTGGAGTGCCTCCCAATTTTTGTCAGCCCTTGCATTCACTGCATAGGCCAACACTAAGGGAGACCCACTTCCTAATAATGGGAAAAAAATTTCATGAGGCCCTCTACGTCTCTTCCAAGGTGCGTTGGAGTGCCTCCTAATTTTTGTCAGCCCTTGCATTCACTGCATAAGCCAACACTATGGCAGACCCACTACCTAATAATAAGAACATTTTTTCATGAGGCCCTCTACGTCTCTTCCAAAGGGCATTGGAGTGCCTCCCAATTTTTGGCAGCCCTTGCATTCACTGCATAGGCAAACAGTATGGGAGACCCACTTCCTAATAATGGGAACATTGTTTTCAGGAGGCCCTCTTCTAAGTCAAAGTGGTATTGGGGTGCATCCAAATTTTCAAAGTGGTATTGGGGTGCATCCAAATTTTGGGCAGACCTGCCACTCACTACATATGCAATAACAGTATAGGAGACCCACTCTTTAGTAATGGGAACAACAAAGCATAGTCGGCTGATGGCTCTCTAAGAATAGCGAGGGCCGACAGCTGGCCCTTTAAGAATTGTAAAGGCCGCCTGATGGCCCTATAGAAAGAGGCTTTGTGACTTTCAGAGTCCTTTCTTCATAAATGAAACAGGAAGTGTCTGCTCATGTCTCACACACCACATGGCACGTAAGGTTGTAAAATGTTAAAATGACATTTCCCTTTGAATGCATTTGTCACGGTTGAAAGCAATGCAAAAGTGCAAAAACATATCAAAAACGCTACGTATGAACATAGCCCAAGTTGTGGAGGAGTATTTTTGTTTTTAGTTATTTATTTTGCCTTATATACAAGTCATTACCCTGGAAAGGATTTTCCTTAACATACTTCCCATGAAAATCCATTTTGGTTTCTTTTTTGTATGTTTTATTGTGAGTCCGTAAAAGTGGTGTAATACCTCTGACAACGTTGTTGACAGCAGTGACCTGGAAGTCAGGTCAGAAATGCTTCCAGGGATCTTCCGCATGCTGTTCCCATGTCATTTGAGCACTGTTCCCATCGATTTGGGCAATTTTTAGGCCTCTGCAGACTGCCGGTGGAGCCGCCTGAAAAATGCTTCAGTTTCCCATAGACTTACATTGGGCTCATTGCTCGACCCGAGCATCGAGCACCCGAGCATTTTAGTGCTCGCCCATCACTAGTTGTGACTTTTTTATTTTTATTTTTTCATGTAAAAAAATTATGGCTTTTAACAGAAGATTCTCATGCTGGATACCTACTTTTATCTATTTGTTGTTGCACAGCAAATTTCCGGTTAATGGATCTCCTCTTGGGTGAATGGACTTTTTTTTTCATGTGTCTAGTCTAATGCCACAGCGTATTTTTTGGCGCATGGTGATGCATGTTAGACGTCCCCCCTTTAATTCTAAGTCACGTCTTTTTATGGACAAAACACAGGAAGTATCTGAAACTCATAATAAATATTGTAAAATCATGAAAAACTGTTTTTTATGCCAGAATTTGCTTTCACTTAACCTGATAAATCCCCCCACTGATGGAGTAAACTAACTAATCTAAAAAAAAAAAACACAATGATTTTTGATTTACTTTTTCCAATTTTATTCAAAACTTGAGTCCACATTTTACCTCTGTATGTTTAGTATATTGAAGAAGTAGAACATCTAGAATATAATATTATTATTATCATTATTATTATTATTATTATTATTATTATTAATAAAAAGAACAGCAAAAGATGTAGAAAAATATTACTAGTAATAGATCAGTCTCATTGTTTTAACAGTCCTTGCGACCTCAAGGTTTTGTCAAAGGCGCCCCTTAGTGGTGAACTCTAACATCAGCGGCTAAGTTAGAAAGTATCGAAAGTATCCCTCTGCACCTCAGTTTCATATTTGTGCAGCAATGCGTGGACCTCCACCTAATTGTAAAAACAAAAGGGCATTTAAAAAAATTGTCCACTTTAGATTAATCTTAACAAATGTGTTTGGGACATAACTTTGTGTCAGTTACTAACATATAATAACATAATGTGTGTAGAATTATTAGATAAGTATTTTGACTATATCATCATTTTTATGCAGACTTTCCAACTCAAAGTTGTTTAAACGTGAATGCTTATTGGATGAAGCATGTAGGTGATGTGTATTTGTATAATGAGGGAGGGTGAGGCCTAAAGATACAACACCCTTTATTAAGGAGTGCAAAATTATTAGGCAGCTTGTTTTCCTCGGGTAAAATGGGCCAAACAATGATTTACCGTATATTCCGGCGTATAAGACGACCCCCCTACTTTCCTGTTAAAATATAGAGTTTAGGATATATTCACCGTATAAGACTACCCCTTTTCCAACGCATACCAAACACCGGTAAAAATTAAAAAAAAACAGATTTGAATTTAACATGGTCCTTTTTTTAATTTAAATTCTTATGACATGCAGGTATATAGCAGGAAAACTGTCACTCATAAACATATTAAAATAGGGGGGACCCCACGTCATTTTTTGGGGGGGTCCCCCATTCTAATAGCTAGTAAAGGCTAGGTATTCAGCTGGGGGCTGATATTAGTAGCCTGGGAAGCTCCGTGGGTATTACCCCCTTCCCAGACTTCAAACATCTGCCCCAGCCGTCTGCTTAACCTCCGCTAGAGACTATAATGATGGTGGATCCCACGCCAATTTTCTTTTTAAAAAATCCTTTATTTTAACACTAAATGACAATTGAGGGGTTAATAAAGATGCAGTCCCTAAATTATTATTAATTTTGTAATTAATTTTTCCCAAAAATGTTGACGTGGGCTTCGCCATATTTTTGTGTCCAGCCAGGTACAGCAGGCAGGAACGGGCTGCCCCCAACCACCAGCTGCCTATTTGTACCTGGCCGGACACAACAATATAGGGAAGCCCATTTTTTTTTAATTATTTCATGAAATAATTTAAAAAAAAAAGACGTGGGGCTTCGCCCTATTTTTGTGTCCAGCCAGGTACAACTAGGCAGCTGGGGGCTGGAATCTGCAGCGCAGGGAGGCCCAAGCTTTCTGGCCCCCCCCCCGTTGCAAATTGCAGTCCGCAGCCACCCCGGAAAATGGCGCGTTCATAGAAGCGCCATCTTCTGGCGCTGTACCCAACTCATCCAGGGCCCTGGTGCGGTGGCTCACTGGGTAATAAAGGGGTTAAGGCCAGCTTGGCATTATCAGCTGGCCCTAAGCCCGAAATTCATGGGGTCACGCCAATATTAGACATGACCGCCATGAATTTCTAGTAAAGTAATTAAAAAAAACACAAACACCCAGAATAAAGTCCTTTAATTGAAATAAAGACACAATTTTTTAATGTTCTAAATTAAACCATACTTACCATCACGCCCATTCCAGCTGAAGCCAACGATCTCCTGCAATAAAAGTAAAATAATAAAGCAACCTCATCCTTACCTCTCCATGGTTCCCAGGACCGGTCCAGCTCTGCTACATTCACATGACAGGCTGGACCGCAGCAGAACGCTGCCGTTCAGCTTGCCATGCGGCAGACACTGAGAAGCGCAGGCATGCTTGTGCTCCTCAGTGTCTGACTGTGACGGCATCCAGATGAGCCGAGATCATGTCCAATGAACTCGGCTCACCTCATGCACGTCACTGACAGCGTGGGAAAATTCTCCTGCTCCCCGCATGCGCAGTAGAAGTTTCCCACGCTGTCAGTGACGGACGTCCAGGAGGTGAGCTGAGTTCATTGTCGGCTCATCTGGATGCCGTCACAGCCAGACACTGCAGAGCGCAAGCATGCCTGCGCTTCTCAGTGTCTGCGGGATGACAGGCTGGATGGCAGCGTTCTGCTGCGGTCCAGCCTATCATGTGAATGTAGCAGAGCTGGATCGGTCCTGGGAACCATGGAGAGGTAAGGATGAGGTTGCTTTATTATTTTACTTTTATTGCAGGAGATCGTTGGCTTCAGCTGGAATGGGCGTGATGGTAAGTATGGTTTAATTTAGAACAATAAAGAATTGTGTGTTTATTTCAATTAAAGGACTTTATTCTGGGTGTTTGTGTTTTTTTTAACTTTTACTATGGGGTTAGTAATGGGGGTGTCTTATAGACGCCTCTCCATTACTAACCTGGGCTTGATGTCAGCTGGCATTATAAGCTGACATCAACCCCAGCCCTATTACCCCCTGCCACCGCACCAGGGCAGCGTGGAAGAGCGAGGCTAAGTGCCAGAATTGGCGCATCCTATGGATGCGCCATTTCTGGGGTGGCTGACGGCTGGTGTTTCTAGCCTGGGAGGGGGCCAATATTCATGGCTCCCTTCCTGGGCTATTAATATCAGCCCCCAGCTGTCTGCCTAGCCTTTGCTAGCTATTAAATTAGGGGGGACCCCACGTCATTTTTTTGGGGGGGTCCCCCATTTTAATAGCTAGTAAAGGCTAGGTATTCAGCTGGGGGCTGATATTAGTAGCCTGGGAAGCTCCGTGGGTATTACCCCCTTCCCAGGCTTCAAACATCTGCCCCAGCTGTCTGTTTAACCTCCGCTAGAGACTAAAATTACGGGGAACCCCACGCCAATTTTTTTTTAAATAAATCCGTTATTTTAACACTAGATGACAAGTACAGTAACCAGCACTGTCACTGTACTTCTTATATATGTGACTGACATGTTTCTATCTATCTAATCTATGTGTGATGCTCTATCTTTCTGTTATAAATTGTCGGGTACAGATGCTGAATTGCCGGCCGGCTTTTTTAAAGAGACGGTGCATGAAAACACTAATATTTGTTTTAATAAATCCTTTACACTAAATGACAAGTACAGTAAGCAATACTGTCACTGTACTTCATATATATGTGACTGACATGTTTCTATCTATCTAATCTATGTGTGATGCTCTATTCTTTCTATTCTTAATTGTCGGGTGCCGGCTTATGCCGCTGCTGAATTGCCGGCTTTTCATATATTGTCACAGAAGCGATGCGAACTTCCCTGCTCCGGACACAGCGCACCGCTTCTGTGACAAGTGAAAGCTGTCGGCACAGAAGCCCTGCGCTGTGTCCGGAGCTGGGAATACGCAGCGATGTGTCAGTTTCAGCACAGAAGCGCTGACTGTCTGGACCTACCGCCGCCATATTTTAACTCCCTCCACCTTATATTAACTCCGACATGGCAGGGATACGGCCACGGCAGCTTATTAACACCCCCAGAGTATCCCCGCATGTCAATTTCTGAAACTTCAAAAGCATTACCGGCGTATAAGACGACCCCAGACTAGACAGAAGATTTTTCAGTCTTCAAAAGTCGTCTTATACGCCGGAATATACGGTAAATGACTCAGAAAAGTAAAAAATTGTTAAAGCACCACTCCAAGCGGTTTGTTTTTTTTCAGTGCTAGAGTGGCACTTTAAACATAAGTGCCTTATTCCCGGTCACATACTCACCCTCCGGCATCTTCTCAGTTTTTCAGCACTGCTCCATGGCACCATCTTGTGACAGTAGATTCTAACTGGCCAGAAGTCAGAAGCTACATCACAAGCTCTCAATGCAAGTCCATGAGAGCCAGAACAATGCACACAGGGTCCTTTCCTGCGGTGCCTGGCCATCAAGTTGTAGTGGCCGCCGCTTGTAACTGCACATCCGCCCTCCATTCAGTTGAATGGGAGGCGCATGTGCAGTAACAAGCAGCAGTTACTACAGATGGACGGCCAAGCACCGCAGGTAAGGACTTCTACCTAACCGGCACCGATAACAGCTGGTCAGCAGGTGTGCCGCGTGCGGGACCCATCCGATCATACATTGATGCCCTATCTTATTGATAGGGCATCAATGTTAAAGTAGTGGACAACTTATTTAATCCCCGAAATCCCCGCCTATGTGCTTATTTATGTGCTGCAGAGTTCTATTATGCAGGCGCCGGGAAGTCAGTGACTCACCGGTGCATGCGCAATAGAACCCTGCGGCGCAGTGCACAGGCAAACGGGGTAGGGAGGGAACAAAGCGCGCTCTATGTGAGCTCTATGTGAGTGGCGCTTTGAGCATGCCCGGGAAGGGAGGGAGAACTGTGCACGTTACAGGGCCCTGTGACGTGCAGGGAAGGGGGGCAATATGATAAATAAGCACATAGGTGGAGATTTCGGGGATTAATAAACAGATAGGCGGGGATTTATTGGCGTCCCCCGGATGCCAAGCCTGTGCCAGACAGAGTTGATAAAAACAGATTTCTCTGCAATCAAACCTCTACTATGGACCATACAGGTATGTATAGATTTACTTTTCTATAACCTGTATGGCCATAGTAGAGGTCTTATATCTCCCAGGGGGTGACACATTCCCTTTAAACCTGTGGTATACAGAATGGCAGAATGATACACTGCCTGAATAGATAGCGCACTCACAAGACGTCTGAGTGTCATCACGGTGACGTCATTGTGCCATGCTGGGCCTCTGACATCCTATGCATGCATTGGTGCTTTGTAGGAGGACTCGTCAGGATCTCGGATTAGATGAGCATATGATGTTTTTATTTTAACTAAAACTTGTGATGTGATGTGGGCATCATGAACAATGGGGGGAGGGGGCCGCCTCATACATTGTAGGGGCTACTGTGGGGGAAACTTCAAAGTGTGGAGGATATTATACTGTTAGGTACCACTGTGGAGGCCATTATATATAGTACAGTAGTGCTGCAGCTAATGTGGGGGCCATTATATAGTGAGGCAGTTAATGTTTGAGCTATTACATAGTGTGGAAGCTAACGTGGGAGCCATGAAATAGTGCGACAGCTAACATGGGGGCCTGTATATAGTGCTGCAGCTAACCTAGGAGCCATTATTATATAGTGTGGCAGCTAATATGGGGACCATTATAAAATGAACCAGCTAATGTGTGGGCCATTATATAATGAGGCAGCTAATGTGGGGGCCAATATATAGTGCTGCAGCTAATGTGGGGACCATTATATAATGAGGTAGCTAATGTGGGGGCCATTATATAATGAGGCAGCTAATGTGGGGGCCAATATATAGTGCTGCAGCTAATGTGGGGACCATTATATAATGAGGTAGCTAATGTGGGGGCCATTATATGGTAAAGCAGCTAATGTGGGGCCATTATATAGTGTGGCAGCTAACGTGGGAGCTATCATACAGTTTGGGGGCTACTGTTGGGGACCCTCATATCGTGTGTGGGCCCTCATAAAGGTGGTGGCTATTGTGGGAGGCCATCAAAGTGTGGGGACTACTGAAGGGTCTATCATACAGTGTAAGGGCAATTTTACAATGTGGGAGCTAATGTGGGGGTCATTATATGTATGGTTCTGGGATTACTGTGGGGGCAGTCATACAGTGTGGCGGTCACCATACAGTGTGGAGGCCATCATACAGTATGTGGTTATTATACAGTTTAGGGGCTACCAAGAGGTCCATCATACATTGTGGGGGGTACTATGTGAGCCATTATATAGTGTGGGAGCTAATGTGAGGGCCATTTTACAGTTTGGGGGCTACTGTGAAATCCATTATACAGTGTGAGGACTACTGTGGGGGTCATTATACTATATTTTTAGGGAGCAATGAGGACATCATGCTGTGTATAGGTAGGCTGTGGACCCACTATACTGTGTATAGGGAAGCTGTGGGCTCACCATACATTATATAGAGAAGCTGTGGGCCCAGTATACTGTGTATAGGAGAGCTGTGGGCTCACCATACTGTACATAAAAGATCTGTGGGTCCACCATACTGTGTATGAAGGAGCTGTGGGTCCACTATACTTTATATAGGGGAGCTGTGGGGGCATTATACTGTGTATATGGAAGCTGTGAAGCCATCATAATGTGTATAAGGAAGCTGTGGGCCCATTATACTGTGTATAAGGGAGCTGTGGGCATTATACTGTGTATAGGGGAGCTGTGAGCCCATCATACTGTGTATAGGGAAGCTGTGGGCCCATTATACTGTATATAGGGGAACTATGGGAGCATTATACTGTGTATAGATAAGCTGTACATGCGGGAACTCAGGAGACATTATTACCGTAGATGGAGGAACTCAGGGGACATTATTAAATATTAACTGGACACTTAAGAAGTATTATTGTTATAGCGGCACTCAGGGTATTTAGTCCATCAAACTGGCACACATGGGGCATTATTACTTTCTAGGGGCAAAATGTGGCCACTATTTTCTAGGGCACTTACACAGGGTATTATTATAGTGATGAGTGAGCGTGCTTGCTACTGCTCGGTACTCGCCCGAGCATCTCACTGCTCAAGATGCTCGATGCTCAGCGAGTACTTCTGGGTTGTTTGGGCAGGAGCTCGAGTCCCCACCTCACATGTTTGGTGCTGTTTTAACAGAGAATAAATAAAGAGTGGGGAGAGATGCTGCTGAGCTAGGGAGAGAATTGGCAGTTTATTAGTGAGGTATTAGGCATTCCACAGCTATATATACATCTACACTAACAGTCCTTTTAAGGACTAATCCAGCTGCATATATTATTACTGGTGAATCTGGTGATAGCAGGAGTTAGGCAGGCAGAGTTTGTGGACAGTGTATAAAGCAGAATAGGGTCCATTCCACGTTCTGTCTACTGCTGTTACAGGTATCCATAGCCCTAGATATCAGGGATAATTGATTTTTTACTCACAATCCTGATTATTTGCTTAAAAATCAATATAGTACACCATTTTTACTGCTACATTTGCTTGTTAGCAGAATACAGCCAGATTTGTTTGATTTTATTCGCATTGCTGTATTGTGGAAACCGAGAAACTTGTCCATAATCAGATGTGATCCGATATTACTGCCGTAATAATCGTGACATTTTTTGGAGCATGCCAAAAATTACACTCCATTTCAAGTTTGCCAGCTGTGTATGTTGAACCCTATTCACATGTGGACTCTGAACAATACCACACTACAAAGCCACTGTCTAAAACCATGGTCATCACACGTGATCCCATATTACTGTGGTAATAATACAGACATTTTGTGGAGCGTGCCAAACATTACACTCCATTTCAAGTCTGCCAGCTGTTTGTTATTGAACCTATTCACACTTGGTCGCTGGCCAATGCCACACTATAAGGCCACTGCCTAAAACCTTCATCATCCACATGATCCCATATTACTGTGATAATAATACAGACATTTTGTGGCGCATGCCAAATATTACACTCCATTTCACATCTGGCAGCTGTTTATTGTTGAACCTATTCACACTTGGTCGCTGACCAATACCACACTACAAGGCCACTGCCTAAAACCATGGTCATTACACGTGATACCATATTACTGCGGTAATAATACAGATATTTTGTGGAGCGTGCCAAATATTATACTCTATTTAAAATGGGCAAGGCGCGTGGAAAGGGATGGGGAAGTGGACATGATGGTGATGGTGCACACAGAGGCCGAGGCCATGGGCAAGATGAAACTGTGCCTGCTGAGGGGGTACAACAAACACCCTCATCATGTCGAACTACCTTCCTGTCCCAATTTCTAGCCGGCCGTGGAACACCACTCTTGAAGCCAGAGCAACATGAAAAGGTTGTTAGTTGGATAGCAGATAATGCTTCCAGTCAGTTAGCCACCGCCACCACCCTGTCTTCCACATGGTCGAATCTCAGTAGCCATAATTCTGGACCACATATTCCTCCCACCATGTCAAGTGCCGGAGACAACTTATCCCACAGTTGGACATTCCGAAGAGCTGTTCAATTTTCCATTTATAGATTCGGGACTCTCACCCGGCCAACTTCAAGAAGGGCAAGAGGAGATTGCATGCAGGGATGTCACATGAAGGCAATGATGGGAAACTGTCGCAAGAGGTGGATGATAATGATGAGACACTATTGCCACCAAGTGAGGAGGAGGACCAGGGTGCAAAAATGTAAGATGAGGTGGTAGACGATGAAGTCACTGACCCTCCCTGGAGTGGGAGGTGTAGCATCACAACAGGCAGGAACAAGCAGTGGGTTGGCTACAGACACAAGGCAGGCAACTGTTCCCCAGAACACCAACACCAGGGAAGTTGCCACTCCAACTGTTAGATTTTCCAGAGTCTGTCTCTTTTTTAAACAATGTCCAGATAACCCCAAAAAGTCCATTTGCAGCATCTGCCATGCCAGCATCAGCAAGGGCAGCAAAACTACCAGCTTGACCACCGCCAGTCTGCTCAGGCACATGACAGCAAAGCAAAGTGACTCCACTGCCTGTTCCGCTGTTGTGTGGCATGCCAATCTCCTGTCCATGGCGCAGGGCGAAGATGCCTCCCGCCCTGCACCTGTCGTTGCACACTTTCAACCACCACCATCAGCAACCACGTCCACGTCCTTGTCCCAGCACAGCACAACACAAGCGCAAACACACAGCCAATGCCCCACAGGCCACACTACTAAATTCACTGCCACTATTTCTCTTGGTGTGCCATCCCCGCCTTTTTCAAGCACGTGTCCCAGAACATTAGCTGTGCCCTCAATAATGCAGTTACTGGGAAGGTCCACCTAACCACGGACACGTGGACAAGTGCTTGTTGCCAGGGACAATACATCTCGCTGACGGCACACTGGGTTAATATAGTGGAAGCCAGGACCCAGTCAGACCCTGAGACGGAACACATCATCCCAACACTGAGGATTGCGTGCCCTGGGTCAATCAGGGTTGCCCCCACATTCTACAGCTCCTGCAACTCCTCCTCAGTCTCTACCTCCGAAATGACCACATCAGTCAGAAGCTGGAAGCACTGCCTCGGCCAAGCGGCAACAGGCTGTTCTGAAGTTAATATGCTTAGGTAACAAACCGTACACCGCTGCAGAGTTGTTGACAACAGTAAAAGAGCAGGCAGATCTGTCGCTGTCATGGCTGAACCTACAGCCAGGCATGGTCATGTGTGACAATGGCCGGAAACTGGTGGCGGCTCTGAAGCTAGGAAAGCTCGCACACGTATCATGCCTGGCCCATGTGCTCAACCTAGTGGTTCAGCGGTTTCTCAAAACCTACCCGGATCAGCCTGAGCTGTTTGTCAAAGTATGCTGCATGTGTGCCCATTTTCAAAGTCTCCTACAGCTTCCGCAGCCCTCGCCGTGCTTTAGCAGCATTTGCAGCTTCCAGCTCACCGACTGGTGTGTGATGTCACCATGCGTTGGAACTCATTGTTGCAGATGTTGGGAAGGATTTGAGAGCAGCAGAGGGCAGTTGTTGAGTACCAGCTTTAACACGGTTCAGGTCAGCCTCCACACATAAGAGCTGATGAGTGGGCATGGATGTCAAACATCTGTGCCATCCTCCAAAACTTTGAGATCTCCACCAAGGTGGTGAGCGGAAATGATGCCATAATAAGCATCACCATCCCGCTTCTCTGTCTACTGAAATGCTCACTGCTCACATTTAAAGGGGAGGCATTGCAGGAGTGTGGATGAAGTGTAAGGCACCGTAACACAGCGCAGCAGGGGAGGCAGTGTCGGAGGGTGTCAGCCATTTTTCGGTGATGCCCAGGAAGGAGAGATTACGAGAGATAAAGAGGTTGTGAATAATGTGTAGCTTATTGCAGACAGAGCGGGCATTCGAGAGTGCCCCAGAGAGAGGGAGCAGGGGTGTGGGCATGAAGGGCACAGGTTTAATGTAGGATAGATTGTGGTAGTTTGTATTTGGTTGGGAGCGATATGTCACCAGCAGTGAGAAGAAGCAGATAGAGGGAGAGCAGGTGGGAGAAGGAGAGTGGCCGGCTTGTTTTACGTTTGAGTAGGACAGATCTGAAGTTGAGGAGCAGGTCGGCAGATGAGGTCAGGTGAGGAGGTAAGAAGGAAGGAGAGATGCTTATTTGGTTTGAGGGTGCTGGGGTTTGGGGATAGCGAAGAAGAGTGAGGATTAGTGGAGCAAAAACTGTAAAGGCATATATAAGCATGGTGAAAGTGTAAGGGAGAATAGGAACGCTAAGTACATTTAATAGGTAGTTACTCGTACATTCTGGTCACTTTTGGCCCATTTCTGGCATATTTCTGCAGGTTACTCAAGAGACATACTCATGGAGATAGACCACGGTCAGACAGACCTGTATCTCTCAATTTAAAAAGCTTCCAAAGCACATGGAATAGGTCAGGTGTAAGTAGGAGGGAGGAGCCGCAAGGAGACCATTCACAAACACAGCAGGGGATAATTAGGAGACAGAGGCGGCATAAACAGTTTTGAATGGAGATCAATGAATATGCAGAGTATTGCACGTTGGAACATACTGACAAACAGAGACACAGTTTTGAATGGAGATCAATGAATATGCAGAGTATTGCACATTGGAACATACCTGCAAATGAAACAGATGGCAATATTATGATATAAATATAATTTATGATTTATGACAATGATATACTTATCATTTAGATAAGGGATAACTTACTATTTTGGCAAAAAATCTTCAAAAAGCTTAGCTTCTTTTGTACATCTGTTGACACTATGTGTGAGAAAAGCAAGTCCATACCAGCTATGTGTTACATATTTCACTATAATTTATATATAATGTATACCCTCGGCACAGATAAAAGAACACTAGTGTGATGCCAAAAAATAAATTTTATTCAGAGCGACCCAAAAATGGAAGACAGTAAAATCCATCCAACGTTTCGGCTATTGCCTTTATCAAGGTTATCTAAAGAGACATTCAAATATAAGGTCATAAGTATATGCAAAAATAAATATAAATATATATAAAACATAAACTCATTGGCATATTGATAAACAATATGTTTAACCAACACGAAGCAGTCAGGATGACCTTGTAGAAACTAAAAAACAAAAATAGAAAAAATGGTATATCAGAGATCACATAAATCAGGAAACCTGAGATCATGGGTAAAAGT
This sequence comes from Phyllobates terribilis, assembly GCF_046119375.1. NCBI lineage: Eukaryota > Metazoa > Chordata > Amphibia > Anura > Dendrobatidae > Phyllobates > Phyllobates terribilis. The sequence goes on from NW_027362763.1 coordinate 571,171,979, forward strand.
ATCCACCTACATAAAGTCCCAGATAAATGACATAGTCTATCATTGTGAATCAATGCAAAAGTGGAAGAGATATCAGAGAACAAGAAAAAAATAAAAAGAAAAACCAGAGAAAAAAAAACAAAAACAACAAAAAAAAAAACAGTGAACAGATAAATGATTACCTGAGTTAATGCTCGGTGCTCAAAAATATGTGATATAGTTACTGCATGCAGAGCATGCCTGTCTGTGAAAAGACAGAAGCCTAGCAGCTGTTAAATATACGTGCAAATAAATGAAGGGGAAGAAGCAGCTGACGATGCTAGCGCTAAATGCGTTCCACGAGCGTTCCATGCAGAGGAAATGATGTCACCTACATGTGAAAATGAGGCTTGGACGGTATGCCTAATTGCGCAAGCGCGATTTGCGTTTCAGCTAGGAAGCCATAGACAAAGTAGCACTAGGTGCGTTCCACAAGCGTTCCATACGGAGGAAGTGGCGTCACCTCCATGTGAAAATAAAGCTTGGACGATATATCTAATTGTATATGCGCAATTTGCGTTTCAGCTGGGAAGCAATAGAATAAAAGTGAGAACTTATGTATGATGTGTACATAATAGAATAGAAACCAAAAAATTAAAAATAAATTAACGCACGTTGACGTACTCAATTATGTCATTGAACATGCTATCATTTAATCAAACAGAATCTGATGCGATTTTATCGCTGGTGAATATTCCTGGACAATTTTTACACACATCTTCTGATGTGGTCAGATCAAGAGATTACAAAAAAATTCTTAAGAAAAAGACATCATTGGAATTACATTATGTCACTTTGGCAGAATACCATAAAGTTCAAAGAATCCCACGCGGCCTTCGGGTTCGCCTTAGACCTACTATCTTTCAGGATAACAGGGACTTCTGTGTTCAATTTGAAGGGATAATTAATAAGTGCTCTATGGACATTATGTTATTGACCATACAATATCTTCAAAAGGAAATCGCTAATGTAGAATCACAGATAATTTCTACCCAACAACAAATGAATAATACCCTTTCTACTGATGAATTTTCTTCAATCAAATTGAAGGTAGATAAATCTATTGATGAATTCCGACAATATTTACAAGAACGGAAGAGAAACAAATTTCTACGAGACACGGAAGATTACCAAAATAATATGGTATATAATTGGCAAGAATCATTCCAGACTCCAGATCACAGATTTCAGCGCCGCGGCTTTTCTTCAGTATCTTTGGGCTCTGATTGTGAGGGGCCACGTTATCCTTCTCATTTTCTAGGCACCAAACGCGGACGCGGACCACGTCATCGACAAGGAGGGGCAGTAGGAGGAACCGACGTAATTCCAGGAAGAATGCAAACTCGTTCACAGGTACGATGGAGCCCATACAATATTTCATCTTATGTGTTATCTCCAGCTGAACTTTCTGTGTTACAAAAGGGTCTTTCATTTTGTCCTACACCGAATTTCAATGACTTTAATCTGGATCAAGAACTACACAGGTTTTATAGAACTTTGAGACTGAAAGCTCACTTTCATGAACTGAAGCTTAAACAAATGTCTGGTAGACTTAATTTAAGAGAACCATTGGGAACACATAGTAGTCTAAGTGATATCTCAGAGCTTGCATCTATACCTTGTTTTTCTTCCTCTAAATTGGGGTTATTTCCTCCCAACACATTCAATCCCCCTCATACATACCATCCAGTGGAAACATATATTTCCCTTGCCAAAAAGGACGTGACGGCCCTCCTAGATGATATTAAAAAAGGTAAACATAGAATTCAACATAATTGTACGTTGGAGGAAAAACGAGCCCTACATGATTTGAGTAATAACAAAAATATTATAGTTAAACCTGCTGATAAGGGAGGATCAATTGTCGTTATGGATAAATCTTTGTATATGGCTGAAGTTTTCTCACAGTTGAATAATGTAACAACTTATACTCCTTTGGGTAAAGATCCAACAAATGAGATTTCTGAGGAAATTTATAAGATGGTGGATGGCTTTAAGAGTCAGGGGATCATTGATAAAAAGCTGGGTGATTTTCTCATTAACACCCATCCCATAACTCCGGTCTTTTATATTCTTCCCAAAGTTCATAAGAATCTTAATAACCCTCCTGGCCGTCCTATCGTAGCCTCGACTAATTCATTACTTTCGCCATTGGCAGTGACCCTTGAAAAAATCTTGACACCACTTATTTCTAGTATACCCTCCTTCCTTAAAGATACATCTCATTTTCTGGAATGTTTAAAGAATATGGGCCATATACGTTCCCACTGTTTACTAGTTACACTAGATGTCAACAATCTTTATACTAGCATTAATCATCAGAAGGGTATATCAGCGGTTCGTTCCTTTTTGGATAAAAATAATTTTTCTGAGTCTGAAATGAATTTTTGCTTGACATTACTTACCTTTGTATTAACTAAGAATTTTTTTCTGTTTGAAGATAAATTTTATATTCAGAACACCGGGACCGCGATGGGCTCTAATGTAGCCCCCCCTTATGCTAATATCTTCATGGCCCAATTTGAATCTTCCTTCGTCTATAGCAATGTACATTTCCAGAGACATCAATTACTCTGGAAAAGATATATAGATGATGTCTTCTTGATTTGGAACGGTGACTCAGAATCATTACTCAATTTTGTTGAGGACATTAATAACAGTACTTCTGAAATAAAATTCACCGTCCACTATGACGCAAATAATATTAATTTCTTAGATACGGAGATTATACTTAATACTGATGGATCTATATCTACAGATCTATATATTAAACCGATAGACCGGAATAGTTAACTTTTTTCTAGTAGTCATCCTCGTCATATTAAGGAGGCATTACCATTTTCACAGCTATGCAGAGTGGCTCGCATAGTGAGTGATGACGATACACGGAAGTCTAGGTTGGAAGAAATGAGGCTAAAATTCAAACATAGAGGATATACGGATCATGTATTGTCATATCCATGACCGTTTCATCAGACAAGACAGTGTTTGGGTCCCAGGGTAGCTCTTGTAAATACATATCATCCCTTTATACATCTATTTCATCAAATAATCATTGGTCATTACTTGGTAGATCTTGATCCCTTGATTTGTCACAAGAGGGCATCGAATCTCAGGAATCGATAGGTTAGAGCCGATATTGGCTCAAAGATACGGGTTGATCTACTATAAGATATAAAAAAACAGTTCTTCCTATTCCTGCTCATTTTGTGTCGGCTGGACATAATGTCTCTCAACTTAGTTTTCAGATTATTGAGACAATACCACATTTAAGGGGGGGTGGAAATAGGATATTAAAATTAAAAGAAAGAGAGGCTTTTTGGATTTTTCACCTTAATACCTTGGAGCCTTATGGCCTCAATCGTGAATATGATATTTTATATTAGGACCTTCTTTTCCTTTTATATTTGGGGTGGCATATTCCTAGTGATATCAATAAGCATGACATGGATTGTATATGGCATTGTGTATTAATGTGCACAATATAAAGTATGGTCTTTTAATATATTGTATTCTGACTGAATTGACATTTGTATTAATATATGTATTAATTTTTTTTTCTTTTTTTCGTTTTTTCCTTGTTTCAGGCACCATAGGGATCCATGGGGCACCTGTTATCTACCTACTTAAGGTTTTTCTGGATTCTCCCTTATTATTTCTGTTTTTTTCATATATTCTACTAAATTTATTTTTCATTTTTTTGTTTCTATTCTATTATATACACATCATAGATAGGTTCTCAGTTTTATTCTATTGCTTCCCAGCTGAAACGCAAATTGCGCATATACAATTAGATATATCATCCAAGCCTTATTTTCACATGGAGGTGACTCCACTTCCTCCGTATGGAACGCTTGTGGAACGCACCTAGCGCTACTTTGTCTATGGCTTCCTAGCTGAAACGCAAATCGCGCATGCGCAATTAGGCATACCGTCCAAGCCTCATTTTCACATGTAGGTGACATCATTTCCTCTGCATGGAACGCTCGTGGAACGCATTTAGCGCTAGCATCGTCAGCTGCTTCTTCCCCTTCATTTATTTGCGCGTATATTTAACAGCTGCTAGGCTTCTGTCTTTTCACAGACAGGCATGCTCTGCATGCAGTAACTATATCACATATTTTTGAGCACCGAGCATTAACCCAGGTAATCATTTATCTGTTCACTGTTTTTATGTTTTTTCTTGTTGTTTTTTTTCTCTGGTTTTTCTTTCATTTTTTTCTTGTTCTCTGATATCTCTTCCACTTTTGCATTGATTCACAATGATAGACTATGTCATTTATCTGGGACTTTATGTAGGTGGATACTTTTACCCATGATCTCAGGTTTCCTGATTTATGTGATCTCTGATATACCATTTTTTCTATTTTTGTTTTTTAGTTTCTACGAGGTCATCCTGACTGCTTCGTGTTGGTTAAACATATCGTTTATCAATATGCCAATGAGTTTATGTTTTCTATATATTTATATTTATTTTTGCATATACTTATGACCTTATATTTGAATGTCTCTTTAGATAACTTTGATAAAGGCAATAGCCGAAACGTTGGATGGATTTTACTGTCTTCCATTTTTGGGTCGCTCTGAATAAAATTTCTTTTAGGCATCACACTAGTGTTCTTTTATCTGTGCCGAGGGTATACATTATATATGCTAATTTTTCCCTCTGAGCACAATCCATTGTCCGTGCAAATCCATTTTGACTTCACTATAATTTATGTCAGCTTCTGAAATACAGTGGCTTGCGAAAGTATTAACCCCCTTTGGCTTTTTACCTCTTTTATAACATTACAACTAGAAATGGGCGAACTCGAACAGTAAAGTGATGAACCCTGGTGATCTCACTTATGGCGCCGCTTTCCATGTGTGTTAAATATTAATGAGAGATATTCATTTTATTCTTAATTATTGTTAAATATTAATTATGGATATTCATTTTATTCTTAATTATTGTTAAATATTAATTATGGATATTCATTTTATTCTTAATTCTGAGTTCTATACAAGATTGCATCAGCCTCGTGCTAAGGGTGTCTAGATGACATGCGCTATTTGTGTGTGTATTTTTAGTTCACTACCATATGCAAAATAACAGGTGCTATAAAAGCCCATGCTAGAGAAAGGGGGGTTGCTTGCCATTCCACAGGACACAAGACAAGGATCCGTGTGTAAACCAGCAACTGATGTAGGCCCAGGAAACACGTTCTTTACCCGGACACTCTTGCAGGATCCAAGAGAAAGATGGGTGAATCTCAAAAATTAAGCTAATTATGGACAATGGACAATCAATCTGTAACCTATCTAATTATCTAATTATTGTATGTACCTGCTGCAATCTGATTCTTTTTAATGGACAATCCAAGAATAAATCAATACATTTTTTTATAAGAAAATCTTGATATTGATACTTTGCGAAGTCCTCGATAGAGAAAAATAATACAGAAAGAAGTATTATTTAGCAAAGTGAGAAAGTTATCATGCAGCAGCAGTGACATAAGTGAGGTCACCGGGATCCATCAGCTGATGAACTTTGGTGCACTTTCTCACCGCAGCTCAGTGCTACACACTGACACAGGAGCAATTACTCTCCTGTGTCAGTGTGAGCCTGCTGTCCTGGAAAACAGTCACATCAGTGACTGCTGATGTGACTGCTCTCCATGTCATCAGGATAGTCGTGGGGCAGTATGAATTATCTCTTCACTTTGGACAGATGAGGAATATGGTTGATTTTTATCATTGTTTTTTTTACAGGGGACAATGGCTTCATTGGGTTAGGCGTTAAGGTGAGTATAAATTTGCTTTTTTATTTTTGTTTTTTTTATAGGGGACTTTGGCTTCAATGGATTAGGTGTTAGGTGAGTATAACTGTGTTTTTTATTTTTAAATAAATGTTAAAACCATGTGGACATTTATTTTGAATAAAGGATTGTATTCAGGCTGTGTCTTTATTTCCAAACTTTTGATGCCTCTGCATTACTAACCCCATGGGCTTCCTGTCAACTGCCAATACAACCCTATTACCCCACTTGCCACCGCACCAGGTCAAGTGGGAAGAGCCGAGGCTAAGCGCCAGATTTGGCGCATCTTATTGATGAGCCATTTCCGGAGCCGCTGAGGGCTGATGTTGATAGCCTCAGAGGGGGCCAGTACCATGCCCCTTCCCTGGCTTTTAATATCAGCCCACAGCTGTCTTTTTAGCCTCTGCTGGTTAGAATTTATAGGGGAACCCTATGGAATTTTTTTACTGGGGCCCCCCTGTAATCTAGCCATTAAGTGCTAATTAAAGAGCCGTGAGCTGTTATTAATAGCCAGGGAACGTTTTGGCCTAATGGCCCCTTCCTAGGCTATTAATTTCAGTCCGTAGCTGTCTGTTTAGCCTTTGCTGGTTAGAGAATATGGGGGGCCCATGTAAATGTTTTTTGGGGGTCTCCCCTATAATAACCAGTAAAGGCTAAATAGCCTGGGAACCTTTAGTGCTATTGACCCATTCCCAGAATATTAACATCAGCCCCCAGCCATCAGCTTTCCCTCTGCTGATTATGAAAATTATACGGGACCCTACTCTTTTTTTTCCTTTTATTAACAAGTACAGTAAAATACACACCCAAGGTAATCTTAGTTCACAGCCTCCAGGTGTTCCAACATCTGGAAACTCCAGTACCCTTAAAATGTCCTTCAAAGTTTCCCATGAGGTTTCCGGACCTTGCAGCTGCCAGGAGACCCGGTGGCTTTGAACTCTGGTAACTTTCTGATGCAGCGAGCAGCACCGTAGGTGCGACCACTGGAGTTCATCAATTGATGAACTCTGGTGAACTTTCTCACCACAGCTCAGCGCTACACACTGCATGATCACTTTGGTGTCAGTGTGAGCTTGCTGTCCTGGAGAGCAGTCAAATCAGTGACTGCTCTACAAGTCTTCTGGATTGTCGAGACGCAGTATGGATTAGCTTCACGGTGGACAGGTGAGTATTATGGAGGTTTATTATGTTTTCTTTTACAGGGGAAAAGGGCATCGGGGATTAGGCATTAAGATTAGTGTTGAGCGAATTTTGTTCGGCATTTCAAATTTGTGTTCGTGTTTGGGGTTCCGGCTTGTTCGCGCCAAAAAATCGGCTCCACCCATAAACATCCCTCATTTGCCACGCTGTCACACAGATGTTATCTGCGGGACAGCATGGCAAATCAGGGATGTTCATGGGCGGAGTTGATTTTTTGTCGCGAACAAGCTGGAACCCCAAACACGAACACAAATTTGAAATGCCAAACAAATTTGCTCAACACTAGTTAAGATGAGTATCTTGCTTTTTTATTTTTATTTCAAGATTTATTAATTTAATTGTTTCAATTTTTTTTACTTGGAGCACAGGTGCTGGCTGATGAATATTTCCATAATCGGCACCTGCAATTGCTGTTATCTGCAACAGCAGGCATAGGCTGATGGAAGTAGTACTGTCTCAGCAGCCGACGCCTGTGACAAGTGGTAAGCTTTTTACTGCTGATCTCAGTCACAGATGCCCATAGCGATCTTACCGCCGATCATAGACTGTGTTTCCTGCGCACTGATGACAGCGTAGTAATCATGGTTGTTTGGGCCCCCCATTCATGTCAATGTGGTTCGGGTTCGGGTACCGCTCTGATACCCGAACCACACTTTTTTAAAATCTTCAGCCCGCCAGACCCAAACATCCACAGGTTCGCCCGTCACTAATTACAACCTGTGATTAAATATTTTTGAAATCCGATTTGTATGTGATACATCAGCACTAAATATCCTAAGTTGGTGAAGTGTGAAAAATATAGGCATAAATTAAATTTATAGGATCAAATAACTAAAAATTGGAATGTGCATATGTATTCACCTCTTTTGCGATGAAGCCTCTAAAAAATTATGGTGCAAGCAATTACCTTCGTAAATCACATGATTAGGGAAAGGAAGTGTGCAATCTAAGTATCAAAGTGTCTGTCAGTATATAACTGTACACACCTTTTCTGAAAGACCACAGAGGCTACAACAGCATTAAACCAGAGGCATCACTAACCAAACAACACCATGAAGACCAAGGATATCTCAACAACTTTGTCCATGACTTGTTTGGAGAAGTCCATGTCAGGGTTGGGTTAGAAAAGAAAATATCCCAATCTTTGATGATCCCCCAGAGCACCATCAAATCCATTATCATTAAATGGAAAGAACATGGTACCACAACAAACCTTCCAAGAGAGGGCTGCCTACTAAAACTCTCTGGCAAGGAGGGCATTAATCAGAGAGGTAGCTTGAAGGCGCTACAGAGTTCCCAAGCAGAGACTGGAGTATCTGTCCATACGATCACAATAAGCCATACACTACATAGAGATGGCTTTTATGGATGAGTGGGTAGAAAAAAAAATTGCCAAAAGACATATGGGAGACTCCCCAGTTGTATGAAGGGTGGTGCTGTGGTCAGATAAGACTAAAATTTGACTTTTTGGACACCAAGGTAAAAACTAATTCTGGCGCCAAAACAACACAGGTAATCATCCCAAGAACACTATCCCCACAGTGACACATGGTGGTGGCAGCATGATGCTGTGGGGATTTTTTTTGGCAGCAGGGACAGGAAAAATGGCCTGAGTCAAGGGGAAGCTGGATGGTGCGAAATACAGGGCATTCTTAACCCCTTTCTGACGTGGAGCATAATAGTACGCCCCACGTCAGATCCCCCTGCTTGGTGCGGGCTCCGGTACTAAGCCCGCACCTTTATGGGCACATGTCAGCTGATCTATACAGCTGACATGTGCCAGCAACAGCCGCTGGTGGAATCGCGTTCCACCCTTGGCTGTTATCCAGTTAAATGGCGCTGTCAGTCTCTGGCATTTAATTTGCGCTTCCAGGAAGCGTATCATTGGCTCCGCCCATCAGCGACCCCAGCGGCCCAGCGGACAGCGCTCAGAGTAAGTGACCAAATCTGCTACACACAGGCGATCTGATCTTCGCCTGTGTGTAACACAGGAGATCAGACAGCTTCTAGTCTCCCATGGAGACTATTGAAGCATGCAAAAAGTAAAAAAAAAAATTGTAAAAATGAAAAAAAATTAAAAAAAATCTAAAAGTTTAAATCACCCCCCTTTCGCCCCATTCAAAATAAAACAATAAAAAAAACACATACACATATTTGGTATCGCCGCGTTCAGAATCGCCCGATTAATCAATATGAAAAAGAATTAATCTGATCGATAAACGGTGTAATGATAAAAAAATTAAAGACGCCAGAATTAAGTCTTTTTGGTCGCCACAACATTGCAATAAAATGCAATAACGGCCAATCAAAACATCGGATCTACCCCAAAATTGTATCAATAAAAACGTAAGCTCGGTGCGCAAAAATAAGCCATCACCCAGCCCCAGATCCCAAAAAGTGGAGGCACTACGGGTTTCGGAAAATGGTGCCATTTTTTTATTTTTAATTTTTGCAAATTTTGGATTATTTTTTCACCACTTAAATAAAAAAGAACCTGTACATGTTTGGTCTCTACAAACTCATAATGACCTGGAGAATAATAATGGCAGGTCAGTTTTAGCATTCAGTGAACGTGGTAAAAACAAACAACAAAAACAACTGTGGAATTGCACTTTTTTTGCAATTTCACTGCACTTGGAATTTTTTTCACATTTTCCAGTACACGATATGGTAAAACCAGTGATGTTGTTCAAAAGTGCAACTTGTCCCACAAAAAAATAAGCCCTCACATGGCCATATTGACCAAACAATAAAAAAGCTTTGGCTCTGGGAAGAAGGGGAGCAAAAAACGAAAACGCAAAAATGGAAAATGGTCGGATCATGAAGGGGTTAAGCAAAACCTGTTTCAGTCTGTTAGTGACTTGAGACTAGAGATGAGCGGTGTTCGACTAGAACTGTTCGCCAATCTCAAATTCGAGCTGTTTTGGGTGGTGTTCGAGTTGTTCGACGAACCCGAACGATTTGCAAAAAATTCGGCTGTTCGAGGTTATGTTCGATAACTGTTCGTGCACCAAAAGCGTGTCCTGCATGTCTGGCGCTATTTAGAGCACCAATCATGCAGGGATTGTCTGCCACTCACTGTAATGACACAGCCATGGTGGTTGTGGCATTACAGTGATTGCCCAAATCGATGGGAACAGTGCTCACAGTGAAACATGAAAAGCCGGCAATTCAGCAGCGGCATACACCGGTACCCGACAATTTAGAACCGAAAGAATAGAGCTTCACACATAGATTAGATAGATAGAAACATGTCAGTCACATATATAAGAAGTACAGTGACAGTGTTGCTTACTGTACTTGTCATTTAGTGTAAAGGATTTATTAAAAAAAATAATAGTGTTTTCATGCACCGTCTCTTTAAAAAAGCCGGCCGGCAATTCAGCAGCGGTACCCGACAATTTATAACAGACAGAATAGAGCTTCACACATAGATTTGATAGATAGAAACATGTCAGTCACATATATATGAAGTACTGTGACAGTGTTGCTTACTGTACTTGTCATTTACTGCAAAGGATTTATTAAAAAAAATAATAGTGTTTTCATGCACCGTCTCTTTAAAAAAGCCGGCTGGCAATTCAGCAGCGGTACCCGACAATTTATAACAGACAGAATAGAGCTTCACACATAGATTAGATAGATAGAAACATGTCAGTCACATATATATGAAGTACTGTGACAGTGTTGCTTACTGTACTTGTCATTTACTGCAAAGGATTTATTAAAAAAAATAATAGTGTTTTCATGCACCGTCTCTTTAAAAAAGCCGGCCGGCAATTCAGCATCTGTACCCGACAATTTATAACAGACAGAATAGAGCTTCACACATAGATTAGATAGATAGAAACATGTCAGTCACATATATAATAAGTACAGTGACAGTGTTGGTTACTGTACTTGTCATTTACTATTAAAATAAAGGATTTATTATTAAAAAAAATTGGCGTGGGGTTCCCCGTAATTTTAGTCTCTAGCGGAGGTTAAGCAGACAGCTGGGGCAGATGTTTGAAGCCTGGGAAGGGGGTAATACCCACGGAGCTTCCCAGGCTACTAATATCAGCCCCCAGCTGAATACCTAGCCTTTACTAGCTATTAAAATGGAGGACCCCCCCAAAAAAATGACGTGGGGTCCCCCCTAATTTAATAGCTAGCAAAAGCTAGGCAGACAGCTGGGGGCTGATATTAATAGCCCAGGAAGGGAGCCATGAATATTGGCCCCCTCCCAGGCTAGAAACACCAGCCGTCAGCCGCCCCAGAAATGGCGCATCCATAGGATGCGCCAATTCTGGCACTTAGCCTCGCTCTTCCACGCTGCCCTGGTGCGGTGGCAGGGGGTAATAGGGTTGGGGTTGATGTCAGCTTATAATGCCAGCTGACATCAAGCCCAGGTTAGTAATGGAGAGGCGTCTATAAGACACCCCCATTACTAACCCCATAGTCAAAGTTAAAAGAAAACACAAACACCCAGAATAAAGTCCTTTAATTGAAATAAAGACACAATTCTTTATTGTTCTAAATTAAACCATACTTACCATCACGCCCATTCCAGCTGAAGCCAACGATCTCCTGCAATAAAAGAAAAATAATAAAGCAACCTCATCCTTACCTTTCCATGGTTCCCACGACATCTTCAGCTCTGCTACATCGAGATAACAGGCTGGACCGCAGCAGAACGCTGCCATCCAGCCTGTCATCCCGCAGACACTGAGAAGCGCAGGCATGCTTGCGCTCTGCAGTGTCTGGCTGTGACGGCATAAAGATGAGACGAGTTCATGTCCAATGAACTCGGCGCACCTCATGCACGTCACTGACAGCGTGGGAGAATTCTCCTGCACTCAGCACTTCAGCGTGAGAATTCTCCCACGCTGTCAGTGACGTGCATGAGGTCAGCTGAGTTCATTGGACATGAATGAGCTCACCTCATGCACATCACTGACAGCGTGGGAGAATTCTCACGCTGTAGCGCTGAGTGCAGGAGAATTTTCCCACGCTGTCAGTGACGTGCATGAGGTGAGCTGAGATCATTGGACATGAATGAGCTCACCTCATGCACGTCACTGACAGCGTGGGAAAATTCTCCTGCACTCAGCGCTTCAGCGTGAGAATTTTCCCACGCTGTCAGTGACGTGCATGAGGTGAGCTCATTCATGTCCAATGAACTCAGCTGACCTCATGTACGTCACTGACAGCGTGGGAGAATTTTCACGCTGAAGTGCTGAGTGCAGGAGAATTCTCCCACGCTGTCAGTGACGTGCATGAGGTGCGCCGAGTTCATTGGACATGAGCTTGTCTCATCTTTATGCCGTCACAGCGAGACACTGAGGAGCGCAAGCATGCCTGCGCTTCTGAGTGTCCGCGGGATGACAGGCTGGATGGCAGCGTTCTGCTGCGGTCCAGCCTGTCATCTCGATGTAGCAGAGCTGAAGCTGTCGTGGGAACCATGGAAAGGTAAGGATGAGGTTGCTTAATTATTTTACTTTTATTGCAGAAGACATTGGCTTCAGCTGGAATGGGCGTGACGGTAAGTATGGTTTAATTTAGAACAATAAAGAATTGTGTGTTTATTTCAATTAAAGGACTTTATTCTGGGTGTTGTGTTTTTTTAAATACTTTACTAGAAATTCATGGTGGTCATGTCTAATATTGGCGTGACCCCATGAATTTCGGGCTTAGGGCCAGCTGATAATGCCAAGCTGGCCTTAACCCCTTTATTACCCAGTGAGCCACCGCACCAGGGCCCTGGATGAGTTGGGTACAGCGCCAGAAGATGGCGCTTCTATGAACGCGCCATTTTCTGGGGTGGCTGCGGACTGCAATTTGCAGCGGGTGGGGCCCAGAAAGCTTGGGCCTCCCTGCGCTGCGGATTCCAGCTCCCAGCTGCCTAGTTGTACCTGGCTGGGCAGAAAAATAGGGCGAAGCCCCACGCATTTTTTTTTTAAATTATTTCATGAAATTCATGGAATAATTAAGAAAAAAAGGGCTTCCCTATATTGTTGTGTCCAACCAGGTACAAATAGGCAGCTGGTGGTTGGGGGCAGCCCGTCCCTGCCTGCTGTACCTGGCTGGACACAAATATAGTGCGAAGCCCCACGTCAATTTTTTTTTAATTATTTCATGAAATAATTTTTTTAAAAAAGGGCTTCCCTATATTGTTGTGTCTGGCCAGGTACAAATAGGCAGCTGGTGGTTGGGGGCAGCCCGTCCCTGCCTGCTGTACCTGGCTGGACACAAATATAGTGCGAAGCCCCACGTCAATTTTTTTTTAATTATTTCATGAAATAATTTTTTTAAAAAAGGGCTTCCCTATATTGTTGTGTCTGGCCAGGTACAAATAGGCAGCTGGTGGTTGGGGGCAGCCCGTTCCTGCCTGCTGTACCTGACTGGACACAAATATAGGGCGAAGCCCCACGTCAATTTTTTTAAAATTATTTCAGGAAATTCATGAAATAATGAAAAAAAAATTGATGTGGGGCTTCGCCCTATATTTGTGTCCAGTCAGGTACAGCAGGCAGGAACGGGCTGCTCCCAACCACCAGCTGCCTATTTGTACCTGGTTGGACACAACAATATAGGGAAGCCCTTTTTTTCTTAATTATTCCATGAATTTCATGAATTTAAAAAAAAAATACGTGGAGCTTCGCCCTATTTTTGTGCCCAGCCAGGTACAACTAGGCAGCTGGGGGCTGGAATCTGCAGCGCAGGGAGGCCCAAGCTTTCTGGGCCCCACCCGCTGCAAATTGCAGTCCGCAGCCGCCCCGGAAAATGGCGCGTTCATAGAAGCACCATCTTCTGGCGCTGTACCCAACTCATCCAGGGCCCTGGTGCGGTGGCTCACTGGGTAATAAAGGGGTTAAGGCCAGCATGGCATTATCAGCTGGCCCTAAGCCCGAAATTCATGGGGTCACGCCAATATTAGACATGACCACCATGAATTTCTAGTAAAGTATTTAAAAAAAACACAAACACCCAGAAAAAAGTCCTTTAATTGAAATAAACACACAATTCTTTATTGTTCTAAATTAAACCATACTTACCGCCACGCCCATTCCAGCTGAAGCCAATGATCTCCTGCAATAAAAGTAAAATAATAAAGCAACATCATCCTTACCTTTCCATGGCTCCCACGACAGCTTCAGCTCTGCTACATCGAGATGACAGGCTGGACCGCAGCAGAACGCTGCCATCCAGCCTGTCATCCCGCAGACACTGAGAAGCGCAGGCTTGCTTGCGCTACTCAGTGTCTGGCTGTGACGGCATCCAGATGAGCCGAGGTCATGTCCAATGAACTCGGCTCACCTCATGCACGTCACTGACAGCGTGGGAAAATTCTCACGCTGAAGCGCTGAGTGCAGGAGAATTTTCCCACGCTGTTAGTGACGTACATGAGGTGAGCCGAGTTCATTGTCGGCTCATCTGGATGCCGTCACAGTCAGACACTGAGGAGCGCAAGCATGCCTGCGCTTCTCAGTGTCTGCGGGATGACAGGCTGGATGGCAGCGTTCTGCTGCGGTCCAGCCTGTCATCTCGATGTAGCAGAGCTGAAGCTGTCCTGGGAACCATGGAAAGGTAAGGATGAGGTTGCTTTATTATTTTTCTTTTATTGCAGGAGATCGTTGGCTTCAGCTGGAATGGGCGTGATGGTAAGTATGGTTTAATTTAGAACAATAAAGAATTGTGTCTTTATTTCAATTAAAGGACTTTATTCTGGGTGTTTGTGTTTTTTTTTAACTTTGACTATGGGGTTAGTAATGGGGGTGTCTTATAGACGCCTCTCCATTACTAACCTGGGCTTGATGTCAGCTGGCATTATAAGCTGACATCAACCCCAACCCTATTACCCCCTGCCACCGCACCAGGGCAGCGTGGAAGAGCGAGGCTAAGTGCCAGAATTGGCGCATCCTATGGATGCGCCATTTCTGGGGCGGCTGACGGCTGGTGTTTCTAGCCTGGGAGGGGGCCAATATTCATGGCACCCTTCCTGGGCTATTAATATCAGCCCCCAGCTGTCTGCCTAGCCTTTGCTAGCTATTAAATTAGGGGGGACCCCACGTCATTTTTTTGGGGGGGTCCTCCATTTTAATAGCTAGTAAAGGCTAGGTATTCAGCTGGGGGCTGATATTAGTAGCCTGGGAAGCTCTGTGGGTATTACCCCCTTCCCAGGCTTCAAACATCTGCCCCAGCTGTCTGCTTAACCTCCGCTAGAGACTAAAATTACGGGGAACCCCACGCCAATTTTTTTTAACAATAAATCCTTTATTTTAATACTAAATGACAAGTACAGTAAGCAACACTGTCACAGTACTTCATATATATGTGACTGACATGTTTCTATCTATCTAATCTATGTGTGATTCTCTATTCTTTCTGTTATAAATTGTCGGGTACAGATGCTGAATTGCCGGCCGGCTTTTTTAAAGAGACGGTGCATGAAAACACTATTATTTTTTTTAATAAATCCTTTGCAGTAAATGACAAGTACAGTAAGCAACACTGTCACAGTACTTCATATATATGTGACTGACATGTTTCTATCTATCTAATCTATGTGTGAAGCTCTATTCTGTCTGTTATAAATTGTCGGGTACCGCTGCTGAATTGCCGGCTGGCTTTTTTAAAGAGACGGTGCACGAAAACACTATTATATTTTTTAATAAATCCTTTACACTAAATGACAAGTACAGTAAGCAACACTGTCACTGTACTTCGTATATATGTGGCTGACATGTTTCTATCTATCTAATCTATGTGTGATTCTCTATTCCTTCTATTCTAAATTGTCGGGTACAGATGCTGAATTGCCGGCCGGCTTTTTTAAAAAGACGGTGCACGAAAACACTATTATATTTTTTAATAAATCCTTTACACTAAATGACAAGTACAGTAAGCAACACTGTCACTGTACTTCATATATATGTGACTGACATGTTTCTATCTATCTAATCTATGTGTGATGCTCTATTCCTTCATGTCTAAATTGTCGGGTACCGGTGTATGCCGCTGCTGAATTGCCGGCCGGCTTTTTTAAAGAAAGCGTCTTCTGAGCAGTTTGTCAGCTTTTGGACACCTTTGAAGGTGTTTTCTATGTGTTCCTATGTGTTTTTATTTGCCTGCCATTGGTTTTAACGGTGTTCGACGGTGTTCTAAGGTGTTCGACGAACAGTTCCACGAATAGTTCCTCGAACATCCCGGTGTTCGACGAACCGAACCGAACCCGAACACTACGGGGGTGGCTCAACACTACTTGAGACCAGGGCGGAGGTTCATCTTCTAACAAGACAATGACCCAAACCATACTGTTAAAGCAACACTCAAGTGGTTTAAGGGGAAATGTTTAGAGTGTCCTAGTCAAAGCCCAGACCTTAATTCAATTGAGACATGAAGATTGTTGTTCACCATAAGGAAATGATATAACTTGAAGGGCCTGGAGCAGTTTTGCTTTGATGAATGGGAAAAAATCCCAGTGGCAAGATGTGGAAAGCTCATTGAGACTTATCCAAAGTGACTTGCAGCTGTAATTGCCGCAAAAAGGAGGTGCTACAAAGTACTGACTTTTTGGAGGTGAATAGCTATACACACTGAAGTTTACAGTTATTTTGTCCTATTTGTTGTTTTCTTTACAAGAAAAAGAAAACAAAATGTTCACAGTTGTAGGCATGTTCTGTACATGAACTGATTCAAACCCTCAAAAAAAAAAGTGAAATTCCAGGTTGTGAGGTAGCAAAACACAAAAAATGCCAGTGGGGGTAAATACTTTCCCAAGCCATTGTAAGTTTAATTGTTTGTGCAAAAAATGGTGATTTTTTTTTTACTCCATAAAAGGCAATTGAATCAAACTTTGTGTGCAACCAGTAATACCATCTCACTGCTTAGAATGTGCATTTGCGATTCTGAGGATTATGGCTGGAGATAAGCTTTCCTGATACCAGATCCTTTGAGTAGTCTGGATGGCATCTGCATTAATTCTTCATTTAGACAGGCTAATTTTAGCCTTTATATGGCCACCATTCAACTATATACAAATCAATCACCTTTCGATTTCTTGCCTGTTTAGGCAGGATATTTAAAAAAATATGGAAACAGAATAATTGCTAATACGACTGTCCTAATGCAGTGTCAGGTTATCAACAGCACATCTCTTCACTCAGCACGATATGTTGCCAATAACTATTATTCTTATTCCGGCATAAACTGTCCAATCACTTGACTAACTAAATTTGTTGGGTGACTGCCAGCATGTTTTCAGGATTCTAATAATATATCTTTAAACACGCCTCATTTATATTCAGTCACCAGGACATAATCCGCTTTCCTAAATCAGCTTTCCTAAAGTTGCAGGTTTTGGATTTCCCCTCTGAAATGTTTTATTGAATATTGCTTTGAAACTTTCCATATTATGGTCACTGCAGCCCAAATGTTCCAGAACCTGGAGATCTGATATTTTATCTGGTCTATTTGATAGGACCAGAGCCACCAAATTATCTCCTCTGCTCAGTTCATCTACCAACTGAGATAGGTAATTGATTTGAACTGTGGATAAGAACTTGCAGCTTTTAGCACAACCAGAAAACTCTATCTCCCATTGAATGTCTGGATAGTTAAAATCCCCCATAATAAGGACCATTTTATTGCTGTATTTTCGATTTGTTGCAGCTTTTCATCCTCTACATGTTAAGCTATATTAGGTGACTTTCAGCCAACTCCAATAAGATCATATTTTCATCCCCAGGTATATTTACCTATAGTGACTCTACATTGTCGCAGTTCAGCCAAATTACATCATTGAGCACAGGTCTTTTTTAATACAAAAACACACTCCTACCCAGTTTTTGGTTTTATGTCCTTTCTGAATGTGGTGTTACCCTCTACATTTGTCATCCAGTCATGGCTCTTGTCCAGCCACATTTCTGTAATATCAGTCACATTGTGCTCTGTGGCTAGCATAAGAATTTCTAGTTCAAGTATTTTGTTTGCAAGATGTCTGGCATTTACCAGCAGACATTTAATACTATAAGCACATTTATTAATTACTTTGATAAAATATAGTTCATATAAAAAGGATTGTACAAATTTAGCCTCTCTCATATAAGTATCTTTTCAATTTAAATGGAGTCTGTATTTAGGTTTAACCTTTTAAAACTGCTGACAGTTAGAGATGAGCGGTGTTCAACTAGAACTGTTCGCCAATCTCAAATTCGAGCTGTTTTGGGCGGTGTTCGAGTCGTTCGACGAATGCGAACGATTTGCAAAAAATTCAGCTGTTCGAGGTTATGTTCGATAACTGTTTGTGCACCAAAAGCGTAACTGGATTTTTTCACATCATGCAGGGATTGTCTGCCACTCACTGCAATGTCACAGCCATGGTGGTTGTGGCATTACAATGGTTGCCCAAATCGATGGGAACAGTGCTCACAGTGAAACATGAAAAGCCGGCAATTCAGCAACGGCATACACTGGTACCCGACAATTTAGAACAGAAAGAATAGAGCACCACACATAGATTAGATAGATAGAAACATGTCAGTCACATATATAATAAGTACAGTGACAGTGTTGCTTACTGTACTTGTCATTTAGTGTTAAAGGATTTGTTTAAAAAAATAATAGTGTTTTCATGCACCGTCTCTTTAAAGAAGCCGGCCAGCAATTCAGCATCGGTACCCGACAATTTAGAATAGAAAGAATAGAGCATCACACATAGATTAGATAGATAGAAACATGTCAGTCACATATATAAGAAGTACAGTGATAGTGTTGATTACTGTACTTGTCATTTAGTGTTAAAATAAAGGATTTATTAAAAAAAAAAGTGGCGTGGGGTTCCCCGTAATTTTAGTCTCTAGCGGAGGTTAAGCAGATGGCTGGGGCAGATGTTTGAAGCCTGGGAAGGGGGTAATACCCACAGAACTTTCCAGGCTTCTAATATCAGCCCCCAGCTGAATACCTAGCCTTTACTAGCTATTAAAATGGGGGACCCCCAAAAAAATGACGTGGGGTCCCCCCTATTTTAATAGCTAGCAAAGGCTAGGCAGACAGCTGGGGGCTGATATTAATAGCCCAGGAAGGGTGCCATGAATATTGGCCCCCTCCCAGGCTAGAAACACCAGCCATCAGGCGCCCCAGAAATGGCGCATCCATAGGATGCGCCAATTCTGGCACTTAGCCTCGCTCTTCCCACTGCCCTGTAGCAGTGGCAGTGGGGTAATAGGGCTGGGGTTGATGTCAGCTTATAATGCCAGCTGACATCAAGCCCAGGTTAGTAATGGAGAGGCGTCTATAAGACACCCCCATTACTAACCCCATAGTCAAAGTTAAAAAAAAACACAACACCCAGAATAAAGTCCTTTAATTGAAATAAACACAGAATTTTTTATTGTTCTAAATTAAACCATACTTACCATCAAGCCCATTCCAGCTGAAGCCAATGTCTTCTGCAATAAAAGTAAAATAATAAAGCAACTTCATCCTTACCTTTCCATGGTTCCCAGGACGGCTCCAGCTCTACTACATTCACATGACAGGCTGGATCGCAGCCGAAAGCTGCCATCCAGCTTGCCATGCCACAGACACTGAGAAGTGCAGGCATGCTTGCGCTCCTCAGTGTCTGGCTGTGACGGCATCCAGATGAGCCGAGTTCATGTCCAATGAACACAGCTCACCTCATGCACGTCACTGACAGCGTGGGAGAATTCTCCTGCGCTTGCCGTGAGCGCAGGAGAATTCTCTCATGCTCACGGCAAGCGCAAGCGCAGGAGAATTTTCCCACGCTGTCAGTGACGTGCATGAGTGAGCTGAGTTCATTGAACTCAGCTCACCTCATGCACATCACTAACAGCGTGGGAAAATTCTCCTGCGCTTGCCTTGAGCGCAGGAGAATTCTCTCACGCTCACGGCAAGCGCAGGAGAATTATCCCACGCTGTCAGTGACGTGCATGAGGTGAGCTGAGTTCATTGGACATGATCTCGGCTCATCTGGATGCCGTCACAGCCAGACACTGAGGAGCGCAAGCATGCCTGCGCTTCTCAGTGTCTGCGGCATGGCAAGCTGGATGGCAGCTTTCGGCTTCGCTGAGCAGAGCGAAACCGCAAGTGCGGTGGCCAGGGCTTAGCAGAGCGAAACCGCAAGTGCGGTGGACAGGGCTGAGCAGAGCGAAACCGCAGATGCGGTGGACAGGGCTGAGCAGAGCGAAACCACAGATGCGGTGGACAAGGCTGAGCAGAGCGAAACCGCAAGTGCAGTGGACAAGGCTGAGCAGAGCGAAACTGCAAGTGCAGTGGACAAAGCAGAGCAGAGCGGGCAGAAACCGCCAGAGCGGTAAGTAAGGCAGAGCAGAGATAAACCGCCAAAGCGGTGAGCAATGACAGAGCAGAGGGGACAGGGCTCTGTTCACACGGAACAGACTGGAAGGGAAAGGCGGAACCAGATACACAAAAGGTATTTGCAAAGAAGTAGCGAGTGGACTCCAAACTCACAAACAGAAGTACAGCGACAACGAGTAGGAGTTAGGTGCAGGTACAGACTCTGCAGAAAAAGAGAGGAAACGGACAAAAAGACAAAACAGGTAACAGGTTAGGAGACAGTTCAGACAGGAACTGTACTGTAACGAAATACAGGAACGAGCCTAGGTATAGCCAAGTGCTGGTTCAGACACTGCAGCAAAAGGGAGGAAACGGACATAGGGACAAAACAGGTAACAGGTTAGGAGACAGTTCAGACAGGAACTGTACTGCAACGAAATACAGGAATGAGCCTAGGTATAGCCAAGAGCTGGTTCAGACACTGCAGCAAAAGGGAGGAAACGGACATAGAGACAAAACAAGTAACAGCTTAGGAGACAGTTCAGACAGGAACTGTTACTGCAGCAAAATACAGGAACGAGCCTGGGTATACGGCCCCCAGAGGCAGAAACGAACAGGCTATCTGAATTCAGACAGGCCTGGGAATACAGCCTCCAGGAAGGCGGACAGGCAGGCAAGAAAACACAGATAACAGATCTAGGTATGCGGCCCCTAGAAGGCGGGACGAACAGGCTAGGAGCGTGTTCAGACAGGCCTGGAAATACAGCCTCCAGGAAGGCGGACAGGCAGGGAAAAACAGAACAGGACCTGGCACATTCAGAGTCAAGGAGCACACTGAATGTTAAAGTTGCTCAGGCATCAGCTTCCAGGTGAAGCTGGTTTAAATATCCAGTGACTGACCGCAATAGGCTGAGGAAGCATTAGGGGTGTGCCCACAGCAGCTACAAGAAACAGGAAGTGACCGGGCCGCCGCCCTAAGCAGCCAGAACAGAGGCAAGCAGACAGCATGGAAAGAAGCCAAGCTAGCAGACTGGACTGATGATCAAGTTTGCGATCTTGCATAGTGGGAGATGGTGCCCTATGCAAGAACACCGCCAGGTATGTTACAGTACCCCCCCCCCTCTACGCCCCCTCTTCTTCAAGCCTGCAAGAGTGTTCCGCAGAGAATTGGGAGATCAATCCTTCTCTTCAAGAGGATTACCTCTTCTGTCCACTAGAGGAAACGAAACTGGTCTCATCATCTTGGTAACTAGGATGCTTCCTCCCATCAAGCCATCCTCAGCAATGGATGAAGTGGGTGAAGTACCAGGTACAGGGTGTAAGAAAGTCTCTGTCCATTTGTTATCAGAAAACACCCCGGTGGATTCTGGAGACAACTGGAGGTCCTCCGCCTGGTTGGAGGGGTGCGGAGACTCGGGGGTCATTAGTGCTTCGAAGTACATTTTGCCAAGCTTACTAGATGAAGTAGGTGCAGTACCAAGTACAGGGTGTAAGAAAATCTCACTGCAATTGTTACCAGGTAGCACCCCGGGGAATACAGGAGACAACTGGAGGTCCTCCGCCTGGCCGGAGGGGTGCAGGGACTCGGGGTAACCACTGCTTCGGAGTACACTTGGTCAAACTCACTGGAAGAAGTGGGCGAGGTATCCGATACAGGGTGCAGGAAAGTCTCTCTCCATTCGTTAACAGGCAGCACCCCGGAGGATTCAGGAGGCAACTGGAGGTCCTCCGCCTGGTTGGAGGGGTGCAGAGACTTGGGGTAACCATTGTTTCAGAGTACACTTGGTCAAGCTCAATGGATGAAGTGGGCGAGGTATCCGGTACAGGGTGTAGGAAAGTCTCTCTCCATTCGTTAACAGGTAGCACCCCGGAGGATTCAGGAGGCAACTGGAGGACCTCCGCCAGGTTAGAGGGGTGCATAGACTTGGGAGTATCCTCCGCCTCGATGGACGTATCGCCAGATTCATTAAAGATGGAGAGTCCCTGCTCAGGGACCATCTTCAGTCTGGTTTCTGGGTGGGCAGTAGTCTCTTCGGGCAGGAGAACTGGTGCGCTACCCACACACATCACCCATCGGCGCTGCTCCGGGACACTGGGAAGGGCAGTTTCAGCAGAGTCCCCAGGATTAGGGTCGTCGAAGACCATTAGAAAGGCCACCAAAAAGGCCTGCAGGTCAAGGACGATAGGATCCCATGCTTCCCATAGGGGGGTGACCCATTTCAAGGCATCACCCGCTAGGTAGGATAACATAAATGCCACTTTAGACCAATCGGTAGGAAAATAGAGAGGGTAGAACTTGAAATGCAGCATGCATTGCTCCACAAACGCACGGCTTTGTTTAAGATCCCCATAGTACCGTGGCGGATCCGCAGGAACGAGTGCAGAAAGCTCCATTTGAACTGGTGCGTACATCACCTGGGCCATAGGTAGGAAAAAAAAAAATTATTTATTTATTTTTAATGCACGTATTCGCTGGAAACGGATTCAAAATGTCTCAGAGAACGAAGGGCCGTGGGGCTCAACGGGAACCATGGCCTGAGCAAACTGTTATGCACACGCCCGGACTGACTGGCGTGTGCGTGTTTAGTGATCCCAAGCTACAAGAAACAGGAAGTGACCGTGCCGCCGCCCTAAGCAGCCAGAACAGAGGCAAGCAGACAGCATGGAAAGATGCTAAGCTAGCAGACTGGACTGATGATCAAGTTTGCGATCTTGCATAGTGGGAGATGGTGCCCTATGCAAGAACGCCGCCAGGTATGTTACAGTTTACCTATCTGCATAGATGTTGGTAAGCAAACAGTTCATCTTAGTTACATGCACCTCCAATTTTCCTCCCTCGGTGGCGTCCATGATGAAGGCTTGAGTATCCTGTTACAATACTGGTGTAGTACTGCTGGAAACCAGTGGCAGAAGGAGCACAAGCAGGAACAGCAGGTGGTAGTAGAAGTTCTTGGAGATAGCAAGGAGTTGTAGGAAACCATTTGAACATAAATTAGAACAGACTGGGTAAGAATGTTCAGGAGCTGGTGACTGAAGCTAAGCTAACAGCTAGACACAATACTCAAGCAATGAGTGAGAGATCCATGTGGCTTTAAGTAGGCCCAAACAGAAAACAAGATAGATTCCACAGATTCAGAATCTGTCATCTCGCAAAAGGGCAATTGTAGAACACAAAAACAGCCTCCAGTGGTAAGGAGTTAAACTGCAGCACAATTATTAAAGTGAACAATAGCGGCCGCTAGTGGTCAAGCTATAAAAGACAACAGAATTCCTGACAAAATGTGACAAAAAAAGCGATTTTTAACTGACTCTGAAAAGTAAAAAATTCTTACTCTGAAAAGTCTTATAGAGGGATGCAATGCTCTTGAAGTTGCTAAGATATTGGGGCATGATCACAGAACCATCTAAATTTTTGTTCCAAATAGTCAACAGGGATGAAAAAAACATGTTGAGGAAAAAAGACGAAAATTAATTGCCAAAGACTTGAGAAGAATCAAACATGAACCTCCAGGTGCTTCACAAATTGATTCATAAAAATGAAAAAGTGGAAAAAAAAACACTTTTTTGATATTTACGGATTAATTTGTAAAGGATCTGGGGGTTCCAAGTGCTCACTATGCATCTAGATAGGTGCCTTGGGGGGTCTAGTTTCCAAAATGGGGTCACTTGTGGGGAAGCTCCAATGTTTGGGCACACAGCGGCTCTCCAAACGCAACATGGTGTCTTCTAACAATTTGAGTCGACAATTTGTTAGCGGACACCATGTTGCTTTTGGAGAGCCGCTGTGTGCCCAAACATTGGAGCTCCCCCACAAGTGACCCCATTTTGGAAACTAGACCCCCCAAGGCACCTATCTAGATGCATAGTGAGCACTTGGAACCCCCAGGTGCTTCACAAATTGATTCATAAAAATGAAAAAGTGGAAAAAAAAACACTTTTTTGATTTTTACGGATTAATTTGTGAAGGATCTGGGGGTTCCAAGTGCTCACTATGCATCTAGATAGGTGCCTTTGGGGGTCTAGTTTCCAAAATGGGGTCACTTGTAGGTGAGCTCCAATGTTTGGGCACACAGCGGCTCTCCAAACGCGACATGGTGTCCGCAAACAAATTGAATGGAAAATCGGCTCAAATTGTTAGCGGACACCATGTTGCGTTTGGAGAGCCCCTAATGTGCCTAAAAAGTAGAGCTCCCCCACAAGTGACCCCATTTTGGAAACTAGACCCCCCAAGGCACCTATCTAGATGCATAGTGAGCACTTGGAACCCCCAGGTGCTTCACAAAATGATCTGTGAAAACAAAAAAGTACTTTTTTTTTCACAAAAATTTTCTTTTAGCCTAAATTTTTTAATTTTCCATTGGGTAACAGGATAAAATGCATCCTAAAATGTGTTGGTCAATTTCTCCTGAGTACACTGATACCTCATATGTGGTCATAAACCACTGTTTGGGCGCATGGCAGGGCTCAGAAGAGAAGGAGCGCAATTTGACTTTTGGAGCTAATTTTCCATTCAAAAAGTAAAATGGCGCTCCTTCCCTTCTGAGCCCTGCCGTGTGCCCAAACAGTAGTTTATGACCACATATGAGGTATCAGTGTACTCAGGAGAAATTGACCAACAAATTTTAGGATGCATTTTATCCTGTTACCCATGTGAAAATTAAAAAATTTAGGCTAAAAGAAAATTTTTGTTAGAAAAATAAAAATGTTCATTTTTTTCTTCCATGTGGCTTTAGTTCCTGTGATGCACCTGAAGGGTTAATAATCTTCTTGAATGTAGTTTTGAGTAGCTTGAGGGGTGCAGTTTTTGGAATGGTGTCACTTTTGTGTGTTTTATGTCATAAAGACACCTCAAAGGGACTTCAAATGTGATGTGGTCACTAAAAAAATGGTTTTGTAAATTTTGCTGGAAAAAAGATAAATTGTTGATGAACTTTGAACCCTTCAAACTTCCTACCCAAATTTTTTTTTTTCCAAAATTGTGCCGATGTAAAGTAGACATGTGGTAAATGTTATTTATTAACTATTTTGTGTCACATCACTCTCTGGTTTAGTAGAATAAAAATTCAAAATTTGAAAATTGCAAAATTTTCTAATTTTTTCCCATATTTTTGATTTTTTCACAAATAAACGCAAATATTATCGACCTAAATTTAATATTAACATGAAGCCCAATATGTAATGAAAAAACAATCTCAGAATCGCTAGGATCCGTTGAAGTGTTCCAGAGTTTTTACTTAGTAAAGGGACACTGGTCAGAATTGACAAAAATGCCAAGGTCTTTAGGGTCAAAATAGGCTGGGTCCTGAAGGGGTTTATATTCTCCCCTGAGTGTTCATAAAAAGAAATGTCACCTGATGACCTAACAACCTTCCTCAGTATCATGTCACCTACACACAGTATGATGGACCCCATATCCACCCCCTCACATAATATAATGTCCCCACAGTCACCCATACATAGAATGATGGACCCCACAGCTCCCCTCACACAATATGATGGAAATCAAAGCCCCTCCCCCACACACAGTATGATGGCCTCCACAGCTTCCATGCATAGTATGATGGTCGTCACACAAATTGATGGCCTCCACAGCTGCCCACGCAGTATGATGGCTCCCACAGCTCCCACGCACAATGAAAAAAATATATACTGTGCACTCACCTAATCCCATATATTGAAGAGTCTGTCACAACAGTGAGCGTGCCAGTAGGTGTGTAACATCCCTGGCGGCGTGCTTGCATAGTGCACCACCTCCCACTATGCAAGACTGTAATCTTACCTGTTAGTCCATGCTGCACTCTTTGCTCCAGTAACTGCTCTGTCCATGTCTCTTGTCTGATTGCTTAGGGCGTCGGCGCGGCTTTCTGCTTGTTTCTTATAGCTACTGTGTGCACAGTCCTAATGTGTCCCCAGCCTATTCCTGTGAGTCACTGGATACTTAAACCTCCTCCACCCAGTGGGAGGTGCCTGAGCAACACTTTCTTACAGTCTGTGTTCTGTGCAACTGTTAGTTGCCAGGTCCTGTCCTGACTCTGTTTCCGCCACCCTGGGGGCCGAGTTCCCAGGCTCGTTCCTGTATATTAATCCCGGTTCAGTTCCTGTCTGAACAGTGTCCTAGCCCGTTACTTGTTTGTCTCTATGTCCGAATCTTCCCTTTTCCTGCAGTGTGTGAACCTGCACCTAACTCCAACTCGTCTCTGTACTTCTGTTTGTGAGTTTTGTGTCCACTCGCTACTTCATTGTAAGTACCTTGTGTGTATCTGGTTCTGCTTGTCCCCTTTCCCTTCCTCCGTATCTACCTCCTGTGTTCTAACCATCTTCCTGTATTTTCCAGTCTGTTCCATGTGAACAGAGCCCTGTCCTGTCTGCCTTCACTTTCTGCTCCGTTCTGTTCTGCTTGTTCACAGCTCCGGCAGTTCTGCTCTCCTCCGCTTGGTTACCGCACCTGCGGTTCTATTCTGCTCTGCTTGTTCACCGCTCCAGCGGTTCCGCTCTGCTCCGCTTATTTACCGCATCTGCGGTTTTGCTCCCCTCTGCTTGTTCACCATGCCTGTGGTTTTGCTCCGCTCTGCTTGTTCACCGCGCTTGCGGTTTTGCTCCGCTTTGCTTGTTCTCCGCACCTGCGGTTTTGCTCTGCCCTGCTTGTCTACCGCATCTGCGGGTTTTGCTCTGCTCAGCTTGTCTACCGCATCTGCGGGTTTTGCTCTGCTCAGCTTGTCTACCGCATCTGCGGGTTTTGCTCTGCTCAGCTTGTCTACCGCATCTGCGGGTTTTGCTCTGCTCAGCTTGTCTACCGCATCTGCGGGTTTTGCTCTGCTCAGCTTGTCTACCGCATCTACGGGTTTTGCTCTGCTCAGCTTGTCTACCGCATCTGCGGGTTTTGCTCTGCTCTGCTCGTCTACCACACCTGCGGCTCCGTTCCTGTGTCCCAGTCTGTACAGGTCCCTATCCTGCCTGCGTTTGTACCTGCCATTACCCGCCTCTCTGCATGTCAGTCATGCCTGCCTGTGCCCACCTGTCTGCATACCAGCTGTGCCTGTCAATATCCACCTGTCTGCATACCAGCCGTGTTTGCCAGTACCCACCTGTCTACATGCCAGTCTAACCTGCCTGTTCCTGTATTCCCCGGTGTGGGTCAACAGTTGTGACCGGGGTCTGACCTGGAGTAGCACCTGGTCCCTCTGCTCGGTTCCTCCTTGGTTCATGGAGTCGACTGAGCCACCGTCCGACCTTGGTCGGATCAGGTTGATACTTAGTTATGCCCCTCCAGGCACTCCTTGGTTCATGGTACAGTGGGATCACTAATCACGCTCACGCCAGTCAGTCCGGGCGCGAGCGTAACAAGGTGCAGAGCAACATGGTGATGTCATCATGCTACATGCAATGGGACGCTGTCATCCTGTTCGTGGTCTTGCCATTCTTAAGGCCACGGGCATAAAGCTACCTGCGGTCAAATGAACAGAGAGATCTAGGTCATGAAGACCATGACTTTCAGCTCCACTGGAGACTTTAGCTGCAACAGCTTGCCGTGCACACCAATACAATTGTAAATAGTGGTCCCCCCTACAGGTGAGTCCCACTTTGTGAGAGGGCCTGGGGTGACTACCTGGTAGCTATGCTACTACTGGGGACCCTTTTGGGATAGGGGACCCTGGGCAATTGACCAGTTGCCCCTTCCTCATTATAGTAGACATTGCATATGTGTACAGTACAATACACAGAATCTTGTAAACAAAGTGCTGGAATACCACTAGAGTGTTACACAAAATAAAGGGTATGACTAGGTATTGAATGTCGTCTTCCAGTCATCCCCCTTAATACAAAGTAAATTGATAGCTCTAATAAGGTCTAATTTAGTAAAAATGCTGGAATCAATGATCCGGTGAAAGAGTTCTGATAAAAGGGCTAATGGGTAGCTGTGGGTAACGGTTCTTCACTGATGTCTTTCTGAAATCTTGATAAGCCATGTACAAATTGAGGGATACATCCTTCTTTTTATGAAGAAGAACCCTGCTCTAGTTGTTGGTTATGATTTCTGGATGAATGAAACCCCTCTCAAGTCTTTCCTTGATATAAGAAGACATAGCTTGTGTTTCAGGAAGCGTTAAGGTAAACATTTTTATTTTTAGGTGGTTCTGAGCTGGTAAAAAGAGGAATTGCACAGTCAAATGGACTATGAGGTGTTAGTCTCAATTTTTTGTTTTTGAAAACAAGCCTGAAAAGTGAAAAGTCCTGATATGGAAGTGGAAAGAAAGGCCAGCGAGACCATAGGGAGGACGGGCCTCATGACAACTTTAGAGGGTGGGAGTGAAAGGGTTAAAGGGTTTGAAAATAAGGATGGGGAATTTTTCCTGGTGTATGTGCCAGGAGGCCTGATTGGTGGGGGTGGATTTAGGGGTAGGGAAAAGGGGGGCTATTTAAGGGGTAGGAGGGGTTTTCTTACCCTCTCTTGCTTTCGGGACACAGCTGCAGCAGGTCACACATGCAAAAAAATGGTGGACCTGGCAACGCTGCTGTAGATGCTGTGGGCTGCCACTGCAGTCCATGAAGCCCAGGCGGTACAGGAGAGGATTCGAGGGTCCTGCACGGTCCCACCAGCGGTTTCAGTAAGCCCATCTACCCCTGCTGCGCACGTTCGGTGGTCCGGGGCCGCCGGAGCGTTATTCCCCTGAGGCCAGAAGTGGGGCCGTCTAGGCTCCGGACTAGAGTAGCGGCAGCCCCCGGTTGTTAGAACTCTCCTGTTAGGTTTTTTCTATTATGCTGGTCACATGACCGTTTTTGCCTATTTAATCCTGCTCCGCCCTTCTGGCCTTGCTGGACTTCATTGTAATTTCTACTCTTAAGCTAGCCAGGTGCTTTGTTACCTTTCTCAGTCAGTTTAGCTAGGTCTTTTGACCTCTATGTTCTATGTTGTTTGTTTGTCTTTTTACTGCTACAATTTCTGCTAGGAGGTGTCCATCTTTCTCCCAGTCCCTAGTTCTTGTAGGGATCCCTCCCTCACATCTATAGGTCTTCGTTCAGACTAGCTGAGGACTTTAGCGGGTCTGATCGTAGGATCAGGTTCCCCGTTACATCGTAGGGATCTAGCTTAGTTCTATTGTAGGGACAGATCTCCTGTCTTTCCTTAGTGCTTGTAGCAGATCATAACAGTAAGTCCAGCCCAAAAAATTTCTCTAAGGAAAGACCTCCAGTTTCCATCATGGTGTCGGTTCAGGATTTGGCTCAACGCCTGCAGGGACTCTCTCTGGAGGTGGCCGAGCTCCAACAACACGTGTGTAGCTGTTCTGGAGCGCATTTTGTGGAGCCAAAGGTACGATTGCCTGATTTATTTTTTGTTGAACAACAAGATTTTTTTTCCTTTAAAAATGCTTGTTTATTGTATTTTCGTTTGAGACCCAGATCCTCTGGTGATGAATCACAGCGCATAGGGTTAATAATGTCACTTTTGCGCAAAGAACCTCAGGGATGGGCCTTTTCTCTCCAACCTAGTGATCCGTGCTTTAGATCAGTGGATAGTTTTTTTTCTGCTTTGGGGTTGTTGTATGATGATCCTGATCGTGTCTCATCAGCTGAGACGGAATTGAGACATTTTAGGCAGGGATCAGGTAATGTGGAAAATTATTGTACACACTTCCATCGGTGGTCTGCTCAGGTGGGGTGGAACGATTCAGCTCTGAAAAGTTTGTTTCTTGCTGGGCTAGGTGAAAGGGTTAAGGATCTGCTGATTGCTTATCCTACACCTGGAAACTTGCAAGAGGCAATGCAATTAGCTATACGGGTGGACAGGAGACTGCGTGCAAGGGTTAATGAGAGTAAATCCTCTGCCATGTCAGCTCCGAGTCTTGAGAGGGTCTGTACTGACACTGGAGAGCCGATGGAGATTGGGGCGATGTCACCCCGCTCTGAGTAAAAAGACCGCAGGTTTTCTGAAGGTTTGTGCTTTTATTGCAGCAAGTCTGACCATTTCATTAAGAACTGTGTGCTTCGTATGAACAAAGAAAAAAAAAAGGTCAGTTGCGCCCGTATAGCCTGTTTAAACACTAAGGGTGTATTTCTTTCTGCTACTACCGCAGCTCAGGAAGAATTAATTGAATTTCGGGTATTTGTGGATTGTGGTTCAACTCTGAATGTGATTGATGGGGGATTCTTGGAAAAACTTAATTTAAAATCCAAACCTTTGTCATCCCCTATTGCCGTGGTTTCTGTCGATGGCTCTCCCTTGAAATGTGTTACTCACAAGGTATATGAATTTCCCCTCACTATTAATGGTATTCACCAAGAAAATTTGGATTTGATGGTATTAAATAATTTGCCTTCTCCGGTAGTTTTGGGGTTGCCCTGGTTAAAATTGCACAATCCTGTACTGGATTGGTTTACCAATGAAATTAAGTCCTGGAGCCCTAAGTGTTATGACAAGTGTTGTAACGGGCGCATTGCTGCTGTGGATAAAGGGGAATTACCTGTACCTATTCAGGATTTTTGGAAAGTTTTTTCTGAGGAGAAGTCGCAAATTTTGCCTCCCCATAGAGACTACGATTGTACCATTGAATTTGTCCCTGGAGCGACTCTTCCTAAAAGTCGTTTATTTAATCTGACAATTCCTGAGAGAAAGGCTTTGGAGGAATACATACAGACGAGCTTGGCTGCCGGTCATATCAGACCCTCTATGTCACCTGTGGCTATTGGATTTTTTTTTGTTAAAAAAAAAGGACGGCGGTTTACGTCCTTGTTTGGACTTTCGCGAGATTAATAAAATTACTGTACGCAATCCCTACCCACTGCCATTGATTCCTGATTTGTTTAACCAGTTAGTGGAGGCCAAGTGGTTCTCTAAAATTGATCTCCGGGGGGCATACAATTTGTTGCGCATGAAGGAGGGTGATGAATGGAAGACTGCTTTTAACACTCCTGTGGGTGATTTTGAGAATTTGGTTATGCCTTTTGGTCTTACCAATGCACCAGCATTTTTTCAGAATCTTATTAATGACATCCTTAGACCTTTGATCGGCAAAAATGTGGTTGTGTATTTGGATGACATTTTGATTTATTCGCCTGACCTGGAGTCTCATTGGCGGAGCGTACGTGAGGTATTGCAGTTATTGATTGACAATTCGCTTTTTGCTAAGCTGGAGAAATGTGAGTTCGCTGTACAGAGAATTAGTTTTTTGGGCTACATTATCTCCAGGGAGGGCTTTGAGATGGACCCGGTGAAAGTTCAAGCTGTGCAGGAATGGCCTAGGCCTATTGGTTTGAAATCGATACAGAGGTTTTTGGGTTTCGCCAATTATTACAGAAAATTCATTAAAAAAATTTCTATTATTGTTAAACCACTGACCGATCTCACCAGGAAAGGTTCTAATACGGTTCAGTGGACTACTGAGGCCATTGAAGCTTTTGTGTTTCTAAAGGAGAGATTCAGCTCTGCCCCCATCCTTATGCAGCCTGATGTGACTAATCCGTTTTTGGTTGAGGTTGATGCTTCTTCTGTGGGGGTCGGTTTGGTGTTGTCTCAGGAAAACAAGGATGGAGTACATCCCTGTGCCTTTTTTTCAAAAACATTTTCTGAGACTGAACTTAATTACGATATTGGTAATCGGGAATTGCTGGCTATTAAACTCGCATTTGAACACTGGCGTCATCTCTTGGAAGGTGCTGATTTTCCCATTCAGGTTTTCACTGATCATAAAAATCTGATCTATCTTGATGCTGCCAAACGCTTGAATGCCCGTCAGGCTAGGTGGGCACTTTTTTTTTCGCGGTTTAATTTTTCCGTTACTTACATCCCGGGTACCAAGAATGTTAAAGCTGATGCTTTGTCTCGCAGCTTTTCTCCCATGGTCAGTGCTGAGGAGGAGGAGAGCATTTTACAAGAAGGTGTTGTGATTGCTGCATTGGACTCCATTTTGGAAGATGAGATTCTTAAAGCACAGGAGAATGCCCCATGTAACACTCCCCATGGGAGGTTGTTTGTGCCTAGGACCTTTAGGAGAGATTTGTTTGTTGAGTATCATGAGTCTCGGTTGGCAGGTCATCCTGGAATTTCTGAGACCAAGAGACTTGTGGGTCACAGTTTTTGGTGGCCTGGATGGCAGAAGGAGGTCATTAAGTGGGTGCGTCAATGTACTGTGTGTGCTAGATCTAGGTCTTCACATACTCCAGCTGCGGGGTTGCTTTGCCCTCTGGAGGTTCCTAGTGCACCTTGGACACATCTGGCTATGGACTTTATTACTGACCTTCCCCCCTCTGAGGGTTTCACGGTCATCTGGGTGGTCGTGGACCGTTTTAGCAAGATGTGTCACTTGGTTCCCTTCATCAAACTGCCCTGCGCTAAGACACTCGCTAAGGCCTTTGTCAAGGAGATTGTCAGACTCCATGGTGTTCCTACTGACATTGTTTCTGATAGGGGACCTCAGTTCGTGGCTCGTTTTTGGCGTGCCTTTTGTGACAGGTTGGGAGTTCATTTGTCATTTTCATCTGGATATCATCCTGAGTCTAATGACCAGACAGAAAGGAAGAACCAGGATGTTGAGCAGTTCTTGCGTTGTTTTGTGGCAGACAATCAAGAGGGGTGGTCTGAGTTTCTGCCACTTGCTGAATTTGCTCTTAACAACCATACATCCTCTTCTACTGGGTGTTCGCCTTTTTTTTGTTGTTCTGGGAGACATCCATCTTTTGGGTCATTCTCCAAATTGGTATCGGCTGTGCCTGAGGAGGAGAGTTTTTCCGGTGATTTGGAAAGAGTTTGGACAGATGTGCGTGGTAATCTTCAGGAGGCTAACAAAAAATCTAAGAGGTACTTTGATAGGAAACGTCAAGAGGTTTTGTTTACGGTTGGTGACATGGTTTGGTTGTCCTCTAAGAATCTGCGGTTGAGGATTCCTTCTAAAAAATTGTGTCCCAAGTTTGTAGGGCCCTTTAAGGTGCTTCAGGTAGTTAACCAATCTGCTGTTAGGTTGGAGATTCCTACCTCCTGGAAGATTAATCCGGTGTTTCATGTTTCTCTATTGAAAAAAAGCTTATGTATCAGATAGAGACGCCACTGCCACTGTTCCTCCGGTGGTGGAGGACGGGGAATATGAAATTTCCCTCATCCTTAATTCGAGACGGTATAGAGGGAGTTTGCAGTATCTCGTCACTTGGAAGGGTTTCGGTCCCGAGGATAACTCATGGGTGAGGGCAGATGATATTTCTGCTTCCAGACTTGTCAGAGCGTTTCACAAGAGGTTTCCTGATAAGCCTGGGCCTAGGGGATCCGGAGGATCCTCATAGAAGAGGGGGTACTGTTAGAACTCTCCTGTTAGGTTTTTTCTATTATGCTGGTCACATGACCATTTTTGCCTATTTAATCCTGCGCCGCCCTTCTGGCCTTGCTGCACTTCATTGTAATTTCTACTCTTAAGCTAGCCAGGTGCTTTGTTACCTTTCTCAGTCTGTTTAGCTAGGTCTTTTGACCTCTATGTTCTATGTTGTTTGTTTGTCTTTTTACTGCTACAATTTCTGCTAGGAGGTGTCAATCTTTCTCCCAGTCCCTAGTTCTTGTAGGGATCCCTCCCTCACATCTATAGGTCTTCGTTCAGACTAGCTGAGGACTTTAGCGGGTCTGATCGCAGGATCAGGTTCCCCGTTACATCGTAGGGATCTAGCTTAGTTCTATTGTAGGGACAGATCTCCTGTCTTTCCTTAGTGCTTGTAGCAGATCATAACACCGGTAACGAGCCGGGTGGGGGTCGAGCTTAGTATACCGGTGCGGATGTGGGGCCTACCGGCAGTCAGCTGGGACGCTTGTGGTCAGATGCAAGGGCGCTGTAGGCATGTAGTAGAAACAGCACAGCATTGACACCCTCAAGGACATGGTGGCTGGCGGTTGCACCCAGCATCCAGGTTACAGCGAGAGGCTCCCCTGCAGTCGGCGCGACGGGTCACGGCCTGCCTCTGTGGTGCTGCTGGGCAGACTCCAATCCGTTGTTGCGGTGGCACCTGGTGATGTACCAGCTGGGGGCTGAAGGGGCCGTGATCAGCCCTCCTGCAGTCGGCAGGGGGGGGCAAGGGCCTTCACACACGCTGCAGGTGGGCGCAGAGCAACGAGGGCCTGCGGGTCCGTCAAGGGCCGATGGTGCCCCCTCATACGGCGGGGCCTTAAGATGAGCGGCTGGAGGAAGGAAGCGGCCAGCTGCAGGCGGAAAGTTGGGCTCCACCATCGGGGGTGATGACTGCAGGCGGTGGAGGGCGGAGCCTCCTGCGGTCCCCCTGGTGCTGGATGATGATGTTGAAAGTCCACAGGACAGTGGTGAGGATGCCGAGATTTCCCAGGAGGAGCAAGTCCAAGCAAGCGGTGTGGCGGCTTAATGATTTGTCTGATGAGGGGCACTTTGCTAATGATGTAGGGGTTAATAATGGGGGGCTAGTTTTACAGGATAGTTAGAGCAGTAATGTGGGGGCATCTTACTTGTGGGGTCAATTACTGGGTGTGTTGCAGGGTTTTGTGGCGGCGCAATCAGGAACAGGGGAAATGAGCTCCCCGGTGGGGGGCTTGGATGGGCTTCGTGAGTTCTGGATCTGTGGAAGGGCAGGAAGCTATAACTATTCAGAGTAGTGGAGGGGCGGAGCAGCAAAAGAGTAGCTCCATGGTAGCAGTAAAAAAGAGTGCGGGGGAGAAAGAGAAGGAGGATGAAGTGGTTCGGTTATTTGACAGGGCAAAAAGTGAGGTGTACGTTTGCTTTGAGGGCCTATTGGGGGCGCATTTAAAGAAAGAGGTCAGGGATAATATCTGGAAAGGGGAGCTTGTGGAGATATTTTCATTACTCCAGTTGGAAAATTTTAATCTGGATAAGGTGAAGCTTAGTGACCCAAAAAAGGAAAAAGATGAGGAAGAAAAGCACAGATATTGGTTAATTCCTAAAACGTTTGCAAACTGGTTGCAGGCGTTTGTGATTTTGGCCAGTGTTATCGGGGAGAAAGAATCGAAACATTGTTCTGCTCTTTTTGGTTACATGGATGCAATTGGTGAAGCTTACAGGGTGTATGGCAGCCTGGCCTGGCTGCAGTATGATGAGCAATTTAGGCAGCAGAAGGCAGTGAGACCGGGGATGAGGTGGGATCACAAGGACATATCCTTGTGGATGCAGTTAATGACGGCATCGGCATCTCAGCCCTTTCGGGGTGGGGTCGGGGGCTTCTGATCTGCAAGTGGGTCCTTGGCGTCTCACAAAAAAAGGTTTTGCTGGCAATTTAAAGAGGGACAGTGTAAGTTCGGTGCCTCGTGCAAGTTCAAGCACGAGTGCTCAGGATGTGGGGGTAGTCACGGACTGTCAAAGTGTTTTAAGAGAGTTAAGGGTAAGGCGGGAGTGAGGGTTGGAAAAAAGAAGGACTCCGGTGAAGGTCACAGTGATGGGTCCGTTTTTAAATAGGTACCCTGATGGGGAAAAGGCGGAGCTGATTCGTTTGGGGTTTTTATTGGGTTTCAGGATCCCGTTTGATCCTGGAGCTCCGTTATTCCGACCGATTTATTTGAAATCAGCAAAGGAACATCTGGATGTAGTTTTAGAAAAGTTGACTAAAGAGGTTGAATTGGGTCGGATGGCTGGTCCATTTAAGGACCCCCCGTTGCCCAACTTGAGGGTTTCCCTGTTGGGTGTGGTCCGGCTTATTCATCATTTGTCATACCCGGCTGGGGGTTCAGTTAATGATGGGATTTCTCCAGAGTCCGTGTCGCATGTGTCATTTGACAGGGTGCTGGATTTGGTTAGAAAGGCAGGGGTGGGGGCCTTGATGGAAAAATCGGACATCGAGGCAGCATTTCGTTTGCTTACTGTGCACCCTGACAGCTTCTGTGGCGCCCCTGCGGGTTCAGTCACCACAGAGGTACTGCATCTCACCCAGAGGTGTGGTATCTCACTCTCAGGTAAGGAAGGAGTACAGCCCGGGACCCTAACACCTGCATCCAACACATTCCACTTCAGTGGAGGGCAAGGCGAGATTGCTCCTGAGGGAGAGCACAGTCCCTGGTCCCTAGCTGAAGGGTGGAACTATGTAGAGGGTGTGGGTGGAGGAAGTAGCTTAGGGGAGCACTTGTGAAGGAAGGTATAAATAGAGAAGCCATCTTGTTTAGTCAGTGCAGTCAAAGGAGGAGAAAGTGCGGAGCAGGAGCTCAGCAGGAGCTCTGCTCAGGAGGAGGGCCTGAGGAGAGGCCCAGGACTGAAGGAGAAGGTGAGGAGCAGGAAGGGCTCCAGGAACGAGGAAGGGATGCCAGGGGTACGGGCAGTGCTGGAGGCCACCCATACGCCCAAATCCACCAGGGGGTGGAGGGGTCAGGCCACACAAAGGGGACCGGTCCCTCAACTAGCGGAGGACTTTATGTCTCAACCAGAAACCGGAGGCTGCAGTATTTTAAGTCCTGCAGCCAACAGTCCATATCAGTCTCACCAAGAAGGTAGCCATAGATGAACCAAGGGATGGAACAGACGTCGCCCGACAAGGCCCGTGGGTACTGGATTGGGACACTAGGTATGAGGTGCAGGGAGACGGCCAGAGAGAGAGAACACACAGAAGGGGGTCCCGCTAAGTACTCCGGAGATATCTGGGGGTTGACTGAACCCCTCCCTGAGTAAGCGCAGCACAACGAGGGAAGTTACACTGGTACCTGTAACTTGGACTGCAATAACCGTGAGTAAAGACCATGAAGACTGCACCCCATTGTCTCTGTGATTATTATCTGCGCCATCACCCTGCACTTCAACGCCCAGCATCACCTATAACATCTACAACATCTCTACACTGCCCTGGAGCTAAGCTCTGCCTGTGGAGAGTTGAACCAACCCTGTTGCACTAACGTCAGCTCCAGAGGTTCTGCACAGCAGCGACGGCTCCATATAGCCGCATACCACAGGTGGCGTCACAAACTATATATATAAGAACTTGAATCCCCTGTAAATAATTCCCCCTTGGATTGACCGTCCTGGGTCACGGACCGGATCACCGCCACTGTGACATCACCCCTAGCAACGACCGGCCCGGCACCGAGTACCCCACGGCCCAGGGGGCACGTCACTTCCATTTGCTGAGTTGCATGTAGGAAGGAGAGTTTTACATGGATCATTGTTTGCCCATGGGTTGCTCAATATCGTGCGCTTATTTTGAGGCCTTTAGCTCATTTGTGGAGTGGGTAGTGCAAGATGTGTCGGGTATTCCCTCAGTGATTCACTATTTGGATGATTTCTTTTGCGTTGGTCCAGCGGGGCTAGCGATTTGTTCAAAGTTATTGTTTACGCTAAAGGAGGTGGCATCAGCATTTGGTATCCAGTTGGTGCCGGAAAAATCGGAAGGCCCACCGACGGTCATTCGTTTCCTTGGCATAGAGATTGATTCTGTGGCAATGGAATGCAGGCTCCAGGAGGACAAATTGCGTGATTTGCGATTGTCAGTGGCTGCATTGAAACAGGCTAAAAAAGTTTGTTTGAAGGTTGTGCAGTCGTTGTTAGGTAAGCTTAATTTTGCTTGCCGGATCATGCCAATGAGCCTAGTTTTTTCTAGGCGCTTGACGGTTGCGATTGTGGGAAAGACTTCCCCGCATCATTTTTTCGGATAACCCAGGAAATAAAAGCGGATCTGGGAGATTGGGATTCCTTTTTTTAGAGAAGTACAATGGACACTTGCTGTGGTTGGAGAAATAGTGGTGTCGAATAGTGGTTTGGAGCTTTACACTGATGCTGCATGTGCTGTTGGTTTTGACGCAATCTTTAAGGGACATTGGTCATAGGGCAGTGGCCGGAAGAATGGCATGGAGCAGGTTTGGTACGGATTTTAACGATGCTTGAACTTTTTCCAATCATTGTTGCAATGGAGTTGTGGGGGTCAGAGCTGGTGGGAAAGAAGGTGTGTTTTCATTGTAACAATCTGTCAGTTGTTTACGCAATATATACACTCTCTGCGAAGTCGCTTCCAGTGGTGGCATATTTGCGCTATTTTATATTGCGGTGCTCGAAATGGAATGTGTTTGTAGTTGCAAAACATGTGCCAGGTGTGTCAAATGATGTGGCTGATGCATTGTCTTGTTTTCAGTTCGACAGGTTTCGGAGTCTTGTTCCATGGGCGGATGAGAGGGATGCAGAATGTCCCGAATGGCTGTGGAGCCTGGTAATTGTGTGAGTTCTGATTTCTAATTTAATTAGACAATTGGTAACGGTTGCTCGGTGGAGCCGTTATCGGAATTTTTGGGCTGAATTCAAGGAATGTGGCACTGAGGCAGAAGTTGGGTCAAGTTACGAGAATGGGTTGTTTCTGGTACTGACCATGGAGAGTAGTGGATTTTGTGACTGGTAGGTCAGCATCGGCAGTGGGACATAGATTGGTGGCATTAGCCTTCTGGTTACAAGGGATGAGTGATGTGACAAAGGATTTTTTAGTGAAACAGGCATTTAGAGGTTATCGAAGGGGTGTGTACAGTCGGGATGAGAGGTGACCAGTTTCCTTCGAGCTGTTGGGTAAATTGTTGGGTTGCTTAAAGTCAATTCGTTTTTCTGAATGAGGTACAGTTATTTACTGCTGCCTTTGTTTTAGAGTTAGGGCTTTTCGAATCAGTGAGTTGGTTAGCCCGTCCAAGTTGGCAGTAGGAGGGCTGATGATGAGTGATGTTTGTCTGTTAGAGGACAGGGTGGAATGTTTGTTACGGTGGTCAAAAACGGATCAAATGGCGCGTGGTAATTTGGTCGTGTTGTATGCAATTCCAGGGCATGTGGTGTGCCCTGTTATGGGAGTAAGACGGTTTTTGGATTGTAGAGGTGGTTATACGGGTACATTTTTGAGGCGTAGGGATGGTTCTTCCCTGTCAAAATGTCAGTTCATAGCAGTGTTCAATGAATGGTTGTTGCAGTTTGAGGAGAAGCCTGGAGACTATGGGTCGCATTCCCTTAGGATTGGAGCGGCAATGGAGGCTTCCCGTTGAGGTTTGGATGCGGAGATGGTTCACCTTATTGGACGGTGGGAATCACTGCCTTTTAGTTCATATGTGCGCCCTAATTTGGTTGTGGAAGGTAGAGTTGTTGGAATTTGCGTTTAGCATGGTACTAATCGGTGTTTTTGATTGTTTTGTTTTGCTGTAGGTGCATGCTTTGTGTGGATCCTGGGGCACTCTTATGTGTTCTGGGGGGGCATTGTGGGCAGATGTTCATCTGGATGGCTAACAGCTCGAGCAGAATAGATCCACAGTGTTGGTCAGGTGGATCGGTATTCATGGTATGACATGGGGGAGGGTCCTGCCAGAGGTGTTTTACTATAGCAGAATGGATCGCCCACCGGATATCCTCGTGTTGCCTGTCGGAGGAAACGACGTTGGGTATGATAATCTCGGGAATTTCAGATATCAAATTTGACATTTTAAGGTTATGGTCGGAATATCCAGGGATTATTATAGTGTGGTCTGACATAGTGGCACGTCTGACATGGAGGTATGCAAGGTCTGTGGGCCAGATTAACAAGACCTGGATAGAGGTGAATAAGGTGGTGGCATGTTTTGTGGCCAGGAATAGTGGTATTGTTGTAAGACACAGGGAGTTGGAAACACCTTCGAGGGAACACATGAAGTCGGATGGGGTCCATCTCAACGCCATAGGTACTGATTTGTGGATGTTAGGTTTGAGGGATGGCATCGAGGAAGCGGTGCATTTGTGGTGGGACCGAGCCGCATCAAGTGTCACAGGGACGGTCTGTGGCGGGGTGATAGGTCAGGGTAAGGTATGGTGGCTTCGGTGATAGGTCAGGGTTACTTGCGAGCATAGGTCCTTCAAAGTTAGGGGTATTAATTAGGTGTGATTAATACCTCATTCTCTTGGCTAGTACAGTGTGGCCAGGGAAATAATCTGGACCAGACCTATCAGCGGGTTAATGTGATTTTTATGTTATTTAATGTTTTTATATTGTTTACATTGTTTTAATGTTTGGGGCGCTAGGTTGGTGGGTGCCCTAAGTTGGTGTGTAAAAAATTTAAAAAAGGCTGCTGTGGACATTTATACCAATTCACAAGCAGTCGTGTGTTTATTTAAGGTTATTAAGATAAGAATATGTACTGAGGGTCGCATTACAAACGACCTATAATCCCTCTTTAATTTGTCATAAAATATACTAAAGAGGCTGAGTAGAGTGACATCGAAAGAGGACAAGGTATACCATTAATACTATACTAGAAGCAAAATGAATTGGATCAGGTAATCTGACTTGTAGACCAATCAAAAATGGGAGAATAATGAATTAACCATTGAATTTCCCAAATTTTTAAAGCACCCATGAGGGGAATAGCCAACAAAAAGATGTTCTCAAAATGAAAAACTCCCACTTGGAGTAATACCTTAATGGTGCAAAGGAGTGACATATGAGATAAAGGTCCCCCAAGGATAATGTCCCTACAGAGAAACAGACTGTGGTGAATGCTACGAGAAAGGAGGGAATGCAACTGGAGGCTGTTGTGCCTTCATTCAAACTGAGTAATATTAATTGGAGCACCTCCTGTTGACTTACTACAAGCCTGGTTATGAGTCCAGACAGTTCCTCCAGATCAAGCAGCAAAGATATTGATGCCATAGCACCTTTGGGCTCCAATGTCCAGGTATTCTGTTACATCATAGCTAGTGAAGTGGATCCTTGAAACCCTTGGTCTGATAAGCAGTTGATATGCAGCACAGATAGATTAAGTTAATACAGCAGGAAGATCCAGATAAAACAACAGAAGCTATGGCGGTAGAACAGCAAAAGGAGTAGCAAACAGGAATCACAGGATGCAATGAAGCAGAGTTGAGAAAAAGGCAACAGACATGTCAGAGAAATAGTCCACAAGGAAGCAGCACAAACTTAGCAATGAGGAACTGGTGGTGCAGAGCAGAGTTGCACCATGATTTGACAGAGTTGACTTAACAATGTCACAGCTGGGCTTGTAACAGAGTCCAATGCGGAACTGACCAGCAGTAAAGCAGAGTTGGCCAGTGGTATAGCAGTGCTGGATTAGTCACAGAGTCCAACGGTAGAGCAGAGTTGTGCAGCGATGTAGTAAAACTGGATTTCTAATGGGGTCCTGATCAGCAGTGGTCTATAGTAGCAACATAGAGGGCAACTACCTGAGTACTCAGGTGACGGAAGACTCTGAATTCAGGAGATGTGAGTAACTACTAACCTCATATTTCTGTCCACATCTTTTTGATCTAATAGCAGGTGTAAGTATTCCAGGAGCAGACATCATGCTCATGCAGTTGGAGCAATTATATAGAGATCAGAGGCAGTACTTGGGGTAATCTGTGCAATGACAGACAGTATAAAGAAGGAGTCAATTGTTTTTAGGGGCGTCTTTTGAGCATTTTTTGTCGTGTATTTTGAGGTGTTTTGCAGGTATTTTTTAGTCCATAAAGCAATTAAGTAATCATGAGCATTTTTTGGCAAAAATGCTCACAAAATGATCCAAAGAAGGCATTTTTCCAGGCATCTTTTTAGCCTTCTTATTGACTTGTATTGTAAGTACTGAGCATCTTGCCAGCGGAAAATGCCTGAAGAATGGTATTTCCACTTCTTTTAACTGATTGGTGTTTTCGAAAACCTAAAGCAGTTAGAGACACAAAAACCTGAAAATATGAAGAACAAGTCTTTTTTACATAGAAATGAATATGTTAATTTTTCTAGCTTTTTCTTTGCTCTTTTTCAAGCGGTTTATGACTCTCTCCATATTCGTCTGAAAAAAACATCGTGTGAACATACCCTTAGAGTGTAATTCCACTGGCTGATTATCATTAAGATGCTAACGTTTCCGACTCATCAATCATGATAATGTAAGTGGATTGAGTGACTGAAAACTTTAAATAACCCAAAGCTGCTTTGTTTTTGATACTTCTTTGTGTTTGTCTTTAACAAAACTTTATTAATATAGTTATATGTGGATTACATGTGTTTTTCTGCTGCAGAAATACACTAAAAATTCATGTCCATCTTTTACCTACCCATTTTCTGCACCTGATGCAAGTCTATGAGAAAAATATGCACATAAAACTCAGTGAACCCATAAGAGAAAATTACATGCTCTTGAAACACGCACTGCAGGTTAGTTTACGCTGAGTAAAAAAGAAGCACAATGGGCATGAGATTTCTATAAATCCCAACCACTTTGCTGGAACTGTAAGGCCCCCTTCACACATCTGGGTGATTCCTGTACAGGAAAGACCAGTACTGGTGAGATTTGTATGTAAGTTTGTGATATACGTGTGACATCCATGTGTCCACATATTCGTGTGCAGTCCATGTGACACGTACCGGCACCTGGGAAAAAGTGGTACAGTTCGCACTGATCCCAAGCGCTGGCTGCTGAAGGCAGCTCTCATCATTGATCAGCGTTAGTAGGAGACAATGATGGGAGTTGTATTCAACACTCGCTATGTACATGCCGATTATTCATACCCAGCAGAAGGAAACCCGCCCACTGGAGGCTGATATTACTAGCCAGGGAAAGGGCCATTAGCCAAAAATGTTCCCTGGCTATTAGTAACAGCTCACAGCTGTTTGATTAGCATTTACTGGCTAGATTACTCAGGGTCCCCAGAAAAAAATTGGTGTAGAGTCCCCCTATAAAATCAAATATAACCAGCAAAAGCTAAACAGACAGCTGTGGGCTGATATTAATAGCCAGGGAAGGGGCCATGGACCCTGGCCCCCTATGAGGCTAATAACATCAGCCACCAGTTGTCCCAGAAATGGCGCATCAATAAGCTGCTCCAAATCTGGTGCTGAGTATTGGCTCTTCCCACTTGTACTGGTGCAGTGGCAAGTGGGGTAATAGGGTTGGGGTTCATGTCAGCCTTGTATTGGCAGCTGACATGAAGACCAGGGGTTAGTAATGGAGCATGATGCGACCGTTCATGCTGAAAACCAGGACACAAAGAGCCGCAGCGAGCGGGCCCATGAACTGCGATGACCTCAGTGAGATCACTGCTAGCACGGTGAGAAAAATTCTCATGGTGTTGCACTGATCTCAGTGAGTTAACCACAATTCACCGTGAGAAGTTTAAAAATAGACCGCATAGGGACATACAAAACACTGCGTGTTTGATGCAGCGAAAATATGCAATGTCAAAAACTCACCAAAATCTCATCATGGGTACACAGCCTGAATAGAAATTGTCTGTTTAGTCAATAATCTGGCTACATAAAAGGAGGAGTGAATAATGTTCAATATAGCAATTTAACTATCCTAAACTAACAATTACATTATATTTTTCAATGTAAACACTTGTCTACCATCATTTACAGGTCATGAGATCCTATCATATTATTCATCACGTAAATGATTATCGCCCAGTATAAATGCACCCTTAGGGCTCACACTCATCTGCTACTATACTGCTCACACTGCTAGTGCTGACGTCAGTGACGTCAATGGAGTTCATTGGCTTTGAACTTGATGGATGCGCCATTTCTGGGGCGGCTGAGGGCTGATGTTCTTAGTCTGGGAGAGGGTCAATATACATGGCCCCTTCCTAGCCTATTAATATCAGCCCACAGCTGTCTGCCTAGCCTTTGCTGGTTATTAAAAATAGGGGGGACCCCACAACATTTTTTTGTGGAGTCCATCCTTATTAATAACCAGTGAAGGCTAAATACACAGGTGTGAGCTGATATTAATAGCATGGGAAGATCCACATTTGTTACCCCCTCCCACATCCCTCTTGCAGAGAGATGATCGAAGCACAGCTGGGAGGGGACGGAGAAATCAGTTTCTCCATGTCCTCTGTTGCTGGCATCGGCAGGAATCGCACTACACTAGGGTGTTATCTGAGTGCAGTGCAATGTTTCACACGCACCCATAGGCGTATATGGGTGCGTGCGATCCTATTTGAGGATGCAATCGCAGCATGCTGCGATTGTATTTTCCCATGCCGAATCAACATGAGAAAATAATCGCAGATGTGAGCTGCCCCATAGGGTAACATTGGGGCGAGTGTAATCCGATATTTTATCAGATTGCACTCGTCCAATTGCATCGCGAACCCTTAAGCTGGCCATCTACATGCACTAGCTGTTTGACTGCCTGCTCTCCCTCCTGACTTTTCCATTGA
Organism: Phyllobates terribilis; assembly: GCF_046119375.1. Taxonomy (NCBI): domain Eukaryota; kingdom Metazoa; phylum Chordata; class Amphibia; order Anura; family Dendrobatidae; genus Phyllobates; species Phyllobates terribilis. The sequence continues at coordinate 571,216,374 of NW_027362763.1, forward strand.
ATGTTTGGGTTTGCTGAGCATTCATGTTTTTTCAATTGGAAGAGCAAAGAAAGTCACCTGTATAGAGGGAGGTTATTATAACAAAACCTGCTCCCCTTTCATAAAATGCAGTTTGTTATATAAAACTCACTGTCCCTGGGTCAAGTGCTGCATCTCCATTACTGCTCCCAGGGTCAGTCACTGGATGCAGCGCTGACATCACACCAATCATTGAGCTCAGTGACTGTGAGCAAGGCGGTCCACATACACAATACACAAGAAACGCAGAGCTGACTGATTGGCTTGCCATGCTGTTGGCCGCATGAAAAAATGTTCCCATTATTAGGAAGTGGGTCTCCCATAGTGTTGGCCTATGCAGTGAATGCAAGGGCTGCCAAAAATTGGGAGGCACTCAAATGCCCCTTGGAAGAGATGTAGAGGGCCTCATGAAAAAATGTTCCCATTATTAGGAAGTGGGTCTCCCATAGTGTTGGCCTATGCAGTGAATGCAAGGGCTGCCAAAAATTGTGAGGCACTCCAATGCCCCTTGGAAGAGACGTAGAGGGCCTCATGAAAAAATGTTCCCATTATTAGGAACTGGGTCTCCCATAGTGTTGGCCTATGCAGTGAATGCAAGGGCTGCCAAAAATTGGCAGGCACTCCAATGCCCCTTGGAAAAGATGTGTAGAAAGGAGCGGGTCTCCTATACTTGTAATGCCCATGCACGAAGTGTATGGGTTGACAAACATTTACCCCTGGGGGGTATACATGAACATACTGTATAAAAACATTTTTTTACAGGCATCATGAACACCCTTTAAAAAAATTATGTGGGTGTTGCATCACGGACCACGGTCACCCTGGTGATATGGTGGTGGAGGATGAGGTTGAGGAGAAGGTTGAGGAGAAGAGCAAATAGCCAAAATCAGGAAGTGTATACCCATTTGTGGGTGTGAAGAGGTGTATAGGAATACACTTCCCAGAAAAAGACACTGGATTTGAGTTTATGTTACGCTGCTATCATTCGGTGGTGTTGAGAAGTCTGGCTCAATCCAGCCCTTGTTCATTTTTATAAGAGTCAGCCTGTCAGCATTTTCAGTTGACAGGTGGATGCGCTTATCAGTTATAATTCCACCAGCGGCACTAAAAACCCGCTCTGATAAAACGCTAGTGGCAGGGTAGGTCAGGATCTCCAAGGCGCAGAGAGCCAGTTCATTCCATGTGTCCAGCTTGGATATCCAATAATTATAAGGCACAGAGGAATCACGGAGGACGTTGGTACGGTTGGCAAGGTACTCCCTCAGCATATTCCCAAACTTTGCACTCCTTGTGAGAGTACCCCGTGCCTCAGGGGCTGTGCGATGGGAGAGGCTGAGAAAATTCTCCAAGAACTTTGACAGTGTTCCCCTGCCTCTGCTGGATTGGAGTTATGTCTCTCTCGCCTGTAGTCTTTGGTTGTCCAACGAACTGTGACCTCTGCAGCCAGCATTTTCAGATGGGAATTTTTTTAATAGTTCCGCAATAAGGGCCTTCTGGTACTGCCCCATTTTTGTAGGCCTGTCCGCCTCAGGAATAAGAGATAGAAAGTTCTCCTTGTAGCGTGGGTCTAGAAGTGTCACCAACCAGTAATGACTGTCACCCAAAATTTTGAGAACGCGAGGGTCATGGGAAAGGCAGCGTAACATAAACCCAGTGATGCGTGCCAGACTGTTAAAAGGCAAGACTTTCGTGTCCTCACCAAGAGGATGACAGACCATGCTCTCCTCCTCCTCCCTGTCCTCTGGCCATCCCCGCTGAACAGATGGTTTGACAGTTATGCAGGTAGTACCGTCTATAGCACATGAAACTAGCTCCTGTTCTTCCTCCTCCTCCTCTTCTTCTTCTTTGTCACCCAATCCACGTTGGGATGAGATGAGGCTGGGCTGTGTGTAATCACCCTGTATGATTCCTTGCTCCATCTCATCGTGCTCCGCCTGCAATGCATCCTCTTTGGTTGTGAGCAGAGAGCGTTTCAAAAGACAGAGAAGCGGGATGGTGATGCTAATTATGCCATCATCGCTGCTCACCATCTTGGTAGAGTCCTCAAAGTTTTGGAGGATGGTACATATGTCTGACATCCATGTCCACTCCTGAGGTCTTATGTGTGGAGTCTGAACTAAATACCGACGGCCTTGTTGATGCTGGTACTCAACAACTGCCCTCTTCTGCTCACAAATCCTTCCCAACATCTGCAGTGTAGAGTTCCAACGCGTGGGGACATCACACACCAGTCTGTGAGCCGGAAGCAGCAAACGCTTCTGAAACACGACAAGGGCGCATGAAGCTGTAGGTGACTTTCTAAAATGGGCACACAGGCGGCGTACTTTAACAAGCAGATCCAGCAGCTGCGGGTAAGATTTGAGAAACCGCTGACCCACGAGGTTAAGCACATGGGCCAGGCATGGTACGTGTGTGAGCTCGCCTCGCCTCAGAGCCACCAGGTTCCAGCCATTGTCACACACGACCATGTCTGGCTGTAGGTTCAGTGGTATGAGCCACAGATCTGCCTGCTCTTTCAGAGCTGCCCACAACTCTTCAGCATTGTGTGGTTTGTCACCTAAGCATATTAGCTTCAGCACAGCCTGTTGCCGCTTGGAAGAGGCAGTGCTGCAGTGCTTCCAGCTTGTGACTGATGTGATCATTTCAGCGATGGAGGCTGAAGAGGAGGAGGTGGCTAAGGAGGATGAGGTGCTGGAGCTGTAGATTGTGGGGGCAACCCTGATTGACATAGGGCCCGCAACCCTTGGCGTCGGGAGGACGTGTTCTGTCCCAAAGTCCGACTATGTCCCGGCTTTCACTATGTCAACCCAGTGTGCCATCAGCGAGATGTACCGTCCCTGCCCACAAGCACTTGTCCATGTGTCCGTGGTCAGGTGGACTTTCCCGGTAACTGCGCTGTTGAGGGCACAGCTAATGTTTTAGGACACGTGCTTGTGTAATGCGGGGACGGCACACCAGGACAAATAGTGACAGCTGGGGGTCGAGTACCGAGGGACGGCCGCCGCCATCAGGTTGCGGAATGCTTCCGTCTCCACGAGCCTAAAAGGTAACATTTCAAGCGCAAGCAGTCGCGACATGTGGGAATTTAGTAGTGTGGCCTGTGGGGCATTGGCTGCGTGTTTGCGCTTGTGTTCCAAGGACTGGGGTATGGACAACTGAACGCTGCGCTGTGACAAGGACGTGGATGTGCTTCCTGATGCTGTTACTTCAGAGTGTGCAACAACAGATGCAGGGCAGGAGGCATCTTCGCATGCACCATGGACAGGGGATTGGCTTGCATGCACAACAGTGGAAGAAGCAGTGGTGCCACCCGCAGACACTGTTCCTGGACCCTGGGGTTTGGCCCACAAAGTCGGGTGCTTTGCTTCCATGTGCCTGATCATGCTGGTGGGGATCAGGCTGGTAGTTTTGCCACCCCTGCGGATGCTGGCCTGGCAGGTGGTGCAAATGGCCTTTTTGGGGTTATCGGCAGAATCTTTAAAAAACAACCAGACTCGGGAAGACCTAACAGTTGTACTGGTAACCTCCTTCGTGTTGGTGTTACGGGGAACAGTTGCCTGCCTCCTGTCTGTGGCCACCACACTGCTTCTTCCTGCCTATTTGGGTGCTCAGCCTCCCTCCCCCTATGTGCTGCTGTCCTTGCTCTGCATGTCCTCCTGCCAGGTTGGGTCAATTACTATATCATACACCACCTCGTCTTCCACTTCCGCATCTGGTCCTCCTCCTGACTTTCTGTCAATTGTGTCTCATCATTGTCCACCTCTTGTGACACTTTCCCACCGTCGCCTTCATGTGACCGTGGCTGCTCAAATATTTGGGCATCGCTACATGCGATCTCCTCTTGCTCCGCTTCAAGTGGACTGAGCGAGAGGCCCGAATCTATAAATGGAAAAGTGAACAGTTCTTCGGAGTGTCCAAGTGTGGGATCAGTTGTCTCCGGGCACTCGGCATGGTGGGAGGAAGGAGGATCAGGGTGAGGAATATGCAGTCCAGACTCTCGGCTACAGAGACTTGAGCGTGTGGAAGACAGGATGGTGATAGTGGTGGTGGCAAAGTGACTGGAAGCATTATCCGCTATCCAACCAACAACCTTTTGACACTGCTCTGGGTTCAATAGTGATGTGCTGCGGTCCCCTAGGAATTGGATAGGAAGGGGTCGAGAAGATGTGAGTGTTTGTTGTGGCACAATTTCAGCTTGCCCACGGCCTTGGTCTCTGCATGCACCATCACCATCATCATCACATCCAGTTCCCTGTCCCTTGCCACGAGCCTTGCCCATTATAAATGGAGGACAATATCTTCCACGCTTACTACAAATGGCTGAATTTGTTATATGTGATTCGTGTGACAGACAAACCACAGTTTTAAATACCTGGCCTGTAGGTAACTATTTCAAACAGCAAACCGGTGTCAAAAACTTTGTTGACACACTGAAACAAATTTTTAATGGAGGCCAGAAATGGCAGAATTTTCAGAAAAAGTATAAGTGATCCGTGTAACAGAGAAACCACAGTTTTAAATAACTGGATTTTTAGCGCCGTAATATGGAAAGTACCTGGCTGTATTCTGCGCTGCCAACAAGCAAATTGCGCAGAAAACGGTGTTCTCTGGATTACTTTTTAAGCAAATAATGATTAAGATCCCCAAAAAATTATTTCTGGCCCCTGAGCCTATGTCTAGAAATGTCTAACAGCAGCAGCAGACAGAAGTGGAATGGAGTCTCTTGTGCTATATGCACTGCAGTCTGCTATATACACTGCCTACCTATATACACTGCCTGCCTGATATCTATGCAGATGGATTAGTCCTCAGAAGGACTGTTTGTTGAGATGGATATGTGTAATATACTTCTCTTCTACCTACACTACCAAATAAACAAGCAAATCTCTCCCTAGCTCAGCAGCACCTCTCCCTACACTGTCTGATTGCAAAGCAGACTGACGAGCATGGTGGCCCCAGGTTTTATATAGACCTGATGACGCTGTGCGGCCAGCCAATCACTGTAATGCCACAACCAACATGGCTGCGGCATTATAGTGAGTGGCTGGCAATCCCTGTTCATTGGCTCTGTAAAGAGCGCCAAACATGCAGGGAGGGGACCCGAGCATCCGCCCGAGCATCTCGCAAGTACTCGGTGAGCTCCGAGCATATCGAGTACTGAGATGCTCGGGCGAGTACCAAGTACTTGCGAGTATGCTCACTCATCACTACTGCTAATAGATTTCATATGACTTTGATACTTATTTTTCTGCCACTACCCATGGTCACTCAGTAATAATTTTTTTTCTTTGCAGCTCAAGCAATTAAGTTTTTGTGGTCAAGGATTTATTTTGCGACTGCGTTTATAGTTACTGAGGAGCAATCAGGCAGATAAGAAGTAACTTTCTGTCTGTGCTTATGGTAATCGCAGGGTCATCATCTTCATCCTGGTAAAGTGATGATTTTGACTAAATTTATTTACTGATTAAGTATGGGCAAGCAGAGACACGTCAACCTTCAGACATTAACAATCCCCTTTGCAAGGAACTTGCTTCCTGAATTGAAAGGAAATAGTCCCTTTGTTAGAGATTAGTATGCAGGCAGCACATGGCTACATTGTGTCTTTTCACATTGGGAGGTAAAATCTGTATTAAGGAGTTGCTATAGGAACATAACAAGTGCACATTCTTTATCTACATTTTTGATAGGTACCCAAAATAAATAAATTAATATTGCTCCCTGTAGTGAGCAATGAGTGTAGTTTGTTCCTTTGCAATCACAGATATGTAGAAAATTAGAAGCGCATACAATAATGCATGCTTTATTGTACTAAAAAAAATAAATGGCTGATAAAAAAAGCTTATGGATATACTGATAAACACTTTATTTTTCCTGTTTCTATGAGTAATATTATAAATAATAGTCTGACATTAAGAAAGTATCTTTTTTTCTTTTGGGTGGGGAAGAAGGGTCTTCCACTTATGTTTCTAAGGCCTTATTATGCTTACTTATGTAGCACCATCATATTCCACAGCACTTTACAGATACTGTCATTGCTGACCCCATTGGGGCTCACAATCTTAATTCTCTATCAGTATGTTTTAAAGTGTAGGAGAAAACCAAAGTATCTAGAGGAATCCCACGCAAACACGCAGAGAACATACAAACTCCTTGCAGATGTTGTTCTTGGTGGGATTTGAACCCAGGAACCCAGCACTGTAAAGCAACAGTATTAATCACTGAGCCATCACTGAGCTACATTGTACACAAAAAAGGGTCCAAGTTCCATCATTGTCATCGATCAGTTTGGTCAGTGTGTCAGTTTTTACCATCAAAGTTGGTACAGTTTTATCAGTTTTTCTCAAATGAAAAAAAAATTGTGAAGGTTTCTCAACCTCCTCATATCAAACCATTCATGAGAAATTGACAGCACACTAATAGCATCCGAGTGCTGTCCGATTTTTTTCATAGACTTGCATTCGCGATTTTGACTTTAGAATTGTAGCAAGATCTGACATGATTCTGTCTCCATGATTTTGTGCAGACTAGAGATGAGCGAACATGTTCGAAAAACGTTTGTTTTTTTCAAATTCGGCACGAACATTGCACATTCGGATTCTTGATCGGACACCTGAGCCTTTTTACTGAAAATCAGCCCAAATCGGCAAAAGTGATATGATAGCGTTTCCACTGCCGTATTTATTAGGACTTTGGCTAGGGTAGTGGAGCTGTATGATGAGCGAGGGGAACGTGTTTGATGAGAGGAGGGGGTGGGAGCGTTCAGAGGAGCGAAGGGCTATTAATCTTTTTTTTTTTTTCTTACCTTAATGTGTGCAGATTCCGGCCATCCAATCAGGGTGCAGGAACCATCCACAACGTCCAGACACAAGGGCTTCTGTCTTTGGCTGCTGAAATCACATGTCCCTCTCCATATGAAGAGCGGACATGTTGTTTTAGCGCCATTTTGTCAGTGTAACAGTGCAGAGAGGCTGCTCCTGATGCTGCTCCTGGATACTGAGAGATTTGAGATAGATAGCTAGGCGGTTGCTTCTAAGTCAGATAGTTTAGATAGAATCCTGTGTAGCTGTGAAATCGATCTTCCAGCAGAACAATCGTTTTTGCTATTAGTGTGGTCCAGACAGAGACAGCAGGCCACATTTCAGCATAGAGCTCTGTTGTCCACTGCTGATATTGTGCTGCATGCAGTAGTACACATGGGCGTACCCAGGATCAAAACTAGGGGGGGGGGCAAGCCATGGTCACAGATACCGAAGAGAAATATATATATAGTACAATGCAAAGATTTCACTTCTTACATTACATGAGTGATATCTATTGTAAATTCCACAATAGCTCAGAAACCAGCGAATCGCTCCACACAGTATACTGGCCCCCGTAAAATGCTCCATACAGGATACTAGTCCCCATATAACGCTCCATACAGGATACTGGCCCCCATATAACGCTCCATACAGAGTACTGGCCCCCATATAACGCTCCATACAGAATACTGTCTCCCATATAATGCTCCATACAGGATACTGGCCCCCATATAACGCTCCATACAGAATACTGGCCCCCATATAACGCTCCATACAGGATACTGGCCCCCATTTAACACTCCATACAGGATACTAGCCCCCATATAATGCTCCATACGGAATACTGGCCCCCATATAATGCTCCATGCAGGATACTGGCCCCCATATAACGCTCCATGCAGGATACTGGCCCCCATATAATGCTCCATGCAGGATACTGGCCCCCATATAACACTCTATGCAGAATACTGGCCCCCATATAACGCTCCATGCAGGCTGTTCCCCACACATAATGACTCATGCAGGCTGTTCCACCCACATAATGCCCCACGCAGGCTGTCCCCCCCACATAATGCCCCATGCAGGCTGTTCCCCCCCATATAATACCCCATGTAGGATGTCACCCCCCCTTATAATGCCCCATGCAGGATGACACCCCCCCTCCCTTATAATGCCCCATGCAGGATGTCACACCCCCCCTCCCTTATAATGCCCCATGCAGGATGTCACAACCCCCCCCCCTTATAATGCCCCATGCAGGATGTCACACATCCCCCCTCCCTTGTAATGCCCCATGCAGGATGTCACACATCCCCCCTCCCTTATAATGCCCCATGCAGGATGACACACATCCCCCCCCCTTATAATGCCCCATGCAGGATGACGCACACACCCCCCTCCCTTATAATGCCCCATGCAGGATGTCACACACACCCCCCTCCCTTATAATGCCCCATGCAGGATGTCACACACACCCCCCTCCCTTATAATGCCCCATGCAGGATGACACACACACCCCCCTTCCTTATAATGCCCCATGCAGGATGTCACACACGCCCCCCTCCCTTATAATACCCCATGCAGGATGTCACACATCCCCCCTCCTTTATAATGCCCCATGCAGGATGTCACACATCCCCCCTCCCTTATAATGCCCCATGCAGGATGACACACACACACCCCTCCCTTATAATGCCCCATGCAGGATGTCACACACACACCCCTCCCTTATAATGCCCCATGCAGGATGTCACACACACCCCCCTCCCTTATAATGCCCCATGCAGGATGACACACACCCCCCCTTATAATGCCCCATGCAGGATGTCACACACACCCCCCTCCCTTATAATGCCCCATGCAGGATGTCACCCCCCTCCCTTATAATGCCCCATGCAGGATGTCACCCCCACTCCCTTATAATGCCCATGCAGGATGTCACACAACCACCCCATATAATGCCCCATGCAGGATGTCACACCCCCCTCCCTTATAATGCCCCATGCAGGATGTCACACAACCACCCCATATAATACCCCATGCAGGATGCCACACAACCACCCCATATAATGCCCCATGCAGGATGTCACACAACCACCCAATATAATGCCCCGTGCAGGATGTCACACAACCACCCCATATAATGCCCCATGCAGGATGTCACACACCCCCACCTCACCCCCCTCCCTTATACTGCCCCATGCCTCCATACAATAAAAAAAAAATCAAATACTCACCTCACTTCTCACCTGCAGCCGCTGCTCCAGACTCCTTAGCGTCGCCGGCCTCATCCCGCTCTGCGCTGTGACTGCTCATGAGAGAGCGCGGTGTATAGACGTCACCCCACCCTCTGACCTGAGACGTCACAGTGCAGCAGCCGCGGAGGATGCAGGAGCTGCTGCGGAGGCACGGGGAGAGGTAAGTACTGTGCCAGGTGCTGGGGCCCTGAGCAAGCGGGAGGGGGCGGGCGCTGACACCGCTCTCCTCCGCTCATGGGTCCCATAGCGCGCGGGGTGCCCGACGGTGAGGGGCCCCCCCGCCTGCTCAGGGCCCCCGGCATTTGCCCGGGTGCGCCGGGTGCTGATGCCGGCCCTGGTGTGCGGAGTGCGTCCCTGCTTCTAGGGGGGGGGCAGCTGCCCCCCCCCCACGGTGGGTACGCCCATGTTAGTACACCTTTGAAGCTCAATTTTTTTCTGTTACTACAGTGATACATACAGCAGGCCACATCTGAGCTTGTATTTTTTTGCGATGAAATTCAGCTGCATCAAGAGCTTGTCCACAGTAAAAAAAATCTAATTTTTTTCTGTTACTAACCTGATACAGCATGCCACATTTCAGCTTGAAATTTTTTGGTGCATATATTCTGCTGTTTACAGGCCTCATCCACAGTGAAAAATCTAATTTCTTCTGTTACTAATGTGATACAGCAGGCCACATCTCAGCTTGTAGTTTTTTGTAGCATATATTCTGCTGTATACAGGCCTCATCCACAGTAAAAAATCTAATTTTTTGTTGCTATTAGCGTGCTCCAACCTCACTATCTGAGCAACATGAGTGGGGAAAAGCGAGGTCGTGGTGGAAGGGGAAATAGGCTTGGTGTTCAAGGTGTACATGGGGTAGGTGGTAATGTTAGTGAAAGCTTTTTCCTCATGTTTTTACCTAATGCCCCATGCAACATCATGCTTCATGTGTATAATGTAAAATTAAGGTTCCCTGATTTTGGATTTTGTGTTTCGATTATATTTGTAATTAAAAATAATCCCCGTTGCAGTGAATGATGTCACATGAAGATGGCACAGCTGTAGAGGTCAGTACAGAAGGGAGTGGCTGCAGCAAGGAAAAAGTGTAGATAGGGCCTTAAAGAAGATACCCTATTTGTACATGGATTGGTTGAATTACCTGGCACCCATCATGGATTTAAGACTGTACATTCAGACCTGTGGCCATTTACATGTTAAATAGTGCTTATGTTGCATATTTTTTTTACAACTTTTTTTATTTGCAGAACTAAAAGCAACTTACGAGACAGTTAACCAGCATCTGAATGTGAGTTGTTGACCCACCAGAGGAGGCTCCAAGGCCAGGAACCTGAACAAGAAACTAAGCAAGAGGAGCAGTACTGAAGTAGTAGCCCCACCTTGACCCTTGACGCATCACCCGAAGCTGCACGTATACTCCGCAGACTCAAGCGAAAGAGGGAAGCCCTCACCAACACCACACGGAGCAAGGTAGATAATCGAGTAGCGACTATCTATCTTGCACTATCAATGATGATGGTAAGGAGGCCTTTTGTCGGGGTCTGTTCCAGCCTATGTGTCAAGTTTCATCCGACATCCAAATCTGAACCAAAGCTTCTATTCTCATCGATGCGGTTATCTCACCCAGTGACCCCCAGGATGTCTTGACTTTCTTGAAACAAGGCAGCAGAGACGTCCACACAGACAACAGTCAGCCACCAAAATTTCGGCACAGACCCTACCAGCATCAGCACCACTACCAGCAGCCCTAACAGCAGCACCACATCACCAGCAACAACAGGCACACCATCTTATGGACTGCATGGTTACGATGCTGCCCACTCTGGGCAGCAACATTTTTCTGGCCCTGTGGAAGGATAGCATCATGGACCGCCACTCATACCTACAATGTTGGATATAAAGCAAATGACATCCCAGGGAACCACTGCAGGATCCTGCCTTTGGACCTACTGGTCATGGAAGCTATGGCCCCCCACACCAACACCCATACCACCCCCCTTTCAACCCACGCCCATCCATGTTGCTCCCCTCATCTTTGTACCCAACCTAACACTTCTGGCAGTCTCCTCTATCCCCATCACCTCCCTCATTTTATAATTTATAAATTTTGTGTACATAACATTCGGGCCAAACACATATTTTTTATTTTGTTTGTGGCTTACCAAGCATTTCGCCTGAGTTAAGGCTTTTTTAGTATTTCAAATGTTGTAAATAAAGATACTTTCCGTTGTTCTTGAAATTTGCAGTAGTGTTTTTTTTTTAGATATGATGCCAAAATAATATATGCAGAGATGTGTTTACACATGTTCAGTGTTAACGCACATATAAAATAAACATATAGTGCAAACATCTCACCACAAAATGTTCTTGCCATGGTGTGTACCCTTCAGGCGTCAGAAAATAATCTGCGAGAAGTTCATGGACTCTGAGACCAGAAAGATCCCGGCGTCTGGCCAAAACTTGTGTTACTGGACCGGAATTGTTGGCCAATACTCCCTCAGAATCCACAGACACAGGCGAATTGTGGATACAGGTAAAATTGTGTAGTATTACACAGACCTTAATGACACCATTTACATTTTGTTCGCTTAATTGGAGGGAACTAAGCAATACCCTCCATTTAGCAGACAAAATGCCAAAGGGGCATTCAACCAGATGCCGTGTCCTAGTAAGCCTGTAATTGAAAATACAATGTCACTGATCAAGACCCCAGCGGTGATAGGGGCTCATCAAATGGCAGGTGAGCTGAAAGGCCTCATCAGCAACGATGACAAACAGAACTGGTTAGCCAGTTGAGCCAGGCAGGTTCCTTGGGGGTGGCACAGCCATTTCATTGTTTATAAGCCGCCGACTAATTAAGGAAGAATTGAAGATTCGAGAATCTCCAGTTCTTCCATAGGCTCCAATATCTGCAATTTCAAATTGGTAGTTGTTGTCGTCAATGCCAACAGAACTACTGAAAAATATTGTTTATAATTGTAGTATTGGGACCCTGAATTCGGCGACTTCTTTACATGGATGTGTTTGCCATCCAAAGTGCCAAGAGAGTTTAAAAACTGGCATGTACTATACATCCCCCTTGTAATGTGCTCTCAGTCTTCAGGGGTTGGCTCCGGCATTACTATGGACTGAAAACATTCCTATATTTGATTAGAAGTATTTTTGATGATGTCTGAGATCATAGATTTGCCCAAAAGAAATTCCAATTGGAATGCAGCAAAGAAGAAACCAGTGGCAAGAAATCTAAGTAGAAAACAGAATGGTACAAAAAATTCATAAATACAAAACATAAAAACAGCATTTTAAAACGCACATAGTTGGGTATTGACATGTTTTAAGATTTAATAATGTGTAAACTCACAAATTACAAAGTTACAAAGCTAAGCACAAAACTAATAAAAAAATGTAAAGACACGTATTCTCAAATGGCTGAGTGTAAACTTGATTCCAAAGAAGCCATATCAAAAATCATGAGGCACCAGAACTTTGGGCCCCGAAACTTTTGTGATAACACAATATGCATGATGTGAGTTACAAAAGAAGTCTATATAGTAAACAAAAATTTGGGATACATCATAAAAATAAATAAATAAATAAAAAAAACATCATTTAGGAAAAAATAATAACAAAATAATGGCTTGGTCTATAAACTTATTTCAGGATTAGCAGCAGTTGCTCTGCAGCAACACGTCAGCGAAAACGGGTGTTTTGGAAAGTACTGCCTGGCTGAAGCTCCTCATGTAGTCGGTCAAAGGTGTTCAGAGTCATTCTGCTGTAAGCAAAAAAAAATGTTGGGGTGCCTACGTAGCTGGTCATACATAGGGGCAAAATGCACTCTTGCAGCACGTTTGCAGAGGAATGTATGAACCCAGTATCTGTTCCTACTCGGAACATCAAAGGGCAGATACCTAGTCGCAAATAGAGATGAGCGAACATGTTCGGAAAACATTTGTTTTTTTCAAATTCGGCATGAACGTTGCTCATTCGGATTCGAGTTCAAGTTCGTATTCCCGAGCCTTTTGCGCAAAAATCGACAAAAGTCGGCCGGAACACGAGCATCCCTGGCTCTCATTTGCGTGACAGCGCGGGAAACAGGAACGATGTTACCACCAGTTACAGTGCTGCGAGATCACACTGTCAATTGTCAGCGTGATCCCGCAACTGTCACAGTGACCTGTGATAAAAAGCTTACCACGGGTCATAGGTGCCAGCTAAGGAGGCTACTTCTCCCATCACTCGGTGCCTGCTGTCACTATTAACAGGGAGAGCAAGCGCCGATGATGAGAGGAGTAGTCTTATCAGCAGCGCTTGTGCAGTGAAAGTTAAAAAAAAAGTTAAAATGAATAAATATTTATATAAAAATAAACACATTATACTCACCTACATCTAATCGCCGATGTTCTCGTCCCCTGTGAAAAATGAAAAAAAAAAAACACCATATACTCACCTTAACGCCTAATCCCCGATGCCCATGTCATCGCTGCCGCAGTGCATCGCTATGAGCTGCCGGGAGAGAGGTCACACGAGTTCATCAGCTGATGAGTTCATGTGACCTCACTTACTGCACTGTCGCATGAAAAAAATTCTTATGCTGTGGTGCCATAAGTGAGGTCCCCGGAGCTCATAAGCTGCCAATAAAAGGCTGACATGAACCCCAACCCTATTATCCCACTTGCCACCACCACAGGGCAAGTCGGAAGAGCGAGACTAAGAGCCAGAATTGGCGCATCTTATGGATGTGACATTTCTGGGGCCACTGTGGGGTGATATTATTAGCCTTGGAGGGGGGCAGCATTCAAGGCCCCTTCCCTGGGTATTAATATCAGCTCACAGTTGTCTGTTTAGCCTTTTCTGGTTAGATTTTATATGGAGACCCTAAGTAAAAAAATTTCTAAGGTCCCCCTGTAATCTAGCCAGTAAAGGCTAAGAAAACAGCTGTGAGCTGTTATTAATAGCCAGGGAACGTCTTTGGCTATTGGCCCCTTCCCTGGCTAGTAATATCAGCAACCAGCAATCGGCTTTCCCTCTGCTGGTTATGAAAATGACACGGGACCCCATGCCATTTTTTTATTTAATTCTTCATTTTATTTTATTTATAAGAAATCCCAGCCTTGGGTATGTGCACACATAGCGGATTTAGAGCTTTTTTTGTCGCGTTTTTTCTGTACGGATTTGTGACAAAACCTAAAGCAAAACCTGAAGAAAAACGCACAGAGAATTGTCATGCTGAAAATTATTTCCTGCACCAAATCTGTTTACAGAAATTTCTGCAAGCTTTCTGCATCTCTTGGCAGCAAAAATGCAAGTTTTTTCCTCCACGATTTTGCCGCGTTTTTGGTGTGTTTTGCCTGCTGTTTCACCCATTGAATGCACTGAAAAAAACACAGGCAAAAACGCACAGAGAATTGTCATGCTGAAGATTATTTTCCAGACCAAATCTGCAAGTCAAAAAATACTCAACGTGTGCATGACACTTCAGGTTTCTCATTCACTTTCCTGGCATCAGGTTTTGCTTCAGGTTTTGTCACAAATCCGAGCAAAAAAACACGTCAAAAAAATCTCTAAATCTGCAATGTGCTCACATACCTAAAATTGTCTCCACATTGAGTATTTGATTGCAGAAATTTCTGCATCTCTTGGCAGCAAAAACGAGAAAAAAAACGTGCGTTTTTGCATGCTTTTTTGCATGCGTTCTTTGAAGCATTTTTGTACAGCAATGCGTTTTGGAGCTAAATAAAGGTATTTGAAAAAAGAAACGTGGGAAATCACTTTAACCCCTTGATTACCATCGGACCCAGGGTGAGAATTTTCGTTCCAAAACGCTGCATTCTAATGCCGCACTTTTTTTGTCAGGACATGGGGATCCACCGCTTTTTTTGTCAGGACATGGGGATCCACCGCATGAAATGACATTTCGATCAGTCAAAATATTCAGTGGAGACTAGCTATTGTCACCTGTAAAAAAAAACAAAAATAAAAAAATACCATATGCCTCACCTGTCCGCCATAATGACATAATCCAGAGTGTCCAACGGTGATTATTTGTAAGACAGTCACATCAGCAGTCACTAATGTGACTGCCCAACAAGACAGCAGACTACACAATTACATGGAGTGCAATCACTCCTGTGTCAGTGGACAGCGCTGAGCTGCCGGAAGAAAGGTCACCGGAGTTCAAAAAGCTGACGACCTTCAGTAACCTCATTTACGGCACGACTGCTGTGTGAGAATTTTCTCACGTGGCGGTGCTGTAAGTGAGGTCCCATAACATCAGCTCATCAGCTGATGAACTCGTGTGACGTCTCACGCAACTCATCGCGATACACTGCGGGAGCAATGACGCTTCTGTCAGTGTATTGCTGACTGCTCAATAGAGCTGTTACATCTCACAATGTGGCTATCCTATTCATTAAATCTGCGTGGGACACTCGGGATTACCTGGATTATGGCGGATAGGTGAGGATTATGGTGGTTTATTATTTTTTCTTTATTACATGTGACATGGGCATCAGGAATTAGGAGTTAAGGTCAGTATATGGTGTTTTTTTTTTATAGGGGATGAGAACATCAGTTATTAGGGGCAGGCAGGTGAGTATAGTGTGTTTATTATTTTTATTTAAATAATTATTTATTAATTTTAACTTTTTTTTTACTTTTACTGCGCAAGCGCCTCTGATGAGATTACTACTCTGATCATCGGTACTTGCTCTTGCTATTTACTGTGACAGATGATGATTATTTTTTTCTTCAACATCACCCTCTCCATTTTCATTTATCTAGTGTTTATTGACTTTATTTTGCATATGAGATGCTTTAATTAATTTACAAAAATTTGAGTTGTAATTTATACATTGGAATGGACAACTGGTCAAAGAAGTGTGTCCCTACAAAGTCTGATACTGTCGTGGGTTGGGCAGTGGCAGACAATGTAGAGACACCCTCTCACTATGCTAACATCCAGTTGTCCATTTATTTGAACATTTCCAGAAGGAATAGAAAAGGAACAGAACAACAAAGACTTCCCGAATTGGTATTTCATGGATAATTCAAATACTTGCTAAAATGCAGTTGTACACAAAAAAAACACAATAATTATATTTAGAAATATAAGTTGGATAAAACTGCTCTTTTAGATACCTAAACTTGAGAATCTTCAGCCTTCAATTTAAAGGGAATCTGTCACCAGGTTTTCGCTACCCCATCTGAGAGCAGCATGAAAATTATTCTAGAAACGTGTCACTTAGGGTATATTCAAAAGATGTTTTTTTCAGGTGGATTCAAGGTGGAAAAAAAAGGCCGCATACCCACAGCAAAAAATGAAGGTAATGTACATTAATATAAAATTGACACTGCTGTGCACATGTTCATTATTTTGCTACTCCTTTTAACTGCTTTAAGGTTCAAGAACCTTTTATCCTAAGTCATATTGAAAGACTCGTTAAAGGTTTGATTTTGATTTGTAGGATTGCTGCGTCCAACAGGTGGCGCTATAGAGTTCAAATCCTCTTCCTCTCAGAAGAGGCAAATTGCATATTAAATTTCCCAGAAGAGCATAGCATGGCAAATAAGCCTCCTTACCTTGGCATGCCAGAGCCGGTATGTCACTCTCCACAAGGAGAAACGTTACCCCTTAAACTGCTGGTCTAAAAGGTATCGTGCAGACATACCCTTACAGGTCTAATTGCTGCAGGTTTGAAAAAAAAAAATTATACAGTACAGACCAAACGTTTGGACACACCTTCTCATTTAAAGATTTTTCTGTATTTTCATGACTATGAAAATTGTACATTCACACTGAAGGCATCAAAACTATGAATTAACACATGTGAAATTATATACTTAACAAAAAAGTGTGAAACAACTGAAAATATGTCTTATATTCTAGGTTCTTCAAAGTAGCCACCTTTTGCTTTGATGACTGCTTTGCACACTCTTGGCATTCTCTTGATAAGCTTCAAGAGGTAGTCACCGGAAATGGTTTTCACTTCACAGGTGTGCCCTGTCAGGTTTAATACGTGGGATTTCTTGCCTTATAAATGGGGTTGGGACCATCAGTTGTGTTGTGCAGAAGTCAGGTGGATACACAGCTGATAGTCCTACTGAATAGACTGTTAGAATTTGCATTATGGCAAGAAAAAAAGCAGCTAAGTAAAGAAAAACGAGTGGCCATCATTACTTTAAAAAATGAAGGTCAGTCAGTCCGAAAAATTGGGCAAACTTTGAAAGTGTCCCCAAGTGCAGTTGTAAAAACCATCAAGCGCTACAAAGAAACTGGCTCACATGAGGACCGCCCCAGGAAAGGAAGACCAAGAGTCACCTCTGCTTCTGAGGATGTTTATCCGAGTCACCAGCCTCAGAAATCGCAGGTTAACAGCAGCTCAGATTAGAGACCAGGTCAATGCCACACAGAGTTCTAGCAGCAGACACATCTCTACAACTGTTAAGAGGAGACTTTGTGCAGCATGCCTTCATGGTAAAATAGCTGCTAGGAAACCACTGCTAAGGACAGGCAACAAGCAGAAGAGACTTGTTTGGGCTAAAGAACACAAGGAATTGACATTAGACCAGTGGAAATCTCTGGTTTGGTCTGATGAGTCCAAATTTGAGATCTTTGGTTCCAACCACCGTGTCTTTGTGCGACGCAGAAAAGGTGAACGGATGGACTATACATGCCTGGTTCCCACCGTGAAGCATGGGGAAGGAGGTGTGTTGGTGTGGGGGTGCTTTGCTGGTGACACTGTTGGGGATTTATTCAAAATTGAAGGCATACTGAACCAGCATGGCTACCACAGCATCTTGCAGCGGCATGCTATTCCATCCGGTTTGCGTTTAGTTGGGCCATCATTTAATTTTCAACAGGACAATGACCCGAAACACACCTCCAGGCTGTGTAAGGGCTATTTGACCAAGAAGGAGAGTGATGGGGTGCTACGCCAGATGACCTGGCCTCCACAGTCACCAGACCTGAACCCAGTCGAGATGGTTTGGGGTGAGCTGGACCACAGAATGAAGGCAAAAGGGCCAACAAGTGCTAAGCATCTCTGGGAACTCCTTCAAGATTGTTGGAAGACCATTTCCGGTGACTACCTCTTGAAGCTCATCAAGAGAATGCCAAGAGTGTGCAAAGCAGTCATCAAAGCAAAAGGTGGCTACTTTGAAGAACCTAGAATATAAGACATATTTTCAGTTGTTTCACACTTTTTTGTTAAGTATATAATTCCACATGTGTTAATTCATAGTTTTGATGCCTTCAGTGTGAATGTACAATTTTCATAGTCATGAAAATACAGAAAAATCTTTAAATGAGAAGGTGTGTCCAAACTTTTGGTCTGTACTGTATGTGGCACAGAGATGTCTGGTCTCTGATGTAGCCTGGAGTGTTTTTCAAGTGCACATAAGCACTAAGAGGATTGTTTGGTGCACCTGGGAGCCAGGGTACGGGTAGCTAGGAGAGATAGGAGAGTCCAGCTACCCACATACCTCACCTCTGGGTGTGGTTAGCAGCCTATAAAATGGAGGCTCTTGTTTGGCACTTGGTCTGTGTGTCTGGAGGGAGAAGGCCTCTTGTGTAGGTTTTGTCTCCAGACCAAGCCAGGACACTGGACGCTACACCAGCTTGTGTGACCACAGAGC
The DNA here is from genome assembly GCF_046119375.1 of Phyllobates terribilis. Taxonomy (NCBI): domain Eukaryota; kingdom Metazoa; phylum Chordata; class Amphibia; order Anura; family Dendrobatidae; genus Phyllobates; species Phyllobates terribilis. Next base: position 571,235,083 of record NW_027362763.1, read on the forward strand.
TGGCTAAGCAGAGACTTTGCTAAAAGGACTGTTTTCTTTGTGCTTTTGCCTGCACTAAATGCTGTTTGCTTGCATTTTGCTTTTGACCGGTTTACGAAGCCAATAAACCGTGATGGAGAATTAAAGGAACATGCCTCCTATTTTGCCTCTCATCGCAGCTGAGTGAGTACAAACCCTACAATATACAGCTGTTGCTGATCTACCATAGTGTTGAGCCACCCCCGTAGTGTTCGAGTTCGGTTCGGTTCGTCGAACACCCGTGTGTTCGCCGAACTGTTCGTCGAACTGTTCGTCGAACACCTTCGAACACCGTTAAAACCAATGGCAGGCAAACAAAAACACATAGAAAACACCTTCAAAGGTGTCCAAAAGCTGACAAACTGCTCAGAAGACATAACTAACACATGGAAAAGTGACAAGTACATATAGTCATGCGAAAATAAAAGAGGTGGAGGAGTAAAAGGAGGGGGAGACACAGATATAGGCATGTCATGCCCTTCTAAAATCCAAAAAGTGAGAAGCCGACACGGCCAGTCCGCTCCTGCCCGTGCCACCTCCGTGTCGCCGGGTTTGTGCCAGAGCCGCGGTGAACCCTGATGGCCAGCCCCCCTCTCCCAATACTGGTGCCTGTCCGCTGGTGGGTCGAGCGAGCCCCCCTGTGGTGGAGGCAGCTCTAAGCTTTTTAATTTAAATTGTCTCTCTAATTTGAATGAATACACTTTAAATCCATTTACAAGGATCTATTGGAGGGCAAGTCTCATGCCAGCAGCCGCGTAATTCCAGCTCCAGTAGCGTCCACTAAAGCTGCTGCAGTTAAAAAGCTTTTATAAGGATCGAGCTTGGCTGTCCACCGCAAGGCATCCTACTGCCAGTCCCAGCCCCTATGCCTTGGGGTGCCTCCTGATGCTCTTCACTGAGTATCCCATGGTCCCGAAGCATTTCCTTTGAAAAAATTAAGTGTCTAAACTACAGGTGGTGTAGCTTGCTTAACAGCCGGGATAATCCGCTGACTAGCAGACACTGCTACTAGGCACAAAGTATTTCCTGGGATAGATGCAGTTAAAAATTTGTAATTAGATACTCTCGTTGGATGCTGAGAAAGCATTCCATAGAGTCTCCTGGCACGCCATATATGATTCTCTTAAAAAGCTTGGGGTAGGGGTCTAGGGGACCCTTTTATAGCCAAAATCACGGCCCTGTATCACAATACGTCACCTAGGCTGAAGATAAATGGAACTGTAGCACCCTGAGGGCTCGGTTGCTACAGAGGTATTGCACCTCACCCAGAGGTGTGATATCTCACTCTCAGGTAAGGATGGAGTGTGGATCAGGACCCGACACCTGCATGCATTACACCACATTGCCGTGGGGCAGGGCGACCAATATGCCTCTGAGATGGGCACGACAGTCCCTGTCCCTGGCTGGAGTGGGGGGAGGGAACACTGAGGAAGGGGAACCCTGTAGTGCAGGAGCAGGGAGGAAGCAGTTCCTGGGTGCATTGAGAAGGGAGTATAAAAGGTGGGCACCATCTTAGTTCAGTGCAGAGAAGTCTGAGCAGAAGTGGCAGGGAGCAGGGGCTCTGCATGAGCTCTGCTCCGGAGGCGGGCCTAGTAACAGAGGCCCAGGCCTGGAAGAGGGAGAAGGAAGGAAGAGGAGCAGAGAAGGCTCCAGGAACGAGGAATGAAGGGATCCCAGGGGTGCGGACGGGCGAGTCGCCACCGCACGCCCGAATCCACCTGCGTGGAGGGGTCAGGCCAAAGGGGGAGACCGGTCCCCGAAACAAGTGGAGGCAGGAAACGACCCTCAGCTAGAAACCGGAGGCTGTGACATTTTATGTGGCGCAGCCCCTCGCTACACCCGCTAGGAAGGCACCACATAGGGTCAGGGAAACTGGCGCCAAGTTTACCAAGAGGAGGCCCGAGGCAGCCGGACAGAAGGGTTGGTAAGAAAGGCCAGACAAAGGACACACAAAGGGGGTCCTGTGAAGCGCTCCAAAGTTATCTGGGAGTTGTCTGAGCCCCTCACCTGGTGAGCACAGTACGACGTGGGCAGCCGTTACCTGCAGACGTGGTCTGGATAATAAGAACTGTGAGTAAAGGCCCTGGACTGCATCACTGACTCCGTCTCGTTACTGCTGCTGCCCTGCACCATCACCCCCATCCTCCGCATACACTGCCCTGAGGCTATACTCCTCCCGTGGGGAGTTATGCTACGCTCTGCTGCACCCACAACACCAGCCTCAGCGGTCTGCCCTGCAGCGGCGGTTCACTCTGACCGCAATCCACGGGTGGCGTAGTCGGACATTTAAACATCAAAACCACATAAATAGTTCCGCCACTGGTTTGACCACCCTGAGCCACGGAACCGGGTCGCCGCCACGAAGACTACAACCACCAGCATCCACCAAAAAGGGTCCGGCTCCGGGTGTCCCAAGGCCCAGGGGATGCATCAGAACATTTTCATCACCTTTCACAATCACCAATGGGACAAGGCAGGGATGTCCTCTGTCCCCTCTCTTATACATCCTAGTGACGGAGCACCTGCTCTCATCAATTCGCCATAACCCCAATATTAGGTGGATTGAGGTGGGAGGCACCGAGTACAAGTGCTCTCTATTTGCTGATGATGTCCTAGTATATATCACTCAATCACATATATCCATCCATGCTGTTATGGCTGAAATAGATCACTTTGTTACATGGTCAAATTTTAAAATCAATGCAGCGAAGTCTGAGGCCCTTGATGTCTCCCTCCCCAAATCCATATAGGATTCCATCCAGTCCAACTTTCCCTTTGCCTGGCCCTCACAGGGTATCAAATACTTAGGAATTCCTATTCATAGAGACCTCTCCCATCTATGTTATCTTAATTTTGGGCCCTTTATTGAACAACTCCATACAGACCACGGTTGGCAAGTTAGAACTGTAAGATTCACTACGTGAACCACTGGTGTTTTGTGGAAAAGCACATGTACACTGCGTTCCAAATTATTATGCAAAAAGTGTTTAGGAGTGATAAGGGAAGAATTTGTTTGTTTGTCAGTTAAACTCATTGATGGTGATGTGTGTCAGGGCTCTTTATATCACTGTAAGCAATTGCAGACAACTGTGCTAATTAGTTTGGCAGGTGTGTCCAATGAAAGGCAAGACTACTTAAGAAGGTTGTCTCACATTATTAAGCAGTCTACATTTTCTGCCAAAATGGGAAAGAAAAATGATGTGTCGGCTGCTGAGAAGCAACAAATTGTGGAGTGTTTAGGTCAAGGCATGACTACAATCAACATTGTGCGATGATCAGGATGAAGTGTCTTGGCAATCAAGAAGTATGTAGCTGATTCACAGTACACACGTGTGCGTGCTGATAAGGGCAAATTGAGGACTCTTTCCTACAGGCAATTACGTCAGGTTGAAAGAGCAGCGGCAAAAAAGCCTTGTCATAGCAGCAGACAAGTTTTTGAAGCTGCTTGTGCCTCCAACGTCCCCCGAACAACAAGATGCAGGGTCCTTCAGAGGTTTGCAGCTGTGCATACGCCATCCTGTCGACCTCCTCTATCCACTTCACACAAGCAGAAACGGCTCCAGTGGGCCAAACATTACATGAAGACTGATTTCAAAACTGTTTTGTTCACGGATGAGTGCCGTGCAGCGCTCGATGGTCCAGATGGATGGAGTGGAGGATGGCTGGTTGATGGACACCCCACGCAAACACGGCTACAGCGCCAACAAGGAGGAGGTGGAGTAATGTTTTGGGCTGGAATCATGGGGAGAGAGATTGTCGGCCCCTTTAGGATCCCTGAAGGCGCTAAAGATGAACTCCATAATGTATGTGGATTTTCTCAAACAGCACTTCCTGCCATGGTTCAAGAAGAAGAACCGTGTATTTCACAGCAAGATCATTTTTCTGCATGATAATGCACCATCTCATGCTGCACATAAAACATCTGCATCTCTGGCTGATATGGGCATAAAAGGGGACAAACTTATGGTGTGACCCCCATGCTCCCCTGACCTGTACCCCATTCAGAACCTTTGGAGCATCATTAAAAGGAGTGTCTATGATGGCGGGAGGCAGTTCACATCTAAGCAACAGCTCTGGGAGGGTATTCTGTCCTCATGCAAAACAATTGAAGCAGAAACCATCCAAAACCTGACAAATTGAATGGACGAGAGAGTTCAGAAGCTCCTTTCGAACAAGGGGTCCTATGTGAAAATGTAACATCACCTAGAATAAAGTTTTGAGTTGAAAACTGTTTGATTTCAGTTTCTAACAACCTGCTAATGCTTATAATTTCAAAAATGACCATTTTTTTGGTCTTTATTAAAATGAAAAGGTTGATCGAAAAGTTTGGGGGATCTAAGAGTGTGGCAACCCAGTAGTCATGATTACTTCGAATTCTGACAATATGAGGGTCATGCTGCAGGTAGTGCAGCAAGAAGGCACTTATGTGTCTTGCGCATCTCAGAGCCCCAAAATTATTTTCCGGGCTAGATGCAGCTAAAAATTATTATTAATTTTAAATCTGGTGAAGCTTTAGTATAGATGGCCTAATAGGATCAGTGCTGCACACTGCTACAAAGCCCAAATTATTTTCCAGTCAAGATACAGATAAACATGATTAGTAATTTTAAATCTGGTGGAGCTTATTTTAGATGGCCTAATAGAATCAGTGCTGCACACTGCTACAAAGCCCAAATTATTTTCCAGCCAAGATACAGATAAAATGATTAGTAATTTGAAAGCTTAAAACGGTTGGTAGGGTGATTTTAACCAATCATCAAGCTTTTACTCTCCCCAGGATGACACAGGGGTAGAAAAGTCGTTTCGGATCCATGATTTGTTCATCTTTATGAACGTGAGTCTGTCTACATTATCAGTGGAGAGCCGCGTGCGCTTATCTGTCAGCACACCACCAGCAGCGCTGAACACACGTTCAGACAGAACGCTGGCTGCGGGGCATGACAAGATCTCCAAGGCGTAAGTGGCTAGCTCCGGCCATTTATCCAGATTGGAAGCCCAAAAAGAGCAAGGGTCCAGTGACACAGTCGTGGCTTCAATGTTTACTTGGAGATACTCCTGTACCATCGTCTCTAGGCTTTGACTATGTGTCAGACTTCTTGTCTCCTGTGGCCTTGCAAAGGATGGGCTAAAAAAGTGGTGAAATGATTCCGCAAAATTGATGTTACCAGCAGATACTGTGGTTCTGTTACGGTTTGAGTGCTGAACACTTTACGATCCCACGGTTGGCAAGTTGGAACTGTGAGATTCACTACGTGCACCACTGGTATTTTGTGGAAAAGCACATGTAAGATTCTGCAACAGTCTCTGCTGATACTCCTGCATGCGTGCATCCCTTTCTATGGCAGGAATAATTTCTGCAAATTTACTTTTGTACCGGGGATCTAACAGTGTGGCAACCCAGTAGTCAGGATTATTTCTAATTCTCACAATTCGAGGGTCATGTTGCAGGTAGTGCAGCAAGAAGGCACTCATGTGTGTTGCGCATCCAGGAGCACCAAGTCCCTGTTGTGTTGGTGGCGAGGTAACAATCATGCTTCCTTCCTCTGTCCTCTCCCCCCAACCTCGCACAACAGAAATGTGATCAAGGTCTCCCTCATCTGATGAGTCTTCCATCAGGTCGTCCTCCACTTTTTCCTGGGCTCCTGCACCTTCCTCACTAGTTTGGCTGCTACCATGCGCCCTGGTAAAACCATCTCCCCCACCCTCACATGCCTGCCGCCTTGGTGCTGCCGACCGTCTGGACCTTGCAGATGTTAGCCCTTCCGCATACAACTCCTCCTCCTCTACTTCCTCCACCTCCTCTTGTGCCACCACCTGACTCCGAATTCTGTTTAACATGTGCTCCAGCATGTAAATCACCGGAATAGTCATGCTGATAATGGCATCGTCAGCACTAAACATCTTCGTCGCCATTTCAAAACTGTGCAGAAGGGTGCATAGGTCCCTGATCTGAGACCACTCCTCCAGCGTGATTTGCCCCACCTCTGAATCTCGTTGGCCCAGGCTATACGTCAGAACGTATTGCACCAGGGCTTGTCGGTGCTGCCACAGTCGCTGCAACATGTGCAGAGTTGAATTCCACCGGGTAGGCACATCGCATTTTAGCCGGTGAAGTGGCAGGCCCAACGACTTCTGTAGAGATGTAAGTCACTGAGCTGCGGGATGCGAACGGCGGAAGTGAGCACACAGCGACCGTGCCCTCTGCAGAAGGCCATCTAGTCTGGGATAGTGGGCTAAAAATTGCTGGACAACCAGGTTCAACACGTGAGCCATACAAGGCACGTTTGTGACATTGCCCCGGCGAAGGGCCGCACCCAGGTTTGCAGCATTGTCGCACACGGCCTTCCCTGGTTTCAGGTCCAGTGGAGACAACCATTCATGAAATTGGTTCTCCAGAGCTGACCACAACTCCTCAGCTGTGTGACTCACATTTCCCAGACATTTCAATGTAAAAACCGCCTGATGACGTAGAGCCCTAATGCCAGCATAGTAAGGAGGTGTGCAGGATCCCTTCTGCGCAGTTAGAAAGCTTGTGGCATGACCAGACAGGCTTTGGGTGCAGGTGGAAGACCGAGAGGAGGTTGAGGAGGCAGAAGCAGTGGAGGAACTTTGACATAAAGAGGATTGACGCACAACTCGTGGGGACGGCAAGACTTGGACAGCAGCCCCTTGTCCTGCTGTCACCATAGTTACCTAGTGCCCAGTCAGCGACATGTAACGCCCCTGTCCATGCCTACTCGTCCAAGTGTCTGTGGTGAAATGCACCCTGTCACACACAGAGTTTCTCAAAGAAGCGGTGATGTTGTGTGCGACATGCTGGTGGAGCGCAGGCACACCTTTCTTTGAGAAGTAGTGCCGACTGGGCATCTGGTACTGGGGCACTGCGACGGACATAAGATCTCGAAAATCCTCTGTGTCCACCAGGCGGAAAGGCAGCATTTCTGTAGCCAAGAGCTTGCAGATGGTGAAATTCAACCTCTTAGCTTTCTCATGGCTAGGAGGAAATGGTCTTTTACTTGTCCACATCTGAGGGACCGAGGGCTGGCTATTGTGCTTAGACGGGGTTGATAAGGGTGTCCCCGGCAAACTGCCGGTCTGTGAGGAAGATGCAGGCGGACATGTTAGGTTGCCTTGATCCAAAGGTGGTGCTATCGATGTCGGACAGCGCTCAACACCAGCTGGTGTTACCACCTCCAAAGAAAATGATGACCTGCCAATCACGCTGGCTGTTGCGGGTAAAGAGGTGGCAGGTCTGCGCCCCAAAACAGGTGTGACTGCTGTCCCCCCAGTCACAGAGGATGAAGAGGCCGCGGATGCACAAGATATGGCAGACGGTGGTTGGCCCGGCCGGCTAGGCCGCATTGTAGCACACTGAGCTTCCCACTGCAACTTATGCTTCATGTCCATGTGCCGGTTCATGCATGAAGTACTCAAACTATGTATTTTTTGGCCTCTACTTAGCTTTTGCTGACAAATGTTACAGATAACACGAGTTGGGTCATCTTTATCGATCTGAAAAAATGCCCAGGCTATGCAAGGCTTAGCACCCATGCGACCTGAAGAGCCACCACGACTTGTGGTGAGAGGCAGAGTTGTGTTTGAGGATGCAGTTGTTGACGTGCTTCCAGTACTACGTCTCTGTCCAGGAAGGCGCAACCTGACCTCGTCGTCACTAGCATCTTCCTCCACCTCCTCTGCTGACCTCATCTCTTGGCTGACTGTGGGTTGACAGTAAGTGGGATCTCCAACCTCATCATCATCACCCTGTGCGTTATCACACCCGTCGTCCTCAGAGCCAACCTGTTCCTGCCCTGACAAAAAACTAAAGTTGTCGCTCCAATCAGGTATTTGAGTCTTATCATCGTCTTCCTCATTGTCTCCACCAACAGGAGTTACAGTTTGGGAATGAGGGTCTACATTATGGTCAGAACCTTCTGCGTCTGGTCCTGGATCCGACTCATAAAGATTCTGGGCATCAGTGCAGATCATTTCCTCGTCTGGATTCACAGAAGCGCTGGAGTCGACCTCTGATTCCCAGGCTATAGTATGAGTAAACAGCTCTGCAGACTCAACCATCTGTTCTACCTCATACTCAGACGGGCAGCTGGAGATTTGGGAGCTGTGAGGAAGCAAGTGCGATTGGAGTGACACCTTTGAGGACTGGAGTATTTGTGATGTTGAAGTTGATGTGGAGGAGAGCCCACTTAAAGGAGCACTTGATATCCGTTGAAGCACCTGCTGTTTTTGTGCCTCATCTGGAATTTGTAGCGATTGGCGTGGCCGTAAGAAAGGGATCTTATCACATTGTCCGCTAAAAGAAGTAGACATTTTAGTTTGGCTGGAAGATGGTCTTTCTTCTGCAGATGTTACTGTTGCTTTAACACCTACCCCACGGACACAACCTTTTTTCCCCTTCCCAACACGCCTATTCCCCTTTCCACCAGTAGCAGGCCTTTTTCCACTCATTTTGGTGGTTAACTAATTCACAACTCTGGAGTTGTTTGCACAAAAAAACAATGGATGGGAACCGAGCAGAGCTGAGTGGCCAAACTGTGGTATTATGCCAAAACTATTGGCTGGGTTAGATGCAAAAAAAAAATATATTCAATTTGCAACCTGATGGAGGTCTGTATAGATGGATTAATAGAACAAGTCCCACACACAGCTAGAAGCCCAATATTTTTTCAGAGGTAGATGCAGAAAAAAATATATTCAGTTTGCAACCTGATGGAGGTCAGTATAGATGGACTAATACAACAAGTCCCACACACAGCTAGAAGCCCAATATTTTTTCAGAGGTAGATGCAGAAAAAAAATATATTCAGTTTGCAACCTGATGGAGGTCTATATAGATGGATTAATAGAACAAGTCCCACACACAGCTAGAAGCCCAATATTTTTTCAGAGCTAGATGCAGAAAAAAATATATTCAGTTTGCAACCTGATGGAGGTCTGTATAGATGGATTAATAGAACAAGTCCCACACACAGCTAGAAGCCCAATATTTTTTCAGAGGTAGATGCAGAAAAAAATATATTCAGTTTGCAACCTGATGGAGGTCTGTATAGATGGATTAATAGAACTAGTCCCACACACAGCTAGAAGCCCAATATTTTTTCAGAGGTAGATGCAGAAAAAAATATATTCAGTTTGCAACCTGATGGAGGTCTGTATAGATGGATTAATAGAACAAGTCCCACACACAGCTAGAAGCCCAATATTTTTTCAGAGGTAGATGCAGAAAAAAATATATTCAGTTTGCAACCTGATGGAGGTCTGTATAGATGGATTAATAGAACAAGTCCCACACACAGCTAGAAGCCCAATATTTTTTCAGAGGTAGATGCAGAAAAAAATATATTCAGTTTGCAACCTGATGGAGGTCTGTATAGATGGATTAATAGAAAAAGTCCCACACACAGCTAGAAGCCCAATATTTTTTCAGAGGAAGATGCAGAAAAAAATATATTCAGTTTGCAACCTGATGGAGGTCTGTATAGATGGATTAATAGAACAAGTCCCATACACAGCTAGAAGCCCAATATTTTTTCAGAGGTAGATACAGAAAAAAATATATTCAGTTTGCAACCTGATGGAGGTCTGTATAGATGGATTAATAGAACAAGTCCCACACACAGCTAGAAGCCCAATATTTTTTCAGAGGTAGATGCAGAAAAATATATATTCAGTTTGCAACCTGATGGAGGTCTGTATAGATGGATTAATAGAACAAGTCCCACACACAGCTAGAAGCCCAATATTTTTTCAGAGGTATATGCAGAAAAAAATATATTCAGTTTGCAACCTGATGGAGGTCTGTATAGATGGATTAATAGAACAAGTCCCACACACAGCTAGAAGCCCAATATTTTTTCAGAGGTAGATGCAGAAAAAAATATATTCAGTTTGCAACCTGATGGAGGTCTGTATAGATGGATTAATAGAACAAGTCCCACACACAGCTAGAAGCCCAATATTTTTTCAGAGGTAGATGCAGAAAAAAATATATTCAGTTTGCAACCTGATGGAGGTCTGTATAGATGGATTAATAGAACAAGTCCCACACACAGCTAGAAGCCCAATATTTTTTCAGAGGTAGATGCAGAAAAAAATATATTCAGTTTGCAACCTGATGGAGGTCTGTATAGATGGATTAATAGAACAAGTCCCACACACAGCTAGAAGCCCAATATTTTTTCAGACGTAGATGCAGAAAAAAATATATTCAGTTTGCAATCTGATGGAGGTCAGTATAGATGGACTAATACAACAAGTCCCACACACAGCTAGAAGCCCAATATTTTTTCAGAGGTAGATGCAGAAAAAAATATATTCAGTTTGCAACCTGATGGAGGTCTGTATAGATGGATTAATAGAACAAGTCCCACACACAGCTAGAAGCCCAATATTTTTTCAGAGGTAGATGCAGAAAAAAATATATTCAGTTTGCAACCTGATGGAGGTCTGTATAGATGGATTAATAGAACAAGTCCCACACACAGCTAGAAGCCCAATATTTTTTCAGAGCTAGATGCAGAAAAAAATTATATTCAATTTGCAACCTGATGGAGGTCAGTATAGATGGACTAATAGAATGATGCTATGCCCAAAAGATTTTACTTCACTAGGTGCAGTAAAAAAATTGGTATTCTATACACAGGTGGTATATCTTGCAACACAGATAGGCTACTCCACTGACTAACACACTCTGCAATAGGCCAAAAAGGATTAGCTTTGCTAGATTCAGCCAAATGCTGTGAAAAAAACTTGCACAGCACTGGCACAGACCTGCCTGGCAAAAACTGGTAGGAACTGATGTAACCTAGTCCTGAAAAGGACTCCAATTACAATTAGTCTTTACTCCCACAATCTATCTATTTAAGAGCACAGACCTGCCTGATAAAAGTCGTAGGAAATGCTGTAACCTAGTCCTTAAAAGGACTGCAATCACAACTATTCCCTACTCCCAAGCTATCTGTACATTTGTGCGAAAATTGGCTTGAAATTAACAAGGTATAGCGCACACAGCAACAGCGGTGCCGTCTAACACGCAGCTGCAGCAGTGAGAAAATGGTGGCGACGGGGAAAATGGCTTGGTCTTATAGGGCAAGGACATGTGACATACACTGCCAATGACACATGCCTTTGCTTGTGTGAAAAAAAGCACTTCGCTCCGTGTGTGCGCTGCTGATAGGCTGACAGATTGCACCTCCCCACTGCAAATGCGGGAAAGAGAAAAAAAAATGGAGATCTTCATTGTTCCTGCAGAGATCCATCCCCTGCCCCTCCCCCCACCCCGCTGTACACTCAAACTGCGTATTAACATTAATTTTCATCATTACTGAGAAAAAATCCAGTTATGATTTTGGTGCACGAACAGTTATCGAACATAACCTCGAACAGCCGAATTTTTCTCAAATTGTTCGTGTTCGCCGAACGGCTCGAACACCGCCCAAAACAGCTCGAATTTGAGATTGGCGAACAGTTCGAGTAGAACAACGCTCATCTCTAATCTACCAGTTCTCTAATGCTGAGCTTTGTATAACCCCACACACGCCACAGATTGACCGTCTCCGTCTTCTATGTACACTATAAATAGGCAAAAGTTGTCAATCAGTGATGGGGGCGTAGTTATTCAGAGCTCGTGACTATGGAGAACTACCTGGCAGCAGGTTTACTAGTTCTTTAGTGGTAATCTCCTACTGATAAACCAGTGATTTTAGCAAAGCTACAGCAAGCAGCCCATTAAGTGACAAATTAATGGAATTAGGGCTTCTGTTGCTACAATATATTGCTCTCAAATTGGTTCGCAAAAACTTGGTAATAGATAGAGATGAGCGGTGTTCGACTAGAACTGTTCGCCAATCTCAAATTCGAGCTGTTTTGGGCGGTGTTCGAGTTGTTCGACGAACCCGAACGATTTGCAAAAAATTTGGCTGTTCGAGGTTATGTTCGATAACTGTTCGTGCACCAAAAGCGTGTCCTGCATGTCTGGCGCTATTTAGAGCACCAATCATGCAGGGATTGTCTGCCACTCACTGTAATGCAACAGCCATGGTGGTTGTGGCATTACAGTGGTTGCCCAAATCGATGGGAACAGTGCCAACAGTGAAACATGAAAAGCCGGCAATTCAGCAGCGGCATACACCTGTACCCGACAATTTAGAACCGAAAGAATAGGGCATCACACATAGATTAGATAGATAGAAACATGTCAGCCACATATATACGAAGTACAGTGAAAGTGTTGCTTACTGTACTTGTCATTTAGCGTAAAGGATTTATCAAAAAAAATAATAGTGTTTTCATGCACCGTCTCTTTAAAAAAGCCGGCCGGCAATTCAGCATCTGTACCCGACAATTTATAACAGACAGAATAGAGCTTCACACATAGATTAGATAGATAGAAACATGTCAGCCACATATATACGAAGTACAGTGACAGTGTTGCTTACTGTACTTGTCATTTAGCGTAAAGGATTTATCAAAAAAAATAATAGTGTTTTCATGCACTGTCTCTTTAAAAAAGCCGGCCGGCAATTCAGCAGCGGTACCCGACAATTTATAACAGACAGAATAGAGCTTCACACATAGATTAGATAGATAGAAACATGTCAGTCACATATATATGAAGTACAGTGATAGTGTTGGTTACTGTACTTGTCATTTAGTATTAAAATAAAGGATTTATTATTAAAAAAATTGGCGTGGGGTTCCCCTTAATTTTAGGCTCTAGCGGAGGTTAAGCAGACGGCTGGGGCAGATGTTTGAAGCCTGGGAAGGGGGTAATACCCACGGAGCTTCCCAGGCTACTAATATCAGCCCCCAGCTGAATACATAGCCTTTACTAGCTATTAAAATGGGGGACCCCCCAAAAAAAATGACGTGGGGTCCCCCCTAATTTAATAGCTAGCAAAGGCTAGGCAGACAGCTGGGGGCTGATATTAATAGCCCAGGAAGGGAGCCATGAATATTGGCCCCCTCCCAGGCTAGAAACACCAGCCGTCAGCCGCCCCAGAAATGGCGCATTCATAGGATGCGCCAATTCTGGCACTTAGCCTCGCTCTTCCACGCTGCCCTGTAGTGGTGGCAGTGGGGTAATAGGGTTGGGGTTGATGTCAGCTTATAATGCCAGCTGACATCAAGCCCAGGTTAGTAATTGAGAGGCGTCTATAAGACACCCCCATTACTAACCCCATAGTCAAAGTTAAAAAAAACACAAACACCCAGAATAAAGTCCTTTAATTGAAATAAAGACACAATCCTTTATTGTTCTAAATTAAACCATACTTACTGTCACGCCCATTCCAGCTGAAGCCAACGATCTCCTGCAATAAAAGAAAAATAATAAAGCAACCTCATCCTTACCTTTCCATGGTTCCCACGACAGCTTCAGCTCTGCTACATCGAGATGACAGGCTGGACCGCAGCAGAACGCCGCCATCCAGCCTGTCATCCCGCAGACACTGAGAAGCGCAGGCTTGCTTGCGCTGCTCAGCGTCTCTCTGTGACGACATCCAGATGAGCCGAGTTCATGTCCAATGAACTCGGCTCACCTCATGCACGTCACTGACAGCGTGGGAAAATTCTCACGCTGAAGCGGTGAGTGCAGGAGAATTCTCCCACGCTGTCAGTGACGTGCATAAGGTGAGCTCATGTCCAATGAACTCAGCTCACCTCCTGCACTTCACTGACAGCGTGGGAGAATTCTCCTGCACTCAGCGCTTCAGCGTGAGAATTCTCCCACGCTGAAGCGCTGAGTGCAGGAGAATTTTCCCACGCTGTCAGTGACGTGCATAAGGTGAGCTCATGTCCAATGAACTCAGCTCACCTCCTGCACGTCACTGACAGCGTGGGAGAATTCTCCTGCACTCAGCGCTTCAGTGTGAGAATTCTCCCACGCTGAAGCGCTGAGTGCAGGAGAATTTTCCCACGCAGTCAGTGACGTGCATGAGGTGAGCCGAGTTCATTGGACATTAACTCGGCTCATCTGGATGCCCTCACAGAGAGACACTGTGGAGCGCAAGCAAGCCTGCGCTTCTCAGTGTCTGCGGGATGAGAGGCTGGATGGCAGCGTTCTGCTGCGGTCCAGCCTGTCATCTCGATGTAGCAGAGCTGAAGCTGTCATGGGAACCATGGAAAGGTAAGGATGATGTTGCTTTATTATTTTTCTTTTATTTCAGGAGATCGTTGGCTTCAGCTGGAATGGGCGTGATGGTAAGTATGGTTTAATTTAGAACAATAAAGAATTGTGTGTTTATTTCAATTAAAGGACTTTTTTCTGGGTGTTGTGTTTTTTTTAAATACTTTACTAGAAATTCATGGTGGTCATGTCTAATATTGGCGTGACCCCATGAATTTCGGGCTTAGGGCCAGCTGATAATGCCAAGCTGGCCCTAACCCCTTTATTACCCAGTGAGCCACCGCACCAGGGCCCTGGATGAGTTGGGTACAGCGCCAGAAGATGGCGCTTCTATGAACGCGCCATTTTCCGGGGTGGCTGCGGACTGCAATTTGTAGCGGGGGGGGGCCCAGAAAGCTTGGGCCTCCCTGCGCTGCAGATTTCAGCCCCCAGCTGCCTAGTTGTACCTGGCTGGACACAAAAATAGGGCGAAGCCCCACGTACTTTTTTTTTAATTATTTCATGAATTTCATGAAATAATTAAGAAAAAAAGGCCTTCCCTATATTGTTGTGTCCGGCCAGGTACAAATAGGCAGCTGGTGGTTGGGGGCAGCCCGTTCCTGCCTGCTGTACCTGGCTGGACACAAATATAGTGCGAAGCCCCACGTCAATTTTTTTTAAATTATTTCATGAATTTCCTGAAATAATTTAAAAAAATTGAAGTGGGGCTTCGCACTATATTTGTGTCCAGCCAGGTACAGCAGGCAGGAACGGGCTGCCCCCATCCACCAGCTGCCTATTTGTACCTGGCCGGACACAACAATATAGGGAAGCCCTTTTTTTCTTAATTATTTCATGAATTTCATGAAATAATTAAAAAAAATTGAAGTGGGGCTTCGCACTATATTTGTGTCCAGCCAGGTACAGCAGGCAGGAACGGGCTGCCCCCAACCACCAGCTGCCTATTTGTACCTGGCCGGACACAACAATATAGGGAAGGCCTTTTTTTCTTAATTATTTCATGAAATTCATGAAATAATTAAAAAAAATTGAAGTGGGGCTTCGCACTATATTTGTGTCCAGCCAGGTACAGCAGGCAGGAACGGGCTGCCCCCAACCACCAGCTGCCTATTTGTACCTGGCCGGACACAACAATATAGGGAAGCCCTTTTTTTCTTAATTATTTCATGAATTTCATGAAATCATTAAAAAAAATTGAAGTGGGGCTTCGCACTATATTTGTGTCCAGCCAGGTACAGCAGGCAGGAACGGGCTGCCCCCAACCACCAGCTGCCTATTTGTACCTGGCCGGACACAACAATATAGGGAAGGCCTTTTTTTCTTAATTATTTCATGAAATTCATGAAATAATTAAAAAAAAAGTACGTGGGGCTTCGCCCTATTTTTGTGTCCAGCCAGGTACAACTAGGCAGCTGGGGGCTGGAATCTGCAGCGCAGGGAGGCCCAAGCTTTCTGGGCCCCCCCCCGCTACAAATTGCAGTCCGCAGCCACCCCGGAAAATGGCGCGTTCATAGAAGCGCCATCTTCTGGCGCTGTACCCAACTCATCCAGGGCCCTGGTGCGGTGGCTCACTGGGTAATAAAGGGGTTAGGGCCAGCTTGGTATTATCAGCTGGCCCCAAGCCCAAAATTCATGGGGTCACGCCAGTATTAGACATGACCGCCATGAATTTCTAGTAAAGTATTTAAAAAAAACACAACACCCAGAATAAAGTCCTTTAATTGAAATAAAGACACAATTCTTTATTGTTCTAAATTAAACCATACTTACCATCACACCCATTCCAGCTGAAGCCAACGATCTCCTGCAATAAAAGAAAAATAATAAACCAACCTCATCCTTACCTTTCCATGGTTCCCACGACAGCTTCAGCTCTGCTACATCGAGATGACTGGCTGGACCGCAGCAGAACGCTGCCATCCAGCCTGTCATGCCGCAGACACTGAGAAGCGCAGGCTTGCTTGCGCTCCTCACTGTCTCGCTGTGACGGCATCCAGATGAGCCGAGGTCATGTCCAATGAACTCGGCTCACCTCATGCACGTCACTGACAGCGTGGGAAAATTCTCACGCTGAAGTGCTGAGTGCAGGAGAATTCTCCCACGCTGTCAGTGATGTGCATGAGGTGAGCTCATGTCCAATGAACTCAGCTCACCTCCTGCACGTCACTGACAGCGTGGGAAAATTCTCCTGCAATCAGCGCTTCAGCGTGAGAATTTTCCCACGCTGTCAGTGACGTGCATGAGGTGAGCCGAGTTCATTGGACATGAACTCGGCTCATCTGGATGTCGTCACAGAGAGACGCTGAGCAGCGCAAGCAAGCCTGCGCTTCTCAGTGTCTGCGGGATGACAGGCTGGATGGCGGCGTTCTGCTGCGGTCCAGCCTGTCATCTCGATGTAGCAGAGCTGAAGCTGTCGTGGGAACCATGGAAAGGTAAGGATGAGGTTGCTTTATTATTTTTCTTTTATTGCAGGAGATCGTTGGCTTCAGCTGGAATGGGCGTGATGGTAGGTATGGTTTAATTTAGAACAATAAAGGATTGTGTCTTTATTTCAATTAAAGGACTTTATTCTGGGTGTTTGTGTTTTTTTTAACTTTGACTATGGGGTTAGTAATGGGGGTGTCTTATAGATGCCTCTCCATTACTAACCTGGGCTTGATGTCAGCTGGCATTATAAGCTGACATCAACCCCAACCCTATTACCCCCTGCCACCGCACCAGGGCAGCGTGGAAGAGCGAGGCTAAGTGCCAGAATTGGCGCATCCTATGAATGCGCCATTTCTGGGGCGGCTGACGGCTGGTGTTTCTAGCCTGGGAGGGGGCCAATATTCATGGCTCCCTTCCTGGGCTATTAATATCAGCCCCCAGCTGTCTGCCTAGCCTTTGCTAGCTATTAAATTAGGGGGGACCCCACGTCATTTTTTTGGGGGGGTCCCCCATTTTAATAGCTAGTAAAGGCTATGTATTCAGCTGGGGGCTGATATTAGTAGCCTGGGAAGCTCCGTGGGTATTACCCCCTTCCCAGGCTTCAAACATCTGCCCCAGCCGTCTGCTTAACCTCCGCTAGAGCCTAAAATTAAGGGGAACCCCACGCCAATTTTTTTAATAATAAATCCTTTATTTTAATACTAAATGACAAGTACAGTAACCAACACTATCACTGTACTTCATATATATGTGACTGACATGTTTCTATCTATCTAATCTATGTGTGATGCTCTATCTTTCTGTTCTAAATTGTCGGGTACCGCTGCTGAATTGCCGGCCGGCTTTTTTAAAGAGACAGTGCATGAAAACACTATTATTTTTTAAAATAAATCCTTTACACTAAATGACAAGTACAGTAAGCAACACTATCACTGTACTTATTATATATGTGACTGACATGTTTCTATCTATCTAATCTATGTGTGAAGCTCTATTCTTTCTGTTCTAAATTGTCGGGTACAGATGCTGAATTGCCGGCCGGCTTTTTTAAAGAGACGGTGCATGAAAACACTAATATTTTTTTTAATAAATCCTTTACACTAAATGACAAATGCAGTAACCAACACTGTCACTGTACTTCATATATATGTGACTGACATGCTTCTATCTATCTAATCTATGTGTGATGCTCTATTCCTTCTTGTCTAAATTGTCGGGTACCGGTGTATGCCGCTGCTGAATTTGCCGGCCGGCATTTTTAAACAGAGTGTCTTCTGAGCAGTTTGTCAGCTTTTGGACACCTTTGCAGGTGTTTTCTATGTGTTTCTATGTGTTTTTGTTTGCCTGCCATTGGTTTTAACGGTGTTCAACGGTGTTCTAAGGTGTTCGACGAACAGTTCGACGAACAGTTCCTCGAACATCCCCGTGTTCGACGAACCGAACCGAACCCGAACACTAGGGGGGTGGCTCAACACTAGTAATAGATTCACCTTTAAACCTGGCTTTGATTATCATCAAACACGATTTATTTATTGTGACAATGTTTACATGTTTAAACAATGGAAATTTTTTCTACAATGAGAAGCATTGTTCATAATAGTTTAATGTATTGCTATGTAAAGTAAGGCAAACATTAATAAATTACTCTTTACCCAAGACTTCTGAGACTCAATGTCTGTGTTTAGTCATCCTTTGTCTAGTTGTCTAGTGCATGAAGATAGGGAGATTTGTTCATATACCCTGATCATTACTTTTAATTATCTTTGTATTCTAAGGTTAGTAATAGCTCCAAAAGGATAATAACTGTAAAATATTAATGGGATATTTCCAAATCACAAATCTTAAAGAATTAAAAAACCTTACATTTAGAAAATCTTGTAAAAATATTTGAATATTGTAGAAATGTTAATATTCTTTAAAGATTAGTCTTTGAGATAAACAAGCTATGAATCAGAGGCATATCTAGGGGGAGGCAGGCAGGGCATGCACAGCTTGTGCAGCCAACAAGGAGGCACCGTTGGGCCGCCTGATGCGGAAGTCTAAGGTATCTCCCTGGCAAAGCATTTTGCTGCACCCAGACTGGGAGTCGACCATCTGAGAGAAAGTGCAGTGGGCCAAATCCCAGTGATCAATTAGACTCTTGTACTCACATCTGAGAGACAATTGAAGTCCTGACCGCAGGGTTAGGGTGACGTCAGAGGCGTGTTCGGGTCATGGGATCATGCTGCCGATGTCACTCGCCAGTGCTGCAGAGGTGCACATTGGTGGCAAGTGCTCCAGTACACCGAAGATTAAGTGTAACGGAGGGGGAACTGAGGGGGGGGGGATTTGAGGACACAGTATGGGGAGCAAGGAAGAGACAGGTGCAGATACAATATGGGGAGTGGGAGAAATTTGAAGACACAGTATGAGGAGCAAGGAGGGAGATGGAGGGCTTGTATGAGGAAACAGTATGGGGGAATTGGTGCAGACACAGTTTGGTGAGTGGAGGGATGGGTGCAGACTCAGAATGGGGAGGATGGGTACGGACCCAGTATGGAAAGCAAAGGGTGGGATGAATGCAGACACAGTATGGTGAGAAAGGGAGGGGATGGGTGCAGGCACAGTATGGGAAGCGGGGTAGGGGATTTGTGTAGACAAAGTATGGTGAGTGAGGGATGGGCTCGGACACAGTATGAGCAGCGAGGGGGGGATGTATGTGGACACAGTATGAGGAGTGAGGGGAAGAATGTATGCAGACACAGTATGGAGAGCGAGGGTGATGGGATGGGTGCAGTCACAAAATGGGGAGTCATTGGGGTGTGTGAGAAGGCAGTATGGAGAGCAAGGGGGTAAATATACGAGAAGACAGTATAGTTATCAGGGGGGATGTGAAAGGAGAAAGTATGAGGAGGGAGGGGGAAACATGTGAGGAGACTATTGAGGGGAATCATGTGAGGAGACAGTATGGGGGAGAAAAGTGTGATTGGGCACAGAATAGAGACTGAGTTGTATGGGGAGGGGTAGCATGGGGGAACAGTGTAAGGGCACTGCCAGGAGGGGAAAGTAAGTCAAGGAGGAGTGTGATGAGGGGGCACAGTATAGAGACTGGGTTCTATAGGGGGGACCCAGTGTGAGATCACAGTGTGAAGAGGGAGGCCAGTATGAAAAGGAGAGGAAAATGTGGAAAGCATTTACCATAAGAGGGACAGTGTGAGGGTCATATTTTGTGCAGGGAATATAGTGAGGGGCAATTATTTCTTCAGGGACTCAGTATAGGGCAGATATTTTTATTCAGAGGCATTATATTGACACTGCTATTTTTAAGGATATCACGTGGAGATGTGCTGCACAAGAATAGAGAGGATGGAAGTTTGCAGAGACTAGCTGTGATTGTAAAATGTCATCATAGCGTCTGAACAAAAAGAAGGAAAGAAAGAGACTCCAATCAGAGACAATGTCATTAGTGATGAGTGAGCACTAAAATGCTCGCGTGTTCGTTGCTCGGGTCAAGCAAATCGTAATGGTCGGGTGCTCGACCCGAGCAACGAGCACAATGTAAGTCTATGGGAAACTTGAGGTCTGCAGGGGGCCTAAAAATTGCCCAAATCGATGAGCACAGTGCTCAAATGATATGGGAACAGCATGGGGAAGACCCCTGGAGGCAGGGTCTCTGACTCCTAGATTACTGCTGTGAACAATGTTGTCAGAGTATTACGCCACTTTTACGGACTCACAATAAAACATACAAAAACGAAACCAAAATGGATTTTCCTGAAAAATTGTTAAGTAACATTTTTTTCCAGGGTAATGACTTGCATATAAGGCAAAATAAATAACCCCCAAAAAAAAATTCTCCACACCCTGGGCTTGCTCACTTTCTGACTTCGAACCAGTCACGGAAGATGAAGTGATCAGGCTCCTTGCATCTTCTCGCCCTACCACCTGCACCAGTGACCCTATTCCCTCACATCTCCTTCAGTCCCTTGCTCCAGCTGTCACCACTCACCTAACTAAAATTTTCAACCTCTCCCTCTCATCTGGTATCTTTCCCTCTTCTTTTAAACACGCCAGCATACATCCATTACTTAAAAAAACATCCCTTGACCAGAACTGCACGGCCAACTACAGACCTGTTTCCAATCTTCCCCTTATCTCTAAACTCCTGGAACGCCTGGTGAATTCCCGTCTAATCCGCTATCTCTCAGATAACTCTCTTCTTGACCCTTTACAATCTGGTTTCCGCTCTTTACATTCTACTGAAACTGCCCTCACTAAAGTCTCTACTGATCTACTAACAGCTAAATCTAATGGTCACTATTCCCTGCTGATTCTCCTGGATCACTCTGTAGCATTCGACACGGTGGATCACCAGCTCCTCCTCACTATGCTCCACACTATTGGCCTCAAGGACACTGTTCTCTCCTGGTTCTCCTCCTATCTCTCTGACCGCTCCTTCTCTGTGTCTTTCGCTGGCTCCTCCTCCTCTCTCCTTCCCCTTACTGTCGGGGTTCCTCAAGGATCAGTCCTAGGCCCCCTTCTTTTCTCCTTATAGAATCATAGAATATACATCGCTCCCATTGGACAAACAATCAGCAGATTCGGTTTTCAGTACCATCTCTATGCCGATGACACCCAATTATACACCTCTGCTCCGGACATCACCCCTGCATTACTACAAAAGACCAGTGATTGTCTTTCTGCTGTGTCTAACACTATGTCCTCCCTCTGCCTAAAACTGAATCTGTCAAAAACTGAACTACTCGTATTTCCTCCCTTCACTAACCTACCTGTGCCCGACATTGCCATTTCCGTTTGTGGCTCAACCATTACTCCCCAGCAACAAGCCCGCTGTCTTGGGGTAATTTTTGACTCAGATCTTTCCTTCACTCCTCACATCAAATCACTCGCTCGTTCATGTCATCTACACCTCAAAAACATCTCAAGAATCAGGACTTTTCTCACCTTTGACTCGGCAAAAACTCTTACTGTAGCTCTTATTCATTCTCGTCTGGACTACTGCAACTCTCTACTTATCGGGCTCCCTCTTACTAAACTCTCCCCTCTCCAATCCATCCTTAACGCAGCAGCCAGGATCATATTCCTCGCCAACCGCTACACCGATGCCTCTTCCCTGTGCCAGTCATTGCATTGGTTACCCATCCAATAAAGAGTTCTATTTAAACTTATCACGCTTACCCACAAAGCGCTCCATGCTTCAGTACCCCCCTACATCTCCTCCCTTGTCTCAGTCTACCACCGTACACGTGCCCTCCGTTCTGCCAATGACTTAAAACTAAAATCCTCCATAATCCGAACTTCCCACTCCCGTCTCCAAGATTTCTCGCGTGCTGCGCCAATTCTTTGGAATGCACTACCCAGGACAATTCGATTAATTCCCAAAACCCACAGTTTCAAGCGGACCCTAAAAACCCATTTCTTTAGACTGGCGTATCGCCTCCACACACTATCTGTCCATCCCAGTTGTCCGTCCCAGTTTTCCCCCATATTAAAATCTTCTTCAATTTCAGGTTCATACCAATCATGCACAGCCTCGGTCAGGACTGCACACATACTGGCAGGTGACCAGTCCATGTATTATTTATCCTATTTAGTATATCAAGGCTGCATTATACAATATATGTACATTCTACCTTTTGTGTCTCCCCCATTTCCTCATAGACTGTAAGCTTGCGAGCAGGGCCCTCACTCCTTTCGATATGAGATATGCTTATTCTGTATTGTCTGTATAAGTCCCCCCTAAAATTTGTTAAGTGCTGCGGAATATTATTATTATTATTATTATTATTATTATTATGTTCACAAGTAGCATTTTTTATGCATTTTTGCACTTTTACATTGCTTTCAACGGTGAAAAATACATTCACCGGTAAATGTAATTTTAACATTTTACTACCTTATCTAGCCATGTGGTGTGTGAGATATAAGACACATCCATACAGTGCTGAAAAGACATGGGAACAGCATGAGGAAGACCCCAGGAAGCATCTCTGACTCCCAGGTCACTGCCTAAAACCATGGTCATCAGACGTGATCCTATATTACTGCGGTAATAATACAGACTTTTTTGGCAACATGACAAATATTAAGCTCTATTAAAAATGGGCAAGGTGCGTGGCAAGGGACGGGGAAGTGGATGTAATGGTGATGGTGCATGCAGAGGTCGAGGCCGTGGCCAAAATGAAAATGTGCCTGCTGAGGGAGTACAACAAGCACCCATATCATGTCGACCTAGCTTCCTGTCCCACTTTCTAGGGGGCCGCGGAATACCACTCTTGAAGCCAGACCAGTGTGAAAAGGTTATTGGTTGGATAGTAGATAAATAAATAATGCTTCCAGTCAGTTTGCAACCACCATAACAGTGTCTTCCATACGGTCCAGTCTCAGTAGCCGTGAGTCCGGACCACATTATTATTATTATTATTATTTATTATTAGAGCACCTTACATGTGAAAAAGGGTTATACATAGCAAAAACAATTACAATAATCTTGAACAAAAATGTGATTGCGACTGGTACAGGAGGAGAAAGGACCCTCCCTGCAAGGGCTCACAGTCTACAAAGGATGGGTGAGGAATAGGAGACAGTAGGTGAGGGTAGAGATGGTCGTGCAGCGATATGGTGGAGCAAGGGTTACTGCAGGTTGTACGCTTGTCGGAAGAGTTGGGTTTTCAGGTTCCTTTTGAAGGTTTCAACAGTAGGCAAGAGTTTGATATGTTGGGGTAGAGAGTTCCAGAGTAGGGGATGCACGGGAGAAATTTTGTATGCGATTGTGAGAAGAGGAGATAAGAGGGGAGTAGAAGGAGATCTTGTGAGGATCAGAGGTTGCGTGCAGGTAAGTACCGGGAGACTAGGTCACAGATGTATGGAGAAGACAGGTTCGGGATGGCTTTTCATGCCAAGGTTAGGGTTTTGAACTGGAGTCTCTGGGCAATGGGGAGCCAGTGAAGGGAGTGACAGAGAAGAGAGACCGGGGAATAGTGGGGGACAGGTGGATTAGTTGGGCAGCAGAGTTTAGGATAGATTGGACAGGTGCGAGACTGTTAGCAGGGAGGCCACAGAGCAGGAGGTTGCAGTAATCAAGGCGGGAGATGATGAGGGCATGCACTAGTGTTTTTGCAGATTCTTGTTTGAGGAATGTGCGGATCAGGGAAATTTTTTTTACTTGGAGTCGGCATAATTCCTCACCCTGATCCTCCTTCCTCCCACCATTCCGGGTGCCCTGAGACAACTGATCCCACACTTGCACGCTCCGAAGAGCTCTTTTGTTCATCTTTCCATTTATAGATTCTGGCCTCTGGCTCTGTCCGCTTCAACCGTGGCGACAGGAGATCGCATGTAGCGATGCCCAAATATTTCAGCAGCCATGGTCACACAAAGGTGACGGTGGGAAAGTGCAATTACTGACGCAAAAGGTGGATGATGATGAGACACAATGGACAGAAAGTCAGGAGGAGGACCAGGGTGCGGAAGTGTAAAACGAGGTGGTGGACGATGAAGTCACTGACCCAACCTGGCAAGGTGACATGCATAGCGAGGACAGCAGCGCAGAGGGGAAGGGAGGCGTAACACCACAACAGGCAGCAAAAAGCAGTGGGATGGCCATAGACACAAGGTGGGCAACTCTTCCCCAGAACACATGAGGGAAGTTGAGAGTCCAACTGTTAGGTCTTCCAGAGTCTGTCTCATTTTTTAAAGACTGTCCAGATAACCCCAAAAAGGCCATTTGCAACATCTGCCATGCAAGCATCAGCAGGGGCACCAAAACTACCAGCCTGACCACCACCAGCATGCAAATGTCAGGCACATGACAGCCAAGCACCTTGTCTATGGCGCAGGCGAAGATGCCTCCCGCTCTGCACCTGTCGTTGCACACTCGCAACCACCACCATCAGCAACCACGTCCACGTCCTCGTCGCAGCACATCATTCAGTTGTCCCTACCCCAGTCATTGGAATGCAAGCGCAAATATGCAACCAGACTCCCACAGGCCACAATACTAAACTGCCACATTTCTCGACTGCCTGAAATAGAAATTTTGCCTTCCGCAACCTCATGTCCCTAGGTCCTCGGTTCCCAGCCACCACTATTTCTTCCGGAGTGGCATCCCCACTTTACACAAGCACGTGTCGCAGAACATTTCGTGTGCCCTCACCAACGCAGTTATTGGGAAAGACCGCCTAACTACAAACACGTGAACAAGTGCTTGTGGCCAGGAACGGTACATCTCACTGATGGCACACTGGGTTAGTATTGTGGAAGTCGGGACCAAGTCGGACCCTGGGATCGAACACGTCCTCCCGACACAAGGGATTGCGGGTCCTGGGTCAATCAGGGGTGCCCCCATATTCTTCAACTACTGCACCTCCTCCTCCTCTTCAGCCTCTATCTCTATCACTTGTTTCATTTTTTTCAGTAGATATTCCATATTATGTACGTAAACTTCATGGGTGCCAATAACAATGAGCAGGACTGTATGCTTAGGTGACAAACTGCTGCAGAGTTGTTGAAAGCTATAACAGAGAAGGCGAATCTGTGTCTCTCATCGCTGAACCTACAGCAGGTGCTGGAACCTGGTGGCGGCTCTGAAGCTAGGCAAGCTCGCACACGTACCATGCCTGGCCCATGTGCTCAACTTAGTGGTTCAGCGGTTTCTCTCAACCTACCCGGATTTGCCAGAGTGGCTTGTGAAATACGCCACGTGTGTGCCCATTTCAGAAAGTCACCTACAGCTTTCATCGCTCTGACAGTGCTTAAGCAGCGTTTGCAGTTTCCAGCTCACTGACTGGTGTGCGATGTGACCCACGCATTGGAAATCAACATTGCAGATGTTTGGAATGATTTGCAAGCAGCAGAGGGCAATCGTTGAGTATCAGCTTCAACACGCCCGTCGGCATTCACGTCAGCCTCTGTACATAAGAGCTGATGAGTGGGCATGGATGTCTGACATCTTTGCTGTCCTTCAAAACTTTGAGGACTCCACCAAGATGGTGAGCGGCGCTGATGCCATAATTAGTGTAATCATCCCACTTCTCTGTCTACTGAAACGCTCGCTGCTCACAATTAAAGAGGAGACATTGAAGGAGGAGCAAGGAACTATACAGGGTGATGCTACACAGTCCAGCTTCATTTCATCTCAACGTGGATTGGGTGATAATGAGGAGGAGGAGGAAGAGGAGGAGAACATGGACAGTCGTCCTCTTGGTGAGGATAGGGAAGTCTTGGCTGTTGGCAGTCTGGCACACATGGCTGCCTTTATGTTCTGCTGCTTTTACCGTGACCTTCAAGTTGTACGCATTTTGGGCATTACAGAAGACTGGCGTGACACGAGAGAAGTCTTGGAGATGGAGGTGTGAGGTTCGGATTAAGGAGGATGCTAGTCTTAGATCAGTTGCAGAAAGGAGGGCACGGGATGGGTGATAGACAGAAATGAGATATGAGATATAGGGCGGTGCAGAACTGTGGAGGGCTTGGTGGGTGAGCGAGATGAGTTTGTATTGTATTCTGTAGTGAATGGGTAACCTAATCAGTGCAATGACTGGCAAAGGGTAGAGGCGTTGGTGAAGCGGCTTGATAGAAATACGACCCTGGCTGCTGCATTCAGAATGGATTGGAGAGGAGAGAGTTTGTTTACAGGGAGACCAATTAGAAGAGAGTTGCAGTAGTGAATAAGAGTGACAGTAAGAGTTTTTGCAATGTCAAAGGTGAGAAAAATTAGGATGTTGGAGATATTTTTAAGGTGCAGGTGACATGAGCGAGTGAGTGATTTTCCATGGGGAATAAAGAAAAGTTATATGTGAAATATGACTCAAAGATAGCAGGCGTGCTGAGTGAGAGTTATGGTGCCACCACCTTAGAGGAAATTGCAAAGTCAGGTATAGGTAGGTTAGTAAAAGTCAGATATAGGTAGGTTAGTAAAAGTCAGGTATAGGTAGGTTAGTAAAAATCAGATATAGGTAAGTTAGTAGAGGGAGGAAACAGAAGGAGTTCATTTTTGGAAATATTCAGTATTCACTATTTCAGGCCCTTATTGTAGAATTATTAAAAGGATTCCCATCTGACAACCCTGGCGGCAGAGGTCACAGACAGTTCTTTGAACAACCAAGGAGTACATGCGAGGGAGACACAAAATCAGATGTGGCAGAGGCAGGGGAATGCTGTCAAAGGTCTGGGACAGTTTTCTCAGACCCTCCCACCGCCCAGGCCCTAATACACGGGGTACTCTGCCAAGGAGGGAAATGTTTTGGAAGATGCTGAAGGACTACCTTGGCAACCGTATCAGCGTCCTCCATGATTTCTCCCTGTGCCTTACAACTGTTGGGTATCCAAGCTGGACACGTGGCATGAACTGGCTCTGTATGCCTTGGAGGTCATGGCCACTGGCGTTTTGTCAGTTTTGTCAGAGATGTTTTTTAGTGCCGCTGGTGGAATTATAACTGATAGGTGCATTTGCCTGTCAACTGAAAATGCTGACAGGCTGACTCTTATCAAAATGAACAAGGGCTGGATTGGGCCAAACTTCTCAACACCACTGGATGATAGAATCGGAGCATAAACTCAAATCCAGCAAGGGTGTGTCAGTCAGCAGCAGAAGGTGGAGGTCGCTGCTGGGTCCTAAAGGAAGAAGGATAAAACTATACTACAGAGATGAGGGAATCAAGAAGGCATCTGCAATGCCGATCGCAGTGACCTTCTACAGCTGGTTCTAGAGCGACTGTCTGTCACACCTGACACACCCGTGACAGTACTCCCTCTTCTACGAGTGACATCCGGACACTCAGGACCAGGTTTCTCAGGATAAGAGGTGTGGAAAGAACAAACCAGCCTGGGGACATTCACTTCTGATGCTGAAAGCCACATCATTTCCTCTGGACCATAACACTTCCAGTGCACCAAGTACTGTAGGGAACAACGCTGGAGGCGAGAATCTACAATCCTCTTAATCTGAAACTCCAAATTGCCATCAACCATGATTGGGGGTGGTGGCATGGGGAGAGGACTCAAGAGGTTCTACATATTTCTTGAGCAGACACCTGTGAAGCACATTGTGGACCTTAAAGGCCTGGGGTAGCTCAAGATGAAACGCTGCTGAGTTAATGACGGCAGTCATTTTATAGGAACCAATAAATCTAGGCCCCAGCTTCCAGGAAGGATATTCCTTGTAGACAACCACACAAAGTCACTCACACTTAGGTCCGGACGTGGCAAGCGTTTCTGTTACGGGTCCAGGTGGTGGAACCTCTGTGCTTCGGTGCAAGGAGGGACCAGAGGGGCGTGACTAAGTGCCTACCCGGCCTGAAAAAGGTCGCACGGTGAACCAGGGAGGGACCGGGCAGGTGGACCAGGTGCCACTCTGGGACTGACCTTGTGTGAGAGCCGGTGACTCCCACAGGTCAGATGGCAGGAACTGACCAATACAGCGGATGAGCACGGCAGGAAGGCTGACGGGTGGACCAGGTAGATAAGCAGGCTGGTTCGGCAGAAAGCCAGATGGGTGCTCCGGGTATGCGAGAAGGCGGGCACGGCAGGTAACTGGCAGGTGCTCCAGGTAGGCTGGCTGGCAGGCATGGCAGGTTAAAGACAGGTGCTCCAGGTAAGCGGGCTGGCGGGCACAACTGTAGACAGACTGGAGAACAGAACTGTTAAACAGGCTGGCGGGCTGGACTGACAGAAGACTGGCAGGCAGGACTGACAGGCAGCGGGACCTGAGGGCTGGAGCAAGTGTTTAGCACACGGAACAACAACCTTGTACAGGCACCTCCATTTTGAAGGAGGTGCCTTATATAGGAGAAGTCCTCCGGCCATTGGCTGGGGACTCTTTGGGACGGCGCGCGCGGCCCCTTTAAGAGGGAGGGAGCACGCGCCCTAAGCACAGTACCCGGGAAGCTGCACGCGGTGCACGCCACAGCAGTAGGGGAGCGGGAGGACGCCGGACCAAGACCGCGGTGGTGAGGGGAACGGCGTCTCTGCCCGGCAGGAGGCAGAGACGCCGATGCTACAGTTTCCAGTCAGCCATACGTTTGTACCTCTTGCAAACAAAGATTTAGAAAATGTTCCAGCTTCCATCGTGGGTAAAAAGAATTTTATGTAAGTAATGGCAATTCCATATAAAAATGTTTAGCCATAGCAACGCGTTTCCAACGCAATATGCTTCCTTTGACAACTCTTTAGGGAGGAAGAAGTGTGCAGGGCGACATCTGACCATTTAGAAAAATCAGACCCCTTCCATGTCATGTCAATGAGGGGTTTCACAATTACCAAATAATTTTGGATAAATTTCCGGTAAAAATTAGTAAAGCCCAGAAAACGCTGCAAAGCCTTCCGGTTTTTGGGACGGTCCCAATCAAGGACAGCACGGATCTTCTCCAGATCCATCCGAAAACCAGAAGAGGACAACAAGTACCAAGACAGGTTATTACACTTGGGGTTATTTAGTTTGGAAAAAGGAAGGCTTAGGGGTGATCTTATTACTATGTACAAGTATATAAGGGGACAGTGCAAAGACCTGTCTACTGATCTTTTTACTCTGAGGCCTGAGACGGGGACAAGGGGGCATCTTCCATGTCTGGAGGAAAGAAGGTTTAATCATAATCACAGACGGGGATTCTTTAATGTAAAAGCAGTGAGACTATGGAACTTTCTGCCACATGATGTTGTGATGAGCGATTCACTACTAAAATTTAAGGAGGGCATGGATGCCTTTCTTGAAAAGTATAATATTACAGGTTATATATACTAGATTCCTTGATAGGGCGTTGATCCAGGGAACTAGTCTGATTGTCGAATGGAGTCAGGAAGGAATTTTTTTTCCCCAATGTGGAACTAGTGTTTGCCACATGTTTTTTTTTTTTGCCTTCCTCTGGATCAACATGTTAGGCTATGGGTTAAACTAGATGGACTTAGTCTTCCTTCAACCTTAAAGACTATGTTACTATGTTACTATGTTAAGTACCCCAAAAACTGCACCTCCTGGAAGGCGAAAACACATTTTTCTAGTTTAGCATATAGTTTGTTATCCCTTAATATCTGAAGAACCTGTTTAACATGCCATCGTAATGTCTCAAAATCAGGTGAGTAAACCAAAATATCATCCAGATAGACCACTACAAACCTGCCCACCAAATGATGGAAAATATCATTTATGAAATGCTGGAACACCGAAGGTGCCTTGGTCAGACTGCAAGGCATAACCAGACTCTCGAAATACCCCTCAGGGGTATTGAAGACTGTTTTCCATTCATCCCCTTCTCTGATTCTAACCAGATTGTAGGCTCCCCTTAAATCCAACTTGGAGAACACCTTGGCACCTAAAACCTGGCTGAACAAATCTAGAATCAGAGGAAGAAAGTATGGATCTCTGATGGTAATTTGATTTAATTCCCAAAAATCTAAACGGGGACATAGACTGCCATCTTTCTTCTTCACAAAAAACAAGAAATCAAGGAAGGAAAATAACACATAATATGTAAGTGCGGAAAACAGTCTATTGACATATGTGGGTCCCAATTCACCAAAGCAATTATGCATAAAATGCTTTGAAAAGTTGCAAAAGTTTTGCACAATGCGGAGTTGCGTAAAAATGGCGAGACTTTAGCATTTTCAGTTTCAGCCATTTATGCCAAAGTGGGTGGAACTTGGGTGGGACAAGGGTGCTGTAGGCCATGGTTCTGTGGTTCTGTAGTAGAGCAAAAATTGTGACAGAGTAAGGACAATGCATTTCATAATACAAAAATCACATAAAGGTTCAGGAAAGCTGAGGCACCAAAATTACCTCAAGTTCGGGACTGTCCTGCTGAATCCAGGATGGTTGGGAGGTATCATGCTGTGCCTATACCATCCATAATATTTGTTCATATCAAAGTACAAAGTAAATTGCTCTTAACTGTTATGTTTCAAACCTAATTCAAATTCAATCTTTACTTATGTGATTTTTGTCAGTCCAGTGACCTCCAACTACCACCCACAGACAGCTGCGTTTGTTCTAAAATGTAGCGATTTATCTACTAGGAAATTGGGCACTCTTTCGCCCTATGATACGAATCTTGATTACAATTTGTTACCTTTTATTTAATATTTCCATTTCCCTTTTCTCTATCAGGGAATTTTTTGTCTATTGGGCATTCTATTGATGGTACTGGCTAGGACTGTAAGTATGTTAATGCCACATCTCCTCTGTCTTTTAAATAAAATATATACAGTACAGACCAAAAGTTTGCACACACCTTCTCATTTAAAGATTTTTATGTATTTTCATGACTATGAAAATTGTACATTCACACTGAAGTCATCAAAACTATGAATTAACACATGTGGAATTATATACTTAACAAAAAAGTGTGAAACAACTGAAAATATGTCTTATATTCTAGGTTCTTCAAAGTAGCCACCTTTTGGTTTCATGACTGCTTTGCACACTCTTGGCATTCTCTTGATGAGCTTCAAGAGGTAGTCACCAGAAATGGTCTTCCAACAATCTTGAAGGAGTTCCCAGAGATGCTTAGCACTTGTTGGCCCTTTTGCCTTCACTATGCGGTCCAGCTCACCCCAAACCATTTTGATTGGGTTCAGATCTGGTGACTGTGGAGGCCAGGTCATCTGGCGTAGCACCCCATCACTCTCCTTCTTGGTTAAATAGCCTCTACACAGCCTGGAGGTGTGTTTGAGGTCATTGTCCTGTTGAAAAAAAAATGATGGTCCAACTAAACGCTAACCGGATGGAATAGCATGCCGCTGCAAGATGCTGTGGTAGCCATGCTGGTTCAGTATGCCTTCAATTTTGAATAAATCCCCAACAGTGTCACCAGCAAAGCACCCCCACACCATCACACTTCCTCCTCCATGCTTCACGGTGGGAACCAGGCATGTAGAGTCCATCCGTTCACCTTTTCTGGTGACTCGGATAAATTTATCCTCAGAAGCAGAGGTGACTCTTGGTCTTCCTTTCCTGGGGCTGTCCTCATGTGAGCCAGCTTCTTTGTAGCGCTTGATGGTTTTTGCAACTGCACTTGGGGACAGTTTCAAAGTTTGCCCAATTTTTCGGACTGACTGACCTTCATTTCTTAAAGTAATGATGGCCACTCGTTTTTCTTTACTTAGCTGCTTTTTTCTTGCCATAATACAAATTCTAACAGTCTATTCAGTAGGACTATCAGCTGTGTATCCACCTGACTTCTGCACAACACAACTGATGGTCCCAACCCCATTTATAAGGCAAGAAATCCCACTTATTAAACCTGACAGGGCACACCTGTGAAGTGAAAACCATTTCCGGTGACCGCCTCTTGAAGCTCATCAAGAGAATGCCAAGAGTGTGCAAAGCAGTCATCAAAGCAAAAGGTGGCTACTTTGAAGAACCTAGAATATAAGACATATTTTCAGTTGTTTCACACTTTTTTGTTAAGTATATAATTCCACATGTGTTAATTCATAGTTTTGATGCCTTCAGTGTGAATGTACAATTTTCAAAGTCATGAAAATACAGAAAAATCTTTAAATGAGAAGGTGTGTCCAAACTTTTGGTCTGTACTGTATATGAAGAGTACCTTTATAAAATAGACCCCCTTTAGATTAATAATGCACTAGTGAATATCATAATCCATATTTGCCCCTTTTAATTTATTAAAAAAATTGCTCTCTTGCATTTGTATAATGTATAGGTGTATCTCTTTAAATTAGAATATCATCAAAAAGTTAATTTATTTCATTTCTTCAATACAAAAAGTGAAACTCATATATTATATAGAGTCATTACAAACAGTGATCTATTTCAAGTGTTTATTTCTGTTAATGTTGATGATTATGGCTTACAGCCAATGAAAGCACAAAAGTCATTAGTAGATGTAAAAATATAGGTATATTTATGTGTTTTATGTTGTTTTTAATACTTGTTAACCATGTGTGTAAGACTGTTGTTTTGAAAACCGGAACAAGCTCCTGAAAGGAGGAAGAGGAGGAGTGGTTACCATGTGGAGCATATTTAAGTGGTGTTATGTTGTCTGCATATTAGAGCTGTATGAGTTTTTCTCTGGGCTTGATAAAGGCCAATTATGGCCAAAACATTGCATGCTGTGCCTTCCTGCTTTTGTTTTTTAATTGACAAGGAATCAATAACAAGTTGTTGTTTTTTTACCAAGAATCTGCTATTTTGGTGCCTCGGCTTTCCTGAACCTCTATATTGCTCTTGGACCTGGTGGGAGGCCCAGCCGAGTTCAGCACAATTGGTCAATGGTGTATATAAATTTAGCACTGGACTGACAAAAATTACATAAGTAAAGATTGGATTTGAATTAGGTTTTGAGACACAACAGTTCAGAGCAATTTACTTTGTACTTTGATATGAACAAATATTATGGACGGTATAGGCATAGCATTATGCCTCCCAATCATCCTGGATCTAGCAGGCCAGTTCCGAATTTAGGGAGATTTCCCAATGAATCAGGAGATCAGGGTATGAACTGTGGGGGTATGACACTGTACGTGATAGACTGTGGGCACATCATTCTGTGTGTGGTGGTTGTAGGGGCATTGTACTATGTAGGGGGCTATGTGGTTATCATACTGTGTGGATGGCTGAGGGGGCATCCTTTTGTGTGGAAGGGCTGTGGAGGACTTCATTCTGTGCAGGAAACACTGTAGGGGCATCATGCTATGTGGAGAGCTTTGGGGGCATCATATTGTGTGAGGAGAGCTATGTAAGCATAAAACTGTATTTGGAGGGAATGTACTGTGGAAGTATCATACTGCCGGGGGATGTACTTGGTGACATCATGTTGTGTGTGTTGGGGGAATGTACTGTGTGGACATCATACTATGTTGGTGGGAATGTACTGTGGGGGGCATCATATCATGTGTGACGCATCATACTGTGCATGAAGGTTCTGTAGGGACATCATACTGTGAGGATAGCTCAGTTAGAATTATTCTCCGTGTGGGGGGACTATTGTGGCCATCCTTCTATATAAGAGGCACTATGAAAGTATCATATTGTGTGGAAGGCTGTGGGAAAATCCTACCATGTGAAGGGTATATGGATTTATCATACTTTGTGTTGCAGAATGTACTGTGTGGGGATCATACTTTGCGTGATGCAATTACACTGTGTCGGCATTATACATTGTGGAGGAATGTGCTGTGGGGTCATAACAGTGTGGGAACAGTCGGGGCATCACACTGTGTGTAGGTCTTCTAGGGACATCATACTATGTTGGGGGCTATGGGTCAGCATAGTGGGAGCAGGATACTGTAAAGATGGCTCTCGTAGAATCAATCTTTGTAGAGAGACTGTGGTGGTCTGTGTCTGGGGCATCATACTATGTGGAGGGCTGTGGAGCATCATAAAATGTGAGTCGGCTATGGAGGTATATTGAGTGCAGGTGATTGTACTGTGGTGGGCATCATACTGAGTGTCAGGGAATACACTCTGCCTGCGAGGACTCACAGTCTACAAGGGATGGGTGAGGATACAGTAGGTGAGGGTAGAGCTGGTTATGCAGCGGTGTGGTGGAGCGATGGTTACTGCAGGTTGTAGGCTTGTCGGAAGAGGTGGGTCCTCAGGTTGCTTTTGAAGGTGTAGCGTCGGCGTCCCTGCCTCCAGCTCGGCAGGGACGCTGTTCCCCTCACCTCTCCGCTCCGTGCCCGGCGTCTTCCTCCCGCTCTGCTAGCAGCGCGCGCTCCTTCCCGGCCACAGTGCTTAGGGCGCGTGCTCCCCCTCTCTTAAAGGGGCCGCGCGCGCCGTCCTAAGGAGTCCCCGGCCAATGGCCGTAGGACTTCACCATATATAAGGCACCTCCTCCAAAATGGAGGTGCCCGAGCAATGTTGTAGCACAGTTCATCACTCTGCTTCAGCCCTCAGGTCCCGTTTCCAGTTACCTGCCAGTTACCTGCCAGTTTCCTGTCTGATACCTGCCTGTCTCGTGTCAACCTGCTTCTATTCCTGCGGTCCGACAGTCTGCCTACCAGCCCTGCCAGTCTGTCTATGGATCCGTCTGCCCGCTCACCTGGGAGCGCACATCTGCTGCCTGCCTGCTAGCCTACCTGGAGGCTCCGCCGTCACGTGCTGTGACCACCTGCCTGTCCAGAAACTCTTGCCCGCTCACCTGGGAGCGTCCACCTGCTACCAGCCTGCTTGCCTACCTGGAGGCTCTGCCGTCACTTGCCGTGATCACTCGCCTGTCAAGAGACTGTCCCGGTCATTTGCCGTGACCACCTGCCCGTTTACCCAGAGACTGTCCCGGTCACTTGCCGTGACCACCTACCCGTTTACCCAGAGACTGTCCCGGTCACTTGCCGTGACCACCTGCCCGTTTACCCAGAGACTGTCCCTGTCACTTGCTGTGACTACCTGCCCGTCTTCCCTGGGCGCCACCCGCTTCCTTACAAGGGCCGCCCCCTTGTATAGTTGCTCAGAGGTTCCGCCTCCCAGACCCGTTACAGAAGGTTTCCACGGTAGGCGAGAGTCTGATGCTTTGGGGTAGGGAGGTCAAGAGTAGGGGGGATGCATGGGAGAAATATTGTATGCGATTGTGGGAAGAGGAGATAAGAGGGGAGGGAGATCTTGTGAGGATCATAGGTTGCGTGTAGGTATGTACCGGGAGACTAAGTCACAGATGTATGGAGGAGACAGGTTGTGGATGGCTTTGAATGCCATGGTTAGGGTTTTGAACTGGAGTCTCTGCGCAATGGGGACCCAGTGAAGGGATTGACAGAGAGGAGAGGGCAGGGAATAGCAGGGGGACAGATAGAGTTTAGGATAGATTGGAGGGGTGTGAGTGTGTTAGAGGGGAGGCCACAGAGCAGGCATTATTCTGTGTATGTGGGGGAATCCTGCTATGTGGAAGGCTGTGGGGGCATCATTCTGTATGGGGGCATTATATTGATTGGGGGGTATGTACTGTAGGGCATCATACTGTATGAGTAATGTATTGCAGGAGCATTATACTGTGTGTGGGCGGATTGTAGTAGCATCATACTGTGTGTGGGGTGGAATATACTGTTTGGGAATCATTATGTGCAGAGAAAAGTACTGTGAGAGCATCATACTGTGTGGGGAAAATGCACTGTATGGGCATCATACTGTGTTTAGAAGATAGGATGTGGCATTATACTATATGCAAAGGGACTGTGGAGGTGTCATACTGTGTGGATGATAAAAGTACTGTCAGGGAATCATACTGTACGTATGTGCAGAATGCATTGTGAGGACATAATAATGTGTGTGGATGGCTGTTGGGATATCATACTTTGTGGAGAATTGTTCTGTTGGAACATTATACTGCGTGTGAAGGGGCCATGAAAGTGGTACTATATTATGTGATAACACTTATAGGCAATATTTCTGTGTGGGCACATATAAAGTACTAGATAATGTTAAGGAAGTGATTTAGCGCAAAACAGACATTGCCACCTCTGTGCTATGCACACCATAATATTTGTCCCCGTCTCCTGTCTTTCAAAGTTGGGAGGTATTCAGCACTGAAAACACTTATCAGTTTTTATCAAAATTAATGAAGTGGGCAATTAAGTGTGGGGACATCATTCTGTGTGGAGGGGACTATGGAGGGCATCATTCAGTGTTGGGGCATTATGTGGACATTACACTGTGGGGAGGACTGTAAAGGCATTATACTATGTGAGTGGAACTATAGAGATGTATTGAGTGTGGAAAGAGTGTACTGTGGGGGCATCATAGCATATGTGGGGGAATATGCTGTGGGGTTATCCTACTGTGGGGGGTAGCATGGACTATGGTGGGCATTCTGCGTAGGAGAAACTCTGGGGATATCATACTGTGTGAAGGGCTATGGCATACATTGTAAGGAGAGCTATGGAGGCATCATTCTTTATGTGGGGGGTGTACTGTAGTGGGCATCATACTGCGTATATATGGAAATCATTGTGTGTGGTGGGTATGCACTTTAGGGGCAACATACTGTGTGCGGTGACTGAGAGGAAAGAAGCACTCCCATCAACATTTTTATCCTCTTGATATATTGCAGCCATCATATTATATGGCACTCTATACTTGCAATTGCTGATTTTGCATTCCTACCCAGTTAAGTCTTCTGGTATCCATTAGGTCTATGACATCACATGATTAAAAACTGACTTGCTGAATTCTTCTACCTCTATGTAGAAACAGGAAGTCTATTTTCCCTGCATGAGTCATCACTGCAAAAGTCTCTGGCAGTGGGGAGGAGGAGCAACTGGGTCCAGAGTTGAAGTGGTGGGATGACTCATGTAGGGACAATAAAATTATTGCTTCTACATAGAGCTTAGAAGGATTTAGCTAGTCTGTTTTTAATCACCTGATGTCATAGACCTAATGGAAAAGAGAAGAATTAACTGTATAGAAGCACAAAATGAGCAATTGTAAGTACACAGTGCTATATAATATGATGGCTGCAATATATCAAGAGCATAAAAACTTTGATGGGAGGGCTACTTTAACACAGGCAGCACACGTATGCACTAAAACTCACAAATCTCATGCTAATCTCAAGAAAAGTATTGCCTTACAAAAGACTAGCAATCAAAGTATAAAAAATTTAAGTTCCAAGGTTGGACTAATTAAAAAAGTACATAAAAAAGTAATAAAATAGTTAAAAAAATCTGAAAAAATAAAAATAAAACACCAAAAGCAAAAAAATAAAACTATAACTATGTCACCTGGACTATAAAACTGTCACAATATTTCTCACGTATGGTGAACACGGTAAAAAAATATAGAAAAAACACTAAAATTGTAACTTTTTCATCATTCTGACACACTCAAAGATCTAATATTAAGGAATCAAAAACTTGTCAACTTGTCCCGCAAATAGTATGGGAACACAAAACCAATTTATTTTTTGTGAAATATTGTTTTTACTGTACAGAAGTGGCAAATAATAAAAAACATACTGTAATCATACTGATGCAAGGCACCAAACTGTCTTGTTGCTTTTATTACACAGTGAACACCATAAAAAATAAAAACAATTCCTGTATAGCTGTATAGAATAAAAAGCAATCAAAAATGGTAGGCACCCCAGAATAGTACCAATAAAATATCCCACAAAAAACAAGTCCAAACAGTTTTGACAGAAAATATAAAAGTTCTACCTCCCAGAATATGGTGACAAAAATATTTTTTAATAAAAAAAATCATTTTTAGTGTGCAAAAACAGCAAAACATAAAAAAATCCTATATAATTCTGGTAATTGTACTTACCTACAGAATATAGTTTTCTTATAATTTATACCCCATAGTAATTGCTGTAAAGAAAAAAAAAATCTTGAACTGCTGTATAATTGTTCATTCTGCCTCTCAAAAATCTGTATCATGGCATGCATTTATCCTGTGCTCTGCTTTGAGCACTTATTTCGATGTTTATGTCTAAATCCCCCCAAAAATGTGATTCAGATGAAATCCCCAATGGAACCATTCACTATACTGAGGAAAATGGAGTCACTTTGGACTCCGACTGGCCTCTCTTCCGGTGTCCATCTATTAAAGAAGCACTCCCATCAAAGTTTTTATCCTCTTAATATATTACAGTCATCATATTATATAGCAATTGTACAATGAAGGAAATAATTATTTGATCCCTTGCTGTTTTTGTAAGTTTGCCCACTGACAAAGTCATGAACAGTCTATAACTTTAGGGGTAGGTTAATTTTAACATTGAGAGATAGAATATCCAAAAAAAATCAAGAAAATCACATTGTATAAATTAGATAAATTTATTTGCATTTTGCAGTGAGAAATAAGTATTTGATCCCCTACAAACCATTATGAGTTCTGGCTGCTACAGAACAGTTAGATGCTCCTAATCAACTCGTTACCTGCATTAAAGACAGCTGTCTTACATAGTCACCTGTATAAAAGACTCCAGTCCACAGACTCAATTAATCAGACAGACTCTAACCTCTACAACATGGGCAAGACCAAAGAGCTTTCTAAGGATGTCAGGGACTAATCATAGACCTGCACAAAGCTGGAATAGGCTACAAAACCATAAGTAAGATGCTGGGTCAAAAGGAGACAACTGTTTGTGCAATAGTAAGAAAATGGAAGAAATACAAAATGACTGTCAATAGACATCGATCTGGGGCACCATGCCTCGTGGGACCTTGTGGGGTATCCTTGATCATGAGGAAGGTGAGAGATCAGCCTAAAACTACACAGGGGGGAACTTGTTAATGATCTCAAGGCAGCTGGGACAACAGTCACCAAGAAAACCATTGGTAACACATTACGCCTTAAAGGTTTAAAATCCTGCAGTGCCCGCAAGGTCCCCCTGCTCAAGAAGGCACATGTGCAGGCCCGTCTGAAGTTTGCCAATGAACACCTGGATGATTCTGTGAGTTATTGGGAGAAGATGCTGTGGTCAGATGAGGTGCTTTGGCATTAACTCAACTCGCCGTGTTTGAAGGAAGAGTTTGGAGGAAGAGAAATGCTGCCTATGACCAAAAGAACACCGTCCCCACTGTCAAGCATGGAGGTGGAAACATTATGTTTTGGGGGTGTTTCACTGCTAAGGGCACAGGACTACTTTACCGCATCAATGAGAGAATGGATGGAGCCATGTACCGTAAAATCCTGAGTGACAACCTCCTTCTCTCTGCCAGGACATTAAAAATGGGTCGTGACTGGGTCTTCCAGCAAGACAATGACCCAAAACATACAGTCAAGGCAACAAAGGAGTGGCTCGAAAAGAAGCACATTAAGGTCATGGAGTGGCCTAGCCAGTCTCCAGACCTTAATCCCAAAGAAAACTTATGGAGGGAGTTGAAGCTCCGAGTTGCCAATCGACAGCCTTAAAATCTGAATGATTTACAGATGATCTGCAAAGAGGAGTGGACCAAAATTCCTCCTGACATGTGCGCAACCCTCATCATTAACTACAAAAAACGTCTGACTGCTGTGCTTGCCAACAAGGGTTTTGCCACCAAGTATTGCCGTATTTTTCGGACTATAAGACGCACAGGATCATAAGACGCACCTAGGTTTTAGAGGAGGAAAATAGAAAAAAAATGTAAGCAAAAAATGTGGTCACGATGCACAGTTAAGGGGGAGCGGGTCTGCTGCTGACACTGGTATAGGGGTAATGTCCCCCAATTATGATAATATTCCCCATCCTGGTACATCTGCCCCCCTTCCTATTATATGTGGCCCCATCCTGTTATGCATGGCACCCCTCCATGCTGATATGCATGGCATCCCTCCATCCTTGTCCTGGTATACATGGCACCCCTCATCCTTGTCCTGGTATGCATGGCACCCCTCATCCCTATCCTGGTATGCATGGCACCCCTCATCCCTATCCTGGTA
Source organism: Phyllobates terribilis (assembly GCF_046119375.1). Lineage (NCBI taxonomy): Eukaryota > Metazoa > Chordata > Amphibia > Anura > Dendrobatidae > Phyllobates > Phyllobates terribilis. The sequence goes on from NW_027362763.1 coordinate 571,274,982, forward strand.
TGCATGGCCCCCTCATCCTTATCCTGATATGCATGGCCCCTCATCCTTATATTCGTATGCATGATCCCCCTCATCCTTATACTGGTATGCATGATCCCTCTCATCCTTATCCTGGTATGTATGATCCCCTTCATCCTTATCCTGATATGTATGGCCCCCTCATCCTTATCCTGGTATGTATGGCCCCCTCATCCTTACCCTGGTATATATGGCCCCCTCATCCTTATCTTGGTATGTATGGCCCCCTCATCCTTACCCTGGTATGTATGGCCCCCTCATTCTTACCCTGGTATGTATGGCCCCCTCATCCTTATCTTGGTATGTATGGCCCCCTCATCCTTACCCTGGTATGTATGGCCCCCTCATCCTTACCCTGGTATGTATGGCCCCCTCATCTTTATCCTAGTATGCATGGTCCCTCTAGTCCCCATCACCCTGCACATAAAAAATAAACACTCCTACTCACCTCTCTTCTCTCTCCTCCAGCACTGCGTCCTGTCTGCCCGCACTGATCTCTCCATGTGAGCCGCGCATGGCGTCACTGCCATGCGTGGCTCACAAGGAGAGATCAGCTGCCGGAAGTCACTGGTCCCCACGCCGGGACTGTGTGCGCGGGGAGCAGTGACTTCATGCTCCTTAATAGCCGGCACACAGCGTAGCCTCAGCGCGGCTCCTGCTGCTGCCGGGCGATCGTGTGTGCCCGCTATTAAAGGGCATGAAGATTCACCCTCTCCCCACGCCCATGGGCGTGGAGAGGGGGTGAATATTCATGCCCTTTAATAGCGGGCACATGCGATCGGCCGGCAGCAGCAGGAGCCGCGCTCCTGATACACTGTGTGCCGCTATTACGGAGCATGAATATTCAGTGCTCCCCACGCCTATTGGCAGGTCCGGCTCCAGGTTTTTCTGGGCCCCGGGCGAAAGAGTCTCAGTGGGCCCCTTTAACACATACCACGATTCATGATGCAGAGATACGGCGGAGAAATATATATATATATATATATATATATATAGTACAATGCAAAGATTTCACTTCTTACATTACATGAGTGATATCTATTGTAAATTCCACAATAGCTCAGAAACCGGTGAATCGCTCCACACAGAATACTGCCCCATATAAGGCCCCATACGGAATACTGGCCCCCATATAACGCTTCATACGGAATACTGGCCCCCATATAAGGCTCCATACGGAATACTGGCCCCCATATAACGCTTCATACGGAATACTGGCCCCCATATAAGGCTCCATACGGAATACTGGCCCCCATATAAGGCCCCATAAGGAATACTGGCCCCCATATAAGGCTCCATGCGGAATATTGACCCCCATATAAGGCTCCATACGGAATACTGGCCCCCATATAAGGCTCCATACGGAATACTGGCCCCCATATAAGGCTCCATACGGAATACTGGCCCCCATATAAGGCCCCATACGGAATACTGGCCCCCATATAAGGCTCCATACGGAATACAAGCCTCCATATAAGGCTCCATACGAAATACTGGCCCCCATATAAGGCTCCATACGGAATACTGGCCCCCATATAAGGCTCCATACAGGATACTAGTCCCCTTATAAAGCTCCATACAGGATGCTGGCCCCCATATAACGCTCCATACAGGATACTGGTCCCCTTATAAAACTCCATACAGGATACTGGCCCCCATATAACGCTCCATACAGGACACCGGTCCCCTTATAACGCTCCATACAGGATACCGGTCCCCTTATAACGCTCCATACAGGATACTGGCCCCCATATAATGCTGCATGCAGGCTGTTACCCCCCACATAATGCCCCATACAGGCTGTCCCCCCCTTATAATGCTCCACGCAGGCTGTTACCCCCCACATAATGCCCCATACAGGCCCCCCCCCCTTTTAATGCTCCATGCAAGCTGTTACCCCCCACATAATGCCCCATACAGGCTGCCCCCCCTTTATAATGCCCCATGCAGGCTGTTCCCCCCCACATAATGCACTATGCAGGCTGCCCCCCCCTTTATAATGCCCCATGCAGGCTGTTCCCCACCTTATAATGCCCCATGCAGGATGTCACCCCCCCCTCTTTATAATGCCCCATGCAGGATATCCCCCCCTCTCTTTATAATGCCCCATGCAGGATGCCCCCCCCCTCTCTTTATAATGCTCCATGGAGGATGCCACCCCCCCTTCTCTTTATACTGCCCCATGCCTCCATACATTAAAAAAAAAAAATCAAATACTCACCTCCCTTCTCCTCACCTGCTACCTGCTGCCCGCTGCCTGCTGCTCGGGTCCGAACTCCAGCGTTGTCGGCATCTTCCCGTTCAGCGCTTCCTGTGACAGCTCAGGGGAGGGCGCGGTGTAAAGACGTCACCGCGCCCTCTGACCTGAGACATCACAGGGAGCGCAGAGCAGGAAGACAGCTGATCTGCGGAGGCACGGGGAGAGGTAAGTATCCAGCTGCCGGGGCCCTGAGCAAGCGGCGGAGAAGGGCAGGCGCTGACACCGCTCTCCTCCGCCCATAGCCCAGCGGGGTGCGCGACCGCCAGTGGGCCCCTCTGCCTGTTCAGGGCCCCGGCATTTGCCCGGGTGCGCCGGGTGCTGACGCCGGCCCTGCCTATTGGCATGGGGAGCACTGAATATTCATTTTCTTTAGCAGCGGGGACAGTGTAGGCTGCAGCAGGTGGCTGCTGCCTCCTGTGCCCCTCTCCTCCGCCGCAACCGCTCCCCCCCACACAGTATATATATATAAATATATATATGTACCCCCCAGCAATATTCTGACTATAAGACGCACCCCCCATTTTCCTCCAAAATTTTGGAGGAAAAAGTGCGTCTTATAGTCCGAAAAATACGGTAAGTGTTGCTTACTAGAGGAATCAAATACTTATTTCTCACTGCAAAATGCAAATAAATGTATCTAATTTATACAATGTGATTTTCTTGATTTTTTTTGGATATTCTATCTCTTAATGTTAAAATTAGTCTACCCTAAAAATTATAGACTGTTTATGTCTTTGTCAGTGGGCAAACTTACAAAAACAGCAAGGGATCAAATAATTATTTCCTTCACTGTATATACAATTGCTCTCTTTGACCTTCTACCCAGTTAATTCTTATCTTTTCTCTGCTCTATGTAGAAACAGGAAGTCTTTTGTCCATGCATTTATCATTCCCTTTTTCAACTCCTGATCCATCTGCTCCGCTCCTCCTCCCCGCCATGGACTTTTGCAGTGACTTATGACTCATACAGGGAAAATTGACCTCCTGTTTCTACATAGAGCGTAGAAGGATTCAGCTAGTCAGTTTTTAATCATGTGATGTGATAGATGTAATGGAAAGCAGAAGAATTTACTCGGTAGAAGGGCAAAATGAGCAATTGTAAGGACACTGTGCTATAAAATATGATGACTGTAATATATTAAGAGGATAAAAACTTTGATGGGAGTGCTTTTTTAAGTTGTCTTTTTAGAGCAGAAACGTGATTGACTCCAATTGTGTGCATGTCTAAAAAGACAGCACAATGCCGGAAAAGACAAGAAACGGAGTCCAAATCGTCTTCATCTGACCACAATTCAAACAAAAATTACCTCAATCTACAATATAGTAGCCAATTTTTTTCAATTACATTTTTTATAGCAATCTATCTATCTATCCTAAAAGAGGACCCAGACATAGCTAGTGCTATAAGAATGGATGTAGAGTAGTATCAAGAAGGAACCCCTCCCTTGGATCCTGTTTTTCTCCTGTTTTTTTTAAATTGCCACAAACCGATTCTTCCAATTAGTTGCACCTTAAAAGGTTTTTACAAATGTGGTGCCTCACAGTGCAAAACATGTAAATAGTTTCACAAATGCCAAAATATCACAGATTCTGGAAATAGAAGTAATTTTCAAATCAAAACATTTCTCAATTGCAATGCAATGAAGTCTATACTGTATGTGTAGCGCCCAGAGGATGGGGACTACTCGGAGCCCGGGCCTTAATGTCTGGTCTTGGGGGAAGTCGCGGTGGTCGGCTCCCGGGCCCGTACCCTGGGGTCTCTCTTCAAAAGGGGAAAAAGGAAAATGAAATGTCAAAGTTCGTGACGCCACCTGTGGTGTCTGGTGAGGACCACCAGCGCTGCGGCAGCCCACTGAGGCCGGTGTTACGGCAGCTATGATGGTGTAGCTCCCCACAGGTGGAGCTAGGCCTCAGGGCAGCGGTGTTTGGTAAGGTGCACGATATGGCGGTGACCCAGCCGGGTCCAAGGAAAAATGGGAGACACACTCACGTTTGGCTTCAGTACCTTTTTACTGGTGGAGTTGTGGTACCGCCCGGAGCACTGTAGGGTGAGGGGTGCACTGCAGGTCTCTCCCCAGTGAGCAGGTATAGGGCCTCCTGTATCCTTGCCGCTTCGTATAGTTTATGGCCCGTCTGAAACTAGGCCTAACTTAGTCCTTTGTGATGCACCAGCTGACTTGGTGTTAGGGCCTTTTGCTGAAGAGCACGCTCCTGGTATGGCGGAGCCTCCGTGCCTCCTGGTCCAGCTACGTGTCAGCTTGTGGGCTATCCTGAGACCTGAAGTCTTCCAGGAAAGATCCAGCTGTTTTCCACTGAGGGTATACTGCTCTGCAGACTCGGAGCCGATGTCCGGTATATTTCTGGGGCGAGCTTATGAAGCTCCTCTGTCCCCAATACTACTGTTCCACTAGCCTTCGGCCTACTCTGAGCCCTCACTAGGCTATACACACTGGCAGTTAGCTGGCTGCCTCTTCTGCCGCTCTCTAGAGCGTCGGCAACGCTCCTAGCTGTCTCCTTCTCTGCTCTGCTAGACTGCTTGCAGAACCTGCTGATACACTGTCTCTGGCTGCAGCAGACTCCAGACTGTTCTCTCTCTGCAGAAACCTGCTGAGTCCCTTCCTGCCTAGCTCCACCATCCCTATTTATATAACCCTGTAGGGCTCCCTCTGGTGGTTCTGAGGTAGGGTGGAGGTGTGTGCATGCTCTGAGGGCCTCTTGTGGAGAAAACCTGAAATGCACCCCCCTTGGATCTGTGACTCCATGCACAGCAGGGCGTCACATTCCCCCCTAGTTGAACTCAGCACTCCCGGGCTGAAGCACATTTTGTAACAACAACAATAACAAGCTTCCCTTTATGGGAGGTTAGGACACTTGAACGTTGCATAACAAGTTAGTAATGAATACATATATATAATGCAATAAATAATTGGCAATGAGCAGCTAGAAAGTCCAAGTCTCTTCCGGAGAGGTTGCTCAAAGGGGCACTCCAGGGAGCGCAAATATTTACAAAACAAAGTCTTTGGGCTGCACAAAGTCCTCAGCCTCAGAGTTAATATATGAGGAATAAGCAGATTAGGGTTAAAGTGTCCATTTCACTTAGATTGTCCAATCAAAGGGAAGAAATATAAGTTAAATACACTCATGAATACAATATGCAGTATAATACATAATACCTCAGGGGTAACTATCTACATGAATCATTACTTCTATTTTAGATTCTATATCTAGCAGGGGTTTGACCTTGTGTGGTACGGGTTGATCTACGCAGAAACGGGATGCGTGAGAAACTAGTGTTTGCACTATTTCCCATGTGGTCAATACTAGATATAGATGGACTGCTGGTGTGTTTTGACCTCCCTAACCGACTGGCAAGTGTACCGTTTGCTGGGCCTTTCTGCTCTGCTCCCGCCGGTGATCCTTCTTGAGCAGGCTCTTCTCCAGTATTAGCAGGTTAAACTTGCTGTGGGGAGTTTTCTGGTTGTTGGAAGAAGTGGAGTACTGGGACGATTACCGCTCCTCCTATTTGAGGCCAATCTGCCAGGAAGTCGCCTAAGTCAGTATGAATTACTGCTTCTTCAGGTTCCTCCTGGATGATGAGAGGCACTTCTTCTTGGGGTTTGAGCAGATCCGGACACAACTTCAGGTGGTCCCGAGATACTGTCGCAGTGGTTCTCCCTCCATCTTTGCTGATCAAACACGTCTTCCTGTTGTAAAACCTTGAATTCAACACAGTGTAGGGTTCTCTCTCCCACTGGTCATCAAGCTTGTGGTTCCTCCGCTTCCTTTTCAATACCACTTCTCCTGGTGTGAAGGGTTCTGCTGGTGCACTTCTGTTGTATTGTGCCTCTTGTTTATCCCTCACCCAAGTGAGACTGTCTTCGACACAGGCTTGGACTCTCCTGTACTGCTCCTGTCTGGTCGTATCCCAGTCCTCAGTGGTCACATCAGCTTCAGGTTCTACCACACCAAGCTCCAGGTCCATGGGCAACTTCCCTGGTCTTGCCCGCATGAGATATGCCGGAGTGCAATTGGTGGAACTTACTGGTATGTGATTATACAGATCCACTAGGTCAGGTAGTAGGTCTGGCCACTGGTTTCTCCCTTCTAGTGGTATGTTCTTCAGTAGATCGATGATGATGTTATTCATCTTTTCACAGAGACCGTTAGTTTGGGGATGGTACGGTGTAGTCCTGATCTTTTTACACCCGTACAGATGGCAGAACTCTTTGAACAATTCAGCCTCAAAGGCCGGACCTTGGTCAGTCAGTACCTGCTCAGGATATCCATGGGGCCTGCAGAAGTACGCTTGGGACGTCTTAGCTGCTGTCTCTGCTGTCAGGTCTTTGACAGGGGCGACCACCAGGAACCTGGAGTAGTGATCCACCATAGTCAGGGCATAGGAGTATCCTGACCGACTGGGTGACAACTTGACATGGTCCAGGGCCACGATCTCCAGAGGGCGAGTCGTGTTGATGGGTTGCAGGGGTGCCTTCTGGCTGCTGTAGTCTTTTCTTCTGAGGCTACAGGGTCCACAGTCTCTGCACCACCTCTCAATGGAGCTGAGCATCACCACCCAGTAGAATCGACACTTCAACAGGGTCTCTAGCTTTTTCCAGCCAAAGTGCCCACCTGATCATGGTAGGCCTCCAACACCATCTGGATGTCCGTCTTGGGGACCACTATCTGCCACACCATCTCGTGGGTTTTGGGATTGACGTACCTCCGGCACAACTTCTCACGGTAGATAAACAACCGGCTTCTCTCATTCCACAGCTGCTTTGCTTGGAGAGACGCATCCTTCTCCAGGGAGGAACTTTCTTGGGTTATCAGCTCCTTGATACGGCTGACAACCGGGTCGCTGTCCTGGGTCTCTTTCCAGCTGTGGTGAGGCAAGGGGTTTAACGTCTTACCGCGTTGCTTCCTGGAGGCTCGTAGCTCGTGGGCCATCCCATTCCGGTGGAAGGCAGGTAGTTCAACCTCTTCCAGGTCATACACTTCTTCTTCTGTGTCTGACTGGTGAGGCATCCTGGACAGGGCATCGGCGTTGGCGTTCTTGCGGCCCGCTCGGTACTTTATGGTGAATTGGTAGTTTGACAGCCGAGCCATCCATCATTGTTCCATGGATCCCAGTTTGGCTGTTTCAAGATGAGTTAAGGGGTTATTGTCAGTGTAGGCAGTAAACTTGCTGGAGGCTAGGTAGTGCTTGAACCTTTCTGTGATGGCCCAGACCAAGGCCAGGAACTCCAACTTCAAGCTGCTATAGTTCTCTGGGTTCCTCTCGGTCGGGCGGAGCTTCCTGCTTGCATACGCGATGACTTTCTCCTGGCCATTCTGCTTCTGACTTAGGACAGCTCCCAATCCTTCATTGCTGGCATCAGTATACAGCAGGAACGGTTGGCTGTAGTCAGGGTAGGCTAGGATCTCATCATCTGTCAAGATCTCCTTCATTTCTTGAAATGATTCAGCCTGTTCTTTACCCCAGTAGAACGGGGGATTTCTGCCTTTGGGGGACTGTCCTACCAGGAGGTCTTGCAGAGGTGCTGCTGTCTTGGTGTAATCTTTTACAAACCTCCGGTAGTATCCTATCAGTCCCAGCAACTGACGCACCTCCTTGAGGTTCTTCGGCTCCGGCCATTTTTGGATGGCAGTGACCTTCTCCGGGTCTGGTGCTACCCCTTCTGGACTGACAATGTGTCCCAGGTACTGTACCTTCTTCTTGAGCAGGTGGCACTTGGAGGGCTTCAACTTCATCCCATACTGGGACAGTGACTCAAGTACCTCCGCCAGGTGCTTCAAGTGGTCCTCATACGTCTTGGAGTACACAATCACGTCATCCAGGTATAGTAACACAGTCTCGAAGTTGCGGTGTCCCAGGCAGCACTCCATCAATCTCTGGAATGTTCCGGGGGCATTGCAGAGTCCAAACGGCATAAAGATGAACTCGCAGAGTCCCATCGGGGTGGTGAAGGCCGTCTTCTCCCAATCCTCCTCAGCCACAGCTACTTGCCAGTACCCACTAGTGAGGTCAAGGGTGGAAAAGTAATTTGCAGACTTCAAGGCAGCCAGGGATTCCTCAATACGTGGTAAAGGGTATGCATCTTTATGTGTAATGCGATTTACTTGTCTGTAAGCTACACACATTCTCATGCTTCCATCCTTTTTCCTGACTAGAACTAGGGGAGCTGCCCAGGGACTACAACTATCCCTTACTACCCCTGCCTTCTTCATGTCATGCAACATCTCCTTGGCTTTCTGGTAGTGTGCTGGAGGTATAGGCCTATACCGTTCCTTGATGGGGGGATGGTTGCCTGTGGGGATGTGATGTTGTACCCCCTTAATCCTCCCAAAGTCAAGTGGGTGTTTGCTGAATACCTGCGCGTATTCCTGAACCACCCGGTGTACTCCCTGTTTCTGGTGGGCAGGAGTGGTGTCTGTCCCAACGTAGAGCTGTTGACACCAATCTTCCTCCTGTGTTATAGGGTCATTATCCTCCACTTGGTCTGGGGAGGTTAAGGTCTCCGCCGTGTGAATAGAGTTATTATTTACAGTGTACAGTTTGGCAACAGTGGCATAACGTGGTAGTCTGACCTCGTCTTCCCCATAGTTGAGAAGACGGATGGGCACCCTCCCATTGCGTACGTCTACTACCCCCCTGGCAGTTAAGAGTGTAGGTCTGTGCTCTGAGCTAAGGGGTTCTACTACCGCCTGGTAGCTCTGTCCTTTAAGACCTATTGCTGCTCTACACCAGATAAGCATTTCACTCATTGGGGGAATTACAATGGGTATCGGGTCCGTTACCCGCACATTACCAATCTCACCACCGGTCAGCTTCACTTGCTGCTGGTACGTCAGGGCTCGGATCTCCTTCTGGATCGCTCTCTTCTGCCCTGGTCTGGCAACGTCAGCGAGCTGTTGGAGTAAAAACACAACCTCCTCCAAACAGTTACCAACAATGTTAGTGCCTAGTACCATATTCAGTCCATTTTCCTCATGGGCAGTCTTCACCACAATGAGTCCCTGGTCCTTTAACTCCACTCTCCCCACTTTTACTGCTACATTCTTAACCCCAAGTAGGTCAAGAGGGAGGCCGTTAGAGGCGAATACTGAAAAGTCTGGGTTTGGGGGCTGGAGACTGTCCATGGACCAGTATTTGCTATAGAGGATATCAGGTATGATTGTTACCTGGGATCCAGTGTCCAGCAGGGCAGGTATTGCAATGCCGTCCAGTATGATGGATAGGAAAGGTCTTCCTCCCACGAACCAGTCTGAGGGGCCTGCTGAGTCTATTCCTGGGTGCTGGCCCTCGGACCCAGGGTTTGCTCGTTTAAAGGACACTGGTGCACTGTGTGACCTGCCTTCTGGCAGCGGTGGCAGACGAACTCTTGGCGAGGATGATGCTGGTTGTTGGCCCTTCCTGGGGGTGGCGTTGTCCTCCTCCGGGGTGGCGACGTCCTCCTTCTCCTCCGGTTCATCCAGGGGACATCCTCAGGGCAGTCGGCTAGCAGGATCTTTCCCTCCGTCTCTGGCTTCGTCCGTAATTGCAGGGCACTCATCACAGTGGCCAGGTTTTTGGTCAGCTGGCGCACTTCTGAGCGCAGACAGTCCAGCTCAGTAGGGGGCGCTGCCTGGACTTTGGCTTCAGCAGCCAGTGGGGAAAAGGTTGGTGCTGCTGGCGTTGGAGTGGCCCCACCCTGGTAACGCTGGATAGACGTATCTGCTGTCTCCAGGGGTTGTAGTCCCTTGATAGCCATGTCCTTAAGGGGGTCAAAGGTAGCATCTGGATGGTCCAAGGACCACCAACGCACAGTCCGGCTCTCCGCTTGGGACCTCAGCCCCCCGACAAATTGTTCTTTTAGCATTTTACTCTCATTAGTTATGCTAATTGGACTAACCTGTTTCAGAGCCCGCAGGGCCCCTTGTAAGCGGCAGGCGTAGTCCCGAACACTGTCCTCTGGTTTCTGAGAGCATTGGTAGAACCTCATCTGGAGGTCTGCTTCAGTGCGGTCCTCGAAGGCAGTCTGCCACTTTTCAAAAATTACGGACACTGCTTCCTGGTCTGCGGCCGTCCAAGTCTCTACTTCCCTCTCCGCAGCACCAGTCAATTGTCCCACAACTACTGCAGCTCTTTGTTTGCCCGTCATAGAATACATGTCCAGGATGCTGCATATTTTGCACTTGAATCCAGACAGGGTGTCCGGCTTGCCGCTGTAATGGGGAAGCCACTTTGCTCCGGGCATGTACGGTAAAGTCAATGGTACTATAGGGGCTACAGGCCCTGGTAATGGGGCGGCTGCTCCGTCCTGCGCGGCGGCTGCGGGTACATGATTGGGGCTGTCAGCCTGGGCAGCGACGTCGGGCTGTTGCTGCAACATCTTGGCGTCCCCCTAGTGAACCGTGGCCTACCTTCCTTCTGTAGGCCGCAGCTCCGCAGGTGACGGTCTGCTGATAGGACCTTGCGTCGCTTACGTTCCACGTAAGTGCGTGGGGCGTCAGTGCGTGGGGCGTGTCCTCAACTTCGCGCGCTTTCAGCGGCTACGCCCCCTAGTTTTCCCACGGTTACGCCCTTCTTCTCGCGCGGTGACCGGAAAGATGGCGGCCAGTGGCGGGAAACTCCAGAAAATGGCGGGAAAAGCTTCACCACTGTGAGTTTTACAGTTTCTTAAGGCGCACAGTACCCGGTGGCAACGGGCACAACTCATTCCGCTGCCACGGGCACGCAATCCTGTTCGTGACGCCAGTTAGAGAGATGTAGCGCCCAGAGGATGGGGACTACTCGGCGCCCGGGCCTTAATGCCTGGTCTTGGGGGAAGTCGCGGTGGTCGGCTCCCGGGCCCGTACCCTGGGGTCTCTCTTCAAAAGGGGAAAAAGGAAAATGAAATGTCGAAGTTCGTGACGCCACCTGTGGTGTCTGGTGAGGACCACCAGCGCTGCGGCAGCCCACTGAGGCCGGTGTTACGGCAGCTATGATGGTGTAGCTCCCCACAGGTGGAGCTAGGCCTCAGGGCAGCGGTGTTTGGTAAGGTGCACGATATGGCGGTGACCCAGCCGGGTCCAAGGAAAAATGGGAGACACACTCATGTTTGGCTTCAGTACCTTTTTACTGGTGGAGTTGCGGTACCGCCCGGAGTACTGTAGGGTGAGGGGTGCACTGCAGGTCTCTCCCCAGTGAGCAGGTATAGGGCCTCCTGTATCCTTGCCGCTTCGTGTAGTTTATGGCCCGTCTGAAACTAGGCCTAACTTAGTCCTTGTGATGCGCCGGCTGATTTGGTGTTAGGGCCTTTTGCTGAAGAGCACGCTCCTGGTATGGCGGAGCCTCCGTGCCTCCTGGTCTTGCTACGTGTCAGCTCCTGGGCTATCCTGAGACCTGAAGTCTTCCAGGAAAGATCCGGCTGTTTTCCACAGAGGGTATACTGCTCTGCAGACTCGGAGCCGGTGTCCGGTATATTTCTAGGGTCAGCTTATGAAGCTCCTCTGTCCCCAATACTACTGTTCCACTAGCCTTCGGCCTACTCTGGGCTCTCACTAGGCTATACACACTGGCAGTTAGCTGGCTGCCTCTTCTGCCGCTCTCTAGAGCGTCGGCAATGCTCCTAGCTGTCTCCTTCTCTGCTCTGCTAGACTGCTTGCAGAACCTGCTGACACACTGTCTCTGGCTGCAGCAGACTCCAGACTGTTCTCTCTCTGCAGAAACCTGCTGAGCCCCTTCCTGCATAGCTCCACCATCCCTATTTATATATCCCTGTAGGGCTCCCTCTGGTGGTTCTGAGGTAGGGTGGAGGTGTGTGCATGCTCTGTGGGCCTCTTGTGGAAAAAACCTGAAATGCACCCCCCTTGGATCTCTGACTCCATGCACAGCAGGGCGTCACATATGCGTGTGTAATTGTTGTGGATCACACAAACTTTGACAACGGCATTAACATTTCCTTCACTTAATTGTATGGCACTCATGTAGACCCTCTATTTGGCACACACAATTCCAAATGTGCATTCCAACAATCTACAGACCCTGGAAAGGCGGGAATTCAATATCTGTCACTGGTTATCAAGCCCTCTTTCTGGATAAGGGGGCAGGACAATGGTAAAAAGTCCAAAGGCTTCGCCTGCTATCAAGACAAATGGTGCAGATTCCCCACTGAAGCCAGGCAGGATCTGTTTTGGAGGCACCGCCATTTGATTGCTCAGAAGCCGCCTATCCATTGGAAGGATTGAAGATTCTTGAATCACCAGTTCTTTCATAGCCCCCATTACCTACAATTATAAACTTGCAGTTGCTGTCGGCCAAAGCCAAAAGAACTACAGAAAAGTATTTTTTATAATTGTAGTATCGAGACCCTGAGTGCAGAGGCTTTTTCATATGAAAGTGTTTGCCATGCTCCAATACATTGGGAAATTGATAATTTTGGCCAAAACCTCGGGGAATCTGGGGGGCAGGCTCCAGCATCACTGACTGCTGGAGTTTCTTCAATATGACATCACAGGTGGACTGTTCAATCAGTGAAATGGTTGAGTTCCCCAACAAAAACTCCAAATGCAATGCTGCAAAAAGTTCCAGTTACTAACCTGTAGGCCAAACAAAAGGGCACATCAATTTCAATGCTATTATTACACAATTAATAAGAGAATATTTACAAATTTTCAATAAAGGAGCACGTGCATGTCTAAAATTAGGGTCACAATGACGTAACCTATAAGTTACAAGGTGTGTAAAAATTATATTGCTGTTTTTTTTTTTTTGAGTGGAGCAATTGCTATGCACACAAATGGAAATTATAGAGTGACCGTTAAACCCAATATATAATTTAGGAGAGGAGAAGGCCATGTAATAATGTGTGTCTAAGCATTCTGTAATTACATGTTTTTAAAAAAATAACACAAATGTTTGTAGCCACAAAAAGGCATGGGTACCAGAAACAGTAATATAGAAACAGAAGTGAAGGCACACCATACTGGTTACATTTATGGGGCCTTTCAAGCTTTTGTTAGTGGAACTACGTGCAAACAGACACAGGCAAACTTGTGAGGAAGCCATAGCACTCTACAAATGTAGGGTTGCAGCATCTCTGGTATAAACCACCAGAATCACAAACATTACTGACTGATATACAGTAATTAATGAGAAAAATCAAGAAAAGGGTGAAACTATCAAACCAACAAATTTAAAGGAGACATTATAAATAAAATGTGGGATTTACAACTTAACTCAAGGTGATAAAACATTGCTAAGCCGAAATGTATCGCCTTACAGTAATATTTAGGAGCATAACAGGTGATCAAATGTCACAAGGTGCGTGTGGAAAAAGGAGAAAAATTTGTTCTGGTGGTGGCTTGGCAGTACCTGTACAGCAGGTGGAAGAGGTCTTTAGAGGTCCATTGACTGATCAGAGGATGGACCCATAATTTGGGACACCCTTGTATCCAGGATCAGTTTGCGTCACTCTCCAGAACTGCCTGGAGACCACCCAGGACAAAAGGACATGCTCAGCAGGGTCAATGACAAACTAGTCATATTGAGAGCTTTCTCAATAAAACAGATCAACAATTACTATTCAGTTTGGGATATACTAACTAAATGGATGTGGTCCAGTCATATCACCTTAGTGGGGTTGTTTCTATAGGGTTGGGATCAAAGAGGCCCTTTAATTTTATTGGATATTGAAAAAAAGGACTATAAAATCAGATTGCATGTGGATGGCATACAATGACACAGTCACATAATCGGATTGCACTCAGCTTGTATACAGATTACAATATGGATTATAATCGTCTGTCTCTGGATGAAAATGGGACAGATTTTTTGTAAGGTCATGTAAACATACCCTAAGTGTAATAATGAGCGGTGTGCTCTGACCCTAGGCTGTATAATCCTAGGATGGCATAGGCTTTCTCTGACCTCATCTTTTATAGTTCTTGTGGTAATCTCCCCTGATTGGCTGCTCTAGATCATATAATGCGATAACTGTAATGGTTTATGGGGAAGCCCGAGTTGCCACGCCTGATATGATGAATCAGCTCTCTGGCTGATGCAATAGTCTTGACTCTTCAGCAATGAGTGAAGTGGCATTGGGTATTCTTCTTTTCGATTCTCATAAATCAAATCACAAATTGTTCAAACTTGTCTTACCAGAGAATTTCAGGAAATTGGACTCAAACTCAATCCACTAATCCCTAATTACCACAAAAAATGATGTGACGCCTCATTCTCGAAAGAGCCCCTTTTGAGTTTACCCTGGGTGATGGGGGGACTCAGTGTCGGGTCCTGAGCCGAAGAGATGGAGTGCAGCCGTGGCCCAGACCCGACCCGTGCTCAGGGCCGTCACATGAAAAGGAAGATGTTGTGGGCTCATCCGGGTTGAGTGGCTTATTTAACGACTACGCCACCTGTGGTGCCTGGTGAAGGGTCACCAGCACCGCTGTAGTCCACTGAGGCCTGGTGTCATGGTGGCCTAAGTTCTCACTACTCCCCAGAGGCGGAGCAAGGCCTCAGGGCAGAGGGACAGGAGGATGGGGGGAGTAGTAGAGGAAGAACGGATGCCGCGTCGTGCGGTGTGGCGCAGAAATAACAGTCTGGAGGCCATAGGCTGAACTTCCAAGGCTTTACTCACATAGCTGGCAAAGGAAGGCGACTCCCTGCTCCCCGCGGAGTCCTGCGGTCACCAGAAACGGGGGTCCGACAACCTCCGAGTAAGTCCAGCATTCAGTCGGGACCCTACACCAGAGTGTTCCTGAACTACAGACCGAATCCTTTCCTGTCCGTGTGTGTGCAAATAGTCCGGGACTCCTTCTGAACTCCTCTCAGAACAAGGGCACGGGTGGCAGCTCCGCTCCGTCCGATACCCGGTGGGATCCTCAGGGCCTACCGGGCTTTCCCATCCAGGACGTAGAGTAGCAAGGTCGGGTGTCGGGGGCTGGTACCCCTTTTGCAGCCGGAGTCCCTCTGAATATATCAGGTTGGCGAGGACAGGTGGCGTACTCCGCTCCGTCTGCATCCTGCCTGGGATCCATTTGCTATGGAGCCACACTCTTAAGCTCCGGGCCTTCTTGGTCCTGGTCCTTGGCCGGGTTGAGACATTCCTAGTCTACAACCTGCCCCTCGACCCAAGGCCAGGGTATGAGAGCTGTGTCCCTTGCCGACGCAGGCCCACACAGGATCTGCGCTCCCGGAGGGAGGTCACATTACACACAGTATCTGACAGCACAGTACGACCAAACAGCCACGACCAAAGAGCGGCTTTTTATTAAATATGAAATCTAAAGTTTAACTAACTTGTAAGTCCTCCACCCTCACCCACTAACTGGTTCCTACCACTTTGTGTTCCCAAGTCTCCCTGTAACCAGGGGAGCAGCACCTAGTGCATACTAGCTCCCTCTGGTGGAGAAATGTGGTGTTGGATGCAAAAGGTTGGGTCCCGACTATCACACTGTCCTTACCTCAGAGGAGGAACACCACACTCCATTAGAGAAGTGCAGCATCCCTGTGGCGGTCGAACCCTCAGGGGCGCCACAATGACACATGTCAAGTTTGAAAAATGGGGTTCAGTCAGAAAGATCCAAATTGGTTCCATCACTATGGGGATAAAATCACTTAAATTCTGTTGTCTTTTGTGTTAAACACCAACGAATAAATCTAAAAAGATCATCACAAATAAACCCAAGGCTAACATCCATTAGCATTGATAATTGATGTAAATCTGAAAAAGTCAGTCGAGAAATATAATTCATAATTCTGATTACAGATATAAAATATATATATTAACAATTATTGTGAATAGTGTATTACATAGTGTTCTCATAAAAACAGGCAGACTATAACCATACACAGCTGATATTTTTTAGTATGGAGGAAAAGTATTTCTGAGTAACATACTGTAAGTAACATGGTATATGATAACTATACTATACTGTGCTATATTTGTGCTCCACATTGTACTTTCTTTTATAAAAGTGGACCTTCTTTTAAAACATATTTAGGCATCATGCCATTTCCAAGCTCTTTTGCAACTACTGTATAAGGAAGAAACACAAACTTTGTCCCTCCACGCCTGTATCCATTGTTTGCTCTACTTGTTTTTTAGCCTGTGTGTGGTCAGCTCTGTCACATAATAAATACAGGTAGGGTAGCTATATTTATTGCGCCATTAATGTCGGAATGTAATATGTTACTGATGTTTATTGACGTAGTAAAGAACCATTTACAGCATACCAACAGAGATTGCTATTTGTTGCTATATAACTAGATGTAGTTGCCATTTAACTCATTTCGCTGCATTTAATTCTGACCTACTAGGCTGAAATCATAAAAATGCCAGGACTAAACTACAGGCATGATGCTGACAATAGACTATAGGCAAAGCTCATAGCATTTGTTAGATAAATTTGCTAAACTCCTGTTACTGTGATTTGTGCCATGTTCTGTGAGCCGCATTTTATTGTATCTTTATTAATGACTCGATTGAGGCCAGACAGCGGGGCTGTGATGCAGTCACGACGCAGACATAGCAGTAAAAAAGCGCGTGCAACTAACTGCATTCAATGTGCTCCATTTGCATAAACAAATATGCTTAGACATTGGTCCAATTCATTAAGTTGTTCACACCGCCCTTAATGAGGGTGTGTAATGGAGTAAAGGCCCCGTCACACATAACGAGATCGCTCGCGAGATCGTTATTACGTCACGGTTTTGGGATCGCTGGAGAGTCGTTTCGTGATCGCTGGGGAGCTGTCAAACATGCAGAACTTCCCAACGATTTCGGCCGCCCCAGCGATCTAACTAACGATCTCGGCGGTCGTTGGGATGTTTTCACACAGCAGCTATTTCAACGATCCACACCTTGATAGGGACTGTACTGTGTCACAAAGGCGTGCATAAAATTACTTTTCCGCACCCCCTCATCTCCGATTGGTGGACGCTACTGCGTTCTGATTGGGCGGCCTTGGTTTAAAAGAAGGCCACGTTGTAGCAATTCCGTCCCTTTGTTCCTGACTGCGTTCTGGTTTCAGATCGTAGTAGCGTTCTCCGGCTGTGAATCTATCCATGCATCTGGGCTTTGTTCCTGACAAGCGTTCTGGTTTGTGGATTGTAGTAGTGCTCTTCGGCTGTGACTCCACATATCAACAGCCCGGAGAATTCTGCTGTGAGATCGCTGATCGTTACAAAGCTTCCTGGACCATTCCTGGGTGGTTGCGCTCCCGCTGGGCAGTGTGCATCGCTGCATTTGACACCTTATCAACGACCTCGTTAGCGATTCAGAACTGAGACACGTAGGCGTGCATAAATTGGACTTTTCCACGCCCCTCGTCCCCGATTGGTGGTCGCTACAGCATTCTCATTTTCTGCCGTGCATAAAGAAGGCAACAGAATAGCGATTCCATCCTTTGTTTCTGACCTCGTGCTGGATTGCAAACAAAAATTCAATAAATTAGAAAAAAAAACTAAAAAAAAAATCGCAGAAAACTGGGTAAATAAAACCAAACAAAAAAACACATAATTGGTATCACCACATCTGAAATGACCTGAAGTATAAAAATGTTATTTAATCCATGCGGTGAAAAAAAAGCAAGCAAAGTAAATAAAAAACACACTAAAATGCTGCTTTTTTCACAGCCACAAAAAAAATGTTTTAAAAATTGATCAAAAAAGATATAAGTAAAAAAAATCACTAAAAATGTAAATTAGTCCAAAAAAATAAATAAACAAAAAGCCTTCTCAAATGGCTTTATTAGCAGAAAAAAAATTTAAAAAAAGTTCGAAATTTATCAAAAAACTAATTTCAACTCATGTTGCATAAAAAATGCCTCCATACAGCTGTTGGCAGAAATATAAATAATATTACAGCTTTCAAAATAGGGTGCTGCAAAAACAATTTGTTTAAATAAAAAGTGTTTTTCACATGCAAATGGAGCAAAACATAAAAAATAAAAAAATTCAATATAAATCTCTGTACTAACCTGATGAATTGAATTTTTTTGTACTACTTTTGCTACATTATACTGATGGAGGGGGGTCCAGACATTAGTCCATCGTAGAGGTCTGTCACTTTCAATTTATGCCCTTGGCCTGATGTTAGTGCTCAGCGTAGATCAGAGAAAACTGCAGCCACATTTGGCCTTTTAGCTGTTCTTGTCTGGCCCGTGGACACCGACAGCCTAAAAG
Source organism: Phyllobates terribilis (assembly GCF_046119375.1). NCBI lineage: Eukaryota > Metazoa > Chordata > Amphibia > Anura > Dendrobatidae > Phyllobates > Phyllobates terribilis. The sequence continues at coordinate 571,293,410 of NW_027362763.1, forward strand.
CTGAAAATCAAAAGCAACGACCATTGGCAGCTTTGCATGGGAAAACTCTGAGGCTGCACCAGCATCAAAGAGTTACACAAGGCCTTATGGTATTTTTACTTGTTTTTTTTTTATATAGCTTTGTGCTGCTGTGCATTTTTTAAATGTTTTTCATGTTTTTTTTTGTGTCTTACCAGCCATGTTCCGAGGTGGGCTCCCCAGGATACAGCGAAGTCATGAATGAGTTCAAACACTAAAAAAAACACGTTACTTAAATATATGAATAAATGTACCAGAGAAAGGAGAAAGATTCAAAGAAGTCCACAGACACCCAGCCAGGAGGTCGAAACCCTGGTGCTGTACAGTGTGATGCCCTGCAGTATATGCCAACTATACTAACTAGATCTTTACCTATTGGCATGCCTGGTTAAACCAGCCGCCTATTACCTGTTAATACCCTTAAATCTAGAACAAGTGAATGGGTGTGAAATACGGGCTCACATGTGGTTACAGCACAACAGCTTACAATATTACAATAATTCAACTCTTTTCCCTAACTAAATATCTCCTTGCCCTGTTATGACTTCAGTGAACATTGAAGAATAATTCTTCCCCCACTACAGCATGAATAATAATGCAGCAGCTTCCTAGCCCCCAAAAAAATAAAGGTTGAAAAACTTGAACAAATATCAAATAACTATAATGTTCCTCAGAAGCTTTCTCCTGGACAAGCTCAGAAATGGACTAAAGTTCGTTGAGTGCTTTAACAGCACCTAGGTGTGAATTGGAGATTTATAGTAAACACACAGTCCTTAATAACAAATAAATAGGTGACCTAGCAGCGAAACCGGAAATCCCAGACGCTAATCTTGGCAAAAATTGACACGTTCCATTTGCCTATCCAACTAACTACAGGCCCTGTCTCAGGGTCAGCTCCACTTCGCCGTGTCTCTGGTCCCAGTGGTATGCTTTTACATGCTGATGTCACTGGGCCTCCCTACGGCACATCCTCTCTCTGTGCTTAGTAACTTCCAACTGCCACCAAAATGGCCACCCCTCTCCTTCCTGTGACGCACATCCAACTGTCAACAGTCTCTGACCATGCAGTCTGTTGCTGGGCAGATTTAAACTTTCAGTTGTGCTTAGGAAACAGCGGCCTCTTGAGGCCGAATAACGGCATTTCACTCTATGGAAAGCAGTACCATGTCATTACTGACAGCAAGCAGGTGATTAAACTAAAATACACCAGGTACAATGTTTATGTGGCACCCCAGGGGTCTGGTTACCACAGTAATAGAAATATTATGTCTGAGAACAAGTGGGAGGTTTCTCTGGTCAGGAGCCCTAAGCATGCAACACCGCCCGCCCAGACCTGGGAGGGGAGGAATCTGCCCTTATAAACTGGGTCTGGGGCGGGATTAGGGAAGTCAGAGCCTGGAGACAGTTCCAGACACAGGGAAAGTGTCAGCAAGGAGCTCTGTAGGAGCAGGAGCGAGTGCCAGGGGCTGGAAGCTAGATAGCTCGCCCTGGCTGAAGACATTAAGACCGGACACGGAGTCCGAGGCTGTGGGGACATCCAGGTCCAGCAGCAGAATCCAACCGGCAGGGGATTTCATGTCCTCTGGCCAGAGAAGCCCGGAGGCACAGTCACAATCAAGGGACCAGCACCGCCATCGTGAAGCGGAGGCTAACAGAAGGCCCCAAGTCGCCGGCCGTACGGGTGAGCACCACACGGTATACTCAGGGACATGGGCTAGTTCTACCCGCACACAGCAAGGTAGCCAGGAAAGAGTACAGATAGACGGGGAGGCCTACAACTCCACCTGGCCAGGGGAGATCCTGCTAGCTCTCAGACTGACCAGGCCTGTACTGCTAGCCAGTACTCCCGGGAGGGTCTGCTTTATAACATCAGTAAAGACCCTGAACTGCATTGCACGGACTCTGAGTTATTCCTGCTGCGCTCGTGCACCATCACTCCCATCATCCACACTAACTGCCCTGAGGCTATACTCCTCCCGTGGGGAGTCATCCCATTCTTAGCTGCACACACAACACCAGCCTCAGCGGTCTGCCTTGCAGCGGCGGTCCCCACTGACCGCAATCCACGGGTGGCGTAGTCGGACTATTATCTCACTAATAAGACTGCCACTGAATTGACCACCCTGGGCACGGACCGGGTCGGCGCCACGGAGACTACAACCCCCGGCGATCCGGCTCCGGGTATTCCCTGCACAACGCAGGCCCAGGGGGCGCGTCATTTACACTTATACAGACACAGATATGCACATCTATACCACGCTGGTGAGCTGGATTCTACTCTGTATGTACAGGGGCTTACTAGCTTCTTCTTTAACCAGGTACATATCTTTTGTCATGGCCAATGGGGGCTTTTTCACCATCTCACTGTCTCATGAGTTCTCTATATTGATCTATTTAATAAACTTTATTAATTTATTCAGTATGCTTGAACAATAAAACTATCTTTTTTTTTTCCTGATGACTAATGACATTTTGTCCGTTTTTTTGTGTAAGTGAAAAATCACAGTCATTTGGTTCTTAGTTTATTAGTGTTTGGTTGGTGTCAGTTTTTAACGGAGTAACAAATTGTCGCTAATGACTATGCGTCAAGGAACAAGCTAACATAGAAAAACCCCTTAAAACCATTAATTTATTGGGTATGTAGGATAAGAAGCCCAACATGGTGTGCCTTGTAATCTAATGTCCATGTTTTTAAAACCTACTGACATTATTGATAACCACTCCCCAAGTGAAAAACAACAGTGGTCCTGTGTTGGCAAGGATGTCCGCAATCTTAAACTGCATGCATCTGTTAGAACAGACACTAGAGGTCTGAGATTAGTGTAAAGTACTACACTTGCGTGCAGATGCCGAGATGCGCATGTGCAGTAGATGCAGTGAATTGACGGAGTGCAATCCACAGTGGAATGCATCGTGCCCTCTGAGATAGGATACACATTATTAGGGTACTGGCATGTATTCCAGGGTGGAGTACACAGCGCAACCTGATAATTACGGCATTCAAAATTTACGATGAAAGAAGAGTTGGGGATGTAAATAAATTTCTACGGGGGGAAGAAAGAAACATAGTGGGCTATAATTGGTGATATGATGTAAATATACAGTTATAGTATGTGACAGATAGGAATATGTTAAGGCATCCCTATATTCAGGGATCCCAACTAGCATGGCATGCATAGATTCATAAGAGTATATGGACCAGAACAAGACCAGTGATACTAAAATACAACTCTGCAGTACGGTGTCAGATGAAACACGCACACGGCATTCATGTCTTTCGAAGTCAGTGAATCAAGCCTATATATCTATTCACCATCTTCCTCTATAATGAATCTATTATGATCTCTTTTCCTTGTTTTGGGTCTTACTACCTCAATAGCACAGTATAAAATTTCTTTAAGTTCGCCATGGTGTACATTATTCATATGGTGAGCTAGGGGGTATCACGATGATGCTGGATGTCCCTCAAATGTTCATCCACCCTCCTTCGGACTTCTCTATTAGTTTTACCTATGTAATTTAGCGGGCAGGTACAAGTGGCCATATACACCAACCCCAAGGTTTTACAATTGGCGAAATCACAGATAAAAAATGTCCTGCTCGTTGAGGCACTCGAAAAACTTTTATAATGGCCCATCCAATTACAGTAACAACAATTACCACATATGAAGAAGTCACACAATCTTCTATCCAGCCACGTACCCATAGAAGATGGTCCCTTATATGTACTAGGCGATCCTTAACCGACTGTCCCTTCCTAAACATAATACTTGGGACTGGTGAAATAACATCCTTGAGGTCCAGGTCCGATGTTCCAGTGCTTTTTCAGGATTCAGTACATATGTTCATGTTGATTATCATAGGTTCCTATCACACGTATGAACTCATTTTCCTGTATCCTTGGCTGTGTATGGAGAAGGGATTATCTGTCACATTTATCTGCATTGGAAAGGGCTGAATCAAGAACATGCTGTGGAAGCCCCTTTCTCTAAATCTTATTACTATGTCTGTAACCATGGACACCTAAGCTACTGCAATGCTCTGCACATGGGGTAAGCGACATAGTGAATCAGAAGAACTATAATACTTTTCTAATTTGAGGTGTTTGCTAATATTATTATCATTACACCTACTGTATGTAGGAATAGGATCTTGGAGATAACTCTTTAAGTTCCACCAATGAGTTTTTGATGTTGTGTATTTTCATTGTGCAAAAAACGTAGCATCTTACAGCTCTAGCAAAGTGGATGGGATTCATAGAAATCTCATGTACACTGCGATTTATATTACAAAAATTTAAAAAAATGTGTCCTGATACCAAGAGCATCACCATCAACTATAACACATGCGTCATCGACATGAAATAAAATAAATGCGTTGAATTACCAGAATGTCCAGAGACAAACGTAGCCAACCTCACCCAAGAAGACTTGGTGCTGTCCTCAAATATCATGGAGGTCATACAAAATATTTGACGTGGGATGTATTCATTTTGCATCAAATAATTTTGAGTAAAACTGAAGAGTTTTTTAGTGAAAGTTATATTATTAACCTTACTTTCATGTTATGGGTGAAAAAATGTTCTATTAAACCGAGTCTTGTCAGAATTTTGGGAATTGTTCTTGTATTCAGTGTGGTATTGTTCAAAATCAAACTCTACAAAGGGGTGTACTCATTTATGCTGTACACTGCATATATACACATATACATACTTAATATTCTTGCTGAAATTATACACACACAGTATACATACAGTATGTCAGCACACATGTTCACATAGTACATAGTAAATACATACGGTACACTTTTCACACAAATACCCTTACACATACACAAAAGTATACGTAAATGAAAAGTACAAGTGACAGAAGTCCTACTGAGAGGTAATGGCTGCAAAAAGTCTTCATTATGATCTTTGTCCAGACCAACCCAGCTTATAAGGCCTCCGTCACACATCTGTGTTTCCAGTACGTGTGGTATCCATTTTCTTCATGGATACCACGCATTCCCATTATAATCTATGGTGCTATGCACACGTTTGTGTTTTTTCACAGACCGAGTGTTCGTGCAAAACACATGGAGACATGTCCGTTCTTTTTCCAGCAGCACAGATGACAAGGGCCAATATAAGTCTATGAGTCCATAAAAAACACATGCAGCTCATGGATGACATCTCTGTGCTGTCCGTGTTTAGCACTGCAAAGTATTGGAGAAGCTTTGTAATTTATTTCTTTCCTTATCCATAACAGAAAAACACCGATGACACACTGATGGATATCACTGATTACACTGGAAGCAGTTTTTCACCTACTTGTTTTATATAGACATGTGAAAGAGGTCTAAGACCACGTTCACACATTCAGTATTTGGTCAGTGTGATGAACCCGCACCCCGCTACCCCGCCCGACGTCACTATGACATCTGAGGGGTCACGCCGTACAGTCTCCTCACTTGTACCAACTTGATGTTCCCCACCCCCTAGGGACACGTAAGATCAGCTTGGCACAGTTTTACACAGACACCCCCTGTCCACACAGGCCCAGGGAGACACGAGGAGTTAGAGGATGTGGCCCATGCAGTCACTGATGTGGCACTACACTTGCTTACAACCAGGGGCGGACCTAACGCCAGTGCAGCCGGTTCATTGAACGGGGGCCCCCGAGGGAGAGAGGGCCCCTCCAGCCTCCAGCAGGGCCACCATCAGGGCATGACTGCCCTGACTCCAGAATGGGGCCCGGCCGGTCGGGGCCCCCTCGGAGCCCCGTTGGGGCCCTCCTCTTGTGCGTCTCTTCATGGGGCCCCCCACAGGACCCCCAGCCGTCACATGACCGGAGATGTCCCTGCGCTCAGCATGGGCCCCCGGCCCCACGCTGAGCACAGGGACATCTCCGGTCATGTGACGGCGCCGGCACAATACTTACCCCTCCCCGTGCCTCCACTGCGTCTTCCGCGTCCTCTGACTGTGACATCTCAGGTCAGAGGGCACGGTGATGTCTCTCCTGACCTGTCACAGTGCAGAGCGGGAAGACGCGGGCGACGCTGGAGTCCGGAGCAGCGCCAGCAGCAGGTAAGAAATGAGGTGAGTATTGGATTTTTTAAATTTTTTTCATGTATGGGGGCATGGGGCATAATATGGTGGGGGTGTGTGTGACATCCTGCATAGGGCATTAATTATAAGGTGAGGGGGGGGTGACATCCTGCATGGTGCATTATATGGGGGGGTGACATCCTGCATGGGGCATTAAATAGGGGGCGGGGGTGACATACTGCATGGGTCATTATAAGAGGGGAAGGGGAGAAGTGACATCCTGCATGGGGCATTATAAGGGAGGGGGTGTGACATCCTGCATGGGGCATTATATGGGGGGGTGACATCCTGCATGGGGCATTATATGGGGGGGTGACATACTGCATGGGGCATTATATGGGGGGTGACATCCTGCATGGGGCATTATATGGGGTGTGACATACTGCATGGGGCATTATATGGGGGGGTGACATACTGCATGGGGAATTATAACAGGGGAAGGGGGGAAGTGATGTCCTGCATGGGACATTATAAGGGAGGGGGTGTGACATCCTGCATGGGGCATTATAAGAGGGGGAGGGGGAATTGACATCCTGCATGGGGCATTATATGGGGGATGGGGGAATTGACATCCTGCATGGGGGCATTATATGGGGGGGTGACATACTGCATGGGGAATTATAACAGGGGAAGGGGGGAAGTGATGTCCTGCATGGGACATTATAAGGGAGGGGGTGTGACATCCTGCATGGGGCATTATAAGAGGGGGAGGGGGAATTGACATCCTGCATGGGGCATTATATGGGGGATGGGGGAATTGACATCCTGCATGGGGGCATTATATGGGGGGGTGACATCCAGCATGGGGCATTATAAGAGGGGAAGGGGGGAAGTGACATCCTGCATGGGGCATTATAAGAGGGGGAGGGGGGAATTGACATCCTGCATGGGGCATTATATGGGGGTGGTGGGGAGTGTGACATCCTGCATGGGGCATTATAAGAGGGGAAGGGGGGAAGAGACATCCTGCATGGGGCATTATAAGAGGGGAAGGGGGGAAGTGACATCCTGCATGGGGCATTATAAGGGCGGGGGTGTGACATCCTGCATGGGGCATTATAAGGGAGGGGGTGTGACATCCTGCATGGGGCATTATAAGAGGGGGAGGAGGAAATTGACATCCTGCATGGGGCATTATAAGGAGGGTGGGTGTGTGACATACTGCATGGGGCATTATAAGGAGGGGGGGTGTGACCTGCATGGGGCATTATAAGGGAGGGGGTGGTCTGACATACTGCATGGGGCATTGAAAAGGGGGGAAGTGACATCCTGCAAGGGGCATTATATGGGGGGGAGACGTGATATCCTGCATGGGGCATTTTATGGGGGGTAGAGGTGACATCCTGCATAGGGCATTAAAAGGGGGGTGTCATCCTGCATGGGGCATTATGCATTATAAGGGGGGAACAGCCTGCATGGAGCGTTACATGGGGGCCAATATCCTGTATGGAGCGTTATATGGGGGCCAGTATTCTGTATGGAGCGTTATATGGGGCCAGTATTCTGTATGGAGCGTTATATGGGGGTTAGTATTCTGTATGGAGCGTTATATGGGGGTCAGTATTCTGTATGGAGCGTTATATGGGGGCCAGTATTCTGTATGGAGCGTTATATGGGGGTCAGTATTCTGTATGGAGCGTTATATTGGGGCCAGTATTCTGTATGGAGCGTTATATGGGGGCCAGTATTCTGTATGGAGCGTTATATGGGGGTCAGTATTCTGTATGGAGCGTTATATGGGGGTCAGTATTCTGTATGGAGCATTTTATGGGGGCCAATATTCTGTATGCAGTGTTATATGGGGACCAGTATCCTGTATGGAGCGTTATATGGGGACCAGTATCCTGTATGGAGCATTATATGGGGACCAGTATCCTGTATGGAGCATTATAAGGGGGTCAGTATCCTGTATGGAGCATTATATGGGGCCCATAATACTGTATGGAGGACTATACTGTCCGGTCTGCACTGTGCGCTGTGAGGATTTGCTGGTTTCTGAGCTATTGTAGAATTTACAATAGATATCGCTCGTGGAATGGAGCGTTATATGGGGGCCAATATTCTGTATGGAGCATTAAATGGGGGTCAGTATTCTGTATGGAGCATTATATGGGGGACAGTATTCTGTATGGAGCGTTATATGGGGACAGTATTCTGTATGCAGTGTTATATGGGGACCAGTATCCTGTATGGAGCGCTATATGGGGACCAGTATAATGAATGGAGCATTATATGGGGACCAGTAGCCTGTATGGAGCATTATAAGGGGGTCAGTATCCTGTATGGAGCGTTATATGGGGGTCAGTATCCTGTGTGGGGCATTATATGGGGGCTAGTATCCTGTATGGAGCATTATATGGGGGTCAGTATCTTGTATGGAGCGTTATATGGGGTCCATTATACTGTATGGAGGACTATACTGTCCGGTCTGCACTGTGCGCTGCGAGGATTCGCCGGTTTCTGAGCTATTGTAAAATTTACAATAGATATCGCTCATGTAATGTAGTAAGTGAAATCCTTGGCCTTGTACTATATATATATATATTTCTCTGCGGTATCTGTGCATCATGAATCATGGTATGTGTTAAAGGGGCCCACTGAAACTCTGTCGCCCAGGGCCCACAAAAACCTGGAGCCAACCCTGGGGGTAAGTATGACAAGTTTTATTTTTTTCAAATACAATTAATTAACTAGGAGTGGGGGAATCAGAGATGCACGGGGGGATGAGAGATGCATGGGGGGGGGGGGGGCCTTCATGCCCCCTATGAAGGGCAGGGGGGGGCCCAAAAAATTCTTGCACAGGGGCCCACTACAGTCTGTGTCCGCCCCTGCTTACAACCCTGACAGGCTGAGAGACTACTTTCACTAGCACCAATGAAGCAGAGCCTAGTCAGCTCAGTAGGACTGTCACCAGTTCCTGGTTAGATATAAGCCCGGTCTGTTAATGCATTATATCGGGCCAGAAAACAGCCCCGGTAGCATGGAGACTTAAAACTGAGAACACGGACATGTGGATTGCAATAAAAGAGCAGCCCAAGGTTATTATTATTATTATTTATTTATATAGCGCCATTGATTCCATGGTGCTGTAATTAAGAAGGGGTTACATATCAAATACAGATATCACTTACAGTAACAAATAAACAATGACAGACTGGTACGGAGGGAAGAGGACCCTGCCCTTGCGGGCTTACATTCTACAGGAATGGGGAAGGAGACAGTAGGTTGGGGGGTTGCAGTAGCTCCAGTGTTGAGATGGCAGCAAGCAAGGTCATGGCAGGCTGTAGACTTGTTTGAAGAGATGGGTTTTCAGGTTCCGGCTGAAGGATCCAAGTGTGGCGGATAATCGGACGTGTTGAGGCACAGTATTCCATAGGATGGGGGGTATTCGTGAGAAATCTTGGAGGCGATTGGGCAAGTAACGAATAAGTGTGGAGGAGAGAAGGAGGTCTTGGGTAGACCCAATTAGGATTCCCCATATTTAAAAAAATTTGTGGCAGACGCCAGCAAAGTGGCATCAATTTCATTACTGTAGAAATAGTGTAAATAAGACCCACACCTTTTCCAGTACAGCCAACCCAGGAGATGGAGACCTAACCAGGAGTGTTCTCATTGCCCTAAATGAGAGCCTAACACCACAGAAGTGGCATCAATGTCATCAGACTGCAAGTAGTTTAACACAGACCCATACCTGTCCTGCTACAGCCAACCCAGGAGATGCAGACTCAATCGGAAGTTTTTACATTTAAAAAAATAGGCCTAAGACCACCATTTCCGTGGCCAACAGATTGGAGATGGTGGAGTTCAACCTCTTACCTTTGTCATGTGTAGGATGAAACAATCTTTTAAGTGACCACAACAGCGGGATTGAGGGCTGGCTGCAGTGCTGAGAGAGGGCAGAGTATGGTGAAATGGACAAACCGATAGACCGTGAGAGAGGTGCAAGCGGATATGTTACGTTGGATTGAGAAACGTGTGGTGTGCTCAGAAAGACAAACACAGCAGGCATGTCCACTTCACTTACAGCTGACGGGCTGTCACTCAGCCTAACTGCAGCGGGTATACAGCTGGTTCTGTTGGACACCTGCGTGACACAACTTGGCACGGTAACAGAGGAGGAGGAAGAAGCAGCAGAGGTGTTTGATAGGGCGGCTGATGGTTGTTTATTGAAAATCAATTTAGAGTTTATCATGTTTGTGTACCCGTTTGGGGAGAATAATATCTGCACCAAATGCTCAATTTCACTACATTATAATTATAGAAATGCATGGAGACCAAAACCTCTTCCACTACAGTCAACCCAATGAATGGAGACCAATTCAGGATTCCTCACATTTCCAAAAATTAGCGGCAGACGCCAGCAAAGTGTAATCAATTTCACTACAGTAGAAATAGTGTAAATGAGACCCACATCTCTTCCAGTACAGACAACCCAAGAGATGGAGACTTAACCAGGAGTGTTCACATTGCCCTAAATGAGGGCCTAACAAACACCACCGAAGTGGCAGCACTAGAGTATGAGTATTGCAAAGGAGGCCAAAACCAGTTCCTCTCCAGCCAACCCAATAGATGGAGACCCAATTATGATTCTCCACAGTTCAAAAAATTAGTGGCAGACACTAGCAATGTCTAATCAATTTCACTACAGTAGAAATAGTGTAAATAAGACCCACACCTGTTCCAGTACAGCCAACCTAGGAGATGGAGACCTAACCAGGAGTGTTCACATTGCCCTAAATGAGGGCCTAACACCACCGAAGTGGCATCAATTTCACTAGAGTATAAGTATTGCAAAGGAGGCCTAAACCAGTTCCACTACAGCCAACCCAATAGATGGAGACCAAATCAGGATTTCCCACATTTAAAAAAATTAGTGACAGACACAATCAGAATTCTCCACATTTCCCAAAATTATGGCCTAAAACCTGCAGCAGCATTTGCAGCAAGAGCAAGCACAGAAGCAATATCAGAGACTGCAATTTCAAGAGATCAATGCAGCACACTCAAAACGACAACATCACCTACTCTGTACAGGCTGCAATTGGGGTGCAAAAGTCCTTGTAGATTCATGACTTGTTCATCTTGTTGAAAGTTAGGCAGTCTACACTTTCAGGGGACAGCCGGGTGCGCTTATCCGTCAAGACACTACCAGCAGCGCTGAAGACACGTTCAGGGAGAACGCTGGCTGCCGGGCATGATAAAACCTCAAAGGCGTGAGAGGTGAGCTCAGGCCATTCATTCATTTTTGAAGATGAAAATGTAAAAGGGTCCAGACCCTCCCTGATGGTAATGATATTGAACGCTAGATACTCCTGCACCATCCTCTCCAGTCGTTCACCACGTGTCAGACTTGTACTGTGTTGTGCTCGTGAACAAGCTGGTGCAAAAAATGTGTGAAAGGACTCACAGAAATTGCTTCTGCCACTTACTCTGCTGCTAATGTTTTGGTGTTGACGAACTGACAGCCGGAGGTTGAAAGACTACAGCTGCGATGCACACTGTGTGCCTCACTGTTATCTTGGGGAAAATCTCTGTTAAGGTTGCTTAAAAGCTTGTTTCGATACTCCAACATAAGCGGGTCCCTTTCCAGGATGGGAAGCATCTGGCAAAATTGACTCATATAATGTGGATCTAACAGAGTGGGAACCCAGTAGTCAACATTATTTTGAATCCTAACTATATGGGGATCATGTTGTAGATCAAGAAGGCACTCATATGTCGAGCTCTTCCAGGAGGTCCAAAGTCAGGCTCTATTGTGGGCTGCGTAACTGATACTGTAAGAGCAGTGAGACTATGGAACTCTCTGCCGCATGATGTTGTAATGAAGTGATTCACTACTAAAATTTAAGGAAGGCATGGATGCCTTTCTTGAAAAGTATAATATTACAGGTTATATACAGTACAGACCAAAAGTTTGGACACACCTTCTAATTTAAAGATTTTTCTGTATTTTCATGACTATGAAAAGAGGTAGTCACCGGAAATGGTCTTCCAACAATCTTGAAGGAGTTCCCAGAGATGCTTAGCACTTGTTGGCCCTTTTGCCTTCACTCTGCAGTCCAGCTCACCCCAAACCATCTCGATTAGGTTCAGGTCTGGTGATTGTGGAGGCCAGATCATCTGGTGTAGCACCCCATCACTCTCCCTCTTGGTCAAATAGCCCTTACACAGCCTGGAGGTGTGCTTGGGGTCATTGTCCTGTTGAAAAATAAATGATGGTCCAACTAAACGCAAACCAGATGGAAAAGCATGCCGCTGCAAGATGCTGTGGTAGCCATGCTGGTTCAGTATGCCTTCAATTTTAAATAAATCCCCAACAGTGTCACCAGCAAAGCACCCCCACACCATCACACCTCCTCCTCCATGCTTCACGGTGGGAACCAGGCATGTAGAGTCCATCCGTTCACCTTTTCTGCGTCGCACAAAGACACGGTGGTTGGAACCAAAGATCTCAAATTTGGACTCCTCAGACCAAAGCACAGATTTCCACTGGTCTAATGTCCATTCCTTGTGTTCTTTAGCCCAAACAAGTCTCTTCTGCTTGTTGCCTGACCTTAGCAGTGGTTTCATAGCAGCTCAGCTATTTTACCATGAAGGCCTGCTGCACAAAGTCTCCTCTTAACAGTTGTTGAAGAGATGTCTCTGTTGCTAGAACTCAGTGTGGCATTGACCTGGTCTATAATCTGAGCTGCTGTTAACCTGCGATTTCTGAGGCTGGTGACTCGGATAAACTTATCCTCAGAAGCAGAGGTGACTCTTGGTCTTCCTTTCCTGGGGCGGTCCTCATGTGAGTCAGTTTCTATGTAGCGCTTGATGGTTTTCGCAGCTGCACTTGGGGACACTTTCAAAGTTTTCCCAATTTTTCAGACTGACTGACCTTCATTTCTTAAAGTAATGATGGCTACTCATTTTTCTTTACTTTGCTGCTTTTTTCTTGCCATAATACAAATTCTAACAGTCTATTCAGTAGGACTAACAGCTGTGTATCCACCAGACTTCTGCACAACACAACTGATGGTCCCAACCCCATTTATAAGGCAAGAAATCCCACTTATTAAACCTGACAGGGCACACCTGTGAAGTGAAAACCATTTCTGGTGACTACCTCTTGAAGCTCAGCAAGAGAATGCCAAGAGTGTGCAAAGCAGTCATCAAAGCAAAAGGTGGCTACTTTGAAGAAGCTAGAATATAAGACATATTTTCAGTTGCTTCACACTTTTTTTGTTAAGTATATAATTCCACATGTGTTTATTCATAGTTTTGATGCCTTCAGTGTGAATGTACAATTTTCATAGTCATGAAAATACAGAAAAATCTTTAAATGAGAAGGTGGGTCCAAACTTTTGGTCTGTACTGTATACTAGATTCCTTGATAGGGCGTTGATCCAGGGAACTAGTCTGATTGCTGTATGTGGTGTCAGGAAGGAATTCTTTTCCCCAATGTGGAGCTTAGTGTTTGCCACATGGGGTTTTTTTTGCCTTCCTCTGAATCAACATGGTAGCCTATGGGTTGAACTAGATGGACTTAGTCTTCTTTCAACCTTAAAAACAATGTTGCTATGTTATGTTTGTTGGTATATGCAACAGTTGTGGACTTCTTTGTTTGTGTGAAGGAGGACTTTATGCTGATCTGACAGTAGATGGCGATGTTGTGTAAAGTTTCCTTGTTTACTGTATTGTAAAAGAAAAAAGTCTCTCTTGTACTTTCTGTTTTGTTCTTACTTCCTGGTGCAGTGCTGTGTGACTGTGCGTTTTTTTTTCCTGTACCTCATGTTCTGAGAAGTAAAAGCTTGTTATCCCATGTAATCTGCTCTGTGAAGTTTATACCGCAACTGTGGGTATCCAGAAGCTGTGCAACAGGTTATGGGCCCAGGCACCGAGGACCCCAGACAACCAGGACACCGGAACTCTCAGCAAGACCCTGGTGAAAGCAGAAGAATTCTTCAGCACAATTCTCTCCAAACAAGTAAGACAAGTTAAAGATGACAAGTAGCACAGAGCTAAAACTCACAATAGCTAAGCTGAATAATGAGAATTATCAGTTATGGAAGTTCAAAGTAGAAATGTTATTGTTTAAAGATGATTTATGGGAAGTAATCACTACAGATAGACCTGTTGAGGATAGTCAGACATGGGATAAGAAGAATAGACAAGCAAGAGCTACCATCAGCCTATTAGTGGATGATGCTCAATTAATCCACATAAGGAATGAGGATACAGCAAAGGGAATGTGGGAAGCACTAAGAAAGCTACATGAAAGACCCAGCTTAAATCACAAGTTATTTCTGCTAAGAAAGCTTTACAGTATGAGACTAAGTGCAGACAATGACATGCAGAAGCATATATTCTGTATTATGGAAGTGATATCACAGCTGAGATCAATAGGTGTATATATTAAGGAAAGCCATGTAGCAGCAATATTATTGTGCAGTTTACCGGATTCATATACTGCTTTGATAAATGCACTAGAGACAAGACCTGAAACAGACATTACATTAGAGTTTGTGAAGACCAGACTCATAGATGAATATCAAAGATAGAAAGAACCAACAAATGATTCTTCTACTGAAAAAGATAATGGAAATGTTCTTAAAGCTACAGAATCAAAAAGACCCTATAATAAAGAGACAGGAGAATGTTTCAGATATAAGAAAAAAGAACATTTAAAGAAAGACTGTAATATATGGAAAGCAGAACAACAGAAATTACATCATAAAGAGAATACACAGAAGGTGAAAAACACAATTTCTGATTCATGTGAAAATAATTGGAATGGGACATTCAAAGTGACTGATAAGAAATCATCGTTGGGTTGGTTTATTGACTCAGGAGCAACAAGTCACATGACAAGTAATAAAAATTTCTTTACTGAGCTTCATTTAAATAAGAAGGAAGCCATTTATCTCGCAGATGGAAGCAAAATAACTGCAGAAGGTGTTGGACAAGGAATGTTAAACTGTTCTAACAAGTTTGGGCATGATTCAAAAATACTTGTACAGGATGTGTTATATGTTCCAGGATTAGAAGGAGGATTGTTATCTGTAAAACGTCTAACAGCTAAAGGACTTACTGCAAAATTCTAAGATGATGAATGTACAATCCTAGCAGGAAACAAGGTAATAACCAATGTCAAGGCAGATGAACAATTATATCATCTAGACACATTAAAGGAACTGATAAAGTTGTGTACACATGATCACAAGAATTGTATTCACATGTGGCATAGACGTCTAGGACACAGACATCCTGAAAGTATAATGGAGCTACAAAGGAAAGAATTGAGAAATTATCTATTAATATCTGATTGCTCAATTACCGTGAGATGTGAATGTTGTATAAAATCCAAAGCAACAAGGATATCTATTCTTAAGGAAAGTGAAACGAAAAGCTGAAGACCACTTGATTTGGTGCATACGGACACATGAAAGTGACTACATCAGGAGGCAATAGATATATGGTGACTTTTATAGATGACTACTCAAGATACACAGTCACATACTTGATCAAGAACAAAAGCGAAGTTTTCAATAAACTAGTAGACTACGTGACAAAGTCGAATAACAAAGTTTCAGAGGAAGCCAATTGTCATTAGAAGTGATAATGGAGGTGAATTCACAGGACACCAAATAGAAAACTACTTAAGAAAAAATGGTATAGAGCATCAAAAGACTGTTCCATACACACCTGAACAAAATGGAATAGCAGAAAGGAAAAACAGAACTCTGACTGAAATGATAAGGTGTATGCTGACAGATTCCAAACTATCAGAAAAATATTGGGGCGAAGCAGCAATGACAGCTACATACCTACATGTAGCAACGGCGTCTCTGCCTCTTGTAGGGCAGAGACGCGTTCCCCTCACCACCGCAGTCCTGATCCGGCGTCATCCTGCTCCTCTGCTGCTGTAGCTTCCTGGGCACTGTGCTTAGGGCACGTGTGCGCTCCCTCTTAAAGGGGCCCCGCGTGCCGTCCTAAAAAGTTCCCGGGCAATGGCCGGAGGACTTCTCCTGTATAAGGCACCTCCTCCAAAATGGAGGTGCCTGTGCAAGGTTGTTGTTCTGTGTGCTAACACTTGCTTCAGCCCTCAGGTCCCGCTGCCTGTCAGTCCTGCCCTTCAGTCTGTCTAACAGTCCAGTTCGCCAATCTGTCTACAGTCCAGCCCGCCAGTCTGTCCAATACTTTTGCCCGCCAGTCTGCTAGTTACTTGCCGTGCCCCCCAGCCTGTCTACCTGGAGCACCTGCCAGTTTCCTGCCATGCCCGCCAGCCTGCCTACCCGGTGCACCTGCCAGTTATGTGCCGTTCCCGCCAGCCTGCCAACCCGGAGCACCTGCCAAGTAACCTGTCGTGCCCGCCAGCTTGCCTACCCGGAGCACCTGCCAAGTAACCTGTCGTGCCCAACTGCTTGCCTACCCGGAGAGCCTGTCTGGCTATCAGCCGTACCTGCCTGCTTATCTACCTGGACCACCCGCCAGCCTGCCTGCCGTGATCATCCGCTGTACTGGTCAGCTCCTGTCATCTGACATGTGGGAGTCGCCTGCTCTCACACAAGGTCGGTCCCAGGGTGGCACCTGGTTCACCTGCCCGGTCCCTCCCTTGTTCACGGAGTCGACTAAGCCGCCGTGTGACCTGGATCAGGCCGAGTAGGCACTTAGTCACACCCGTCTGGTCCCTCCTTGCACTGAAGCACAGAGGTTCCACCACCCGGACCCGTAACAGTTTGCACAGGCCATGGAACCCAGTGGCTCCCAGGCTCCTTCGCTCTCTGACCTGTACCAGGAGGTCTCACGTCAGAGATCCCAACAGGAAACTATCCTGTCCTATCTGCGGACTGTCAACTCCCGCCTGGACACGCTGTCCACCCCGTCTGTGTCCGTCTCTAGCCGAGCGGCACCCGCTCCGGAGGCACCTCAACCCAGTGGCACTGTGGCACCCGACTTTGGACCCCGGCTCTCTGCGCCTCCACGTTTTGGTGGTGACCCCGTCTTATGTCGGGGCTTCATAAATCAGTGCACGCTGCACTTTGAACTCCTGGCACACCAGTTCACCTCCGACCGGGCAAAGGTGGCATTCATCATGTCTCACCTCACCGGGGAGGCATTGGCATGGCTAAACCCTCTGTGGGAAAGAGGGGATCCCCTGGTGTCCGATCTTCTGGCTTTCCTCGCTGCCTTCCGGAAGGTCTTCGATGAGCCCGGACGAAAATCTTCTACTGCCTCCTCACTTCTCCATCTCCGCCAAGGGAGTCTCACTGTGGGCCAGTATGCCATACGTTTCCGAACCCTCGCATCTGAACTTGCCTGGAACAATGAGGCTCTGGTGTCCACCTTTTGGGATGGTCTTTCCAGACGGATCAAGGATGAGCTAGCCGGTCGTGACATCCCTTCCACCCTGGATGACCTGGTGTCATTAGCTACCCAGATTGACATCTGTTATCTGGAACTTGCTAAGGAGACTACCCTGGAGAGTAGATTTCCGTGTCTCGCTCCAACATTCCAAAGGCCAACCTCGCAACCAGCAATTCCCCGGGTGTGTTCGCCTGAGCCTATGTAAATTGACGAAACCAAGATGGTCAAGTCTCGCTTGGAGACATGCCCCGCTGAGGGGAGTTGCTTCTACTGTGGCAGTATAGAGCATCCGATCTGTTCCTGCCCGGTGAGGCTGGGATTCTCCAGTGTTTAGGACCTCTCATAGACGTCGTCCTAGGCAAGAGTAAATCCTCTCCGTTCTTGACTCTGTCTGTTTCTATTTCCAGTGGTGAGACCCGCTTCTTCGAGACTACCTATCTGGATTCCGGAGCTGCTGGGAATCTCATTCAACAGGCTGTTGTGGAGCGGTACCAGATTCTGGCTGAACCATTGTCGGTTGCCTCCATGGATGGGAGGTTTCTTCCGGAGACCATCTTGCTCGTCACAGAGCCTGTAACCCTTCAGGTGGGAATGCTGCACTTGGAGAAGATCTCCTTTCATGTGCTGTACAGTCTTTCTCACCCCATCTTGCTTGGTCTACCCTGGTTACATAGACATGAGCCCGTCCTGAATTGGAGATCTGGTGAAGTGCTCCGTTGGGGTCAGGAATGCCATGAGTCCTGTCTGGTTCCGGTTAGTCCTGCTCTACCCCCGTCTACTCAGGCTAATCTTCCTGGTCTGCCGGCACCCTACTGGTCCTATGCGGACGTCTTTAACAAAAAAGAAGCGGACACACTACAACCTCATAGGCCGTATGATTGCCCCATCAACCTGGTACCTGGTGCTTCTCCTTCCAGCGGGCGAATCTACCCCTTGACGGTGGCTGAGACCTGGGCTATGTCTGAGTACATAGAAGAAAATCTTGCTAGGGGATTTATCCAGAAATCCACCTCTCCGGCTGTAGCAGGATTCTTCTTCGTGAAGAAGAAAGACGTCTCTCTACGTCCCTATATTGATTACGGGGGCCTTAACCAGGTTACCATCAAAAATAAGTACCCCCTGCATCTCATCTCGGAGCTGTTTGACCGCCTTAAAGGCGCGAAGATTTTCATCAAGTTCGATCTTCGTGGGGCGTACAATTTGGTCCGGATCCGCCAGGGAGACGAGTGGAAAACGACATTCAGCACCCGGGACGGTCACTACGAATACCGTGTGATGCCCTTTGGTCTCTGTAATGCTCCAGCCATCTTCCTGGAGCTGGTTAACGACATCTTCCGTGATCTCCTGCATTCTTGCGTGGTGGTGTACCTGGAAGATATCTTGGTTTTCTCTCCGGATCTGCCCTCACACCGGAGGGATGTTCGTCAGGTTCTGCTAAGACTCCGGAAGAATCGCCTATACTCTAAATTTGAGAAATGCCTCTTTGAGCAGACTTCCCTACTATTCCTGAGCCATATTATCTCCGAGACTGGTCTGCGGATGGATCCCGAGAAGGTGTCTGCCGTCCTAAAGTGGCCCTGACCGGAGGGGTTGAAGGCAATTCAGTGATTGCTGGGCCTTGTAAACTATTGCCACCTCTTCATTCCTCATTTCTCCTCCCGGACTGCTCCCATCTCCGCGCTCACACGTAAAGGAGCAAATCCCAGGGAATGGACTTCCGAAGCAGAGAAGGCGTTCGTCTCCCTTAAACAAGCCTTCTCTTCCGCTCCTGTGCTGCAATGTTCGGATTGCAATAAGCAGTTCTTCCTGGAGGTTGATGCATCCTCCTCCGGAGCCAGAGCGGTGCTCACCCAGAAATCCTCGTCAGGGAGAATGGTAACCTGCTGCTTCTTCTCCGAGCTCTTCTCCTCATCCGAGCGCAACTACTCCATAGGAGATCGTGATCTGCTGGCCATCAAATTAGCGCTGGAGGAATGGCGCTACTTGCTGGAGGGGGCTCTACACCCGGTGGTCATCTACACTGACCATAAAAACCTTGCTTATTTGCAGAACGCCCAAAGACTAAATCCGCATCAGGCCAGGTGGTCTCTATTCTTTGCACAATTCTACTTCACTCTGCATTACCGCCTGGCGGACAAGAACATTAAAGCTGACGCTCTATCCCGCTCATTCCTATCTTCCGACCAAGAGGAGGGGCCTCTACATATCATTGACCCCTCCAAAGTGATGACTGTTGCTCCATTGGACCTGTCCCGGTTCCGGATCGAAAGAAGGTTCTACTCTGGGGTCATTCATCCAACTAGCCGGGCATGCTGGCCAGAGGAAGAACTTTCTGCTCATCTCCAGACATTACTGGTGGCCTTCCCTGCACAAGAATGTTGCGGACTTTGTCGCGGCTTGTTCCTCTTGTGCCCATAACAAGGTTCCCAGGCACCTTCCAGCCAGCCGTCTCCTTCCTCTTCCTGTGCCTTCCGCTCTGTGGCAACACATTGCAATGGACTTCATCACGGATCTCCCTGTTTCTGCCGGTTGTACTGTGATTTGGGTGGTCGCTGACCGCTTTTCTACAATGGCCCACTTCATTCCTCTGCCTGGTCTTCCATCTGCAGCTGTGCTGGCTAAGGACTTCATCCATCACATCTTCCGTCTTCACGGCCTACCCCTCCACATTGTGTCTGATCACGGGGTTCAGTTCACTCCGCGCTTCTGGAGAGCTACTTGCAAGCTGCTGGATGTCTCTTTGGATTTCTCTTCTGCTTATCATCCTCAGTCCAATGGTCTAGTGGAACGTATCAACCAGATCCTTACCAGCTTTCTTCGGCATTTTGTCAACGCTCACCATAATGATTAGGTTGAGCTCTAACCCTGGGACGAGTTCTCCTATAACAACCATGAGAGCGAGTCTTCTACTATATCCCTGTTTTTTGTGGTCTACGGTCGACACTCCCGGATTCCGTTTCCCGTCTCCTCTTCAGTGGACAATCCTGCACCGGAGTCTCTTGCCAGCGAATTTTCGGCTATTTGGGAAGACACTAGATCTGCACTTCTTCAGTCCTCCGAGTGGATGAAGAGACATGCTGATAAGAGATGTCTGGATCCGCCTCAATTCCATCCTGGAGACAAGGTCTGGCTTTCCTCCAAATATGTCTGTCTCAAAATACCTTCTTATAAGTTGGGTCCGTGGTTCATCTGTCCGTTCGAGGTTCTGAACCAAATCAATCCCGTGGCTTACAAGCTGAAACTCCCGGTCACCTTACGGATTCCCAACTCCTTTCATGCATCCATCCTCCAACCAGTTGTCCTTAATTCTTTCTCTGACGATCCAGGTACCACCCCAGCTCCGGTCTCCACTGAGGATATCTTTGAGGTAGAAAACATTTTGGCCACCAAGAGGGTAAGAGGAAAGACTTTCTTTCTTGTGGATTGGAAGGGGTTTGGCCCGGAGGAGAGGTCTTGGGAACCCAGGGAGAATATTCATGCCCCTCATCTTAAAAAATTTCTTGTGGGCCTAAAGAAGAGGGGGCGTAAAGGGGGGGGGTTACTGTTGCATCGGCGTCTCTGCCTCCTGCCGGGCAGAGACGCCGTTCCCCTCACTGCCGCAGTCCTGGTCCAGCATCGTCCTGCTCCCCTGCTGCTGTGGCGTGCACCGCGCATAGCTTCCAGGACACTGTGCTTAGGGCGCGCACACGCTCCCTCCCTCTTAAAGGGGCCGCGCACCATCCTAAAAAGTCCCCGGCCAATGGCCAGAGGACTTCTCCTTTATAAGGCACCTCCTCCAAAATGGAGGTGAATGTGCAAGGTTGTAGTTCCGTGTGCTAACACTTGCTTCAGCCCTCAGGTCCCGCTGCCTGTCAGTCCTGCCCGCCAGTCTGTCAACAGTCCAGCCCGCCAGTCTGTCTACAGTCCAGCCCACCAGTCTGTCCAATAGTTCTGCCTGCCAGTCTGCCAGTTACCTGCCATGCCCGCCAGCCTGTCTACCTGGAGAACCTGCCAGATTCCTGCTGTGCCCGCCAGCCTGCCTACCCGGAGCACCTGCCAGTTTCCTGCCATGCCCACCAGCTTGCCAACCCAGAGCACCTGCCAAGTAACCTGTCATGCCCACCAGCTTGCCTACCCGGAGCACCTGCCAAGTAACCTGTCATGCCCGCCTGCTTGCCTACCCGGAGCGCCTGTCTGGCTATCAGCCGTACCTGCCTGCTTATCTACCTGGACCACCCATCAGCCTGCCTGCCGTGCTCATCCGCTGTACTGGTCAGCTCCTGTTATCTAACCCGTGGGAGTCGCCTGCTCTCACACAAGGTCAGTCCCAGGGTGGCACCTGGTTCACCTGCACGGTCCCTCCCTTGTACACGGAGTCTACTAAGCCGCCATGTGACCTGGGTCAGGCCGAGTAGGCACTTAGTCAAGCCCCTCTGGTCCCTCCTTGCACCGAAGCACAGAGGTTCCACCACAAGGACCCGTAACACTACAGAACTGACTTTTTTCTAGAAAACTGAAAAAAAAAAAAACATATGAACTTTGGCAATGTATGAAACCAAGTGTAAATCATTTAAGAGTTTTTGGTTGCAAAGTTTTTGTATTCATTCCAACAGAAAAACGTTCAAAACTTCAAAATAGGTCCATGGAAGGAATATTTGTTGGATATAGTGAAAATTGCAAAGGATATACAATCCTAGATCCCAAAGCAGACAGAGTTATGGTGAGTAACAGTGTGACATTCATTGAGGATCTAAATGAAGACACTATGATTTCACTGGAAACAAAAAATGAGAAAAACAGCAATGATATAGCTGAAGGAATATCTGATGAAAAAGAAGTTGAAATAAAAAAAAAACAGAATACTGAAAGTGAAGAGATACAACTACAAACAGACACAGAACCAAGACATTCAATAAAAGAAAACAAGGTAAAACCACCAATACGTCTTTCATACAAGGCAAGTGCAAGTAAAATTTATGAACCTACCTCTTAGGAAGACATATCTCGACTTCCTGAAGAAGAAGCCAATAAATGAGGCAACAGAAACAGAAATAAAATCCATGCATGACTCAAAAACATGGACACTAACGGAATTACCAGAAGGAAGAAAAGCTATAGGATGAAAATAGGTTTTTAAAGTAAAGTACCGAACAGATGGCACAGCTGAACGATACCGAGCAAGACTTGTAACTAAAGGTTATTCTCAAAAATATGGAGAAGACTATGATGAAACATTTGCTCCAGTTGTCAAACATACTACTATAAGAACTTTGTTTGCAGTTGCAGCAATGAAACAATTGGAACTGAAACATCTGGATGTAAAGACAGCAGTTTTGAATGGAAGTTTAACAGAAGATATTTACATGGAACAACCTCCAGGATTCAAAGATGAAAGTAACCCAAACATGGTTTACAAATTACAGAAAAGTATATACGGTTTAAAACAAGCTGCTAAAGCGTGGAATGATAAAATTATGGAGGTGCTCACAAATGAAAAATTTAAAAGAAGCAAAGCTGATCCTTGCCTGTACACAAAAAGACTAATGGACAGATGGATCTATGTACTCATATATGTTGATGACATTTTAGTTTTTTTTTGAAAAACAAAGGGATAAAGAGGACATACTAAAAATCCTGAATCAACATTTCGAGATCAAAGACTTGGGAAATGTGAAACAGTACTTAGGAATACAGATAGAAAGAGAAGATGGAAGTTTCCTACTTAATCAAAATCACATGATTAAAGACATAACCGAAACATTTGGATTGAAGGATGCAAAACCAGCAAAGTCTCCAATGGAAACTAATTATCTTAAAGAGATGAGTAGTGAGAAAAATGTGTTATCAAATAATGAAGAGTACAGAATGGCGATAGGAAAATTACTGTATCTAGTGACCAGACATTGTAGTAGCAGTAGGAATTCTGAGTAGAAAAGTGTCCAAGCCAAATAAAGCGGATTGGAATGCTGTGAAGAGAGTAATACGTTATTTGAAAGGAACCAGCAATGTTAAACTGAAACTGCCTACAAGTGATAAATGCATTTAAACTGGATACGTTGATGCAGATTGGGCTGGAGATCCAACTGACAGAAAATCTACCAGTGGCTATCTTTTCTTTCTCTCAGGTGGACCAATTAGTTAGACTAGTAAAAAACAATCAATAGTAACGCTGTCGTCAACAGAAGCAGAATATGTTGCAGCAGTACATGCGAGTCAAGACGTTCTATGGTTAAGACAATTGCTAACAGACCTAGGACAAGCACAGTTGGAACCAACAAAAATAAATGAGGACAAGCAGGGATGTCTTGTTCTTGCTCAGAAGGAAGGAGTTAACCCAAGAACCAAGCACATTGATGTGAAGTATCATTTTTGAGGGACCATCAGGAACAAGGAATCCTGAAATTAGAATATTGTCCAACTGAAGATATGACAGCAGACATTTTCACAAAGGCATTGAATGCTGAAAAACATCAGAGACTAATGAAGAAATTAGGTTTGACTGAATAAGTCCTTACTGTTGAGAAAGGGTGTTGGTATATGCAACAGTTGTGGACTTCTTTGTTTCTGTGAAGGAGGACTTTATGCTGATCTGACAGTAGATGGCGATGTTGTGTACAATTTCCTTGTTTACTGTATTGTAAAAGAAAAAAAGTCTCTCTTGTACTTGCTGTTTTGTTCTTACTTCCCGGTGCAGTACTGTGTAACTGTGCGTTTTGTTATCCCATGTAATCTTCTCTGTGAAGTTTCTATCGCAACTGTGGGGATCCAGAAGCTGTGCAACAATGTTACTATGCTTGTTTCCTCCGTCCCCTCCTGACAACCACGTTCAAACTAGAGGGGATGACTATCTTCTTCATCCTCTGACAGCTGCTTGCCCATCACCTCTTCCTCCTCCATTAGTTCCTCGGCTCTTGCACCTTCACTAACAGTTTGCCTGGTATCACCAAACCCCCTCGATCGCTGTAATCCACCGTCACTTGGCATCCGCCTGTGTGACGACAGTCTGGAAATTTGAGACATTGGTATTCCTTCCGCATCCTCCTCTTCTTCTGGGGCCACCACATGGCCTTCACAGGCTCTATGTTCAGCGGAGACAGCCATTGCTCAAACTGAGCCTGGAGAGCTGCCCACAACTCTTCACCTGTATGACTGAGATGTCCAAGGCATATTAATTTGATGACTGCCTGACTACGGTGAGCCCTGACTGCGCAGTATGGAGGTGGTGTGTATTCGCTCCGCACCCTTGGAACGCGTGTCTCGTTAAGGCAGAGGTTGAGTGTGCAGGTGGAGGCCCTAGAGAAGGTGGAGGACGCAGGAGCAGCGGAGGAAGTGGGAAATACAGAGGTTTCTTCTACAAGCCTTGGGGACTCAAAGATTTGTGGAGCAGCCCCCTCCCCACCTGCCCCCCACAGCCACCAGAGTCAACTAGTGCCCAGTCAGCGAGATGTAACACCCTTGGCCATGCTTACTCGTCCAGGTGTCTGTGGTGAAATGCACCCTGGCACACGTAGATTTAGACAAGGAACGGGTGATGTTGTCTGCAACATGCTGGTGTAGCGCAGGCACAGCTTTCTTAGAGAAGTAATGGTGAATGTTCATGCATGTAGTAGTCAAATTATTGCAGTTTTTCCCTCTACTGAGTTTTTATTGCAAAGTTTGCAAATAACGTGAGTTGGCTCATTCTTTGCAGTGACAAAAAAGGCCCATGCTAGGCAACCCTTGCTGCCCCTGCGAGCTGCAGACCCGTGACCGCTGCTGGCCACAGCCACGGTTGTGGCTAAGGATGCAGTGCCTGCACTTTGGGGCAAAATGTAACCTCCTCGTCTTCCTCCTCCACCTCCTTAGATGAGCTACTCGGCTGCGTGACTCTGGGTTCACACCAAGTAGGTTCTTCAACCTAGTCATCATCCAATGTGTTATCCCATTCTTCGCCTTCAGAATGACCCCTCTCCTCTTGTTGCTCTGACAGCACAGTACAGTCTGCATGAGCCTCAGGTATCTGAGTCTCATCGGGACCACCTCGCTCCCCTGCGGTTAACGTCTGGTGACGAGGGTCAGGAACCTGCTCGGACCCTACTTCGTACTGTCACAAATCCAAGCTAAAAAAATTTGAGCATCGGTGCAGATGCTTTCCTCCACTTGACTCTGTGACTGTTTGGAGTACACTTCTGATGCCCATTGTGTGTGTCGCGCCCCCTGGGCTGTTGGGCACCCGGGACCAGACTTCAGGGCAATGCTGGGAGTAGTAGTGGTGACCCGGTCCCGTGGCTCAGGGTGGCCAGACCAATATTGTGGCAGTCTCTGTATCAGTATAATGCAATGTCTGACTACGCCACCCGTGGATTGCGGTCAATAAGAACCGCCGCTGCTGAGCAGACCTCTGAGGCTGATGTGAGGGCAGCAGAGTGTAGTATAACTCCCCACGGGAGGAGTATAACCTCAGGGTAGTGAGTGTGGATGATGGGAGTGATGGTGCACGAGCGCAGCAGGAACGACTCAGAGGCTTTGCAGTGCAGTTCAGGGTCTTTACTGATGATGATAAGGCAGACCCTCCCGGGAGTACTGGCTAGCATAAGAGGCCTGGTCAGTCTGTGAGCAAACTGGAGTTCCCCTTGCCAGGTGGAGTTGTAGGCCTCCCCGTCTATCTGCACTCTTCCTGGCTACCTTGCTGTAAGCGAGTGGAAGTAGCCCACGTCCCTGAGTGTACCGTGTGGCGCTCACCCGTATGGCTGGTGACTTGGGGCCTTCTGATAGCCCCCGCTCCTCGATGGCGGTGCTGGTCCCTTGCTCGTGACTGAGCCTCCGGGCTTCTATGGCCAGAGGACCTGAAATCCCCCGCCGGCGGGTTTCTGCTGCTGGGTATATATAAGTCCCCACAGCCTCGGACTCCTGTGTCCGGTTCTTAGCGTCTTCTGCCAGGACGAACTCCTCTTAGCTCAAGTCCCTGGTCTTCAGCTCCTGCTCCTACAGAGCTCTTCACTGTTACTTTCCCTGTGTCTGGAACAAACTCCAGGCTCTGACTCACTAACCCCCCCCAGATCCAGTTTATATAGGGCAGGTTCCTCCCCTATCTGGTCTCGGACAGGAGGTGTTGCATGTTTAAGGGCTCCTGACCAGGAAACCTCCCACTTGCTCTCAGACGTAATATTTCTATTATTGTGGTAACCAGACCCCTGGGGTGCCACATGTGGACTTGGTGAAGAGTTCTACAGACTCGCCCTTCTGTGGTTCGCTACAGTCAGTTGGGCAGTTGGCCAGTTGTGACGCGGGGGCAAGCATGGGTAATTGGGGTGCCACCTCTGTGGACTGTACTGCGTGTGATGTTGAGGTGGAGGAAGAATAGGAGAGGGCACTGTAAACAGAGCTTGCCATCCACTGGAGCACCTGCTCTTTCTGGGTCTTATCAACAAGGCGTATGCCAAAGGAAGGGGATGCTGTAGGCTGTCCACTAACATAAGTTGTCAGTTGTCTTTGGATAGGACCTGTTTGTGTTGGTTCACTAGTGCTTTCACTAACATTACCACATACCCCATGTACACCTTGAACACCAAGTCTATTCCCCTTTCCACCACAGCCTCTCTTTTTCCCACTCATGTTGGTCATATACAGTGGTAGGAGCACGCAATTAACTAAAGAAAGATATGTTTTTTTCCTGTGCAATAGCTCAGCACACACCTGAATTTCAGTGACACTAAATGACAAGGTAAGATATGGCCTGCCGTATAACATTACTAACAGACAAAAGAAATTTGTTAGTGTGCATGAGGCCGATAAAACCTACGAGATATTCCCCAAATAATTTCAAACTGAGATGTCCCTTGCTGTATTACTTTAGGAACAGAAGAAATATTTTTTTGAATGTGGATGAGGCCAGCATGACATAGAATATATGCTCCAAAATATTTCAAACTCAGATCTAGCCAGCTGTATCACTTTACTCAGAGCAAAAAATATTTTTGGGTTACTCTGCATAAGCTCTGTGTCCAGCTGACTTTGACCGCCACTGACGTAGTAGCTGGCTTATAGCACTGTATGACTTTTGGCACAGGAAAAAATATTTTTTGGACTGAGCCTAGTAATAGAAGTTTGTTTTTTTTTACTGTGAAACCAGGAGATGTTTAACGTCGATAAAATAGGATCTGCCTTTTAGTAGACGAAATCAACTTTGCCACAGTAAAAAAACCTTTGGTGGACTCTGCCTGACAACCAAAAATATATATAGGTTTGACTGTGCATACAAGCTGAATTTGACCGCCTCTGACGTAGTAGCTGGCTTATAGCACTGTATGACTTTTGGCACAGGAAAAAATATTTTTTGGACTGGGCCTAGTAAGAGAAAAAATTTATTTTTTTACATTGAAACCACCTGAAGTTCAACTCCACTAAAACAGTATTTGACATTACAAAAACTTTAGTGCACACATCTTTCAATATCACAATAGCAACAAAAAAAAAACAGATTTTGTGCTCTGCAATAAGAAGCTCTACAGACTGTGCAGAGCACAATTTCAACCCCACTAAATGAAAAGGTGCACTGCGCTTGCTTGATCACATTAGCAAGTGCAAAAAAAGATTCAAGGTATTATTATTATTATTATTTATTATTATAGCGCCATTTATTCCATGGCACTTTACATGTGAAGAAGGGGTATACATACAAGAACAATTACAATAATCTTGAACACAATGTGACGGCGACTGGTACAGGAGGAGCGAGGACCCTGCCCGCGAGGGCTCACAGTCTACAAGGGAAGGGTGAGGATACAGTAGGTGAGGGTAGAGCTGGTCGTGCAGCATTATTTGTGGAGTGGTGGTTATTGCAGGTTGTAGGCTTGTCGGAAGAGGTGGGTCTTCAGGCTCTTTTTGAAGGTTTCCACGGTCGACGAGAGTCTGATGTGTTGGGGTAGAGACTTCCAGAGTAGGGGGGAAGCACGGGAGAAATCTTGTATGCGATTGTGGGAGGAGGAGATAAGAGGGGAGTAGAGAAGGAGATCTTGTGAGGATCGGAGGTTGTGTGCGGGTATGTAGCGGGAGACTAGGTCAGAGATATATGGAGGAGACAGGTTGTGAATGGCTTTGTATGTCATGGTTAGGGTTTTGAACTGGAGTCTCTGGGCAATGGGGAGCCAGTGAAGAGATTGACAGAGAGGAGAGGCCGGGGAATAGCGGGGGGACAGGTGGATTAGTCGGGCAGCAGAGTTTAGGATGGATTGGAGGGGTGCAAGAGTGTTGGAAGGGAGGCCACAGAGCAGGAGGTTGCAGTAGTCAAGGCGGGAGATGATGAGGGCGTGCACTAGTGTTTTTGCAGATTCATGGTTGAGGAATGTGCGGATCCGGGAGATATTTTTGAGTTGGAGTCGGCAGGAAGTGGAAAGTGCCTGGATATGTGGTTTGAAGGAGAGTTCAGAGTCCAGGGTTACCCCAAGGCAGCGAGCCTGAGGGACTGGGGACAGTGTGCAGCCATTGACTATGATGGATAGGTCAGTTGGGAGAGTTGAATGAGATGGCGGAAAGATGATGAATTCTGTTTTGTCCATGTTAAGTTTTAGAAATCTAGCAGAGAAGAAGGATGAAATAGCAGACAGACATTGTGGGATTTTGGTTAGTAAGGAGGTGATACCAGGTCCAGAGAGGTAGATCTGTGTGTCGTCAGCATAGAGGTGATAATGAAAGCCATGAGACTCTATGAGCTGTCCCAGGCCTAAGGTGTAGATGGAGAAGAGCAGGGGTCCTAGAACTGAAGCTTGGGGGACACCGACAGATAGGGGGTGAGATGAGGAGGTGGTGTGTGAGTGGGAGACACTGAATGTCCGGTCTGTTAGGTATGAGGAGATCCAGGATAGGGCCAAGTCTGTGATGCCGAGAGATGAGAGAGTTTTTAGTAAGAGGGAATGGTCCACCGTGTCGAAGGCAGATGACAGGTCTAGGAGGAGGAGGACAGAATAGTGTCGCTTAGATTTGGCGGTTAGTAGGTCATTGGTACCTTTGGTCAGTGCAGTTTCAGTAGAATGGTGCGGTCGGAAACCAGATTATAGGCGGTCGAAGAGGGAGCAGGAGGAGAGGTGGGAGGACAGATCAAAATGGACCTGTTGTTCCAGTAGTTTTGAGGCATAGGGGAGAAGTGATATGGGGCGATAGCTAGACAGAGAGGATGGGTCAAGGGAGGGCTTTTTGAGGATGGGTGTGATTGAGGCATGTTTGAAGCATGAGGGGAAGACACCAGTTGTTAGTGACAGGTTGAAGAGGTGGGCTAGGGCTGGGATGAAGATAGTGGTAAGGTTTGGGATGAGGTGGGACGGGATTGGGTCAAGTTTACAGGTGGTGAGGTGTGATTTGGAGAGTAAAGAGGAAAGTCAAGGTATACTGAGACATGGATCTCTATACCAGCGGTGCACAGCACTATTGTATGACATGGGCCCTCTGTTTCTGTCAAAATCTCAGTACTTGCACAAGAACACCAAAAATGTACTGCACCAGCAGAGGTACACAGGCCAGGAATTATCTACACTATCTGACTACCATACAAGCGCCCATCTATCTAGCTAATATCTCTCATTACACAGGAGAACACTGAGCTGCGTCTGTCTCCAGCAGTGACATGGATATAATGGCGCTGAGGGAACATGGCCACTTTTTATATTGAGAGGACATGTGATTTCTGCAGCCAATTACAGAAGCCCATATGTCTGGACAGTGTAGATGCTTCCTGAGCTATGATTGGCTGGCCGCGCTTTCCTCAGTTAAAGTTACCGCCCACAGGAAAAAAACAGTGCGCTGCTGATCTGACCTGTTCTAAGCTTTCCACAGCCCCCACACTCACCAAGCATATCTCACCGCTCATCATACACTTGAACTATGCTAACAAAACTGTTCAAAACGCTGTGGTGGCCCTGTATTCGCGTCCCGCGCAAATTCGTCGAACTTTTCAGATTTTAAGAAAATTTGCTCGCCTTTGCGATCACGAATCCGAATATGCCATATTCGTGCCAAATTTGAAACTTTCGAACATTCGCCGAACAAATTCGGTCAACACTAGTCTTGGGAGGACCGGAGATTACGTAAGGGAATGTATTGGGAAATAAGTTCAGAGATGTACGAAGGAGAGAAGTTATGGATGGCTTTGTAGGTCAGTGTTAGTAGTTTGAACTGGATACGCTGGGAAATTGGGAGCCAGTGAAGGGATTTGCAAAGGGGGGTAGCAGAGGAGTAGCGAGGCAAGAGATGGACCAGTTGCGCAGCAGAGTTAAGGATGGACTGGAGGGGTGCTAGAGTGTTAGCAGGTAGGCCAGAGAGCAGGATGTTGCAGTAGTCGAGGCGGGAGATGATGAGGGCATGCACAAGCAGTTTAGTAGATTAAGGGTTGAGAAAAGGACAGATTCTGGAAATATTTTTGAGCTGGAGGCGACAGGAGGTGGCGAGATCTTGGATGTGGGGTTTGAAGGACAGCGGAGAGTCATGGGTTGCTCCGAGGCAGCGGATTGTCAGTACAGGGGAAAAAGTGATGTTATTTATTGTGATAGAAACATCAGGTTGGGAAGATATGCGAGATGGGGGAAAGATGATGAGTTCAGTTTTGTCCACATTGAGCTTGAAGAAGCGGGAGGAGAAGAAGGAGGATATGGCTGCTAGACATGCTGGGATTCTGGACAGCAGAGAGGTGATATCTGGGCCAGAGAGATAGATCTGGGTGTCATCAGCGGACAGATGGTACTGGAAGCCATGGGATTTTATGAGCTGTCCCAGGCTAAGGGTATAGATTGAGAAGAGTAGGGGTACTAGGACAGAGTCTTGAGTGACTCCAACAGAGATTGGGCGGGGTGAGGAGGTTATGTGGGAGTGGGAGACGCTAAATGTGCGGTTAGAAAGGTATGAGGAGATCCAAAATAGTGCAAGGTCTTTGATGCCAAAGGAAGAGAGGATTTGTAGTAGGAGGCAGTGGTCAACTGTATCTAAAGAAGAGGACAGGTCAAGAAGAAGGAGTACAGAGAATTGTCTGTTAGCTTTGGCTGTAAGTAAGTCATTGGTGATTTTGGTAAGGGCAGTTTCAGTGGAATGGTGGGGGCGGAAGCCGGATTGTCGGTTGTCGAAGAGAGTTAGATTAGAAGTGGGAGGAAAGTTCAGCCTGAACGTGTTGCTCAAGGAGTTTGGACGCGAATGGGAGCAGCGATATGGGGCGGTAGCTGGACAAGGCGGTTGTGTCGAGGGATGGCTTTATGAGGATGGGTGTGATTGTGGCATGTTTGAAGGCAGTGGGGAAGGTACCAGAAGTTAGTGATAGGTTGAAGAGATGGGTTAGGGATGGGATGAGTGTGGGGGTGAGGTTGGGGAGGAGGTGGCATGGGATGGGGTCGAGTGCACAAGTGGTGAGGTGTGATTTGGAGAGCAGACGAGTAAGGTCTCTTTCCGTGATGTTGGGAAGAGAGGTTATGGGGGAAAGGCAATGGAGTGGAAAACAAAGGGGTTGTGGTGGTCAGACAGTAAAGACTTGCTATGTTTGGTCAGTCTTGTTTTTGAAGTGTGTGGCAAACTCCTCAGCAGAGATGATGGAGGTCGGAGGGGGCAGTGGAGGGCAGAGGAGAGAGTTAAAAGTGTTGAATAGCTGTTTGGGGTTGTAGGTGTTAGAACCCTCCTGCTTGTTTTTTTCCATCTTTTGTTTTGCGGTCACGTGCCCATCTGCCTTTATATTCCAGCTCCGCCCTTTTGGCTGTGCTGGACTTCAGTGTTTGACTGTTTCCCTAGCCAGGTGCTTCGGTGCCTTTCTCTGTCAGTTTGCTTGGTCCTTCTGGGACCTCTAGTACCTTTTTGTCAGTTTGTCTTTTTGTGTTCTGCAACAACTTCTCTGTTTAGGCAGTGTCCCATTTTTGTCCCAGTCCTTAGTTCTTTTAGGGACCCTTATGCTATAGGTCTTTGTTCAGACTAGCCAAGGACTAAGGCGGGTCTGTTCGCTAGGAACCGGCAGCCCGCTGCATCGTAGGGATTCAGTTTAGTCTTACTGTAGGGACAGCTTTCCCCTATCTTTCCTTAGTACTTGTTGCAGATCATAACAGTAGGATAGGGAAGATATGAGGGTTGTGAAGTAGGCCTGTTTAGGAGAGGTGAGTGCTTGTTTGAATGCAGTGAAGTCATCTTGAGAATGTGTTTTCTTCAAACGCCGCTCTGCAACCCTGGACGCTCGTCGAAGCTGTTTAGTGACGTTGTTGTGCCAGGGTTGCCTGTTGACTCGTTGCACTCTGCCATGCACAAGAGGGGCAAGTGAGTCAATAGCTGATGCGAGAGTGTAGGTTAAATTATACATTTAATCGCCTTAATGGCACACTAGACAAAACACTATATACACAATGGTTATACAGTACATATACAATGGCCAGATATGCAAATACAGGTAGTACGAAAGGTATAAGCAAATGAAACATGTCAGTTACGGGTTTGATGTTTGACCATCTGTGCACAGCCGCATGGGGGCATGGGGCTACCAGATTGTTCCAGTTCCTTCCAACACGTTACTCGATGTGGCCCCTCCATTAGAAGTGAATAACAAGCATGACAAAGAGAGAGATCACATGACCTTACAGAAGCCTTTTAACCTCTTGGTCAGTCACATCCTTTTCCACCCCAATGGATAGTTCTAATTTCCACTCCCCTGGAGTTTTGTGGCTAAAACTCAAAAACCTATCAATGATCATAACTTCCCAACAGAAGGTCATAGGGTGGCGGTTATGGCGCCATCAGATCCGGCCAGGCCCCCATTACGCCTGAGACCAAACATAGCTTCTACCCTACCACTAGGCGTTCTGTGTATCTCCCCACCCTGGGGTGCTAGAACGAAATTATACCCTGGAAGGCGTTCGGTCTGTTCCAGAGATCTAAAAAATGTAACCAGTGTGTGGCTAGGACGTATGATAACTCCTTAAATCTCCTTGTGAAATGCTATCTCACTTGGGTAAGCAGTTACACAATGCGGGCTCCACAGGCGGTCACTGTGTATGAGCTTGGATACTAGCTGGTGTGGCTGGACCATCTGCTGTGCCAGGTGTCCAGTTACAGCTGCACATGCTGAAGGAGGATTGTAAGTTGCCATTAAAAAGTATATTAGAAACACGTGCACCATTTCTGAATTTTTCACCCACTCCTGGTTTTGACTTACAAATAGAGATGAGCGCTGTTCGACTCGAACTGTTCACCAATCTCAAATTTGAGCTGTTTTGGGCGGTGTTCGAGCCGTTCGGCAAACACGAACCATTTGAAAAAAATTTGGCTGTTCGAGGTTATGTTCGATAACTGTTCGTGCACCAAAATTATAACTGGATTTTTTCTCAGTAATGCTGAAAATTAATGTTAATACGCAGTTTGAGTGTTCAGCGGGGTGGGGGGGGGGCAGGGGATGGATCTCTGCAGGAATAATGAAGACCTCCATTTTTTTTTCTATTTCCCGCATTTACAGTGGGGAGGTGCAATCTGTCAGCCTATCAGCAGAGCACACACGGAGCGAACTGCTTTTTTTTACACAAGCAAGGGCATGTGTCATTGGCAGTGTATGTCACATGTCCTTGCCCTATAAGACCCAGCCATTTTCCCCGTCGCCACCATTTTCTCACTGCTGCAGCTGCGTGTTAGACGGCACCGCTGTTGCTGTATGCGCTATACCTTGTTAATTTAAAGCCAATTTTCGCACAAATCTACAGATAGCTTGGGAGTAGGGAAGAGTTGTGATTGCAGTCCTTTTAAGGACTAGGTTACAGCATTTCCTACGACTTTCATCAGGCAGGTCTGTGCTCTTAAATAGATAGGTTGGGAGTAAAGACTAATTGTAATTGCAGTCCTTTTCAGGACTAAGTTACATCAGTTCCTATCAGTTTTTGCCAGGCAGGTCTGTGCCAGTGCTGTGCAAGTTTTTTTCACAGCATTTGGCTAAATCTAGCAAAGCTAATCCTTTTTGGCCTATTGCAGAGTGTGTAAGTCAGTGGAGTAGCCTATCTGTGTTGCAAGCTACACCACCTGTGTATAGAATACCAATTTTTTTTACTGCACCTAGTGAAGTAAAACCTTTTGGGCATAGCATCATTCTATT
This sequence comes from Phyllobates terribilis, assembly GCF_046119375.1. Lineage (NCBI taxonomy): Eukaryota > Metazoa > Chordata > Amphibia > Anura > Dendrobatidae > Phyllobates > Phyllobates terribilis. Next base: position 571,327,909 of record NW_027362763.1, read on the forward strand.
AGTCCATCTATACTGACCTCCATCAGGTTGCAAATTCAAAATAATTTTTCTCTGCATCTAGCTCTGAAAAAATATTTGGGCTTCTAGCAGTGTGTGGGACTTGGTCTATTAGTCCATCTATACTGACCTCCATCAGGTTGCAAATTGAATATAATTTTTTTCTGCATCTAGCTCTGAAAAAATATTTGGGCTTCTAGCAGTGTGTGGGACTTGGTCTATTAGTCCATCTATACTGACCTCCATCAGGTTGCAAATTAAAAATAATTTTTTTCTGCATCTAGCTCTGAAAAAATATTTGGGCTTCTAGCAGTGTGTGGGACTTGTTCTATTAGTCCATCTATACTGACCTCCATCAGGCTGCAAATTGAATATATATTTTTTTCTGCATCTAGCTCTGAAAAAATATTTGGGCTTCTAGCAGTGTGTGGGACTTGGTCTCTTAGTCCATCTATACTGACCTCCATCAGGTTGCAAATTAAAAATAATTTTTTTCTTCATCTAGCTCTGAATAAATATTTGGGCTTCTAGCAGTGTGTGGGACTTGTTCTATTAGTCCATCTATACTGACCTCCATCAGGTTGCAAATTGAATATAATTTTTTTCTGCATCTAGTTCTGAAACAATATTTGGGCTTCTAGCAGTGTGTGGGACTTGGTCTATTAGTCCATCTATACTGACCTCCATCAGGTTGCAAATTAAAAATAATTTTTTTCTTCATCTAGCTCTGAAAAAATATTTGGCCTTCTAGCAGTGTGTGGGACTTGTTCTATTAGTCCATCTATACTAACCTCCACCAGGTTGCAAATTCAATATATTTTTTTTCTGCATCTAGGTCTGAAAAAATATTTGGGCTTCTAGCAGTGTGTGGGACTTGGTCTATTACTCCATCTATACTGACCTCCATCAGGTTGCAAATTGAATATAATTTTTTTCTGCATCTAGCTCTGAAAAGATATTTGGGCTTCTAGCAGTGTGTGGGACTTGGTCTATTAGTCCATCTATACTGACCTCCATCAGGTTGCAAATTAAAAATAATTTTTTTCTGCATCTAGCTCTGAAAAAATATTTGGGCTTCTAGCAGTGTGTGCGACTTGTTCTATTAGTCCATCTATACTGACCTCTATCAGGTTGCAAATTGAATATAATTTTTTTCTGCATCTAGCTCTGAAAAAATATTTGGGCTTCTAGCAGTGTGTGGGACTTGTTCTATTAGTCCATCTATACTGACCTCCATCAGGTTGCAAATTGAATATAATTATTTTCTGCATCTAGCCCTGAAAAAATATTTGGGCTTCTAGCAGTGTGTGGGACTTGGTCTATTAGTCCATCTATACTGACCTCCATCAGGTTGCAAATTAAAAATAATTTTTTTCTGCATTTAGCTCTGAAAAAATATTTGGGCTTCTAGCAGTGTGTGCGACTTGTTCTATTAGTCCATCTATACTGACCTCCATCAGGTTGCAAATTGAATATAATTTTTTTCTGCATCTAGCTCTGAAAAAATATTTGAGCTTCTAGCATTGTGTGGGACTTGGTCTATTAGTCCATCTATACTGACCTCCATCAGGTTGCAAATTGAATATATATTTTTTTCTGCATCTAGCTCTGAAAAAATATTTGGGCTTCTAGCAGTGTGTGGGACTTGTTCTATTAGTCCATCTATACTGACCTCCATCAGGTTGCAAATTGAATATATATTTTTTTCTGCATCTAGCTCTGAAAAAATATTTGGGCTTCTAGCAGTGTGTGGGACTTGTTCTATTAGTCCATCTATACTGACCTCCATCAGGTTGCAAATTGAATATATATTTTTTTCTGCATCTAGCTCTGAAAAAATATTTGGGCTTCTAGCAGTGTGTGGGACTTGGTCTATTAGTCCATCTATACTGACCTCCATCAGGTTGCAAATTAAAAATAATTTTTTTCTTCATCTAGCTCTGAAAAAATATTTGGCCTTCTAGCAGTGTGTGGGACTTGTTCTATTAGTCCATCTATACTAACCTCCACCAGGTTGCAAATTCAATATAATTTTTTTCTGCATCTAGGTCTGAAAAAATATTTGGGCTTCTAGCAGTGTGTGGGACTTGGTCTATTAGTCCATCTATACTGACCTCCATCAGGTTGCAAATTGAATATAATTTTTTTCTGCATCTAGCTCTGAAAAGATATTTGGGCTTCTAGCAGTGTGTGGGACTTGGTCTATTAGTCCATCTATACTGACCTCCATCAGGTTGCAAATTAAAAATAATTTTTTTCTGCATCTAGCTCTGAAAAAATATTTGGGCTTCTAGCAGTGTGTGCGACTTGTTCTATTAGTCCATCTATACTGACCTAAATCAGGTTGCAAATTGAATATAATTTTTTTCTGCATCTAGCTCTGAAAAAATATTTGGGCTTCTAGCAGTGTGTGGGACTTGTTCTATTAGTCCATCTATACTGACCTCCATCAGGTTGCAAATTGAATATAATTACTTTCTGCATCAAGCCCTGAAAAAATATTTGGGCTTCTAGCAGTGTGTGGGACTTGGTCTATTAGTCCATCTATACTGACCTCCATCAGGTTGCAAATTAAAAATAATTTTTTTCTGCATTTAGCTCTGAAAAAATATTTGGGCTTCTAGCAGTGTGTGCGACTTATTCTATTAGTCCATCTATACTGACCTCCATCAGGTTGCAAATTGAATATAATTTTTTTCTGCATCTAGCTCTGAAAAAATATTTGGGCTTCTAGCAGTGTGTGGGACTTGGTCTATTAGTCCATCTATACTGACCTCCATCAGGTTGCAAATTGAATATAATTTTTTTCTGCATCTAGCTCTGAAAAAATATTTGGGCTTCTAGCAGTGTGTGGGACTTGTTCTATTAGTCCATCTATACTGACCTCCTTCAGGTTGCAAGTTGAATATATATTTTTTTCTGCATCTAGCTCTGAAAAAATATTTGGGCTTTTAGCAGTGTGTGGGACTTGTTCTATTAGTCCATCTATACTGACCTCCATCAGGTTGCAAATTGAATATATATTTTTTTCTGCATCTAGCTCTGAAAAAATATTTGGGCTTCTAGCAGTGTGTGGGACTTGGTCTATTAGTCCATCTATACTGACCTCCATCAGGTTGCAAATTAAAAATAATTTTTTTCTTCATCTAGCTCTGAAAAAATATTTGGGCTTCTAGCAGTGTGTGGGACTTGTTCTATTAGTCCATCTATACTGACCTCCATCAGGTTGCAAATTGAATATAATTTTTTTCTGCATCTAGCTCTGAAAAAATATTTGGGCTTCTAGCAGTGTGTGGGACTTGGTCTATTAGTCCATCTATACTGACCTCCATCAGGTTGCAAATTAAAAATAATTTTTTCTTCATCTAGCTCTGAAAAAATATTTGACCTTCTAGCAGTGTGTGGGACTTGTTCTATTAGTCCATCTATACTAACCTCCACCAGGTTGCAAATTCAATATATTTTTTTTCTGCATCTAGGTCTGAAAAAATATTTGGGCTTCTAGCAGTGTGTGGGACTTGGTCTATTAGTCCATCTATACTGACCTCCATCAGGTTGCAAATTGAATATAATTTTTTTCTTCATCTAGCTCTAAAAAAATATTTGGGCTTCTAGCAGTGTGTGGGACTTGTTCTATTAGTCCATCTATACTGACCTCCATCAGGTTGCAAATTGAATATAATTTTTTTCTGCATCTAGCCATGAAAAAATATTTGGGCTTCTAGCAGTGTGTGGGACTTGGTCTATTAGTCCATCTATACTGACCTCCATCAGGTTGCAAATTAAAAATAATTTTTTTCTGCATCTAGCTCTGAAAAAATATTTGGGCTTCTAGCAGTGTGTGCGACTTGTTCTATTAGTCCATCTATACTGACCTCCATCAGGTTGCAAATTGAATATAATTTTTTTCTGCATCTAACCCTGAAAAAATATTTGGGCTTCTATCAGTGTGTGGGACTTGGTCTATTAGTCCATCTATACTGACCTCCATCAGGTTGCAAATTGAATATAATTTTTTTCTGCATCTAGCTCTGAAAAAATATTTGGGCTTCTAGCAGTGTGTGGGACTTGTTCTATTAGTCCATCTATACTGACCTCCATCAGGTTGCAAATTGAATATAATTTTTTTCTGCATCTAGCTCTGAAAAGATATTTGGGCTTCTAGCAGTGTGTGCGACTTGTTCTATTAGTCCATCTATACTGACCTCCATCAGGTTGCAAATTGAATATAATTTTTTTCTGCATTTAGCCCTGAAAAAATATTTGGGCTTCTAGCAGTGTGTGGGACTTGGTCTATTTGTCCATTTATACTGACCTCCATCAGGTTGCAAATTAAAAATAATTTTTTTCTTCATCTAGCTCTGAAAAAATATTTGGCCTTCTAGCAGTGTGTGGGACTTGTTCTATTAGTGCATATATACTAACCTCCACCAGGTTGCAAATTCAATATAATTTTTTTCTGCATCTAGGTCTGAAAAAATATTTGGGCTTCTAGCAGTGTGTGGGACTTGGTCTATTAGTCCATCTATACTGACCTCCATCAGGTTGCAAATTGAATATAATTTTTTTCTGCATCTAGCTCTGAAAAGATATTTGGCCTTCTAGCAGTGTGTGGGACTTGGTCTATTAGTCCATCTATGCTGACCTCCATCAGGTTGCAAATTAAAAATAATTTTTTTCTGCATCTAGCTCTGAAAAAATATTTGGGCTTCTAGCAGTGTGTGGGACTTGGTCTATTAGTCCATCTATACTGACCTCCATCAGGTTGCAAATTGAATATAATTTTTTTCTGCATCTAGCTCTGAAAAAATATTTGGGCTTCTAGCAGTGTGTGGGACTTGTTCTATTAGTCCATCTATACTGACCTCCTTCAGGTTGCAAGTTGAATATATATTTTTTTCTGCATCTAGCTCTGAAAAAATATTTGGGCTTTTAGCAGTGTGTGGGACTTGTTCTATTAGTCCATCTATACTGACCTCCATCAGGTTGCAAATTGAATATATATTTTTTTCTGCATCTAGCTCTGAAAAAATATTTGGGCTTCTAGCAGTGTGTGGGACTTGGTCTATTAGTCCATCTATACTGACCTCCATCAGGTTGCAAATTAAAAATAATTTTTTTCTTCATCTAGCTCTGAAAAAATATTTGGGCTTCTAGCAGTGTGTGGGACTTGTTCTATTAGTCCATCTATACTGACCTCCATCAGGTTGCAAATTGAATATAATTTTTTTCTGCATCTAGCTCTGAAAAAATATTTGGGCTTCTAGCAGTGTGTGGGACTTGGTCTATTAGTCCATCTATACTGACCTCCATCAGGTTGCAAATTAAAAATAATTTTTTCTTCATCTAGCTCTGAAAAAATATTTGGCCTTCTAGCAGTGTGTGGGACTTGTTCTATTAGTCCATCTATACTAACCTCCACCAGGTTGCAAATTCAATATATTTTTTTTCTGCATCTAGGTCTGAAAAAATATTTGGGCTTCTAGCAGTGTGTGGGACTTGGTCTATTAGTCCATCTATACTGACCTCCATCAGGTTGCAAATTGAATATAATTTTTTTCTTCATCTAGCTCTAAAAAAATATTTGGGCTTCTAGCAGTGTGTGGGACTTGTTCTATTAGTCCATCTATACTGACCTCCATCAGGTTGCAAATTGAATATAATTTTTTTCTGCATCTAGCCATGAAAAAATATTTGGGCTTCTAGCAGTGTGTGGGACTTGGTCTATTAGTCCATCTATACTGACCTCCATCAGGTTGCAAATTAAAAATAATTTTTTTCTGCATCTAGCTCTGAAAAAATATTTGGGCTTCTAGCAGTGTGTGCGACTTGTTCTATTAGTCCATCTATACTGACCTCCATCAGGTTGCAAATTGAATATAATTTTTTTCTGCATCTAACCCTGAAAAAATATTTGGGCTTCTATCAGTGTGTGGGACTTGGTCTATTAGTCCATCTATACTGACCTCCATCAGGTTGCAAATTGAATATAATTTTTTTCTGCATCTAGCTCTGAAAAAATATTTGGGCTTCTAGCAGTGTGTGGGACTTGTTCTATTAGTCCATCTATACTGACCTCCATCAGGTTGCAAATTGAATATAATTTTTTTCTGCATCTAGCTCTGAAAATATATTTGGGCTTCTAGCAGTGTGTGCGACTTGTTCTATTAGTCCATCTATACTGACCTCCATCAGGTTGCAAATTGAATATAATTTTTTTCTGCATCTAGCCCTGAAAAAATATTTGGGCTTCTAGCAGTGTGTGGGACTTGGTCTATTAGTCCATTTATACTGACCTCCATCAGGTTGCAAATTAAAAATAATTTTTTTCTTCATCTTGCTCTGAAAAAATATTTGGCCTTCTAGCAGTGTGTGGGACTTGTTCTATTAGTGCATATATACTAACCTCCACCAGGTTGCAAATTCAATATAATTTTTTTCTGCATCTAGGTCTGAAAAAATATTTGGGCTTCTAGCAGTGTGTGGGACTTGGTCTATTAGTCCATCTATACTGACCTCCATCAGGTTGCAAATTGAATATAATTTTTTTCTGCATCTAGCTCTGAAAAGATATTTGGGCTTCTAGCAGTGTGTGGGACTTGGTCTATTAGTCCATCTATACTGACCTCCATCAGGTTGCAAATTAAAAATAATTTTTTTCTGCATCTAGCTCTGAAAAAATATTTGGGCTTCTAGCAGTGTGTGCGACTTGTTCTATTAGTCCATCTATACTGACCTCAATCAGGTTGCAAATTGAATATATTTTTTTTCTGCATCTAGCTCTGAAAAAATATTTGGGCTTCTAGCAGTGTGTGCGACTTGTTCTATTAGTACATCTATACTGACCTCCATCAGGTTGCAAATTGAATATAATTATTTTCTGCATCTAGCCCTGAAAAAATATTTGGGCTTCTAGCAGTGTGTGGGACTTGGTCTATTAGTCCATCTATACTGCCCTCCATCAGGTTGCAAATTAAAAATAATTTTTTTCTGCATTTAGCTCTGAAAAAATATTTGGGCTTCTAGCAGTGTGTGGGACTTGTTCTATTAGTCCATCTATACTGACCTCCTTCAGGTTGCAAATTGAATATATATTTTTTTCTGCATCTAGCTCTGAAAAAATATTTGGGCTTCTAGCAGTGTGTGGGACTTGTTCTATTAGTCCATCTATACTGACCTCCATCAGGTTGCAAATTGAATATATATTTTTTTCTGCATCTAGCTCTGAAAAAATATTTGGGCTTCTAGCAGTGTGTGGGACTTGGTCTATTAGTCCATCTATACTGACCTTCATCAGGTTGCAAATTAAAAATAATTTTTTTCTTCATCTAGCTCTGAAAAAATATTTGGCCTTCTAGCAGTGTGTGGGACTTGTTCTATTAGTTCATCTATACTAACCTCCACCAGGTTGCAAATTCAATATAATTTTTTTCTGCATCTAGGTCTGAAAAAATATTTGGGCTTCTAGCAGTGTGTGGGACTTGGTCTATTAGTCCATCTATACTGACCTCCATCAGGTTGCAAAATGAATATAATTTTTTTCTGCATCTAGCTCTGAAAAGATATTTGGGCTTCTAGCAGTGTGTGGGACTTGGTCTATTAGTCCATCTATACTGACCTCCATCAGGTTGCATATTAAAAATAATTTTTTCTGCATCTAGCTCTGAAAAAATATTTGGGCTTCTAGCAGTGTGTGCGACTTGTTCTATTAGTCCATCTAAACTGACCTCAATCAGGTTGCAAATTGAATATAATTTTTTTCTGCATCTAGCTCTGAAAAAATATTTGGGCTTATAGCAGTGTGTGGGACTTGTTCTATTAGTCCATCTATACTAACCTCCATCAGGTTGCAAATTGAATATAATTATTTTCTGCATCTAGCCCTGAAAAAATATTTGGGCTTCTAGCAGTGTGTGGGACTTGGTCTATTAGTCCATCTATACTGACCTCCATCAGGTTGCAAATTAAAAATAATTTTTTTCTGCATTTAGCTCTGAAAAAATATTTGGGCTTCTAGCAGTGTGTGCGACTTGTTCTATTAGTCCATCTATACTGACCTCCATCAGGTTGCAAATTGAATATAATTTTTTTCTGCATCTAGCTCTGAAAAAATATTTGGGCTTCTAGCAGTGTGTGGGACTTGGTCTATTAGTCCATCTATACTGACCTCCATCAGGTTGCAAATTGAATATAATTTTTTTCTGCATCTAGCTCTGAAAAAATATTTGGGCTTCTAGCAGTGTGTGGGACTTGTTCTATTAGTCCATCTATACTGACCTCCTTCAGGTTGCAAATTGAATATATATTTTTTTCTGCATCTAGCTCTGAAAAAATATTTGGGCTTTTAGCAGTGTGTGGGACTTGTTCTATTAGTCCATCTATACTGACCTCCATCAGGTTGCAAATTGAATATATATTTTTTTCTGCATCTAGCTCTGAAAAAATATTTGGGCTTCTAGCAGTGTGTGGGACTTGGTCTATTAGTCCATCTATACTGACCTCCATCAGGTTGCAAATTAAAAATAATTTTTTTCTTCATCTAGCTCTGAAAAAATATTTGGGCTTCTAGCAGTGTGTGGGACTTGTTCTATTAGTCCATCTATACTGACCTCCATCAGGTTGCAAATTGAATATAATTATTTTCTGCATCTAGCCCTGAAAAAATATTTGGGCTTCTAGCAGTGTGTGGGACTTGGTCTATTAGTCCATCTATACTGACCTCCATCAGCTTGCAAATTGAATATAATTTTTTTCTGCATCTAGCTCTGAAAAAATATTTGGGCTTCTAGCAGTGTGTGGGACTTGGTCTATTAGTCCATCTATACTGACCTCCATCAGGTTGCAAATTGAATATAATTTTTTTCTGCATCTAGCTCTGAAAAAATATTTGGGCTTCTAGCAGTGTGTGGAACTTGGTCTATTAGTGCATCTATACTGACCTCCATCAGGTGACAAATTGAATATAATTTTTTTCTGCATCTAACCCAGCCAATAGTTTTGGCCTAATACCACAGTTTGGCCACTCAGCTCTGCTCGGTTCCCATCCATTGTTTTTTTGTGCAAACAACTCCAGAGTTGTGAATTAGTTAACCACCAAAATGAGTGGAAAAAGGCCTGCTGCTGGTGGAAAGGGGAATAGGCGTGTTGGGAAGGGGAAAAAAGGTTGTGTCCGTGGGATAGGTGTTAAAGCAACAGTAACATCTGCAGAAGAAAGACCATCTTCCAGCCAAACTAAAATGTCTACTTCTTTTAGCGGACAATGTGATAAGATCCCTTTCTTACGGCCACGCCAATCGCTACAAATTCCAGATGAGGCACAAAAACAGCAGGTGCTTCAACGGATATCTAGTGCTCCTTTAAGTGGGCTCTCCTCCACATCAACTTCAACATCACAAATACCCAGTCCTCAAAGGTGTCACCCCAATCGCACTTGCTTCCTCACAGCTCCCAAATCTCCAGCTGCCCGTCTGAGTATGAGGTACAACAGATGGTTGAGTCTGTAGAGCTGTTTACTCATACTATAGCCTGGGAATCAGAGGTCGGCTCCAGCGCTTCTGTGAATCCAGACGAGGAAATGATCTGCACTGATGCCCAGAATCTTTATGAGTCGGATCCTGGACCAGACGCTGAAGGTTCTGACTATAATGTAGACCCTCATTCCCAAACTGTAACTCATGTTGGTGGAGACAATGAGGAAGACGATGATGAGACTCAAATACCTGATTGGAGCGACAACTTTAGTTTTTTGTCAGGGCAGGAACAGGTTGGCTCTGAGGACGACGGGTGTGATAACACACAGGGTGATGATGATGAGGTTGGAGATCCCACTTACTGTCAACCCACAGTCAGCCAAGAGATGAGGTCAGCAGAGGAGGTGGAGGAGAATGCTAGTGACGACGAGGTCAGGTTGCACCTTCCTGGACAGAGACGTAGTACTGGAAGCACGTCAACAACTGCATCCTCAAACACAACTCTGCCTCTCACCACAAGTCGTGGTGGCTCTTCAGGTCTCATGGGTGCTAAGCCTTGCATAGCCTGGGCATTTTTTCAGATCGATAAAGATGACCCAACTCGTGTTATCTGTAACATTTGTCAGCAAAAGCTAAGTAGAGGCCAAAAAATATATAGTTTGAGTATTTCATGCATGAACCGGCACATGGACATGAAGCATACGTTGCAGTGGGAAGCTCACTGTGCTACAATGAGGCCTAGCCGGCCGGGCCAACCACCGTCTGCCATATCTTGTGCATCCGCGGCCTCTTCATCCTCTGTGACTGGGGGGACAGCAGTCACACCTGTTTTGGGACGCAGACCTACCACCTCTTTACCCGCAACAGCCAGCGTGATTGGCAGGTCATCATTTTCTTTGGAGGTGGTAACACCAGATGGTGTTGAGCGCTGTCCGACATCGATAGCACCACCTTTGGATCAAGGCAACCTAACATGTCCGCCTGCATCTTCCTCACAGACCGGCAGTTTGCCGGGGACACCCTTATCAACCCCATCTAAGCACAATAGCCAGCCCTCGGTCCCTCAGATGTGGACAAGTAAAAGACCATTTCCTCCTAGCCATGAGAAAGCTAAGAGGTTGAATTTCACCATCTGCAAGCTCTTGGCTACAGAAATGCTGCCTTTCCGCCTGGTGGACACAGAGGATTTTCGAGACCTTATGTCCGTCGCAGTGCCCCAGTACCAGATGCCCAGTCGGCACTACTTCTCAAAGAAAGGTGTGCCTGCGCTACACCAGCATGTCGCACACAACATCACCGCTTCTTTGAGAAACTCTGTGTGTGACAGGGTGCATTTCACCACAGACACTTGGACAAGTAGGCATGGACAGGGGCGTTACATGTCGCTGACTGGGCACTGGGTAACTATGGTGACAGCAGGACAAGGGGCTGCTGTCCAAGCCTTGCCGTCCCCACGAGTTGTGCGTCAATCCTCTTTATCTCAAAGTTCCTCCACTGCTTCTGCCTCCTCAACCTCCTCTCGGTCCTCCACCTGCACCCAAAGCCTGTCTGGTCATGCCACAAGCTTTCTAACTGCGCAGAAGGGATCCTGCACACCTCCTTACTATGCTGGCAGTAGGGCTCAACGTCATCAGGCGGTTTTTACTTTGAAATGTCTGGGAAATGTGAGTCACACAGCTGAGGAGTTGTGGTCAGCTCTGGAGAACCAATTTCATGAATGGTTGTCTCCACTGGACCTGAAACCAGGGAAGGCCGTGTGCGACAATGCTGCAAACCTGGGTGCGGCCCTTCGCCGGGGCAATGTCACACACGTGCCTTGTATGGCTCACGTGTTGAACCTGGTTGTCCAGCAATTTTTAGCCCACTATCCCGGACTGGATGGCCTTCTGCAGGGGGCACGGCCGCTGTGTGCTCACTTCCGCCCTTCGCATCCTGCAGCTCAGCGCCTTACATCTCTACAGAAGTCGTTGGGCCTGCCACTTCACCGGCTAAAATGCAATGTGCCTACCCGGTGGAATTCAACTCTGCACATGTTGCAGCGACTGTGGCAGCACCGACAAGCCCTGGTGCAATACGTTCTGACGTATAGCCTGGGCCAAGAGATCCAGAGGTGGGGCAAATCACGCTGGAGGAGTGGTCTCAGATCAGGGACCTATGCACCCTTCTGCACAGTTTTGAAATGGCGACGAAGATGTTTAGTGCTGACGATGCCATTATCAGCATGACTATTCCGGTGATTTACATGCTGGAGCACATGTTAAACAGAATTCGGAGTCAGGTGGTGGCACAAGAGGAGGTGGAGGAAGTAGAGGAGGAGGAGTTGTATGCGGAAGGGCTAACTTCTGCAAGGTCCAGATGGTCGGCAGCACCAAGGCAGCAGGCATGTGAGGGTGGGGGAGATGGTTTTACCAGGGTGCATGGTAGCAGCCAAACTAGTGAGGAAGGTGCAGGAGCCCAGGAAGAAGTGGAGGACGAACTGATGGAAGACTCATCAGATGAGGGAGACCTTGATCACATTTCTGTTGTGCGAGGTTGGGGGGAGAGGACAGAGGAAGGAAGCATGATTGTTACCTCGCCACCAACACAACAGGGACTTGGTGCTCCTGGATGCGCAAGACACATGAGTGCCTTCTTGCTGCACTACCTGCAACATGACCCTCGAATTATGAGAATTAGAAATAATCCTGACTACTGGGTTGCCACACTGTTAGATCCCCGGTACAAAAGTAAATTTGCAGAAATTATTCCTGCCATAGAAAGGGATGCACGCATGCAGGAGTATCAGCAGAGACTGTTGCAGAATCTTACATGTGCTTTTCCACAAAACACCAGTGGTGCACGTAGTGAATCTCACAGTTCCAACTTGCCAACCGTGGGACAGTCGAGTGTTCAGCACTCAAACCGTAACAGAAACACAGTATCTGCTGGTAACATCAATTTTGCGGAATCATTTCAACACTTTTTTAGCCCATCCTTTGCAAGGCCACAGGAGACAAGAAGTCTGACACATAGTCAACGCCTAGAGATGATGGTACAGGAGTATCTCCAAGTAAACATTGAAGCCATGACTGTGTCACTCGACCCTTGCTCTTTTTGGCCTTCCAATCTGGATAAATGGCCGGAGCTAGCCACTTGCGCCTTGGAGATCTTGTCATGCCCCGCAGCCAGCGTTCTGTCTGAACGTGTGTTCAGCGCTGCTGGTGGTGTGCTGCCAGATAAGCGCACGCAGCTCTCCACTGATAATGTAGGCAGACTCATGTTCATAAAGATGAACAAATCATGGATCCGAAATGACTTTTCTACCCCTGTGTCATCCTGGGGAGAGTAAAAGCTTGATGATTGGTTAAAATCACCTCACCAACCGTTTTAAGCTTTCAAATTACTAATCATGTTTATCTGTATCTTGGCTGGAAAATAATTTGGGCTTTGTAGCAGTGTGCAGCACTGATTCTAATAGGCCATCTATACTAAGCTCCACCAGATTTAAAATTACTAATCATGTTTATCTGTATCTTGGCTGGAAAATAATTTGGGCTTTGTAGCAGTGTGCAGTACTGATTCTATTAGGCCATCTATACTAAGCTCCACCAGCTTTCAAATTAATAATAATTTTTAGCTGCATCTAGCCCGGAAAATAATTTTGGGGCTCCGAGATGCGCAAGACACATAAGTGCCTTCTTGCTGCACTACCTGCAACATGACCCTCAGATTGTCAGAATTCGAAGTAATCCTGACTACTGGGTTGCCACACTCTTAGATCCCCCACACTCTTCGATCAACCTTTTCATTTTAATAAAGAACAAAAAAATGGTCATTTTTTAAATTATAAGCATTAGCAGGTAATTAGAAACTGAAATCAAACAGTTTTCAACTCAAAACTTTATTCTAGGTGATGTTACATTTGCACATAGGACCCCTTGTCCGAAAGGAGCTTCTGAACTCTCTCGTCCATTGAATTTGTCAGGTTTTGGATGGTTTCTGCTTCAATTGTTTTGCATGAGGACAGAATACCCTCCCAGAGCTGTTGCTTAGATGTGAACTGCCTCCCGCCTTCATAGACACTCCTTTTGATGATGCTCCAGAGGTTCTGAATGGGGTAGAGGTCAGGGGAGCATGGGGGTCACAGCATAAGTTTGTCCCCTTTTATGCCCATATCAGCCAGAGATGCAGATGTGTTATGTGCAGCATGAGACGGTGCATTGTCATGCATAAAAATGATCTTGCTGTGGAATACACGGTTCTTCTTCTTGAACCATGGCAGGAAGTGCTGTTTGAGAAACTCCACATACATTATGGAGTTCATCTTTACCCCTTCAGGGATCCTAATGGGGCCGACAATCTCTCTCCCCATGATTCCAGCCCAAAACATTACTCCACCTCCTCCTTGTTGGCGCTGAAGCCGTGTTTGCCTGGGGTGTCCATCAACCAGCCATCCTCCACTCTATCCATCTGGACCATCAAGCGTTGCACGGCACTCATCCGTGAACAAAACAGTTTTGAAATCAGTCTTCATGTAATGTTTGGCCCACTGGAGCTGTTTCTGCTTGTGTGAAGTGGATAGAGGAGGTCGACAGGATGGCGTACGCACAGCTGCAAACCTCTGAAGGACCCTGCATCTTGTTGTTCGGGGGACGTTGGAGGCACCAGCAGCTTCAAAAACTTGTCTGCTGCTATGACAAGGCTTTTTTGCCGCTGCTGTTTTAACCTGACGTAATTGCCTGTAGGAAAGAGTCCTCAATTTGCCCTTATCAGCACGCACACGTGTGTACTGTGAATCAGCTACATACTTCTTGATTGCCAAGATACTTCATCCTGATCATCGCACAATGTTGATTGTAGTCATGCCTTGACCTAAACACTCCACAATGTGTTGCTTCTCAGCAGCCGACACATCCTTTTTCTTTCCCATTTTGGCAGAAAATGTAGGCTGCTTAATAATGTGGGACAGCCTTCTTAAGTAGTCTTGCCTTTCATTGGACACACCTGCCAAACTAATTAGCACAGGTGTCTGCAATTGCTTACAGTGATATAAAGAGCCCTGACACACATCACAATCAATGAGTTTAACTGACAAACAAACAAATTCTTCCCTTATCACTCCTAAACACTTTTTGCATAATAATTTGGAACACAGTGTACATGTGCTTTTCCACAAAACACCAGTGGTTCACGTAGTGAATCTTACAGTTCTAACTTGCCAACCGTGGTCTGTATGGAGTTGTTCAATAAAGGGCCCAAAATTAAGACAACATAGATGGGAGAGGTCTCTATGAATAGGAATTCCTAAGTATTTGATACCCTGTGAGGGCCAGGCAAAGGGAAAGTTGGACTGGATGGAATCCTGTATGGATTTTGTTAGGGAGACATCGAGGGCCTCAGACTTCGCTGCATTGATTTTAAAATTTGACCATGTAACAAAGTGATCTATTTCATCCATAACAGCAGGGATGGATATATGTGATTGAGTGATATATACTAGGACATCATCAGCAAATAGAGAGCACTTGTACTCGGTGCCTCCCACCTCAATCCACCTAATATTGGGGTTATGGCGAATTGATGAGAGCAGGTGCTCCGTCACTAGGATGTATAAGAGAGGGGACAGAGGACATCCCTGCCTTGTCCCATTGGTGATTATGAAAGGTGATGAAAATGTTCTGACGCGCCCCCTGGGCCTTGGGACACCCGGAGCCGGACCCTTTTTGGTGGATGCTGGTGGTTGTAGTCTCCGTGGCGGCGACCCGGTTCCGTGGCTCAGGGCGGTCAAACCAGTGGCGGAACTATTTATGTGGTTTTGATGTTTAAATGTCCGACTACGCCACCCGTGGATTGCGGTCAGAGTGAACTGCCGCTGCAGGGCAGACCGCTGAGGCTGGTGTTGTGGGTGCAGCAGAGCGTAGCATAACTCCCCATGGGAGGAGTATAGCCTCAGGGCAGTGTATGCGGAGGATGGGGGTGATGGTGCAGGGCAGCAGCAGTAACGACACGGAGTCAGTGATGCAGTCCAGGGCCTTTACTCACAGTTCTTATTATCCTGACCACTTCTGCAGGTAACGGCTGCCCACGTCGTACTGTGCTTACCAGGTGAGGGGCTCAGACAACTCCCAGATAACTTTGGAGCACTTCTCAGGACCCCCTTTATGTGTCCTTTGTCTGGCCTTTCTTACCAATGCTTCTGTCCGGCTGCCTCGGGCCTCCTCTTGGTAAACTTGGCGCCAGTTTCCCTGACCCAATGTGGTGCCTTCCTAGCGGGTGTAGCGAGGGGCTGCGCCACATAAAATGTCACAGCCTCCGGTTTCTAGCTGAGGGTCGTTTCCCGCCTCCACTAGTTTCGGGGTCTCCCCCTTTGGCATGACCCCTCCACGCAGGTGGATTCGGGCGTGCGGTGGTGACTCGCCCGTCCGCACCCCTGAGATCCCTTCGTTCCTCGTTCCTGGAGCCTTCTCCGCTCCTCTTCCTTACTTCTCCCTCTTCCAGGCCTGGGCCTCTGTTACTAGGCCCGCCTCCGGAGCAGAGCTCATGCAGAGCCCCTGCTCCTTGTCACTTCTGCTCAGACTTCTCTGCACTGAACTAAGATGGTGCCCACCTTTTATACTTCCTTCTCAATGCACCCAGGAACTGCTTCCTCCCTGCTCCTGCACTACAGGGTTCCCCTTCCTCAGTGTTCCTTCCCCCCACTCCAGCCAGGGACAGGGACTGTCGTGCCCATCTCAGAGGCATATTGGTCGCCCTGCCCCACGGCAATGTGGTGTAATGCATGCAGGTGTCGGGGTCCTGATCCACACTCCATCCTTACCTGAGAGTGAGATATCACACCTCTGGGTGAGGTGCAATACCTCTGTAGCAACCAAGCCCTCGGGGTGCTACAGTTCCATTTATCTTCAGCCTAGGTGACGTATTGCGATACAGGGCCATGATTTTGGCTATAAAAGGGTCCCCTAGACCCCTACCCCAAGCTTTTTAAGAGAATAATATATGGCGTGCCAGGAGACTCTATGGAATGCTTTCTCAGCATCCAACGAGAGTATCTAATTACAAATTTTTAACTGCATCTAGCCCAGGAAATACTTTGTGCCTAGTAGCAGTGTCTGCTAGTCAGCGGATTATCCCAGCTGTTAAGCAAGCTACACCACCTGTAATTTGGACACTTAATTTTTTCAAAGGAAATGCTTCGGGACCCCGGGATACTCAGTGAAGAGCATCAGGAGGCACCCCAAGGCATAGGGGCTGGGACTGGCGGTAGGACGCCTTGCGGTGGACCGCCGAGCTCGATCCTTCTAAAAGCTTTTTAACTGCAGCAGCTTTAGTGGACGCTACTGGAGCTGGAATTACGCGGCTGCTGGCATGAGACTTGCCCTCCAATAGATCCTTGTAAAAGGATTTAAAGTGTATTGAATAAAATTAGAGAGACAATTTAAATTAAAAAGCTTAGACCTGCCTCCACCACAGGGGGCTCGCTCGACCCACCAGCGGACAGGCACCAGTATTGGGAGAGGGGGGCTGGCCGTCAGTGTCCACCGCGGCTCTGGCACAAACCCGGCGACACGGAGGTGGCACGGGCAGGAACGGACTGGCCGTGTCGGCTTCTCACTTTTTGGATTTTAGAAGGGCATGACATGCCTATATCTGTGTCTCCCCCTCCTTTTACTCCTCCACCTCTTTTCTTTTTGCATGAATATATGTACTTGTCACTTTTCCATGTGTTAGTTATGTCTTCTGAGCAGTTTGTCAGCTTTTGGACACCTTTGAAGGTGTTTTCTATGTGTTTCTATGTGTTTTTGTTTGCCTGCGATTGGTTTTAACGGTGTTCGAAGGTATTCGACGAACAGTTCGACGAACAGTTCGGCGAACACAAGGGTGTTCGACGAACCGAACCGAACTCGAACACTACGGGGGTGGCTCAACACTACTTACAAATACTGATGTAAAATACTGACCAAATACTGAAAAAATACTGAACATGTGAATGTGGTTTAAAAGAGAGAAGACTCAGGTTTGGAGCAGTAAGTAGGATTTAATGTAGAACATGAAGTTTTAAGGTAGCTGCTACAGTAAATGCTGCTCATTGCCGCTGGTGTGCTTTGAATCATTAGATGTCTTGTCTATCTCCACTGGCAGGGGACCCTTTTAGGGATGAGAGACCTGGCAACTGCCCAGTTCCTCCTTCCCCCATTAGTATATAGTGCAGCAAGTGCACTGATTTGTTTGTTGTTCATGCGGAGGTGCGGATTCATAGCTCAGGGGTCCACTGGGGGATCCTCCAGTTCTATTGGGTAAATCTGAAATTGCTTAGCAGTTTCCAATAACATGGCAACAGGGCTGTTCTCACAGGTGCCGTCTGACATACAAACTAAAACCACTGTGACTACTGCTTAAAAGTAGTGTTGAGCCACCCCCGTAGTCTTCGAGCTCGGTTCGGTTCGTCAAACACCCATATGTTCGCCGAACTGTTCGCCGAACTGTTCGTCGAACTGTTCGTCGAACACCTTCGAACACCGTTAAAACCAATGGCAGGCAAACTAAAACACATAGAAACACATAGAAAACACCTTCAAAGGTGTCCAAAAGCTGACAAACTGCTCAGAAGACACAACTAACACATGGAAAAGTGACAAGTACATATAGTCATGGGAAAAGAAAAGAGGTGGAGGAGCAAAAGGAGGGGGAGACACAGATATAGGCAAGTCACGCCCTTATAAAACCAAAAAAGTGCGAAGCCGACACGGCCAGTCCGTTCCTGCCCGTGCGACCTCCGTGTCGCCGGGTTTGTGCCAGAGCCACGGTGGACCCTGACGGCCAGGCCCCCTCTCCCAATACTGGTGCCTATCCGCTGGTGGGTCGAGCGAGCTCCCCTGCGGTGGAGGCAGGTCTAATATTTTTAATTTAAATTGTCTCTCTAATTTGAATGAGTACATTTTAAATCCTTTTACAAGGATCTATTGAAGGGCAAGTCTCATGCCAGCAGCCAAGGTAATTCCAGCTCCAGTAGCGTCCACTAAAGCTGCTGCAGTTAAAAAGCTTTTATAAGGATCGAGCTTGGCGGTCCACCGCAAGGCGTCCTACCGCCAGTCCCAGCCCCTGTGCCTTGGGGTGCCTCCCCGATGATCTTCACTGAGTGTCCCGGGGGACCAAACCATTTCCTTTGAAAAAATTAAGTGTCCAAATTACACTTGCTTAACAGCTGGGATAATCTGCTGACTAGCAGACACTGCTACTAGGCACATAGTATTTCCTGGGCTAGATGCAGTTAAAAATTTGAAATTAGATACTCTCGTTGGATGCTGAGAAAGCATTTCATAGAGTCTCCTGGCACGCCATATATTATTCTCTTAAAAAGCTTGGGGAAGGGGTCTAGGGGACCCTTTTATAGGCAAAATCATGGCCCTGTATCGCAATACGTCACCTAGGCTGAAGATAAATGGAACATTTTCATCACCTTTCATAATCACCAATGGGACAAGGCAGGGATGTCCTCTGTCACCTCTCTTATACATCCTAGTGACGGAGCACCTGATCTCATCAATTCGCCATAACCCCAATATTAGGTGGATTGAGGTGGGAGGCACCGAGTACAAGTGCTCTGCATTTGCTGATGATGTCCTAGTATATATCACTCAATCACATATATCCATCCCTGCTGTTATGGCTGAAATAGATCACTTTGTTACATAGTCAAATTTTAAAATCAATGCAGCGAAGTCTGAGGCCCTCGATGTCTCCCTTCCCAAATCCATACAGGATTCCATCCAGTCCAACTTTCCCTTTGCCTGGCCCTCACAGGGTATCAAATGCTTAGGAATTCGTATTCATAGAGACCTCTCCCATCTATGTTATCTTAATTTTGGGCCCTTTATTGAACAACTCCATACAGACCACGGTTGGCAAGTTAGAACTGTAAGATTCACTACGTGAACCACTGGTGTTTTGTGGAAAAGCACATGTACACTGTGTTCCAAATTATTATGCAAAAAGTGTTTAGGAGTGATAAGGTAAGAATTTTTTTGTTTGTCAGTTAAACTCATTGATGGTGATGTGTGTCAGGGCTCTTTATATCACTGTAAGCAATTGCAGACACCTGTGCTAATTAGTTTCGCAGGTGTGTCCAATGAAAGGCAAGACAACTTAAGAAGGCTGTCCCACATTATTAAGCAGCCTACATTTTCTGCCAAAATGGGAAAGAAAAAGGATGTGTCAGCTGCTGAGAAGCAACAAATTGTGGAGTGTTTAGGTCAAGGCATGACTACAATCAACATTGCCAAGACACTTCATCTTGATCATCGCACAATCAAGAAATATGTAGCTGATTCACAGTACACACGTGTGCGTGCTGATAAGGGCAAATTGAGGACTCTTTCCTACAGGCAATTACGTCAGGTTAAAAGAGCAGCGGCAAAAAAGCCTTGTCATAGCAGCAGACAAGTTTTTGAAGCTGCTGGTGCCTCCAACGTCCCCCGAACAACAAGATGCAGGGTCCTTCAGAGGTTTGCAGCTGTGCATAAGCCATCCTGTCGACCTCCTCTATCCTCTGCACACAAGCAGAAAAGGCTCCAGTGGGCCAAACAATAAATGAAGACTGACTTCAAAACTGTTTTGTTCACCGATAAGTGCCGTGCAACGCTCGATGGTCCAGATGGATGGAGTGGAGGATGGCTGGTTGATGGACACCCCATGCAAACACGGCTACGGCGCCAACAAGAAGGAGGTGGAGTAATGTTTTGGGCTGGAATCATGGGGAGAGAGATTGTCGGCCCCATTAGGATCCCTGAAGGGGTAAAGATGAACTCCATAATGTAAGTGGAGTTTCTCAAACAGCACTTCCTGCCATGGTTCAAGAAGAAGAACCGTGTATTCCGCAGCAAGATCATTTTCATGCATGATAATGCACCGTCTCATGCTTCACATAACACATCTGCATCTCTGGCTGATATGGGCACAAAAGGGGACAAACTTATGGTGTGACCCCCATGCTCCGCTGACCTCAACCCCATTGAGAACGTCTGGAGCATCATCAAAAGGAGTGTATATGATGGCGGGAGGAAGTTCACATCTAAGCAACAGCTCTGGGAGGGTATTCTGTCCTCATGCAAAACAATTGAAGCAGAAACCATCCAAAACCTGACAAATTCAATGGATGAGAGAGTTCAGAAGCTCCTTTCGAACAAGGGGTCCTATGTGCAAATGTAACATCACCTAGAATAAAGTTTTGAGTTGAAAACTGTTTGATTTCAGTTTCTAATAACCTGCTAATGCTTATAATTTCAAAAATGGCCATTTTTTTGTTCTTTATTAAAATGAAAAGGTTGATCGAAGAGTGTGGGGGATCTAACAGTGTGGCAACCCAGTAGTCAGAATTATTTCGAATTCTGACAATCTGAGGGTCATGTTGCAGGTAGTGCAGCAAGAAGGCACTCATGTGTCTTGCGCATCTAGGAGCCCCAAAATTATTTTCCGGGCTAGATGCAGCTAAAAATTATTATTAATTTGAAAGCTGGTGGAGCTTAGTATAGATGGCCTATTAGAATCAGTACTGCACACTGCTACAAGGCCCAAATTATTTTCCAGCCAAGATACAGATAAACATGATTAGTAATTTTAAATCTGGTGGAGTTTACTATAGATGGCCTAATAGAATCAGTACTGCACACTGCTACAAGGCCCCAATTATTTTCCAGCCAAGATACAGATAAACATGATTAGTAATTTGAAAGCTTAAAATGGTTGGTGAGGTGATTTTAACAAATCACCAAGCTTTTACTCTCCCCGGGATGACACAGGGGTAGAAAAGTCATTTCAGATCCATGATTTGTTCATCTTTATGAACATGAGTCTGTCTACATTATCAGTGGAGAGCCGCGTGCGCTTATCTGTCAGCACACCACCAGCAGCGCTGAACACATGTTCAGACCGAACGCTGGCTGCGGGGCATGACAAGATCTCCAAAGCGTAAGTGGCGAGCTCCGGCCATTTATCCAGATTTGAAGCCCAAAAAGAGCAAGGGTCCAGTGACACAGTCATGGCTTCAATGTTTACTTGGAGATACTCCTGTACCATCATCTCTAGGCGTTGACTATGTGTCAGACTTCTTGTCTCCTGTGGCCTTGCAAAGGATGGGCTAAAAAAGTGGTGAAATGATTCCGCAATTTGATGTTACCAGCAGATACTGTGTTTCTGTTACGGTTTGAGTGCTGAACACTCTACGGTCCCACGGTTGGCAAGTTGGAACTGTGAGATTCACTACGTGCACCACTAGTGTTTTGGGGAAAAGCACATGTTAGATTCTGCAAAAGTCTCTGCTGATACTCTTTCATGCATGCATCTCTTTCTATGGCAGGAATAATTTCTGCAAATTTACTTTTGTACCGGGGATCTAAGAGTGTGGCAACCCAGTAGTCAGGATTATTTCTAATTCTCACAATTCGAGGGTCATGTTGCAGGTAGTGCAGCAAGAAGGCACTCATGTGTCTTGCGCATCCAGGAACACCAAGTCCCTGTTGTGTTGGTGGCGAGTTAACAATCATGCTTCCTTCCTCTGCCCTCTCCCCCCAACCTCGCACAACAGAAATGTGATCAAGGTCTCCCTCATCTGATGAGTCTTCCATCAGTTCGTCCTCCACTTCTTCCTGGGCTCCTGCACCTTCCTCACTAGTTTGGCTGCTACCATGCGCCCAGGTAAAACCATCTCCCCCACCCTCACATGCCTGCCGCCTTGGTGCTGCCGACCGTCTGGACCTTGCATATGTTAGCCCTTCCGCATACAACTCCTCCTCTACTTCCTCCACCTCCTCTTGTGCCACCACCTGACTCCGAATTCTGTTTATCATGTGCTCCAGCATGTAAATCACGGGAATAGTCATGCTGATAATGGCATCGTCAGCACTAAACATCTTCGTCGCCATTTCAAAAATGTGCAGAAGGGTGTATAGGTCCCTGATCTGAGACAACTCCTCCAGCGTGATTTGTCCCACCTCTGGATCTCATTGGCCCAGGCTATACGTCAGAACATATTGCACCAGGGCTTGTCGGTGCTGCCACAGTCGCTGCAACATGTGCAGACTTGAATTCCACCGGGTAGGCACATCGCATTTTAGCCAGTGAAGTGGCAGGCCCAACGACTTCTGTAGAGATGTAAGTTGCTGAGCTGCGGGATGCGAACGGCGGAAGAGATCACACAGCGACCATACCCTCTGCAGAAGGCCATCTAGTCCGAGATAGTGGGCTAAAAATTGCTGGACAACCAGGTTCAACACGTGAGCCATACAAGGCACGTGTGTGACATTGCCCCGGCGAAGGGCCGCACCCAGGTTTGCAGCATTGTCGCACACAGCCTTCCCTGGTTTCAGGTCCAGTGGAGACAACCATTCATGAAACTGGTTCTCCAGAGCTTACCACAACTCCTCAGCTGTGTGACTCACATTTCCCAGACATTTCAAAGTAAAAACTGCCTGATGACGTTGAGCCCTGCTGCCAGCATAGTAAGGAGGTGTCCAGGATCTCTTCTGCGCAGTTAGAAAGCTTGTGGCATGACCAGACAGGCTTTGGGTGCAGGTGGAGGACCGAGAGGAGGCTGAGGAGGCAGAAGCAGTGGAGGAACTTCGAGATAAAGAGGATTGACGCACAGCTCGTGGGGACGGCAAGACTTGGACAGCAGCCCCTTGTCCTGCTGTCACCATAGTTACCCAGTGCCCAGTCAGCGACATGTAACGCCCCTGTCCATGCCTACTTGTCCAAGTGTCTGTGGTGAAATGCACCCTGTCACACACAGAGTTTCTCAAAGAAGCGGTGATGTTGTGTGCGACATGCTGGTGTAGCGCAGGCACACCTTTCTTTGAGAAGTAGTGCCGACTGGGCATCTGGTACTGGGGCACTGCGACGGACATAAGGTCTCGAAAATCCTCTGTGTCCACCAGGCGGAAAGGCAGCATTTCTGTAGCCAAGAGCTTGCAGATGGTGAAATTCAACCTCTTAGCTTTCTCATGGCTAGGAGGAAAAGGTCTTTTACTTGTCCACATCTGAGGGACCGAGGGCTGGCTGTTGTGCTTAGACGAGGTTGAGAAGGGTGTCCCCGGCAAACTGCCGGTCTGTGAGGAAGATGCAAGCGGACATGTTAGGTTGCCTTGATCCAAAGGTGGTGCTATCGATGTCGGACAGCGCTGAACACCAGCTGGTGTTTGCACCTCCAAAGAAAATGATGACCTGCCAATCACGCTGGCTGTTGCGGGTAAAGAGGTGGCAGGTCTGCATCCCAAAACAGGTGTGAGTGCTGTCCCCCCAGTCACAGAGGATGAAGAGGCCGCGGATGCACAAGATGTGGCAGATGGTGGTTGGCCCGGCTGGCTAGGCCGCATTGTAGCACAGTGAGCTTCCCACTGCAACTTATGCTTCATATCCATGTGCCGGTTCATGCATGAAGTACTCAAACTATGTATTTTTTGGCCTCTACTTAGCTTTTGCTGACAAATGTTACAAATAACACGAGTTGGGTCATCTTTATCGATCTGAAAAAATGCCCAGGCTATGCAAGGCTTAGCACCCATGCGACCTGAAGAGCCACCACGACTTGTGGTCAGAGGCAGAGTTGTGTTTGAGGATGCAGTTGTTGATGTGCTTCCAGTACTACGTCTCTGTCAAGGAAGGCGCAACCTGACCTCGTCGTCACTAGCATCCTCCTCCACCTCCTCTGCTGACCTCATCGACTGGCTGACTGTGGGTTGACAGTAAGTGGGATCTCCAACCTCGTCATCATCACCCTGTGTGTTATCACACCCGTCGTCCTCAGAGCCAACCTCTTCCTGCCCTGACAAAAAACTAAAGTTGTCGCTCCAATCAGGTATTTGAGTCTCATCATCGTCTTCCTCATTGTCTCCACCAACAGGAGTTACAGTTTGGGAACTTGGGTCTACATTATGGTCAGAACCTTCTGCGTCTGGTCCTGGATCCGACTCATAAAGATTCTGGGCATCAGTGCAGATCATTCCCTCGTCTGGATTCACAGAAGCTCTGGAGCCGACCTCTGATTCCCAGGCTATAGTATGAGTAAACAGCTCTGCAGACTCAACCATCTGTTCTACCCCATACTCAGACGGGCAGCTGGAGACTTAGGAGCTGTGAGGAAGCAAGTGCGATTGGGGTGACACTTCTGAGGACTGGAGTATTTGTGATGTTGAATTTGAGGTGGAGGAGAGCCCACTTAAAGGAGCACTTGATATCCATTGAAGCACCTGCTGTTTTTGTGCCTCATCTGGAATTTGTAGCGATTGGCGTGGCCGTAAGAAAGGGATCTTATCACATTGTCCGCTAAACGAAGTAGACATCTTAGTTTGGCTGGAAGATGGTCTTTCTTCTGCAGATGTTACTGTTGCTTTAACACCTACCCCACGGACACAACCTTTTTTTCCCTTCCCAACACGCCTATTCCCCTTTCCACCAGCAGCAGGCCTTTTTCCACTCATTTTGGTGGTTAACTAATTCACAACTCTGGAGTTGTTTGCACAAAAAAGAATGGATGGGAACCGAGCAGAGCTGAGTGGCCAAACTGTGGTATGAGCCCAAAAGTATTGGCTGGATTAGATGCCGATAAAAATTATTTTGAATTTGCAACCTGGTGGAGGTTAGTATAGATGGACTAATAGAACAAGTCCCACACACTGCTGCAAGCCGAAATATTTTTTCACAGCTAGATGCAGATAAAAATTATTTTGAATTTGCAACCTGGTGGAGGTTAGTATAGATGGACTAATAGAACAAGTCCCACACACTGCTAGAGCCGAAATATTTTTTCAGAGCTAGATGCAGAAAAAAATTATATTGAATTTGCAACCTGGTGGAGGTTAGTATAGATGGACTAATAGAACAAGTCCCACACACTGCTACAAGCCGAAATATTTTTTTCAAATTGTTCGTGTTCGCCGAACGGCTCGAATACCGCCCAAAACAGCTCGAATTTGAGATTGGCGAACAGTTCGAGTCGAACACCGCTCATCTCTACTTAAAAGGGAAGGAATCAGTCACAGTGAAAAGTCAGGGAACAGTAAAATGTAACTCAAAATGCATACATTAAATATGGTTGTCCAGTCTTAAACTACAAGTCTGCAGTCACTCCATGTGATTGTTTTTTTGTTGTCAAGCTTTGGTGGTGTCCACCTACAGTACAGACCAAAAGTTTGAACACACTTTCTCATTTAAAGATTTTTCTGTATTTTCATGACTATGAAAATTGTACATTCACACTGAAGGCATCAAAACTATGAAATAACACATGTGCAATTATATACTGTACTCAACAAAAAAGTGTGAAACAACTGAAAATATGTCTTATATTCTAGGTTCTTCAAAGTAGCCACCTTTTGCTTTGATGACTGCTTTGCACACTCTTGGCATTGTCTTGATGAGCTTCAAGAGGTAGTCACCGGAAATGGTCTTCCAACAATCTTGAAGGAGTTCCCAGAGATGCTTAGCACTTGTTGGCCCTTTTGCCGTTACTCTGCGGTTCAGCTCACCCCAAACCATCTCGATTGGGTTCAGGTCTGGTGACTGTGGAGGCCAGGTCATCTGGCCTAGCACCCCATCACCCCCCCTCTTGGTCAAATAGCCCTTACACAGCCTGGAGGTGTGTTTGGGGTCATTGTCCTGTTGAAAAATAAATGATGGTCTAATTAAACACAAACCGGATGGAATAGCATGCCGCTGCAAGATCGTGTGGTAGCCATGCTGGTTCAGTATTACTTCAATTTTGAATAAATCCCCAACAGTGTCACCAGCAAAGCACCCCCACACCATCACACCTCCTCCTCCATGCTTCACGGTGGGAACCAGGCATTTAGAGTCCAATCGTTCACCTTTTCTGCGTCGCACAAAGACACTGTGGTTGGAACCAAAGATCTCAAATTTGGACTCATCAGACCAAAGCACAGATTTCCACTGGTCTAATGTCCATTCCTTGTGTTCTTTAGCCCAAACAAGTCTCTTCTGCTTGTTGCCTGTCCTTAGCAGTGGTTTCCTAGCAGCTATTTTACCATGAAGGTCTGCTGCACACAGTCTCCTCTTAACAGTTGTTGAAGAGATGTGTCTGCTGCTAGAACTCTGTGTGGCAGTGACCTGGTCTCTAATCTGAGCTGCTGTTAACCTGCGATTTCTGAGGCTGGTGACTCGGATAAACTTATCCTCAGAAGCAGAGGTGACTTTTGGTCTTCCTTTCCTGGGGCGGTCCTCATGTGAGAAAGTTTCTTTGTAGCGCTTGATGGTTTTTGCAACTGCACTTGGGGACACTTTCAAAGTTTTCCCAATTTTTCGCACTGACTGACCTTCATTTTTAAAGTAATGATGGCCACTCGTTTTTCTTTACTTAGCTGCTTTTTTCTTGCCATAATACAAATTTTAACAGTCTATTCAGTAGGACTATCAGCTGTGTATCCACCAGACTTCTGCACAACACAACTGATGGTCCCAACCCCATTTATAAGGCAAGAAATCCCACTTATTAAACCTGACAGGGCACACCTGTGAAGTGAAAACCATTTCCGGTGACTACCTCTTGAAGCTCATCAAGAGAATACCAAGAGTGTGCAAAGCAGTCATCAAAGCAAAAGGTGGCTACTTTGAAGAACCTAGAATATAAGACATATTTTCCGTTGTTTCACACTTTTTTGTTAAGTATATAATTCCACATGTGTTAATTCATAGTTTTGATGCCTTCAGTGTGAATGTACAATTTTCAAAGTCTTGAAAAATCTTTAAATGAGAAGGTGTGTCCAAACTTTTGGTCTGTACTGTATATATATATTTAAGTAACATAGATGATATCCAGAGTTGAGATGTGCTGTATCACAAGGTGCACTGATACCCAGATAGTTCAAATGGGCTATAAGATATTAAACATATAGCTCATAGAGCCAGTAAATGATACAGGATTCAAAAAGGCAGAAAATCATTAAGCTTAAATGATTCTAATCACTATATTTCTCTACATGGCAGAGCAATATACAGTATTAAAACAATGTTATTGTAATTGGTAGACACACCTGTCAATCAAGACAGGATACATAAATAGCTTGAAAGTGCGGCCGACCATGCTCTTAGAAAAATCTGGTACCCCCAGAGAAACACGCATCAGGGACGTTTCCCTGACAGTAAACCAGATAGTGAAAGTCAGATTGCCATAACACCTAACCGCATGCTGCAGAGTGCGGTGTATTGAATGACATTGAGCCCAAGACCTACACCAGTGAATACCGCGTGTCGGGTCTCTCGCACACCAGAGAGACTGCGAGTGCAGCTGAAGCCTCCATATACGGCTTCTCTTGCTGGCCGCACAAACGCATGTGCAGGCAATGTGGGAGAGTGCCGGCGGCAGCGAACATGGAGCTTTATGAGACATTGTGCCATTGATGCATATGACTACACCACATATAAAAGTGGAAGAATATTCGATGATAGCAAAGGTATCATAAAATTGTCACTAAGCACCACTGTATATTGCTCTGCCATGTAGAGAAATATAGTGATTAGAATCATTTAAGCTTAATGAATTTTTGCCTTTCTAAATCCTGCATGCCTCCACAATATTCACCCAGTGAACCATCATGGAAATTTAGCGTCACTGGCCACAAGCACTTGTCCATGTGTCCGTGGTTAAGTAGAACTTCCCAGTAACTGCGTTGTTGAGGGTACGGGTAATATTATGGGACACGTGCTTGTGTAAGGCGGGGATGTCACTCCAGGAGAAATAGTGGCGACTGGGGACAGAGTACTGAGGGTCCCTTACCACGCGCCTTGCCTATTTTCAGTCCATATGATATTTCCCTGCTAAGAAAACTGCAGTATTTTTATCGAAGTAAAATTTGACCACCTCAGATGCACTTGTTATAGTGCAATAACAATATGGTGATGCTACTGGTTACCGGCCAAGTCTGGATTAAAGTTTTGAATGCACGACTGGTGCAGTTTAAATAGAGCATTATTTTTAGACGCTGAGAAAACTGCAGTATTTTTAGCACAGTAAAATTTGCCCATCTCAGATCAACTTGGTACAGTGCAATAGCAATATAGCGATGCTACTGGTTACTGGACAAGTCAGGACCTAAATTTTGAACGCAAAACTGTCGCAGTTTAAATAGCGTGGAATATGTTGATGCTGAGAAAACTTTGCAGCATTTGGATCGCAGCAAATTTAGCACACCCCCTATGGGCTTTTTCACTGCTTGTACTATATAGTGATGCTATTCAAATCAACCAAGTCAGGCTGTATGCTTTTAATGCAGAAATGGACCAATATAAATGGTGTATTATATTTATTTTCACAACAATTTGCAGGATTAAGAGCAAAAAGAATATTATTATCCCTGAGAAGGGCTACTGGATATGAGTTCCAGCAGCAGAAAGAACGTGCATTGATCCCTATCCTGTCCTACACTATTCCCCCAGAAACTCTCCCTAACAGCAGTATTAATATTGATTAGAATGAGCCTTTACAAGGGCTATTGTTGCAGATGAAAGAAATAAAAGTGGTTTTGAATCCATGCTTAAACGCTCATAAAATTCTCTCCCTCGCTAAGCAGCAGCTCTTCCCTACTGTGCCTTTTTCCAGGGTTGACTGTGACAATCAAAGACCTGATGACGTTATGTGGCCAGACAATAACAGTAATGCCACTACCAACATGGCTATGGCATTACAGTGCCTGGCAGGCAATCCCCGCATGTTTATTGGCTGCCTAAAAAGTGCCAAACATGCGGGGCGGGCACTCGAGCTCCCACCCAAACATTCAAAAAATAATTGCCGAGTAACGAGCATCTCGAGCACTGTGATACTCTGGCGAGTCACTATACAGTAACTCACTTTGTGTCAAAGGAAAAGAATGTATGGGAACCTTGCATTGACAATAATTGATCAAGTCCTTTCTTCTGGTCAGCAAACTACACTTGCACAGCTCTTACTGTCACTTACACAGCCTCTACAACTACTTGGAGTTACATTCCTTGACTGCATTCCTTGACTTATTGATTTCAAAATGTGGCCTTAAGTAAATTAGCGACTGCATGCCAAGCCATTAGTGCAATTCTTATGTAGGTACTATATGGTTTCTGCGCACTGCATTGTCTTAAGTTCACTGACATGCATACTATATATCATACAATACATAATAGAGCACAGAGTTACTGTAGGATAATTATACTAGAATAAGTCTATAGTTATAAAGAATGAAGTCAACAATTTCCCTACTTAGCATTATTCTCATATTCTGTTCCCTTTAGGGGTCGCTCACACTGGCGTATAACACGGCAAAGTGATATTGGATAACACTCGGCACAATGTTATACTATGGGACAGTGCAGATCAGCGATTATTTTCTCATGCCGAATCGGAGCACAGTGCACTGATACTTGGCTAAAACGCTGAAAGAGTTTGAACTGAGTGTCATTTGCATAATCAGCCCTGATTCTCTCTATGTGACCCTGGCCTTAAAATATAAATAAATCACTGAAGCTTCTGGGAAGCTAAACTACTGCCTCACATTTGCAGGCTGTCAGCACTACACATGGGAGCCAGGAACACGGCGTGCACAGCATTTTTAATTTTGTACAATATAAGTCAATAGGTAGGCAAAAAAGAAAATGCTTGGGAGTCTTGTCAGCGATTTGCTTCAAAAAATATGGATGATATGTTGATACAGTTTACTAGAGCAGACAACTATATACTTGTAAAAAGAAGAATAGCGCATCTGGAATTAAGGAGGATAATTGAGCAAGGCAGTGTTCTTTCAGAAAAGGTAAACAGATAAATAAGAACAGGATTTCATCAAGCCAGGTAGAGGCCGATAGCGAGGATAAGGTTACAATCACACATGCTCGAGTACTGTCTCAATTTTTTCTTGGACAGCACTTGGACCCATAGAGTAGAATGGATGTATTCACACATACGATAAATGGAATCAATGAGTGGGATCCATGAGACTCAGAGCAGGTCCTATTCTAATTCAGTTTGTGAATCAGACTCTGCCTTTCAAGTGTTTGGGGATCTGTGAGACATGGATGCCTTCTGATTTGCTTCCATTTTCCATCCGTGGGTCATGGATCTGTTGCTTAGTAATAAACTTGAATAAAACATGTGACCCTCCAGGGGTTTTTATTGTCTTGGAAGCAAATACACCTCTACACTGAAAAAATGGAAGTAACTAATATGCAACTAAGATGTAACTAGAATGAAATCTGAAGAAAAATTGGTCAGTTTGTAACATGGCGAGGGGCAGTAGCCGTGGGCGATGTACTCATCTCTTATGCCCTGGGACATTACATGAAGATGAGGGTCCTGGCTGGGTGTGTGGACTTGTGCTGTGGGGATGATTCGCCCTTGCTGGCCGCATGTTACCGATGACTTTGGTTGGCCAGGACCAGATGTTGAGGACATCAATGAGGCAGACCACCAGTCAAAAATAAACTTTTTACTTAACAATAACTTTATGGGAATTATGTACAGTAGTTAGCAGGTCCACAACTTTATGAACGTTTCCTTCACAATACGGAGTTTTTTTGACACACAGCATCAATTCCTTTGTTGTTACTCGTTTGTTATCTCTACTGTTTCACTTTCCTTCACTACAATCCAGCTCAGTACTACAGTCCAGCTAGCAAGAGTCTTATTCTCAACCCGCAGTTCCACGTCTTCTTTACCTTCAAGGAAACTATGTTGCCAATATGGCCGGTACTTAGCTTCTCTGTTACTGATGCCTTGGAACTCCCGCCTGGGGCACTCTCTTCATCTCATGTATTCTGTCCCACCTTGGCCCGTTACATCTATGAGTTATACAGTCTATCTGGTACTGCTAGGCGTCCTTTCCCTAGACTCGTCTCCAATTGATCCATCTGTCCCCTTGTTGGTGTTCCTTTTCTCTTTTATTCCGGTTCACACTAATCATTGACTTGGTTTCCCCTCACTTCTGAACACCCACGTCATGCAGCACTGCTTACTGTTCAGACCTTAATTCTACTTCAAATGTACACTGGGCCCCAACTGACGTTCTGGCAGGAAACTTTATCTGTCCCTTCACCTTTGCCCCTCCCATTTTGGGCTAGTCCCAATCATTAAGTCTAACTCTCCCTGCTGTTGGGCAAAACACAATACAAACATTTAACACATGTCACAGTTCACATTACACAATACAACAATCTGCATGTTCTTTAAGGGGGAATGTGGGCAGTATGTCCATCTCCTTAAAGAGAACCTGTCCACAGGATTGTGCTAAGTAAACTATAGGCAGCATCAGGTAGGCAATGTTACACTGATTAAAATTATACCTAGGTTGATGAAATCCGTCCTGTGGTTATTGTTTAATCTTTATTTACAGTTTGGAGATAATGATATGCTCCGGTGCGGGCCTGTGGCCTTGGCTTTCATTGGTGCTCTGTTCTTATTGACGCGCCCCTGGGCCTTCTGTGTCGTGCGGCATCGCGCGCACGGGGGCTTACCCGGAGCCGGATCAGATGGGGGTAGTAGTCTCGTGGCGGTGACCCGGTCCGTGCCCAGGGAGTCAAACTGAGTGGCAGTCTTTAGCAGTAGATGTTAGAATGTTCGACTACGCCACCCGTTGAATGCGGCTATGAAGCCGCCGCTGCAGGACAGTCCGCTGAGGCCAGTGGTACGGATGTGCAGCTTGGATGGTATAACCCCCAACGGGAGGGGTATGGCCTCAGGGCAGCAGATGTGGATGATAGTGGTAGTGATGGTGCAGCAAGGAAGCTCAGAGACGTGTGGTACAGTTTCAAGGCTTTTACTCACAGGTGTTGCTCCGGTCACTTCGGCCAAGAGTGACCACCCGAGCCGTGCTGCGTCCACCAGGTGCGGGACTCGGCCAACCCCCAGGCAGTTCCAGAGCGTGGTCCCAAGCTCTCCTCTATTCCTTCCTACGGGCCGTCCTCACCAGGGACCCACCTTTGTCCGGCTCCCTCGGGCCTCTTGGTGGTTAAACCTTCTCTGGCTTTCCTGACCCTACTCGTGGTGTGCCTTCCTGGTGGATATGGTGAGGGTCGTGGCAAAACTTGACCACGACCTCCGGTTCCTGGCTGAGGATCATTAGCCTCCACCAGTTTGGGTTCCGGTACCCGTTTCCGCCAACCCTTCACCCGGTAACTTGTGGGATCTCAGGGTTCCTTCTGGCTCTGCGTCTCTGGGCCTTTCTTCCTCCTCTCTCTCCACTGCAGGCTTGGCCCTGGAGCTGGGCCCAGCCGGAGCCACAGCTCCCCGTCAGCCCTCCTCAGACTCACTGACTGACTGACTGACCCTGTCCTAAGATGGTGCCCACCATATATACTCCCTCTATGTGTGAGCCCAGGTGACTAGCACCCAATGGGCTCCTATCTCTATGCCCAGAGCCCCTCCCCTATCTGCCCCTACACTACTGGGATGTTCCACCCCCCCTCCCACTCCAGCCAGGGACAGACACTGTCGTACCTGCACATTCACCTAGTGGGAGTACCATAGATCTGTCCCCCGGAAATGGGATGAGTGTAGTGCATGCAGCTAGCTGAGCTCAGTCCCACACTCCATCCTTACCCGGGAGTTGAATACCACACCTCTGGCTCGAGGTGCACTACCCCTGTAGCAGCCGAGTCCTCGGGGTGCTACATTATATTCATCATTGTGGCTTAAATGACAGGTCACTGATCCTTCAGTGACCTGCTTCCTATTTTAAATACTGCATATTGTTGTCTTTGAAAAAAAAAATTTTAACTATAGCAAAATGGCAACCACACATTTGCCAATAGATGCTACTGCGCATGCACCTTGGCTATTTTGTTGGAGCAAAACAAAAAATTTGGCTCCAGCAAAATGGCTGTGGCGCGGGTGCAGTAGCATCTATTGGCAAGTGAAATCTGCTACTGCGCATGAGCCGCTGCCATTTTGCTAGAGTTAAAAAAAAATTTTCAAAGACAACAATATGAACTGCGCAAGAGCAGTATTTAAAACAGGAGGAAGGTCACTGAAGGTTCAGTGACCTGTCATTTAATCTACAAGGATAAATATGAAAACAGAGCACCAACGAAAGTACCGCCCATAGGCCCACCCCAAAGCATAAGCAAATCATTATCTCCAAACTGCAAGTAAAGATTAAACAACAACCTCAAGACGGATTTCATCAACCCAGGTATAATTTTAATCAGTGAAACGGCACCCACATGACAGTGCATGTAGTGTACTGAGCACAATCCTGCTGACAGGTTTGCTTTAAAGGGAACCTGTCACGTCCTAGTTGCTATGTACACTGCCCCCATAACTTGTTAGTAATGCAATGTGCATCACTAACAAGTTGTTTTCATGAAAATCGGTGGTAGTGTAATGATTTTATAACGTTTTATATACTTAGTCTTACCTGCTCATGTGATTCTCAGATTTAGTCATGGGTGGTCGCCGCTTTCAGTTACAGCTGGTGCCACCCATGACATCTGAATACTGCTCCTGGCAAGTGCTAGGTTTGAGGGGCGCATGCATATTTGCACACGTCGGGCCGCTGGTCCGGCGCGTGCACACTGAGGCTATGTGATTGCCAGCTTCAGTGCACACGCGCTGTGATCTGTGGCTCCCAGAGAATGTGCAGTCAATGTATCTTGCGGTCACCACATGCGCAGTGGCACTGCAGTGGTGACTGTAGCATACATTGACCACCGATTTTCATGAAAACAGCTTGTTAGTGATGCACATTGCATCACTAACAACGCTATGGGGGCAGTGTACATAGCAACTAGGACGTGACAGGTTCCCTTTAAAAGTTTCTCTTGGATGGTAACACACAGATGTGAATGAAGCCAAAGATACTGACTGAGTTGGTAAAATTGTACCTTACCTGCCCTAGAGAATAAAGAGAGCCCTAGTGCTCATGCCTCATAGCAATAGGGTCCTGAGCTGGAACATATAAAGGAACCTTGGGAGCCTCTAGTTTTTACATTATGCAATTACCAAGAAGAACTTTTTTAGGATATACACTTGTGTTAAAAAATGTTGCCATGCACAGAAAAACCTTCCACTGACCAGATTTGTATTTATCCAGTGTAATACCACCAAAAAAAGTGTAACTGTCATTATATAATACTAGCTATTGAACCCGTTCTACACCCGGGCGTAGCGAGCATTTTTATTGGTATACTGTCTCCCATGCTGGTATGTGCTGCCCCCCATCTTGGTATTTGTGCTGCCCCCATCCTGGTATTTGTGCAGCCCCCATCCTGTCCCCCCATCCTATCCTGGTATGCATGGCACCCCTCATCCCCAATCCTGGTATGCATGGCACCCCTCATCCCCATCCTGGCATGCATGGCGCCCCTCATCCTGGTATGCATGGGTCCCTTATACCCAATCCTGGTATGCATGGCCCCCTCAGCCTTATCCTGGTATGCATGGGCGCCTCACTCTTATCCTGATATGCATGGCACTCCTCATCCCTATCCTGGTATGCATGGTACCCGTCATCCCTATCCTGGTATACATGGCCCCTCATCCGAATCCTGGTATGCATGGCCAACCTCATCCTCCATCCCGGTATGCATGGTAGAGATGAGCGGTGTTCGACTCGAACTGTTCGCCAATCTCAAATTCGAGCTGTTTCAGGCGGTGTTCGAGCCGTTCGGCGAACCCGAACGATTTGAAAAAAATTCAGCTGTTCGAGGTTATGTTCGATAGCTGTTTGTGCACCAAAATCATAACTGGATTTTTTCTCAGTAATGCTGAAAATTAATGTTAATACGCAGTTTGAGTGTACAGCGGGGCGGGGGGAGGGACAGGGGATGGATCTCTGCTAGTGTTGAGCATTCCGATACTGAAATATCGGGTATCGACCGATATTCGCTGTATCGGAGTTCCGATACTGAGTTCCGATACTTTTACAATATCGAATACCGGAATCGAAAGTTCACATAATGCCTGCGCTCTGCAGTGTCTCTGAAGGATGACAAGCTGGATGGCAGCGCTCAGCGGCGATCCAGCATGTCATCAGAATGCCATCCCAGCGTGGGAGAATTCTCCTGCTCAAGCGCTGACATTACATTATCTCCCTTACATTACAATTAAATGGAATAGCAGGAATTAATATTTTTTTAAGACGTTAATGCCACAGCAATGGTGGTTGTGGCATTACAGTGGTTGCCCAAATCGATGGGAACAGTGCTCACAGTGAAACATGAAAAGCCGGCAATTCATCAGCGGCATATACCGGTACCCGACAATTTAGAACAGAAAGATAGAGCATCACAGATAGATTAGATAGATAGAAACATGTCAGTCACACATATAATAAGTACAGTGATAGTGTTGGTTACTGTACTTGTCATTTAGTGTTAAGATAAAGGATTTATTAAAAAAAAATTGGCGTGGGGTTCCCCGTAATTTTAGTCTCTAGCGGAGGTTAAGCAGACGGCTGGGGCAGATGTTTGAAGCCTGGGAAGGGGGTAATACCCACGGAGCTTCCCAGGCTACTAATATCAGCCCCCAGCTGAATACCTAGCCTTTACTGGCTATTAAAATGGGGGACCCCAAAAAAATTACGTGGGGTCCCCCCTATTTTAATAGCTAACAAAGGCTAGGCAGACAGCTGGAGGATGATATTAATAGCCCAGGAAGGGTGCCATGAATATTGGCCCCCTCCCAGGCTAGAAACACCAGCCGTAAGCCGTTCCAAAAATGGCGCATCCATAGGATGCGCCAATTCTGGACTTAGCCTCGCTCTTCCCACTGCCCTGTAGCGGTGGCAGTGGGGTAATATGGCTGGGGTTGATGTCAGCTTATAATGCCAGCTGACATCAAGCCCAGGTTAGTAATGGAGAGGCGTCTATAAGACACCCCCATTACTAACCCCATAGTCAAAGTTAAAAAAAACACCAACACCCAAAATAAAGTCCATTAATTGAAATAAACATACAATTCTTTATTGTTCTAAATTAAACCATACTTACCGTCACGCCCATTCCAGCTGAAGCCAACGATCTCCTGCAATTAAAGAAAAATAATAAACCAACATCATCCTTACCTTTCCATGGTTCCCATGATGGCTTCAGCTCTGCTACATTCACATGACAGGCTGGATCGCAGCAGAAAGCTGCCATCCAGCCTGTCATGCCGCAGACACTGAGAAGCGCAGGCATGCTTGCGCTCCTCAGTGTCAGGCTGTGACGGCATCCAGATGAGCCGACAATGAACTCAGCTCACCTCATGCACGTCACTGACAGCGTGGGAGAATTCTCCTGCGCATGCGGTGAGCGTGAGAGACTCGGCTCATCTGGATGCCGTCACAGCCTGACACTGAGG
This sequence comes from Phyllobates terribilis, assembly GCF_046119375.1. Classification (NCBI taxonomy): domain Eukaryota; kingdom Metazoa; phylum Chordata; class Amphibia; order Anura; family Dendrobatidae; genus Phyllobates; species Phyllobates terribilis. Next base: position 571,364,659 of record NW_027362763.1, read on the forward strand.
AGCGCAAGCAAGCCTGCGCTTCTCAGTGTCTGCCTGCGGCATGACAGGCTGGATGGCAGCTTTCTGCTGCGATCTAGCCTGTCATCTCGATGTAGCAGAGCTGGAGCTGTCCTGGGAACCATCGAAAGGTAAGGATGATGTTGGTTTATTATTTTTCTTTTATTGCAGGAGATCGTTGGCTTCAGCTGGAATGGGTGTGATGGTAGGTATGGTTTCATTTAGAACAATAAAGAATTGTGTGTTTATTTCAATTAAAGGACTTTATTATGGGTGTTGTGTTTTTTTTAAATACTTTACTAGAAATTCATGGCGGTCATGTCTAGTATTGGCGTGACCCCATGAATTTCGGGCTTAGGGCCAGCTGATAATACCAAGCTGGCCCTAACCCCTTTATTACCCAGTGAGCCACCGCACCAGGGCCCTGGATGAGTTGGGTACAGCGCCAGAAGATGGGGCTTCTATGAACGCGCCATTTTTCGGGGTGGCTGCGGACTGCAATTTGCAGCGGGGGGGGGGTGGCAGAAAGCTTGGGCCTCCCTGCGCTGCAGATTCCAGCCCCCAGCTGCCTAGTTGTACCTGGCTGGACACAAAAATAAGGCGAAGCCCCACGTATTTTTTTTTTTAATTATTTCATGAAATTCATGAAATAATTAAGAAAAAAAGGGCTTCCCTATATTGTTGTGTCCGGCCAGGTACAAATAGGCAGCTGGTGGTTGGGGGCAGCCCGTTCCTGCCTGCTGTACCTGGCTGGACACAAATATAGTGCGAAGCCCCACGCCAATTTTTTTTTCAATTATTTCAGGAAATTCATGAAATAATTAAAAAACAATTGATGTGGGGCTTCGCCCTATATTTGTGTCCAGCCAGGTACAGCAGGCAGGAACGGGGTGCTCCCAACCACCAGCTGCCTATTTGTACCTGGTCGGACACAACAATATAGGGAAGGCCTTTTTTTCTTAATTATTTCAAGAATTTCATGAAATAATTAAAAAAAAAATACGTGGGGCTTCGCCCTATTTTTGTGTCCAGCCAGGTACAACTAGGCAGCTGGGGGCTGGAATCTGCAGCGCTGGGAGGCCCAAGCTTTCTGGGCACCCCCCCGCTGCAAATTGCAGTCCGCAGCTTCCCCAGAAAAAGGCGCGTTCATAGAAGCGCCATCTTCTGGCGCTGTACCCAACTCATCCAGGGCCCTGGTGCGGTGGCTCACTGGGTAATAAAGGGGTTAGGGCCAGCTTGGTATTATCAGTTGGCCCTAAGCCCGAAATTCATGGGGTCACGCCAATATTAGACATGACCGCCATGAATTTCTAGTAAAGTATTTAATAAAAAACACAACACCCAGAATAAAGTCCTTTAATTGAAATAAACACACAATTCTTTATTGTTCTAAATTAAACCATACTTACCATCACGCCCATTTCAGCTGAAGCCAATGTCTTCTGCAATAAAAGAAAAATAATAAACCAACATCATCCTTACCTTTCGATGGTTCCCAGGACAGCTTCAGCTCTGCTACATCAAGATGACAGGCTGGACCGCAGCAGAAAGCTGCCATCCAGCTTGCCATGCCGCAGACACTGAGAAGCGCAGGCTTGCTTGCGCTCCTCAGTGTCAGGCTGTGACCGCATCCAGATGAGTCGAGTCTCTCACGCTGACCGCATGCACGGGAGAATTCTCCCACGCTGTCAGTGACGTGCATGAGGTGAGCTGAGTTCATTGTCGGCTCATCTTTATGCCGTCACAGCCTGACACTGAGGAGCGCAAGCATGCCTGCGCTTCTCAGTGTCTGTGGGATGACAGGCTGGATGGCAGCTTTCTGCTGCGGTCCAGCCTGTCATCTCAATGTAGCAGAGCTGGAGCTGTCCTGGGAATCATCGAGAGGTAAGGATGATGTTGGTTTATTATTTTTCTTTTATTGCAGGAGATCGTTGGCTTCAGCTGGAATGGGCGTGATGGTAGGTATGGTTTCATTTAGAACAATAAAGAATTGTGTGTTTATTTCAATTAAAGGACTTTATTCTGGGTGTTTGTGTTTTTTTGTAACTTTCACTATGGGGTTAGTAAAAGGGGTGTCTTATAGATGCCTCTCCATTACTAACCTGGGCTTGATGTCAGCTGGCATTATAAGCTGACATCAACCCCAGCCCTATTACCCCACTGCCACCGCTACAGGGCAGTGGGAAGAGCGAGGCTAAGTGCCAGAATTGGCGCATCCTATGGATGCGCCATTTCTGGGACGGCTGACGGCTGGTGTTTCTAGCCTGGGAGGGGGCCAATATTCATGGCACCCTTCCTGGGCTATTAATATCAGCCCCCAGCTGTCTGCCTAGCCTTTGTTAGCTATTAAAATAGGGGGGACCCCACGTCATTTTTGGGGGGGGGTCCCCCATTTTAATAGCTAGTAAAGGCTAGGTATTCAGCTGGGGGCTGATATTAGTAGCCTGGGAAGCTCCGTGGGTATTACCCCCTTCCCAGGCTTCAAACATCTGCCCCAGCTGTCTGCTTAACCTCCGCTAGAGACTAAAATTATGGGGAACCCCACGCCAATTTTTTTTTAAAGAAATCCTTTATTTCAACACTAAATGACAGGTACAGTAACCAACACTGTCACTGTACTTATTATATATGTGACTGACATGTTTCTATCTATCTAATTTATGTGTGATGCTCTATCTTTCTGTTCTAAATTGTCGGGTACCGCTGCTGAATTGCCGGCCAGTTTTTTTAAAGAGACGGTGCATGAAAACACTATTATTTTTTAAAATAAATCCTTTAACACTAAATGACAAGAACAGTAACCAACACTGACACTGTACTTCTTATATATGTGACTGGCATGTTTCTATCTATCTAATCTATGTGTGAAGCTCTATTCTTTCTGTTCTAAATTGTCGGGTACCGGTATATGCCGCTGCTGAATTGCCGGCTTTTCATGATTCACTGTGAGCACTGTTCCCATCGATTTGGACAACCACCTCCCTCAATACATTCTACATTATTGTTAGTTGTTTTCCTGCATGTAGAATTAACATACAAGGAAAGAAAGGGTTTATTTTCATTCCGATATTTGTGTCCCATTGACTTGCATTGGTTTCCGGTATCGGAATTGGCGATATCCGATACTTTTTGGGTATCGTCCCGATCTCATCCGATCCGATATTTCCTGATATCGGAAGGTATCGCTCAACACTAATCTCTGCATAAATAATGAAGATCTCCATTTTTTTTCTCTTTCCCGCATTTACAGTGGGGAGGTGCAATCTGTCAGCCTATCAGCAGCGAACACACGGAGCGAACTGCTTTTTTTCACACAAGCAAGGGCATGTGTCATTGGCAGTGTATGTCACATGTCGTTGCCCTATAAGACCCAGCCATTTTCCACGTAGCCACCATTTTCTCACTGCTGCAGCTGCGTGTTAGATGGCACCGCTGTTGCTGTGTGCGCTATACTTTGAGTGTTAATTTCAAGCCAATTTTCGCACAAATCTACACATAGCTTGGGAGTAGGGAATAGTTGTGATTGGAGTCCTTTTGAGGACAAGGTTACATCATTTCCTACGACTTTTATCAGGCAGGTCTGTGCCAGTACTGTGCAAGTTTTTTTCACAGCATTTGGCTAAATCTAGCTAAGCAAATCCTTTTTGGCCTCTTGCAATGTGTGTTAGTCAGTGGACTAGCCTATCTGTGTTGCAAGCTACACCACCTGTGTATAGAATAAAAATTTTTTTTACTGCACCTAGCCAAGTAAAACCTTTTGGGCACAGCATCATTCTATTAGTCCATCTATACTAACCTCCACCATGTTGCAAATTCAAAATAATTTTTATCTGCATCTAGCTCTGAAAAAATATTTGGGCTTGTAGCAGTGTGTGGGACTTGTTCTATTAGTCCATCTATACTAACCTCCACCAGGTTGCAAATTCAAAATAATTTTTATCTGAATCTAGCTCTGAAAAAATATTTGGGCTTGTAGCAGTGTGTGGGACTTGTTCTTTTAGTCCATCTATACTAACCTCCACCAGGTTGCAAATTCAAAATAATTTTTTATCTGCATCTAGCTCTGAAAAAATATTTGGGCTTGTAGCAGTGTGTCGGACTTGTTCTATTAGTCCATCTATACTAACCTCCACCAGGTTGCAAATTCAAAATAATTTTTATCTGCATCTAGCTCTGAAAAAATATTTGGGCTTGTAGCAGTGTGTGGGACTTGATCTATTAGTCGATCTATACTAACCTCCACCAGGTTGCAAATTCAAAATAATTTTTATCTGCATCTAGCTCTGAAAAAATATTTGGGCTTGTAGCAGTGTGTGGGACGTGTTCTATTAGTCCATCTATACTAACCTCCACCAGGTTGCAAATTGAAAAAATTTTTTATCTCCATATAGCTCTGAAAAAATATTTGGGCTTGTAGCAGTGTGTGGGACTTGTTCTATTAGTCCATCTATACTAACCTCCACCAGGTTGCAAATTCAAAATAATTTTTATCTGCATCTAGCTCTGAAAAAATATTTGGGCTTGTAGCAGTGTGAGGGACGTATTCTATTAGTCCATCTATACTAACCTCCACCAGGTTGCAAATTCAAAATAATTTTTAACTGCATCTAGCTCTGAAAAAATATTTGGGCTTGTAGCAGTGTGTGGGACTTGTTCTATTAGTCCATCTATACTAACCTCCACCAGGTTGCAAATTCAAAATAATTTTTATCTGCATCTAGCTCTGAAAAAATATTTGGGCTTGTAGCAGTGTGTGGGACTTGTTCTTTTAGTCCATCTATACTAACCTCCACCAGGTTGCAAATTCAAAATAATTTTTTATCTGCATCTAGCTCTGAAAAAATATTTGGGCTTGTAGCAGTGTGTGGGACTTGTTCTATTAGTCCATCTATACTAACCTCCACCAGGTTGCAAATTCAAAATAATTTTTATCTGCATCTAGCTCTGAAAAAATATTTGGGCTTGTAGCAGTGTGTGGGACTTGATCTATTAGTCGATCTATACTAACCTCCACCAGGTTGCAAATTCAAAATAATTTTTATCTGCATCTAGCTCTGAAAAAATATTTCGGCTTGTAGCAGTGTGTGGGACGTGTTCTATTAGTCCATCTATACTAACCTCCACCAGGTTGCAAATTGAAAAATTTTTTTATCTCCATATAGCTCTGAAAAAATATTTGGGCTTGTAGCAGTGTGTGGGACTTGTTCTATTAGTCCATCTATACTAACCTCCACCAGGTTGCAAATTCAAAATAATTTTTATCTGCATCTAGCTCTGAAAAAATATTTGGGCTTGTAGCAGTGTGAGGGACGTATTCTATTAGTCCATCTATACTAACCTCCACCAGGTTGCAAATTCAAAATAATTTTTAACTGCATCTAGCTCTGAAAAAATATTTGATCTTGTAGCAGTGTGCGGGACTTGTTCTATTAGTCCATCTATACTAACCTCCACCAGGTTGCAAATTCAAAATATTTTTTATCTGCATCTAGCTCTGAAAAAATATTTGGGCTTGTAGCAGTGTGTGGGACTTGTTCTATTAGTCCATCTATACTAACATCCACCAGGTTGCAAATTCAAAATAATTTTTATCTGCATCTAGCTCAGAAAAAATATTTGGGCTTGTAGCAGTGTGTGGGACTTGTTCTATTAGTCCACCTATACTAACCTCCACCAGGTTGCAAATTCAAAATAATTTTTATCTGCATCTAGCTCTGAAAAAGTATTTGGGCTTGTAGCAGTGTGTGGGACTTGTTCTATTAGTCCATCTATACTAACCTCCACCAGGTTGCAAATTCAAAATTCTTTTTATCTGCATCTAGCTCTGAAAAAATATTTGGACTTGTAGCAGTGTGTGGGACATGTTCTATTAGTCCATCTATACTGACCGCCACCAGGTTGCAAATTCAAAATAATTTTTATCTGCATCTAGCTCTGAAAAAATATTTGGGCTTGTAGCAGTGTGTGGGACTTGTTCTATTAGTCCATCTATACTAACCTCCACCAGGTTGCAAATTCAAAATAATTTTTATCTGCATCTAGCTCTGAAAAAATATTTGGGCATGTAGCAGTGTGTGGGACTTGTTCTATTAGTCCATCTATACTAACCTCCACCAGGTTGCAAATTCAAAATAATTTTTATCTGCATCTAGCTCTGAAAAACTATTTGGGCTTGTAGCAGTGTGTGGGACTTGTTCTATTAGTCCATCTATACTAACCCCCACCAGGTGGCAAATTCAAAATTATTTTTATCTGCATCTAGCTCTGAAAAAATATTTGGGCTTGTAGCAGTGTGTGGGACTTGTTCTATTAGTCCATCTATACTAACCTCCACCAGGTTGTAAATTCAAAATAATTTTTATCTCCATATAGCTCTGAAAAAATATTTTGGCTTGTAGCAGTGTGTGGGACTTGTTCTATTAGTCGATCTATACTAACCTCCACCAGGTTGCAAATTCAAAATAATTTTTATCTGCATCTAGATCTGAAAAAATATTTGGGCTTGTAGCAGTGTGTGGGACGTATTCTATTAGTCCATCTATACTAACCTCCACCAGGTTGCAAATTCAAAATAATTTTTAACTGCATCTAGCTCTCAAAAAATATTTGGGCTTGTAGCAGTGTGTGGGACTTGTTCTATTAGTCCATCTATACTAACCTCCACCAGGTTGCAAATTCAAAATATTTTTTATCTGCATCAAGCTCTGAAAAAATATTTCGGCTTGTAGCAGTGTGTGGGACTTGTTCTATTAGTCCATCTATACTAACATCCACCAGGTTGCAAATTCAAAATAATTTTTATCTGCATCTAGCTCTGAAAAAATATTTGGGCTTGTAGCAGTGTGTGGGACTTGTTCTATTAGTCCATCTATACTAACCTCCACCAGGTTGCAAATTCAAAATAATTTTTATCTGCATCTAGCTCTGAAAAAATATTTGGGCTTATAGCAGTGTGTGGGACTTGTTCTATTAGTCCATCTATACTAACCTCCACCAGGTTGCAAATTCAAAATAATTTTTATCTGCATCTAGCTCTGAAAAAATATTTGGACTTGTAGCAGTGTGTGGGACTTATTCTATTAGTCCATCTATACTAACCTCCACCAGGTTGCAAATTCAAAATAATTTTTATCTGCATCTAGCTCTGAAAAAATATTTGGGCTTGTAGCAGTGCGTGGGACTTTTTGTATTAGTCCATCTATACTAACTGCCACCAGGTTGCAAATTAAAAATAATTTTTATCTGCATCTAGCTCTGAAAAAATATTTGGGCTTGTAGCAGTGTGTGGGACTTGTTCTATTAGTCCATCTATACTTACCTCCACCAGGTTGCAAATTCAAAATAATTTTTATCTGCATCTAGCTCTGAAAAAATATTTGGGCTTGTAGCAGTGTGTGGGACTTGTTCTATTAGTCCATCTATACTAACCTCCACCAGGTTGCAAATTCAAAATAATTTTTATCTGCATCTAGCTCTGAAAAAATATTTGGGCTTGTAGCAGTGTGTGGGACTTGTTCTATTAGTCCATCTATACTAACCTCCACCAGGTTGCAAATTCAAAATAATTTTTATCTGCATCTAGCTCTGAAAAACTATTTGGGCTTGTAGCAGTGTGTGGGACTTGTTCTATTAGTCCATCTATACTAACCTCCACCAGGTGGCAAATTCAAAATAATTTTTATCTGCATCTAGCTCTGAAAAAATATTTGGGCTTGTAGCAGTGTGTGCGACTTGTTCTATTAGTCCATCTATACTAACCTCCACCAGGTTGCAAATTCAAAATAATTTTTATCTGCATCTAGCTCTGAAAAAGTATTTTGGCTTGTAGCAGTGTGAGGGACATTTTCTATTAGTCCATCTATACTAACCTCCACCAGGTTGCAAATTCAAAATAATTTTTATCTGCATCTAGCTCTGAAAAAATATTTGGGCTTGTAGCAGTATGTGGGACTTGTTCTATTAGTCCATCTATACTAACCTCCACCAGGTTGCAAATTCAAAATATTTTTTATCTGTATCTAGCTCTGAAAAAATATTTGGGCTTGTAGCAGTGTGTGGGACTTGTTCTATTAGTCCTTCTATACTAACCGCCACCAGGTTGCAAATTCAAATTAATTTTTATCTGCATCTAGCTCTGAAAAAATATTTGGGCTTGTAGCAGAGTGTGGGACTTGTTCTATTAGTCCATCTATACTAACCGCCACCAGGTTGCAAATTAAAAATAGTTTTTATCTGCATCTAGCTCTGAAAAAATATTTGGGCTTGTAGCAGTGTGTGGGACTTGTTCTATTAGTCCATCTATACTAACCTCCACCAGGTTGCAAATTCAAAATAATTTTTATCTGCATCTAGCTCTGAAAAAATATTTGGGCTTGTAGCAGTGTGTGGGACTTGTTCTATTAGTCCATCTATACTAACCGCCACCAGGTTGCAAATTCAAAATAATTTTTATCTGCATCTAGCTCTGAAAAAATATTTGGGCTTGTAGCAGTGTGTGGGACTTGTTCTATTAGTCCATCTATACTAACCTCCACCAGGTTGCAAATTCAAAATAATTTTTATCTGCATCTAGCTCTGAAAAAATATTTGGGCTTGTAGCAGTGTGTGGGACTTGTTTTATTAGTCCATCTATACTAACCGCCACCAGGTTACAAATTCAAAATAATTTTTATCTGCATCTAGCTCTGAAAAAATATTTGGGCTTGTAGCAGTGTGTGGGACTTGTTCTATTAGTCCCTCTATACTAACCTCCACCAGGTTGCAAATTCAAAATAATTTTTATCTGCATCTAGCTCTGAAAAAATATTTCAGCTTGTAGCAGTGTGTGGGACTTGTTCTATTAGTCCATCTATGCTAACCGCCACCAGGTTGCAAATTCAAAATAATTTTTATCTGCATCTAGCTCTGAAAAAATATTTGGGCTTGTAGCAGTGTGTGGGACTTGTTCTATTAGTCCATCTCTACTAACCTCCACCAGGTTGCAAATTCAAAATAATTTTCATCTGCATCTAGCTCTGAAAATATATTTGGGCTTGTAGCAGTGTGTGGGACTTGTTCTATTAGTCCATCTATACTGACCGCCACCAGGTTGCAAATTCAAAATAATTTTTATCTGCATCTAGTTCTGAAAAAATATTTGGGCTTGTAGCAGTGTATGGGACTTGTTTTATTAGTCCATCTATACTGACCGCCACCAGGTTGCAAATTAAAAATAATATTCATCTGCATCTAGCTCTGAAAAAATATTTGGGCTTGTAGCAGTGTGTGGGACTTGTTCTATTAGTCCATCTATACTAACCTCCACCATGTTGCAAATTCAAAATAATTTTTATCTGCATCTAGCTCTGAAAAAATATTTGGGCTTCTAGCAGTGTGTGGGACTTGTTCTATTAGTCCATCTATACTAACCTCCACCAGGTTGCAAATTCAAAATAATTTTTATCTGCATCTAGCTCTGAAAATATATTTCGGCTTGTAGCAGTGCGTGGGACTTGTTCTATTAGTCCATCTATACTAACCGCCACCAGGTTGCAAATTCAAAATAATTTTTATCTGCATCTAGCTCTGAAAAAATATTTGGGCTTGTAGCAGTGTGTTGGACTAGTTCTATTAGTCCATCTATACTAACCTCCACCACCTGTGTATGTAATAAAATTGTTTCACTGCATCTAACCCAGCCAATACTTTTGGGCTAATACCACAGTTTGGCCACTCGGCTCTGCTCGGTTCCCATCCATTGTTTTTTGTGCAAACAACTCCAGAGTTGTCAATTAGTTAACCACCAAAATGAGTGGAAAAAGTCCTGCTGCTGGTGGAAAGGGGAATATGCGTGTTGGGAAGGGAAAAAAAGGTTGTGTCCGTGGGGTAGGTGTTAAAGCAACAGTAACATCTGCAGAAGAAAGACCATCTTCCAGTCAAACTAAGATGTCTACTTCTTTTAGCGGACAATGTGATAAGATCCCTTTCTTATGGCCACGCCAATTGCTACAAATTCCAGATGAGGTACAAAAACAGCAGGTGCTTCAACGGATATCAAGTGCTCCTTTAAGTGGGCTCTCCTCCACCTCAACTTCAACATCACAAATACTCCAGTCCTCAGAGGTGTCACCCCAATCGCACTTGCTTCCTCACAGCTCCCAAGTCTCCAGCTGCCCGTCTGAGTATGGAGTAGAACAGATGGTTGTGTCTGCAGAGCTGTTTACTCATACTATAGCCTGGGAATCAGAGGTCGGCTCCAGAGCTTCTTTGAATCCAGACGAGGAAATGATTTTGACTAATGCCCAGAATCTTTATGAGTCGGATCCAGGACCAGACACAGAAGGTTCTGACCATAATGTAGACCCTCGTTCCCAAACTGTAACTCCTGTTAGTGTAGACAATGAGGAAGACGATGATGAGACTCAAATACCTGATTGGAGCGACAACTTGAGTTTTTTGTCAGGGCAGGAAGAGGTTGGCTCTGAGGACGACGGGTGTGATAACACACAGGGTGATGATGACGAGGTTGGAGATCCCACTTACTGTCAACCAACAGTCAGCCAGTCGATGAGGTCAGCAGAGGAGGTGGAGGAGGATGCTAGTGACGACGAGGTCAGGTTGCGCCTTCCTGGACAGAGACGTAGTACTGGAAGCACGTCAACAACTGCATCCTCAAACACAACTCTGCCTCTGACCACAAGTCGTGGTGGCTATTCAGGTCGCATGGGTGCTAAGCCTTGCATAGCCTGGGCATTTTTTTCAGATTGATAAGGATGACCCAACTCGTGTTATCTGTAACATTTGTCAGCAAAAGCTAAGTAGAGGCCAAAAAATACATCGTTTAAGTACTTCATGCATGAACCGGCACATGGATATGAAGCATAAGTTGCAGTGGGAAGCTCACTGTGCTACAATGCGGACTAGCCGGCCGGGCCAACCACCGTCTGCCACATCTTGTGCATCCACGGCCTCTTCATCCTCTTTGACTAGGGGGACAGCAGTCACACCTGTTTTGGGACGCAGACCTGCCACCTCTTTACCCGCAACAGCCAACGTGATTGGCAGGTCATCATTTTCTTTGGAGGTGGAAACACCAGCTGGTGTTGAGCGCTGTCCGACATCGATAGCACCACCTTTGGATCAAGGCAACCTAACATGTCCGCCTGCATCTTCCTCACAGACCGGCAGTTTGCCGGGGACACCCTTCTCAACCCCGTCTAAGCACAACAGCCAGCCCTCGGTCCCTCAGATGTGGACAAGTTAAAGAAAATTTCCTCCTAGCCATGAGAAAGCTAAGAGGTTGAATTTCACCATCTGCAAGCTCTTGGCTACAGAAATGCTGCCTTTCCGCCTGGTGGACACAGAGGATTTTCGAGACCTTATGTCCGTCGCAGTGCCCCAGTACCAGATGTCCAGTCGGCACTACTTCTCAAAGAAAGGTGTGCCTGCGCTCCACCAGCATGTCGCACACAACATCACCGCTTCTTTGAGAAACTTTGTGTGTGACAGGGTGCATTTCACCACAGACACTTGGACGAGTAGGCATGGACAGGGGCGTTACATGTCGCTGACTAGGCACTGGGTAACTATGGTGACAGCAGGACAAGGGGCTGCTGTCCAAGTCTTGCCGTCCTGACGAGTTGTGCGTCAATCCTCTTTATCTCGAAGTTCCTCCACTGCTTCTGCCTCCTCAACCTCCTCTCGGTCCTCCACCAACACCCAAAGCCTGTTTGGTCATGCCACAAGCTTTCTAACTGCGCAGAAGGGATCCTGCACACCTCCTTACTATGCTGGCAGCAGGGCTCAACGTCATCAGGCGGTTTTTACTTTGAAATGTCTGGGAAATGTGAGTCACACAGCTGATGAGTTGTGGTCAGCTCTGGAGAACCAGTTTCATGAATGGTTGTCTCCACTGGACCTGAAACCAGGGAAGGCCATGTGCGACAATGCTGCAAACCTGGGTGCAGCCCTTCGCCGGGGCAGTGTCACACACGTGCATTGTATGACTCACGAGTTGAACCTGGTTGTCCAGCAATTTTTAGCCCACTATCCCGGACTAGATGGCCTTCTGCAGAGGGCACGTTCGCTGTGTGCTCACTTCCGCCGTTCGCATCCCGCAGCTCAGCGACTTACATCTCTACAGAAGTCGTTGGGCCTGCCACTTCACCTGCTAAAATGCAATGTGCCTACCCGGTGGAATTCAACTCTGCACATGTTGCAGCGACTGTGGCAGCACCGACAAGCCCTGGTGCAATATGTTCTGACGTATAGCCTGGGCCAACGTGATCCAGAGGTGGGGCAAATCACGCTGCAGGAGTGGTCTCAGATCAGGGACCTATGCACCCTTCTGCACAGTTTTGAAAGGGCGACGAAGATGTTTAGTGCTGACGATGCCATTATCATCATGACTATTCCGGTGATTTACATGCTGGAGCACATGTTAAACAGAATTCGGAGTCAGGTGGTGGCACAAGAGGAGGTGGAGGAAGTAGAGGAGGAGGAGTTGTATGCGGAAGGACTAACATCTGCAAGGTCCAGACGGTCGGCAGCAGCAAGGCGGCAGGCATGTGAAGGTGGGGGAGATGGTTTTACCAGGGCGCATGGTAGCAGCCAAACTAGTGAGGAAGGTGCAGGAGCCCAGGAAGAAGTGGAGGACGAACTGATGGAAGACTCATCAGATGAGGGAGACATTGATCACATTTCTGTTGTGCGAGGTTGGGGGGAGAGGGCAGAAGAAGGAAGCATGATTGTTACCTGGCCACCAACACAACAGGGACTTGGTGCTCCTGGATGCGCAAGACACATGAGTGCCTTCTTGCTGCACTACCTGCAACATGACCCTCGAATTGTGAGAATTAGAAATAATCCTGACTACTGGGTTGCCACACTATTAGATCCCCGGCACAAAAGTAAATTTGCAGAAATTATTCCTGCCATAGAAAGGGATGCATGCATGCAGGAGTATCAGCAGAGACTTTTGCAGAATCTTACATGTGCTTTTCCCCAAAACACCAGTGGTGCATGTAGTGAATCTCACAGTTCCAACTTGCCAACCGTGGGACCGTAGAGTGTTCAGCACTCAAAACGTAACAGAAACACAGTATCTGCTGGTAACATAAATTTTGCGGAATCATTTCATCACTTTTTAGCCCATCCTTTGCAAGGCCACAGGAGACAAGTAGTCTGACACATAGTCAACGCCTAGAGACGATGGTACAGGAGTATCTCCAAGTAAACATTGAAGCCATGACTGTGTCACTGGACCCTTGTTCTTTTTGGGCTTCCAATCTGGATAAATGGCCAAAGCTCGCCACTTACGCCTTGGAGATCTTGTCATGCCCCGCAGCCAGCGTTCTGTCTGAACGTGTGTTCAGCGCTGCTGGTGGTGTGCTGACAGATAAGCGCACGCGGCTCTCCACTGATAATGTAGACAGACTCACGTTCATAAAGATGAACAAATCATGCATCCGGAAGGACTTTTCTACCCCTGTGTCATCCTGGGGAGAGTAAAAGCTTGATGATTTGTTAAAATCACCTCACCAACCGTTTTAAGCTTTCAAATTACTAATCATGTTTATCTGTATCTTGGCTGGAAAATAATTTGGGCCTTGTAGCAGTTTGCAGTACTGATTCTATTAGGCCATCTATACTAAACACCACCAGATTTAAAATTACTAATCATGTTTATCTGTATCTTGGCTGGAAAATAATTTGGGCCTTGTAGCAGTTTGCAGTACTGATTCTATTAGGCCATCTATACTAAACTCCACCAGATTTAAAATTACTAATCATGTTTATCTGTATCTTGGCTGGAAAATAATTTGGGCCTTGTAGCAGTTTGCAGTACTGATTCTATTAGGCCATCTATACTAAGCTCCACCAGCTTTCAAATTAATAATAATTTTTAGCTGCATCTAGCCCGGAAAATAATTTTGGGGCTCCTAGATGCGCAAGACACATGAGTGCCTTCTTGCTGCACTACCTGCAACATGACCCTCAGATTGTCAGAATTCAAAATAATCATGACCACTCGGTTGCCACACTCTTAGATCCCCCACACTCTTCGATCAACCTTTTCATTTTAATAAAGAACAAAAAAATGGTCATTTTTGAAATTATAAGCATTAGCAGGTTATTAGAAACTGAAATCAAACAGTTTTCAACTCAAAACTTTATTCTAGGTGATGTTACCTTTGCACATAGGACCCCTTGTTCGAAAGGAGCTTCTGAACTCTCTCGTCCATTGAATTTGTCAGGTTTTGGATGGTTTCTTCTTCAATTGTTTTGCATGAGGACAGAATACCCTCCCAGAGCTGTTGCTTAGATGTGAACTGCCTCCCGCCATCATAGACACTCCTTTTGATGATGCTCCAGAGGTTCTCAATAGGGTTGAGGTCAGGGGATCATGGGGGTCACACCATAAGTTTGTCCCCTTTTATGCCCATATCAGCCAGAGATGCAGATGTGTTATGTGCAGCATGAGACAGTGCATTATCATGCATGAAAATGATATTGCTGCGGAATACACGGTTCTTCTTCTTGAACCATGGCAGGAAGTGCTGTTTGAGAAAATCCACATACATTATGGAGTTCATCTTTACCCCTTCAGGGATCCTAAAGGGGCCGACAATCTCTCTCCCCATGATTCCAGCCCAAAACATTACTCCACCTGCTTCTTGTTGGCGCCGTAGCCGTGTTTGCATGGGGTGTCCATCAACCAGCCATCCTCCACTCCATCCATCTGGACCATCGAGCGTTGCACGGCACTCATCCGTGAACAAAACAGTTTTGAAGTCAGTCTTCATGTATTGTTTGGCCCACTGGAGCCGTTTCTGCTTGTGTACAGTGGATAGAGGAGGTCGACAGGATGGCTTACGCACAGCTGCAAACCTCTGAAGGACCCTGCATCTTGTTGTTCGGGGGACGTTGGAGGCACCAGCAGCTTCAAAAACTTGTCTGCTGCTATGAAAAGGCTTTTTTGCTGCTGCTCTTTTAACCTGACGTAATTGCCTGTAGGAAAGAGTCCTCAATTTTCCCTTATCAGCCCGCACACGTGTGTACTGTGAATCAGCTACATAATTCTTGATTGTGCGATGATCAGGATGAAGTGTCTTGGCAATGTTGATTGTAGTCATGCCTTGACCTAAACACTCCACAATTTGTTGCTTCTCAGCAGCCGACACATCCTTTTTCTGTCCCATTTTGGCAGAAAATATAGGCTGCTTAATAAAGTGGGACAGCCTTCTTAAGTAGTCTTGCCTTTCATTGGACACACCTGCCAAACTAATTAGCACAGGTGTCTGCAATTGCTTACAGTGATATAAAGAGCCCTGACACACATCACCATCAATGAGTTTAACTGACAAACAAAAAAATTCTTACCTTATCACTCCTAAACACTTTTTGCATAATAATTTGGAACACAGTGTACATGTGCTTTTCCACAAAACACCAGTGGTTCACGTAGTGAATCTTACAGTTCTAACTTGCCAACCGTGATCTGTATGGAGTTGTTCAATAAAGGGCCCAAAATTAAGATAACATAGATGGGAGAGGTCTCTATGAACACAAATTCCTAAGTATTTGATACCCTGTGAGGGCCAGGCAAAGGGAAAGTTGGACTGGATGGAATCCTGTATGGATTTGGGGAGGGAGACATCGAGGGCCTCAGACTTCACTGCATTGATTTTAAAATTTGACCATGTAACAAAGTGATCTATTTCAGCCATAACAGCAGGGATGGATATATGTGATTGAGTGATTTATACTAGGACATCATCAGCAAATGCAGAGCACTTGTACTCGGTGCCTCAACACTAATGCATGGCACCCCTCATCCCCAATCCCGGTATGCATGGCACTCCTCGTCCCCAATCCCGGTATGCATAGCACCCCTCATCCCCAATCCCGGTATGCATAATACGCCTCATCCCCAATCCTGGTATGCATGGCACCCCTCATCCCCAATCCTGGTATGCATGGCACCCCTCATCCCCAATCCTGGTATGCATTGCACTCCTCATCCCCAATCCTGGTATGCATGGCACTCCTCATCCTCAATCCTGGCATGCAATGCACCGCTCATCCCCAATCCCGGTATGCATGGCACCGCTCATCCCCAATCCTGGTATGCATGGCACCGCTCATCCCCAATCCTGGTATGCATGGCACCCCTCATCCCCAATCCTGGTATGCATGGCACCGCTCATCCCCAATCCTGGTATGCATGGCACTGCTCATCCCCAATCCCGGTATGCATGGCACCCCTCATCCCCAATCCTGGTATGCATGGCACCACATCTCTCATCCTGGTATGCATAGCCCCCTCATCCCAAATTTGGTATACATGGCACCCCTCATCCCAATCCTGGTATGTATGGCACCCCTCATCCCAATTTTGGTATGCATGGTACCCCTCATCCACAATTCTGGTATGCATGGCACCCCTCACCACCCAATCCTGGTATGCATCGTCCCCTCACCCCCCAATCCTGGTATGCATGGTCTTCTCACCACCCAATCCTGGTATGCATGGTCCCCTCACCCCCAATCCTGGTATGTGTGGTACCCCTTATCCTGGTATGCATGGAACCTCATTTCTCATCCTGCTATGTATGGTCCCCTCACCCCAATCCTGATATGGATGCATGGTCCCCCCTCACCCCAATCCTGGTATGCATGGTCCCCCCTCACCCCAATCCTGGTATGCATGGTCCCCTCTTATATTATATATTATGATATTATATTATTATTATATAGAAAAAAATTAGCATAATGACAGTTACACTTTAAGACACCCAAAAGACTTTTAAAAAAAGTGTTTGCGAAGCAAAATATTCTCCAACATCACTACTTACATACATTATTCTTCTACAATGAATTTACCACATGTAGCATAATGATATGCATGCTTCCATCATAAATATGTCATGCCATATCATAATACTCTGCTAATTTCTGTGGTTTGCAAGCAACAGCTTTGTTATCTCTGGAATTTTCCATTTCCTGGTGTTGAAAGCCTCAGGAAAACATGAACTCACGTGGACTATCTGCTCTAGCTCATAAAATTCACATGATAAACAGGAAAATATGCCTAAATACCCAAACCCATTAGGCTGTGTGCCCACTATGCATTTTTTAAGCGTTTCCGCAGCGGCAATTACGCAGCGGAAATGCTTAAAAAATGCTTGGTAGAGGGTCTGCCATGTTCCCCAATGATAATCCGCATGTGCTGTGCACATGCTGCGGAAATTTCGTCTGCAGATTATCATTGCGGAAAAATCCGCAGCACTACCAATTATTTTGTGGAATCGCGGCGTTTTCACTGCCATTGACTTGCATTGAATCGCATGATATCCGCATCACTACATGTGCACATGCGGATATCATGCGGATATCATGCGGTTCAATGTGCGGATGGTACCCGGGTTTGGAGAAGAGGAGACTCTTCTCCAGACCCGGGTATCATAGTACCTGTAAAAAAAAGAATAAAGTAAAAAATATACATTATACTTACCTTCTGATGGCCCGCGGTCTTCATAGCGATCCGTCCGGTGTCCCCGGTGTCTCGTGATGGTCTAAAAGGACCTGCAATGACGTCATTTAGTCATGTGACGCGTCAAGCGACCCCTGACGTCGGCGGTCGCGTGACCCGTCACATGACTAAATTACGTCATGGAAGTTTCTTTTAGACCACCGCGAGACACCGGGGAGACAAGGCGCATCGGGTAAGGACACCGGGGGCCATCAGAATGTAAAGTATAATATTTATTTTTTACCATTCTTTTATGGTCACACTATATAAATCCATGCCGGTTGCATGGTTTTATATAGTGTGACCAAGTTATCAAGCACTTTCCAAGTGATGCTAAAATCATGCATACCAGGATTGGGAGGTGAGGGCGGGCCATGCATGCCAGGATTAGGAGGTGAGGGGGGCCATGCATACCAGGATTGGGGGGTGAGGGGCATCATGCATACCAGCATTGGGGATGAGGGGTGCCATGCATGCCAGCATTGGGGATGAGGAGTACCATGCATACCAGGATAGGAATGCGGGGTACCATGCATACTAGGATGATGGATGGGGTGCCATGCATACCAGGATGAGGGGTACCATGCATACCAGAATAGGGATGAGGGGTACTATGCATACCAGAATAGGAATATGTGGTGCCATGCATACCAGGATTGGGGATGAGGGAGCCGTGCATACCAGGATGAGGGATTGGGTGCCATGCATATCAGGATTGGGGGATGAGGAGGCCATACATACCAGTATTGGGGGATGAGGCGTGCCATACATACCAGAATTGGGATGAGGGGTGCCATGTATACCAGGATGAGGGGTACCATACATACCAGAATAGGGATGTGGGGTACCTTGCATACCAGGATGAGGAATGGGGTGCCGTGCATACCAGGATGACGGATGGGGTGCCATGCATACCAGGATGAGGGATGGGGTGCCATGCATACCAGGATGAGGGGTACCATGCATACCTGAATAGGAATGCGGGGTACCATGCATACCAGGATAGGAATGCGGGGTCCAACTGCACTTGGGGACACTTTCAAAGTTTTCCCAATTTTTCAGACTGACTGACCTTCATTTCTTAAAGTAATGATGGCCACTTGTTTTTTCTTTACTTAGCTGCTTTTTTCTTGCCATAATACAAATTCTAACAGTCTATTCGGTAGGACTATCAGCTGTGTATCCACTTAACTTCTGCACAATACAACTGATGGTCCCAACCCCATTTATAAGGCAAGAAATCCCACTTATTAAACCTGACAGGGCCAACTGTGAAGTGAAAACCATTTCCTGTGACTACCTCTTGAAGCTCATCAAGAGAATGCCAAGAGTTTGCAAAGCAGTCATCAAAGCAAAAGGTGGCTACTTTGAAGAACCTAGAATATAAGACATATTTTCAGTTGTTTCACACTTTTTTGTTAAGTATATAATTCCACATGTGGTAATTCATAGTTTTGATGCCTTCAGTGTGAATGTCCAATTTTCAAAGTCATGAAAATACAGAAAAATCTTTAAATGAGAAGGTGTGTCCAAACTTTTGGTCTGTACTGTATGCAAGACAACACATGTTCATATAAACACATACAGGTATCTCACAGACAGCACACACTACACACACCTCACATACACACACTGCTTTATATTGGAGGGCATAAAGATGTTCCACAATATGAGCTACAGCTTCTCCTGTTCAGAGCAGCCCTGTCCCTGCAGACACCTCCCTGCTCTCTCCTCTGCTGGGACTTCTGACAGGAGCAGGAGGAGCTGACACAAGAGGAGCCACTTCCACCATCACCAGGAGCAGCACAGAACAAAGATGGATACAGGAGAGCTCATCTGACAGCTCAGGTTGTTAGATGCTGGGTCTCTGGTTCTCCCTCCCTCTCAGAGGCGCTGTGCAGGAGGACAGGAGCATGCTCCTCTTTCAATGCCAGGCCCTCATCAAAGGTCCTGAAGCTCCCCAGACTGCAAGACCTGTGGTGTCATCACATTCACATGACAGGTCACATGATCATGATGTCACTACAGGTCCTGAACCAGTCTCTCCATTGGAAGCTTCACTGACAATGCTGTTATCAGAGAAGCTCCTGCTATAGACAGTGGGGGCCCGATGCGGGCACTGACATTGGGCCCCCGGCTCACGGCCCCATAGCAGTCGCGTGGCCTGCCGCCATTGGTGGTACGCCACTGCCTGGGCGTGTTCCAATATTTCCCATTTCCACCCACTGACTTGCATTGTAAAATACAATATGTCTACCCACCAGAAAAGACCTAATGAATGGTTAGTTCACTTCTTTTAACCCCTTAAACAGCAAGCCTTTTTTTCAGCTTCCTGACCAAGCCAAATTTTACAATTCTAATCAGCGTCACTTTATGAAAATTTGACCAAAAAAAATGAAAATTTTGCAATTTTCAAACTTATAATTTTTATTCCCTTAATCCAAATAGTTTTACCACACAAAATAGTTAAAGAACAATATTTACCACATGTCTACCTTACATCAGCATCATTTTTGAAACATAATTTTCTTCTGTTAGTAAGAAGGGTTAAAAGTTGATATTTTTTCCAGGAAAATTTACAAAACCAATTTTTTTAAGGGACACATCACATTTGAAGTGAGTTTGAGGGGCCTACGCGACAGAAAATAACCAAAAGTGAAACCCTCATAGTGCTCAAAACCACAATCAAGAAGTTTATTAACCCTTTATGCTTCACATAAATTAAAGCAATGTGGAAGGACAAAATAAAAATTTACATTTTTCCCACAAAAATGTTGCTTTAGCTCAATTTATTTTCATTTTCATAAGGGTAACAGGATAAAATGGACTATACAATTTGTTGCAAAATTTGTCCTGAGTACACCAATACCCCATATGGAAAACTACTGTTTGAACACACGACAGGGCTCAAAAGGGAAGAAGCACCATTTGACTTTTTGAGAGCAAAATTAGCTGAGATATCGGATGTCATGTCGCTTTGCAGAACCCTTGAGGTGCCTAAACTTTGAAAAAAAACCACCAGTGACCCCATTTTGGAAACTAAACTCCTCAAAGAACTTATCAAGAGGAGTGATGAACACCTTGAACCCACAAGTGCTTTACAGAATTTGATAATGTTGAGCCATGAAAATGAAAAAATAATTTTTTCCCACAAAAATGTTGTTTTAGCCTCAAATTTTTTATTTTCACAAGGATAACAGGATAAAATGGATCATACAATTTGTTTTGCAATATCTCCTGAGTACACCGATACCACTATGTGATGTAAAATTACTGTTTTGGCACACAACAGGGCTTGGAAGGGAAGGAGCACCAATTAAATTTTGGAGCGCGAAATTGGCTGAAATAGATAGCGGATGCCATGTTGTGTTTCCAGAACCCCTAATGTGCGTAAACAGTGGATACACCCCAATAGTGACCCCATTTTGGAAACTACTCCTCTCAATTAATTTATCTAACGGTGTGCACAGCATCTTGAGCCCACAGGTGCTTTGCTGAATTTTAAAACATTGGACCTTGAAAATTAGATGTTTTTCCCAGGAAGGTTGTTTTAGCCTCAAACTTTTAATTTTCACAAAAGGTAACAGGAGAAAATGGACCACATAATTTGTTGGCAAAGTACAGGGATACCCCATATGTGCTCAGAAACTCTTGCTTGGACAAACGACAGGGCTTGGAAGGAAAGGAGCGCTATTTAATTTTTAAAGTACAAAATTGTCAGAAATAGATTGTGGATGCCATGTCACATTTGGAGAGCCAACAAGGTTCCAGAACATCAGAAACTCCCACAAGTGACCCATTTTAGAAACGACACCACTCAAACAATTCTTTTAGGGGTGTAGTGAACATTTTAAACCCACAGGTATTTCACAGAATTGTATAACATTGGGCTGTGAAAATGAAAAGTTACATTTTGTAAAATATTGTCTTAGCCCCTAGTTTTTAATTTTGAAAAGAGTTAATTGGAGAAAATGAACCATAAAATTTGTTACACAATGTCTCCTGAGTAAGGCAATGTCCATATGTGGTAAAGAACTTCTTTTTAGGCACAGTGCAAAGCTTAGAAAAGAAGGAACATCATATTGGAACGCAGACTTGCCTGGAATGGTTAGAGGGTGCCAAGTCACTTTGGCAGAGCCTCTGAGGTGTCAGGACATCAGTACCCCCATAAGGGGCCCCATTTTACAAACTACATCTCTTAATGAAATCATCTAGGGGAGCAGTGAGCATATTGACACCCCATGTGTTTCACTAAATTTTTTACCATTGAGTGGTGAAGAAAAAAAATTAATTTTTACCACTATAATGTTGTTTTAGCCCAAGATTTTACATTTTCACAAGGGGAAATAGATAAAAATTACCACATAATTTGCCACACAATTTCTCGTGAACGTGGCAGTACCCCAAATGTGTCTGTACAGTACTGGTTGGCCACACGGAGAGACTCGGGAGGCAATCAGCACTGTTTGACTTTTGGAGAACAATTTTTCGTAGAATAGTTTGCAGACTCCATATACAGAGCCCCTAAGATTCAGAAGAGCACAATGCCCCCTCAATTGACCTCAATTTGTAAAATTACACCCCTCTGGGAATTCATCTACAGGTGTAGTTATGATTTTGCTAGCAATGGATGTTGCTAAGTGAAAATACAAATATGCTATTGTAGGGCCCAGTACATTGTAGTGTCCAGTACATTGTACCCAGTTTGTGCTTCTGGAAACAAACACCCCGTAAATTAAGTGGGCTCTCCTCACTATAGTATTGCCAAACATGTTGATCCTAACTGCAGTTTAGGCATACTGCGGGGCGCAGGAGGGGGGGGTGTTTGGATTTGGGAGCGCAGATTTCGCTGGACTTCTTTTGGTGGGAGCCACGTCACTTTTTTAGAGTCTTTGTGCCACTAGTAATGTGGACACCCCCTATATTTCTGTTAACAGATGATGAGCCTGAGTGAGGATTTGTTCTTGTGGGTTGGGCAGAAGCTTTTATAGGTGGCATTTTGGGGTATAGAACATTTTGAATCACATTTATCCTCTTATCTATACTGAGCACTTACATCAGGGTTTCTAAATCTACAAAATACTTGATTCGGATAAGCCTCCAAGGGATCCATTCACTATAATGAGAACTCTGTTCGGCGGTAAGCGCCTTTTCAGAGGTGCACAAAACTGTGGCGGACTGCGCTTTTATGCACGCCTAAAAAGGCGGGCACAGCTGGATCATAGGCCAGGCGGAATCCACAGTGTCTCCATCTGCCTTCTTATAGGAAAACTGCCATCTGAATCACGTATTTCAGAGATTTTCACTGAAACCCCGGTGTGAGAGCTCAGCACAGAGCGCAGGATAAATGTGAGATGAGCCTTACTGCGATATTTGGGAGGCAGAGTAAACAAATCAATAGAAGGTGAAGTATTGGTTCTATTTATTTCTTACGACGTTCCTTGCGCAGTACAAGTGATTAGACAACTGTATTCTTCGGGTGGGTGCAATTACAGCGATACCAGATTTATATTGATTTTTTATGTTTGGCTGCTGTCACACACTAAAAAACGCTTTTTTTTGCAAAATAACATTTTTGCATGGCAATATTTTGAGCACTATACTTTTTCTATATTTCGGCTGACAGTCATGTGAGGGCTTGTTTTTTTGCGTGACGAGTTGACATTTTTATTGGTACCATTTTCTGGCACATAACATTTTTTGATCACTTTCTATTCCAATTTTTGTGAGGCTGAATGAACAAAAACCAGCAACTCAGAAATATTTTTTTCATGTTTTTTATGCCGTTCACTGTGTGGTAAAAATGATAAGGCAGCTTTATTCTTCGGGTCAGTACGATTACAGCGATAACACATTTATATAATTTTTTTTAATGTTTTTTTGCTTCTACACAATAAAAACAATTTTATAGAAAAAATATTGTTTTTACATCTCTTTATTCTAAGAGCTATAACTTTTTTTATTTTTCCACTGAAGGAGGTGTATGGCAGCTTGTTTTTTGCGGGACAAGATTATGTTTTCAGCTATACCATTTTTATTTACATTGGTCTTTTTGATCATATTTTATTCCATTTTACTCCACTTTTTTTCTAGTGGTATGATGAAAAACCATAGTCCCCCCCCCTTTTTTTTTACAGCGTTCACTGTAGGGGTTTACTAGTGTGAAATTTTTATAGATCAGGTCGTTCTGGAAGCGCTGATACCAAGTGTGTGTACTTTTTTTGTTTATTTTTTTTTTTACATAAATATGTGTATTTATTAGTGTAATATTTTTTGCTTTTTATTTTGCGTTTTTTTTTTGTTTTTGTAATAATTTTTTAAATCATGATCTTAACTTTTTTTTTACTTTATTACGTCGACCATTAGCTTTTATTAGTCTGATCACAGGTTTCATGCTTTGCAATGCACCAGCACTGCAATGCATGAGACCTGTCAGATTACATAGGCAGATCGCCTGTTAGACCCTGACTATGGCTGGCTCTAACAGACCACCCTACTTGGCAAACCAGGAGGTCATTGTTTGACCTCCGGGTACTCTGACAACCATCGGCTCCCCATGATTTCGAAGCCGAGGTGCCAATGGGGGTGAGAGAGGGAGCCCACTCTCTATCACAACCTTCCAAATGCCGCAATCGTTCTCAGCATCTGGAGGGTTAATCAGCCAGGGGCTGAGCTTCAGGTGGTGATCACGGTGATCACATGCTGTGATCGATCAGTCAGATTGACTGACCGATTGCAGCAATTAGAGAGCGGGGACCACTGAAATGGGTCCCTGCATCTCTGGCCATGCCGGTCAGCTGTCAGTGACCGCTGTCGGCTCGGAGCTGTCACTGTGTGTTTTCATACAGTGACAGTTTTAAACCATGACATACATAGCACGTCAAAATGCGGAAACTGACACCTACTCATGACGTGCTATGTACGTCATTGGTCGTTAAGGGGTTAACTAAGGCCGACACATCCAACTTTTGTGTAATTACCATGATGTACAGACCAATTGCAGGTCTCCTGACCCGAACGCAACAGCCTCATAGTCATATACAAGACTGTTCAGACATTGTGGTCTGTACACAAACCGTGAAAGTCAGACGTGTTAAACCATAGGCCTTATTAACAGGTCACTTTTAGATATGAGGTTAGTCTGAAGTGTCACGGTAAGAAATTTTTGCAATTCAGCCTTGTATTCAATAGTTGGATCTTTTCAAAGAATTTCATATGTGGTATTACCAGATAGAATCGCATGACACATATCTAAGTATTTATCTCTACCCATGACAACAATGTTTCCCCTCTTGTCTGACTGTTTTATGACAATAGATAAATTTTTGCTCAAATCCTCAAGTGCTTTCTTCTCTATATGAGACAGATTATGTCAAGAGGGGATTTGTTTTGGTTTGATCTTTTTGATCTCCTCCATCACTACTTTTGAAAAAAATGTTTCTACTGTTAACATCACTCGGTGGGGACATCCTTGTGCTTTTTGGTTTTAAATTAGAGAAAGTCCCAGCCTCAATTCCTCTCTCTCTCTCAAGAGAGAGATATCTCCAATTGGCGACATTTTGTCTTGTTATTATTGGCAAAAAACTTTTTCCATTTGAGTTTCCTCAGAAATAGATTAATGTATTTTGCCCATATAAATGGGTCAAACCTCGTTGTAGGCACAAATGACTCAAAATTGATTGTTCTGCCTCTGTTAGTACATGTAAAAACAAATTAATAATCTGATTTTTATCACAAGATCCCCTATTAAAAAAAGTTGTGGTGGCTACCTTAACTGATATCATGTATGGAGTAATTGTTCCATAAAAAAGGAGAGGTTATAGAGGAAAAGGATTATGACCCCAGGGAATTCTGTTGATGTCTTTGTCCTGATTTGTCTATATTTCCTTGCCATCTCTTATAGGAGTTTCTACTACCTCTACCCCGTGACGTAAAGTTGTCCCTAGAAAATGTATTGTTATATTCTGTATAAATGGATTCTAAATCTGTTGTTGGGATTTGATTATCTGCCAAGCAGCCAAATCCTTTATGAACCTTTTACGCTTTCTATCTTTAATGTTTAGCTGATATCTTTCAACCATAGCCTTCAAGGTAGATTTTCTTTTATCAAAATCAGGGTCAGTTTTGAATTTAAGTTCATGGAGTCTTTTTGAGGTCTTTTCTAGAGTGATTTTCTTCTTGATTTAACAAATTTGCATGAATCGAATAGATGACCTATTGATTCATTTTCCCACTTAACCAGTTCCCGACGGCCCACTGTAGATAAACGTCGGCGCTTGCTGGGCTCTGTGCAGCGCCGACGTTTAAAAACGGTGGGTGGTCTCGCAGCGCTCAGGACCCCCAGGTCCTGCAAGCGCTGCGATTCCGGTGCAGAGCGTTAGCTCTGACAGGGGACATCATCGGGACCTGATTGGATCAGGTCCCAGTGATGTTAACCCTTTGCTATGTTCTATGTGCCGCGATCTATAGTGATATAGAAGATAGACAGAGGAGAGGGGGTCGTCTTACTTACCTCTCCGACGACCCCTGATACCTTCCAGGACCTGGGGTTGCTATGGCAGCTGGAGGTCACATGACCGCCTCCAGATCTGCCATATATGGTGTCCTGCCTGGCTCAGCCTGCAGCTGAAGCCAGGCAGGAGACTCTGACTGTGAAACAGTCAGCGAAGATCTCATGTAATGTAATACATGTCTATTACATTACATGAGATCAGTGATCAGAAAAATAAAAATTAATGTCCCATACAGGGACTAAGTAAAAATGTAAAAAAAAAGTAAAAAAAAATGTTTTTAAACTGTTAAAAAAAAATCACAAAATAAATAAAAATAAATAAACAAAATATTAAACCAATAAATCCGTATATTTTTACAAAACCAAAAAAAGTACACATATTTGGTATCGCCGCGTCCAAAACAACCCAAGCTATAAAACTGTCACACTAATTAACTCCTTCTGTGCACACCGTAATAAAAATAAATAAAAAACGGAGCAAAAAAATATGCTTTTTCATCATATCGCCAAACAAAAAGTGGAAAAAAATGCGATCAAAAAGCAAAATAGAAATAAAAATGGTACCGCTGAAAACGTCATCTTGTTCCACAAAAAAAAAGCCGCCATACAGCTCCATCAGCCAAAAAATAAAAAAGTTATAGCGCTCAGAATAAAGCAATGCAAAAAAATTATTTTTTTCTATAAAATAGTTTTATTGTGTAAAAGCGCCAAAACATAAAAAAAAGTACAGTAAGTGTAGTATCGCTGTAAACGTACTGACCCGAAGAATAGCGCTGCCTGATCACTTTTACCACAAGCAGAACGGCATAAAAAAAAACCTCAAAAAACAATTCCTGAACTGTTGGTTTTTGTTAATTTTACCTCCCAAAAAATGGAATAGAAAGCGATCAAAAAATGTCACGTACCCAAAAATGGTACCAATAAAAATGTCAACTCGTCCCGCAAAAAACAAGCTGTCACATGACTCTGTCAGCTGAAATATGGAAAAATTATAGCTCTCAAAATATGATGATGCAAACACTAGATTTTGCAAAAAAAGCATCTTTTAGTGTGTGACAGATGTCAGTCATAAAAACCCGATATAAATCTGGTATCTCTGTAATCGCAACGACCCGAAGAATAAACCTGCTACTGATTTGTTTATTATGTCTCCCAAAGATCGCAGTAAGGCTCTGCCCACATTTATCCTGCGCTCTGCGCTGAGCGCTTACACCAGAGTTTCCATGTAAATCTCTGAAATACGTGATTCAGCCGGAAACCATGATGGAAGATTCCCTGTAATGAGGCAGATATAGGCCACTGTGGATGCCGTCTGGCCTGTGATCCCACGGTGTCATTTGTTTTAGGCGTGCATAAAAGTGCGGTTGGCCACAGTTTTGTGCACTTCTGAAAAAAAGGACACCGCTAAACAGAGGCCAGACGGAGTCCAGAGTAACTCTGCTGCCTCATTACAGTGAATGGATCCCGCAGGGGTTTAATCTGAATTACATCACTTGGAAATTTAGATGGAAACCCTGATGTAAGTGCTCAGCCTCGAGCGCCGGATAAATGTTATGCAAAATGTTCCCAATAAAAGCTTCAACTCAGTCCTCAAAAAAAGCTAGTCCCCACTCAGGCCCGTCATCTGTTAAAAATATAAGGGACTTCCAAGTTACTGGTAGCAGAAAGGCTCTGGAAAAGCAAAATGGCCCTTGCCCCCCAAAAGAAATTCAGAAAATTTTGTGCTCCCAAATCCAAATGCCTATTCTACAATAATTTGTTCTCCAATTGTCAAATATCACTCCGTCCCCCCCAGATCTTGCCGTATGGCTGGGCGGTACGATACAGCCACATATGGGGTATTGCCACTTTTAGAAGAAATTGTGTGACACATTTCGGCACCATTTTTACCCATTGCCCTGTGTGAAAATGTAAAATCTGAGGGTAAAACATTTTTTTGTGGTATAATTATGCTTTTTTCACTGCCCAATGGTATAAATTTAAAAATTAAAAAATACTCACTACTTCCCTAGATGAATTCCTTGAGAGGTGTAGTTTACAAAATGGGGTCACTTGTGGGGGTTTCTGCTGTTTCGGCATGTCAGCGACTCTTCAAATGTGACATGGTGTCTGCAACCTATCCCAGCCAACATAGCGCTCCTTTCTCTTCCGAACCCCGCCGTACACCAAAGCAGTGGTTTTCCCCCACATATGGGGTATCGGCGTACTCAGGAGAAATTGCACAACAAATTTCATGGTGCAATTTCTCCTGTTACCCTTATGATAATGCAAAATTAGGGGATGAAAAACATTTTTTGTGGGAAAAAAGTGAAAATTTTATTTTTATGGCTCAATATTATAAACTTCTGTGAAGCAGCTGGGGGTGCAAGGTGCTCACCACACATCTAGATAAGTTCCCTAAGGGGTCTAGTTTCCAAAATGGTGGCACTTGTGGGGGGTTTCCACTGTTTAGGCACATTAGGGGATCCCCAAATGCGACATGGCATCTGCTAATTATTCAAACAAATTTTACATTCAAAAAGTCTAATGGCGCTCCTTCCCTTCCGAACCCTGCAGTGCACCCAAACAGTGGTTTTCCCTCACATATGGGGTATCAGCACGCTCAAGAGAAATTGCACAAAAAAATTTGGGGTCCATTTTTTCCTGTTACCCCTGTGAAAATAAAAAAAATTGGGTCTAAAGTAACATTTTTGTGAAAAAAGTTAAATGTTAATTTTTTTCTTCCACATTCCAAAAATTCCTGTGAAGCACCTGAAGGGTTAATAAAGTTCTTGAATGTGGTTTTGAGCACATTGAGAGGTGCAGTTTTTAGAATGGTGTCACTTTTGGGTATTTTCTGTCATAAAGACCCCTCAAAGTGACTTCAAATATGATGTGGTCCCTAAAAAAATGTTTTTGTAAATTTTGTTGGAAAAATGAGAAATCGCTGGTCAACTTTTAACCCTTATAGCTCCCTAACAAAAAAAAATGTTGGTTCCAAAATTGTGCTGATGTAAAGTAGACATGTGGGAAATGTTATTTATTAACTATTTTGTGTAACATATCTCTCTGATTTAAGGGCATGAAAATTCAAAGTTTGAAAATTGCAAAATTTTCAAAATTTTTGCCAAATTTCCGATTTTTTCACAAATAAACGCAAGTTATATCGAAGAAATTTTACCACTATCATGAAGTACAATATGTCATGAAAAAACAGTCTCAGAATCAGGGGAATACATTGAAGCGTTCCAGAGTAATTACTTCATAAAGTGACAGTGGTCAGAATTGAAAAAATTGGCCCGGTCACGAAGGCAAAAACAGGCTCTGGTGCGAAGTGGTTAAATAGAAGAGATGCTGACCTACATCTCCATGTGCAGGCTAGTGAACATCAGGGGGATATCTGGCACAAAAGGGATACCCCCTGGCTTGACACGTGAATCAGAAACATGGCGGCGACACTGGTTCAATATTGTTTCCGTGATTGAGGTAGTACCGCCCATGGTGAGACAAGGTGATTGGTACAGGATGATTGTCCAACGTGTGGCGAGGTGTATATTCTGGTCGGAGTCGGTGAGTCGAAAGGGATTGAATGAACAATTAGGTTTTACTAGTTTTATTTAACTACTGGTGCCTGGTGTTCACTGATATGGTCCCAAATGTTTTTTTTTAGGCAACCAATAACAGGTTCTATGACTGCACTTCAATTTATGTTTTCCTTCATTATTAACCATTGGGATTAATAAATTAGCATAATTGCTTTTACAACCTAAATGTTATATGGCTATGGGTTATGGTATTATGTGGATAATCCTTACAACCATAATAAACAAGATATGCCTACTATAAACACACAACATATTAGAAGACAGTTTGGTGTGGAAATCTAGACCGGTTTGAAAAAGTATCCCTATTTTGCCTGGGGATTGTGGTACATCTTGCCCTTATCATCAATGGCCTCCTGACAGAATAAAAGCTTAAAGGGGTTTTCCCACGAACAAAAGTTCATTTTTATGAATACATCTTGGAATAATAAGTTCCACAATTGGATGTATATAAATAAAATGTTCCTGTGCTGAGATAATCTTATAAATGTGTCCCTGCTGTGTACTGTGTAATGGCTGTGTCTGACTGTACAGGAACATGGTCTGATCATACTACAGCTCCTGGGCGGGGGAGGGGGAGCAAAAGAGTATACAGACATTACAGCAGGGGATCACAAATTATTCTTTCCTTGAAGTAAAACATTGTTTAAAACAGGCAGTGAAATTCCTCACAGAAAGAATCAGCTGTGATCCCCTGCTGTAATGTCTGTATACTCTTTTGCTTCCTCCCCTGCCCAGGAGCTGTAGTATGATCAGACCATGTTCCTGTACAGTCAGACACAGCCATTACACAGTACACAGCAGGGGCACATTTATAAGATTATCTCAGCACAGGAACTTTTTTTTAAACACATCCCATTGTGGAACTTATTATTATTCCAAGATCTTTTGATTAAAATCAACTTTCGTTCGTGGGAAAACCCCTTTAACCTTAGTCCTAATTTTTCATGGTGGAATAGAATGTGCTGGCACTTTATTATTATTTTGAAAAATGAGGCATGCTTGTTACCTAATATTATTGTTATAAAGGCTACTGGAACGTATTTGATGCGTTTTTTGTGGATTTTTGCCTGTGTTTTTGCCAATGCAATACATAGGAAAAAACGTAGGCAAAAACACACAAAGAATTGACATGCTGCAGATTTTAACGCATATGAAATCCTGTCAGGAAAATTCCTGATCATGTGCACAGATCTTCAAAATTTTCATAGGCAATGCTGGCATGAGGATTAACATGCCTTTTTGGGGCCAATTCTGCGAGGAAAAAAACGCATAAAAAACGCACCGTGTGCACATACCTTTAATAAACTTTCAGACTTTAAAGAGGGTGTCATATATGAAGTTCTGAATTAAATAATGACCTTAAAAACAATTGACAATTTTTATAAAGCTTTTACCTGAATATCTGGCGTATCTCTCTGCTGTACATACATTGCATACCCCCTTAGTCTTAATAGACGTCTTTTTACTGACCTGCGATATAAGAGACTAGCATCCCCCGACAGGTGGCAATCCAGCAGCTGTCAGCTGTACATTATAGCTGACAACTTGCTGCATCAGCCACGATCAGTGTTGGCACCGACCATGGCCGTTTAACCCCTTAGATTCTGCTGTCAATAGTGACTACAGAATCTAAATAGTGTGGGGGTTTCCTCTTTAACCTCATCAGCACTTTGATGTTTGCCTTGGCAGCTCATGGCCAAATAATGGCCTTAGAGTCTGCTGGTTATAGCGGCCTGTTCAGAAGTTATCAAAATAAATAAAAAATAAACGTTTTCATTCTTGTCATGCCACTTTCCATTACTTCCTGAAAAGAACCAGAAGGGTTAATGAACTACCTGAAAGCAATTTTTAATACGTTGAGGAGTGCAGTTTTTAAAATGGTATGACTTTTGGGTGGTTTCCAACATATAGGACCCCCAAAGTCACTTCAAAACTGAACAGGTCTCTATAAAAATAAGTTTTGTAAATTTCCTTGAAATAATGAAAAATTACTGCTACATTTTTAAACCTTCTAAAATGCTTACAAAATAAAACAACACTTTACAAATGGTGCTGATGTAAAGCAGACATGAGGGAAATGTTATTTATTAATGTTTTGTGTGGTGTGACTATTGAGATTAAAGGGATAGTCATTCAAAGTTTGAAAATTGCAATTTTTAAAACATTTTTGTAAAATTTCTGATATTTTTTATAAATAAACGCAAAACATATCAACCAAAATTGACCATTACTATAAAGTATCATGTGTCACAAAAAAAGTCTTAAAATCAATGGAATATGTTGAAGCATTCCAGAGTTATTACTGGTCAGTGACACTGGTCAGATTTAAAAAAAACTGGTCCAGTCGCTAAGGGGATACAAAACACATACATTGTGTTTACATTATTTTCTATTCCTCAACAATTTAGAATATCTAACTAGGAGAATGGCAAACATTTCATAAGCTATCAGACAGCTCACACATAAGGAATGATAACACACTGAGGTTTGTGCATTTAGTGTGTCACCAGCCAGTCCTCTCTGTATGTTTTCTGAGATACCATTCATTCTGCATCACATCATACTACAACAAACAAGGCATAAACACCCTAATGACTAATTAATAATTGCTGTTTGCCCTGGCATGAACCATCACAAGTCTCCAGCGTTGTAACACCTGTAGTAACATATAAACTGCCATTGTATGCATGTCCTCCACTAACAACTGGACATTGACTGACCATATAGTGTGTTCTAGAGCTGACTCAGCTTTATATAACCCAGCAGGACAAGCACTGTACATACCTACAGTATTACCTTTACACAGAATCATCTGAAGCCCACATCATCCAACTTCTTAGCAGTCACAACACAATACGCCGGCCTTAATTCTTACCCATCTCCCAGCACCAGCTTGCTATTCTTCAAAAGCTGCATGCTGCTACTATGTTATTTAACAATTTGTACATTCATGCAGAACAAGAGAAATGAGTCGGAACACATGTTGGTATAAGTGCAATGTGTAGGTGCACATTCACACTGTGACCATTTAACAGACAGTATCTGGGATAAAAACAATGAGCAAATGCCCTGTAGTAAGTAGATAAATAAATAGTAATAATACATGTAAATAACATAGGGTACTTGGATGACACTATTTTGATGAAAACAGCATAAAAACCATCCCACCGCGACAAGGTGTATCCAATCAGGATGGCACTAACTTTTGTAGTTTACCGTACTAAATGACAGCAGGCCTCATAATAGACGGGGGCAGAGCAGGATCCAGGTCTGACTGTTTTGCACCTGTCTGTGGAAAGCTATATAAACTAAATGCACAGCCCAAAAAGGGGGATTCAAGCGCCTGTATGTAAAAAGTACGAAAAAGCAAAGCAAAATGAAAGAAATGAGCCAAAACACATGTTGGTATAAGTCCAATGTGTAGGTGCACATTCACACTGTGGCCATTGAACAAACAGAATCTAGGATAAAAGCAAAATAGCAAATACCCTGAGTAAGTACACTGCTCAAAAAAATAAAGGGAACACTTAAACAACACAATGTAACTCCAAGTCTATCACACTTCTGTGAAATCAAACTGTCCAGTTATGAAGCAACACTGATTGTGAATCAATTTCTCCTGCTGTTTTGCAAATGGAACAGACAACTGGTAGAAATGATAGGCAATTAGCAAGAAACCCCCTATAAAGGAGTGGTTCTGCAGGTGGTGACCACAGACCATTTCTCTGTTATCATCCTTTTAGGCTGTTGTTTTGGTCACTTTTTCATTTTGCCATTGCTCTCACCCCTAGAGGTACAGTAGCATGAGGCGGTGTCTACAGTACAACCCACAGAAGTTGCTCAGGTAGTGCAGCTCATCCAGGATGGCACATCAGTGCGAGCTATGGCAAGAAGGGTTGCTGTGTCTGTCAGCAAAGTGTCCAGCGGCTGGAGCAGATACCAGGAGATGTGGAGGGATAGGGGGGCAACAACCCAGCAGCAGGACCGTTACCTCCTCCTTTGTGCAAGGAGGAACAGGAGGAGCAATGCCAGAACCCTGCAAAATGACCTCCAGCAGGCCACAAATGTGCATGTGTCTGCACAAATGGTTAGAAACCGACTCCATGAGGGTGGTATGAGGGCCCAACATCCACAGATGGGGGTGGTGCTCACAGCCCAACACCGTGCAGGACGCTTGGCATTTGCCACAGAACACCAGGATTGGCAAAGTTGCCACTGGCGCCCTGTGCTCTTCACAGATGAAAGCAGGTTCACACTGAGCACATGTGACAGACGTGACAGAGTCTGGAGACGCCGTGGAGAGCGATCTGCTGCCTGCAACATCCTTCAGCATGACCGGTTTGGCAGTGGGTCAGTAATGGTGTGGGGTGGCATTTCTTTGGAGGGCCGCACAGCCCTCCATGTGCTCGCCAGAGGTAGCCTGACTGCCATTAGGTACCGAGATGAGATTCTCAGACCCCTTGTGAGACCATATGCTGGTGTGGTTGGCCCTGGGTTCATCCTAATGCAGGACAATGCCAGACCTCATGTGGCTGGTGTGTGTCAGCAGTTCCTGCAAGATGAAGGCATTGAAGCTATGGACTGGCCCGCCCGTTCCCCAGACCTGAATCCGATTGAGCACATCTGGGACATCATGTCTCCCTCCATCCACCAACGTCACGTTGCACCACAGACTGTCCAGGATTTGGAGGATGCTTAAGTCCAGGTCTGGGAGGAGATCCCACAGGAGACCATCCACAACCTCATCAGGAGCAAGCCCAGACATTGAAGGGAGGTCATACAGGCACGTGGAGGCCACACACAATACTGAGCCTCATTTTGACTTGTTTTAAGGACATTACATCAAAGTTGGATCAGCCTGTAGTGTGTTTTTCCACTTTAATTTTGGGGGTGACTCCAAATCTAGGCCTCCATTGGTTAATAAATTTGATTTCCATTGATGATTTTTGTGTAATTTTATTGTCAGCACATTCAACTTTGTAGAGAACAAAGTATTCAATGAGAATATTTCATTCATTCATATCTAGGATGTTTTATTTGAGTGTTCCCTTTATTTTTTGAGCAGTGTACATAAATAAATGGTAATAGTACATGTACATAGTATATAGGGTACTTACATGAAACTATTTTGATCAAAAGAGAGTAAAAACCATTCTACTGCGACAAGGTGTACCCAATGAGGATGGTCCATAACTCTTGTAGTTCACCTCACCATGTGTCAGCAAAACTCAAAATAGATGGGAGCAGAGCAAGACTGTTTTGCACCTGTCTGTCTTAACCTATATAAACATATAAACGACATGCATTACCCAAAAAGGGTGAGCCATGCCTCTGTATGTACAGAGTACAAAAAACTAAAGCAACATCAAAGAAATGAGCCAAAACACATGTTGGTGGTATAAGTGAAATGTGTAGGTGCACATTCACACTGTGGCCATTTAACAGACAGAGCCTAGTACAAAAACCTAGGATGATTTTTATCTTAGATTCCATTTGTACACTCATGCAAACCTCTGTTAAAAAAGTTTCAATTATTTAAAGGGAAGGTGCCATAAAAAATAAAAAATTTTCAACAATTAAAAAAATGTAGAGTACTAATATTTTAAATGTTTTTTAAAAATATTATCATTTGCTTTTAATGAAGTAAAATATGAAAAATAATTTTAAAAAGTTTGATATTTCCACTTTTAAACACTAGGGGAGCACCTGCTGAAATTTGCCACGAAAACCTAGTGTACAACTAGCTCACATTACAACTGCAGTAAATGTGGGCGGGGTCTGCTCACATGTGTGATATCATTACTCCTCTCCCCTTCTGGGTGTTTGTAACAGGATAAGAAAGGATGAAGTGTAGGATCACAGTGTGGAGCCATTTTGTTGGTGACTGCAAAGTGATACTGACAAGTACAGTGTCACCGAGGACGGCCGGCAGCACCAATTCTGCATCGACCATCGTCGGTGACACTCAGTGATGGCCGGCAGTACCAGTTGGTGCTGCTCACTGTATCATAAACTGGGGTTAGATACGTGAAGTGTAACACAATGGAATTATTCACAGAGCATGATACATTACACGTATCTAGATACAGGACTCCGTGTAGTGTATCGTATGATGGGATTAGATACACAGGTCTGGGGAGTATCACACATAATGATGGGATTAGATACACCAGTCTTGGGCGAATTGCACATGATGATAGGATTAGATACACCGGTCTGGGGAGTATCGCACATGATGGGATTAGATACACTGGTCTGGGGAGTATTGCACATGAGGGATTAGATACACTGGTCTGGGGCGTATCACACATGATGTGATTAGATACACCGGTCTGGGGAGTATCACACATGATGATGGGATTAGATACACCAATCTGGGGAGTATCGCACATGATGATGGAATTAGATACACCAGTCTGGGGTTATCACACATGATGATGGGATTAGATACACAGGTCTGGGAAATATCGCATGTGATGCGATTAGATACATCGGTCTGGGGAGTATCACACTTGATGGGATTAGATTCACCAGTCTGGGGAGTATCACACATGATGGGATTAGATACACCGGTCTGGGTCGTATCGCAAATGATGTGATTAGAGACACCAGTCTGGACAGTATCACACATGATGATGGGATTAGATACACCGGGTGGGGATAATCGCACATGTTGATGGGATTAGATACAACGGTCTGGGGAGTATCGCACACGATGGGATTACATATACCTGTCTAGGGAGTATTGCACATGATGATGGGATTAAATACATCGGTCTGGGGAGTATCGCGCATTTTGTTGGTGACTGCCAGTGATACTGACAAGTAGACAGTGTGACCGAAGACGGCCGCCAGCTCTGATTCTGATAGTTGGTGCTGCTTGCTGTATCATAAACTGGGTTAGATTCATGGAGTGTATCATGTGCATGATTACATACGCTTAGAGTAACACATACTGGGATTAGATACAGGGCTAAGTGTAGTGTATCACATTATGGGATTAGAAATTGTGCTCAGCGGAGTGTATCACACAGGATGGGATTAGATACACAGTAGCTAATGTATGGAGCAGGGTCACACATTTCTAAGGGAGCAGTTGTGTAATAGGTGACCAGCTACGTCCACTATATTACTGCTCCCATAGAAGTGGACGGAGCAGGGTCACACATTACACCACTGCTCCCATAGAAGTGGATGGAGCAGGGTCACACATTACACCACTGCTCCCATAGAAGTGGACGGAGCAGGGTCACACATTACACCACTGCTCACATAGAAATGGACGGAGCAGGGTGACACATTACACCACTTCTCCCATACAAGTCGATGGAGCGGTGTCACACATTACACCACTGCTCCCATAGAAGTGGACAGAGCGGGGTCACACATTACATCACTGGTGCTATAGAAGTGGATGGAGTGGGGTCATACATTACACCACTGCTCCCATAGAAGTGAATGGAGTGGGGTCACACATTACATCACTGCTCCTATAGAAGTGGACGGAGTGGGGTCAGACATTACACCACTGCTCCCACAGAAGTAGACAGAGTGAGGTCACACATTACACCACTACTCCTATAGAAGTGGACGGAGTGGGGTAACACATTACACCACTGCTCCTATAGAAGTGTATGGAGCGGGTTCAGGCATTACACTTGCTCCCAAAGAAGTGCATGGTACGGGGTCACACATTACACCACTGCTCTCATAGAAGTGGACATGTGTCTTCTTTATACAGACCCAGCTAGAGTGCGAACGATCATTGAGAAACAATGTATGGACGGCGAAAAAAGGAACACTATAATCTAAAGAAATATATTTTTTTTATTAGCACTGAATAGGTGAAAAGACATGAACAGCGCACAACAAAGTAAAGTGCATCCCCACAGATATGCGCTACACGTGTGCACAGCAGACACAATGTGCCCCACCATCACATACCTCTTCCCCCTATCACACTCCCTGCCTCTCCCCCATGACATTCCATGCTTCTTCCCCATTACACTCCATGACTCTTCCCCATCACATTCCTTGTCTCTCCTCATAATATTCCATGCCGCTTCCCCATCACATTCCATGCCTCTTCCATCACGTTACATACCTCTCCCCATCACATTCCATGCCTCTTCCCCATCACACTCCATGCCTCTTCACCATCACATTCCATGCCTCTTCCCTCATCACACTCCATGCCTCTTCCCCATCACACTCGATGCCTCTTCTCCATCACACTCCATGCATCTTCTCCATCACACTCCATGCCTCTTCCCATCACACTCCATGCCTCTTCCCCAACACATTCCATGCCTCTTCCCTCATCACACTCCATGCCTCTTCTCTATCACATTCCATGCCTCTTCCCCATCACACTCCATGCCTCTTCCCCATCATATTTGAATTGGCCTTCCCATTATTAAAGGAGTGACGTTTGAAGAGACGCAGTAATGGGCCTCAGAAAAATTGTATTAAAAATTATTAAGGAGTTGGTCTTCTATACTAATAATGCATATGCAGGAATTGCAAGGGCTGCCAAAAATTAGGACACACTCCAATACCACTTTGAAGAGATGTAGTGGAGGGCCTCAGTAGAAAAAACTTTTTCCCATTATTAATGAGTGGGTCTCCTAGACTGGTAATGCCCATACACTAAGCGCATGGGCTGAAAAACATTTACCACTGGGGGTATACATATATATTTTATAGAATGTTAGAGGTAGGCCTCTAAAAATTGTTCCTAAGGGTATCATAAGCACCCTTAAAAAAATTTATGTGGGTGTTGCTTGATGATCACCCTGTTGATATGGTGGTGGAGGATGAGGAGAAGGAGAAAGAGGAGAAGGCAAAAAAAAAAGACAAAATTCTGGAGAGTATACCCATGTCTGGGTGTGAAGGGCTGCATGGGAATAGACCAGAAAAAAAAACCCCACTGGATTTGAGTTTATGTTCTGCTACTGTCATCCGGTGCTGTTGAGAATTCTGGGCCAATCCAGCTCTTGTTCATTTTGATTCAGCCTGTGTTAAATATACTTATTTTGTATATTTATATATTTGGGACTTTTTACCAGATGCGATTCTTCAAAGAACATGTCACAATAAATCTTATAAAAATGTAGCGGTTTATTGCAGCGGGACATGTGTCCACCAAAAAGAATAATTGCAGCAAAACATAAAATAGTTGAAGTAGTTACAAAGAGATTGTCCATTAAGGTTCATCCATGAGTGTCCATCTGGGTTACAGTAGTAGCACATCTCAGTTACTTACCCAGGATATCGTAAACTTCATGGGCACATATCTTTGTGTGTTTAAGTCCAAACTGCCATATGGTCAGGAACACGTCAAGCCTTTATCCATCTTTCCCTGGAACCTGAAAGGTAGGTTTCGTCTGTATGTGTCGAGCACATGGGTGAGGCCTACATGTCAGATGCTCAGTATACACACCCTCCGAGCTGTGTCAGTGTAAAGTGGCAAGCCCCCCCCCCCCCGTGTCTCACGTGGTATATACAGTTGAAACCAGATGTTTACATACACTATATAAAAAGACATATATGCATGTTTTTCTCAATAACTGACATGAAATCAGAATAAACCTTTCCCATTTTAGGTCAATTAGGATTACTATAATGTTTAATATTTGCCAGATATCAGAATAATGAGAGAGAGAGAGAATGTTTTAAGGCATCTTTAATACTTAGTGCAAAGTCAAAAGTTTACAAACACTAACATTACTATACCTTTAAACAATTTTGGACTGACCATATGACGAGGTCATGTGTTTGAAAGCTTCTGATAGGTTTTTGGCAACATCTGAGTTAGTTAGAGACACACCTGTGGATGTATTTTAATTCACACCTGAAACACATTGCTTCTATCAGGAAGAGAATTGTGGATTTGCACAAGTCTGGCTCATCCTTCGGTACAATTGCAAGATACCTGAAGGTGCCTTGTTCATCTGTACAAACAATTATACACAAGTACAAACAAGATGGGAATGTCCAGCCATCATACCGCTTAGGAAGGAGACAAGATCTGTGTCCCAGAGATGAACGTGCTTTGGTCCGACATATACATATCAACCCAAGGACAAAAGCAAAAGACTTGGTAGAAGCTGGTATGATTGTGTCAATATCCACAGTGAGACGAGTATTGTATCAACATGGCTGAAAAGCCAATCTTCCAGGAAGAAGCCATTACTCCAAAAGAAACATAAAAAAAACAGATTAATGTTTGCAAATGCACAGAGGAACAAAGACCTTAATTTTTGGAGACATGTTCTGTAGTCTGATGAAGCTAAAATTTAACTTTTTGGGCATCGTTACGTTTGGAGGAAAAATGGAGAAGCTTGGAAGCCTAAAAACACCATCCCAACTGTGGAACACAGGGGTGGCAGCATCATGTTGTGGGGTTGTTTTGGTGCAGGAGGGACTGGTGTACTTCACAAAATAGATGGCATCATGAGAAAAGAAGATTATGTGGCAATACTGAAACATCTCAAGACATCAGCCAGGAAGTTAAAGCTTGGGCGTAAATGAGTCTTCCAAATGGACAATGACCCGAAGCATACTGCCAAAATGGTAACAAAGTGGCATAAGAGCATACAGATGAATATGTAAGCAGAGCACCAGATAGAGTTCCCCCCCCCCCCACAGGCCGCCCTGTAGCACAGGCCGCCCTGAAGCACAGGCATATCATTATCTCCAAACTGAAAGTAAAGATTACACAAGAACCACAGGACGGATTTCATCAACCAAGGTATCATTATAATCAGTGTAATGTTGCCCAGAAGAAGATGTAACAGTGCTCAGAGCCCTTTGACCATGTAAGGGTGCAACAGACAAGCCCCCTCATTTGCATGCAAAATAAATAGTTTTTTTTAGGCCAAATAAACCATTAAAAGCTACAAAACAGGAACTAAGTCCCCTATATACCTGTATAAGTAGTTTAGGTAGCCTCTTTGGGATGACAGGCTCCTAAAAGTGTTTTCCGCTCATATTCTAAACTACACCGCATGAATGTCCCAAACCTAAAGCTTCACCAGCTATGTAGTCTTAACACTTCTTATAAGCTTTACCTGTTAATGCTGGGAAACATTTAAACATTTAAGCCATATTCACAAGATCCATTAATTTACAATATTGTGGCAAAAAAAAACAAAAATGGAAAATCATGGTAAAAAAATGCATCTGAAACATATAATGTGAACAACATAACCTAGAAATAACATTTCTGCTATAAATTATAAGTGAGAAATTGATAAAGCAACCCTCATGTATAAACAA
The DNA here is from genome assembly GCF_046119375.1 of Phyllobates terribilis. Classification (NCBI taxonomy): domain Eukaryota; kingdom Metazoa; phylum Chordata; class Amphibia; order Anura; family Dendrobatidae; genus Phyllobates; species Phyllobates terribilis. The sequence goes on from NW_027362763.1 coordinate 571,405,544, forward strand.
TAGCATACAATATTTATCTAGTGCTAATCAGGATTAGCTATCCATTTACGTAACGTGTGTTTAACGCACAATGGAAAAGTGTCAGACCATAAGCAAATTTCAGACAAATGACAGAGCTCAACTGCATATTTCCTTGAGTCAAATTTCTCTATACAAGGAAGAAAGAAAACTGAGCAATGTTTGTGAACATTTATGACATTGTATGTGTTTTTACAGTGGCGTAACTAGAGTCTGATGGGCCTGGGTGCAGGTATGTTTTCCAGAGGTACCAAGCTTTGGTGATGTAGGACCTAGAGAGAAGGCTCCAGCACACATACTGCTGAGAGTTATTTCATGGCCCACATTATAGGGCCGGGTTTTATGAGCAGCTGAAAGAGCTGGGTGGGATCAGCTGCTCACCTCCAGTCCAGGTCTTGAAATGTCCTGATTTAAGACAGCTGGGTCTGTCCCATTCTGTCTGTGTGTATTGCAAGGTGAGCAGACCTTACATGTGCTGCTCAGACCTTGCTGAAACAAAGGAAAGCACTTAATTTAAATGGCTGAGGCCGTGCTGTTTGGACTTGTTGTTTTAAATTCTGTTCTGTTATATCTTTTTGAGCCTGAAAGAGGCTGTTTTATTTTGTTTCCTGACTGGTTTATGGACACTTAATAAACCACCAGTTTGTTTGAACCTGCGAACTGCATTCCCGTGTGTGCACCACTGTCTACCACGGAGTTGATCCCTCACAAATTGGTGCTTTGAATGCGGGCAGAAGTCTCAGAGGACAGGTGATTGCTGCCTGGAACCCGCATGTCCTGGGTCAAGGCAGCTATAGCAGCACGAGCGCAGCCTGCAACCATGGAGGAGCTGATAAGACAATAGGTACAGGTGAATATGAAGCAGCAGCAAGCTCAGCAGGAGACCAACAAATTGTTAATACAACAATTCCAGCTTCAACAGCAACAAATGCAGCAGCAGGAACAGGGGGATGACATCGAGGCCTTGTTTGAGAAGGTGGCGGAACGTGAGAGACTACCACCGGAGCAGTGGGCAGAGGTTCTAGAGCCATATCTGACCGGAGAACCACAAAAGGCGTACTTTGATTTGGCCCTGCAAGACGCTAAGGAGTATAGCAAACTTAAGGCTGAGATCCTGGCATGGCTGGGCGTAACCCTGGCAGTCAGCGAATCCACCTCTTCCTGGTCACAAATGTTTGATCTTCTGCATCTGGTACACAAATGGCTGCAGCCAGAGACTTGCTCCCCAGCCGAGATGGTTGAGAGAGTGATTATGGATCGGTTTATCCACTCACTGCCTAAGCCGATTCAGTCCTGTGTTGCCCAGGGAGATCCCCAAAATGCAGACGACCTGCTGGGCCTAGTGGAGAGGTTCCAGGCAATAGAGCGATCCTTGATTGGACAAGCGTGGGTTAAGTCACCTTTCTGGGTTTCCCAAAAGGGGGAATGGCTCCCAAAAGAAGGGGACTAAATCCACACTGGGTGGGCGTCCAAAGCCCCAGTAGGCTGTTGAATTGCAGCTGGGTAATCAATTCCATTCCGTTCTCTGTTGGAAGTGTCATGCCCCTGACCATATAACCAGCCGGTGTCCCATGAACTCTGAGACATTGGACTGCAAAATAGGCCGGTGTTGCTCCTATTTGGCCTACCCCGCCTGCAGCGCGGTTCCTCAACATGGCGAGGGCCCTCAGGCATGTTCAGTGTCTGTAAACGGGGTGCAAGTGTCTGGACTGTTGGACTCAGAGGAAGTTTGGTGACCCTGATAAGGGCCTCACTCCCTCATTGGCTGGTTCCTAGAAAGGTGGTGGGTGTCCGATGTATCCACGAGGACGCTAAAAACTATCCTGTGGCCCGGGTGAATGTAATCACGGACTGTAGCACCACCGCTCAGGTAGTGGGGGTCGTTAAAGACTTGTTGCACCCGATAATAATCGTACGGGACTTTGCATTATTCTGGAACATATGGGGGAAAGCGGGGACACCTGGTTGCTCGGACAACAGCCAGATCACCCCTGAAGAAACCTCGCCGCAGGCCATAACGAGTTTCACATGTGTGTGTTTGTGGGCAATGAGGATGAGGTAGTGACGCGCCCCCTGGGCCAGTGTTGTTTTGGGGGATACCCGGAGCCGGATCAGATGGGGGTTGTAGTCTCCGAGTGGCGGTGACCCGGTCCGTGCCCAGGGTGTCAAGCTCAGTGTGTGGCAGTCCTTATAGATGTTACTAGATGTTCTTTTATGTCGACTACGCCACCCGTTGAATTGCGGTCAATACGGCCGCCGCTGCAGCAGGGTCCACTGAGGCTGGTGATGTGTGTGCAGCTTAGGTAGTATAACCCCCAACGGGAGGGGTATAGCCTCAGGGGGTCAGGTGTAGAGGATGGTGGTTGTGGAGGTGCAGTGAGGATGGTAATGAGACTCAGAGTCGGGCTGTGCAGTTCAGGGTCTTTACTTACTGCTGTTATGCTGGTCACTCCGGCCTTGAGTGACCGCCCGAGCCGTGCTGCGTCCACCAGGTCCTGGACTCGGCCAACTCCCAAGTAATTCTGGAGCGTGATCCTGAGCTCCCTTTCTGACGATCCTTCTCTCTCTGGCCTCCCCCACCAGGGATCCACCTAAGTCCGGCTCCCTCGGGCCTCTTGTTGGTAAACCCTTGTCTCTGGGTTCCCTGACCCTATTCTTGGTGTGCCTTCCGGGTGGATTTAGTGGGTGGTCGTGGCAGATCCTGCCCACGACCTCCGGTCTCTGGCTAAGGATTAATGCCCTCCACCAGCTTGGGATCCGGTACCCTTGTGCCAACTCTTCACCCTCTGATCTAATCTTGGGTTCTTGGAGTTCTCTCTTCTCCCCCTCTGGGTCCTTCTTTCTCCTTTCTCTCTCTGGGCCTTGGAGCTGCTCTTCTCCTCTGCTCTCTTACCAAACCTCTACAAAGACCCTGTTCTAAGATGGTTCCCACCTTATATACTCCCTCTATGTGTGAGCTCAGGTGACCAGCACCCAATGAGCTCCTAGCATTACCCAGACTGCTCCCCCTATCTGCCCGTACACTACTGGGATGTTCCAACCCCCCTCCCACTCCAGCCAGGGACAGACACTGTCGTACCTGCACATTTCTCTAGTGGGAGTACCATTGGTCTGTCCCCCGGAAATGGGATGTGTGTAGTGCATGCAGCCTACTGAGCTCAGTTCCACACTCCATCCTTACCCGGGAGTGGAATACCACACCTCTGGCTTGAGGTGCAATACCCCTGTAGCAGCCGAATCCTCAGGGTGCTACATTCCCCCCTGGTAAATCACAGCACGTCCTCGGGCTGTAAGATATAAAAACATCTAAAACATACAATTTTTTTTTTTTTTCATAAACATAAACATATAAAACATCATAGATATATCAGCAATAAAACGTTTTCATAAATAACATTCCTGTAAACATTCCTGTCTCTGGTTCCTCCGGTCACGGTGCAACTTGTGACCGGGTAAAGTGCGACAGTCTCTTAAAGAAAATGGTTTCCTATAAAACCGGTAGGGGGCGCCTTAGAAAGCGCAACTATTTACAAGGGGATATGGCCGCTCTCAGTCCTCGGCCAGGTATTAGGAACTAGGGACACACGGGCATCAGTTCACACTTTGTCCCAACGGGGAACATATTTTAAATAAGTAACAGTTCTTGGTACCCCGACGGGCAACTTTATACAGTCTCTCTCTACCGTACTTCAACGACGGCGTCCTCCTGCTCTTTCTTGTTGGTTGGTTTCAGTTTCAGACCCGTCCGGGTCCTCTTGCTCCTCCTCACACCGCAGCTCCTCCTCCGTCAGGCGATGTACATGGAGGGCGTAGGGTCCTTTGGCACATTTGTGCCGGGTGAAGGTGACCTCGTCCCCTACATACAGGTCACGACCTCTGTGTCCCTCCGGCAGATGGCTTTCTACGTCTCTGCGGGTCACAAAGACGTCGCCGGGGGTATGATGGTCTCTAATGAAGCCCCACCCATGCTGCATGTTGAATTTTATCACAGTCCCGGTGGAAGGGGGACCATGAGCTGCACGGGGATTCCTCCTGGTCCGGCTCTTCTGCTCCGCGCTTCTTATCTGCATCTGCTGTTCCCGGACCCGCCTCTCTCTCCGCTCCCTCTCGAAGACCTCGAGCTGCTGCCGGCAGCACTCTGCACGCTCCGCTGCGGCCGCCCGAGTCTCCTGAGTGAACCCCATGAGGTCTCCTCCGGTGGGGTCCCACTCAAACTGTGCCTCCTCTAGCGGGGGCTGGGTCCTCCTGACGGGCTTCGGAACCGGAATCAGGGGTTCATCTAGGGGTCTTTCTTTCCGGAGTCGGGGATGGTGAAACTCCGGTGGCCATATGAAGGGCTGCCCATCCGGGCACGTATGCTGGGCGAACAGGTCCTCACCCAGGTGCGGTACTTTAGGTGTTATGGGCGCTGTGGTGGTAGCGGCGCCCGGGTTAACCAGGCCTTGCGACCAGGCCTGGGGCACCTTAAAGGCAAAGGGCACCGTAAGAACGGCGGCGCCCTGGGTTATTCGGCCCTGCGACCAGGCCGGTGGCTCCGCGGAGGTAGGGGGCGCTGTTGGAATTGCGGCGCCCGGGTGTACTAGGCCTTGCGACCAGGCCGGTGGTATTTCCTGCTTGGCCACGCTCGAGGTCGAGGCGTGTGACGTCACAGGGGTCGCGGCCGCGGTTTCCGGTTGAGGCCTAGTCGGCGGCGGTGACGATGCAGCGACGGGCACGGCAGGGGGTACTTCGGGCTCTGCGACGGGGAGCTGGGGCAGGCACGCGGTTTCCCGGCTCGTGGTAGAGACGTCCCCTTTACCTGCCTCCGTCCGTTCAGCTCCCTTCTCGGCGCCGTCTCCGGCCTTGAGTCCTCCTGCACCATCCTCAGAGGCGGTCTGTCTCCTCGTCTCGGGTGGCGTGCTCCGCTGACGGGTTTCGGTCTGCTGGGCCATCTCTCGGCTCCACTCCGCCAACGTCTCTCGCTGCACCCGGGCCATCCTCCGTGCGAGGCCCTCCAGCGCAGTCTGTGCACACTCCCGGTCTCGGGGGAGCTGTGCCAGGACCTCCACTAAGCCTAGTGGGGTTGTGGCTTGTAGCAGGCTCCTGACCACTGGGTCGGTGCTGCCTGACTCTCCCTCCATCTCCGGGTAGGCTCTCTCTGGACTCCTCTCCAGACTTCATGTCTCCGGGTGCGCTCTCTCCAGACTGCTCCAGGCGACACCCATCTTTGCTCTCTTGTTCTGTCTCCGCCCACATTTAGGGTGGTCCCGGGGCAACTTTGTGATTGTCAGTTCCAGGGGCAGTTCTCTTACGCTGATGGACACTTCCAGCATCACAGTCTCTGTTGGTGGGCGCGGTTTCCGCTTTTGGCGCCATTCTTCGACCTGGCCCACGATGGGAGGTGGCCTCTTGCCACCCTCTGGCACGCCCATAATGGCGTCCGCTCTTCCAAGGCGGGAAATCTTTGGAAATGGCGGGAATCGTCTCCCAGTGGCGGGAAACTCCATGGATGGCGGGAAAAAGCTGCAAATGGCGGACAACCGGCGGGAAACGACCTGTGATGGGGTCCGTTGGCGGGGACCCTCCGGAACCGGCGGGAGACTTCTTTTTAAGGTAACGGTGAACTTTTCTTCAGGCACGCAGTACCCGGTTGTTGCGGGCACGTAATCCTGCCGACTACGCCAAAGTTGACGCGCCCCCTGGGCCAGTGTTGTTTTGGGGGATACCCGGAGCCGGATCAGATGGGGGTTGTAGTCTCCGAGTGGCGGTGACCCGGTCCGTGCCCAGGGTGTCAAGCTCAGTGTGTGGCAGTCCTTATAGATGTTACTAGATGTTCTTTTATGTCGACTACGCCACCCGTTGAATTGCGGTCAATACGGCCGCCGCTGCAGCAGGGTCCACTGAGGCTGGTGATGTGTGTGCAGCTTAGGTAGTATAACCCCCAACGGGAGGGGTATAGCCTCAGGGGGTCAGGTGTAGAGGATGGTGGTTGTGGAGGTGCAGTGAGGATTGTAATGAGACTCAGAGTCGGGCTGTGCAGTTCAGGGTCTTTACTTACTGCTGTTATGCTGGTCACTCCGGCCTTGAGTGACCGCCCGAGCCGTGCTGCGTCCACCAGGTCCTGGACTCGGCCAACTCCCAAGTAATTCTGGAGCGTGATCCTGAGCTCCCTTTCTGACGTTCCTTCTCTCTCTGGCCTCCCCCACCAGGGATCCACCTAAGTCCGGCTCCCTCGGGCCTCTTGTTGGTAAACCCTTGTCTCTGGGTTCCCTGACCCTATTCTTGGTGTGCCTTCCGGGTGGATTTAGTGGGTGGTCGTGGCAGATCCTGCCCACGACCTCCGGTCTCTGGCTAAGGATTAATGCCCTCCACCAGCTTGGGATCCGGTACCCTTGTGCCAACTCTTCACCCTCTGATCTAATCTTGGGTTCTTGGAGTTCTCTCTTCTCCCCCTCTGGGTCCTTCTTTCTCCTCTCTCTCTCTGGGCCTTGGAGCTGCTCTTCTCCTCTGCTCTCTTACCAAACCTCTACAAAGACCCTGTTCTAAGATGGTTCCCACCTTATATACTCCCTCTATGTGTGAGCTCAGGTGACCAGCACCCAATGAGCTCCTAGCATTACCCAGACTGCTCCCCCTATCTGCCCCTACACTACTGGGATGTTCCAACCCCCCTCCCACTCCAGCCAGGGACAGACACTGTCGTACCTGCACATTTCTCTAGTGGGAGTACCATTGGTCTGTCCCCCGGAAATGGGATGTGTGTAGTGCATGCAGCCTACTGAGCTCAGTTCCACACTCCATCCTTACCCGGGAGTGGAATACCACACCTCTGGCTTGAGGTGCAATACCCCTGTAGCAGCCGAATCCTCAGGGTGCTACAGTAGCATCCCCTAAGGGCAATATCCCTTAGATGGAGGTGTCCGAGGGAAACTTTGGAACTGCCCAACTCAGGGATTTAACTCTTAAAGGGGCATTTGATAATGTGTCTGTACTTAACAGTGTTGCTTAAGAACCGGGAGGTGACACCCGATACCCGTATTTTGCCGTCAATGGGGAGTTGCTATACTGAGTCACCAGTGGAACTCGTCGAGCAGTTGCTGGTGCCAAGGACATACAGATGTAAGGTGTTAGATATGGCCTATGCACATGTGTTAGGTGGTCATCTGAGAGTAGAAAAAACACATTAACGAATCCTCCAGAGGTTCTATTGGCCCGGTTGTCACCGAGAAATTGTGAATTATTGTAGGTCCTGTCCCACCTGCCAGCTGACCTCCCTGGTGGCACACTTCCATAGCCCCTTAGTGCCGTTGCCTATCATTGAGGTGCCATTTGATCACATAGCCATGGATCTATTGGGACCCCTGGTCAAGTCCGCCAGAGGGCATCAGTATATCCTGGTGGTACTCGACTATGCGACACGGTATCCGGAGGCCGTACCCCTATGAAACTCCTCCACCAAGTGTATAGCCCGGGAGTTGGTTCTTTTTTAGAACAGGGTTGCCTAAGGAGATCCTAATGGATCAAGGGACCCCATTTATGTCAAGGTGATGAGGGAGTTGTGCAAAATTCTGCAAATCACACAACTACAGTCCTCAGTCTACCATCCACAGGCAGACGGCTTGGTGGAAAGGTTCAACAAAACCTTAAAGGCCATATTAAAGAAGGTCAGAGAGAAAGATGGCCAAGACTGGGACTGCCACCTGCCGTACCTTCTTTTCTCCATCAGAGAAGTACCACAGTCCTCTACTGGATTCTCCCCTTTTGAACTGTTGTATGGCCGACACCCCCGTGGACTCCTGGATGGAGTGAAGGTGACCTGGGAGGCGGAGTCTACACCTTACAGGAGTGTAATTGAACACGTGGCCAAATATGCAAGAGAGGACTGCCAAGGTGATGCCCATGGTGAATGAACACCTCCTCAAAGCACAAGAGACACAACCTAGGGTGCACAATAGATTGGCGAGAGTGAGACACTTCAACTCTGGGGATCGGGTACTGGTGCTGATACCTACAGTCATGGCCAAAAGTTTTGAGAATGACACCAAAATTATATTTTCACATGATCTGCTGGCCTCTGGCTTTTATTAGTGTTTGTCTGATGTTTATATCACATACAGAAATATAATTGCAATCATATTATGAGTACCAATAGGTTATATTGACAGTTAGAATGAGTTAATGCAGCAAGTCAATATTTGCAGTGTTGCCCCTTCTTCTTCAAGACCTCTGTAATTCTCCCTGGCATGCTCTCAATCAACTTTTGAACCAAATCCTGACTGATAGCAGTCCATTCTTGCATAATCAATGCTTGCATTTTGACAGAATTTGTTGGTTTTTGTTTGTCCACCCGTCTCTTGATGATTGACCACAAGTTCTCAATGAGATTAAGATCTGGGGAGTTTCCAGGCCATGGACCCAAAATCTCTATGTTTTGTTCCATGAGCCATTTAGTTATCATCTTTGCTTTATGGCAAGGTGCTCCATCATGCTGGAAAAGGCATTGTTGGGCGCCAAACTGCTCTTGGACGGTTGGGAGAAGTTGCTCTTGGAGGACATTCTGGTACCATTCTTTATTCATGGCTGTGTTTTTAGGCAAGACTGTGAGTGAGCCGATTCCCTTGGCTGAGAAGCAACCCCACACATGAATGGTTTCAGGATGCTTTACAGTTGGCATGAGACAAGACTGGTGGTAGCGCTCACCTCTTCTTCTCTGAATAAGCTGTTTTCCAGATGTCCCAAACAATCGAAAAGGGGATTCATCAGAGAAAATGACTTTGCCCCAGTCCTCAGCAGTCCACTCCCTGTACCTTTTGCAGAATATCAGTCGGTCCCTGATGTTTTTTCTGGAGAGAAGTGGCTTCTTTGCTGCCCTCCTTGAAACCAGCCCTTGCTCAAAGAGTCTCCGCCTCACAGTGCGTGCAGAAGCACTCACACCAGCCTGCTGCCATTCCTGAGCAAGCTCGGCACTGCTGGTAGTCCGATCCCGCAGCTGAAACAGTTTTAAGATACGGTCCTGGCGCTTGCTGGTCTTTCTTGGGCGCCCTGGAGCCTTTTTGACAACAATGGAAGCTCTCTCCTTGAAGTTCTTGATGATGCGATAGATTGTTGACTGAGGTGCAATCTTTGTAGCTGCGATACTCTTCCCTGTTAGGCCATTTTTGTGCAGTGCAATGATGGCTGCACGTGTTTCTTTAGAGATAACCATGGTTAACTGAAGAGAAACAATGATACCAAGAACCAGCCTCCTTTTAAAGTGTCCAGTGATGTCATTCTTACTTAATCATGACTGATTGATCGCCAGCCCTGTCCTCATCAACACCCACACCTGTGTTAATGGATCAATCACTAAAACGATGTTAGCTGCTCCTTTTAAGGCAGGACTGCAATGATGTTGAAATGTGTTTTGGGGGTTAAAGTTCATTTTCTGGGCAAATATTGACTTTGCAAGTACAGTAATTGCTGTTAAGCTGATCACTCTTTGACATTCAGGAGTATATGCAAATTGCCATTACAAAAAATGAAGCAGTAAACTTTGGAAAAATTACTATTTGTCTCATTCTCAATACTTTTGGCCATGACTGTACAGTGGAGAGCAAATTTCTGACCAAGTGGCAGGGCCCCTATGAAATAGTTGAAAAGGCTGGCAATTTTAACTATAAACTCCACCAGCCAGGGAGAAGGAAGCCCTACCAGGTGTACCACGTCAACTTGATTAAGCCATGGCGAGTAGCTCCGTGTTTGGTGGCTAAGTCTGAAGCCGACGTAAAAGAGATCAATGTGGCAGATTCGCTGCCACGTGCCCAAAAGCAACAGTGCAGACAGTTGCTACATCGGAACAGAGACGTAGTCTCAGAACTACCCGGCTGTACTCAGATAATAGAGCATGATGTTCTTACGGAGTCTCATGTCCGGGTAAACTTAAAGCCGTATCGGATTCCCGAAGCCTGCCGAGAGGTGATCTCGAAAGAGGTGAAGCGGATGCTTAGTGTGCTGTTCAGCCATTACAGGGACATTTGCCTAGTTATATTCTATCATTTATTGCATTTGTTGTACTTTGCTGCTATCTACTGGCCATTGTTATAACACATTGTCATGTATTATTAATGTAATTTCCCACAATACCTTTCTGTCTGCAACTCCTCCTATCCTTTTCCTCTTTCCTTCTTGTGCCATCTTGGACAACACATGCTTCAGGACGGGAGAAAGGATTCTCTTGTTACTTCTAACCTGGTGCTTCTAATATCAACTCTAACTTCTACCTCATCTTCATCCCTTCACCTTCCCTGATATCTCACCTCACCTCATCAAGATACTGTGAATAAAACCTGTTGAATTTATCACTGCATCATCCTTCCGGAGTACCACATGCAGCTCATAAGAATAGGAGTACAGGTTAGAGAGTAACACCATCTGCAATTGCTTATACAGAGATCCATATTCACATCCTTCAGACACATCTCACCCACGTACATCGGTGGCAGAATACTTAGCCTGGGAGTCATTGAAGAGTCCAAGAGCGGCTGGTCCAATCCCATAGTCTTAGTGCCGAAACCAGATGGAGAATTGCGGTTTTGCAATGACTATAGGAAGCTGAACGAGGTCTCGAAGTTTGACACCTACCCAATGCCTAGGGTAGATGAGCTTATTTAAAGGCTAGGACCCGCTCAATATATCACCACTCTGGACCTCACAAAAGGATAAGACGGCCTTCTCGACGCCAGACGGATGTTATCAGTATGTCAGGATGCCATTTGGGTTGCAGGGAACTCTGGACACTTTCCAGAGAGCCATGGACCGGATCTTAGCACCCCATAAAAAGTATGCAGCGGCCTACCTAGATGACATCGTCATATTCAGCCAGGACTGGGGAAGTCATCTTGATAAAGTACAAGCCATGCTTGATGCCCTAAGGAAGGTGGGTTTTACCATCAACCCAAAAAAATATGCTATGGGGATGGAGGAAGCCAAGTATCTGGGCTACGTGGTTGGAAGAGGTGAAATAAAGCCACAAATAAATAAGGTGAAAGCAATCCAGAACTGACCACACCCCCTCTCGAAGAAGCAGGTCAGGGCATTTTTAGGCATTGTGGGCTACTATCAAAGATTTGTCCCAAACTTTGCCCTGACAGCAGCAGCGCTGATGGATCTTCTGAAAGGGACGAAGTTGGCTATGGCTAAGTAGTCCCCGGAAGCTGAGGCGGCCTTCCAGGAACTAAAACTGGCCCTCTGTAAACAGCCAGTCTTGGTGGCGCCAAACTTTTGCAAAGAGTTTGTGGTCCAGACGGACGCATCGGATGTCAGGCTGGGAGCAGTTTTGTCCCAGGAGATTAATGAAGAGGAACACCCTATAATGTACCTCAGTAGGAAACTGTCCACATGTGAGAAGAACTGCTCCATAGTTGAAAAAGAATGTTTGGCCATCAAATAGGTGTTGGACACTCTGAGGTATTACCAGTTAGGTAGCAGTTTCAGGTTAGTGAAGGGCCATGCCCCACTGAGGTGGATGCGAGAAAAGAAGGGGAACAATGCCCGAGTAACTAGGTGGTTCCTAGCCCTACAGGATTTTAGTTTTCAGGCAGAGCATAGGCCTGGGAAACAACATGGAAATGCAGATGCCCTATCAAAGGTCTATTGTATGTTGGCAGAAGGTGCCAAGCCCCCCCGGCTTTGGACAGGGGGCGCATGTAAGGTTGCTGCAGGACAGGTCGTGGACGGGAGGTATGTATTCCCGAGGTACCAAGCCTCGGTGATCTAGGACCCGGAGAGAAGGCTCCAGCACACATGGTGCTAACAGGTATTTAATTGGCCCGGATTATAGGGCCAAGTTTTATGAGCAGCTGAAAGAGCTGGGTCGAATCAGCTGCTCACTTACCTCCAGTCCAGGTCTTGAAATGTCCTGATTTAAGACAGCTGGGTCTGTCCCAGTCTGTCTGTGTGTATTGCAAGGTGAGCTGACCTTGCATGTGCTGTTCAGACCTTGCTGAAGGCAAAGGAAAGCACTTAATTTAAAAGGCTCAGGCCGTGCTGTAGGAACTTGTTGTTTTGAGTTCCGTTCTGTTATATCTTTATGAGCCTGAAAGAGGCTGTGTTATTTTGTTTCCTGACTGGTTTATGGGTACTTAATAAACCACGAGTTTGTTTGAACCTGCGAACTGGATTCCCATATGTGCACCACCGTCTACCACAGAATTGATCCCTCACAATACATATATATACACAGTGGGGAAAATAAGCATTTTATACACTGCTGATTTTGCACGTTTGCTGACCTACAAAGAATGGAGATGTCTGTAATTTTTATCGTAGGTGCATTTCAACTGTGAGAGGCAGAATCTAAAAATAAAAAACAGAAAAATCACATTGTATGATTTTTAAATACTTAAAATACATTTTATTGCATGAAATAAGTATTTGATCACCTACCAACCAGCAAGAATTCTGGCTCTCACAGACCTGTTAGTTTTTCTTTAAGGCCACGACCCCACAATGACAATTTGGTCAGTATTCGGTCAGTATTTTTTCTCAGGTGTGGGAGACAAATCTAGGAGTAGGTGATCAATGTAGAATTGGTGTATTTGATTATATTATACCTTTTCTCTGATTGTTCCTCACCTGGTTTTGGCTCCGACTCCTGAGAAAAAATACTGACCAAATAGTGAGGCTGTGGCCTTAGAAGCCCTTCTACTCTGCACTCATTACCTGCATTAATTGCACCTGTTTGAACTCGTTACCTGCATAAAAGACACCTGTCCACACACTCAATCAATCACACTCCAATCTCTCTACCATGGCCAAGACCAAAGAGCTGACTAAGAACACCAGGGACAAAATTGTAGACCTGCACAAGGCTGGGATGGACTACAGGACAATAAGCATGCATCTTGGTGAGAAGGCAACAACTGTTGGCGTAATTATTAGAAAATGGAAGTAACAGAAGATGACTGTCAATCTCCTCGGTCTGGGGCTCCAGGCAAGATCTCGCCTCGTGGAGTAAGGATGATTCTGAGAAAAGTCAGGAATCAGCGCAGAACTACACGGGTGGACCTGGTCAATGATCTGAAGAAAACTGGGACCACAGTTTCAAACATTACCGTTAGTAGCACACTACCCCATCATGGATTAAAGTCCTGAAGGGTAAACAAGGTCCTCTTGCTCATGCCAGCACATGTCCAGGCCCATTTGAAGTTCGCCAATAACCATCTGGATGAGCCAGAGGAGACATGGGAGAAGGTCATGTAGTCGGATGAGACCAAAATAGAACTTTTTGGCATCAAATCCACTCGCCATGTATGGAGGAAGAAGGATGAGTACAACCCCAAGAACCTTGTCCTAACCATGAAGCATGGTGAGGGAAACATCATACTTTGGGGGTGGTTTTCTGCAAAGGGGACAGGACAACTGCACCGTATTGAAGGAAGGATGGATGGGGTCATGTATCGCGAGATTTTGACCAACAACCTCCTTCCTTCAGTTAGAGCATTGAAGATGGGTCATGGCTGGGTCTTCCAGCATGACAATGAGCCGAAACACACAGCCAGGGCAACTAAGGAGTGGCTCCATAATAAGCATTTCAAAGTATTGGAGTGGCCTAGTCAGTCTCCAGACCTGAACCCAGTAGAAAATCTTTGGAAAGAGCTGAAACTCAATGTTGCCCAGCAACAGCCCTGAAACCTGAAAGATTTGGTGGAGCTCTGTATTGAGGAGTGGACCAAAATCCCTGCAGCAGTGCGTGCAAACTTGCTCAAGAACTCCAGCAAACGTCTGACCCCTAATTAATTGTTTTTGCTATTGTAATTGTAAATGTTTTTCTATTGCATCAAATACTTATTTCATGCAATAAAATGCAAATTAATTATGTAAAAATCATACGATGTGATTTTCTGGATTTTTTTTAGCAGTGTACCTATGATAAAAATTACAGATCTCGCCATTGTTTTGTAGGTGGGAAAACTTGCAAAATCGGCAGTGTATCAAATACTTATTTTCCCCACTGTATATATCTATGTCCTCCATTCTGGTATTTTTGTCCCTAATCCTGATATATACACTGCTCAAAAAAATAAAGGGAACACTCAAATAACACATCCTAGATCTGAATGAATGAAATATTCTCATTGAAAACTTTGTTCAGTACAAAGTTGAATGTGCTGACAACAAAATCACACAAAAATCATCAATTGAAATCAAATTTATTAACCAATGGAGGCCTGGATTTTGAGTCACCCTCAAAATTAAAGTGGAAAAACACACTACAGGCTGATCCAACTTTGATGCAATGTCCTTAAAACAAGTCAAAATGAGGCTCAGTATTGTGTGTGGCCTCCACGTGCCTGTATGACCTCCCTACAACGCCTGGGCATGCTCCTGATGAGGTTGCGGATGGTCTCTTGTGGGATCTCCTCCCTGACCTGGACTAAAGCATCCACCAACTCCTCTGTGGTGCAATGTGACGTTGGTGGATGGAGCGAGACATGATGTCCCAGATGTGCTCATTCGGATTCAGGTCTGGGGAACGGGCGGGCCAGTCCATAGCTTCAATGCCTTCATCTTGCAGGAACTGCAAATTTGGACTCTGATGAGTCCAAATTGGAGATCTTTGGTTCCAACCACCGTGTCTTGGTGCGACGCAGAAAAGGTGAACGATTGGACTCTACATGCCTGGTTCCCACCGTGAAGCATGGAAGAGGAGGTGTGATGGTGTGGGGGTGCTTTGCTGGTGACACTGTTGGGGATTTATTCAAAATTGAAGGCATACTGAACCAGCTTGGCTACCACAGCATCTTGCAGTGGCATGCTATTCCATCCGGTTTGCGTTTAGTTGGACCATCATTTATTTTTCAACAGGACAATGGCCCCAAACACACCTCCAGACTGTGTAAGGGCTATTTGACCAAGCGGGAGAGTGATGGGGTGCTACGCCAGATGACCTGGCCTCCACAGTCACCAGACCTGAACCCAATCTAGATGGTTTGGGGTGAGCTGGACCGCAGAGTGAAGGCAAAAGGGCCAACAAGTGCTAAGCACTCTCTGGGAACTCCTTCAAGATTGTTGGAAGACCATTTCTGGTGACCAGACTTCTGCACAACACAACTGATGGTCCCAACCCCATTTATAAGGCAAGAAATCCCACTTATTAAACCTGACAGGGCACACCTGTAAAGTGAAAACCATTTCCGGTGGCTACCTCTTGAAGCTCATCAAGAGAATGCCAAGAGCGTGCAAAGCAGTCATCAAAGCAAAAGGTGGCTACTTTGAAGAACCTAGAATATAAGACATATTTTCAGTTGTTTCACACTTTTTTGTTAAGTATATAATTCCACATGTGTTAATTCATAGTTTTCATGCCTTCAGTGTGAATGTACAATTTTCATAGTCATGAAAATACAGAAAAACCTTTAAATGAGAAGGTGTGTCCAAACTTTTGGTCTGTACTGTATATACATATATACCATCCATCATGGTGTATATGTTCCTTATCTTGGCCCCATAATGGTATATATCCCCCATCCTGGTATATATGTTCCTTATCCTGGGCCCCATCCGGTATATATATATTGTGAAGACACGGGGTCTTCGATGGGCGTAACACTACTCAGACAACATAGGGTGAGGGTAAAAGTGTGTGGCAATACTTTATTGAACCAAAAAATGGACAATAAACACATACAACAGTCCCAGCAAATACCCAAGATGGTACAACATTACACAGACCTCACCCTTCCGCTGGCCAGTCTGGTATAGAACAGCTGCGACTTTGGGACTTCCAGGTCCAACTACCTCAACCAGTGGCCCCCCGCTTCTGGCAGGCCAACACAGAGAGGAGGTAGCAGCAAGCTTAGGAAGCTAGCAGTCCATCGAGGTACAAAGCCAGGAGACCCGAGGGTCCCACCCTGGCCTCTCCGAGAGGTTGCATGGGGCCAGATGACCAGCTGGTCCCATTCTGTCTTCTCCAAATGTCTCCTCCATGGATTCCAGGCGACCTGAGGGTCCCACCTTGGCAATCCCAAACAATATACCCATGGGGGTCAGGTGACTTCGATGTCCCAACCTATTCTCCCCAAATGTATCCATTGGTTCTCTGATGGTCAATGGACCAGAACAGTATCTTTCCAGTAAGGGCCATATACCCTTAGGCCGGAATCATGTAGAATCCAAATCTGTGTCTCTTTGGTTAAAGCCATGCTTCCAAGCTAGCTAACGGTCTGAGAGTCTGAACTTTGATTCTTCTTGTAAAGTCTCTTTCCAATTTCTGTTTCAAATCTGACTGCTACAGAAGCATCTGTCCTTTTTAAGTACACATCCACAGGTCAAGTGTTACGGATTATATTATTCCACAGGGCTCAGTGCTCATTGTTTGTGCATTTAATTAATTTACATAGTTGGTATAGGAGGGGGTCTTGTAAATAAACATCATTGTTTCAGAATCAATGTGAAGACAACAATCAGGGTTATACAAATACTGGTCTGTCCTTCTTGACCAGCCACAGAAATTCACATATATTCACAAGTCAACAGAAACATAATAGTGTATTTCTCTTGGATTAACAAATCTAATCATCTGTCTGATAAAGATTATAAGCTGTATCATCACATACATCCTCCATCCTGGTATATACAGTACAGACCAAAAGTTTAGACACACCTTCTCATTTTAAGATTTTTCTGTATTTTCATGACTTTGAAAATTGTACATTCTCACTGAAGGCATCAAAACTATGAATTAACACATGTGGAATTATATACTTAACAAAAAAGTATGAAACAACTGAAAATATGTCTTATATTCTAGGTTCTTCAAAGTAGCCACCTTTTGCTTTGATGACTGCTTTGCCCACTCTTGGCATTCGCTTGATGAGCTTCAAGAGCTAGTCACCGGAAATGGTTTTCACTTCACAGGTGTGCCCTGTCAGGTTTAATAAGTGGGATGTCTTGCCTTATAAATGGGGTTGGGACCATCAGTTGTGTTGTGCAGAAGTCTGGTGGATACACAGCTGATAGTCCTACTGAATAGACTGTTAGAATTTGTATTATGGCAAGAAAAAAGCAGCTAAGTAAAGAAAAACGAGTGGCCATCATTACTTTAAGAAATGAAGGTCAGTCAGTCCGAAAAATTGGGCAAACTTTGAAAGTGTCCCCAAGTGCAGTTGCAAAAACCATCAAGCGCTACAAAGAAACTGGCTCACATGAGGACCGCCCCAGGAATGGAAGACCAAGAGTCACCTTTGCTTCTGAGGATAAGTTTATCCAAGTCACCAGCCTCAGAAATCGCAGGTTAACAGCAGCTCAGATAAGAGACCAGGTCAATGCCACACAGAGTTCTAGCAGCAGACACATCTCTACAACAACTGTTAAGAGGAGACTTTGTGCAGCAGGCCTTCATGGTAAAATAGCTGCTAGGAAACCACTGCTAAGGACAGGCAACAAGCAGAAGAGACTTGTTTGGGCTAAAGAACACAAGGAATGGACATTAGACCAGTGGAAATCTGTGCTTTGGTCTGATGAGTCCAAATTTGAGATCTTTGGTTCCAACCACCGTGTCTTTGTGCAACGCAGAAAAGGTGAACGGATGGACTCTACATGCCTGGTTCCCACCGTGAAGCATGGAGGAGGAGCTGTGATGGTGTGGGGGTGCTTTGCGGTGACACTGTTGGGGATTTATTTAAAATTGAAGGCATACTGAACCAGCATGGCTACCACAGCATCTTGCAGCGGCATGCTATTCCATCCGGTTTGCGTTTAGTTGGACCATCATTTATTTTTCAACAGGACAATGAATCCAAACACACTTCCAAGCTGTGTAAGGGCTATTTGACCAAGGAGAGTGATGGGTTGCTACGCCAGATGACCTGGCCTCCACAGTCACCAGACCTGAACCCAATCGAGAAGGTTTGCGATGAGCTGGACCGCAGAGTAAAGGCAAAAGGGCCAACAAGTGCTAAGCATGTCTGGGAACTCCTTCAAGATTGTTGAAAGACCATTTCTGGTGACTACCTCTTGAAGTTCATCAAGAGAATGCCAAGAGTGTGCAAAGCAGTCTTCAAAGCAAAAGGTGGCTACTTTGAAGAACCTAGAATATAAAACATATTTTCAGTTGTTTCATACTTTTTTGTTAAGTATATAATTCCACATGTGTTAATTCATAGTTTTGATGCCTTCAGGGTGAATGTACAATTTTCATAGTCATGAATATGCAGAAAAATCTTTAAATGAGGTGTGTCCAAACTTTTGGTCTGTACTGTATGTCACTTATCCTGGGCCCCATCCTGGAATATATATATCACTCATCCTGGTATGTATGTTCACCGGCCTGGTACATTCTGCCAATTTTTTCAATTCTGACCACTGTCACTTTTTGAGGTAATAACTCTGGAACGCTTCAACGGATCCCACTGATTCTCAAGACTGTTTTTTCGTGTCATATTATACTTCATGACAGTGGTAAAATGTATTTGATATGACTTGCGTTCATTTGTGTAAAAAAAAAATGGAAATTTGGTGAAAATTTTTAACATTTTACAATTTTCAAACTTTGAAATTTTATGCCCTTGAAATCTTGAAATAGTTATTAAATAACATTCCCCACATATCTACTTTACATCAGCACAATTTTTTAAACTATTTTTTTTGTTAGGAAGCTATAAGGGTTACAAGTTGACCAGTGATTTCTCATTTTTCCAACAAAATTTACAAAACCATTTTTTTAGGTGCTGCATTACATTTGAAGTGACTTCAGGTCTATATGACAAAAAATACTCAAAAGTGACATAATTCTAAAAACTGCAACCCTAAAGGTACTCACATTCAAGAAGTTTATTAACCCTTTAGAAGCTTCACAGGAATTTTTGGAATGTGGAAGAAAAAAAATTAACATTTAACTTTTTTTCACAAAAATTTTACTTTAGACCCAATTTTTTTTATTTTCGCAAGGGTACCAGGAAAAAATGGACTCCAAAATTAGTTGTGCAATTTCTCCTGAGCATGCAGATATGTGAGGGAAAACCACTGTTTGGGCACACAGCATGGCTTGGAAGAGAAGGAGCGCCATTTGAGTTTTTGAATGCAAAATTTACTGGAATAATTAGCGGACACCATGTTGTGTTTGGAGAGCCGCTGATGTGCCTAAACAGTGGAAACCCCCACATGTAACACCACTTTGAAAACCAGAACCCTAGATGTGTGGTGAGCACCTTGAAACCCCAGGTCCTTCACAGAAGTTTATAACATTGAGCCGTGAAAATAACCAAATTTTTCCCACAAAAAACACAAAAATGTTATTTTAGCACCAATTTTTTATTTTCACAAAGGTAACAGGAAACAATGGAACCCCAAATTTGTTGTGCAACTTCTACTGAGTATGCAGATACTCTATATATGGGGGAAAACCAGTATTTGGGTGCATGGCAGAGCTCAGAAAAGAAGAAGTAGCAGTTTGGAACGCAGACTTTGATGGAATGGTCTGATGGTCACATGTCATGTTTGGAGAGCCCATGATGTGCCTAAACAGTGGAAAACCCCTATAAGTGACCCCATTTTGGAAACTAGACACCTTAAGGAATTTATCTAGATGTGTGGTGAGCACCTTGAACCCACATTGCTTCACAGAATTTTACAACGTTGATGTGTGAAAATGAAAAAAAAATATTTTTCCCACAAAAATGTTGTTTCAGCACCAAATTTTTTAATTTTCACAAGGATAATAGAAGAAAATGGACCCCAAAATTTGTTGTACAATTTCATCTGAGTACGCTGATATCACATATCTGGTTGAAAACTACTTTTGAGGCACAGTGCAAAGCTCAGAAGGGAAGAAGCCCCACATTGGAGTTCATATTTTACTGGACTGGATGACGGTGCCATGTCACATTGGCAGAGCACCTAAGGTGCCAGAACAGCAGAAGACCCCATTTTACAAACTACACCTCTCAATTAATTCATCTATGGATGACAACACATGTGCCTCACAGAATTTTACACCATTGGGCGGTGAAGAAAGAATAATTACATTTTTTAAACCAAAGTTTTGTTTTAACCCCAGATTTTACATTTTCACCTGGGAAATGGGTAAAAATGGTACCAAAATTTGTCACACAATTTCTGCTGAATGTAAAAAATACAGTACTGCTTAGCCACATGGCGAGACTCGGGAGGGACAGAGCGCTATTTGCCTTCCTGAGTGCAGATTTTCCTAGAATAGTATGTGGACTCCATATACAGAGACCTTAAGTGCTAGAAGAGCAGAATCACCCCTCAAGTGCCCCCGTTCTGGAAATTATACCCCTTTGGGAATTTATCTACAGGTGTGGTAAGGATTTTAACTACAGTACATGGTTGTTTTCCATAAACAAGCAGTAGTAGATGTTGCTGAGTGAAAATTGTTCGTGCTTCTGGAGACATGCACCCATAAATTAGGCGGGCTCTCATCGCTACAGAAATGCCAAACATGTGGACGCTAACTGCGATTTAGGCACAAAGTGGGGCTCAGAAGTGAGGGGGGCATTTGGATTTGGGAGCACAGAATTTGCTGAATTTCTTTTGGGGCGCAAGGGCCATTTTGCTTTTCCATAACTTTTTGTGCTACAAGTAACGTGGAAGCCTCCTATATTTCAGTTAACAGATGACAAACCTGAGTAAGGACTTGCTTATTTTGTGGATTGAGTTGAAGCTTTTATTGGGAACATTTCACATAACATTTGGGATCACATTTACCCTCCACTCTACGCTGAACACTTACATCGGGGTTTCCATTTAAATCTCCGAGTGACATGATTCAGATGAAATCCCCGAGGGATCCATTTACTATAATGAGGCAGCAGAGTTACTTTGGACTCCATCTGGCCTTTGTTCAGCAGTGTACTTTTGTCAGAGGTGCACAAAACTGTGGCCGACGGTACGTGTATGCACGCCTAATAAAAAGGTGTCCACAGTGCCTCCATCTGCCTCATTACAGGGAATCTTCCACCGTGGGTTACATCTGAATCACGTATTTTAGAGATTTACACGGAAACCCCGATGTAAGCGCTCAGCGTAGAGCACAGGATAAATGTGCGCTGAGCCTTACTGCGATATTTGGGAGGCAGAATGAGCAGGTCAAGAATTGGTTTTATTTTTTATGCCGTTCCTCGTGCCATAAAAGTGATTACATGACTTTATTCTTTGGGTCGGTGCGATTACAGCGATACCAAATTTACTGTATATCTTTTTTTGTGTTTGGCAGCAGTCACACACTAAGGGCTCTTTCACACGTCCGTGTTTCCAGTTTGTGTGGCGACAGTTTTCACACGTACTGGAGACACTGACACAAGCAGACCCATTGAAATATATGGTTTTGCGCACATGTCAATGTGTTTCCACAGACGGTGTGTCTGTGTGCTCCACACGCTGACATGTCCATTTTTTTGCGGATGCACGGTCCGCAAAAGTGTTTCACGCTGAACACACACGGATGACATCCGTGTGTCATCAGTTTGATACGTACCGGTGCCTGGGAATCATCGCTACAGTTAGCACTGTTCCCAAGCGCCAGGTGCTGAACTCTGCCCTTGCCAGCGCTGAGATCAGCGCGAGCAAAGGACAATGATGAGAGTAGTAGTCTGCTCCTGCAGTGTCACTGTGTAAAAATAAGAATAAAATAATAAAATCCTTATACTCACCTGTCCGGAGATATCCCACCGCTGTAATCCTCTGACCACTAACGCCGAGTAGCCAGGGAGAATGAGCCGCTCCAGTGAGCGGCCCCGAAGCTGCGCTCAGGAGCGGTGTTCTGTGACTCAGTAAGCGCAGCTCCGGGGCCGCTCGCTGGAGTGGCTCATTCTCCCGGTTTCCTCTGTGTGGGTGGTTGCATGGATTACAGCGGGGGACATCTCCGGACAGGTGAGCATAGGGATTTTATTATTTTAATCTTATTTTTACACAGGCACACTGCAGAAGCAGACTACTACTCTCATCATTGTCCCTGCTGGTGCTGATCGCAGCACCGGCACGGAACCATGATGAGGGCAGCGTTCAACACCTGGTGCTTGGGAACAGCGCTAACTATAGCGCTGATTCTGAGGCACCAGTACATGTGATCCTGATGCGGCACATGGTTGCCACACGTGTGATACACATGGACACACGGATATCTCCGGTACCAGTTTTCCGGTACTGGAAATATACAGACGTATGAAACCGGCCTAAGAGACACTTTTTTTTTGCAAAAACTAGTTTTTGCATTGTCATAGTTTGAGAGCTACAATTTTTCCCAGATTCCCAGATGCTGATTCGACAGAGTCGTGTAAGGGCTTGATTTTTTGCGGGACGAGTTGATGTTTTTATTGGTACCATTTTCGGGCACATGACATTTTTTGATCGCTTTGTATTCCGATTTTTTTGAGGCAGAATAAACAACAATTCAGGAATGTTTTTTTTTTTTATGTAAAATGGTTGAATTGGCAGCTTTACTCTTTGTGTCAGTACGATTACAGCAATATCACATTTATACCGTTTTTTATGTTTTGGTGCTTTTATACAATAAAAACTATTTTGTAGAAAAAATAATTATTTTTGTATCGCTTTATACTGAGAGCTATAACTTTTTTTTTGGATGGCGGCTTGTGTTTT
Source organism: Phyllobates terribilis (assembly GCF_046119375.1). Taxonomy (NCBI): domain Eukaryota; kingdom Metazoa; phylum Chordata; class Amphibia; order Anura; family Dendrobatidae; genus Phyllobates; species Phyllobates terribilis. The sequence goes on from NW_027362763.1 coordinate 571,428,140, forward strand.
GCAGGACAAGATGACGTTTTCAGCGGTACCATTTTTATTTACATTTGTCTTTTTGATCACGTTTTATTCCACTTTTTGTTATGCAGCATGATGATAAAGCATCGTCTTTTGCCTCATTTTTTATATTTTTTTTACCGTGTTCACTAAAGGCATTACTAGTGGCACAGTTTTATAGGCCGGGTCATTCCAGATGCGGCGGTACCACATATGTGTACTTCTATTGTTTATTTATTTTTATTTTTTTCATAATATTTATGGGTACAGTATGTAATGTAAGGTGGCTAATGGTCGCGTAGTCGATGGGAGGTATGTGGCACAGAGATGTCTGGTCTCTGTGATGTAGCCCGGAGTGTTTCTCTAGGGCACATAAGCACTAAGAGGATCGTTTGGTGAACCTGGGAGCCAGGTTACGGGTAGCTAGGAGAGAATGGGTGGGTCCAGCTACCCACATACCTCACCTCTGGGTGTGGTTTCCAGCCGATAAAATGGAGGCTGTTGTTTGGCACCTGGTCTGTGTGTTTGTAGGGAGAAGGCCTCCTCTGTATGTTTGTCTCCAGACCAAGCCAGGATACTGGCTGCTACAACAGCATGTGTGCCCACAGGACTGGCTGAGCAGAGACCTGCTAAGGAAGTTTACCTTGTTTGCCTGATCTAAAGGTGGTTTGCTTTTCTGTTTGGCTTCTGGGTTTATGAAGCAATAAACCCACATGAACTTTTAAAGGAACAAGCCTCCTGTTTTCCTCTCGTCGCACCCAAGTGAGTAAAACCCCTACAATATATATATATATTTTATTATTATTTTTTAAATATTTTTACAACTTTTTTTTTCACTTTTTTTTTACTTTCTCCCACTATGGGTCTCCGATCCAAGAGTAGAGGGGATTCTGTCCCTCTGCCTGCTCGCTAAATGCTGCAATGCTGAGAAAAAATACTGACCGAATACTGACCAAATACTGATAGTGGGGCCGTGACCTAAGAGTATGAGTCAGAACAAATAACTGCAACACTGACCACTGATGGAAAAACTGAAACACTGACCACTGTTAAAAAAAACCCTGAAACACTGACCACTGATGGAAATGAAATCCAAACACTAATAAACAATATTATGTCTTTTTACCTACAATCACGAACGTCTAAATGAGGCCAAAAAGAAAGTAGGGCTATAGTCAAAAATTGTATGTTCCCAGAAAACCAATTGCCCAAATGCCATTGTCCTTAAAATACACATGCAATACTTAGCTGTTTTTGTTAATTAATGGAGAAATACTAATTAGTCATGTGATTGCAATGTAGCATCCATATTATAGCTGCAGTACTAGAACTCCGAGCAGTACTGTACTGAACTTAACTTAATTCTCTGCAAAACTTATAATGACCACAGGGGTCACTGCTATAATTGCTGTTAAAATCTGTGGCGGTAAACACCCATTGATTGGGTACATTTAATAGCCGGCTTAGATGGGCCGTATGCACTTTTGATGCACACAGAATGATCACTATTAGATCGTCGTTCCATGTGCATAGGCTATCATTGTTCTCAGCAGCACATGCCATTTCCTAGGAACACATTAGCAATCACAAATGCCTTCCTGCTCTCTATAGTCTCCAAATTCCTGCAATCAAACATTTTGATGGAATTATATAGATAATACATGTACCTTATTTAATATACTTCTATACTTTATACTTCTATAAAATACTTCTTCCCAAATGGGCGATTTTACTATTTTTGTGCTTTGACTTTTTCCTCTTCTTCTTCTTCCAGTAATCACAACTATTTTCTGCTCTCCTTAGTAAGACTAAGCAAAATAAATAGATAAATAGATAAAAATCTGTGTATGATAAAGCGTTAACTTGCTTTTTTTCCCTTTGCAAAAGCTATATTAACTCTTTAGCGCTGTTGCAAATTCTCATTTTTGCTCTGTCTTCTTTCCTCCCCTTCTTTCAGGAGTGATAACTGTTGAATTATTCAATCAATATAGCGGTATGAGGACTTTTGATTTTTTTTTTTAGGGATAAGTTTTATTTTTGAATGACCCCATACATTTTACCAACCACAAGGTCATTAATAAAGAAACTAAAAAGAATCGTTCCTAGCACAGATCCCTGCGGCATCCCACTGCTGACTATATCCCATTTAGAGAACGTACCATTTATGACGACTCTTTGTTTCCTGTCATTTAGCCAATTCCTTACCCATCTGCATATTGATCCTTCCACTCCTTGCTTCTGTAGCTTCAGTATAAGGCTGTTATGTGTTACAGTATCAAATGTCTTTGCAAAGTCCAGATAAATCACATCAGCCGCATTGCCAACATCCAGATTTGCACTTACCTCCTCATAGAACCCCAACATGTTGGTTAGACACAACTTATCTTTCATGAATCCATGTTGGTTGTCAGTTAATATATAATTCTCTTCAATATATTTCTGCAGGTCATTTTTTATTATGCCCTAAAATAGTTAAATAGCTCCACCCACCTTGAATGCCACTGTCAGTGGCATTTCAAGGGTTAACTAAAGCAATCGGAGCTTAGCTATGATAATTTTTGTTATAACAAGATGCCGACTGTGTAACACAATCAGCATTTGCCATTTCTTGAGCCAGTTCCAAACGCCCACACCCAACGAGTGATGTATATGTACATCTTAAGTCGGGAAGGGGTTAAAATTTAATTGAAAAAGTTGTCTTGCATGGAGAACCACTAAGGGCACATACGGCCAGGAGGTGTGGCAGAGCGGCAAAAGCTCTACCGACCTGTGGCAAGTCAATGGCTGCACAATTGGAAAAGAAAATCATACAGCAATTGGCCATGGCCCCACCGTCCGGCCCTTCCCTATTAGGACATATAGTCAGCTCATTTAACAAGAAAATAGCAGACTTTTAAACTTTAAGTTGCTCTCCCATCTCTTTCATACATTTCTTTTAAGCACAGGCTGACAGACATCTCTGCTGGTGGCTTATCTATGGTTGAACAATACGATCAACAATCTGAAATCGGACATTTCCGATAGACATTTTTCTCTGTTGATATTGCCCGACATAAGTCTATTGTGTATGGTGGGTTTTAGAGATGTCGGATCTCTAACCTGCTTTCTGATCCTGGTTCGGTTTCTGTAACATTCTGTGTTAGTTCTTACCTCCACTACTTCTATTTTGGCCAGCTTGTGATGCTGTGTGTTTGTTGTGAGTGGCGCATGACAGCGACAGTCCTGTTTTATTCCTGAGACATTTGATGCCTTTAAACCAGAAAGCTATGGGGATAATTCTTGTCTGGTTTTGATTACTCCTTACTGAAAGCCTGGACAGGGCTGTCTGCTTTTTACACCTCTGAACCTCTGACTTCCATTGCCAGTCAATAAGTTCTGCTTACCTGGTCTATAGCCTTAGTCATTGATCCTACAGTTTCTCTTATTTTCTCCCATTTTTTGACTTTGGGCGTATTTTTTAACACCCACTTGTTTTCTGATTTTGTCCCTGACATGACCCATGGCCTTTCTTGTCAACAGCTTGCTCCATTCAACGGCAGATGACTCTGTGGCCCCAGTCCAGGGGTCATTGGTAAGTTCAGATCCCTGTTACAGGAGTTGAAGAATGAAAGCCAGGGCAACCCTTGGGGTTTGGTAAATGGAGTGGCTTGCATTAAGCCTGTCTGTAGAAGCACTTTAAACAGCTGCAAAGCTTAAACTAACAATTTCTACCAAAAAAGGGCTGTTTTCATGGGACTATCCCCCAATTGCAATTGGAATAAAGATTGTCTTTTGTGCTGAGTAATCTATCAAGCTACCCTTTTCCCTAATTAAACTGATCTATTAAGACGTCATTCTAGATCTATGAATGTAACATCCAAAGTCATCCACCAACCCTATTATCCAAACAGCTGATGATGCTCTGTCTTCTGATTCAGTAAACATTGGTGATTTTGATGAAGACAGCTTTTAACTAACATATTTTTTATTACTTATTACAGTAAATTGATTCATGATTGCTCTAAATATAAACTACAACCTACAAGTATTTCATGCAAGAGAGATGTCTTCAAAGGCATGAAGATCTTCATGGAGTATATGGACCTAATTTTACTTCTTTCTGTAACATTGTTAAGTAACGCTAAATTATGACAATGGGTGCCTTGTAGAGCATTCATTTGGCACAGGAATATGATAGTTCAAAAACAACTATGACACTTAAAAACACAGAGAACAGGAAGAACAATGTGTTTGCTGGTTGCTAGTCACCTACAAGTGTCTCTTTTGTTTTCCATGTTTGGGTCTGTACTTGTGATTCATACTTCAGACAGATAATTGGCTGTTATTCCTGATAAATACACAACATAAATACGTCTTGGAAGGAGAAGAGCAAAGAAAACAGTGATAGCTTGGAACAAAAACCATGACATACAATATTAATCCGTACTAATGGTAAATCCTGATAATGCGCTCAGGTAAAGTACAATGCTGTTTGTCTGTAGTGTTCACTTACCTTAGGCGGCTACTAGACACTTGGATTGAAATGAACTGGCAGACACCATGTATACCAGGAATTATATGCCAACCAACGACATTGAGAGATATATATATATATATATATACCGTGTATATGTATAAGTATATATACACTGCTCAAAAAAATAAAGGGAACACTTAAACAACACAATGTACCTCCAAGTCAATAACACTTCTGTGAAATCTACCTGTCCAGTTATGAAGCAACACTGATTGTGAATCAATTTCTCCTGCTGTTGTGCAAATGGAACAGACAACTGGTAGAAATGATCGGCAATTAGCAAGATACCCCCTATAAAGGAGCGGTTCTGCAGGTGGTGACCACAGACCATTTCTCTGTTCTCATCCTTTTTGGCTGTTGCTTTGATCACTTTTTCATTTTGTCATTGCTCTCACCCCTAGAGGTACAGTAGCATGAGGCGGTGTCTACAGTACAACCCACAGAAGTTGCTCAGGTAGTGCAGCTCATCCAGGATGGCACATCAGTGCGAGCTGTGGCAAGAAGGGTAACTGTGTCTGTCAGCAAAGTGTCCAGCGGCTGGAGCAGATACCAGGAGATGTGGAGGGAGCCATAGGAGGGCAACAACCCAGCAGCAGGACCGCTACCTCCTCCTTTGTGCAAGGAGGAAAAGGAGGAGCACTGCCAGAGCCCTGCAAAATGACCTCCAGCAGGCCACAAATGTGCATGTGTCTGCACAAAAGGTTAGAAACCGACTCCATGATCGTGGTATGAGGGCCCGACGTCCACAGATGGGGGTTGTGCTCACAGCCCAACACTGTGCAGGACGCTTGGCACTTGCCACAGAACACCAGGATTGGCAAAGTCGCCACTGGTGCCCTGTGCTCTTCACAGATGAAAGCAGGTTCACACTGAGCACATGTGACAGACGTGACAGAGTCTGGAGACGCCATGGAGAGTGATCTGCTGCCTGCAACATCCTTCAGCATGACCGGTTAGGCAGTGGGTCGGTAATGGTGTGGGGTGGCATTTCTTTGGAGGGCCGCAAAGCCCTCCATGTGCTCGCCAGAGATAGCCTGACTGCCATTAGGTACCGAGATGAGACCCTTAGACCCCTTGTGAGACCATATGCTGGTGCGGTTGGCCCTGGGTTCCTCCTAATGCAGGACAATGCCAGACCTCATGTGGCTGGAGTGTGTCAGCAGTTCCTGCAAGATGAAGGCATTGAAGCTATGGACTGGCCCGCCCGTTCCCCAGACCTGAATTCAATTGAGCACATCTGGGACATCATGTCTCGCTCCATCCACCACAGACTGTCCAGGAGTTGGCGGATGCTTTAGTCCAGGTCTGGGAGGAGATCCCACAGGAGACCATCCACAACCTCATCAGGAGCATGGCCAGGCATTGTAGGGAGGTCATACAGGCACGTGGAGGCCACACATAATACTGAGCCTCATTTTGACTTGTTTTAAGGACATTACATCAAAGTTGGATCAGTCTGTAGTGTGTTTTTCCACTTTAATTTTGGGGGTGACTCCAAATCCAGGCCTCCATTGGTTAATATATTTGATTTCCATTGATGATTTTTGTGTGATTTTGTTGTCAGCACATTCAACTTTGTACAGAACAAAGTATTCAATGAGAATATTTCATTCATTCAGATCTAGGATATGTTATTTGAGTGTTCCCTTTATTTTTTTGAGCAGTATATGTATGTGTGTATGTATATTATATATAAATTTCTTTGCCATATCTGAGCATCATGAATCGGAGTATGTGTTAAAGGGGCCACTGAGACTCTACTCTTTCGCCCAGGTCCCACAAAAACCTGGAGCCGGCCCTGGTTGAAAGCAATGATGGAGAAGGGAGCATCATGTGACACTCCCTCTCCCATCATTCATCCTCTGCGTCTGACGCAATGCCGTAATGACATGCCACGCTGTGTCAGACAGTGGAGCTGGCAGCTGCTGAGGTGATGAGAGAGATGCGCTGCAGAGACTGAAGCAGCAGGGAACGAGGAGAGGTAAGTATGTATTTATTTATTTTTAAATCAGTGTGTACTGATAATACTGGAGGACTGGGGCTGCATTTTACCCTATGGGGGGCTGCATTATACTGCGTACAGGAACATGGAGGGGGGGGGCTGCATTATACTGTGTGGAGGACCATGGCGAGTGTCTTATACTGTGTGGAGGATCATGGCGAGTGCATTATACTGTGTGGAGGATCATGGCGAGTGCATTATACTGTGTGGAGGACCATGGCGAGTGCATTATACTGTGTGGAGGACCATGGCGAGTGCATTATACTGTGTGGAGGACCATGGCGAGTGCATTATACTGTGTGGAGGACCATGGCGAGTGCATTATACTGTGTGGAGGACCATGGCGAGTGCATTATACTGTGTGGAGGACCATGGCGAGTGCATTATACTGTGTGGAGGACCATGGCGAGTGCATTATACTGTGTGGTGGACCATGGTGAGTGCATTATACTGTGTGGAGGACCATGGCGAGAGTTTTATGCTTTGTGGAGGACCATGGTGAGAGTCTTATGCTTTGTGGAGGACCATGGCGAGTGCATTATACTCTGTGGAGTGGTGTGGGGCCATTATACTGTATGTAGGCCCATTATACAGCATGGAGAGCTATGTGTGGGTCACAGTTGGGGGATCATACTGTGTTGGGGTCACCATACTTTGCCCTGGGAGTTGAGGTGGGGTACAGTAGGGTCACCATACTGCGCATGTGGAGGAATGCACCATGGGGGTATCATACGGTGTCGGGGGGGGCACTTTTGTTGGCATTATACTTTATGGGGCAATGAAAGAGGAATCTAGGACCTCATCAGGAGGAAAATTACTACGTAAAGACTGGAAGGTTGTGAGATCTGCTCTTCTGTGACCCCCGACAATTATTTACTTTTTGGGGGGGGGGGGGGGGAGCCCAATTAGAACTTCTGCTATGGGGCCCCATGATTCCTATGTACGCCCCTGTGTGGCCTGCTTTATGTAGCATGGTAGTAGCAGACAAATTTAGATTTTCTACCGTGGAGCCCTGGATAGAGCAGAATCTCAGTTCACATTAATTACAAGCTTAGATAATGACACAAGCCCTTGTGTCTGGACATTGTGGATGGTTCCTGCGCCCTAATTGGCTTACCGGAATCTCCACACATTAAAGGGGTTGTCTGAATTCTGATGATTTTGAGTAAAAACACTCGGGGGTCCGATCACGAATCCAAATGTGCAATGTTCGTGCCAAATTTGAAAAAAAATGAACGTTTTCTGAACATGTTCACTCATCTCTAGTGAAGACCAAAAAAACACAATTCTGGTGTGCTTCATTTTTTATTCTCTCTTTACAGCATCAACCATATGGGTTATTTAAATTATTTTTTTTCTGAATGCGGCAATACCAAATAGGTTTTTTGGCTGAGCTTTACAGAAGTACCAAGATGGTAGCAGCAGGAGCCTTGAGCAGGCCACTGGCTGCCATGTTATCCCATGCTCTGCAATTGCGTTGCAGGGAAACTGATGGGAGCTCGTGTGCAGGAGCACAGCACCCTTCCGATTAAACACCGCTTTCAGCAATTGACCTCAGCATTTAACTGCTCAGCAATGATCAGAGCCGAGCTTCACTCACTGATGTTAATCACAGAATCTGGCTATGTAACGTGTACAAAAAGATCAGTTCCTGAGTCCACTCCATATGCGGTAACCCCTGCAATTACATACCTATATGTCATTTTGCGTTAAAGGGTTTGATAAACTCCTTTGTGTTTAGCAATTCCTTCACATGATTTGAACAGTTAATATTTGTTATTGATTTTTAAAACGAAAATCACATGAAAAATCACATTTGAAGGAAAGTGGGGGGTGCGTCTTGTAGTCCGAATACTAGCCATAGTATATACTATATACTGTGGGTGGTGGGGAGCGGAATAGGGGGATGAGCGTGGCACAGGAGGCAGCAGCGGCCTGCTGCAGCCTACACTGTGTCCGCTGCTAAAGAAAATGAATATTCACTGCTCCCCACGCCCATAGGCGTGGAGAGCAATGAATATTCATTTTCTTTAATAGCGCGCACACTGTAGCCGCAGCGCGGCTCCTGCTGTGCTTGGCGGTCAGTGTGGCCGCTATTAAAGTCCATGAATATTCACTAAAATCCACTCCCATGGCTTGTAGTGAATATTCATGGTCTTTAATAGCGGGCACACTGACAGCAGAGCGGCAGCAGGAGCCACGCTGAGGCAACAGAGTGTGCGCTATTGAAGAGAGTGAATGGTCACTGCTCCCCAGCACACAGTCCTGGCGCAGGGCGCAGTGACTATTCCGGCACAGCACTTCACTGTGTGAGGGCGCATGTAAGGGACGCCATGCGTGGCTCACACAGTGAGAGTGTCGGCAGCAGAGCGGGACCCAGCACTGGAGGAGAGAGGTGAGTATAACTGTTTATTTTTGTGTGCGCAGTGTGATAGGGATCAGGGGGGCCATGCATTACCAGGATAGGGATCAGGTGGGGCCATGCATTACCAGGATGGGGATCAGGGGGACCATGCATTACCAGGATGGGGATCAGGGGGGCCATGCATTACCAGGATGGGGATCAGGGGGTGCCTTGCATTACCAGGATGGGGATCAGGGGGTGCCTTGCATACCAGGATGGGGATCAGGGGGTGTCTTGCAAACCAGGATGGGGATCAGGGGGTGCCTTGCATACCAGGATGGGGGATCAGGGGATGCCTTGCATACCAGGATGGGGATCAAGGGGTGCCATGCAAACCAGGATGGGGATGAGGGGTGCCATGCATATAGGGATGGGGGCCACATATAACAAGAAGCAGGGGGCCATATATACCAGGATGGGGGGATATTAACAGAATTGGGGGACATTACCCTTATAACAGTGTCATCAGCAGACCCCCTCCCCCTTAACAGTGCATCATGACCACATTTTTTGCTTAATTTTTTTTTTAGATTTTCCTCCTCTAAAACCTAGGTGTGTCTTATGGTCCGATGCATCTTATAGTCTGAAAAATACGGTAATCGGACAACACACTGACCCATGTTCAGATGAATGATTTTTTCTCGGTCAGAATGTTCGTGATGAAAGAGTCTCAGCATGCACTACTTTCTTCTGAGTCTCGGACGAGAGTCACACATTCAAGTCTATGAGAGCGAGAAAAACATTGGTTCCCATATGGACCCCATCCGAGTGGTATCCGATTTTTAGGGATAGATTTCGATTAGAATTCTAGGAAACTGTATGTGACAGTGATTGGAATCTATATTATAGGGACATCGATGATGTCTGTAAAGTGTTATGAAATGAATGGTGTTATGTAAGCGAGTAACATAAAAGTATGCCATAAATACATGAGATGGGAATGCACCTTTAGGGTATGAACTTTATTGATTTCTAAACGCATTGGGTGAGGACATGGCAGAAATGAGCCCCTAATTTCCTGTGGGGCTGATCCTCCTCAGTTTTCATGGTTTGAGTGGAGGAAAGAAAAATGAATTGCTTTCCAGTAACATGAACACTGCGCTTCCATGGCTTTAGTCAGGTGTCTCTTTGTTGCTGACACTGAACTATGAACAGGCTGTCAACACATTTTTGAACTTTAACAGGAAATAATTGACATTTTTTTTTCAACATTCTAATTTTGAAATGTTCATAGTCTGAGGAGGGAACGTTAAATGATGTCAATTAGACTCAAGCACATAATCCATAATTGAGGTACACACCCAGAAATGGGCACCGCCGAGACTCAGTAGTTGGCAATTTTGCCTTCCAGCATCGGAGTCCTGGATTCAATTTCATTCTTATTCATTTATTCGTTTTCCTCGTTCCATCATATTCTGCAGCACTTTACAAACATCAGCATCACTGTCCCCATTGGGGCTCAAAATCTAAATTCCAAATGAGAATGTCTTCGGTGTGTGGGAAGAAACTGGAGAACCCGGAGGAAATCCAAGCAGACATATACTTGGCATTGTTTCTTCTTCCCCGGCCGGCGTAACTTTAGCCCAACACTGCACAAACAATATTCATAGTGTCCCTAGTGAGTATGTCTGTGTATGAGACATAGGAGACATTAGATTGTGAGCTCTATTGGGAGCATGTAACAATCAGTCCAGCGCTACAGAAACAGAAATGAATGAAAAGCTAAAGTGCATGTTATGGGTTGGTGGCATTAGTGGAGTCTTACTGTAAATGGTGCTCCCTGTGCTGTAGCTGTTACTGTACCTGGTGTCATTGGTTTATGAGAAAAGACACTATTACTAAGCTCCACATCCTAATGTCCAGGTGGAACAGGTAATGCAGCAACATGCCAGACCGGATACATCACCACAATAAACACAAGATCATACATCTCCTGCTCCTTACACACACTCATTAAGGAGATTGATTCTTTTTATAATCAAATGTCAGTGACACCTAAAATTATTTGGGTCACAGGGTCAAAATTTACTTCCCAGAAGAAAAATGATTACACCCCCCCCAAAACAACATAAGGTGGTTTTCTTTTCTTGTAACCAAGAATTTCACAGTGCAACTGCCATCTCCCTTTTGGGCCACGTTCACATGTTCAGTATTTGATCAGCATTTTTCATCAGTATTTTTATGCCAAAACAAGGAGAGGAACAGTCAGAGGAAAAATATAATAGAAACTCGTCACCACTTTGTATTTATCACCCACTCCTGGATTTGGCTTACAAATACTGATGTAGAAATACTGGATGTGTGAATGTGGTCTTAAAGGGAACCAGTCAAGTGAAAAAAAAAATCTGTTAAACTGCAGATACAGGGTTAATCTGCAGGTTAATAGTGTTGTGAACCTGCCATGCACCAGCACTTTGACGCCCGCTGAACTTCATTACCCCCGACAGCATTGAGCTTCCAGTCGTAGGGGCGGTGCTGGCGTGATTTCAGTCTATAGATTTATAGAGAGCAGCGTCTCTAACTGCACCCCCCACACTGACTGACAGCAGCTCAGCATTAGGCCCAGCTGTCAGTCAGTGCCGGGGTCGCAGTTACAGCTGCTGCTCCATATACACTCAGCGGTGACTGAACCTGCGCCGACGCCGCCCCGTGACTGAAACCCAAACACTACTGGGAGGAATTAAGTTAATTTCCTCCCGGCAGCGGGGATTTAAGTGCAGGCACTGGGCAAGTTCAGAATGCTATTAACTTGCAGATTAACCCCATAAAAATGCAGAGAAGTGTCCAAGTGAATGAATGCTCCCAACATAACACAATAGCTCATTTTCAATATGAACCCCAGGTCTGGGTGTTGCTGTGGAATAAAAAAACAAGTTAAATAAACACCTAAAACAATACAATTTTATTAAATATTTATTAAAACCAACATTCATGAAAACATTAATGATAAAATGAAAGCCAGAGACAGGGCTGAAAAGGGGAAAATCTATCTATATAATTGTCTTATCCCATCTGTCTGTCTGTCTGTCCAGGAAATCCCGCGTCACTGATTGGTCCGGCCGCAGCCAATCAGCGACGCGGCATTTCACAAAAAGATGGCGGACGTTAGCGGCTGATCTGCCGCACGGAGGTGAGCGGCGATGCAGCCGGGAGATGAAGCCGGCTGCTCGCAGCATACGTCCCCCGACCGGAGGCGAGGCTGACCCCCATGCGGACGGTAAAAGTGACGCCCCTCCCCTCTCCTCCTCTTCTCTCTCCTCCCCTCTCCTCCTCTCCCCTCTCCTCCCCCCCCCCGCTCGCTCAAGACCCCGGCACCCCGTACCTGCGCAGCATCTCCTGTGTCTTCCGATGCTGCTCTGTGACGTCTCAGGTCAGAGGGTGCGGTGACGTCTTTACACCCCGCTCTCTCCTGACCGGTCACAGCGCACAGCGGGAACATGCGGGCTACGCTGGAGTCCAGAGGAGCAGCTGATAAGTGAGGTGAGTATTGGATTTTTTTTTTTTTATTGTATGGGGCCATAGGGCATTAAATAGTGGGGTGGGGAAGTGTGACATCGTGGAGGGGCCATTATAAGGGAAGGGGGATGTGACATCCTCCATGGGGCACTATGGGGGGGATGTGACATCCTGCATGGGGTATTATATAGGGGGGATGTGACATCCTGCATGGGGCATTATAAGGGAGGGGGGATGTCACATCCTGCATGGGGCACTATGGGAGGGATGTGACATCCTGCTTGGGGTATTATAAGGGAGGGGGGGATGTCACATCCTGCATGGGGCATTATAACGGACGGGGGATGTGACATCCTGCATGGCGCATTATAACGGACGGGGGATGTGACATCCTGCATGGGGCATTATAACGGACGGGGGATGTGACATCCTGCATGGGGCATTATATGGGGGGGGGGGGGAGTCACATCCTGCATGGGGCATATTCTAGAATACCCGATGCATTAGAATCGGGCAACCATCTAGTATATCTATAAATGGTCAATCCTAAACGGTCAGTACGGGCCTATCTGCCCCTATATATACCGTAGATTAACCCTGCCAGTCCGTGGAGGTCGGAACCCTAATGTAGACAACATGGCACCTTCGCTAGATGACCCTAATGAGCCCTAACACTGGTGATCAACACCAAGAACACTAGATAATGTATAGCTTAAAGCACCACTTCAGCGTTTTTTTTTTGCTGTTGGAGTGGTGCTTTAAGGCCAAGGCCCCACTATCAGTATTTGGTCAGTATTCGGTCAGTATTTTTTCTCAGGAGTGGGAGCCAAAACCAGGTGAGGAACAATCAGAGAAAAGGTATAATAGAAACCAGTCACCAATTCTGCATTTATCACTAGTGTTGAGCCACCCCTGTAGTGTTCGAGTTCGGTTCGGTTCGTCGAACACCGTTAAAACCAATGGCAGACAAGCAAAAACACATAGAAACACATAGAAAACACCTTCAAAGGTGTCCAAAAGCTGACAAACTGCTCAGAAGACATAACTAACACATGGAAAAGTGACAAGTACATATAGTCATGCGAAAAGAAAAGAGGTGGAGGAGTAAAAGGTGGGGGAGACACAGATATAGGCATGTCATGCCCTTCTAAAATCCAAAAAGTGAGAAGCCGACATGGCCAGTCCGCTCCTGCCCGCGCCACCTCCGTGTCGCCGAGTTTGTGCCAGAGCCGCGGTGAACCCTGACGGCCAGCCCCCCTCTCCCAATACTGGTGCCTGTCCTCTGGTGGGTTGAGCGAGCCCCCCTGTGGTGGAGGCAGCTCTAAGCTTTTTAATTTAAATTGTCTCTCTAATTTGAATGAATACACTTTAAATCCATTTACAAGGATCTATTGGAGGGCAAGTCTCATGCCATCAGCCGCGTAATTCCAACTCCAGTAGCGTCCACTAAAGCTGCTGCAGTTAAAAAGCTTTTATAAGGATCGAGCTCGGCTGTCCACCGCAAGGCATCCTACTGCCAGTCCCAGCCCCTATGCCTTGGGGTGCCTCCTGATGCCCTTCACTGAGTATCCCGTGGTCCCGAAGCATTTCTTTTGAAAACATTAAGTGTCCAAACTACAGGTGGTGTAGCTTGCTTAACAGCCGGGATAATCCGCTGACTAGCAGACACTGCTACTAGGCACAAAGTATTTCCTGGGCTAGATGCAGTTAAAAATTTGTAATTAGATACTCTCGTTGGATGCTGAGAAAGCATTCCATAGAGTCTCCTGGCACGCCATATATTATTCTCTTAAAAAGTTTGGGGTAGGGGTCTAGGGGACCCTTTTATAGCCCTGTATCGCAATACGTCACCTAGGCTGAAGATAAATGGAACTGTAGCACCCTGAGGGCTCGGTTGCTACAGAGGTATTGCACCTCACCCAGAGGTGTGATATCTCACTCTCAGGTAAGGATGGAGTGTGGATCAGGACCCGACACCTGCATGCATTACAGCACATTGCCGTGGGGCAGGGCGACCAATATGCCCCTGAGATGGGCACGACAGTCCCTGTCCCTGGCTGGAGTGGGGGGAGGGAACACTGAGGAAGGGGAACCCTGTAGTGCAGGAGCAGGGAGGAAGCAGTTCCTGGGTGCATTGAGAAGGGAGTATAAAAGGTGGGCACCATCTTAGTTCAGTGCAGAGAAGTCTGAGCAGAAGTGACAGGGAGCAGGGGCTCTGCATGTGCTCTGCTCCGGAGGCGGGCCTAGTAACAGAGGCCCAGGCCTGGAAGAGGGAGAAGGAAGGAAGAGGAGCGGAGAAGGCTCCAGGAACGAGGAACGAAGGGATCCCAGGGGTGCGGACGGGCGAGTCGCCTCCGCACGCCCGAATCCACCTGCGTGGAGGGGTCAGGCCAAAGGGGGAGACCGGTCCCCGAAACTAGTGAAGGCAGGAAACGACCCTCAGCTAGAAACCGGAGGCTGTGACATTTTATGTGGCGCAGCCCCTCGCTACACCCGCTAGGAAGGCACCACATAGGGTCAGGGAAACTGGCGCCAAATTTACCAAGAGGAGGCCCGAGGCAGCCGGACAAAAGGGTTGGTAAGAAAGGCCAGACAAAGGACACACAAAAGGGGTCCTGTGAAGCGCTCCAAAGTTATCTGGGAGTTGTCTGAGCCCCTCACCTGGTGAGCACAGTACGACGTGGGCAGCCGTTACCTGCAGACGTGGTCTGGATAATAAGAACTGTGAGTAAAGGCCCTGGACTCCATCACTGACTCCGTGTCGTTACTGCTGCGGCCCTGCACCATCACCCCCATCCTCCGCATACACTGCCCTGAGGCTATACTCCTCCCGTGGGGAGTTATGCTACGCTCTGCTGCACCCACAACACCAGCCTCAGCGGTCTGCCCAGCAGCGGCGGTTCCTCTGACCGCAATCCACGGGTGGCGTAGTCGGACATTTAAACATCAAAACCACATAAATAATTCCGCCACTGGTTTGACCGCCCTGAGCCACGGAACCGGGTCGCCGCCACGGAGACTACAACCACCAGCATCCACCAAAAAGGGTCCGGCTCCGGGTGTCCCAAGGCCCAGGGGGCGCGTCAGAACATTTTCATCACCTTTCATAATCACCAATGGGACAAGGCAGGGATGTCCTCTGTCCCCTCTCTTATACATCCTAGTGACGGAGCACCTGCTCTCATCAATTCGCCATAACCCCAATATGAGGTGGATTGAGGTGGGAGGCACCGAGTACAAGTGCTCTCTATTTGCTGATGATGTCCTAGTATATATCACTCAACCACATATATCCATCCCTGCTGTTATGGCTGAAATAGATCACTTTGTTACATGGTCAAATTTTAAAATCAATGCAGCGAAGTCTGAGGCCCTCGATGTCTCCCTCCCCAAATCCATACAGGATTCCATCCAGTCCAACTTTCCCTTTGCCTGGCCCTACAGGGTATCAAATACTTAGGAATTCCTATTCATAGAGACCTCTCCCATCTATGTTATCTTAATTTTGGGCCCTTTATTGAACAACTCCATACAGACCACGGTTGGCAAGTTAGAACTGTAAGATTCACTACGTGAACCACTGGTGTTTTGTGGAAAAGCACATGTACACTGTGTTCCAAATTATTATGCAAAAAGTGTTTAGGAGTGATAAGGGAAGAATTTGTTTGTCAGTTAAACTCATTGATGGTGATGTGTGTCAGGGCTCTTTATATCACTGTAAGCAATTGCAGACACCTGTGCTAATTAGTTTGGCAGGTGTGTCCAATGAAAGGCAAGACTATTTAAGAAGGCTGTCCCACATTATTAAGCAGCCTACATTTTCTGCCAAAATGGGAAAGAAAAAGGATGTGTCGGCTGCTGAGAAGCAACAAATTGTGGAGTGTTTAGGTCAAGGCATGACTACAATCAACATTGTGCGATGATCAGGATGAAGTGTCTTGGCAATCAAGAAGTATGTAGCTGATTTACAGTACACACGTGTGCGTGCTGATAAGGGCAAAATGAGGACTCTTTCCTACAGGCAATTACGTCAGGTTAAAAGAGCAGCGGCAAAAAAGCCTTGTCATAGCAGCAGACAAGTTTTTGAAGCTGCTGGTGCCTCCAACGTCCCCCGAACAACAAGATGCAGGGTCCTTCAGAGGTTTGCAGCTGTGCATACGCCATCCTGTCGACCTCCTCTATCCACTTCACACAAGCAGAAACGGCTCCAGTGGGCCAAACATTACATGAAGACTGATTTCAAAACTGTTTTGTTCACGGATGAGTGCCGTGCAACGCTCGATGGTCCAGATGGATGGAGTGGAGGATGGCTGGTTGATGGACACCCCACGCAAACACGGCTACAGCACCAACAAGGAGGAGGTGGAGTAATGTTTTGGGCTGGAATCATGGGGAGAGAGATTGTCGGCCCCTTTAGGATCCCTGAAGGCGCTAAAGATGAACTCCATAATGTATGTGGATTTTCTCAAACAGCACTTCCTGCCATGGTTCAAGAAGAAGAACCGTGTATTCCACAGCAAGATCATTTTTATGCATGATAATGCACCGTCTCATGCTGCACATAACACATCTGCATCTCTGGCTGATATGGGCATAAAAGGGGACAAACTTATGGTGTGCCCCCCATGCTCCCCTGACCTCTACCCCATTCAGAACCTCTGGAGCATCATCAAAAGGAGTGTCTATGATGGCGGGAGGCAGTTCACATCTAAGCAACAGCTCTGGGAGGGTATTCTGTCCTCATGCAATACAATTGAAGCAGAAACCATCCAAAACCTGACAAATTCAATGGAAGAGAGAGTTCAGAAGCTCCTTTCGAACAAGGGGTCCTATGTGCAAATGTAACATCACCTAGAATAAAGTTTTGAGTTGAAAACTGTTTGATTTCAGTTTCTAATAACCTGCTAATGCTTATAATTTCAAAAATTACCATTTTTTTGGTCTTTATTAAAATGAAAAGGTTGATCGAAGAGTGTGGGGATCTAAGAGTGTGGCAACCCAGTAGTCAGGATTACTTCGAATTCTGACAATCTGAGGGTCATGTTGCAGGTAGTGCAGCAAGAAGGCACTTATGTGTCTTGCGCATCTCGGAGCCCCAAAATTATTTTCCGGGCTAGATGCAGCTAAAAATTATTATTAATTTGAAATCTGGTAGAGCTTAGTATAGATGGCCTAATAGAATCAGTACTGCACACTGCTGCAAAGCCCAAATTATTTTCCAGCCAAGATACAGATAAACATGATTAGTAATTTTAAATCTGGTGGAGCTTAGTATAGATGGCCTAATAGAATCAGTACTGCACACTGCTACAAAGCCCAAATAATTTTCCAGCCAAGATACAGATAAACATGATTAGTAATTTGAAAGCTTAAAATGGTTGGTGAGGTGATTTTAACCAATCATCAAGCTTTTACTCTCCCCAGGGTGACACAGGGGTAGAAAAGTCATTTCGGATCCATGACTTGTTCATCTTTATAAACGTGAGTCTGTCTACATTATCAGTGGAGAGCCGCGTGCGCTTATCTGTCAGCACACCACCAGCAGCGCTGAACACACGTTCAGACAGAACGCTGGCTGCGGGGCATGACAAGATCTCCAAGGCGTAAGTGGCTAGCTCCGGCCATTTATCCAGATTGGAAGCCCAAAAAGAGCAAGGGTCCAGTGACACAGTCATGGCTTCAATGTTTACTTGGAGATACTCCTGTACCATCATCTCTAGGCGTTGACTATGTGTCAGACTTCTTGTATCCTGTGGCCTTGCAAAGGATGGGCTAAAAAAGTGGTGAAATGATTCCGCAAAATTGATGTTACCAGCAGATACTGTGTTTCTGTTACGGTTTGAGTGCTGAACACTCGACGGTCCCACGGTTGGCAAGTTGGAACTGTGAGATTCAGTACGTGCACCACTGGTGTTTTGTGGAAAAGCACATGTAAGATTCTGCAACAGTCTCTGCTGATACTCCTGCATGCGTGCATCCCTTTCTATGGCAGGAATAATTTCTGCAAATTTACTTTTGTACCGGGGATCTAACAGTGTGGCACCCCAGTAGTCAGGATTATTTCTAATTCTCACAATTCGAGGGTCATGTTGCAGGTAGTGCAGCAAGAAGGCACTCATGTGTGTTGCGCATCCAGGAGCACCAAGTCCCTGTTGTGTTGGTGGCGAGGTAACAATCATGCTTCCTTCCTCTGTCCTCTCCCCCCAACCTCGCACAACAGAAATGTGATCAAGGTCTCCCTCATCTGATGAGTCTTCCATCAGTTCGTCCTCCACTTCTTCCTGGGCTCCTGCACCTTCCTCACTAGTTTGGCTGCTACCATGCGCCCTGGTAAAACCATCTCCCCCACCCTCACATGCCTGCCGCCTTGGTGCTGCCGACCGTCTGGACCTTGCAGATGTTAGCCCTTCCGCATACAACTCCTCCTCCTCTACTTCCTCCACCTCCTCTTGTGCCACCACCTGACTCCGAATTCTGTTTAAAATGTGCTCCAGCATGTAAATCACCGGAATAGTCATGCTGATAATGGCATCGTCAGCACTAAACATCTTCGTCGCCATTTCAAAACTGTGCAGAAGGGTGCATAGGTCCCTGATCTGAGACCACTCCTCCAGCGTGATTTGCCCCACCTCTGGATCTCGTTGGCCCAGGCTATACGTCAGAACGTATTGCACCAGGGCTTGTCGGTGCTTCCATAGTCGCTGCAACATGTGCAGAGTTGAATTCCACCGGGTAGGCACATCGCATTTTAGCCGGTGAAGTGGCAGGCCCAACGACTTCTGTAGAGATGTAAGTCGCTGAGCTGCGGGATGCGAACGGCGGAAGTGAGCACACAGCGACCGTGCCCTCTGCAGAAGGCCATCTAGTCCGGGATAGTGGGCTAAAAATTGCTGGACAACCAGGTTCAACACGTGAGCCATACAAGGCACGTGTGTGACATTGCCCCGGCGAAGGGCCGCACCCAGGTTTGCAGCATTGTCGCACACGGCCTCCCCTGGTTTCAGGTCCAGTGGAGACAACCATTCATGAAATTGGTTCTCCAGAGCTGACCACAACTCCTCAGCTGTGTGACTCACATTTCCCAGACATTTCAAAGTAAAAACCGCCTGATGACGTTGAGCCCTACTGCCAGCATAGTAAGGAGGTGTGCAGGATCCCTTCTGCGCAGTTAGAAAGCTTGTGGCATGACCAGACAGGCTTTGGGTGCAGGTGGAGGACCGAGAGGAGGTTGAGGAGGCAGAAGCAGTGGAGGAACTTTGAGATAAAGAGGATTGACGCACAACTCGTGGGGACTGCAAGACTTGGACAGCAGCCCCTTGTCCTGCTGTCACCATAGTTACCCAGTGCCCAGTCAGCGACATGTAACGCCCCTGTCCATGCCTACTCGTCCAAGTGTCTGTGGTGAAATGCACCCTGTCACACACAGAGTTTCTCAAAGAAGCGGTGATGTTGTGTGCGACATGCTGGTGGAGCGCAGGCACACCTTTCTTTGAGTAGTGCCGACTGGGCATCTGGTACTGGGGCACTGCGACGGACATAAGGTCTCGAAAATCCTCTGTGTCCACCAGGCGGAAAGGCAGCATTTCTGTAGCCAAGAGCTTGCAGATGGTGAAATTCAACCTCTTAGCTTTCTCATGGCTAGGAGGAAATGGTCTTTTACTTGTCCACATCTGAGGGACCGAGGGCTGGCTATTGTGCTTAGACGGGGTTGATAAGGGTGTCCCCGGCAAACTGCCGGTCTGTGAGAAAGATGCAGGCGGACATGTTAGGTTGCCTTGATCCAAAGGTGGTGCTATCGATGTCGGACAGCGCTCAACACCAGCTGGTGTTACCACCTCCAAAGAAAATGATGACCTGCCAATCACGCTGGCTGTTGCGGGTAAAGAGGTGGCAGGTCTGCGCCCCAAAACAGGTGTGACTGCTGTCCCCCCAGTCACAGAGGATGAAGAGGCCGCGGATGCACAAGATATGGCAGACGGTGGTTGGCCCGGCCGGCTAGGCCGCATTGTAGAACAGTGAGCTTCCCACTGCAACTTATGCTTCATGTCCATGTGCCGGTTCATGCATGAAGTACTCAAACTATGTATTTTTTGGCCTCTACTTAGCTTTTGCTGACAAATGTTACAGATAACACGAGTTGGGTCATCTTTATCGATCTGAAAAAATGCCCAGGCTATGCAAGGCTTAGCACCCATGCGACCTGAAGAGCCACCACGACTTGTGGTGAGAGGCAGAGTTGTGTTTGAGGATGCAGTTGTTGACGTGCTTCCAGTACTACGTCTCTGTCCAGGAAGGCGCAACCTGACCTTGTCGTCACTAGCATTCTCCTCCACCTCCTCTGCTGACCTCATCTCTTGGCTGACTGTGGGTTGACAGTAAGTGGGATCTCCAACCTCATCATCATCACCCTGTGCGTTATCACACCCGTCGTCCTCAGAGCCAACCTGTTCCTGCCCTGACAAAAAACTAAAGTTGTCGCTCCAATCAGGTATTTGAGTCTCATCATTGTCTTCCTCATTGTCTCCACCAATAGGAGTTACAGTTTGGGAATGAGGGTCTACATTATGGTCAGAACCTTCAGCGTCTGGTCCTGGATCCGACTCATAAAGATTCTGGGCATCAGTGCAGATCATTTCCTCGTCTGGATTCACAGAAGCGCTGGAGCCGACCTCTGATTCCCAGGCTATAGTATGACTAAACAGCTCTGCAGACTCAACCATCTGTTCTACCTCATACTCAGACGGGCAGCTGGAGATTTGGGAGCTGTGAGGAAGCAAGTGCGATTGGGGTGACACCTTTGAGGACTGGAGTATTTGTGATGTTGAAGTTGATGTGGAGATGAGCCCACTTAAAGGAACACTTGATATCCGTTGAAACACCTGCTGTTTTTGTGCCTCATCTGGAATTTGTAGCGATTGGCGTGGCCGTAAGAAAGGGATCTTATCACATTGTCCGCTAAAAGAAGTAGACATTTTAGTTTGGCTGGAAGATGGTCTTTCTTCTGCAGATGTTACTGTTGCTTTAACACCTACCCCACGGACACAACCTTTTTACCCCTACCCAACACGCCTATTCCCCTTTCCACCAGCAGCAGGCCTTTTTCCACTCATTTTGGTGGTTAACTAATTCACAACTCTGGAGTTGTTTGCACAAAAAAACAATGGATGGGAACCGAGCAGAGCTGAGTGGCCAAACTGTGGTATTAGGCCAAAACTATTGGCTGGGTTAGATGCAGAAAAAAATTATATTCAATTTGCAACCTGAGGTCAGTATAGATGGACTAATAGAACAAGTCCCACAAACTGCTAGAAGCCCAAATATTTTTTCAGAGCTAGATGCAGAAAAAAATTATATTCAGTTTGCAACCTGATGGAGGTCAGTATAGATGGACTAATAGAACAAGTCCCACACACTGCTAGAAGGCCAAATATTTTTTCAGAGCTAGATGCAGACAAAAAAATATTTTGAATTTGCACCCTGATGGAGGTTAGTATAGATGGACTAATAGAGAAAGTCCCACACACTGCTAGAAGGACAAATATTTTTTCAGAGCTAGATGCAGAAAAAAATTATATTCAATTTGCAACCTGATGGAGGTCAGTATACATGGACTAATAGACCAAGTCCCACACACTGCTAGAAGGACAAATATTTTTTCAGAGCTAGATGCAGACAAAAAATTATATTCAATTTGCAACCTGATGGAGGTCAGTATATATGGACTAATAGAATGATGCTATGCCCAAAAGGTTTTACTTCACTAGGTGCAGTAAAAAAATTGGTATTCTATACACAGGTGGTGTAGCTTGCAACACAGATAGGCTACTCCACTGACTGCAATAGGCCAAAAAGGATTTGCTTTGCTAGATTCAGCCAAATGCTGTGAAAAAAACTTGCACAGCACTGGCACAGACCTGCCTGGCAAAAACTGATAGGAACTGATGTAACTTAGTCCTGAAAAGGACTGCAATTACAATTAGTCTTTACTCCCACAACCTATCTATAAGAGCACAGACCTGCCTGATAAAAGTTGTAGGAAATGCTGTAACCTAGTCCTTAAAAGGACTGCAATCACAACTATTCCCTACTCCCAAGCTATCTGTAGATTTGTGCGAAAATTGGCTTGAAATTAACAAGGTATAGCGCACACAGCAACAGCGGTGCCGTCTAACACGCAGCTGCAGCAGTGAGAAAATGGTGGCGACGGGGAAAATGGCTTGGTCTTATAGGGCAAGGACATGTGACATACACTGCCAATGACACATGCATTTGCTTGTGTGAAAAAAAGCACTTCGCTCCGTGTGTGCGCTGCTGATAGGCTGACAGATTGCACCTCCCCACTGTAAATGCGGGAATGAGAAAAAAAATGGAGATCTTCATTATTCCTGCAGAGATCCATCCCCTGCCCCTCCCCCCACCCCGCTGTACACTCAAACTGCGTATTAACATTAATTTTCATCATTACTGAGAAAAAATCCAGTTATGATTTTGGTGCACGAACAGTTATCGAACATAACCTCGGACAGCCGAATTTTTCTCAAATCGTTCGTGTTCGCCGAACGGCTCGAACACCGCCCAAAACAGCTCGAATTTGAGATTGGCGAACAGTTCGAGTCGAACAACGCTCATCTCTATTTATCACCCACTCCTGGCTTTGGCTCCCACTCCTGAGAAAAAATATTGACCCAATACTGATAGTGGGGTTGTGGCCTAAGCTTAAGTCCCCTGCCTCCGGTCACATACTCATCCTCCGGTGACTTTATCGTTTTTCGGTGCCGCCCCGGTCCCCCCCCATCTTGTGAGCACTGCTTCTGACTTTCCGGAAGCCAAAAGCTACGTCGCCAGAGTGCAATGCAAGTCTGCTAGCCAGAACAAGGCCAGAACGCGGCTCTCATAGACTTGTATTGTACAGTGACCTCCGCGCAGCTCCATCAAGCACTGGAGCTGTGAACAGGTCACTTTTCATCAGAGACTGACAGGAGCGGCAGCAAAAAACGGATGAAAACCCCGGAAGGTGAATATTACAAAGGGGATTACATTTGGAGTCGTGCTTTACACAAAATGACCTATGAAAACTAATAGTGAGAGACCCCTATTACCAAGAAATGTGACACTCGGGTATGTGTTAATAGCAGAAGTCTATAATATCGCAGACGGTTCCAGTAAGTATCCTGGATAATGTAGGGGTAAGGATAGTAGGAGTCACAGATATATATGCGACAGGCAGATATGTGCCCAAACAATCCAAATAGAGCGCTTGAGAGGTTCAATATGGAGGTCACATTGGATCTCAGTCATCCCCTTTTCTTGAGCTTGAGGACCTATTGAAAACCATACGCATAGGAAAAGTGTAAAAATGGAATCCGTCAGTACGGATAGACAGAGCTCCAGTGGCAGGAGCAGCCGCGGTGGATGCCGTCTGTGCTCCACTGCAGGTGTGTATAAGTAACGCCGCGGGGGTGACATGGCAGCGCGGTCACCCGTCTGTCACCGGAAGTGATTAGTGGAGATACCTTTGGCTTCTATAGTATTTTTAGGCTACGCAGCACTTTTTTAACCAGTTCCAGACTGCTCCATTTTCCCCGGTTCCTTACTGCAGGGTTCCCCAACTCCAGTCCTCAAGGCCCACCAACAGGTCATGTTTTCAGGATTTCCTTAGTATTGCACAGGTGATGGAATTATTGCCTGTGCAGGTGATGCAATTATCACCTGTGTAATACTAAGGAAATCCTGAAAACATGACCTGTTGGTGGGCCTTGAGGACTAGAGTTGGGGAACCCTGCCTTACTGGGCACATTTTTTTTTCCTTTCATACATCCGCTTTTAATGGCTCTAACATTTTTTCCTCCTTCAGATATTCAAATAGTTTTTGCTGCTTTTTTTCACAATACATGGTGCTCACCTTTTGGTAACAATTATTTTTATATATTGTACATACAATTTGGACTGTCAATTATTTTTTTGTTCTGTTTTATTTATTCTTGTTTTTTTAATTTATTTTTTCATTTATTTCACACACTGTGCACCTCATAAGGCCTTAAAAGACATTTGGGGGAACATTTCAGAATTTTAACATATTAAAGGGAATCTGTCTGCAGGTTTTGCTATGTAATCTGACAGCAACATGATGTAGGGGCAGAGACCCTGATTCCACCTGTGAATCACTTACTAGTCTGCCTGCTGTCATGTTGATACAATCACTGTTTCTCTGCTGCAGATCTATCAGTGCTCTGAATGCTGAGCTGGGTAACTTTCTGTACACACTGTACATTAGCAGTTTTGTGTCAATCGGTGGGTCGGGGTTATACAGAGCAGTTGACTATAATGCACAAAACACCAAGTACTGTAGTGATTATCTCCTACTGATAAAACACTGCTTTTATTGACACAACACATAAAATACTCAGTGACACATTGCTGGAATCAGGGTCTCTGCCCCTGCATTATGCTGCTCTCTCAGACTATATAGCAAAAACCTGCTGACAAGATTAAAGAAGTTGTGCACTACTTTAGATTACCTCCCCAATGTATCCCCCCGGGGTCCCTAAGCCTTTTTGTAAATTCCTTCCCTTGCAGATAATGCCTGTGACCGATGCTACCGGTGGCCGCTCACAGGCATCACGTGACCCAGCGCTGACGTCACGACAAGTGAGGCGTGACTCAGCGCTGGGGTCCCCGCGGTGGCTGCTGGGTTGTGGGCGGGGTTACCCCCTGTGTCACACCCAGCATCCACCGCGTGCTTTCCCAGTGAATGGGGAGAGGCAGAGAGCGCGGTGGATGCCGGGTGTGACACGGCGGGGGGGGTAACCCCGCCCACAGCCCAGCATCCACCCTGGAACCAAGAAGAAAAAGACCCCCGGCTGCTGCCAGCACTTGTCATGACATCAGTGGATGTTAGAGCCGTCTGCAGCCGGGGGACACGTGATGCCTGTGGGCAGCCAGCGATAGAACCGCTCACAGGCATTATCTGCAACGGAAGGTATTTACAAAAAGTAGCAATCATTAACATAAAAGATTAAAACTCTATTTCTCAACAACTAGACCGCAGCTATGAGGCATACAGGTAAGATTAATTTAACCATTCTATTATCTGTATGCCCATAGTAATAGCCTAAAAGCGCCCCAAGGGGTGACAGATTCCCTTTAATACATTATTTTGATAGCAGATTTCCCCTGTAACTGGTATATTTACCCCAATTATAGGGGAAATTTAGTCTACCTGCACAGGGTCCAGCAGCTCCTGCTCTCTCCCTACTTCAGCGACCACATGATCACTGGGTCTGGAGGAAGAAGCCATGCTTATATAGCAATCAGAGGCAGAGTAATAAGCCGTCTCTGTGGGGAGTCTGGCCGTGTTCGATAGCCGGCTCCCCACTCCCGCAGCTGTATGATCGTGTGCAAACAGTTTACTCTGCAATGACATTTTAGACGTCAGAGCAGGTTAGTGCGGACCGCCTGGATGTCCATGGCAATCAGGAAGTAGTTAATAACAGATTGGCCGAACAACCCCTCTAGTATTTAGTTTGTGTCTATTATCAGTCTGCACAATGCCCCAGGAATGTTCATTCATAAAACGCGAAATAACATTTCATATACATGTTAACCATCTAATCTACTGAAATGTGAACCGCTTAAGCATCTCTACTCTCTGTCTGCATTTTTATATCTGTGAAAAGTCAATGGGGGAAATTTACTAAGCAAAATGTGCCAATGGGGCTCAAATTGCACAACTATCCCCCAGAAATCTACAGGTCTACTTTACCTCTGTAAACCTTCAGATTTCACACAGCAGCATTCATTACTGAAAAACATAAACCTTAAGACTACAAGATCAAAGCAAAGCACAGCAGATAAAGGGTTTGTGATGACGATGGTGGGAAGGAAGACATGGATATTGTTATACTCCACACAATACAAGAAGGCATTTGTATAATTTATTAATGTTTTAGACACATAGGCCTCAGTTATAAAAATTAGTACAGAAAAAAGGTGTTGCTCTTTGCAATATAAAAATCTCCTGTGTTAGAATATGACATGGTGCTACGGGCAATGCTTCCAAACTGCCACCCCAAACTGTTATGGATATTGCTTTAAAGTCCACATCAAGTGAATGTTCTCTGTGAGTTAATAGCCTAGAATATCAAATAAAAGCTCTTCCTAAAAAAGCAAAGTCTTGTAAAGCTGTCAGAAGTGACAGGAGGGTTGTCCACATCCTTTCTGGGGTTACAATTCATTAAACCCTCTGATGAATGCACTCGGCAAGCATGGGTCCGTCCGCATTAGAAACAAAACTGATCTGCCAGCTCTCCTAACCCATCGGGTTTACTAAATACTTGTATTTCCCAATAATCCAAAAATCCCGAGCTCATGTACTTAGGTTGCTATGTTTGCCGCTCCTCTATTATTCCTCCTAGAAATTTATAAAAATGGGTGTTACTATTCCACTTGTGAAATGGATACATCCCTCCGAGGAATAACATAGGAAAGACACACCGTAGAGTTCAAATAAAGATGTCCCAGAACTTTTATTTGATGGGGAATAGATGTATTTCATAAAACAGAAATGTCCGCAGACCTGCCAGGCGATCCTTCTATGTGATGTCAGAATACAATGACCGCACTGGGTTATATTAATAATACCCTGTATTGTCAGTGATGCCTATAACAAGAAATGAACAGATACAATTTAAACAAATTCTGACTTGTGACTGACGGGTAATGAAAGTCTTCACCTCTCCCAAAGGAAGCTGATAGAAAACACGGCCCCAGTCCCACCGTTCTGATAAGTCACAGGGCCATGGCCTCTACGCTTTGTCAGAAGTTGCTTTAATTGAGAGTTGCACTTTGGTCAGTCTTTTTAAATGAAGGAGATTCTTCGGTTGATTGTAGGGGGTCCCTAGCATTGGCTATTATCATTGTGAGAGATGATTGGGGTCACTTCAAGGTGAAGAAACGATGTATAATGTCAATTGCTTTACGACAAAGGGTCCTGCACAGAGAAAATATTTACGCCCCCCCCACAAACACATTACATAGCTGTCATCCGACTGATGCCTCAGCCGATCGTTCAGCTGACAGCCACCTCTCCTGTACACAGGAGCCCTCGTTGGGCAGAGCACTCCCATGTTCTCTATGAGAAAGCACCGACAGACATTGGACAGGTGATAACTAGAGATGAGCGAACCCGAACTGTAAAGTTCAGAGTTCATACAGTGTCCGGTGCTGAACTACGAACATGGACTTCTTATGGAAGTCTGTATTACACTTCAGGAATCTGGAGAGAGAACGAAGACAGAGAGATATTTTTCCAGCTCCAAACTTCTTATCCCCATTGATTTCAATGAGGTTCGGGTTTAGGTTTAAATTCGGGTACAATTCTGGTACCTGAACCGAACTTTGGACTAAAGTTTAGTCGGGTACCAGAAACCAAACTTCCACAGGTCCGTTCATCCATAGTGATAACCTGCTCATCGGTGGGAACTTTTATACCTGATGTTAGTGTTGAGTGAGTATGTTCTGTCCGAGTACGCTCGGGCCGAGTATTTACAGCTGCTCGGTGATATGGTTGAATCACTCCCGAGTGCATGATT
This sequence comes from Phyllobates terribilis, assembly GCF_046119375.1. NCBI lineage: Eukaryota > Metazoa > Chordata > Amphibia > Anura > Dendrobatidae > Phyllobates > Phyllobates terribilis. The sequence continues at coordinate 571,456,102 of NW_027362763.1, forward strand.
TGCATCTGTTTGACATCTTTATTACATGTGAGGAATGTGTAAGAAATAGACATTCCTCACATGTAATAAAGCTGTCAAACAGTTGCAAATCATGCACACGGGAGTGATTCAACCATATCACCGAGCAGCTGTAAATACTCGGAGCTCGGCCCGAGCATACTCAGCGAAAGGGTTAACAGAACATACTCGCTCAACACTACTGATGATCACTTGCTTTGACCGGAAGACCCCTTTAAGATAAGAAATCATTGTGTATTTTCTGAAAACCCCTTTCCGGCTCTCTCACATTGGGGTCATAGTCTGGGAACATCTATCAAGCACAGAAGCGAATATGATCACCGAGCGTGTACACATATTGCATATCGCATTGTAACAGAAAGTGGAGTACGGGCACTCAACGGCCATGAGAATTAGAAAAGATGATAAAGCAGACTATATGGGAGCTGGCACCAGATGTCCATAGAGCCGCAGCACAGCCAGAGTAAAATGCCCGCACTTTCCGGGCCTCATTAAGACTTGTTTGGTTCAGTTAATGAAGAAGCTGTAATTTTGGAGACCGCGGGAAGCGCTGGATTACAATATATTCAGAAATACACACAATCCTTGTAATCCCAAAGCAGGAGCCCAATAAATCCAGGGTGTAAGGCACAAGTCTCCTGGATAGAGGCCATGGAAGTCTCCAGTAGATGCCATCCTGACACTGACCGGCCATGGGGCAATAATGATGTCCCTAGGACAGGTGTTTATGCCCCTCTGAGCACCAGGGAACAGATCTGCATCAGCAATGACAAGACAATGGAAGCCATCAAACTCCAGATCTTGGAGATACTGTGCAGTGGTCCCATGGGCAGCATGGCACAGTCACCAGTACTTGGCAGTCGGTGTTATTATTACTGATGGGTCAGAAGGTGTTGAGATGGGGCAGAGACTGCAGTTTATCATGGAGGGTGACCCCTCGCCCTGTGGCCATCTCTACCCCCTGCAGCCACTCCGTGCACTTCCTCACCAGCCCCTCCTCGCCGTCCCTGAGCCAGCACTCGTCCTCATACTCCATGTCATCGTAGCGATGCTGATCGTTCAGCAATGAGATCTTCAGCAGCTCCCTGACATCTGGGGGCGACCTCTGCAGAGAGCTCCGGGGGCACCGGCCACTGCTGCTGGCGAAGATCCTGCGGGCATTGGCACTGCGCTGCTTCTCCAGGCTCCTCTTCTGTATCACCAGGATGGCTTCTGGGGTGAGGCGCAGGGAGAAGGGCACCTCAGGGGGCTTCGTGGGTGCTGCCTCCTGCTGGCCAGTGGGGGCTTTCTGTGCCGGTCTTCTGCCCGGGGGGTCTCTGGGCAGCTCTCTCCTGCTCCGGAGTAGGGTTGATGGCCGTGGATGGATGACACTTTCATAGGAGCGAGTCATGGCCATGGGCACCTGCTCCAGGAAGCGCCGGGCTGGGTGCAGAGGGTCTCCGTGTTGCCCCAGCGTAGCTTTGTGCCGTCTGAGGGTCGCCGATGGCCAGGAGTTGGACAGGTGGTCCATGGTGGCTCTCGTGGAGTCACACGGCGGTGGTGACTGGGCAGAAGCCTTCCTGACCAGAAGTTTAGCGAGCTGTGCCCGGTGAGGAGGGAGCTGATGCTGCGGGATGGGAGGCAGCGACATGTCTGCAGTGAGCAGCTCCCTGTGACAAGGAGCCCCTGCCTAATAAGCCGGAGAGCCCCGTCCCTCCTTCCCGCCCGGCCTCCGCTGATTCACCCGCTATCTGCACACAACAGGTCGGGCAGGTCCGTCCTCCGCCCACACGACTCCATAGCGACGGCCTGGACATGAGGCAGCCCGTGTGCTGGGCAGAGGACCCGCATAGTGATGAGTGCGGGGGCTTCTCCCCCCGACCCGCAATTCTGGGAGACCCCAGGAAAACAGTGCATGCGGCGGACACCGACAGCTTGGGGCCCAGGGCAACCGAGCCGGAGGGTCAGACGCCACATGCTCTCCTGTCACACTGGGCACATGCCACATACTCGTCTGTCACACACTGGGCACATGCCACATACTCGTCTGTCACACACTGGGCACATGCCACATACTCGTCTGTCACACACTGGGCACATGCCACATACTCGTCTGTCACACACTGGGCACACGCCACATACTCGTCTGTCACACTGGGCACACGCCACATACTCGTCTGTCACACACTGGGCACATGCCACATACTCGTCTGTCACACACTGGGCACACGCCACATACTCGTCTGTCACACTGGGCACACGCCACATACTCGTCTGTCACACACTGGGCACACGCCACATACTCGTCTGTCACACTGGGCACACGCCACATACTCGTCTGTCACACACTGGGCACACGCCACATACTCGTCTGTCACACTGGGCACACGCCACATACTCGTCTGTCACACACTGGGCACACGCCACATACTCGTCTGTCACACACTGGGCACACGCCACATACTCGTCTGTCACACACTGGGCACACGCCACATACTCGTCTGTCACACTGGGCACACGCCACATACTCACCTGTCACACTGGGCACACGCCACATACTTGCCTGTCACACTGGGCACACACCACATACTCGCCTGTCACACTGGGCACATGCTACATACTCGTCTGTCACACACTGGGCACACGCCACATACTCGTCTGTCACACACTGGGCACACGCCACATACTCGCCTGTCACACACTGGGCACACACCACATACTCACCTGTCACACACTGGGCACACGCCACATACTCGCCTGTCACACACTGGGCACACGCCACATACTCACCTGTCACACACTGGGCACACGCCACATACTCGCCGGAAATTTCCGCATCATGTGCACAGCACACGCGGATTATCATTGGGGAACATGGCAGACCTTCTACCATGCGTTTTTTAAGCGTTTCTGCAGCTGCGGAAACGCTTAAAAAACGCATCGTGGGCACACAGCCTTACCAGCTTTGTTCTGCAGGTAACACACAGAACTTCTACTAATAGGTAGTGCTCCCCACCTAGTTCCCACTTACTATCATGCCAAGCCCTACGCACTCATAGCGTGTTGGGAAGAAAAAATTTACACTAATCCTTTTGGTGTTTTGCTCAGCTGTACTGCCCGGCCGCTGAGCGCCTATGACTGATATACCTCTGGGTGACACCACCTGTCCTTTGGGCCCTTGTGCAGCTGAACCTGCCTTCCCATGCGTATCTCTACCTCTGGACTTTATGGCATCAAAGTAACCCTGTTGTCCCAGGACAAATTAGTGTATGCATTGGATAGTCTGGGACAAGCTGTCCATATATGCGGTCTCTCTGGGAAAATCCGTTAAGCGCCTTGAAAAGAGATTTCCCCAATGAGTTGGCAAATTTCCTGGGCGCTGAAGAGGCCTTCTGTAAATGCAACCTGGAGGTTTCCTGTGGTGCTATGACGCTCAGTCATCAGATGGAACCTTGACGTCCAAGCATTGGTCAGGAGACAAGAGTTGTCTGTAAAATGGGGAGTGATATGAAGTCTCACACATCGCTCTTTGGTAAAGTTGACAAACAAGAGCCATTTTACGACAACACAGAGGTCCACCAAGTAACATTACTTCATCCATATCACATATAAAAGGTTGACCTTGGACTAGAAGGCAACTTGAAAAGAGTCCTCCAGCACCTCTCACTTTTCCATCTGTTCATTAGCATAGGACACAAGCCTGATACCTGCTAGGTACACAAATGTCCCTGTAGGCACCTGTAGACTCAATGTCATCAGTGGTGCGGAAGTGAGAGGCACCAGAGAACTCCTCTAGGCCGGACATAGTCCAAAAAGGCCAATGTAGACCATTTCCAGCAAAAATCTATGCCTGCTGAAAAGCCAATTTCTCGTGTTGGATTGTTTGGTCATTGTCGGGTGCAGTTGTTTAAAAGTCACACTTGCTGAGAGAAAGGCGTGTGTGCCATCAATGCTCACTGATTTGTCATTTTAACTTATGGAAATTACTGTTAAAAATGCTAACCTTCACTAGCCATGAACGACAGGTTGCAAATACATGGCCAACCTTGTGCAAGTAAAACTGTTGGTGAAGATCACATGGTCAGTTGCATCAGGACCACCCCTATGGCTACCTAGAGAGGGCCACGCACGATGGTTAACACCATTTACTTAACATGCCACTGGTAGCAAATTTTATGTTGGCACAATTGATGAAGATACAGTAGTTTTGCTGATCTTCATGCAGACATAGCAGTTTTTGTTTAGGTGCTTCAGCAACAAGCAAATTGTGACAACAGACCAGCATAAACATTAGTTTTAATACCACGTATATGGTCTTCCTGGATGCAAGATCCTCTCCTAAGGATAAGCTATATGTGACAAATGGGTGATATACTCTCACTGATAAGCAGAGCAAAACGAAGGCTATGCCCGATGGAGCACCAGCCCTTCTGGTTGGGTCTGGTACTGCAGCTTAGTGGCATTCAAATGAACAGGCTTTGTTACCAGACACAGCATCATGACCTCCTCGTTCTGTTGAACAGTGGGAGTCTGACAGGAAGCTGAATGTGATGACATTATCGTGTTCAGCTGTGTCCCCCTATAGAGATTAGGGCATTAAGAGAGGTAACTATATGGCTGCCGTTTGGCAACAATATAATTGCCTGTATGATATGGCAAAAACTTCATGAAGTGTTCTTTGGGGAGGGGTCAGGCGGTTATTGCCTTCATGTGTCTGGTCTGTTTCAACCATCCTTTTGGGCAGGCTATATGGGTGTGGTACCAAGGATGGCAGGTTGCAGAATTTTCCTGTACTATCTGGTGTTGCTCAGTTTCCTGCACAATAACAAGTTTGTATTGAGTAACCTATGTATCCAGTAAATGAATCGTGTCATCTACAAGGAAGGGCTCAGCAATTACCTTCAGTAATTAAGACCGTTTGTAATTGCAGTGTTCCTTTTCAGGGTGACACAAGGATTTCATTCATCTCTTATTTTCTCAGCCTCGGGCTAGAAGGAGTTGTATGAAATGGTCATATCATTCGTTCTACCAGTTTGGTAGAGGTGGGATAATGCTATGTAGTTCATTTGCAGGTGGTGGCCTAAGTCCCAGTGAATGCTAATGCCTAATGTTTCTGCATATCCAGACATTTTGGACAATTGTAGCCTCCAACTTTGTGGCAGCCTTTCTAATCAAGTATGCCTGTGCCCCAGTGCACAAAGCAAGGTCTATAAAAGCAGGTTTGGGCAAGAGTTTGGTGTGGTAAAACTTGACTGGCCTGTTCAGGGCCCTGACCTCAACCCCATCAAACACTTTTGGAGGAGGTAGAATGAAAATTGTAAGCTAGGGCCTCATATCCAACAACATTATCTGATTACACAAACAATTGTAGAACGTTTCCCCGGAAGAATGGAAGCTGAGGACCAGACAGCCGAACGATTCTTTGTAAAGATGCATCGATTAATATAGAATCTTTTACTTGGGAGCACTTCCCAGATTTCTGTTACTCTGATTGTATAAGGCACCCTTGGATCGATCCGTTGAGATTTTCTCCATCAACCTTAACCGGGCTCTCCAATAAAAACAAGTTATCACCTATCCCTGGGATAGGTGCCAACTTATCGATCGTGGGGAACAACCGCTGGGACCTGCACTGATCAGCAGAAAGGGGAACTTAAATTCCCTTTAGAATAGTGCGGCCTTGGACATGCTTGACAACGGCTCCTTTTATTCCCTATGGAGATGCTGAGCATTTTGTGCACCCTTTTCAAAGGCTAGCACATTGCCACCCTATTCTATCCAGTCTAAAAGTAACCTATACTGGTCAATGGGGTCCCAGCAGATAGACCCCGCTGATCATATAGTTAGTACCTGTCATGTGGATAGATGTTATCTTGTTTGGACCGGAAAAGCCTTTATGCCCTTAATGACCAAACAAATTATCTTTTTCATAATCATCGCATTCCAGGAACCATCATTTCCTATTTTTGGCCAAGGTAGCTGTAAGAAGGCTTTTTTTTGTCAGAGGCACCATTTCAGAGGAGATATAACTTAAGTGTTAATCTTTATGAGAAGTAATAATTAGTAAAACGCAAACAGCATAAAAAGCTGTTCTTACACTTTACAATTGGCATTGCTGCACAAATAAAGTGTTGATCTGTGGGTCGCTACTACTACAGCCATACCAAATGTAATTGTATTTATTGTACAAAAGTAATAAATCCACTTTCTGGGGGACAAAAATTGCTTTTGGGTCTTCATATTCCAAGAGCAATAAAGGCTTATTTTTTGCGTGACAAGCTGGTGTTTTCATGTCTACCAGTTTGGGAGAGGCAAAATGCCCCCCCAAAAAAATTCACCACTCAAAATAATTGACACACTAACTTATACAAGTTAATTCAAGTAGAACCATATCAATGATATATATTTTTTTTGTAGAGTTCACCTTGCTGTATAAAAGGACGTTAACTATATGCAGCAGGTTGATACAATTATAGGATACCAAAGTTGTATAGGTTCTGTTTTAAAAAATTTTCTTGGTTGCTATAATTTTCATTTTTCCATAGAACTGTGTGAACTTTTTTTTTCCATTATACGGGCAGTAGATTTCATTGCTACTATGAATAAAAGCAGTAATTCTGGCATTGCTTTTCATTATTCTTTTTTATGCCATTCACACCTTGCAAGACAAAAATGTAAATAGTTTTATAGCACGGGTCATTACCGGCCGCAATATGAAATACTGTATGTCTTTTTAGGGCATTTTTTCCCCAAATTTAATAATTTATTGGAAAACTGGGAGATTTATTTTACATAGCCAAAACGCAATTTTTTTTTTTTAGCAATGTTTATTAGTCTCATAAAGGCACTTGAGAATGTGATCCGTTGAGGATACGCTGATTTACTGCCTAGTGCAGAGAAGTATTCCAGCCTGTCAGTGTTAGTTCAGGTTCAGAGGAGCGTATTTTATGTATATGAGTTGTCAAAGTTAAAAATCGGATGGCACATGCACATACTAGACACAGACTAATGTTCAGATGACAGGTTATTTTTCCACACTTTTAGTGTCTGAAAAAAAATAAAGGAAAACTTACAGCATACACTCACTATTCTCTTCTGTTTATAAGAGGAGTCTATAGATGCCCAAAAAAAGACAGGTCTCCTGCAGATTATCCATATTGCATCCACTTTTTACAGATGACATTTCCTATGATAACTGCATTGTATTTTACATAGTTACATAGGTTGAAAGACGGATTTTGGTAAGAACTTACCTGTAAAATCCTTTTCAGCGAAGGAAGGAAGGGAGACACAGACATTACTAGTGGGTAGGCGGAGCCCACACAGGATAGAACACCTCAGATTACAAAAAAGTGTTGACCGGCCCCTCCAGCTTGGGCTCCTCCTACTCCAGCTCTCCAGTCCGTACACAAGCTAAGGAAGAGCAATTAACACCAGCGGAGCAACACAACCCCTTCTGAAAAACTTAGTAAAAAGCAAGAAGACAGGTTATGCATATAACAGAAAAAACCACACAGTCCCAGGTACTACTCACTGGACCTGACCACTGCGATGAGCTGGCAATGCTGGAACAGAGCCTTAGCGTGCCGACCCCAGCCCAGATAACCGCCATCAGAGAAGGGTCACGCCGCATCTGAAAACAATAATACACTTCTGCCATGGGAGGGAGCTGTGTCTCCCTTCCTTCCTTCGCTGAAAAGGATTTTACAGGTAAGTTCTTACCAAAATCCGTCTTTCAGCAGCAGAATGGAAGGAAGGGAGACACAGACATTACTAGTGGGACGTCCCAAAGCAGTCCAGAAATTAAGGGTGGGAAAAACCAACAAAGGCAGATTCCCAACAACTTAGATAAATGCGCAACCAGCGCTAAACACAAGTTAAGGAGATAACCTAAACTACAGCCGCCTGCAGGACCCTACGTCCTAAGGCCGCATCCGCGGAAGCACTGACGTCCACCTTATAAAACTTTGTAAAAGTGTGGACGGAGCGCCAGGTAGCCGCCCGGCAGAGTTGAGCTGCCGAGGCCCCTTGATGAAAAGCCCACGATGAACCCACAGCTCTCGTGGAGTGAGCTCGAATCTTAATTGGGCAAGGCTCGCCATTAAATCGGTAAGCTTCTAAAATGGCTGACCGAAACCATCGAGCTATAGTGTCCTTGGAAGCTCGTTGACCACGACGACGACCTGCTGGAATCACAAAAAGTGAGTCCGACTTCCGAAAACCTTGAGTAATAGACAAATAGAACTTTAACGCCCGCACCAAATCCAAAGTGTGCAAGGCCCGTTCCTTCGCATTCCTCGGCTCTGGACAGAGCGAGGGCAACACAATATCCTGGTTAACATGAAATTGTGACACCACCTTAGGTAGAAAGTCGCCCCGTGTGCGAAGCACTACACGATCCGGGTGAAAACTCCAGAAAAGGAGGCGAGCAAGAAAGAGCCGCCAACTCAGAAACCCTTCTCAAAGAGGTGACCGCCACCAGGAAGGCAACCTTCCAGGAAAGCAATGAAAGGCTAACAGAGTCCATAGGCTCAAAAGGCCCATGTTGAAGAGCCTCCAAGACAAGATTGAGCCGCCAAGGAGTCACAAGTGCCTTCCGCGGCGAAAATTGACGGATTACCCCGCGAAAAAAGGAACGTACGTCCCTACGCGAGGCGATAGCCTTCCGAAACAGCAAGGATAGAGCGGAAACCTGACCCTTCAGGGTGCTAACTGCCAAACTCTTGTCCAGCCCATACTGCAAAAAGGCCAACAAATTGGGAATGGAAAAAATCCTCGGGTTCCTTGAAGAACCGGAACACCACGAGAAGAAGGCTTCCCAAGTCTTGTGATAAATCCTAGTGGTAGCAGGACCTCTGGCCGCTCGCAGAGTGGCAATGACTTCGGCTGAAAATCCTTGACGGGTCAAGATTTCGGTCTCAAGAGCCACGCCGTCAAACGCAGAGACTTCAGGTCCGGATGACGAATGGGCCCCTGGGTTAACAGGTCCGAGCGAAGTGGAAGTGGAAGCGGAGGCACTGCCAGAAGCGACACCAGCGTTGAGAACCACGTCCTCCTTGGCCAATCTGGGGCCACCAACATAGCCGAGACTCTCTCCAGTTGGATCCGACGTAACACCAGAGGAAGTAAGGATATCGGCGGAAACACATAGATCAGCTCGAATTGGTCCCACGGAGCCACTAGAGCATCCACCGCCACAGCCTCCGGGTCCTTGTACCTGGACATGAACGTCAGTAACCTGGCGTTGAACCTGGATGCCATCAAATCCACTTGGGGAGTTCCCCAACGGGAGCACAGTAGTGCAAAAACTTCCGGATGAAGACTCCATTCTCCGGGATCCACCTTCTCGCGACTGAGGAAGTCCGCCGTGATATTCTGGACTCCTGGGATGTGAATCGCGGAGATGGCTGGAACCCTGGCTTCGGCCCATACCATGATCCGAGAGACCTCCATCATGAGCCTGGAGCTCCTCGTCCCACCTTGATGGTTGATATACGCGGCTGCCGTCGCGTTGTCTGTCTGCACTCGGACTGGCAGACCGCTTAAAGGGACCGTCCAGTGTTGGAGGCAAAGGAAAATCGCCCTCAACTCCAGGAGGTTGATCGGCAGGACAGACTCTTCTGACGACCATACTCCCTGAACCCAGAGATCGTTCCAGACCCCCCCCCAGCCCGTCAGACTGGCATCGGTGGTTACGACCGACCACCGCGGAAGGAGGAAGGACTTCCCCTGGGATAACGCTTCTGGATGTAACCACCATCCTAGAGACTCTCGCACCCTGTGGGAGATGATGACACTGCGATCCAGCGAAGCCTGCGATCGATCCCAACGGGTCAGAATGAGCATTTGGAGACCCCTGGAATGAAATTGAGCAAACGGGACCGCTTCCATTGACGCCACCATCAGACCCAGAAGGCGCATACACCTTCGAAGGGACATTGCTGTCGAAGACTTCATAACCTGTACATGTTGACGAAGACTTGCTTGCTTGTCCGGAGGTAAGGACACCACTGCCCGTACCGTGTCGAAGTGCATCCCCAAAAACAGGATTGACTGCGACGGTTCCAGAGATGACTTCTTCCAATTGACTAACCATCCGAAGTCCTCCAGGAGCTGAAGGGATAGATTGCGAGCCCTCACCGCCTCCTCCTCTGTGGACGCCACAATCAAAAGGTCGTCTAGATAGGGAAGAATTGTCACCCCCTGCCTTCGAAGGATCGCCATGAGAGGCGCCAGAATTTTTGTAAAAACTCTGGGAGCTGATGCCAACCCGAATGGCAGGGCCACAAACTGGTAATGGTCCTGACCTATGGCAAAACGTAGGAAGCGCTGGTGAGCCCTTCCGATGGGAATATGCAAATAAGCGTCGCGAATGTCGATTGACACTAAAAAATTGTTCTGCGACAGAGCCGCCACAACTGAGCGAAGCGACTCCATGCGGAATTTCCGGGTCCGGACATGCAGATTCAATTTTTTGAGATCCAGAATGGGGCGAAATTTGTCCTCCTTTTTGGGGACCACAAAGAGGTTGGAGTAAAACCCCCTTCCCCAATCCTCCGGCGGAACCGGCACCACCACACCATTCTGCAGAAGGGAATCGACCTCCCGCCGTAGAGCGGTAGCTAGCTCGGGCTCTGACGGAATGCGAGATTGGCAAAATCTGTCCGGGGGTCGAGAAAGAAACTCTATGAAATAGCCTGCCGACACAACCCGCGTCACCCAGGCGTCTGAAACGTGGGACGCCCAAGTCGACTCGAACTGGAGCAGGCGACCCCCCACTCGAGGACCCTCGAGTGAAACCCTGGCGTCAGTCCGCCTTAGCGGGCTTTTTGTCAGCTTCCCGTTTGTCTTGACGGAAGTTCTGTTTCCAGGGAGTGCGGGATTTCTGAGAGATCTTTTTTCCCGAAAACGAGGGACGACCCGATCCCCAAGAGGGCTGACCGAACCGTCCCCTGGGCCGAAAGGGCCGCCGACTACTACCGGCACTAGACTTGCCAGACGCAGAAGCCACAGCTCTACGCTGCGGTAAAGCCGTTTCTTTTGCCTTGGCCTTCGCAATCAGTTCCGTGAGGTCAGACCCAAACAGCTGACCACCCTTGTAAGCTAAACACAGCAAACCTTGCTTGGAAACCGCGTCTCCGGTCCACTGCTTAAGCCACAGTGCTCTTCTGACTGTGACAGCCGAGGATTGCGCCCTGGACAGCAGTGACGTAGTATCCAGAACTGCATCTCTGCCATATCGCGCTGCCTCTTCCAACAACTTGAAAAGCCCTTCTACCTCGGATAGCGGGGATCCATCTTGCCACGCCGTCCGTAGGCGGTCCAACCACCTCAGGGAAGCTTCACCAGCACACATGGCTCCTAAAGCCGCTCTGAATCCATGACCTGCGGCCTCGTAGATGGATTTAGCCGCCATCTCCGTTTTTCTGTCCAGCAGATCCTGCAGACTCGCCTTCCCTTTAACAGGAAGTAATGAAGATTTGCTAAGCTGGGATAAAGGGACATCCACTTCAGGAGAAGGAATCCAATTAGCAATCGACTCCGTAGAACACGGATACAGTGCCTCAAAAAAACGTGTCCCCTGAAAACGCTTATCTGGACACAGGCGTTCCTTCTCCACCGCCCCATCAAGTTCATCCAGAGATGGTAACGTTGACCGCGACCTATGCGACTCCTGAAAAAGCCGGGCCGACTTACCAGGGCGTCTAGCTACCTCCTCCGGTAACTGTAACGCCTCCCTCATAGCTCCAATAAAAGCATCCACACGGCCCAAAAGAGAGGCAGAGCGCCCCTGTCGATCCTCTTTATCCGAATCGGACATCTCCCCAGCAGAGCTTGAAGGGGAACCCTCCATATCAGAGATCTCCGAGTCGCTGCGCGGGGAGGACAGTACCGGCCTGTGGCGCTTCCTGCCATGAGAAGACAGTTGGGATCTAGCTGACACCCAATGACCTAGAAGGTCAGACAGGCTATCAATAGAACGAGTGAGAGCCTCCATTTTAACATCACTGAGTCCCCCGACCTGCGCTGCACTTGACGCCGTCGAGGACTCCTGCGAGTCAGATACGCGAGACTGATCCTGTAGCGGACCTGGGAGACGGACCGCGCCTCCTGGACCCTGATCTGACATGCCCTCACACAGTATATAGCAGGCTTAAGCCTGTCAATAACTAGGACAGTGTGGCTTCTAAAAGGAAAGAAACGAACGCTGAAGGGTTAAGACTCTTACAGGGAGAGCTACCCCAGCTGTCCCCCAATTAAGGGTTAACCGCCTACCAGGGGGTTAATGCAGCAGACTCCCCACAACCTCTGCTAAATGAAAGAGGTGTGCGAGTCCCAGACAAAAAAACCTCTATATGAGGTAGCAGCTGCAGGGCAGCGCAGTCTGCCACCTAATTGTGCCGCAGAAAGGTGCCCTGCGCTGTGGGGGTGAGGAGGTTAAGCTTCTGCCCTGACAGGCAGAAGCGACTCACCCAGCTGGCTGCGGTGCAGCGTTCCTTCGGTTCTGACGGGAGGAGAGGAAAGTGAGGAGCCGGAGGAGGCCATCAGAAATGGCCGCCGCGCAGTGAAGAGAGAAGCCTGAAGGGGAGGGACAGGAGAAAGCGCGCGCTCAGAGCGCTACCTGCCCGCGAAAAGACCGGGAAGGCGCGAAGCCACGCCCCCCGCCGGCATTCAAAAAGGCGCGCGACTCCTCCGCTCCTGCCCCGCTTCACATGTCCTGCAGGGATCCACCTGCGGACGAAAAACACACAGTCACCAACGGTACATGTAACAGCGGCCACCGCAGCAGCCGCTGAAGCACTCAAACACATTTACAAATGCTGAGTACTCACCCAGCTGAGCGCCACAGGGACCCCCAGGGATTTGTGGCGCTGTGGCCCTTAGCTTCCCCCCAGGACGGAGCGCGCAGGGACCCCAATGGCGCGGTTTGCGTCTCCTCCGGGAAGCGTCCCTCATCCCCCGGGGCCGGCAGGGTTCTGCAGGGACCACCATAAAGGGTATGCAGATCCGCCAGGGGAGGGGTGGGGGTCCAGCAGCGCTGAGACCTCTAGACCACGGGGGATCCAAGTCTCTGTCCGATAAAAATAAAAAAAATTTCTGAGGAGCTGCTCCAGCAGCGACTATCCTCTGCGACCTCAAATTTTAGACTGGAGAGCTGGAGTAGGAGGAGCCCAAGCTGGAGGGGCCGGTCAACACTTTTTTGTAATCTGAGGTGTTCTATCCTGTGTGGGCTCCGCCTACCCACTAGTAATGTCTGTGTCTCCCTTCCTTCCATTCTGCTGCTGAAAAAAGACCTATGTAAAATACAACGCAGCTATCATAGGAAATTGTATAGGTAAAAAGTGGAATTGGGCTTGTACATTTTTTTTTTTATCTGTAAAAAAAACAAAAACAGATGTCAAACCGGTGGAATAAGGAAGACAATATGGATGAAAATCGGACACCAATAAGATATGCCAAAGTCAAGTAGTGGCATGAGCCTCTCATGTGCTTTATCATGAGTGGCGTAGTGCGAGTCTGTGCAACACCTGTCTTGATGAATAAGACCATCAGTCTTTTTGCTGAGTTTTTAGAGTGGAAAAAAACAAGTTTTTGAGGCTTTGGAGAATTTCAGCTGCAAAAACTCCTCAAAAGCCTCAGTGCGAACTTACTATTACCAAAAAGAAAAAAAAAAAAAGAATTGAACATTGATTATGAACCTACATGTTGGGCTTGGGGTGAGAAGAAAAAAATTACACAGCAAAAATGTATTTTGTAATATTTTCCACCCCTTCCTGACATCTGCTGTACATGTACACAGCAGCAGGAAAGGAATTCCCTCAAAACGCCACACCTGACGATCAGGAGCAAAGATGGCGTGATCAGTAGCAGGGGTCAGCTGTGTATATTGTAAAAATGTAACAATAAGATTTTCTGCAGCATGTCTGCATTAGGTAATTTAGGTTACTTGCATTTTTTTCATTGCGCTTTTGAGTGTGATTTTTTTTAAAAGCGTTTGACGCAATTTTTTACATTTTTTTAAATAATTTTTGATATTTGCCTTTGACATTTATTTACTTATACAGTCATGTGTGGATTCCATGCATTTTTAGTGCGGTTCCACAGCAGAAGCGCATATGCGTTTTTTGTTGACGATTTTTCCTGCATTTCATGAAATTCTATGGGTAATATCTGTACATAAAACTCCATGCAGCCGCAAAAGGAATTGACATCTTGTGGATTTCAAACACGCACTGCAGGTCAGTTTACACTGAGTAGAAAAAAAAAGCACAATGGTCATGAGATTTCTATAAATCCCATCCACTGAAAGATGCTTCGTTTTGTTGCAGTGAAAATATGCAGTATCAAAAACTGACATGTCTGTAATAAGTGAGTAAAATAAATAAAAAACATGCTAAAACTGTAGGATAAAAAAATGGAAGAGTAAGCAAGTCTTATTTAAGAGATGGGAAAAAATATATTGTTTTGAAAAGTATTTCTGCGTGCAAAAACCACTGAGCTAAGTAATTGGCTGCAGTGGTGACATGATAGTCACTGCCGCAGTCAAAACACAGACCGGCTCACAGGCAGAGAGTCAGTGCTGCACCCTGGGAGGGAGAGTAAGGCTCTGACAGTTGTTACTAATATAAATGCATGTGGGCTCCACTCATCTTGGGCTACGTTCCCACGATGAGCTTTTGGTGCGTTTTTAAGTTGTTGAATTTCTGCACCTATTAGTTAAATTAGGTTACTTGCATTTTTTTTTTTTATGTATTTTATCGCCTTTATGGTTTTTGTCTTGTCTGGTGTGTCATTCTTTAAATACAGCTGTATTGTTTTTGAAAGTTTCTGGTATTTTGATTTCACTTAACTTTATTGACATACGTAGGTACGGATTACATGTGCTTTTGATGACTTTCCAAGGCAGAAACCACTCTGTCCGCATCTACTCTCCATCCAACCTCCAAGTGGATGTCATATACCGACCTCCAGGCTCGGTCACTGCCTTTACTGACCAATTCTCCTCCTGGCTTCTTTACTTTCTCTCTGCTGACATTCCCACAATCATCATGGGCGATTTCAACATCCCCACTGACATTCGCCAGTCAACAGCATCCAAACTCCTGTTGCTTACGTCATCCTTTGGACTTCGTGGTTCTAATTTCCCAAATGGGGTCACATTTGTGGATTTTCTGCTGTTCTGGGATCTCAGTAAAGAACATCTGTAAACAATTCCAGCCAAATTTGCTTTTAAAAGGCCAAATGTCGCTGACATATTTTAGTAAATACTAGAGATGAACAATTTGAAACATGCTGCCCTGGTCCTGCCTCCAGCCGGTTATCACTTGTGTGTTCTGGCATCCTTGACGCCTCTGGCATCCTTATTAGGCCCATGTAATAGTGCTAGTTAGTGGCCAGGATGCTGGGCGCAGGTGTGAAGACCCGCTGCCACAGAGGACCAGACTGGTTGCTGGAGCATGGCGTGCGAATTGAAATACTCTAGTAATGCCTGTGCTCATAATTCTAAAGCATGTTTTCATAAAACTCTGCTTTGTGCTGCCCCTCTTATTTCTCTTGAATACATTCTGGGTGGTACAATTCACCTTGTGAATGCCACGTGTCCAGAAATCTAAGCTGATAATTAAGCGGTCTAGGAAGAAACCTTACTGTCCGTTCAAACATTTCCAGGAGAATCAACAGAAAACAGCATAAGGGTATGTGCACACGATGCAGAAATGCTCAGGATTTTTTCCTGAGCGTTTCTGCATCTCTCTGGCAGGAAAAAACGCATGCGGATTGTACATGCGGTTTCCTGCCAGGGACATGCGGAAATGAAGCGGTCTTCACTTTCATTTCCGCATGCGGGTTGACAAGCGCTTCCCAAGCGATTTTAGCATCACTTGGAAAGTGCTTGTCAACTTCACACTATATAAATCCATGCAACCGGCATGGATTTATATAGTGTGTGAATGTCAAAAAATAAAAAATAAATCTATACTTTACCCTCTGATGGCCCCCGGTGTCCTGCTTCATCGGTCCCGGCTGCCGGCAGTGAAGACTTTAGGACCTTCCGACGTCAGCGTCACGTGACCCGTCACATGACTCTGACGTCAGCGAAGGTCCTTCTTCATTCAACCGCGAAGTGCCCGGGAAGCCGGCAGGACGCAGCGCGGGCCGTCAGAAGGTGAGAATATATATATTTTTTATTTTATTCTTTTTTTTTTAATGGTACCTGGGTCTGGATGAGAGTTCTCTCATCCACACCCGGGTACCATCCGCACATTAGACCGCATGAAAAGCGCATCAACATATACAGTGATGCGGATTCCATGCGGTCTAATGCAAGTCAATGGCGGCAAAAGAGCAGCGTTTCCGCAAAATTAATTGACATGCTGCGGATTTTTGACCGCAGCATTTACGCTGCGGAAAAATCCGCATCATGGGCACAGCACATGCGGATTTCCATTGGGGAACATTGCTGCCCTTCTACCATGCGTTTTTCATGCATTTCCGCGGCGTTTACGCAACTGCAAAAACGCCGCGGAAAAGCATGAAAAACGCATCGTGTGAACTCAGCCTAATGCAGGATTGGAAGAAAAGTGTTGTTTTTTTATATAGAATACAAGTATTAGGAAAAAATCTACGGAGAACTGACAGGCCATGGTAACTGATACCGAAAGAGATAAACTGAAAATGCTGCAAGGTTACAAAACAGGTGTTCAGCCAACATCTGGTTTAATCGGCTTTACACTTTTCTTCCTACAAAACTAATTCACAATTTACATACAATCATTTAACAAGTAGATTTATTATAGACTTAAATATTTACAAAGTTAGCATCTTAAAAAATATAAAGTGTTTCAGAAAAAAAAAAAAAAACGCTGAAATAAGGCATTTCGGTCATCATATTTTATGAGTGCACTTATTTTTGTTACTGCATAAATATGTGTTATAGAAAAAAGTTAAAAACAGAATACATTGTTTTTTTTTTAACAATATACATTTAGGGAATCAGCATTTTATTATTATTTATAAAAACAATTAGATTTCTTTGTGGGTAGAAAATATCAAACCAATTGATACAAAGATAACGCCATGATTTCTGAAGTCTTTTTTTATTCTAATTCATACAGGAAGTGAAGCACTTTTTCACAGCATCCCTGTAATAGAAAAATAAAGAAGATAATTTGTATATTAAAAGGGGATCTACAGGAATAGAAAAATATAATAGGGAGCAGCATTGTAAATATATTCCCAAGTACCTTCAATTAGAAAATCACACTTGTTTTATTTAGGGAGGTAGTCACTGCAGGAATATTAAAATGGTTGCCACCATCTAGACTATTAAAAAGATAGATGCATGTGCAGCAGGAAGCTCCCACCCACCGCCTCCATGTGCAGCAGGAAGCTCCCACCCACCGCCTCCATGTGCAGCAGGAAGCTCCCACCCACCGCCTCCATGTGCAGCAGGAAGCTCCCACCCACCGCCTCCATGTGCAGCAGGAAGCTCCCACCCACCGCCTCCATGTGCAGCAGGAAGCTCCCACCCACCGCCTCCATGTGCAGCAGGAAGCTCCCACCCACCGCCTCCATGTGCAGCAGGAAGCTCCCACCCACCGCCTCCATTTGCAGCAGCAGGAAGCTCCCACGCACTGCCTCCATATGCAGCAGTAGGAAGTGCAGCACCCACAGCCTCTATGTGCAGCATTAGATTGTACCACACCCACCGCTTTCATATGCAGCAGTAGATGGCACCTAACCCATCACCTCTATGTGCAGTAGGAAAGCTCTGCTTCTAGTGGATATTTTGAGCCAACACTAGAAATATCAGGGGTGCTAGGCCATGAAAAGGAAAGGCTTAATTATAACAAAAATCTTCTGTGTTTAATTATTCGGCAAAATTGTAGTACATTTGATAAATATACTACAAGGTGTAATAAAAAAAAAATTAAAAAACTCCCAGTTCTGCTTGAAGGCCCACTTACAGACAATTTTTTTCCCCCAAACTACCAATGTTATAAATTCTACAAAAACAAAAACACATTAGTTTATACATGTACCTTGCAAATGGAATAAAAGAGAGGCTGTACCTAGAAAACAAGAAACAAAAATAACTTCACACAATGCTGGCAAAATGAAAACAAGTTCCAATATAAGTAGACAAAGGCATAAATATCACACACCCACACACAATATGGCTGAAGACTACTGGGACTCTATATTCTAGAGCTGGGTTCTCCAACTCCAGTCCTCAAGGCCCACCAACAGATCATGTTTTCAGGATTTCCTTAGTATTGCACAGGTGATAATTCCATCACCTGCACAGGCAATAATTCCATCACCTGTGCAATACTAAGGAAATCCTGAAAACATGATCTGTTGGTGGGCCTTGAGGACTGGAGTTGGGGAACACTGTTCTAGAGTGATGACAACAAGATAAATGTTTTTAGAACTGATTGCTTCAAAACTGTATAGCGTTGCAAAAGTGAGGCATTAAAGAAATATGCAGAGTGCCTACAGTGAAACATGGTGGTGGCAGACGCCCCAGGAGAGAAGGTGAACCAGCGCCCCCCCATTACTGACCCCATATGGACCTCACTCCCCAAAATTATGAGCCACTGATTACTGGTTTTGTAGCAGAATCAGGAATCAAGTTTTGACACAACTGGCACAGAAATAGACTTTTTCAAAGTCTTTTTTTCTGAGGATTTTGTAAACCTCATGGTGGGCCAAACTAATTTGGACGCTCAACAATTTTTGGCAGAAAACCGCTCATCATTTTATAACTGGTCTCCTGTAGATGCAGTAGAAATCATGAAGTTTTGGGGCCTGGTCCTTCATATGGGGATCCTGAAGAAGCCAGAAGTTCGGCAATATTGGAGTGTTGACGTTTCGTAAGACACTCCAATGTTCCGAATGATCATGACCCGGACACGTTTTGAGGCTATCAACAAGTTCTTGCATTACAACGATAATGCACGGTGTTCTGCACGAGATGACCTCAACTTTCATTGTCTTTTCAAAGTTCGGCCGGTCATCGAGCATGCCAACAACAAGTTTGCTGAAGTGTTCGTGCCCCAAAGAGACATCTGCGTGGATGAGTCCCTAATTCATTTTAAGAGGAGGCTTGAATTCCGATAGTACCTGCCCAGTAAGAGGGCCAGGTATGGAATTAAGCTGTATAAACTGTTTAGAGTTTATAAAGAGAAGGACTCCCAGATTGAACCCCCTGAATGCCCCCCTGTCCTGGGAGCGAGTGGGAAAATGGTGTGGGATTTGGCGCACCCACTTCTGGATCAAGGTTAACACCTCTACATGGATAACTTTTATACTAGCATCCCACTCTTCAAGTCGCTCCCTGCGCGAGGTACCGCAGCCTGAGGTACTGTTTGCAAAAATCAGAGAGGCCTCCCGAAGACGCGAATTGGACAGATGCTCAAAAGGGGTGACAGCAGAGCCCAATGTGGCGACCACCAGCTGGTGGTCAAGTACAAGAGGGATGTCCTTCTCTTGACCACCATACATGGTGATAGCTGCACCACCAGCACTGTACGAGGTTCCTCTACACAGGTCGTCAAACCAGACTGTGTAGTGGGGTACAACAAGTATACGGGGGTGGGAGTTGATCTCTCTGGTCAAGTCCTCCAGCCGTACAGTGCTTGGAGAAAGGCCAAGGTGTGGTACAAGAAGCTGGCCATGCACATCGTACAGATGGCAATGCACAACGCTTTCCTTCTATCACAATGTGCAGGTCAGACTTCCACATCGTACCTTCACTTCCATGGAGGTAGTGATCAAGGCCCTCATATTTGGCAGTGGTGACTGAGCGGGCCCCAGTACATCCAGAACTAAAGCACCTCGAATCACACCAGGCCAGCATTTCCCGGGGGAGGTCCCTCAAACAGGAAAAAAAAGGTAAGTCACAAAAGAGGTGCCGAGTGTGTTACCGAAGGGGAATACGCCAGGACACCATTTATCAATGCAACACCTGCCCCGACAAGCCTGGCCAGTGCATGAAAGAATGCTTCAGAAGATACCACACTTTCATGCAGTACTAAATTAATTTCTCACTTACACAACTGACGTATGACACTACATTATGAAATTCACATATCAGGAATTAGTAGATCAGCTCCAAAAAAGGGGGCACTTGTTGGGCATTTTCACTGTTTAGGCACAGTCAGGGGCTCTGAAAACGTGACATGACGCCCACAGACCATTCCAGCAAAGTCTGCATTCCAAAACGTCACTCCTTCCCTTCTGAGCCCTGACTTGCATCCAAACAGTAGTTTTCTCCCACATATGGGTTATCAGAGTACTCAGGAGAATTTGTACAACAACTTTTCGGGTCCAATTTCTCCTGTTACTTGTGAAAAAAAAAATTGCGCCTAAAAGGTTTTTGTGGAAATTTTTTTTCACGGCTCTACGTTATAAACTTTTGTGAAACACTTTGGGGTTCAAAGTGCTCACGACACATATAAATAAGTTACTTAAGGGGTCTAGTTTCCAAAATGGGGTCACTTGTGGATGGGTTGCCACTATTTAGGCACATCAGGGGCCCTCCAAAAGCGACATGGCGTCCGCTGTCGATTCCAGCGAGTTTTGCGTTGAAAACATCAAATGGTGCGCCTTCCCTTCCGAGCCCTGCCATGAGCCCAAACGATGGCTTTCCCCCACATATGGGGATCAGTGTACTCAGGAGAAAGTGCACAACTTTTTGGTTTTAATTTCTCCTTTTACCTATGTGAAAATAAAAATAATTGGGGTCTAAAGTAAAATTTTAGTGAAAAAAAAGTTAAATATTCATTTTTTTTCCATTCACATTAGATTAATTGCTGTGAAGCATGTGAAGGGTTAGTAAACTTCTTGAATGTGGTTTGAGCACCTTGAGGGGTGCAGTTTTTAGAATGGTGTCACTTTTGGGAATTTGTGTCATATAGACCCCTCAAAGTGACTACAAATGTGATGTGGTCCCTAAAAAAAAAATGGGTTTTGTAAATTTTGCTGTAAAAATGAGAAATCGCTGGTCAACTTTTAACCCTTATAACTCCCGAACAAAAAAAAAATTTTGGTTCCAAAATTGTGCGAATGTAAAGTAGACATGTGGGAAATGTTATTTATTAACTATTTTGTGTGACATATCTCTCTGGTTTAAGGGCATGAAAATTCAAATTTTGAAAACTGACATTTTCAAAATTTTTGCCAAATTTCAGTTTTTTTCACAAATAAATGCCGGTCATAGCAAATAAATTTTACCACTAAAATGAAGTACAATATGTCACAAAAAGACAATCTCAGAATCAGGGGGATCCGTTGAAGCATCCAGAGTTATTACCTCAAAGTGACAGTGGTCAGATTGTAAAATTTGGCCTGGTCATTAACATTCAAACCACCTTTGGGGGTAAAGGGGTTAAAGCCAAATAAATATACACTGGAGATAGGTAGATAAATAAAAATAGTGCAGCACCAGTAGTAGAAAAAATAGATAATGGGTGCAGAGCCCCTCAGGCAAAACCAAATTCTTAAATATCCAGACAAACAGAGGCAGCACTCTGAATGCTGCCTCAGTTTGTCCTGACAGACGGACCTCTATATATTTTATATAAAAAAAAATCTACACACTCGAGTTAAAATGTCAGGTTTTGGTCATATTAAATAAAAATATGATCTTACCAAGCAGAATAATTTGAAAACCATTTCTACCTTTAATATCCCATAATAATGCTCAATAAATTTAATAACCCTTAATATCCTTAATTCAGTTGAAAATAAAACTTTCTTTTTCCACCCAAAAAGATTTCAAAGAACTAAAAACAATGAAGTTGCATAAAGATGTACACCCTTAAAAGGGTGGTCCGGTCTAAAACAACAAGTCTGCAGGAATTCTATGTGACGACCAGAACCTAACTAGACTGTTTCCTGTGCGCTCAATCCAAGTGTATTTGCGAGGCCTGAAACAGTCGATTTGGTTTCTTGCCGGGAATATGTTTATCGCATATTTGCAGTCACCAAACAGCCGTTCCTGGTGCAGACACCGGAGAATCCTGACAGCGCGCAGTGTGTGCTATGTGAGGATTCACAAGTCTGCAGTCACATAGAGTTACTGCAGACTTGTCGTTTTAGACTGGACAAACCCTTTAAAGAGGACTTTTCAACAAATATTTTATGTCGAACCAGACACACCATGTAAGCAGAATAAAGCTTTCAGTTACTCACACCCAGATCTGCTGGGCTCCAGCAGGTCATCACTGCAGTGAGGAGAGCAGACTTTGTAATGTTTCGGAGCTTGTTCTAAGTTATTGTGTTGGGGGGGATGGGTGAAGGGGCGATCTTCATCTTTCCCTAGTGTCTGCTTATGATAGGTCAGGTTCAGAAAGAGGAAGAAGTACATGCTCCTAGTAGAATCTCTCTGGCAATGCCCATACTGACTTAAAAGATAAAAAGTTTAAGAAAAAAATTAACAGTTTGGGTGACGAATACTTTGATTGCTAATATCTTCACAATGGAGAGAGGGTATAAAAAAATGTATTCTGCTCTGCCACTATTACATTGTGTGACCAGTTGAACGTGAAAAAATGTTGTGAAAGGTTCTCTTTAAACTAACACTCACTTTGAAGTACCCTTTGAATTGGTAACAGCATGCAGTCTTTCTGCGTAGGAGTCTATCAGCATGGCACATAAAGAGTTGACAATCTTTGCCCACTCGATTTTCAATTCGATCCAGGCCTTGGCTCTGGCTGGGCCATTTCAAAACTTTGATTTTTTATGGTGAAGAATTTCTGTTGGCAAATTGGAGGTGTGCTTAGGGTTGTCATGCTGAAAGGCGATATTACTCTTCAGTTTTTTAGCAACGGCTTGAAGGTTTTGATGCAAAATTGACTGATGTTTGGAACTGACCAGAATTCCCTCCACCTTAAAGAAACACTCCCAACTGTCTTCTCTGTGACATAACTGCAAATGCGACTAGCTAGCTCACACTATGTGTGAGCCAGAAGTCTATTTTACAATATAAGTCTAGGGAGCCTCATTCTGACACTCTATAGCCTTACATTGTAAAAGCCACTTCTGGGTCACACAGAGCAGTGTGACCCAGAGAGTCTGTAGAGGGGTGATATCACTGAGAAGAGGAGAAGAATGGAACTCGTAACCGGAGAGAGCAGAGGTAGATGGAGTACATTAATCCACTCACACTACATTGCATGCATATATGCACACATTTAATCAATACAAAACCTACTGGAACTGCTTCTTTAACAAAATCCCCAGTTGCATTTCCCGAAAGACAGCCCTAAGGTATAATGCTGCCTCCACCATGCTTCACTGTGGGTATGGTGTTGCGTAGTCTTCGCTTTGCACTAAACATACTTTTAGGAATTTTGGCTAAAAAGGTCAGCCTGGGTCTCCTCAGACTAGGATACGTTTTCCCACATGCTTTTAGTAGACTTGATGTAGGTTTTTATTTCAGTTGTTTTTTTAATCGAGTTTTACAGATTATAGGAGACATTAAAGGTGGAAAAGTTCTGAAATGATTCTTCCTGGTATGATTATTTTTCATTGCAAAACTATTGCATTTTAGCAGAAGTGTATAGACGTTTTACTGTATGACATATCTAAACATCCCCAGCTTCCACTTTTTCTCGTTTTTAACATTCTATTACCTGGTACATTCAAATGAATGCACGGTGTTTCAACCATAGCACTGATGTGATTGAGTGTTTTTCAAAGCAAATATTATAAAAAGCCCATTATTAGAATGACTAGCTGACCACGAGCCCACCAGGCTGATCTTCACAATGGGGCTTGCCCTCTATAAGGCATCTTGATTCCTTCACAAAACACATAGAAAGTAGCAAAGATAAGACAACTTTATTAAAACTGGTTTCCCACGATAAACCAGTGAACATTTGTTGGGGGAAACACGAGGAACTGTGATCTCTTGCTTTGACGATTAACGGAGGTACCAATAGATAGACCTTATATTTAATCACTTATCCATTGGATAGATTATAAATGCTTCAGGCTGGAATCCTCTTTTAAAAATCAAATATACAGTTCATCAAGTAACTGATGGCCAAAAATATTCATCATGAAATTACTTACCAAGTCATCGCTAGAAACTGTAGGATACAAAATAGAAGTGCCAGGCCTTTCTTTTGCCACTGGAAGAAAAAAAAAATGGAAAAACATAAAAAATATTAAATGGTTGTAAATTACAGCACATATATCATGTGGCGGTGGCCACTCAATATGTGGGCAGCGGGGACAGAAGCTGCAGTGACTTCTTCATCACACCCCTGAAATAGGACATCAGGGACGGTAGTGACAGAAGCAGTGTAAGTTACTATAACACTCCCTCCGATGACCTCCTGTTTCAGGAGGGGTGATAAAAGCCACGAGCAGTAACAGTAGTGCTATCCTCCCGTGACGTCCCGTTCTAGACTCCCCTCAAACAAAACGTCACAGCAAGAGAAAAAAATAAATAAAATTAGCAGGATAGGGAGGAAAGTAGAGAATTTTGTAATAAAGCTAATTACAGAAGTGGCTAGGGCTTAAAGGTAGATATTTATAAAAGGACATTATAGGTATTGGACAACCCCTATAACTTCACTCAGTCTCAAGATATTATTGGAGCCAACAAGCAGATTATTATGGCATATCATTCTTCAAATGGGAATAACACTGTGTATGGGCAGTTTGAAGGAAAGATCACCATGAACCTAGATTACTAAAACGTGTAGATACATGAAAACACACAGATTTTGAGAAAGACTGTCTTCACAAGAAAAAAAACAATGCAAAAAAAAAACAAACCTTCTGAAAAAGGGGATATGTCATCCTAATCATGCTGCCCAAACCACAGACAGCATGAATCAGAGCCTGGCAGGAATTGCAGCCAGGTATAATTTCTCTGAAATGCTCCAAGGTTTCAGAGAAAATATACTTTATAGAGATCCGGCTGGGAACCATAGGCAGAGATGAGATTAGACCAATGCCGTCCTCGGTTAGCACTTCCTGGCACTGCACTAGGTGATTGACAGGTGTATTCCATAGCGAGAGACCTGTCAATCATCTCTAGCAGCTCTGCAAAGAGCCAGCTGGGGGCGGTACACAGGACTAGTCTATAGTCTCTGGCCATGGTACCAGGCTGGATCTTTAAGATATACTTTCTTGGAAACACCAAGTTATTTCAGAGAAATAAAAATATACCTGGCTGCAATTGTTTAGCCAGCCTCTGTGATTCATGCTGCTGCAGTTTGGAAAGCATGAATAATATGACCAGTTCCATTTAAAGTGAAATATCATCCCATTTGGCACTATTTTAGCAGGACATTCATTATGCTTAGAACACAACAACTCTGAAGGCTGTGCGGTCATGAAATATGCTACATTTAAAGTAATAGACATATTAAAGGTTACCGGAAAAAAAAAAACTTACCCAAAGTGCAGCGCACAGTGTACAAGCCAAGCAAAGCTGTTCAGGAATAATAAAAAAATGCAATAAATAAATAGAAGATTATTACCGTTTTACAGCTCCATCAATTAGGCTATGGGATCTAGAAACTAAAAGTTGGTTATCAAATACTGATAAGTGCCACCTTCATCTACTGACAACCAATGTTCCTTGGTGCTAATGTAGGGAAGGGAAGCAAGGTTTCCACATTATTTTCTATGCATGTGGAAGTGAACAAGAAATGAGGCATAGATAATCACTGCAATGATGTGGCGAAATCGCACACGTAATATGACTGGAAACACAACTAACAGGTTTACTAGTTTGCAGGTTTACTTCTTTGCATAATCTGAAATTAGACAAACACTTTGGGATGTCCTACCCATCTCTGAAGGATCACTGAAGCGTTCATTACTCACCAGCATAATTATTGTTGCAATAAGTCTGGTTGGCTCAAACATCTTTTTAAGTTGCTTAAGTGGACCCATAAGAAAACATGTGCTGGAACGACAAAAGAAAGTAGAATTAAGAACCCCAAGAATATAAAATCATAGTCCCACATATTTGTGTGCAAACTTCCTATAGCCAGGGACGTTTAGTTGTTGTAAATGCACATCACAGTACTTGAATCTGCTCCCTTCTGCGGTGTGATTTTGGATTAGAATGGAAACCTCAAAGTTCTGGTCAGATGACTGTCAAAACCAGCACTCAACAAACCCATTGACTTGGCAACTGTTGGGTTTTACCAAGGCGCTTATAAATCTGATGACCAAACATTGCTGTATTTGACCTTTCATGCCAAAAAAATGACATCCTACTACAGAGCCACTGATGCAGATGGGGACATATACCCGTAAAAAAACAATTAACATTAACCTGGGCCAAATCAATAAAACCTCATTATATTGACACTTAAAATCTAGATCCCTTTGTTAGGTAGGTGAAATCAATGCACCCATTCTTAGAACGTTACAAAGGATCTGCTATGACCTGGACCAGTGGAAGTGTCAGAGCAGACGCGAAACGGCAGTCGTCCATTGAATCCACCGCACCCTCCGCCAGCATGTCTTGCTTACTGCAATAAAATACTCAATATTTGGCTGGCAATGGTGAGTGCTTCTTTTCTTTTTCTTCTTAATGAACAAAAGATCTTCTATAAAATATGGAAGATATGTACAGTGGTTCCTCTACGATGGTACCTATTTACATAATTCATAGTGGAAGGAAATGCTTTTCCAGCTTAAAAATCCAAGTTCACAACCCCTTGCAATTTAATTCTGAACCCAAGTTGTACCCTGTGTGTGCAATAACTAAAGGCGCAATGAAACAGAACAGCAAAGTCTAAGGGGAAAAGGGTGAAATTCAGGAAACAAAAAACAAAAGTACAAGTCTGTTCTTTATCCTTCCCTCCCTTCAGGATTCACATCTGATAATTTGAAGAATGCGAACAGGACTCAATGCAGACCTACTGCTAGATGCAGAAACCATGAGTGTTATGTCTATGGATGATTGCGGAAGGCAAACAATTGTTAGTCACGCAGTACAGAAGACAACAGAACTCATCTGTTAGCATATCAATCACCAATCATCACGTGGCAAGTGACATGGGTGGACTATGGAAATATCAACTGCGGTGATGGTTAGTACTGGTATGTTAGGCAACAGCTGAATTAGCAATAACCTGATCCAGTCTACAAACATGGGCGTATGTTTTCACAAAATATTCTATTCATTTCAAATTGCTTTCCCACCCTTTCATGCTGCCCATATACCAGTTTCAACTCTCAAGCAGATATAAAATTAAAAAGGTTGTCCACTTATGACAATGTCCCTAATAAACCAATATAGCTTTTCTGCCTTGCTTACACCTTGCCCTGGCACATACTCTGCACTCACAGCCATCACTGCCCTCTTCAGGACCGTTAGCTCCTTTCTGATTATATTTCCCATCATTCCTTGTGCTGGGCTACAAGCCAGCAGGGAGCAGACCCCTGTAACTCTGCCAAATCCCTCCCACAGCTACATCTTGCTACTCACACACAAGCTCAGCCAGCACAATCTACTAACCAGCCGAACTTAAAAATATCAAACGATAAGAAGAAGTAGAATTATCACTTAAAGGGAACCAGTCACCAAAATAAACACTATTACTCTGCAGATATGGGGTTAATCTGTAGGTTAATAGCATTATTAGCCTGCACGCACGTAGCCGAACCCTGCTGGGTGAAAAGGAACCTTGAGGCTGTGTGCCCACTTTGCATTTTTCAAGCGTTTTTGATGCGGAATTTCCGCTGCAGAAACGCTTTGAAAACGCTTGGTAATCCGTGCCCCATGATCCCCAATGAAAATCTGCATGTTCTGTGCCCATGCTGCAGAATTTTCCGCAGCGGATTTTCCTTGTGGAAAAATCCGCAGCATGTCCATTATTTGTGCGTTTCTGCATGCGGATTTGAGGTCCCAATACCCTTATTCTCCCCAGCAGCATTCGGTTTCAGTCCCCGCTCTGAGTATACAGAGCTCTGGCTGTAACCGCACCCCCGGTCCTGACTGACAGCCGGCCCCAAGGCAGAGCGAGTGTCAGTCAGGGCCGGGGGTGCAGTTACAGCCAGAGCTCTGTATTCTCAGAGCCATGACTGAAACTGAATGCTGGCTGGGAGAATAAACGTAATTTTCTCTCTGCAGCATTCGGCTAAGTGCGTGCAAGTAAATAGTGTTTTTTTTCTGGTTACAGGTTCCCTTTAATATTGAGCAGAATGGAGTCTGCTGATTAGTTGCTACAGCTAATACATGTTATGACAATCAAATCCACAAAATTTACTGATGATTTCATAAATTTTATACAAAGAAGTGAAGCATATTGCTCCTGTTATTCAGCCCTTGTATTTTGATCAACAGCTCCCAAAAAAATGTCTCCACAATCACCCTAAAACTGTATTTCCCTACACATTATGACATCACCACACAGCATCGCGTCCCCACACAGCCCCCTCACACAGCATCGTGTCCCCACACAGCCCCCTCACACAGCATCGTGTCCCCACACAGCCCCCTCACACAGCATCGTGTCCCCACACAGCCCCCTCACACAGCATCGTGTCCCCACACAGCCCCCTCACACAGCATCATGTCCCCACACAGCCCCCTCACACAGATAGTGTCCCCACACAGCCCCCTCACACAGATAGTGTCCCCACACAGCCCCCTCACACAGATAGTGTCCCCACACAGCCCCCTCACACAGATAGTGTCCCCACACAGCCCCCTCACACAGATAGTGTCCCCACACAGCCCCCTCACACAGATAGTGTCCCCACACAGCCCCCTCACACAGATAGTGTCCCCACACAGCCCCCTCACACAGCATCGTGTCCCCACACAGCCCCCTCACACAGCATCGTGTCCCCACACAGCCCCCTCACACAGCATCGTGTCCCCACACAGCGCCCTCACACAACATTATGTCAACCCTCACCTGCAAAATCATGTAAAAAAAAAAAAAATAGACTATTCACCTAACCCTGTTCCCCCCGCAGCTCAGGTGTACGCTGTGTACTGAGGCACGGCTGGCACGAAGTAGTGACAACATTGCGCCTGCTGCTTCCTCAGACGGAAGAGGGAGCTGAGGAAAGTCAGATGTCAGGTGTAAAGCGGCTGCATGTTGCGGGACACCACTGCATAAAGCCTTCTAGCTGTCCCAGTCCGTGGGCGTCACTGGAACAGTCAAAAGGCCACATGTGGCCGCAACCTGCATTTTGTCCAGGTCTGGTATAGAATAAGATTGGCCATTATTTAATGTAATGAGAGATGTTTGATTACTATTATGCTGTAAGCATATTTTGTCATGCTCTGGTATTCTTGACTCAATAAAAAATTATGCATTAAGTTGATGGATCATCATACTAGCAATGTGTGTACCCCTTTCTGTACTTTTGTAGTTTGTTTTTCCTTGGTTTTGTACTAAAACATAACTTTTTGTAACTGGGTGTTCGTTACCTGTTTTGTTTTTTTTTTTAGATTTTTGTAGTCATCATTTTTTTAGTTTTTGCCTTTTTATCTACTTCTTTTAAGAGCCTTAATTTTTTATTTTTCCAACAACAAACATAGCGATATAAGGCCTTGTTTTTTTGCGAGAGGAGTAGTAGTTTTCAATGACACCATTTACTTTACTGTACAATGAAATAAAAAATAATTCCAAGTGGGTTGCAATGGTGAAACAAATTGCAATTCCACTTTGGTTTGTTGGATTTTGTTTTTTACGGTGTTCACTCAGCAGTAAAAATGACCTAGCAAATGATTCTCCAGGTCAAGTACAATTATGTAAAAACCAAAAAAGTGGTGAAAACGAATTATCACATTTGTTAAAAAAAATATATATAAAAATTAACATATACATTTTAATATATATATATATATATATATATATATATATATATATATATATATATATATATATATATATATATATATATATATATATATATATTTCAATTGATGGAGCTGTGTGGGGGATTGTTTTTTGGCGTGACAATTTTACTGATACCATTTTGGGGTACACACAACATTATTGATCACTTATTAATATCATTTTTGGGTGGAACTGCGGTAACAAGGAACTGCAAAGCTGGGTGGCAAGTAAATGGTGAGATCGCACCTGCTCCCAGAGACCCCCCACAATGTCATCACACCGGCTGATGGGTTTTCATGGCCTGCTGAAGGTCCTGCAGCTGCGATCTTTGTCATCCTGTGAAGCCCAGTTTGTGGCTGGGCTTCATAGGAGAACATCATTTTGCTTCTATCTTGCAGTACTGTTTTACTGCTGTATATAGAACAAGCAGATGATTGCAGACAGTTCCCTAAAGGAATTAAAAAATAAAGATTTTAAGAAAATATCAAAAGTATGAATTAAAAAAAAAAAAAAAAAAGGTTCAAATATGCACATTGGTATCACAATGTCCGAACAACATCCAAAATGAACCTAAATGATAAACGACGTAATGAGAAAAAAAAAAAAAAAAAAATAGATGAAACTGGTCGGCAACCCCCTCCCCCCTAAATAATGCATATACATACGTATTTGGAGAATCATGCTGCCAACTCATTTTTATTTTACACTTAAAATGAACCTGTCATTAGGATTTTGCTACGTAAACTACAGGCAGTGGCAGGTTGGCACCATTACACTGATTAAAATGATACCTGGGTTGATGATATCCATCTTGCACCTGTTGTTTAATCTTTGATTGCAGTTTGGAGATAATGATATGCTCGTGCTCCGAGGCGGGCCAGCGGGTGGGGTTTTATTTGATGCTTATTGTTATCAGCTTAAATGACAGGTCACTGATCCTTCAATGACAGCCTCCTATTTTAAATACTGCTCTTGCGCAGTTCAGATTGTGGTCTTTTAAAGACCTCAATATTTAACACAGTATTTAAAATAGGAGCCAAGTCACTTAAGGTTCAGTGACCTGTCATTTAAGCCTATAAGCATGAATATAAGAACAGAGTACCAAATAAAGCCCCGCCGGCAGGCCCGCCCCGGAACACCAGCATATCATTATCTTCAACCTGAAATCAAAGATTAAACAACAACCACAGGACGGATTTACCATATTTTTTTGACTACAAGACGCAGCTAGGTTTTAGAGGAGGAAAATAGAAAAAAATGTAAGCAAAAAATATGGTCATGATGCACTGTTATGGCGGAGGGGGTCTGCTGCGGACACTGTTTATAGGGGTAATGTTCCCCAATTCTGTACTAATATCCCACATCCTGGTATATATGGCCCCCCCTTCCTGTTATACGTGGCCCCCATCCCCATCCTGGTATGCATGGCACCCCTCATTCCTCATCCTTGTATGCATGGCACCCCTCATTCCTCATCCTTGTATGCATGGCACCCCTCATTCCTCATCCTTGTATGCATGGCACCCCTCATTCCTCATCCTAGTATGCATGGCACCCCTCATTCCTCATCCTTGCATGCATGGCACCCCTCATTCCTCATCCTTGCATGCATGGCACCCCTCATTCCTCATCCTTGCATGCATGGCACCCCTCATTCCTCATCCTTGCATGCATGGCACCCCTCATTCCTCATCCTTGCATGCATGGCACCCCTCATTCCTCATCCTTGCATGCATGGCACCCCTCATTCCTCATCCTTGCATGCATGGCACCCCTCATTCCTCATCCTTGCATGCATGGCACCCCTCATTCCTCATCCTTGCATGCATGGCACCCCTCATTCCTCATCCTTGCATGCATGGCACCCCTCATTCCTCATCCTTGCATGCATGGCACCCCTCATTCCTCATCCTTGCATGCATGGCACCCCTCATTCCTCATCCTTGCATGCATGGCACCCCTCATTCCTCATCCTTGCATGCATGGCACCCCTCATTCCTCATCCTTGCATGCATGGCACCCCTCATTCCTCATCCTTGCATGCATGGCACCCCTCATTCCTCATCCTTGCATGCATGGCACCCCTCATTCCTCATCCTTGCATGCATGGCACCCCTCATCCCTCTTCCTGGTATGCATGGCCCCTTTCATGCCCATCAACACTATACACAAAAAACACCAAGGTTGCTTACCGGTAGCCGGTTTTTCCTGAGCCCATGACAGCACACCTTGAGAGGATCAGCCCCACCAAGGACGGGAAACCGTCTGAAATAAAAGGGCGGCACCTCTCCCTCGCTTCAGTTGTTTACAGAGCATTGAGAGGACCTCCCTAAACAGGTTAGGCACATAACCAACACCACAATATACATATACACACCACCCCAAACAGTGCACACCAGGGTGTGAGAAACATAGAAAAAATAAGGGGGGGAAACTACGGGTGCTGTCATGGGCTCAGGAAAAACCGGCTACCGGTAAGTAACCTTGGTGTTTTCCCCTCCCCCATGACAGCACACCTTGAGAGAATTTTGGAGAATTTATGAGCACCCTAGAGAGGGACCACCGCCTGAAGTACCCTTCTCCCAAAAGTGAGATCAGAAGAGGACAGATCCAACTGATAGTGCTTAAAGAAGGTGGATGGTGTAGACCTAGTAGCAGCCCTACATATCTGCTCGATCGAGACGTCTGCTCTCTGCCCAGGAGGTTGCAACGGCTCTGGTGGAATGAGCCCTCACATTATCCGGGGCTGGAACCCCTGTGGACGTATAGGCTAAGCTAATGGCCTCCCTGAGCCACCTAGAGATGGTACCCTTGGACACCCCGTGACCTTTCCTACACCCTTGAAAGGCCAGGAACAGAGAACAGTCTTTCCTCCACAGACTAGTCATGTGAATGTACTGTAGCAGGGACCTCCTAACATCTAGGCTATGGAACCTGACTTCCCCTGGGTTCTTGGGATTGCTGCAGAACGAGGGTAGCACAATCTCCTGACTACGGTGAAATCTAGACACCACCTTGGGAAGGTACGCTGGATCTGGCCGCAAGGTGACCCTATCCTCAAAAATTTGTGTGTAAGGAGGATTAACCGAGAGGGCCTGCAGATCACCCACCCTACGGGCTGACGTTAAGGCCAATAGGAGGATGGTCTTAAGGGTGAGAATTTTTGGAGAAACCTTGTGTAGGGGTTCGAATGGTTCACTAGTAAGAGCGTTCAAGACTAAATTCAGGTCCCAAGGAGGAACACCCATGGACCTAACCGGTCCTGCTCTGGCACAGGACTTGATAAACCTCGAGATCCACCTATTCCCAGCCAGATTACAATTGTAGAGTGCTCCCAAAGCTGAAACTTGAACCTTAAGGGTCCCTGTAGCTAGACCCAGGTCCCGCCCCTTTTGCAGAAATTCCAGGATCCCCCTGATCGGAGGTTTGCTCGATAGTGGGATATCTATAAACTCTAGGAATTTACCCCAAACTCTGCTATAAATCTTGGTTGTAATTGGTTTTCTACTCCCCAATAAAGTAGAAACTAAGCCTGGTGAAAACCCCTTGCTACTCAATAGCGACCTCTCAAATTCCATGCCGAAAGATGGAACCCCCTGGCCTGGGCATGGAATACTGGTCCCTGCATGAGAAGGTCCGGCCTCTCTGGTAGAATCCAGGGATCTGACACCGACATTAGTCGAAGCAGAGAGAACCAAGGCCTCTTGGGCCAAAAAGGGGCTATCAAAATCACCCTGGCGCCTTCCTCCCGGATCTTCCTCACCACTACTGGAATCATCACTAATGGCGGAAAGGCATAGGCCTTCCTGAACCCCCAAGGAATCTGGAGGGCATCTACGGCATGGGGATTTTCTGCCGGATTTAGGGAGCAAAATCTCTGCACCTTTCTGTTTGCCCTTGTGGCGAACAGGTCTATGTCTGGCTGCCCCCATAACTGGACAATCTGATGGAAGACCTCCGGGTTCAACCCCCACTCCCCCTGTCTTAGGGTATGGCGGCTTAGAAAGTCTGCTTTCACGTTTTCTACCCCCTTTATGTGAAGGGCGCTGAGGGATAGGAGGTTTCGCTCTGCTAGACCAAGGATCTGGTCTGCCACCACCATCAGAGGGCATGACCTTGTCCCTCCCTGGTGATTCACATAGGCTACTGCTGTCCGGTTGTCGGACCTGACCTGGACATGGTGATTTTGGATGTGAGGGAGGAAGCCCCTGAGGGATCTTTCTACTGCCCAAAGCTCCTTTAAGTTTGAGGATGCTCCCCTCTCGTGGTAAGCCCAGTGACCCTGTATTGAGAGTTCTGCCAGATGACCCCCCATCCGGAAATGCTTGCGTCGGTCGTAATTACCCGATCTACTGGTCTGGACCATTGAACGCCTGCGGTCAGATTTCCCCTGACTGTCCACCACGAAAGAGAATCTACTACTTCTGGGGAGAGAGAGAGCCTGCCTTCTAAATGCCCGTTGCAGGACCTCTGTGCTGACAGGACCTCCCACTGAAGCCGCCTCATATGCCCCTGGGCCCACATTACTGCTGGGAGACAGGCCGTCATAGAACCCCAGAGGGACATTGCCTCTCTCAGAGACATTTCCGGAGCTTGAATGGCCTTCGAGACTAATGCAATCAACCTGCAGATTTTGTCCTCTGGGAGGAAGCAGGTTTGGCGACGAGAGTCTAGGATTAGACCCAGAAAGGTCTGAGTCCTGGAGGGGGGTTAGTCTTGATTTTTGGAAATTTACTAACCACCCCAGCTGATGCAAAACTTCTGTGACCAGTAGGAGCTGACTGGAGCAGTGGGCTTCTGTTTTCCCTATTATCAAGAAGTCGTCTAAATATGGCACGATCACTACATTCTTGATCTGTAGGAAGGCTGTCACTTCTGCTATTAGTTTCGTAAATATTCTCGGGGCAATGGAGAGGCCAAAGGGTAGGGCAGCAAACTGAAAATGCCTCAGCTTCCCCTGAATAAACAGGGCTACTCTCAGATACTTCTGATACTCCGGATGGATTGGGACGTGATAATATGCGTCCTTCAAGTCTATTACAGCCATAAAGCAGTTGCAATGTAAGAGCTTCACTGCCGAGCTTACTGACTCCATCTTGAAAGTCTGGTTTTCTACTACTTGGTTCAGACTCCTGAGGTTGATGATGGTCCTTAAGGACCAGTTTGTTTTTTTTTTATCATGAATAGTGGGGAATAGAACCCCCTCCCTCTCTGTGTTGCTGGTACTTCGAGAAGGACCTGCTTTCCTACTAACTCTAACACTTCTGTTTCCAGGGCTAATTGTTCTTCCTGGACCTTTCGTAGGGGGGTAACCACAAAGGTCCGCCAGGGGGTCTGGCTGAACCGGATCTTCAGGCCCCCACAGATAACAACAAACCCCTGGATTCTGAAAATTATCGCGTCCCAAGCTGGAAAAAAGTGGGAAAGCCTTCCACCCACTTGCAGCTTGGCGTCATTGGGAGGATCTCTTCGAACTCGAGGATGGTCCTCCAAACATATAGCCCGATTCTTTTTTGGACTTGGCTTCCCATCTCTTTTTGTCTCCCGGAGGACGACCCCGGTTAAATTTTCTCCACCGAAAACTAAATCTTCTTGGTTCCCCCGAAAATCCCGGGAACCCTTTGCTTTTATCGCCTGCTTTTTCTAACAGGTCTTCTAACTTTTGGCCAAACAGGAGTCTACCGTCACACGGGAGGGAGCACAGTTTCTGTTTCGAAGGTAGGTCGCCTGGGCAACCTTTGAGCCACAAGGCCCGCCTGGCTGCGTTGGATAGTCCCGCTGCCCTAGCTAACAGTCTGACCTAGTCAGCTGAAGAGTCGGCCAGGAAGGCCGATCCTGTTTGTATTAGAGGTAGCTCTGCAAGTATTGCCTGTCTGGAGACCTTTTTATCTTTAAGCTGGTCTTCCAGCTGTTGGAGCCACACCATCAAGGACCTCGCCACACAGGTGCTAGCCACCGCTGGTTTTAGGCCGCCTGCCGCCGCCTCCCACGTGTGGCGCAGGAAGGAGTCAGCTCTTTTATCCAGTGCATCCTTTAGGACGCCAGAGTCCTCCAAGGGCAGGGAAGATCTTTTCGATGACCTTGCCACAGTCCCGTCCACCTTGGGGATCTTATCCCAAGGTTCCGCATCCTTCTCTTCGAAGGGATACCTTCTTTTGGAGAAGGAGGGTAAAGCCCCTGATCTCTCAGGTCTCCTCCACTCCCGGTCAATGAGGCCCTGAATTTTACTGTTAACCGGAAATGAGCGTCTCTTCTTCTCTCCCAAGCCCGCAAACATGATGTCCTCCCGGGATTTAGATGCTCTCTCTTCCTCCAGACCCATGGTTGATCTTACTGCCCTAACCAGTCTGTCTGTATTCTCAATGGGGAAGCAGGGTCTACCGCCCCCCCGATGAGGAAGAGGACGATGAATCCCACTGCTCCTCGGACTGGGAGGAATCAGAGGCGGAGGAAACCTCTCTACGGGGTCTTTTCTTCCCTCTAAGGAACCCTTTCAGGGACCCCTGAACTTCTGCATGTACTATGGACTTTAAATTTGCAGCAAAATCCTGGGAATTCTCAGCTATGGTTTTTGGTCACACAGCCCTGGCAAAGTGGTTTCTGCCACTCTACTGAGAGAGAAGCTTGGCAAAGGGCACATATTCTATGCTTTTGCTTGGCACTACTCTTCTTAGGCTCCTAAAAAAAGGAAGCACATAAGAGACTTCCCGTTACTAACCAGTGACATTCACGAAGCTCACTCACCCCCGGAGGTCACACACGGGTACCGGATTCGGAGGCTGTTGCGGAACCGATGATTCCATTCTGGATGGTCCCGAGGCACTCGAAGCCTTACTCCTGCGGCTGCCACTACGATTAATCGACCGGCTGTCTGTATACGATGCATCCCTCTGCTTTTTCTGTTGCTGAGGTGGGGGGGTAAGCTGCTGCTCCTGGCTATCTGGATCAGCCATGTCTCAGAAGCGCACCACGCTTCCAGGATAGCTCCCCCCCCCCTTAAATATAGGGCCATCCAGCCTCCTCCGGTCTGTGGGCCCTCACCCTTCCTCAGGCCGGAGCTCCGTTGAAAAAAACCGGCCTGGGACGCTCCGATGGGCGCCGCCTTCTTGGATCGGCGCCGCCTCCTGCCGTGACGTCAGGCGCGTCACACCCGGAAGCGTTCCACACTGCAGGGGGAGGACGGCGCCGCGGTCTCTGGGAGGACAGAGCCTGCCTCACCGCGTGCGCCCCGCTCGGCGCAGAGACACCAGGGGAAGCTGCGGACGGCGCTTCTTGGATACTGAACCCGGTGCACAGGCCAGTGCCCGCTCTTCCACACCGGGACAGCCCCAGGTAAGTCTTCTTTCTTCCAGACAGGTTCCCCATCAAGGACAGGAAACCAACTGAAGCGAGGGAGAGGTGCCGCCCTTTTATTTCAGACGGTTTCCTGTCCTTGGTGGGGCGGATCCTCTCAAGGTGTGCTGTCATGGGGGAGGGGAAAATAAACACTACTACTCACCTTCCTTCCCTCTGCTCCAGCGCTGCTTCCAGTGCTGCTGCCAGCACTCATCTCACAGTGTGAGCCGTGCATGACGCCACTGCCATGTGCCCTCACACTGTGAGATGAGCTGCTGGAATAGTCACTGCTCCCCATGCCGGGATTATGGATGTGGGGAGCAGTTACTATTCACTCACCTTTATATTGCGAGCAGTTTCAGCCCAGCCGCGGCTCCTGCTGTTGCTGGGCGATAGAGTGTGCCTGCTATTAAACAGCATGAATATTCATGGGCGTAGAGAGGGGTGAATATTCTTGCTCTTTAATAGCGGGCACGATTGGCCGCCGAGCAGTTGCAGGAGTCGCGGCCGCTGCTGACACTGTGCGCCCGCTATTAAAGGAGTGTGAATATTCAGTGCTCCACATGCCCATGTGCGTGGGGAGCAGTGAATATTCATTTTCTTTAGCAGCGGGAACAGTGTAGGCTGCAGCAGGCGGCTGCTGCCTCCTGTGTCCCGCTCCTCCGCCGCTGTCGCTCCCCCCACACACCCACCGCAACAGTATACTACATAGTAGATTCGGCCTAAAAGACAACCCCCCCCACTTTGCTCTAAAATTTTGGAGGAAAAGGTGTGTCTTATAGTCCAAAGAATACGGTAATCAACCCAGGTATCATTTTAATCAGTATCAGTGTAACAGCGCCAACTGCTTGTACTTTATTTAGCAAAATTCTGATGACAGGTTTGCGTTCAGACTGAAAAAAACAATATAATGGCAGGGGTTAAAGGGCTGTGCAAATTTTCATAATAAATTGAATAATTTTGCTGCTGTCTAAAGACTGGAGCTGCCCAGTGACCAATCAGATTCAGCAGAGTAAGTCAGGTGACATGACTAAACTCAGCTGTGAAATGCTGCATGATAAGATCATTGGGCACAATGTTCATTAACCCCTTTACCCCCGAGGGTGGATTGCACGTTAATGACCGGGCCAATTTTTACAATTCTGACCACTGTCAATTTATGAGGTAATTACTCTGGAACGCTTCAACGGATCCCCCTGATTCTGAGACTGTTTTTCGTGACATATTGTTCTTCATGATAGTGGTAAAATTTCTTCGATATCACTTGCATTTATTTGTGAAAAAAACAGAAATTTGGCGAAAATTTTGAAAATTTAGCAATTTTCAAAATGTTAATTTTTATGCCCTTAAATCAAAGAGATATGTCACACAAAAGAGTTAATAAATAACATTTCCCACATGTCTACTTTACATCAGCACAATTTGGGAACCAAAATTTTTTTTTATTGGGGAGCTATAAGGGTTAAAAGTTGACCAGCGATTTCTCATTTTTCCAAAAAAATTTACAAAACCATATTTTTTTTTTTTTTTTTAGGGACCACATCACATTTGAAGTCACTTTGAGGGGTCTTTATAACAGAAAATACCCAAAAGTGACACCATTCTAAAAACTGCACCCCTCAATGTGCTCAAAACCACATTCAAGAAGTTTATTAACCCTTCAGGTGCTTCACAGGAATTTTTGGAATGTGGAAGAAAAAAATTAGCATTTAACTTTTTTCACAAAAATGTTACTTTAGACCCAATTTTTTCTTATTTTCGCAGGGGTAACAGGAAAAAATGGACCCCAAAATTTGTTGTACAGTTTCTCCTGAGTAAGCAGATACCCCATATGTGGGGGAAAACCACTGTTTGGGCGCACGGCAGGGTTCGGAAGGGAAGGAGCGCCATTTGACTTTTTGAATGTAAAATTTGCTTGAATAATTAGCGGATGCCATGTTGCATTTGGGGAGTCCCTGATGTGCCTAAACAGTGGAAACCCCCCACAAGTGACACCATTTTGGAAACTAGACCCGTCAGGGAACTTATCTAGATGTGTGGTGAGCACCTTGAACCCCCAAGTCGTTTACAGAAGTTTATAACATGTGGCCGTGAAAATAAAAAAAATAAAAAAATCAAACTTTTTCCACAAAAATGTTTTAGCCCCAATTTTTTTATTTTCACAAGGGTAAGAGGAGAAAATGGACCCCAAAAACTTTTGTGCAATTTCTCCCGAGTACGCCAATACCCCATATGTGGGGAAAATACAGTGTTTGGGCGCATGGCAGAGTTCAGAAGGGAAGGAGCACTGTGTGACTTTTCGAACGCAAAATCGGCTGGAATCGAGAGAGGACGCCATGTCGCGTTTGGAGAGCCCCTGATGTGCCTAAATAGTGGAAACCCCCAACAAGTGACCCCACCTTGGAAACTACATCCCTCAAGGATTTTATCAAGGGGTATAGTGAACATTTTGAACCCAGAGGTACGACACAGAATTTGATGACATTAGGTCATCATATTGAATAAGTTGTCATTAGTCTTGAGCGCAAGAGCTCGCTACTTGAGTTTGCATCGGGTACTCCGGTATGCACCATGTATCACGGGTGCTCAAGTGAAATGCTCGAGTCCCCGCCTGCATGTTTCACGGTTATTAGACACCCCAAAAAAAACATGCGGGGATCGCTCGTGCATGGCAGGCAATCCCCGCAAGGTTTTTTTGGCCGCGAAGCATATGGGGCAGAGACTCGAGCACCCGCGATACTCAATGCATACCCGAGCACCCGATGCAAACTCAAGTAGCGAGCACTTGCGTTCAACACTAGTTGCCATATCGTCATTTTTTTTTTTTACTTTTGAAAAAAACAAACAACCCTAACTCCAACCCCAGCCCTAGCGTTTATTTTTTACGCCGTTCCTCGTGTGGTATAAGTGATTAGACGACCTTATTCTTCGGGTCGGTGAGACTACAGAGATACCAGAATGATATCGGGTTTTTATGATTGACAGCTGTCACACACTAAAAGACACAGTTTGTAAAATCTAGTTTTTGCATTGCCATATTTTGAGAGCTATAATTTTTCCATATTTTGGCCGACAGTCATGTGACGGCTTGTTTTTTGCGGGATGAGTTGACGTTTTTATTGGTGCCATTTTCAGGCACGTGACATTTTTCAGCTTTTGGGAGGCAGAATAAACAAAAACCAACAATTCAGGAATTGTTTTTTTTTTTTTTTTTTTAATTTTTTATTCTACTCCGCGTGTGGTAAAATTGATGAGGTAGCTTTATTCTTCGGGTCAGTACGTTTACAGCGGTACCACATTTATATAGTTTTTCTATGTTTTAGCGCTTTTACACAATAAAAGCTATTTTATAGAAAAAAATATTTTTTTGCATTGCTTTATTCTGAGAGCTATAACTTTTTGATTTTTTGGATGATGGAGCTGTATGGCAGCTTGTTTTTTGCGGGACAAGATGGCGTTTTCAGCGGTACCATTTTTATTTATATTCGTCTTTTTGATCGCGTGTTATTCCATTTTTTGTTTGGGGGTATGATGATGAAGCATTGTTTTTTGCTTTGTTTTTTATTTTTATTTTTTTACCGTGTTCACTGAAGGGGTTATCTAGTGGGACAGTTTTATAGGTCAAGTCGTTACGGACGCGGCGATACCAAATATGTGTACTTTTATTGTTTGTTTTTTTCATAATATTTATTGATGGGTACATTATATTTTTATTTTTGGTGGATTCTTTTTTTAATTTTTTTTTTATATTTTTACAATTTTTTT
Source organism: Phyllobates terribilis (assembly GCF_046119375.1). Lineage (NCBI taxonomy): Eukaryota > Metazoa > Chordata > Amphibia > Anura > Dendrobatidae > Phyllobates > Phyllobates terribilis. Next base: position 571,497,036 of record NW_027362763.1, read on the forward strand.
TATTTATTTTTTTTTCACTTTCTGAAAGTTTTTTTACTTTTTTACTTTGTCCCACTCTGGGACTTTCACTTTTTTTATTCTGATCGCCTGCATAGCATAGGGATGGAGCACCATCCCTGTGCCATGCAGGCAGTCAGCGCTGTACAGTGAGAAGATTGTTTGGTCATACACTGCGCATGACCAAACATTCTTTCTGCTGTCTGGTGACCCGGATGTTGTCATGACGACATCGGGTCGTCATGGCAACACCCGGGAAGCCGCGGCAGACAGCGCTGGAGGCCGGAAGAGGAGGCGAGTATTGCGATCACCTCCCCTTAGCCACCGCAATGCTGCGATCGACTTCGTGCTATGTGCCGGGAGCGGTGCGGGACCGCTCCCTGCACATAGTACCGGGTGTCAGCTGTGACAATCAGCTGACACCCTGCGGCGACCGCGCGCGCGCACACAGGCTGTGCGGGCGCGATGACGTACTAATACGGGTCAGGCTCTTAAGTCCCAGGGCACAGACACGTATTAGTACATCATGGGATTTAAAGGGGTTAACAGCAATTTCGGATAAAATTTAGTGGAAGAAACTCCGTTTCATAATTCTAAAAATATATTCTGCACTGTAGCTCTAAGATAAAGGAAAGCCATATATAGGGGGCTTAAACATGAATGCTTACCTGGCTAATGCAGAAATGTTCCCCAGTGTGTAGAAAATTGCAAAGAGCTTGATTCCGGCGTTGGGAACCCAAAGTAACGCACTTCCCTGGAATGACAAAGAGCCTTCTAAACAGGTTGTGAAAATAATAAGACAAATTCTACAGATATTTCCCAGTGTACGGCAACAAAATTCATTTTAATCAAAAGATCTTGGAATAATAAATAAGTTCCACAATTGGATGTGTTAAAAAAAAATTGTTTCTGTGCTGAGATAATGTTATAAATGTGCCCCTGCTGTGTCCTGTGTAATGGCTGTGTCTGACCGTGCAGGAACTGAAGCAGCTCTGGTCGGCACACACCCTGGTTCCTGGCCGGGGGGAGGGTGGGGTTATAAGAATAAGTCACTCATATAAATGACTTATGCTTTTTGAGACCACACATTTTTCTGCCTGTTTTATATGCAAATTGCCTCTTCAAAGAGGAGGATTACTTTAACTTTAGTGCCACCTACTGGAAGTAGCAATCCTAACTAAGAGTTAAAGTCCTCTTCCTCTCTGAAGAGGCAATGTACATATTTAAATTTCTCAGAGGAGCATGCATGGCGTACAGTCATGGTTAAAAGTGTTGGCACCCTTGAAATTGTTCCAGAAAATTACTACAATTGTAGAAGAAAAAAAAAGCAAATTGGACATAATTTCACACAATACCCCAAAGATGGGCTGGACAAAATTGTTGGCACCCTCAACTTAATGGTTGCACACCCTTTGGAATAAATTTCTGCAATCAATCGCTTCCTATAAGCATCAACAATATTCTAAAGTTCTTTGCAGACAGCTCCAGGTCTCTCATATTTGAAGGATGCCTTCTCCCAACAGCAATTTTAAGATCTCTCCACAGATGTTCAATGTGATTTACTGTAGATCCGGATTTTAAGATCTCTCCACAGATGTTCAATGTGATTTACTGTAGATCCGGATTTTAAGATCTCTCCACAGATGTTCAATGTGATTTACTGTAGATCCGGACCCATTGTTGGCATATCAGAACTTTCCAGCCATTTTTGGGTGCTTCTTGAAGTATGTTTGGGATCATTGTACTGCTGGAAGACCCATCATCTAGGATGCAAACCCAGCTTTCTGACACTGAGCAATACATTGCAACCCAAAATCCGTTGTTAATCTTCAGATTTAATGATGCCTAGCACACAGTCAAGGCACCCAGTGCCAGAGGTAGAAAAACAACCCCAAAACATCTTTGAACCTCCACCATATTTGACGGTAGGTACTGTATTCTTTTCGTTGAAGGCCTCATTCAGTTTTTGGTAAACAGCACAAGAAAGTGTTTTACTAAAAAGCTCTATCTTTGTCTCATCTGTCCACAAGATGCTTTTCCAGAAGAATTTTGGCTTTCTCGCGTACATTTTGACAAACTGCAGTCATGCTTTTTTTGTCTTTGTGTCAGCAGTGGGATCTCTTGCCGTAACGTTGAAAGAAGTTGTACACTAATTTTACATTGATGCCCTATCCTACGGATAGGGAACCACTGTGTGATCGGTCGGGGTCCGACACCCGGCATCCCTGCCGATTAATCTATCGGTGGCGGCAGCCACCGGCCATAAATACTTATTAGCGGAGCTAGGCCGTCTACTTGTAGTGGCCGGGGGTAGTTACTGCACATCCGCCTCAGATTCAATTTAATAGGATGCAGATGTGCAGTACCCAGCAGCGGCCACTACAAGTAGACAGCCAAGCTCCGCAAGTAAGTACTTACGGTCGGCCATGGGCCACCGATAACAGCGGATTGGCAGGGGTGCCAGGTGTCAGACCCCGGCCAATCAGATTATGTCCAATTTGATAATTTTTCGCGTTTTTTTGTGTTGCTCCAATACACACAAAAGGAAATAAACGTGTAATTGCAATAATTTTCTGTGAGAAATACTTCATTTTCAAGGGTACCAACATTTTGGCAATGATGGTATAAGTCTTCTCACTCTGACATGCTAGGCCTGACTTGTCACTCTCCACAAGGAGAAAAGTTACCCCTTAGATCTCTGCCTGTTTTATCACGAGTGAGTGTTTCTGCTGCGTCTCCAATCCTCTGAGCTCATAAAATCAAGTTAGTGGCAAACTCAGTGGACAGAACTCATCACCAAGAACACATTAAAACTACCTCGAGAAGCACAGGAAGTCACATTGCCTATTTTATGCTGCACCTGAATGAAAAGAATAAACCTGGTGACAGATACCCTCTAAGTGCAATGTCATTGTCAGATTGTGCTACTCCCAAGGTCAGTAGTATACCCATCTGTGAAACAGCAACAGAATAGGTTATAAATGTTGACGTGTTTTACTTCAGCGCCAAGGAGTAGTTTAAACTAAAAAATGGTGAAATGCAAAAGTCCAATAAACTACAACAGAAAACACTGCACATTGAGTGCTCCCCAACTCATCTTTCCTTTCCTGACTAACCATCAGGAAGATATGGATGGATGGCTATTGAAATGCTTTCTGAACAGTCAGGGCACAGGCAAAACCAAGTCTCTAATGGCTTGACGCCACACAGGCAAACCTCGTCGCCTGCATGTCGCTCCAGCCTGCAGCTTATGCACCCGTATTAGATCATGTTGGGTTGATCAAATGTCTTAGCTGCAGCACACTGCACAGCAGTATATATGCAGACTACAAGCCCTGGCAAAAATTATGGAATCACCAGGCTCGGAGGATGTTCATTCAGTTGTTTTATGTTGTTGAAAAAAAAGCAGATCACAGACATGGCACAAAACTAAAGTCACTTCAAATGCTAACTTTAGGGCTTTAAGAAACACTAAAAGAAATCATGATTACAAATGTGGTACTCCGTAAGGGTAATTTTTGTTCAGACCAAGCAGAGTGAAAAAATTATGGAATCACTCAATTCTAAGGAAAAAATTATGGAATCACCCTGTAAATTTTCATTTCCAAAACTAACACCTGCATCAAATTAGATCTGCATCTAAAAAAGGAGTGATCACACCTTGGAGAGCTGTTGCACCAAGTGGACTGACATGAATCATGGCTCCAACACGAGAGAGGTCAATTGAAACAAAGGAGAGGATTATCAAATTCTTAAAAGAAGGTAAATCATCACGCAATGTGTTGCAAAAGATGTTGGTTGTTCATAGTCAGCTGTGTCTAAAATCTGGATCAAATACAAACAACATGGGAAGGTTGTTAAGGGCAAACATACTGGTAGACCAAGGAAGACTCTTATAGCAATATGTCTCCAAAACAGGAAATGCACAACAAAACAAATGAGGAACGAATGGGAGGAAACTGGAGTCAATGTCTGCAACCGAACTGTAAGAAACCGCCTAAAGGAAATGGGATTTACATACAGAGAAGCTAAACATAAGCCATCATTAACACCTAAACAGAAAAAAAACAAGGTTACAATGGGCTAAGGAAAAGCAATCGTGGACTGTGGATGACTGGATGAAAGTCATATTCAGTGATGAATCGCGAATCTGCATTGGGCAAGGTGATGATGCTGGAACTTTTGTTTGGTGCTGTTCCAATGAAATTTATAAAGATGACTGCATGAAGAGAACATGCACATTTCCACAGTCATTGATGATATGGGGCTGCATGTCAGGTAAAGGCACTGGGGAGATGGCTGTCATTACATCTACTATATAATCGCCTTATCCCGTCTGTCTGTCCATCCAGGAAATCCTGCGTCGCCGATTCGCCACGGCCGTGGCCAATCAGCGACGCGGGATTTCAGAACAAGATGGCGGGCGTTAGCGGCTCATCTGCCGAACGGAGGTCAGCAGCGATGCAGCCGGGAGATGACCGGCGCTAGCAGCGCCGCTCCCCGGTCCTCACTAACACGGTTCGCCGATTGGTCGCGGCCGCGACCAATCAGCAATATTGGCACCAAATTTAAACACCGCTCTGCTGATTGGTCGCGGCAGCCCGGATAACCCCGCCCACAGCCCGTCATTCACGGAACAGGAGACTCCTGGCTGCAGCCGCAAATAGTCGTGATGTAAGTGGAAGCAAGAGCCGGCTGCAGCCGGGGGAATTACGTGCTGGCTGTGCGTGGTCAGCGATGTTGTCACAAGCAGTATTGACAACATGACGTAATTACAAGATTCATTAGGGGCCCCGGGGGGATACATTGGGGGGTTAATTTAAAGTAGTGCACAACCCATTTAAATACTGCTTCGCTGATTAGTCGCGCCCGGTCGGCCGCATACATATTCTAGAATACCCGATGCGTTAGAATCGGGCCACCATCTAGTCTTCAATAAATGCCCAAGTTTACATTGATATTTTGAACAGTTTTCTTATCCCATCAATTGAAAGGATGTTTGGGGATGATGACATCATTTTTCAAGAAGATAATGCATCCTGCCATAGAGCAAAAACTGTGAAAACATTCCTTGAAAGAAGACACATAAGGTCAATGTCATTGCCTGCAAATAGTCTGGATCTCAATCCAATTGAAAATCTTTGGTGGAAGTTGAAGAAAATGGTCCATGACAAGGCTCCAACATGCAAAGCTGATCTGGCAACAGCAATCAGAGAAAGTTGGAGCCAGATTGATAAAGAGTACTGTTTGTCACTCATTAAGTCCTCAGAGATTGCAAGCTGTCATTAAAGCCAGAGATGGTGCAACAAAATACTAGTGATGTATGGGAGTGTTCTTTTGTGTGTGTTTTTCATGACTCCATAATTTTTTCCTCAGAATTGAGTGATTCCATAATTTTTTCCCTCTGCTTGGTCTGAAAAAATTACCCCTACTGAGTTTCTAATCTTTATTTCTTTTAGTGTTTCTTAAAGCCCTAAAGTTGCCATTTGAAATGACTTTAGTTTTGTGCCAGGTCTGTGATCTGCTTTTTTTTCCAACAGCATTAAACAACTGAATGAACATCCTCCGAGCCCAGTGATTCCATAATTTTTGCCAGGGGTTGTAATAGAAGTGTTTGAATGCAGAGAAATAGTTGAGCCAGTGGCATTGAGGCCCCCATTCATATTAGGCTGACTATCCTATAAATATGGGGGACGCGCTTCAAGATTCCCCCACGATTAATTTAAATGCCCAATCGTTTGTTCCCCTGGGACAGTGGTCCTTAACTTTTATTAACTTGAAAACCACATTCAGCTCTGAGAGGGTCGTGTGCCATAACCAGAGCCTCAAGAGCAGTTACGTAGAGCTAAAACCTCCCACAGTAGTGACACCCAGAGATCTCATTGTCAGTGTAATGACAGCCAAAGCTTCCATACAGAAATCATCCCGAGGCAGTAGAAAAGTACCTACAGCCAGAGGTTCCCACGTTCCCCCCATTTGGTATTCTAGCATCAGGCACTGCCAACACACTGTCACATCGAACTTCAAGCACCTCCTCTGACAGGCAGTATCATCCTTAATCAAGTTTACCATATTTAATTTTTCTCTCCACCTCCAGAAGGTGGAGTATCCAGATTTGCTCTTCTATGCGAGGCAGCTCACAAAAGCCACCATTTGGAGACCTGCTCTTCATTGCAGTTTTCTAGACCTGGTGCTAATGCACCAAGTTGGCAGACAGTCACGAGCCACATGTGGCTCCCGAGCCACTGGTTGGGAATCCCTGCCCTTGGACATAGGCTGCTGGCAGTGGCTCTCCCTGCTCCCTTAACAAGCACATGAGCATTCATATGTATATGGGGGGAGATGAGAGCGAACATTCAGCATCTTTGGATTTTAACTCCTCCCCAACATCAATGGTATATATAGGCCGACTGGGCTTTTCAGGCCGCACCATACCTGGGAGATGCCAGCTGCGTTAAACAGATGGCATCTGCCTGTAACAGCAGAAAACGGCGCTCAGCTCCAATCACTGTTAATCCATTATTCGCAGCCGTCAGACTCCATTCAAATTCCCATTGTCAGAGACTGTAACCCCCCCACACCCCCAACACTAATTAAAGTGTATAAACATGTATATAGGGGATGCAGCTCCTATAAAGAAACATAACAGGAGTATGCAGTTTAGCTTAATATTTATTGAAAAATCTACTTTAATATGCAAATGAGGGTGCTTCAGTGCATCCTTGGTGTGGCTTATGCCTCGGTGCTCCGTTACACCCAAATAATTGTATATTAAAGCTAGTGCCTTATGACTGACAGTGCTCCCTTGGTAACAGTGAAAGCTGTCTAAAATGAGAATGCACATCTGCGCTGAAACTGGAGGAGCGCAGTGCCGCGCTCTAAGTGTCAGTGCGGTCTTGCACACAATATGGCTGTCTTTAGCCTTCAGGAAATGCTTTGAAGTGAGCAGGAAGGATGTGCATGTTACAACACCCTCTTCTTACAGAAGCTGCCCACTATACTTCCAGGTACATCTAGCATTGACAGACAGACAAGAACCAGGTGTCAAGAATGTGTATGCAGCCACATTGTGTGCAGCCCGCACTGACACTTGAAGTGAACCGCGGCTCTCCTCCAGTGTCAGTGCGCAAGTGCAGATACACAGACTGATTTTAGACACTGCACACTCTTGCCAACTGAGCATTGTCAATCAAGATAAGGAACTGGCTTTAACATGCAAACAGGAGGGTGTAATGGTGCACCAAGGTATAAGCCAAGCAAAGGGTGCAATAAAGCGCACTCATTTGCATATTAAACAAATGTACAATGTACATGTTTAAGTTAAACTGTGTATGCCTGCTATGAATTTTATAGGGACTATGTATCCTATATAAATGTTTATGCCGTTTAAATGGCATTTTGGGTGCGACCGCGATTTTAGTCATGTAGTGCAATACATGTATTGCAGTTTAGAGAACAAGGGATCAAACTGAGTGCAGGTCCAAGATACCTACGCAACTTTTGAAAAAAAAAAAAAAGCAATAAAAAGTTAACAAAACACTATTTATCACAAAATTGTAGCTCTAAAGATGTAAGCTTGTAACACAAAAACAACAAGCCTCCAAACAGCTCAATGAATGGAAAACAGATTTAAAAAAATGGATCAACCAATTTTTTAAAACAAATTTCCGGATTTATTTCCATTTTTATACATAAAAATATAGGAGCTTGATATAGCTGTATTCATACTGACCTGGGGAATCTGTGTTGCCAGGTCATTTTAACTATATAATGTAGCTGAAAAAACAACCCCCTCCACCAAAACAAAGTGGAGGAAATGCATTTTTTTTTATTTATTTATTTTTTTTTTTGCAATTCCAAAAGCACATTTTTTTTAATATTTTGCTGTCGTCCGATGCATCAGGTAGTAATGTGAATGTCATTCAAACGTTAATTTTTTCAAGCAAAAACCAAGCCCTCATACAGTCTGTGTAAAGCACTGTAAAATTAATGGTGTTATATAAGTGAGTAAAATAAATGAAAATAGAATCCAGTGAAGCGAGCGAGTAGGTGGTCAACTATGTTTTACTCTGAAACACTTCTCTGTTTCCGATCTAAATATATTGCATTCTTTGGACTAGAAGACACATTTTTAATAAGAAAAACTCTTGTTAAAAAGGGTGTGCGTCTTAGGCGGTGTGACAATGCGTTTTTTAAGCGTTTCCGCAGCGGCAAAAACGCTGCAGAAATGCTTAAAAAACGCTTGGTACAAGGCCTGCCATGTTCCCCAATGATAATCCGCATGTGCTGTGCACATGCTGAGGAAATTTCCACTGCGGATTATCATTCCGGAAAAAAACGCAGCACTACCAATTATTTTGTGGAAGCGCTGCGTTTTCGCCACCATTGACTTTCATTGGAACGCTTAATATCCGCATCACTACATCTGTATATGCGGATTACATGCGTTTCAATGTGCGGATGGTACCCGGGTCCGGAGGAGAGGAGACTCTCATCCAGACCCGGGTACCATAGAACCTGTAAAATAAGAAAATAAAATAAAAAATAAATATTATATTTACCTTCTGATGGCCCCCAGTCTCCTTGTCTTCGCTTGCCGGCAGCTTGCGGTGGACTCAAGGACTTGAGCTGACGTCATTTAGTCATGTGACGGCAGGTCCTTCAGTGTACCGCAAGCTGCCGGCAAGCCGAGAAGCATCGAATCAAGACTCCGGGGGCCATCAGAAGGTAAGTATAGATTTATTTTTTATTTTTTACCATTCTTTCGGTCACACTATATAAATCCATGCGTTTGCATGGATTTATATAGTGTGACCAAGTTGTCAAGCACTTTCCAAGTGATGCTAAAATCGCTTGGAAAGCGCTTGACAACCTGCATGCGGAAATGCATGTGAAGAACGCTTCACATCCGCATGTCCCTGGCAGGAAAAAAGCATGTACAATCCGCATGTACAATCCGCATGCGTTTTTTTCTGCCAGGGAGATGCAGAAACGCTCAGGAAAAAATCCGGAGCATTTCTGCATCGTGGGCACATAGCCTTATAGTCAGGAGGCAGCTTACTGTGATGGAGAACGCTGACACAGCATCCTCCCCAATCGCAGAGAGCTGCTGTCTCTCCTCCTGCTCTGCACTAATCTATGTGATCGGTGCACAGCAGGAGAAGAAGCTTAGTGGGAGCTGAACAGAGGCCGCAGGAATTGAGCAGCAGCAGGACCTTCTGCATCAGCAATTCCAGGACCTTTCAGGTCATGTGACTGATCACATGACTTGAAAGGTGCTTGACTTAATCAAGTGGAAGGTCCTGCAAATGCTCAACTCTGTACAGGTCCAGGTCAGGAACTGAAGGACGCGGTAATGTATAGTGCGTGCGTGTAGCAGAGCAGTATATGCACGTAGCAGAGCAGGATGCGTAAATGTGCACGTAGCAGAGCAGGATGCGTAAATGTGCACGTTGCAGAGCAGGATGCGTAAATGTGCACGTAGCAGAGCAGTATGCGTAAATGTGCACGTAGCAGAGCAGTATGCGTAAATGTGCACGTAGCAGAGCAGTATGCGTAAATGTGCATGTAGCAAAGCTGTTTGTATGTGTATATATGTGCATGTAACAGAGCTGTGTTGTGTGTAGAGACACTAACAATAGATTACCTCCCTATTCTACCCAAGTACATTAAAATTAGTGATAACCCCCCCCCCACTTTACCCCACCAGGGAAGCTTTAATAGGAAAAAATGTTTTTCCTATTTTTCTGCTGTCTAAACCTGGGGTGTGTACTATGGTAAAGTGCATCTTACAGTCCGAAAAATACGGTATATAGCTAAAATCATGCATCCCGTGGATCAGGCATCAGTTGTCAGGTTCCCTTTAAATCCTAAATTGATGGAAATTATCAATAAATGAATGAGTGGCGTAGACCCCACCTATCATCAGCATCACAGATAAGGGGCATATACTTTAAATAATCAACTTTGCACACAAGGCTGAAAGCTGTGGTTTTTAGGGCAGCGTGCCCTTTCCATTGTTGATTGCTTTAGCCTGTGTGTCATAAAGGAGTCGTTTCCTCAGCCACTCGCATACCTTGCACAACAGAAGATTGCAGACAACAGTTTGGTCTCATGTAACTCCTTAGTTTTTTTTTGCCTGTACAATTTCTTTATCACCTTCACGACCGAGAATTTTTAAATTTTTGTGCTGGTTTGGTGGGTATGTCACCATTTTCCGAGACCCATAACGTTTTCATTTTTTGCTCGATGGAGCTGTGTGATTGCTTATTTATTGCAGGGCGAGACATTTTTTATTGATACCATTTTTGGATAAATAAGACATTTTGATCACTTGTTCCAGTATTTTTTGTGGTATTGCAGCGACCAAAAAACAAAACGTAATTTTGGTGTTCTTGAATTTTTTCCGTTTACGGTGTTTTCTGCTGATAAGATTTCACAGGGGCTGGACTGTACAGGGGTCTTCTCCTTGCTGTCTGATTCCGTTCTGTGAATGACGGGCCTCCTCTGTTTGAAGAGGAGATTTCAAACTGAAGGAGGAGAAGGCATGTCAAGGAAAAAGCGGTGACCTGTTATTCACAGACCAGAGGGAGACGGAGGGGCTCTGGACTCACAGATGGGGGACAAGACCCAGTGTACAGTCTGGCCCCTGTGCACCGAAATCGAAATTAGCAGAAACATTCAAAGGATGATTAAAGAACAACCACAAAGTGGATTTCTTCACCAAAGGTATCAATGTAATCAGTATTACAGCCATGTATTTACATTATAAAATCGTGCTGATATGTTCTCTTCAAGCACTTTTTCAGGCGGGTTCCTGACAGCATGCGCACATACCTTGAGTACTGACTATGTGCAAAAAGCACCTTTATGCCCAGCAACATTGGAAAAGAAGGTCATCAAGACTATACATGCAGTACTGCTTCCCAATAATCCAAATAAATGTCCGAGCATGTAATAAATGGCCAGGTAGAGTAGGTCATAGTGACCGCTTATTGTTCTGACTAATACTCTTAGATGAGGCTTTTTTTTCTTTAATTGTACAGACAAACACAGCAAATGTATGGGGAGAAATGAGGGAATGGTGCAGTGTACTTACCAGAATTGAAAAGACAATTCCAGAAACAAAACATATTGCAAACCACTTAACGCGAGTGCCAAAATTTAATGAGGAGGAATCCAAAACCTAAAATGAAGTAAAAAAGGTATTAATGGGATGTTCATGTGGTATAATTACAAAAAAAGTTCATTACAACTAAAATGTCCATATAAAGAAAAAAAAATGACTAGGCAAATGTGTATGAAGTAGGGGCTTGCACTATCTTCTGACAATAGGTATCAGGAGAAATTGGATCTTTTTTACCCACAGGAGATAAGTTGAGAGGCTTATTTCATCTTCACATTAAAATAACTATGCACCTGGCTTAGCATGCATGTTTATGGGTGAAAAGTACAGAATATGCGCATAGTCACTTTAATTGGACCAACCATCCGAAAGGTCGAAATTGGATGCAACATGCGAAGTGCTCTACTCTTTTTAACATATACAGATAATAGGTTATTCATTAGATTTTTAGAAGCAAACCGTTACAAAAGTTATGCATAATACACACAGGTTTCATTTATAATGTGAAATCTTTACCTTTCCTGGAGTAGATGATAATCCTTCCGTAAGCAAGAAAAAAGAAAAAAACAAAACAAAGCAATGCAAAAAATAAAATCAGCACATGACATTACAGTTTAATTACTAGGAAGCTGCAGGCATTAAATGAAATGATGTTACTTGGATTGCATTTTGATTTATCATCACCTGGGCTGTATTGTATCCCCCCAAAAATTCAAGAAAAAACACAGCAAAAAAGGGGAGCAGCGTTTACCTGCCTAGATCTTCAGAACTAAGATGGCGGCTATACAGGTGCAAAATACTGATGAGACAATCACTCACAACCTACCATTTCATGGAGGGGGGGACTGCACACAAAAAGCCTTGTATAAGGTGCAACCTCATCCTCACCTGTCCACTGCAGTCCAAATAGCGAGGGTCCTACGAAGATCCCATGAACAGAACGGCCACATTGTAAAATGTGACCGCTCTGTTCATTTGCCGGCAATAGACTGAGCTTATTGCCGGCAAGTTAGGTCAGCGCATGTGTGGTGAGTAAATGAACAGAGTGGTCCCATTTTACAATGTGGCTGTTCTGTTCATGGGATCTTCATAGGACCCTCGCTATTTGGACTAGGGCGGACAGGTGAGGATGAGGTTCCTTTATTATTTTACCTTTATTACAGGTGATCATGGGCTTCGGGATTAGCTGTAAGGTGAGTATATGGTGTTTTTTTATTTTCTGCAGGGGTGGAGAACATCGTGGACAAGGTGTAGGTGAGTATAATGTGTTTTATTTTATTTTTATCAATTTTAATTTTTTTTTTTCACTTTCAGCACAGCACAAGCGCCGATGGATGGGAGACTACTGCTCCCATCCAGCCGTGCCCATGCTCGCCATTTCCTATGGCAGTAGGCACCGGCTGATGGTGGTAGTAGTACCATCAGGCGGTGACTATGACCCGCGGTAAGCTTTTTACTGCGGGTCACTGTCATATCTGTGTGATCATGCTGACACCTGTCAGCATGAAGCCACAGCGCTCTGACCGAGGCAAGCATGTACCGCCGCTCAGAGCCTGTGTTTCCTGCACTGTCATGCAAATGACAGCACAGGAAACCAGGTAAATTCGGCTCTCCCATTCACATGAATGGGGTCCGTGTTCGGGGTTCGGGTACCCGAACTTTAAAAAAATTGTTCGGCTCAATTAACCGAACCTGAACAGTCACAGGTTCACCCATCACTAATCTCTACCTGTAGAGGGTTTTAAAGCCTAGTGAAGCTAGAACAATGTAGTACTACCCCATAGGAATCAATCAGCATACACTTTATTATTCTATAAAAATAGGAAAAACACTGCAACTGCTGCAATTTTATGCTATACAATAAGTCCCCCCTATTGTATGTACATGTGGGAAATGAACGCACGCTGCACAATCAGCAGTTGTCCAGTCTGACTGCAGCTGAGGAAATGTACCGCCCGACCAGATGCAATAGCCTTTCATACAGTAATAAAAGAAGTTCTGAAGGTTTAAAAATTGCTGCATCTGTTTGTTCCATGTAAAAATAACAAAATCAGCCTTACTTACCATGGACTTGCCTGTGCTGCTTGCCCTGGCCTTTGATGACCCAACCACTAGGCTCCGTACTGGTGGTATATAATGGATCCAGCACTGTGATTTCTGTTTACAATAGAAACCGCAGCACAGAATAACCTAATTGAGTCTGGGAGAACTGTCACTTATGGTAGGGCTAGGACTCACTAATGTGCATTAGATGTTCTGCAAATGAGGCTGCGAGTTCAGGTCAGGAGACCCTGCAGCTGGTCCGTGCACCACAGTCGATACTCATGACGGATTCACACATCCGTGTTGTGGCCCAAGAGAGGTAAGCGGCCACCAGCTTGTGTCTGGCAAAGGCTTGCATTGCTTTCCCCAGTGTGAACTTAAGGAGTTGGGCAAGCTTGACACACCACATCATGCAACTACATACATCAGATTTTTAGAATGAAATGAGCAATGTAGTTGGAATAAAATTTGGTTTATTAGATTGCATAAGGTAGCTGCTATCAAAAGTGAAATATAGTTTAATTACCAAAAACTTTACTTTTTCTTTTTTTTTTTTTTTTTTTTTTTATCTATGAAGAACTGCACTACAACTTTTTCTCCACCATCCAGATGTCAAGACTGATCCATCTAGATGCACACCTTCCCAGTCACTGCAGGCAGTTAGTATGGTAAACCTACCATACCCTGTGTCACTCAATGAGGAAGCCAAGTTACAGTGAGAGTGGGAGTCTCCTCTAGGCTTTCTTTACATTCCCCCACAAGTCTAGCATATATCATGGCATCTTTATTATATGGCACCATATGGGGGAGCTGCAGAGGTCTAGAAGGATATTTTCTCTTATCACTAGCAGGATACAAGTGAAAAACTACAAAGGATAATAAGATGCCACAAGGTGAAGCTTCACGGCACATCATGGCTTTTTCTGTAATTACAATTAGCTTGTCCCTCTGTTATCATATCAATTGGTCAAAGCAACACTCAGGATAAGTAAAGAAAAAGGTGTTATTGCAGGGCAGTCTCGATCATGTAGCTATATCCCTTCTCCATCCCTCGTGTGCATAGGTGGAATGTAAAGAGGGCAATCTGGGCTACCGCCTGGGGCCCGAAGCTCTGGGGGGGCCCCATGGCCATACTGCTCTCATTATAATGTTTTGTGCACAGCGCACATGACAATATAGCAGACGTGAACACACAGCACGCTCTGCGTGGCCACGTCTGCTTTACTCACGTCACGCAGAGCTCCTGGTGTTTGCGACTGTCTTCTCCTGCAGCTCTGGACCTGTGCAGGGCTCATACTGTATAGAGATTGCTGCGTGGGGATTCATACTGTATATAGGGGACTATGTGGGGGCATATTGCCTGGGCCTGTGAGCTGTTATCCTCATTGCAATACGACTTATGGTCTCCTTTTCTTGTCCTGATAGAAGAAATTCTCTGATGAACCCCAGAACAAAAGAGGGAGGAAACGCATCAAAGAAGATGGCATTAAGTTAAGTACACAACTGTTCAGGCCATGTAGGGTGTAATATTATATATAAAAATATTGATGATGTATCCGTCAGCCCACTAGTATCTATACATGTTCATTACATATTACCATGCGCAGTATGCACTTCTGAAGCTGGGAAACATAAACCTGGCTGCAGTGACTCTGCCGGAATGAGTGGCGTGCCTGCGCAGATTTGCATTAGCCGATGATGACGCCGCTCGTGCAAATTATGTTATCAAGCCCACAGGAGCATGATAACATGGAAGATTCCTGACTAGTCTGGGGAATTAACGCCCCATTGACTAGTCAAAGTCCTCATTAGGATAGTGAAAGAGGAGGTTATAAATTATTTTTTAAAGCATTTATTTAACTGAATTATGTTACACAGGGATGGCTAGGGAGGGGGTATAATTGCAAATAGCTGAATGCTGCTGGATTGGAGGGCACGGGGGACCTGTTAGGTTCCCTTTAATTCTGCTTAATATTAAGTCATACAATTAATATACAAAAATAATTAATATGCTACTATTGAGCAGAATAAATATCAGCCTATTGGTTTGGTCTCCACAACAGTCACGGTCTCATGTAGCCCCTTGGGAAAATTAATCTCCCACCTCTGCACGATTATGTATAGCGCTATGTTAAGTATAGTTCAGTACTAAAGGGAAAAATTTGTGCTACGCGCATCGCTATATCTGTTGAGCGTGGAGTGGGCACACCTTATAAACTGCCCGGGGTCCTAGCTACTCAATACATCCCTGATCGTGTGATTTTTGTAAATCATACTACCATTAAGTTTCTCTCTTGAGACATTTACTTTATGCCTTGCTGCCTCAATTAGGAGATTCTGCCCATCATTTTTATTAAGCAATGACTGCATGGAAATGTCCAGAAATGTCTGCTAAACAAGCCAGTTTAATTAATAAAAAATTATGCCACTTCTGCAAGGAGTTTGTATGTTCTCCCCATGTTTGCGTGGGTTTCCTCTGTGTTCTCCGGTTTCCTCCCACACTCCAAAGACATACTGATAGGGAATTTAGATTGTGAGCGCCAATGGGGACAGCGATGAAAATGTATGTATGTTGGCGCTATATAAAAATAAAGATTATTAAAGATTATTTAGTGGCTTGAGCTATGCCAAAAGTGCCCTCCAGTCCCCAACTGGAGTAAATTTCTGCTATAGGCACAAAGCACTTGTTACATGTGCCGCTTAAGAGGTTGTCCACTACTTTTACATTGATGGCCTATCCTTAGGTCATAAATGTCTGATCGACTGGGGTCCGACACCCGCGATCAGCAGTTATCAGTGTTAGCGGCCGCACTTACTTGCCAAGCTGGCTGTCTACTTGTAGTGGCTGCCGCACGGTACTGAACATCCGCCACCTATTGCTTTGAGTAGGAGGTGCAGTTCCCATGTGGCAGCCACTACAAGCAGACAGCCAGCTCGGCAAGTAAGTACTTCTGGCCAGTGGGAGTGCCAGATGTCGGACACCGGCTGATCTGACATTGATGACCTATCCGAAAGGTCAAGATGAATTAAAGTGCCCCATTCATCAAGACACAATGTCAGTCTTAACGAATTAGGGCCCTAGAGGCCTATGGACCAGGGTGAGCAACACATTGGGAGATGCACATTTTTGGTGAGGACAAGAATTACTACTTTTAAACCAGCGCTTTTAAACATAAATTTTATTCCATGGACAACCCTTTTAACCAGCTTCATCTCAGATTTATGTTTTTGTCAAGTAAAGATCCACAAAGAGTAAGGCTATGTGCGAACGATCAGAATTTGAAGCAGAAATTTCCTGAGCGTCTCTGCATCTCTTTGGCAGGAAAAATGCTGGGCGTTTTTGAGGCGGTATTGTGCATCAAAGAATGCTTTTTGGAGCTAAATAAAGTTATTTGGTGGGACATTGCTTAAACCCTTGGATTACCGTCAGAACTAGGATGAGTATATTGGTTAATTTAAATGATTAAAGAATATATGTCTGTTGTATTTCAAATAAAGTGTTTACTCTGTGTCTGTGTGTTTATTTAACTCTTTACTTTAATTAGTTTTGGTCATGAAAGGGTCTGATTAACACCTAGTCATCACCAAACAAAAAAAAGAGTTGGGTGTCAGCTAGTCCCATTCACCCAATCTTCATTAGCTTTCTATTCATGTAATTTATGCAGCAGCTGTGAGCTGGTATTTTCAGCCTGGGAAGGAGCCATTTGCAAACATGGTCCCTGGCCATTATTAACAGCTCACCGCTAGTTTGTTAGCTGCCACGTCCCCCGATCAGCACTCAGCAGCGCTTTGGATGTAGCACATTTTTGTTGCGTCCAAAACGCTGTGTTTTAATGCCGCACATTTGAATCCACTGCATATAATGACACTTCAATCGGTCAAAATCTGCAGTGGAGACTAGCATGTCCGCTACATAAATTGTCATGCTGCGGGTGAGTTTAGGTATGTGGCCACGATCAGGAGCTGCTGGAGGTTTGGCACTGCGTGTTTATACAGCGGCAAACCTGCAGCGTCCAGATGTTACAGCATAGTGGATGGGATCTCTAGAAATACCATGTCCACTATGCGTGCATCAGAGGCTGCAGATCACCCTTGGACACTGACATGCAGTGCATCTTTCAGGACCGCATGTCAAATTCTCTTGCAGAGTCGCTAGTCTCCGCAACAGAAATTTGACCACTAGAACGTATTGAATGCGATAAATCCGCATGGTTCAGTGAACACGTGGATTTACCTGCGTTCAATAGAATGCAACGTTTTGGACGCAGCAAGAAATACGCGTCCAAAACGCTGCTACGTCTGGATCGTGGGCACAGAGCCTAAAATTAAAAAATATATATATATATATATGGCATGGGCTCCCACATCATTTTTATAACCAGCAGAGGGAAAGCCGACCGCTGGGGGCTGATATTAGTAGCCGCGGAAGGGGCCATTAGCCAACAATGTTACCTGGCTATTAATATCAGCCCACAGGGGGCTAGATTACAGGGGGACCCCAGAAAAAAATTGGGGCCCCCCCTATAAAATCTAATCAGCAAAGGCTAAAACTAGACAGCTGCGGGCTGATATTAATAGCCAGGGAAGGGGCCATGGATACTAGCCCCCTCCGTGGCTAATAATATCACCCCTCAGCAGTCCCAGAAATGGCGCATCCATAAGATGTGGCAAATCTGGCACTTAGCCTCCGCTCTTCCCACTGCCCTGCAACGGTGGCGAGTAGGGTAATGGGGTTGGGGTTCACGTCAGCCTTCAGTAATGGAGGGTGTCTATAGGACGCCCCCATTACTAACCACGTAGTAAAATGGTCTCCGCTTTTTCAATAAAAGACATGGAGAGAATAAAGTATTTTAATGAAATAAAAAACAATTGGTTCTACAATTTTTTTTTTTTATTACCCTCCCATTCTCGAAGCCTTCGATCTCCTGAAAAAACATAAAATAACAAACAACCATATCCCTCACCTGTCTGCCGTCAACGACGTAGTCCACTATTATGCCAACGAGTGTCCCACAGCGATCTGGGTCACTTCTACAGCCGTGACATCAGAAATCAGTGATGTCACTGCTGTAGAAGACAGAATTGTACACTGATAAGAAGTGTAAAATCACTCCTGTCAGTGTACATTGCTGAGCAGGAGTGAGGTCACTGGGGTTGATCAGCCGCTAAACAGCCCTGGTGAGCTTACCACCCTGAGAACATTCTTGCGAATGTTCCCAGGGTCAGGTCACGTGAGCATCAGCTAATCGCTGGCGTCACCGATCAGCTGATGGTCACGTGAACGATCAGCTGATTGCTGGCGTCACCGCAAGTCCTGGCAGCTCTGTACAATGTAGGAGTGAGCGCGCCAGGAGGCGAGGATCGCCGCTGGGGACCAGGAGGTCACCGGGGGCTGCCGGACAGGTGAGTATAATTTATTTTTACTTTTTTTTTTTACCGCGGGCACGGCAGAGCAGACTACTGCTCCTCCCATCCACGCTGCTCTCGCTGTCATCAGCGGCAGTGGCGGTCAGATGAGAGGAGTTGTAATCCTCCTCTCCCGACCCAGGTACCACCCGCACCGCGTTTCCGCCGCCATTGGCTGTAATTGAAACGCAGCAAATCCACAGGTATAGGTACTATGCCTGCGGGTTTGCTGCGGTTCAATTAAAATCAATGGACGCAAATTTGCGGTGGGATCGCGCAATAAATGGCCATGCTGCGCTTTTTTCCGCAGTGGTAATCCGAATACACAGTGGCTTTCTACCAAATTCTATACAACCTGATGACTAAGCAATTAAGTTGTCATACCAGCTGCTGGGAAGATCTAAGAACACACATTTTCAAGTACAACTGAGATATATATACACAGCACATGCGGATTATCATTGGGCAACATGGCAGACCTTCTACCAAGCGTTTTTTAAGCGTTTGAGGCGGAATTGCCGCTGCAGAAAAGCTTAAAAAAACAACGCATAGTGGGCACACAGCCTTAAGCTGTTTTCTTAAAAATGTGTCCAGCTGGAAATCTTATATATATATATATATATATATATATATATATATATATATATATATATATATATATATATATATATATATATATATATATATATATATATATATATATATATATATATATATATATATATATATATATATATATATATATATATATTCTGCGGCAATTCCGCCGCAGAAACGCTTAAAAAACGCTTGGTAGAAGGCCTGCCATGTCCCCCAATGATAATCCGCATGTGCTGTGCACATGCTGCGGAAATTTCCGCTGCGGATTATCATTGCGGAAAAATCCGCAGCACTACCAATTATTTTGCGTAAGCGCGGCGTTTTTGCTGCCACTGACTTGCATTGAATCGCATAATATCCGCATCACTGGATCTGTACATGCGGATATTAAGCGATTCAATATGCGGATGGTACCCGGGTCTGGAGAGGAGGAGACTCACCTCCAGACACGGGTACCATAGAACCTGTAAAAAAAAAGAATTTAAAATAAAAAAATACATTATACTCACCTTCTGATGGCCCCCGGTATCCTTAGTGATGCGTCCTGGCTCCCCGGCGGCTTGCGATGGTCTAAAAGGACATTCCATGACGTCATATAGTCATGTGACGAGTCACGTGACTACTGACGTCGGCGGTCGCGTGACCTGTCACATGACTAAATGACATCATGGAAGGTCCTTTTACACCACCGCGAGACACCGGGGAGACCGGACGCATCGGATAAGGAGACCGTGGGCCATCGGAAGGCGAGTATAATGTTTTTTTTATTTTTATTCTTTTTTTTTTTTAAACTAACTTGGTCACACTATATAAAATCCATGCCGTTGAATGGATCATCAAGCAGTTTTCTAAGTGATGCTAAAATCGCTTGGAAAGGGCTTGACAACCCACATGCGAAATCGCATGTGCAAAACGCATTACAAACGCTTGTCCCTGGCTGAAAAAACGCATGTACAATCCGCATGTACAATCCGCATGTGTTTTTTCTGCCAGGGAAATGCAGAAACGCTCAGGAAAAATCCGGAGAATTTCTGCATTGTGGGCACATAGCCTAAATTATTGCAAAATAATAAAACACAACATACTCACCAATTTACTTGAGTACTACCATATGATACATTATGTGCAGTAGCTACTACTTCAATGTCAGGAAAACATGTGACTGCTGCAGCCAATCACTGACTACATGACATGTTCTACAAACTTCTAAAACAAGTTTCAATTCCTCACCATTTTCAAGATATTAGTTGAAGGGAGTGAATGAGAATGTTCTTTTCATTCAGGTTTGGGAAACTTCTACATAGCATTGTTACATACATGGGGATTAAAAGGTTTATAAACCTAAATTTGCATAAAGGAAAACGACTGTACACACTACTGTAGCAGCTACTGAGTAGCAACATTACAAAAGGTTACTTCCTCGGAAAGAACCAGCAATGGTGAACACACTCAGCAACATCCTGTGGCTTTACAGAGGCAGGCCAGATCTTATCCCCAGTAACATCTAATGCCTGGTCAGCTTACACTGCACAAACACATTAGAGGACTGTGGGCAAACCCTAGTCATGTGTTAACCCCTTAGTCTGTGGTTGGGGAAACAGAACCCAGAGCATGTTGCACTTGAACAGAAGGTGAAATCACAAGCAGCAGATTTTGTTGCAGAAAAATCTGCTCTATTCAGCTGAAAGATTACTTGATGAATGGGACAGCTGGAGAACTTTCTGCAACAATCTCTAATTGATGACTGAACCTACACGAAAAGTGGGTTCACACTAGATGGATTATCAGGAATGCTTAATCCAGATAATCAGCTAGTAAATATAGGCTGAGAGTCACGTATCAAACATGCAAAACGCTTGTTCTCGGATTAAATTGTTTTTAGGTTTACTTAAAAAATATCAATCTTGGCAGAACAGGTCGAGTAAACAGGACATAAGCTGCCGAGAACAATGACAATTTATACACAAAGAGCTGATTACTGATTGCTCTGTATACATTGTAAGTGTAGTCGGGTACTTTAAGCAGTAAAATAAAACAAAAACTAACCACCATAAAGGAATACTAAAGTTTTATTATATTTATTTATTATTTTTACACAGTGTCTTGTGAGTTTAAAAAGGGAATTTTTTTCCCAAACTCAGAAGAGTAATGGAGATCAATAACCACATGTCTGCACAACCTTTTCAAGCTTCACATTCAGTTCTTCTGCTGGGAGCATCTTAAAGGGACTAGAGAAAGCAGGGTCATGGAGGTTCCTTGGAAAGTGGCCAAGATAGTATTGAGCTTTATGTACGAGCGGTCAGCTATATACGCTGCAGGGGCAGACAGTATAGAGCTTTATGTACGAGCGGTCACCTATATACACTGCAGGGGCAGACAGTATAGAGCTTTAAGTAGGAGCTGTCACCTATATACACTGCAGGGGCAGACAGTATAGAGCTTTAAGTGGGAGCTGTCACCTATATACACTGCAGGGGCATAGAGCTTTATGTACGAGCGGTACACTATATACACTGCAGGGGCAGACAGTACAGCGCTTTATGTACGAGAGGTGACCTATATACACTGCAGGAGCATAGAGCTTTATGTACGAGCGGTCACCTATATACGCTGCAGTGGCATACTGTACAGAGCTTTATGTATGAGCGGTCACCTATATACACTGCAGGGGCAGACAGTATAGAGCTTTATGTACGAGCGGTCACCTATATACGCTGCAGTGGCAGACAGTATAGAGATTTATGTATGAACAGCCACCTATATACGCTGCAGGGCAGACGGTATAGAGTTTTATGTATGAGTGGTCACCTATATATGCTGCAGAGGAAGACAGTATAGAGGTTTATGTATGAGCGGTCACCTATATATGCTGCAGGGGCATAGAGCTTTATGAATGAACGGTCACCTATATAAGCTGCAGGGGCTGACAG
This sequence comes from Phyllobates terribilis, assembly GCF_046119375.1. NCBI lineage: Eukaryota > Metazoa > Chordata > Amphibia > Anura > Dendrobatidae > Phyllobates > Phyllobates terribilis. Next base: position 571,519,137 of record NW_027362763.1, read on the forward strand.
TACAGTGCAGACGGTATAGAGCTTTATGTACGATGGGTTACCGATACACGATGGAGGGGCAGACGGTATAGAGCTTTATGTATGAGCGGTCACCTATATATGCTGCAGGGGCAGACGGTATAGAGCTTTATGTACGAGCGGTCACCTATATACGCTGCAGGGGCAGACGGTATAGAGCTTTATGTATGAGCTGTCACCTATATACGCTGCAGGGGCAGACAGTATAGAGCTTTATGTAGGAGCGGCCACTTATATAAGCTGCAGTGGCAGACAGTATAGAGCTTTATGTACATGTGGTCAACTATATACACTGCAGGAGCATAGAGCTTTATGTACGAGCTGTCACCTATATATGCTGCAGGGGCAGACAGTATAGAGCCTTATGTATGAGCGGTCACCTATATACACTGCAGGGGCAGACAGTATAGAGCTTTAAGTAGGAGCTGTCACCTATATACACTGCAGGGGCAGACAGTATAGAGCTTTAAGTAGGAGCTGTCACCTATATACACTGCAGGGGCAGACAGTATAGAGCTTTATGTACTAGCTGTCACCTATATACGCTGCAGGGGCAGACAGTATAGAGCTTTATGTACTAGCTGTCACCTATATACGCTGCAGGGGCAGACAGTATAGAGCTTTATGTACGAGAGGTCACCTATATACACACTGCAGGAGCATAAAGCTTTATGTACGAGCGGTCACCTATATACGCTGCAGTGGCATACTGTACAGAGCTTTATGTATGAGCGGTCACCTATATACACTGCAGGGGCAGACAGTATAGAGCTTTATGTACGAGCGTTCACCTATATACGCTGCATGGGCAGACAGTATAGAGCTTTATGTACGAGCAGTCACCTATATACACTGCAAGGGCAGACAGTATAGAACTTTATGCATGAGCGGTCACCTATATACGCTGCAGGGGCAGACAGTATAGAGCTTTATGTACGAGCGGTACCCTATATACACTACAGGGGCAGACAGTATAGAGCTTTATGTACGAGAGGTCACCTATATATGCTGCAGGGGCATAGAGCTTTATTTACGAGAGGTCACCTATATACGCTGCAGTGGCATACTGTACAGAGCTTTATATACGAGCGGCCACTTATATACGCTGCAGGGGCAGACAGTATAGAGATTTATGTATGAACAGCCACCTATATACGCTGCAGGGCAGACGGTATAGAGTTTTATGTATGAGTGGTCACCTATATATGCTGCAGAGGAAGACAGTATAGAGGTTTATGTATGAGCGGTCACCTATATATGCTGCAGGGGCATAGAGCTTTATGAATGAACGGTCACCTATATACGCTGCAGGGGCTGACAGTACAGTGCAGACGGTATAGAGCTTTATGTACGACGGGTTACCTATATACGATGGAGGGGCAGACGGTGTAGAGCTTTATGTATGAGCGGTCACCTATATATGCTGCAGGGGCAGACGGTATAGAGCTTTATGTACGAGCGGTCACCTATATACGCTGCAGGGGCAGACGGTATAGAGCTTTATGTATGAGCGGTCACCTATATATTTTGCACGGGCAGACGGTATAGAGCTTTATGTATGAGCTGTCACCTACATACGCTGCAGGGGCAGACAGTATAGAGCTTTATGTACATGTGGTCACCTATATACACTGCAGGAGCATAGAGCTTTATGTACGAGCTGTCACCTATATACACTGCAGGAGCATAGAGCTTCATGTACGAGCTGTCACCTATATACGCTGCAGGGGGAGACAGTATAGAGCTTTATGTACGAGCGGTCACCTATATAAACTGCAGGGGCAGACAGTATAGCGCTTTATGTACGAGAGGTCACCTATATACGCTGCAGGGGCAGACAGTATAGAGCTTTATGTACTAGCTGTCACCTATATACGCTGCAGGGGCAGACAGTATAGAGCTTTATGTACTAGCTGTCACCTATATATGCTGCAGGGGCAGACAGTATAGAGCTTTATGTACGAGCGGTCACATACATACGCTGCAGGGGCAGATGGTATAGAGCTTTATGTAGGACCGGTCAAATATATATGCAGCAGGGGCAAACAGTATAGAGACTTATGTACGAGCGGTCACCAATATATGCTGCAGGGGCAGACAGTATAGAGCTTTATATACGAGCGGTCACCTATATATGTTGCAAGGGCAGACAGTATAGAGCTTTATATACGAGCGGTCACCTATATATGCTGCAGGGGCAGACTGTATAGAGCTTTATGTACGAGCGGTCACCTACATACGCTGCAGGGGCAGATGGTATAGAGCTTTATGTACGAGCGGTCACCTATATACGCTGCAGGGGCAGATGGTATAGAGCTTTATGTACGAGCGGTCACCTATATACGCTGTAGGGGCAGACAGTATAGAGCCTTATGTACGAGCGGTCACCCATATATGCTGCAGGGGCAGACAGTATAGAGCCTTATGTATGAGCTGTCACCTATATACGCTGCAGGAGCAGACAGTATAGAGCTTTATGTACGAGTAATCACCTATATACACTGCAGGAGCATAGAGCTTTATGTACGAGCTGTCACCTATATACGCTGCAGGGGCTGACCGTATAGAGCTTTATGTATGAGCGGCCACCTATATACGCTGCAGGGGCAGAAGGTATAGAGCTTTATGTAGGAGTGGTCACCTATATACGCAGAAGGGGCAGACAGTATAGAGCTTTATGTACGAGCGGTCACCTATATACGCTGCAGGGGCAGACAGTATAGAGCTTTATGTACATGTGGACACCTATATACACTGCAGGAGCACAGAGCTTTATGTACGAGCTGTCACCTATATATACTGCAGGAGCATAGAGCTTTATGTATGAGCGGTCACCTATATACACTGCAAGGGCAGACAGTATAGAGCCTTATGTATGAGCGGTCACCTATATACGCTGCAGGGGCAGACAGTATAGAGCTTTATGTATGAGCGGTCACCTATATACGCTGCAGGGGCAGACAGTATAGAGCCTTATGTATGAGAGGTCACCTATATACGCTTCAGGGGCAGACAATATAGAGCTTTATGTACGAGCGGTCACCTATATACGCTGCAGGGGCAGACAGTATAGAGCTTTATGTACATGTGGTCACCTATATAAACTGCAGGAGCATAGAGCTTTATGTACGAGCTGTCACCTATATACACTGCAGGAGCATAGAGCTTTATGTATGAGCTGTCACCTATATATGCTGCAGGGGCAGATGGTATAGAGCCTTATGTATGAGCGGTCACCTATATACGCTGCAGGGGCAGACAGTATAGAGCCTTATGTATGAGAGGTCACCTATATACGGTTCAGGGGCAGACAGTATAGCGCTTTATGTAGGAGTGGTCACCTATATACGCTGCAGGGGCAGACAGTATAGAGCTTTATGTACATGTGGTCACCTATATACACTGCAGGAGCATAGAGCTTTATGTACGAGCTGTCACCTATATACACACTGCAGGAGCATAGAGCTTCATGTACGAGCTGTCACCTATATACGCTGCAGGGGGAGACAGTATAGAGCTTTATGTACGAGCGGTCACCTATATACGCTGCAGGGGCAGACAGTATAGAGCTTTATGTACAAGCGGTCACCTATATAAACTGCAGGGGCAGACAGTATAGCGCTTTATGTACGAGAGGTCACCTATATACGCTGCAGGGGCAGACAGTATAGAGCTTTATGTACTAGCTGTCACCTATATATGCTGCAGGGGCAGACAGTATAGAGCTTTATGTACGAGCGGTCACATACATACGCTGCAGGGGCAGATGGTATAGAGCTTTATGTAGGAGCGGTCAAATATATATGCTGCAGGGGCAAACAGTATAGAGACTTATGTACGAGCGGTCACCAATATATGCTGCAGGGGCAGACAGTATAGAGCTTTATATACGAGCGGTCACCTATATATGTTGCAAGGGCAGACAGTATAGAGCTTTATATACGAGCGGTCACCTATATATGCTGCAGGGGCAGACTGTATAGAGTTTTATGTACGAGCGGTCACCTACATACACTGCAGGGGCAGACTGTATAGAGCTTTATGTACGAGCGGTCACCTACATACGCTGCAGGGGCAGATGGTATAGAGCTTTATGTAGGAGAGGTCACCTATACACGCTGCAGGGGCAGACAGTATAGAGCTTTATGTACGAGCGGTCACCTATATACGCTGTAGGGGCAGACAGTATAGAGCCTTATGTACGAGCGGTCACCCATATATGCTGCAGGGGCAGACAGTATAGAGCTTTATGTACGAGCTATCACCTATATACACTGCAGGAGCATAGAGCTTTATGTACGAGCTGTCACCTATATACGCTGCAGGGGCTGACAGTATAGAGCTTTATGTACGAGCGGCCACCTATACACGCTGCAGGGGCAGAAGGTATAGAGCTTTATGTAGGAGTGGTCACCTATATACGCTGCAGGGGCAGACAGTATAGAGCTTTATGTACATGTGGTCACCTATATAAACTGCAGGAACATAGAGCTTTATGTACAAGCTGTCACCTATATACACTGCAGGGGCAGACAGTATAGAGCTGTATGTACATGTGGTCACCTATATACACTGCAGGAGCAGAGCTTTATGTACGAGCTGTCACATATATGCTGCAGGGGCAGACAGTATAGAGCTTTATGTACGAGCTGTCACCTATATACACTGCAGGAGCATAGAGCTTTATGTACGAGCTGTCACCTATATACACTGCAGGAGCATAGAGCTTTATGTATGAGCTGTCACCTATATACGCTGCAGGGGCAGACAGTATAGAGCCTTATGTATGAGAGGTCACCTATATACGCTTCAGGGGCAGACAGTATAGTGCTTTATGTAGGAGTGGTCACCTATATACGCTGCAGGGGCAGACAGTATAGAGCTGTATGTACATGTGGTCACCTATATACACTGCAGGAGCAGAGCTTTATGTACGAGCTGTCACATGTATGCTGCAGGGGCAGACAGTATAGAGCTTTATGTACATGTGGTCACCTATATACACTGCAGGAGCATAGAGCTTTATGTACGAGCTGTCACCTATATACACTGCAGGAGCATAGAGCTTCATGTACGAGCTGTCACCTATATACGCTGCAGGGGCTGACAGTATAGAGCTTTATGTACGAGCGGCCACCTATATACGCTGCAGGGGCAGAAGGTATAGAGCTTTATGTAGGAGTGGTCACCTATACACGCTGCAGGGGCAGACAGTATAGAGCTTTATGTACGAGCGGTCACCTATATACGCTGTAGGGGCAGACAGTATAGAGCCTTATGTACGAGCGGTCACCCATATATGCTGCAGGGGCAGACAGTATAGAGCTTTATGTACGAGCTATCACCTATATACACTGCAGGAGCATAGAGCTTTATGTACGAGCTGTCACCTATATACGCTGCAGGGGCTGACAGTATAGAGCTTTATGTACGAGCGGCCACTTATAAACGCTGCAGGGGCAGAAGGTATAGAGCTTTATGTAGGAGTGGTCACCTATATACGCTGCAGGGGCAGACAGTATAGAGCTTTATGTACGAGCGGTCACCTATATACGCTGCAGGGGCAGACAGTATAGAGCTGTATGTACATGTGGTCACCTATATAAACTGCAGGAACATAGAGCTTTATGTACAAGCTGTCACCTATATACACTGCAGGGGCAGACAGTATAGAGCTGTATGTACATGTGGTCACCTATATACACTGCAGGAGCAGAGCTTTATGTACGAGCTGTCACATATATGCTGCAGGGGCAGACAGTATAGAGCTTTATGTACGAGCTGTCACCTATATACACTGCAGGAGCATAGAGCTTTATGTACGAGCTGTCACCTATATACACTGCAGGAGCATAGAGCTTTATGTATGAGCTGTCACCTATATATGCTGCAGAGGCAGAAGGTATAGAGCCTTATGTATGAGCGGTCACCTATATACGCTGAAGGCAGACAGTATAGAGCTTTATGTATGAGCGATCACCTATATACGCTGCAGGGGCAGACAGTATAGAGCCTTATGTATGAGAGGTCACCTATATACGCTTCAGGGGCAGACAGTATAGAGCTGTATGTACATGTGGTCACCTATATACACTGCAGGAGCAGAGCTTTATGTACGAGCTGTCACCTATATACACTGCAGGAGCATAGAGCTTCATGTACGAGCTGTCACCTATATACGCTGCAGGGGGAGACAGTATAGAGCTTTATGTACGAGCGGTCACCTATATACGCTGCAGGGGCAGACAGTATAGAGCTTTATGTACGAGCGGTCACCTATATAAACTGCAGGGGCAGACAGTATAGCGCTTTATGTACGAGAGGTCACCTATATACGCTGCAGGGGCAGACAGTATAGAGCTTTATGTACTAGCTGTCACCTATATATGCTGCAGGGGCAGACAGTATAGAGCTTTATGTACGAGCGGTCACATACATACGCTGCAGGGGCAGATGGTATAGAGCTTTATGTAGGAGCGGTCAAATATATATGCTGCAGGGGCAAACAGTATAGAGACTTATGTACGAGCGGTCACCAATATATGCTGCAGGGGCAGACAGTATAGAGCTTTATATACGAGCGGTCACCTATATATGTTGCAAGGGCAGACAGTATAGAGCTTTATATACGAGCGGTCACCTATATATGCTGCAGGGGCAGATGTATAGAGCTTTATGTACGAGCGGTCACCTACATACGCTGCAGGGGCAGACTGTATAGAGCTTTATGTACGAGCGGTCACCTACATACGCTGCAGGGGCAGATGGTATAGAGCTTTATGTAGGAGAGGTCACCTATACACGCTGCAGGGGCAGACGGTATAGAGCTTTATGTACGAGCGGTCACCTATATACGCTGTAGGGGCAGACAGTATAGAGCCTTATGTACGAGCGGTCACCCATATATGCTGCAGGGGCAGACAGTATAGAGCCTTATGTATGAGCTGTCACCTATATACGCTGCAGGGGCAGATGGTATAGAGCTTTATGTAGGAGCTGTCACCTATATACGCTGCAGGGGCAGACAGTATAGAGCTTTATGTACGAGCTATCACCTATATACACTGCAGGAGCATAGAGCTTTATGTACGAGCTGTCACCTATATACGCTGCAGGGGCTGACAGTATAGAGCTTTATGTACGAGCGGCCACCTATATACGCTGCAGGGGCAGAAGGTATAGAGCTTTATGTAGGAGTGGTCACCTATATACGCTGCAGGGGCAGACAGTATAGAGCTTTATGTACAAGCGGTCACCTATATACGCTGCAGGGGCAGACAGTATAGAGCTTTATGTACATGTGGTCACCTATATAAACTGCAGGAACATAGAGCTTTATGTACAAGCTGTCACCTATATACACTGCAGGGGCAGACAGTATAGAGCTGTATGTACATGTGGTCACCTATATACACTGCAGGAGCAGAGCTTTATGTACGAGCTGTCACATATATGCTGCAGAGGCAGACAGTATAGAGCTTTATGTACGAGCTGTCACCTATATACACTGCAGGAGCATAGAGCTTTATGTACGAGCTGTCACCTATATACACTGCAGGAGCATAGAGCTTTATGTATGAGCTGTCACCTATATATGCTGCAGAGGCAGATGGTATAGAGCCTTATGTATGAGCGGTCACCTATATACGCTGAAGGCAGACAGTATAGAGCTTTATGTATGAGCGATCACCTATATACGCTGCAGGGGCAGACAGTATAGAGCCTTATGTATGAGAGGTCACCTATATACGCTTCAGGGGCAGACAGTATAGAGCTGTATGTACATGTGGTCACCTATATACACTGCAGGAGCAGAGCTTTATGTACGAGCTGTCACATGTATGCTGCAGGGGCAGACAGTATAGAGCTTTATGTACATGTGGTCACCTATATACACTGCAGGAGCAGAGCTTTATGTACAAGCTGTCACCTATATACACTGCAGGGGCAGACAGTATAGAGCTTTATGTATGAGCGGTCACCTATATACGCTGCAGGGGCACAGTATAGAGCCTTATGTACGAGCGGTCACCTATATACGCTGCAGGGGCAGACAGTATAGAGCTTTATGTACATGTGGTCACCTATATACACTGCAGGAGCATAGAGCTTTATGTACGAGCTGTCACCTTTATACACTGCAGGGGCAGACAGTATAGAGCAGTATGTACATGTGGTCACCTATATACACTGCAGGAGCAGAGCTTTATGTACGAGCTGTCACATATATGCTTCAGGGGCAGACAGTATAGAGCCTTATGTATGAGCGGTCACCTATATACGCTGCAGGGGCAGATGGTATAGAGCTTTATGTACGAGCTGTCACCTATATACGCTGCAGGGGCAGATGGTATAGAGCTTTATGTACGAGCTCTCACCTATATACACTGCAGGGGCAGACAGTATAGAGCCTTATGTATGAGCGGTCACCTATATAAGCTTCAGGGGCAGACAGAATAGAGCTTTATGTACGAGCGGTCACCTATATACGCGGCAGGGGCAGACAATATAGAGCTTTATGTACATGTGGTCACCTATATACACTGTAGGAGCAGAGCTTTATGTACGAGCTGTCACATATATGCTGCAGGGGCAGACAGTATAGAGCTTTATGTACGAGCTGTCACCTATATACACTGCAGGAGCATAGAGCTTTATGTACGAGCTGTCACCTATATACACTGCAGGAGCATAGAGCTTTATGTATGAGCTGTCACCTATATATGCTGCAGAGGCAGATGGTATAGAGCCTTATGTATGAGCGGTCACCTATATACGCTGAAGGCAGACAGTATAGAGCTTTATGTATGAGCGATCACCTATATACGCTGCAGGGGCAGACAGTATAGAGCCTTATGTATGAGAGGTCACCTATATACGCTTCAGGGGCAGACAGTATAGAGCTGTATGTACATGTGGTCACCTATATACACTGCAGGAGCAGAGCTTTATGTACAAGCTGTCACCTATATACACTGCAGGGGCAGACAGTATAGAGCTTTATGTATGAGCGGTCACCTATATACGCTGCAGGGGCACAGTATAGAGCCTTATGTACGAGCGGTCACCTATATACGCTGCAGGGGCAGACAGTATAGAGCTTTATGTACATGTGGTCACCTATATAAACTGCAAGAGCATAGAGCTTTATGTAGGAGCTGTCACCTATATACACTGCAGGGGCAGACAGTATAGAGCTTTATGTACGAGCTGTCACCTATATACACTGCAGGAGCATAGAGCTTTATGTATGAGCTGTCACCTATATATGCTGCAGGGGCATATGGTATAGAGCTTTATGTAGGAGTGGTCACCTATATACGCTGCAGGGGCAGACAGTATAGAGCCTTATGTATGAGTGGTCACCTATATACGCTGCAGGGGCAGACAGTATAGAGCTTTATGTATGAGCGGTCACCTATATACGCTGCAGGGGCAGACAGTATAGAGCCTTATGTATGAGAGGTCACCTATATACGCTTCAGGGGCAGACAGTATAGAGCTTTATGTACGAGCGGTCACCTATATACGCTGCAGGGGCAGACAGTATAGAGCTTTATGTACATGGGGTCACCTATATAAGCTTCAGGGGCAGACAGTATAGAGCCTTATGTATGAGCTGTCACCTATATACACTGCAGGGGCAGATGGTATAGAGCTTTATGTAGGAGCTGTCACCTATATACGCTGCAGGGGCAGACAGTATAGAGCTTTATGTACGAGCTATCACCTATATACACTGCAGGAGCATAGAGCTTTATGTACGAGCTGTCACCTATATACGCTGCAGGGGCTGACAGTATAGAGCTTTATGTATGAGCGGCCACCTATATACGCTGCAGGGGCAGAAGGTATAGAGCTTTATGTAGGAGTGGTCACCTATATACGCAGAAGGGGCAGACAGTATAGAGCTTTATGTACGAGCGGTCACCTATATACGCTGCAGGGGCAGACAGTATAGAGCTTTATGTACATGTGGACACCTATATACACTGCAGGAGCACAGAGCTTTATGTACGAGCTGTCACCTATATACACTGCAGGAGCATAGAGCTTTATGTATGAGCGGTCACCTATATACACTGCAAGGGCAGACAGTATAGAGCCTTATGTATGAGCGGTCACCTATATACGCTGCAGGGGCAGACAGTATAGAGCTTTATGTATGAGCGGTCACCTATATACGCTGCAGGGGCAGACAGTATAGAGCCTTATGTATGAGAGGTCACCTATATACGCTTCAGGGGCAGACAGTATAGAGCTTTATGTACGAGCGGTCACCTATATACGCTGCAGGGGCAGACAGTATAGAGCTTTATGTACATGTGGTCACCTATATACACTGTAGGAGCAGAGCTTTATGTACAAGCTGTCACCTATATACACTGCAGGGGTAGACAGTATAGAGCTGTATGTACATGTGGTCACCTATATACACTGTAGGAGCAGAGCTTTATGTACGAGCTGTCACATATATGCTGCAGGGGCAGACAGTATAGAGCTTTATGTACGAGCTGTCACCTATATACACTGCAGGAGCATAGAGCTTTATGTACGAGCTGTCACCTATATACACTGCAGGAGCATAGAGCTTTATGTACGAGCTGTCACCTATATACACTGCAGGAGCATAGAGCTTTATGTATGAGCTGTCACCTATATATGCTGCAGGGGCAGATGGTACAGAGCCTTATGCATGAGCGGTCACCTATATACGCGGCAGGGGCAGACAATATAGAGCTTTATGTACATGTGGTCACCTATATACACTGTAGGAGCAGAGCTTTATGTACGAGCTGTCACATATATGCTGCAGGGGCAGACAGTATAGAGCTTTATGTACGAGCTGTCACCTATATACACTGCAGGAGCATAGAGCTTTATGTACGAGCTGTCACCTATATACACTGCAGGAGCATAGAGCTTTATGTACGAGCTGTCACCTATATACACTGCAGGGGCAGACAGTATAGAGCTGTATGTACATGTGGTCACCTATATAAACTGCAGGAGCATAGAGCTTTATGTAGGAGCTGTCACCTATATACACTGCAGGGGCAGACAGTATAGAGCTTTATGTACGAGCTGTCACCTATATACACTGCAGGAGCATAGAGCTTTATGTATGAGCTGTCACCTATATATGCTGCAGGGGCATATGGTATAGAGCTTTATGTAGGAGTGGTCACCTATATACGCTGCAGGGGCAGACAGTATAGAGCCTTATGTATGAGTGGTCACCTATATACGCTGCAGGGGCAGACAGTATAGAGCTTTATGTATGAGCGGTCACCTATATACGCTGCAGGGGCAGACAGTATAGAGCCTTATGTATGAGAGGTCACCTATATACGCTTCAGGGGCAGACAGTATAGAGCTTTATGTACGAGCGGTCACCTATATACGCTGCAGGGGCAGACAGTATAGAGCTTTATGTACATGTGGTCACCTATATACACTGCAGGAGCAGAGCTTTATGTACAAGCTGTCACCTATATACACTGCAGGGGCAGACAGTATAGAGCTTTATGTATGAGCGGTCACCTATATACGCTGCAGGGGCACAGTATAGAGCCTTATGTACGAGCGGTCACCTATATACGCTGCAGGGGCAGACAGTATAGAGCTTTATGTACATGTGGTCACCTATATACACTGCAGGAGCATAGAGCTTTATGTACGAGCTGTCACCTTTATACACTGCAGGGGCAGACAGTATAGAGCAGTATGTACATGTGGTCACCTATATACACTGCAGGAGCAGAGCTTTATGTACGAGCTGTCACATATATGCTTCAGGGGCAGACAGTATAGAGCCTTATGTATGAGCGGTCACCTATATACGCTGCAGGGGCAGATGGTATAGAGCTTTATGTACGAGCTGTCACCTATATACGCTGCAGGGGCAGATGGTATAGAGCTTTATGTACGAGCTCTCACCTATATACACTGCAGGGGCAGACAGTATAGAGCCTTATGTATGAGCGGTCACCTATATAAGCTTCAGGGGCAGACAGAATAGAGCTTTATGTACGAGCGGTCACCTATATACGCGGCAGGGGCAGACAATATAGAGCTTTATGTACATGTGGTCACCTATATACACTGTAGGAGCAGAGCTTTATGTACGAGCTGTCACATATATGCTGCAGGGGCAGACAGTATAGAGCTTTATGTACGAGCTGTCACCTATATACACTGCAGGAGCATAGAGCTTTATGTACGAGCTGTCACCTATATACACTGCAGGAGCATAGAGCTTTATGTATGAGCTGTCACCTATATATGCTGCAGAGGCAGATGGTATAGAGCCTTATGTATGAGCGGTCACCTATATACGCTGAAGGCAGACAGTATAGAGCTTTATGTATGAGCGATCACCTATATACGCTGCAGGGGCAGACAGTATAGAGCCTTATGTATGAGAGGTCACCTATATACGCTTCAGGGGCAGACAGTATAGAGCTGTATGTACATGTGGTCACCTATATACACTGCAGGAGCAGAGCTTTATGTACAAGCTGTCACCTATATACACTGCAGGGGCAGACAGTATAGAGCTTTATGTATGAGCGGTCACCTATATACGCTGCAGGGGCACAGTATAGAGCCTTATGTACGAGCGGTCACCTATATACGCTGCAGGGGCAGACAGTATAGAGCTTTATGTACATGTGGTCACCTATATAAACTGCAAGAGCATAGAGCTTTATGTAGGAGCTGTCACCTATATACACTGCAGGGGCAGACAGTATAGAGCTTTATGTACGAGCTGTCACCTATATACACTGCAGGAGCATAGAGCTTTATGTATGAGCTGTCACCTATATATGCTGCAGGGGCATATGGTATAGAGCTTTATGTAGGAGTGGTCACCTATATACGCTGCAGGGGCAGACAGTATAGAGCCTTATGTATGAGTGGTCACCTATATACGCTGCAGGGGCAGACAGTATAGAGCTTTATGTATGAGCGGTCACCTATATACGCTGCAGGGGCAGACAGTATAGAGCCTTATGTATGAGAGGTCACCTATATACGCTTCAGGGGCAGACAGTATAGAGCTTTATGTACGAGCGGTCACCTATATACGCTGCAGGGGCAGACAGTATAGAGCTTTATGTACATGGGGTCACCTATATAAGCTTCAGGGGCAGACAGTATAGAGCCTTATGTATGAGCTGTCACCTATATACACTGCAGGGGCAGATGGTATAGAGCTTTATGTAGGAGCTGTCACCTATATACGCTGCAGGGGCAGACAGTATAGAGCTTTATGTACGAGCTATCACCTATATACACTGCAGGAGCATAGAGCTTTATGTACGAGCTGTCACCTATATACGCTGCAGGGGCTGACAGTATAGAGCTTTATGTATGAGCGGCCACCTATATACGCTGCAGGGGCAGAAGGTATAGAGCTTTATGTAGGAGTGGTCACCTATATACGCAGAAGGGGCAGACAGTATAGAGCTTTATGTACGAGCGGTCACCTATATACGCTGCAGGGGCAGACAGTATAGAGCTTTATGTACATGTGGACACCTATATACACTGCAGGAGCACAGAGCTTTATGTACGAGCTGTCACCTATATACACTGCAGGAGCATAGAGCTTTATGTATGAGCGGTCACCTATATACACTGCAAGGGCAGACAGTATAGAGCCTTATGTATGAGCGGTCACCTATATACGCTGCAGGGGCAGACAGTATAGAGCTTTATGTATGAGCGGTCACCTATATACGCTGCAGGGGCAGACAGTATAGAGCCTTATGTATGAGAGGTCACCTATATACGCTTCAGGGGCAGACAGTATAGAGCTTTATGTACGAGCGGTCACCTATATACGCTGCAGGGGCAGACAGTATAGAGCTTTATGTACATGTGGTCACCTATATACACTGTAGGAGCAGAGCTTTATGTACAAGCTGTCACCTATATACACTGCAGGGGTAGACAGTATAGAGCTGTATGTACATGTGGTCACCTATATACACTGTAGGAGCAGAGCTTTATGTACGAGCTGTCACATATATGCTGCAGGGGCAGACAGTATAGAGCTTTATGTACGAGCTGTCACCTATATACACTGCAGGAGCATAGAGCTTTATGTACGAGCTGTCACCTATATACACTGCAGGAGCATAGAGCTTTATGTACGAGCTGTCACCTATATACACTGCAGGAGCATAGAGCTTTATGTATGAGCTGTCACCTATATATGCTGCAGGGGCAGATGGTACAGAGCCTTATGCATGAGCGGTCACCTATATACGCGGCAGGGGCAGACAATATAGAGCTTTATGTACATGTGGTCACCTATATACACTGTAGGAGCAGAGCTTTATGTACGAGCTGTCACATATATGCTGCAGGGGCAGACAGTATAGAGCTTTATGTACGAGCTGTCACCTATATACACTGCAGGAGCATAGAGCTTTATGTACGAGCTGTCACCTATATACACTGCAGGAGCATAGAGCTTTATGTACGAGCTGTCACCTATATACACTGCAGGGGCAGACAGTATAGAGCTGTATGTACATGTGGTCACCTATATAAACTGCAGGAGCATAGAGCTTTATGTAGGAGCTGTCACCTATATACACTGCAGGGGCAGACAGTATAGAGCTTTATGTACGAGCTGTCACCTATATACACTGCAGGAGCATAGAGCTTTATGTAAGAGCTGTCACCTATATATGCTGCAGGGGCATATGGTATAGAGCTTTATGTAGGAGTGGTCACCTATATACGCTGCAGGGGCAGACAGTATAGAGCCTTATGTATGAGTGGTCACCTATATACGCTGCAGGGGCAGACAGTATAGAGCTTTATGTATGAGCGGTCACCTATATACGCTGCAGGGGCAGACAGTATAGAGCCTTATGTATGAGAGGTCACCTATATACGCTTCAGGGGCAGACAGTATAGAGCTTTATGTACGAGCGGTCACCTATATACGCTGCAGGGGCAGACAGTATAGAGCTTTATGTACATGTGGTCACCTATATAAACTGCAGGAGCATAGAGCTTTATGTACAAGCTGTCACCTATATACACTGCAGGGGCAGACAGTATAGAGCTGTATGTACATGTGGTCACCTATATACACTGTAGGAGCAGAGCTTTATGTACGAGCTGTCACATATATGCTGCAGGGGCAGACAGTATAGAGCTTTATGTACGAGCTGTCACCTATATACACTGCAGGAGCATAGAGCTTTATGTACGAGCTGTCACCTATATACACTGCAGGAGCATAGAGCTTTATGTACGAGCTGTCACCTATATACACTGCAGGAGCATAGAGCTTTATGTATGAGCTGTCACCTATATATGCTGCAGGGGCAGATGGTACAGAGCCTTATGCATGAGCGGTCACCTATATACGCGGCAGGGGCAGACAATATAGAGCTTTATGTACATGTGGTCACCTATATACACTGTAGGAGCAGAGCTTTATGTACGAGCTGTCACATATATGCTGCAGGGGCAGACAGTATAGAGCTTTATGTACGAGCTGTCACCTATATACACTGCAGGAGCATAGAGCTTTATGTACGAGCTGTCACCTATATACACTGCAGGAGCATAGAGCTTTATGTACGAGCTGTCACCTATATACACTGCAGGGGCAGACAGTATAGAGCTGTATGTACATGTGGTCACCTATATAAACTGCAGGAGCATAGAGCTTTATGTAGGAGCTGTCACCTATATACACTGCAGGGGCAGACAGTATAGAGCTTTATGTACGAGCGGTCACCTATATACACTGCAGGAGCATAGAGCTTTATGTATGAGCTGTCACCTATATATGCTGCAGGGGCATATGGTATAGAGCTTTATGTAGGAGTGGTCACCTATATACGCTGCAGGGGCAGACAGTATAGAGCCTTATGTATGAGTGGTCACCTATATACGCTGCAGGGGCAGACAGTATAGAGCTTTATGTATGAGCGGTCACCTATATACGCTGCAGGGGCAGACAGTATAGAGCCTTATGTATGAGAGGTCACCTATATACGCTTCAGGGGCAGACAGTATAGAGCTTTATGTACGAGCGGTCACCTATATACGCTGCAGGGGCAGACAGTATAGAGCTTTATGTACATGGGGTCACCTATATAAGCTTCAGGGGCAGACAGTATAGAGCCTTATGTATGAGCTGTCACCTATATACACTGCAGGGGCAGATGGTATAGAGCTTTATGTAGGAGCTGTCACCTATATACGCTGCAGGGGCAGACAGTATAGAGCTTTATGTACGAGCTATCACCTATATACACTGCAGGAGCATAGAGCTTTATGTACGAGCTGTCACCTATATACGCTGCAGGGGCTGACAGTATAGAGCTTTATGTATGAGCGGCCACCTATATACGCTGCAGGGGCAGAAGGTATAGAGCTTTATGTAGGAGTGGTCACCTATATACGCAGAAGGGGCAGACAGTATAGAGCTTTATGTACGAGCGGTCACCTATATACGCTGCAGGGGCAGACAGTATAGAGCTTTATGTACATGTGGACACCTATATACACTGCAGGAGCACAGAGCTTTATGTACGAGCTGTCACCTATATACACTGCAGGAGCATAGAGCTTTATGTATGAGCGGTCACCTATATACACTGCAAGGGCAGACAGTATAGAGCCTTATGTATGAGCGGTCACCTATATACGCTGCAGGGGCAGACAGTATAGAGCTTTATGTATGAGCGGTCACCTATATACGCTGCAGGGGCAGACAGTATAGAGCCTTATGTATGAGAGGTCACCTATATACGCTTCAGGGGCAGACAGTATAGAGCTTTATGTACGAGCGGTCACCTATATACGCTGCAGGGGCAGACAGTATAGAGCTTTATGTACATGTGGTCACCTATATAAACTGCAGGAGCATAGAGCTTTATGTACAAGCTGTCACCTATATACACTGCAGGGGCAGACAGTATAGAGCTGTATGTACATGTGGTCACCTATATACACTGCAGGAGCATAGAGCTTTATGTACAAGCTGTCACCTATATACACTGCAGGGGCAGACAGTATAGAGCTGTATGTACATGTGGTCACCTATATACACTGTAGGAGCAGAGCTTTATGTACGAGCTGTCACATATATGCTGCAGGGGCAGACAGTATAGAGCTTTATGTACGAGCTGTCACCTATATACACTGCAGGAGCATAGAGCTTTATGTACGAGCTGTCACCTATATACACTGCAGGAGCATAGAGCTTTATGTACGAGCTGTCACCTATATACACTGCAGGAGCATAGAGCTTTATGTATGAGCTGTCACCTATATATGCTGCAGGGGCAGATGGTACAGAGCCTTATGTATGAGCGGTCACCTATATACGCTGAAGGCAGACAGTATAGAGCTTTATGTATGAGTGATCACCTATATACGCTGCAGGGGCAGACAGTATAGAGCCTTATGTATGAGAGGTCACCTATATGCGCTTCAGGGGCAGACAGTATAGCGCTTTATGTAGGAGTGGTCACCTATATACGCTGCAGGGGCAGACAGTATAGAGCTGTATGTACATGTGGTCACCTATATACACTACAGGAGCAGAGCTTTATGTACGAGCTGTCACATGTATGCTGCAGGGGCAGACAGTATAGAGCTTTATGTACATGTGGTCACCTATATACACTGCAGGAGCATAGAGCTTTATGTACGAGCTGTCACCTATATACACTGCAGGAGCATAGAGCTTCATGTACGAGCTGTCACCTATATACGCTGCAGGGGGAGACAGTATAGAGCTTTATGTACGAGCGGTCACCTATATACGCTGCAGGGGCAGACAGTATAGAGCTTTATGTACGAGCGGTCACCTATATACGCTGCAGGGGCAGACAGTATAGAGCTTTATGTACTAGCTGTCACCTATATACGCTGCAGGGGCAGACAGTATAGAGCTTTATGTACTAGCTGTCACCTATATATGCTGCAGGGGCAGACAGTATAGAGCTTTATGTACGAGCGGTCACATACATACGCTGCAGGGGCAGATGGTATAGAGCTTTATGTAGGAGCGGTCGAATATATATGCTGCAGGGGCAAACAGTATAGAGACTTATGTACGAGCGGTCACCAATATATGCTGCAGGGGCAGACAGTATAGAGCTTTATATACGAGCGGTCACCTATATATGTTGCAAGGGCAGACAGTATAGAGCTTTATATACGAGCGGTCACCTATATATGCTGCAGGGGCAGACTGTATAGAGCTTTATGTACGAGCGGTCACCTACATACGCAGCAGGGGCAGACTGTATAGAGCTTTATGTACGAGCGGTCACCTACATACGCTCCAGGGGCAGATGGTATAGAGCTTTATGTAGGAGAGGTCACCTATACACGCTGCAGGGGCAGACAGTATAGAGCTTTATGTACGAGCTGTCACCTATATACGCTGTAGGGGCAGACAGTATAGAGCCTTATGTACGAGCGGTCACCCATATATGCTGCAGGGGCAGACAGTATAGAGCTTTATGTACGAGCTGTCACCTATATACGCTGCAGGGGCTGACAGTATAGAGCTTTATGTACGAGCGGCCACCTATATACGCTGCAGGGGCAGAAGGTATAGAGCTTTATGTAGGAGTGGTCACCTATATACGCTGCAGGGGCAGACAGTATAGAGCTTTATGTACATGGGGTCACCTATATAAACTGCAGGAACATAGAGCTTTATGTACAAGCTGTCACCTATATACACTGCAGGGGCAGACAGTATAGAGCTGTATGTACATGTGGTCACCTATATACACTGCAGGAGCAGAGCTTTATGTACGAGCTGTCACATATATGCTGCAGGGGCAGACAGTATAGAGCTTTATGTACGAGCTGTCACCTATATACACTGCAGGAGCATAGAGCTTTATGTACGAGCTGTCACCTATATACACTGCAGGAGCATAGAGCTTTATGTATGAGCTGTCACCTATATATGCTGCAGAGGCAGATGGTATAGAGCCTTATGCATGAGCGGTCACCTATATACGCTGAAGGCAGACAGTATAGAGCTTTATGTATGAGCGATCACCTATATACGCTGCAGGGGCAGACAGTATAGAGCCTTATGTATGAGAGGTCACCTATATACGCTTCAGGGGCAGACAGTATAGCGCTTTATGTAGGAGTGGTCACCTATATACGCTGCAGGGGCAGACAGTATAGAGCTGTATGTACATGTGGTCACCTATATACACTGCAGGAGCAGAGCTTTATGTACGAGCTGTCACATGTATGCTGCAGGGGCAGACAGTATAGAGCTTTATGTACATGTGGTCACCTATATACACTGCAGGAGCAGAGCTTTATGTACGAGCTGTCACCTATATACACTGCAGGGGCAGACAGTATAGAGCTTTATGTATGAGCGGTCACCTATATACGCTGCAGGGGCAGACAGTATAGAGCTTTATGTATGAGCGGTCACCTATATACGCTGCAGGGGCAGACAGTATAGAGCCTTATGTATGAGAGGTCACCTATATACGCTTCAGGGGCAGACAGTATAGAGCTTTATGTACGAGCGGTCACCTATATACGCTGCAGGGGCAGACAGTATAGAGCTTTATGTACATGTGGTCACCTATATAAACTGCAGGAGCATAGAGCTTTATGTACAAGCTGTCACCTATATACACTGCAGGGGCAGACAGTATAGAGCTGTATGTACATGTGGTCACCTATATACACTGCAGGAGCATAGAGCTTTATGTACAAGCTGTCACCTATATACACTGCAGGGCCAGACAGTATAGAGCTGTATGTACATGTGGTCACCTATATACACTGTAGGAGCAGAGCTTTATGTACGAGCTGTCACATATATGCTGCAGGGGCAGACAGTATAGAGCTTTATGTACGAGCTGTCACCTATATACACTGCAGGAGCATAGAGCTTTATGTACGAGCTGTCACCTATATACACTGCAGGAGCATAGAGCTTTATGTACGAGCTGTCACCTATATACACTGCAGGAGCATAGAGCTTTATGTATGAGCTGTCACCTATATATGCTGCAGGGGCAGATGGTACAGAGCCTTATGTATGAGCGGTCACCTATATACGCTGAAGGCAGACAGTATAGAGCTTTATGTATGAGTGATCACCTATATACGCTGCAGGGGCAGACAGTATAGAGCCTTATGTATGAGAGGTCACCTATATGCGCTTCAGGGGCAGACAGTATAGCGCTTTATGTAGGAGTGGTCACCTATATACGCTGCAGGGGCAGACAGTATAGAGCTGTATGTACATGTGGTCACCTATATACACTACAGGAGCAGAGCTTTATGTACGAGCTGTCACATGTATGCTGCAGGGGCAGACAGTATAGAGCTTTATGTACATGTGGTCACCTATATACACTGCAGGAGCATAGAGCTTTATGTACGAGCTGTCACCTATATACACTGCAGGAGCATAGAGCTTCATGTACGAGCTGTCACCTATATACGCTGCAGGGGGAGACAGTATAGAGCTTTATGTACGAGCGGTCACCTATATACGCTGCAGGGGCAGACAGTATAGAGCTTTATGTACGAGCGGTCACCTATATACGCTGCAGGGGCAGACAGTATAGAGCTTTATGTACTAGCTGTCACCTATATACGCTGCAGGGGCAGACAGTATAGAGCTTTATGTACTAGCTGTCACCTATATATGCTGCAGGGGCAGACAGTATAGAGCTTTATGTACGAGCGGTCACATACATACGCTGCAGGGGCAGATGGTATAGAGCTTTATGTAGGAGCGGTCGAATATATATGCTGCAGGGGCAAACAGTATAGAGACTTATGTACGAGCGGTCACCAATATATGCTGCAGGGGCAGACAGTATAGAGCTTTATATACGAGCGGTCACCTATATATGTTGCAAGGGCAGACAGTATAGAGCTTTATATACGAGCGGTCACCTATATATGCTGCAGGGGCAGACTGTATAGAGCTTTATGTACGAGCGGTCACCTACATACGCAGCAGGGGCAGACTGTATAGAGCTTTATGTACGAGCGGTCACCTACATACGCTGCAGGGGCAGATGGTATAGAGCTTTATGTAGGAGAGGTCACCTATACACGCTGCAGGGGCAGACAGTATAGAGCTTTATGTACGAGCTGTCACCTATATACGCTGTAGGGGCAGACAGTATAGAGCCTTATGTACGAGCGGTCACCCATATATGCTGCAGGGGCAGACAGTATAGAGCTTTATGTACGAGCTGTCACCTATATACGCTGCAGGGGCTGACAGTATAGAGCTTTATGTACGAGCGGCCACCTATATACGCTGCAGGGGCAGAAGGTATAGAGCTTTATGTAGGAGTGGTCACCTATATACGCTGCAGGGGCAGACAGTATAGAGCTTTATGTACATGGGGTCACCTATATAAACTGCAGGAACATAGAGCTTTATGTACAAGCTGTCACCTATATACACTGCAGGGGCAGACAGTATAGAGCTGTATGTACATGTGGTCACCTATATACACTGCAGGAGCAGAGCTTTATGTACGAGCTGTCACATATATGCTGCAGGGGCAGACAGTATAGAGCTTTATGTACGAGCTGTCACCTATATACACTGCAGGAGCATAGAGCTTTATGTACGAGCTGTCACCTATATACACTGCAGGAGCATAGAGCTTTATGTATGAGCTGTCACCTATATATGCTGCAGAGGCAGATGGTATAGAGCCTTATGCATGAGCGGTCACCTATATACGCTGAAGGCAGACAGTATAGAGCTTTATGTATGAGCGATCACCTATATACGCTGCAGGGGCAGACAGTATAGAGCCTTATGTATGAGAGGTCACCTATATACGCTTCAGGGGCAGACAGTATAGCGCTTTATGTAGGAGTGGTCACCTATATACGCTGCAGGGGCAGACAGTATAGAGCTGTATGTACATGTGGTCACCTATATACACTGCAGGAGCAGAGCTTTATGTACGAGCTGTCACCTATATACACTGCAGGGGCAGACAGTATAGAGCTTTATGTATGAGCGGTCACCTATATACGCTGCAGGGGCACAGTATAGAGCCTTATGTATGAGCGGTCACCTATATTCGCTTCAGGGGCAGACAGTATAGAGCTTTATGTACGAGCGGTCACCTATATACGCTGCAGGGGCAGACAGTATAGAGCAGTATGTACATGTGGTCACCTATATACACTGCAGGAGCATAGAGCTTTATGTACGAGCTGTCACCTATATACACTGCAGGGGCAGACAGTATAGAGCAGTATGTACATGTGGTCACCTATATACACTGCAGGAGCAGAGCTTTATGTACGAGCTGTCACATATATGCTTCAGGGGCAGACAGTATACAGCTTTATGTACGAGCGGTCACCTATATACGCTGCAGGGGCAGACAGTATAGAGCTTTATGTACATGTGGTCACCTATATACACTGCAGGAGCAGAGAGCTTTATGGACGAGCTGTCACCTATATATGCTGCAGGGGCAGACACTATAGAGCCTTATGTATGAGCGGTCACCTATATACGCTGCAGGGGCAGATGGTATAGAGCTTTATGTACGAGCTGTCACCTATATACGCTGCAGGTGCAGATGGTATAGAGCTTTATGTACGAGCTCTCACCTATATACACTGCAGGGGCTGACAGTATAGAGCTTTATGTATGAGCGGTCACCTATATACGCTGCAGGGACAGACAGTATAGAGCCTTATGTATGAGTGGTCACCTATATAAGCTTCAGGGGCAGACAGTATAGAGCTTTATGTACGAGCGGTCACCTATATACGCGGCAGGGGCAGACAATATAGAGCTGTATGTACATGTGGTCACCTATATAAACTGCAGGAGCATAGAGCTTTATGTACGAGCTGTCACCTATATACACTGCAGGGGCAGACAGTATAGAGCTGTATGCACATGTGGTCACCTATATACACTGCAGGAGCAGAGCTTTATGTACGAGCTGTCACATATATGCTGCAGTGGCAGACAGTATAGAGCTTTATGTACGAGCTGTCACCTATATACACTGCAGGAGCATAGAGCTTTATGTACGAGCTGTCACCTATATATGCTGCAGGGGCATATGGTATAGAGCTTTATGTAGGAGTGGTCACCTATATACGCTGCAGGGGCAGACAGTATAGAGCCTTATGTATGAGAGGTCACCTATATACGCTTCAGGGGCAGACAGTATAGAGCTTTATGTACGAGCGGTCACCTATATACGCTGCAGGGGCAGACAGTATAGAGCTTTATGTACGAGCGGTCACCTATATATGCTGCAGGGGCAGACAGTATAGAGCTTTATGTACATGGGGTCACCTATACAAGCTTCAGGGGCAGACAGTATAGAGCTTTATGTATGAGCGGTCACCTATATACGCTGGAGGGGCAGATGGTATAGAGCTTTATGTAGGAGTGGTCACCTATATAAGCTGCAGGGGCAGACAGTACAGAGCTGTATGTACATGTGGTCACCTATATACACTGCAGGAGCAGAGCTTTATGTACGAGCTGTAACATATATGCTGCAGGGGCAGACAGTATAGAGCTTTATGTATGAGCTGTCACCTATATACACTGCAGGGGCAGATGGTATAGAGCTTTATGTACGAGCTGCCACCTATATACGCTGCAGGGGCAGACAGTATAGAGATTTATGTATGAGCGGTCACCTATATACGCTGCAGGGGCAGATGGTATAGAGCTTTATGTACGAGCTGTCACCTATATACGCTGCAGGGGCAGATGGTATAGAGCTTTATGTACGAGCAGTCACCTATATACGCTGCAGGGGCAGACAGTATAGAGCTTTATGTATGAGCGGTCACCTATATACGCTGCAGGGGCAGACAGTATAGAGCTTTATGTACGAGCGGTCACCTATATACACTGCAGGGGCAGACAGTATAGAGCTTTATGTACATGTGGTCACCTATATAAACTGCAGGAGCATAGAGCTTTATGTACGAGCTGTCACCTATATACACTGCAGGGGCAGACAGTATAGAGCTGTATGTACATGTGGTCACCTATATACACTGCAGGAGCAGAGCTTTATGTACGAGCTGTCACATATATGCTGCAGGGGCAGACAGTATAGAGCTTTATGTACGAGCTGTCACCTATATACACTGCAGGAGCATAGAGCTTTATGTATGAGCTGTCACCTATATATGCTGCAGGGGCAGATGGTATAGAGCTTTATGTAGGAGTGGTCACCTATATACGCCGCAGGGGCAGACAGTATAGAGCCTTATGTATGAGCGGTCACCTATTTACGCTGCAGGGGCAGACAGTATAGAGCTTTATGTATGAGCGGTCACCTATATACGCTGCAGGGGCAGACAGTATAGAGCCTTATGTATGAGAGGTCACCTATATACGCTTCAGGGGCAGACAGTATAGAGCTTTATGTACGAGCGGTCACCTATACACGCTGCAGGGGCAGACAGTATAGAGCTTTATATACATGTGGTCACCTATATACACTTCAGGGGCAGACAGTATAGAGCTTTACGTACGAGCGGTCACCTATATACGCTGCAGGGGCAGACAGTATAGAGCTGTATGTACATGTGGTCACCTATATACACTGCAGGAGCATAGAGCTTTATGTACGAGCTGTCACCTATATACACTGCAGGGTCAGACAGTATAGAGCTGTATGTACATGTGGTCACCTATATACACTGCAGGAGCAGAGCTTTATGTACGAGCTGTCACCTATATATGCTGCAGGGGCAGACAGTATAGAGCCTTATGTATGAGCGGTCACCTATATACGCTGGAGGGGCAGATGGTATAGAGCTTTATGTAGGAGTGGTCACCTATATACGCTGCAGGGGCAGACAGTACAGAGCTGTATGTACATGTGGTCACCTATATACACTGCAGGAGCAGAGCTTTATGTATGAGCGGTCACCTATATACGCTGCAGGGGCAGACATTATAGAGCTTTATGTACATGTGGTCACCTATATAAACTGCAGGAGCATAGAGCTTTATATACGAGCTGTCACCTATATACACTGCAGGGGCAGACAGTATAGAGCTGTATGTACATGTGGTCACCTATATAAACTTCAGGAGCATAGAGCTTTATGTACGAGCTGTCACCTATATACACTGCAGGGGCAGACAGTATAGAGCTGTATGTACATGTGGTCACCTATATACACTGCAGGAGCATAGAGCTTTATGTATGAGCTGTCACCTATATATGCTGCAGGGGCAGATGGCATAGAGCTTTATGTATGAGCTGTCACCTATATACACTGCAGGAGCATAAAGCGTATGTACGAGCTGTCACCTATATACACTGCAGGGGCATAGAGCTTTATGTACGAGCTGTCACCTATATACACTGCAGGAGCATAGAGCTTTATGTACATGTGGTCACCTATATATGCTGCAGGGGCATAGAGCTTTATGTACGGGCTGTCATCTATATACACTGCAGGAGCATAGAGCTTTATGTAGGAGCTGTCACCTATATACACTGCAGGGGCATAGAGCTTTATGTACGGGCTGTCACCTATATACACTGCAGGGGCATAGAGCTTTATGTATGAGCTGTCACCTATATATGCTGCAGGGGCAGATGGTATAGAGCTTTATGTATGAGCTGTCACCTATATACGCTGCAGGGGCAGACAGCATAGAGCTTTATGTACGAGCGGTCACCTATATACGCTGCAGGGGCAGACAGTATAGAGCCTTATGTATGAGCGGTCACCTATATACGCTGCAGGGGCAGACAGTATAGAGCTTTATGTATGAGCTGTCACCTATATACGCTGCAGGGGCAGACAGTATAGAGCCTTATGTATGAGAGGTCACCTATATACGCTGCAGGGGCAGACAGTATAGAGCTTTATGTACGAGCAGTCACCTATATATGCTGCAGGGGCAGACAGTATAGAGCTGTATGTACATGTGGTCACCTATATACACTGCAGGAGCATAAAGCTTTATGTACGAGCTGTCACCTATATACACTGCAGGGGCATAGAGCTTTATGTACGAGCTGTCACCTATATACACTGCAGGAGCATAGAGCTTTATGTACATGTGGTCACCTATTTACGCTGCAGGGGCATAGAGCTTCATGTACGGGCTGTCATCTATATACACTGCAGGAGCATAGAGCTTTATGTAGGAGCTGTCAACTATATACACTGCAGGGGCTTAGAGCTTTATGTACGGGCTGTCACCTATATACACTGCAGGGGCATAGAGCTTTATGTACGGGCTGTCACCTATATACACTGCAGGGGCAGACAGTATAGAGCTTTATATACGAGCTGTCACCTATATACACTGTAGGGGCAGACAGTATAGAGCTTTATATACGAGCTGTCACCTATATACACTGTAGGGGCAGACAGTATAGAGCTTTATGTACGAGCGGTCACCTATATATGCTGCAGGGGCAGACAGTATAGAGCTTTATGTACGGGCTGTCATCTATATACACTGCAGGAGCATAGAGCTTTATGTAGGAGCTGTCACCTATATACACTGCAGGGGCATAGAGCTTTATGTACGGGCTGTCACCTATATACACTGCAGGGGCATAGAGCTTTATGTACGGGCTGTCACCTATATATGCTGCAGGGGCAGACAGTATAGAGCTTTATGTAGGAGCTGTCACCTATATACACTGCAGGGGCATAGAGCTTTATGTAGGAGCTGTCACCTATATACACTGCAGGAGCATAGAGCTTTATGTAGGAGCTGTCATCTATATACACTGCAGGGGCATAGAGCTTTATGTAGGAGCTGTCATCTATATACACTGCAGGGGCATAGAGCTTTATGTAGGAGCTGTCACCTATATACACTGCAGGGGCATAGAGCTTTATGTAGGAGCTGTCACCTATATACACTGCAGGGGCATAGAGCTTTATGTACGGGCTGTCACCTATATACACTGCAGGGGCATAGAGCTTTATGTACGGGCTGTCACCTATATATGCTGCAGGGGCAGACAGTATAGAGCTTTATGTAGGAGCTGTCACCTATATACACTGCAGGGGCATAGAGCTTTATGTAGGAGCTGTCACCTATATACACTGCAGGAGCATAGAGCTTTATGTAGGAGCTGTCATCTATATACACTGCAGGGGCATAGAGCTTTATGTAGGAGCTGTCATCTATATACACTGCAGGGGCATAGAGCTTTATGTAGGAGCTGTCACCTATATACACTGCAGGGGCATAGAGCTTTATGTAGGAGCTGTCACCTATATACACTGCAGGGGCATAGAGCTTTATGTAGGAGCTGTCACCTATATACACTGCAGGGGCATAGAGCTTTATGTAGGAGCTGTCACCTATATACACTGCAGGGGCATAGAGCTTTATGTAGGAGCTGTCACCTATATACACTGCAGGGGCATAGAGCTTTATGTAGGAGCTGTCACCTATATACACTGCAGGGGCATAGAGCTTTATGTAGGAGCTGTCACCTATATACACTGCAGGGGCATAGAGCTTTATGTAGGAGCTGTCACCTATATACACTGCAGGGGCATAGAGCTTTATGTAGGAGCTGTCATCTATATACACTGCAAGGGCATAGAGCTTTATGTACGGGCTGTCACCTATATACACTGCAGGGGCATAGAGCTTTATGTACGGGCTGTCACCTATATACACTGCAGGGGCATAGAGCTTTATGTACGGGCTGTCACCTATATACACTGCAGGGGCATAGAGCTTTATGTAGGAGCTGTCACCTATATACACTGCAGGGGCATAGAGCTTTATGTACGGGCTGTCACCTATATACACTGCAGGAGCATAGAGCTTCATGTACGAGCTGTCACCTATATACGCTGCAGGGGCAGACAGTATAGAGCTTTATGTACGAGCGGTCACCTATATACGCTGCAGGGCCAGACAGTATAGAGCTTTATATACGAGCTGTCACCTATATACACTGTAGGGGCAGACAGTATAGAGCTTTATGTACGAGCGGTCACCTATATACGCTGCAGGGGTAGACAGTATAGAGCTTTATATACGAGCTGTCACCTATATACACTGTAGGGGCAGACAGTATAGAGCTTTATATACGAGCTGTCACCTATATACACTGTAGGGGCAGACAGTATAGAGCTTTATATACGAGCGGTCACCTATATATGCTGCAGGGGCAGACAGTATAGAGCTTTATGTACGGGCTGTCATCTATATACACTGCAGGAGCATAGAGCTTTATGTAGGAGCTGTCACCTATATACACTGCAGGGGCATAGAGCTTTATGTACGGGCTGTCACCTATATACACTGCAGGGGCATAGAGCTTTATGTACGGGCTGTCACCTATATATGCTGCAGGGGCAGACAGTATAGAGCTTTATGTAGGAGCTGTCACCTATATACACTGCAGGTGCATAGAGCTTTATGTAGGAGCTGTCACCTATATACACTGCAGGAGCATAGAGCTTTATGTAGGAGCTGTCATCTATATACACTGCAGAGGCATAGAGCTTTATGTAGGAGCTGTCACCTATATACACTGCAGGGGCATAGAGCTTTATATACGAGCTGTCACCTATATACACTGTAGGGGCAGACAGTATAGAGCTTTATGTACGGGCTGTCACCTATATATGCTGCAGGGGCAGAGTATCTGAGCTGGAACCAGTGCATACTGGACATAATATGGCCATGAACGGATATATAGTACACCGGGATATAACCGGCGTCTCCAATAGGATAAAACAGCTGTAACCCAGCCCAAGCCCGATCATCCGCCTTCCTGACCACAGCACGCCCCTTATGGAGCAGGGCGGACATCCAGCAGAAGGAGACTACTAGCCCCGTACCTGAGCTGTCAACCCCCTCTCTTCGTCCTCATGGCCGTTCAGGACCCTCCGCAGCTTATCCATGCCTTCTGCAGCACGACACGACACAACACCAGTGACAAACTGTACACTTTCACGTCCTGTCACGTGATGACAACAGCACGTGACTCGCTTGACGGCAACTTCAGCCTGGTGTACGGAACTGCGACGTGCGCAGCCCCTCCCCCCAGAGCGTGTACGGAAGCCTAGGGGTTCAACCTGTTTAACCGTCAATTTACAGGCGGAAATGTGCGCTCAAGTAGACACGGTCACCATGACAATTGTAACAGTGTCACCTCCTGGGCTCGGTCCAGTGGAGATGTGCTGACACCCAGCGTGTTCTGCTGACGTCGCATGTCCAGGTGCATGCTCTCCGAGTCACAATGCTGTCAGGTTTACTGCATTTCCGAACACTTCACGTGTACACACTACTATGTGCAGCCCCAGAGGGGGGTCTGCTGGGAAGGGTCTGTCGCGATTATCAGTCATGATCGTGATTTTAAACACCAACAGAGTATGTGCAGACGATCCGCAGCCCCCGCGGGTTTGATGCTGCGTGTTTATGCGGTGTCAAACCCACAGCGGCCAGATGTTACATTATAGTGGATAGGATTTGTAGAAATCCCATGTCCACTATGCGTCTCCGTGCCCCTGCGGATACCGACATGCGGCGCGTCTTTCCAGACTAGCATTATTATTATTATAGTGCCATTTATTCCATGGTGCTTTACATATAGGGTATACATGCAAAAACAATTACATGATCTTTAACAAAACCATAACGGCGACTGATACAGGAGGAGTGAGGACCCTGCCCGCGAGGGCTCACAGTCTACAAGGGATGGGTGAGGATACAGTAGGTGGGGATGTCAATTTCTCTTGTGGAGTCGCCAGTCTCCACAAGAGAAATTAGATCAGTGCAATGTATAGGATGTGGTGAATCCACATGGTTCAATGAACACGTTCGGATTCACCTGCGTGCAGCGCTATGGATGCAGCTTAAAAAGCGCTATCTGTACAGATCGTGTGCACACACCCTAAGGGTATGTGCACACAATCCGGATTTGCTGCGGTTTTGATGCTACGTTTTTATGCAGTATCAAAACTGGAAGCTGCCAGATGTTACAGCATAGTGAATGGGATTTCTAGGATCCCATGCCCACTATGCGTTTTTTAGCACCTGCGGATCACACGCGGAAACTGACATGCAGGGCTGTGGAGTCGGTAAGCCAAACCTCCAACTCCGCATTTTCCACAACTCCGACTCCCTCATACATGGCTCATGTTTAAGTGATAAATTTACTGCAGCACAGATTCATCTCTGCTAAAAGTCTAGACCCTTAGATCAGGAATAGGACAGACCTTTATAGGACATTTCATAACTTTCCCAAATTCTTATGAAAAAGTATTCCCCACAAACTGCATTGAACTACTGTACCCAATTTATTATATTATTTTAGGAGTTGGAGTCGGTCCATTTTATACCGACTCCACCAAAATGGGCTCTGACTCCGATTCCACAGCCCTGCTGAAATGAGGCGCGTCTTTCCAGACTGCAGCATGTCAATTTCTCTTGCGGAAACGCATGCAGATTTTCCCCATAGACTTGCATGAGATGAGGAAAATCCTCATGTGTGCTTCAATAGCGTTTCCGCAGCAGAAACGCACACAAAAACGCTACATGATGATCAATAAAGTTTGTTTAAAAAAAAACCTATTCTCTGAAAATTGCAATAGCCTTTATTAAGAACTGACATGAAGACATGAAAAACGCATGCATAAAAAAAACGCATGCGGCAAAAAAAATGAAAAAAAAAAGCACCAAAAACCGCAATTAACCTAATTTGCATATTAGGTGCGGAAATGGTGCAGAAATTCTGCAGCATCAAAACCGCAGCAAATCCAGACCGTGTGCACATACCCTTAGGTTAAACCAAACTGAGCAATCGTGGGAGAAGAGCCTTGGTGAGAGAGGTAAAGAAGAACCCCAAGATCACTGTGGCTGAGCTCCAGAGATGCAGTAGGGAGATGGGAGAAAGTCCACAAAGTCAACTATCACTGCAGCCCTCCACCAGTCGGGCCTTTATGGCAGAGTGGCCCGACTGAAGCCTCTCCTCAGTGCAAGACATATGAAAACCTGCACAGAGTTTGCTCAAAAACACATGAAGGACTCCCAGACTATGAGAAATAAGATTCTCTGGTCTGATGAGACGAAGATAGAACTTTTTGGTGATAATTCTAAGCGGTATGTGTGGAGAAAACCAGGCACTGCTCATCACCTGCCCAATACAATCCCAACAGTGAAACATGGTGGTGGCAGCATCATGCTATGGGGGTGTTTTTCAGCTGCAGGGACAGGACGACTGGTTGCAAATGAAGGAAACATGAATGCGGCCACGTACAGAGATATCCTGGATGAAAACCTCTTCCAGAGTACTCTGGACCTCAGACTTGGCCTAAGGTTCACATTCCAACAAGACAATGACCCTAAGCACACAGCTAAAATAACAAAGGAGTGGCTTCAGAACAACTCTGTGACCATTCTTGACTGGCCCAGCCGGAGCCCTGACCTAAACCTAATTGAGCATCTCTGGAGAGACCTGAAAATGGCTGTCCACCAACGTTCACCATCCAACCTGACGGAACTGGAGAGGATCTGCAAGGAAGAATGGCAGAGGATCCCCAAATCTAGGTGTGAAAAACTTGTTGCATCATTCCCAAGAAGACTCATGGCTGTACTAGCTCAAAAGGGTGCTTCTACTCAATACTGAGCAAAGGGTCTGAATACTTATGACCATGTGATATTTCAGTTTTTCTTTTTTAATAACATTTCTGTTTTTTTTTCAGTCAAGATGGGGTGCAGAATGTACTTTAATGAGAAAAAAAATTAACTTTTTAGAATTTACCAAATAGCTGCAATGAAACAAAGAGTGAAAAATTTAAAGGGGTCTGAATACTTTCCGTACCCACTGTAATTTGTATTCAATAAATCAGTAGCACACTGGAAAATAAGTAACTTTGTGATATATCTTATAGAAATCTGCTTCTTTCTTTGCCTGGACTGATCAGTTATTATCAAAATTCTCAATTTTGAGGTAAAATCTGTATTAAGTGAAGATTTTTACATTACTGAAATGCAAAATGACAGTTGGTGCTTATAAGATTCTGTGTAAACAGAGAGGGAGAAGGAAGGTGGAGCTCTGCCTCTAGATCCTCCCTCCTCGTCTCCCCTCTTTACATAGAATCTGATCAGTAGCAACTGACGTCTCTAATCTCTATAATGGAAAAGTGTTTTCACTGAATGCAGATGTCACTTGTGAATTGAGATTGGAAAAATGAATGATCAGTCCTGGCCGAGAAAGAAGCTGATTTCTCCATTAAGATATATTACAAAGTTTTTTATTTTTATGTGTGCTGTTGATTTATGTAATACCAATTAAAACAACAGTTACGATTTAAGCTGCTTTGTGTCATACTACTATGGCAATGGTGCTCACATGGTGTCTAAATAATGAAATTCTCATATACTCACATGTAGACTTGCTCATTATTCCATAACTGCTGCGGTTCAGGTCCTATTCTATTCAGACATATGCAATACACACCTCTCACATATCAGACACAGGCAGAACACACACCTCTCACATATCAGACACAGGCAGAACACACAGCGCTCACATATCAGATACAGGCAGCACACACACCTCTCACATATCAGACACAGGCAGAACACACAGCGCTCACATATCAGATACAGGCAGCACACACACCTCTCACATATCAAACACAGGCAGAACACACAGCGCTCACATATCAGATACAGGCAGCACACACAGCGCTCACATATCAGACACATGCAGAACACACAGCGCTCACATATCAGACACAGGCAGGACACACAGCGCTCACATATCAGACACAGGCAGAACACACAGCGCTCACATATCAGACACAGGCAGCACACACAGTGCTCACATATCAGACACAGGCAGAACACACAGCGCTCACATATCAGACACAGGCAGAACACACAGCGCTCACATATCAGACACAGGCAGCACACACACCGTTCACATATCAGACACAGGCAGCACACACACTGCTCACATATCAGACACAGGCAGCACACACACCGCTCGCATATCAGACACATGCAGCACACACACCGCTCACATATCAGACACATACAGCACACACACCGCTCACATATCAGGCACATGCAGCCAGGAGCGGGCTGGGCCTGGTGGCAGAGGGGCAAATGCCCCCCCAGGCCGGTCCTCCAGCAGAGGTTTTGGGCCGCCCGGCCATCAGCCATCGCCTTAATACTGTCGCGGCCAATCTCCTCTTCGCGTGCCCTCCCTTCAGGCGTGCGGCCTGATGGGAGGGCGCGCGCAGAGGAGAGTGGCCGCCGCGCTAGGGAAAGGGGAATGGCCCGTGGGCCCACAGGTAGGTAGGGTTCAGCGTTTAAATGGCAGAGGTATTTTTTTTTTTTAATCTGGGGCCATTATACTGTGAGGAGCACCATGTGGGGCCATGTACACAGTACAGAGCACTATGCGGGGCCATATATACAGTACAGACCACTATGTGGGGCCATATAGACAGCACGGAGCACTATGCAGGGCCATGTATACTGTGTGGAGCACCATGTGGGGCAATGTATACTGTGTGGAGCACCATGTGGGGCTATGTATACAGTACGGAGGACTATGCTGGGCCATGTATACAGTATGGAGCACTATGCGGGGCTGTGTATACAGTACGGAGCACTATGCGGGGCTGTGTATACAGTACGGAGCACCATGTGGGGCCATGTATACAGTACGGAGCACTATGCAGGGCCGTGTATACAGTACGGAGCACTATGCAGGGCCGTGTATACAGTACGGAGCACCATGTGGGGCCATGTATACAGTACGGAGCTCCATGTGGGGCCGTGTATACAGTATGGAGCACTATGCGGGGCCATGTATACAGTACGGAGCACCATGTGGGGCCATGTATACAGTACAGAGCACCATGTGGGGACGTATATAGAGTACGGAGCACCATGCGGGGCCATGTATGCAGTGCGGAGCACCATGCTGGGGCTATGTATGCAGTACAGAGCACTATGTGGGGCCATTATACAGTATGGAGGACTATGTGGGGCCATTATACTGTATGGAGGATTATGTGGGGCCATTATTCTGTATGGAGGACTATGTGGGGCCCATTATTCTGTATGGAGGACTATGCGGGGCCCATTATTCTGTATGGAGGACTATGCGGGGCCCATTATTCTGTATGGAGGACTATGTGGGGCCCATTATTCTGTATGGAGGACTATGTGGGGCCCATCATTCTGTATGGAGGACTATGTGGGGCCCATCATTCTGTATGGAGGACTATGTAGGTGTGACAGAAGTAGTGTTGTTGCTTTAAAAGCATTCAGCAACTATTAGAAGTAACACAAGCACAGGAGACAGGAAGTGTTGTGCTCCAGAAGCATCCAGCAACTAGAGGGGTTATCACAGTCACAAGAGAAGGGGAGTGTTGTAGCAGAGCCCCCAGGGGATTGTGGGGAAGTTTTTTACTGTTTGGCTGGAGCCGAAGAGAAAGGTGGTGTGTGTGTTCTGTATCTCACATCAAGTGAAAAGGATTCAAGTCAGGAGTGAAGCTAAGCACAGGTCAGGTAGAGTTCCTGAACTAGCAGTGCAGAGTATTGTCAGGCAGAAAGATAAGGACTGGAATAAATGGTGTCACAGGGATCATATCTCTCAGCAAACCCTCCCCCCTCCTCCATCTAACTGTGCTGTAAAGAATGCTGTGTTCATTATTGTGACTTTGCATTAGAACTGTGCTGTCCTGTACTACTGGGAAGACTGTGAACTGCTGTGCTGCTAAGGAAACTGTACTGTTTGTCACTGGAGTCTGTTGCTCATAAGACTTAACTTGCACTAGCTGTGCGGCTTCTTATTAAATGCTACTGTTCTACGGTTTATGAGGACTCTTGTCAAGTGTGTCTGGTCAGCAAGTGAAACAACCTACATGTTTGTGCCTGAGGGTCAATACTCCTGTGTGCCTGAGAGAAGCTGCAGCATATGGTCTATGGTCACCCTGAGTAACGGTTCCCCCAGGATTCCAAAGAATTCATGTAATCTGTCTCGCCCCCATCTGAACCTAGCGGCATGCATGTAACATTGGTTGCCCGTACGGGGAATCCTGAGCGGGAATTAGCGTGTAGAGGGAGAAGAGGAAAAGTTTCTGGAAAAACACAGCAGCACAGCACCTCAACTCAACACTGCTACACCAGTTAAAGGGGACCAGCCCTAAAGAAAAACTCACTAGCAGCAATGGATGTGGAAATACAAATGGACAGAATTAGGGAGCTGCTTCTTCAGTTAACCTGTGAAGAATTGAGAACAGTAGCAGAACATATAAAGATGTCAGTAGAACAGATTTCCAAAGCACACAATGGCAGGCAACTGTTAGCTGCCATTAATGCAAAAATGGATGAACTAGAGGAGAAAGAAGCTGAAGACATGGGGACATTCCTCCAGGAACTAACACAGCTCCTAACCAGTTTGAAGTTGTAGGATGGACGGCACCAATTACCAAAAGCGGGAATCTCCGTCCACAGACTGAACTACAGGAATTGAAAGAACAATTCAAAGCCCTAACAACAGCCCTGCAGGAATCGACCAAAACCTCTGAACGGGTGATAGACTCAGACAGGACCTTTAACCTGCTCGGGTTAGATAAATCAGGGAGACAGTCCTCTCTAACACCACAAATCACCATAAGGCTATGTGCCCACAATGCAGAAATGCTCAGGATTTTTTCCTGAGCGTTTCTGCATCTCCCTGGCAGAAAAAAAAACGCATGCGGATTGTACATGCATTTTCCTACCAGGGACATGCGGAAGTGAAGCGTTCTTCACTTGCATTTCCGCATGCTGGTTGACAAGCGCTTTCCACTTGGAAAGTGCTTGTCAACTTTGTCATACTATATAAATCCATGCAAACGGCATGGATTTACAGTATATACTGTGACCGAAAGAATTGTAAAAAATAAAAAAATAAAAATATACTTACCTTCTGATGGCCCACGCAGTCTTGCTTCCCTCCGTCCTGGCTGCCGGCAGCGGTACACTGAAGGACCTGCCGACGTCAGCGTCGCGTGACCCGTCACATGACTATGATGTCAGCGAAGGTCCTTCAGTCCATCGCTAGCTGCTGGCATGAAAGGACGAGTGCAGCGGGGGCCGCCAGAAGGTAAATATAATCTTTATTTTTTCATTTTATTCTTTTCTTCACAGTTTTTATGGTACCCGGGTCCGGAGGAGAGTCTCCTCTCCTCTAGACCTGGGTACCATCCGCACATTGGAACGCATGCATTCCGCATGTCCTTATCTAGTGAAGCGAAATGCATGCGTTCTAATGCAAGTCAATGGCGGCGAAAACGCAGCACTTCCGCAAAATAATTGGTAGTGCTGCGTTTTTTTCCGCAATGATAACATAATGAAACATGGCAGACCTTCTACCCTGCATTTTTTAAGCATTTCTGCAGCGTCTTTGCCGCTGCGGAAACGCTTAAAAAATGCATCGTGGGCACACAGCCTAAGGAAAGAATTCAAGATCCTGGGACAGATTGGAGAGTGTGAACAGAAAGAGAGACTGTCTTATAAGAACCTGTTGCACAAGATCGATGCAGGCTTACAGAAAGGCTACCAGCCAAATGAGATTGTTGAGGGGGTGGTGAAAGCGATCAGCCCAGGACTGAACCTCCGTAGTATGTTAGAAATGAAAAGACAATTGACCTTGCAACAGCTGAAGATGATTTTAAAAGGGCACTATAAAGAAGAGAGTACTTCAGAATTGTTCCACCGACTCATTAACCTCTCAGAAGTGTAAGAGAAGTTTGATGCTGGACTAGTCCAGAAGAAGTTCTTGAGATCATTGGGAACGGGATTAATCAGCAAAGATATCAAGTTGCAGCTGAAACAGTACCTAGAAGATCCTGGCATTTTTGATGAAGTCCTAATTGAAAAAATGAATGAGGCCGCTAGTTTGGAGTCAGAGAGCGAACAGAAGTTAAAGAAAGGGTCTGCTCCTAAAATCACCAAAATGAGTCAGCTGAAGTTGGAGACCCCCGGTGGCCAGACCGAAGATCATCATAGAGACCCTCCAGTGCCACCTCCGAGAGGTAACCTGAAATCACCAACAAAAGAGAGGCCTGCCAGCGCTGACTGGGAGGAAATAATAGGAAAACTGCAAGCTGAGTTGATGGAGGTGAAAAAGTTGATTCGTTCCAGGCCAGAACCGGTATCCCTCAGACTCAGGAGTGGGTTCCAAAAGAGAAGATGACCGGCTTGTGAAGCGTGCCGTTCATCAAATCACTTGCCTTCGGTTACTAAAAGAACTCTTGGGACCAGTGGAACTCCACGGCAAAGCCATCAACCAGACCGAAATCCCTTTCATAGGCTGGGTGGAAGTGACTTTCCAACTCAGGACCACGAAGAACAGTAACACCATCAACCTTTTGGTACCTTTTCTCTTGACCAGTGATCAGAACGTGGCAGATGATTCTATCCTGGGTTATAATGTAATCAATGAGGTCATCACGAAACACAAGACAAGGGCGTTGGTGGTGGATGCAATCGCCACATCGCTCGCCATACCCAACGCCGTGGCGGAAAACGTGATTCATAGAGGTAAGAAAGCACAGAATACAATGGACCTAAAAGAAGTCAAGGTAGGCTTGCACCCAACCATCATCCCTGCAAACCAAATGGTGGGGGTGAGGTGAGACTGTGCTTACGGTTCCTACTGGTGGGTTTGCTTGAGTGACAGTACCAGTGATGAATACTACGAAAAACCAAATTAGACTGGATCCAAAGACTGTGTTAGGTCACATCGAGACCTTTAAAACGGTATATCCAGCCAGTGTGAGACCAGGTCAGGGGTCAACAGTGAATTCAATCTCCCCACCAAGGAACAGGAGTTGCTCAGGGGAGGAAATTGCGCAACCCACCTCGGGGTCCTGGGATCCCCCAGTACCCATGAAACACTTGTGTGCTGAAGATCTAGCAATAGCAAAACATGCTGAGAGAAGAGTGTCATGCGTTCTCCAAAGATGACTCTGATATAGGCTGTATCCCATCGTTGCATTTGAAAATCAATTTGAAAGACACAACCCCAGTAACCAGAAGTTACATATCTGTGCCAAAACCATTACATCGTGAAGTGAAAGAATATTTACAAGAGCTTATTAACAGAGGTTGGGTCCAAGTCGAAGTCATCTTATTCCTCTCCTATTGTCTGTGTTAGGAAGACGGACGGTACGTTGAGAATCTGTTGTGATTACCGGGAACTAACCGAAAGTCAGTACCTGATTGACACCCGATACCAAAGATTCAATATATGCTGGATAACCTATCAGGAAGTACCTGGTTCTCTGTCCTCAATCAGGGTAAGACATACCACCAAGGGTTTGTTGAAGAGTCCAGTAGACTCTCGACAGCATTCATCGCACCGTGGGGATTATATGAGTGGATCCGCATACCGTTTGGGCTCAGTTCTGCTCCAGCAGAATTCCAGAGGAGCATGGAGACATGTTTAGAAGGATTGAGGGACGATATCTGCCAGCCATACTTGGATGGCAATGTGGTACACAGCAAAACCTTCCAGGACCATGTTGAACATGTGAGGACCGTATTACAATGGTATCAACAACACAGAGTTAAGTTGACCCCAAAGAAGTGTGAACTGTTCAAAAGGTAAGTCCGATTTCTAGGGAAAATTGTGTCCGGAGAAGGATATACCTTGGACCCAGCAGAAATCGCTCCGGTACTGGCCTTAAAAGACAAGCAGCCCTCTACCGTCGGGGAGTTGAGGCAGATCTTCGGATTCCTCTCGTATTATCGTACTTACATTCGGAACTTCTCCAGGATTGCCGCCCTACTATACCTCCTCTTGGGGGGGACGACAAAGACAACAACACCCATGGAGAAAAAAAAAGAACGCGGGTAGGACCGGGCTTAAAAGAAACAACGCCGTTTCATCCCAACAGCACATTCTCTGGACAGCAGACCACCAGGAGGTTTTGGAAGAACTCGCAGACTACCTGGTAAAACCACCCATCTTGGGATCTCCTGATTTCAGTTTACCATTTGTTCTTCATTGTGATGCTTCTCAAGTTGGACTGGGAGATTCCCTGTATCAGCATCAAGATGGAAAAATAAGAGTCATTGGTTACAGTTCTAGAACGTTGACAGACGGCGAGAAGAATTACCATCTACATTCCGGAAAATTGGAGTTCCTGGCACTGAAATGGGCTATCTGTGAATGATTTAGAGATTATCTCTACTACAGCAAAAAGTTTGAGGTATACACTGACAACAACCCTTTGACCTACAGTATGTCCTTACTACAGCCAAACTGAATGCAACGGTCAGAGATGGGTCGCTGAGCTAGCGGACTTCAATTTCAGCATCAAGTACAGGCCAGGAAAATGCAATGCGGAGGCTGATGGATTGTCAAGAATGCCAGTAGAGCCTGAGGAGTTCATGCAAGAATGCTCGGAGGAAGCAATTGAGAGCACTACCCAAGCAGTACAAGCTTATCCGGAGGAAACCACCATAAAAGCGAGAGAACAAGATCACCTCCGGTCTATTCAACAACTACCAAAAAGGAAAATCCATAGAGCACAACGGGAAGATCAGATAATTCATAGAATACTACTTTATGTGGCCCAAAATCGGTTTCCAAGTAAACGGGAGAGAGACAATGAGTCACCAGCAGTATCTGTTTTAGTTAAAGAATGGACGAAGCTCTACCTCAGTGAAGACTGTATCCTGTATTGTAAAGGAGGACAAAACCGACAGTTGGTACTACTCAGAATATTCCGTAGGTTGGTCTTCAAAGAACTCCTTGAAAACATGGGCTACCTGGAGTGGAAAGGACAACAAATTTGATCCGTGAACGTTTCTTCTGGTTGTACATGCAGAAAGATATTGGGAGGTACGTGACCAGGGAGTGTGGGTGTCTGAAAGATAAACGTCCCAACACATCAACCCCCGGTACCTTTGCACACTTTAACAGCTGATGAGAAGAAAGACTGGAAGAGTTCTCTGTCAAAAGTGATACATGCCTATAACTGTACAAAGATCGATGCAACGAGTTACCCACCCTTTTTCCTATTGTATGGACGATCGCCAAGACTGCCAATCGACATCATGTTCGATACTCCGGTGTCAGAGACTTACAGAACGTATCCGGAGTACGTTCAGAAATGGAAGGAACGGATGACAGTGGCATACAACATAGCGTCCAAAGTGGTTACGCAAGGACAGAGCAAGAGTAAGGAGTACTATGATCGAAAATGTTATGGAGCAGAATTGGCACCAGGAAACTGGGTGCTAGTCAAGAATGTACGTGAGAAAGGCGGTCCAGGAAAACTTTGTTCGTACTGGGAAGACAAGGTGTATGTGGTCGTAAGGAGAAAAGCTGATGACAGCCCAGTGTATGAAATCCGATTGGAAATGGGAGACAAGAAAACCAGAATAGTCCATCGGAATTTACTGCTACCCTGTGATTATCTCCCACCACAACAAGACTTCCCAGAAGTAGACCGACATTGTCCGAGATCAACTAAGGGACCACCACAGACTGAAGCTCCGGAGGTGGATAGTGACCTTGAAAGTTCCAATGGAGAAGAACACACCGTTGTATTTCTCGGACCGGCAAGAAGAGGGATGTACCTCAGGAGAATGAACTAAGTCCTGAGGCTCCAGAGTTCGTGCCAAGGAGTACAGATGAAGTCCAATTCAGATCTAATGATCGAACACCGGCCCCTGAAGAGACCGATCGACACTCATTAGGAGCAGAATTACCAGACCGTGCGGAAACAAGCAACTCAGTGGAAGTACAGGAACTTATAGAGGCAGCTCCGAGAGCATCTGAGGAAGCACAGGAAATGAGTGCGGTGGAAGAAAATTCTGTGACCGAAGAACCCCTGGTCTCTGAGGAACAGCCCAACAGGAGGATGTCGACTCGAGAAGTGAGGAGGCCCGTGATGCTGACGTATGAGACACTTGGTGAATTAAGTCAAGTGACAAGGACTTTCGACTGAAAATAGGTATCTCTGCCTGTAGACCAGGTAAGCCCACTTGAGTGGTATCACTTGAGTGGTATTCACCACCAAGAGGCAGTATGGAAGATGTTGCCTGGTGGAAAGACTTGTTTTCATGGTTTGATTTTCCTTAAATGACTTTGTAGAAACAACGAACTGTTAAAGCATAGATAGAGGGAGCTGGTTGAAGACGTACAAAAAGCTCCAGCTGAAGAGATGCTGATTGTTTTCATTGTGTTAATTATTTCTTACAGGCATCCAACAAGAAAAAGGGTCATATTATTAATGTTTATGAACGTTAAACCAATTTCACAATGACAATTTGTATATAAAGTTATCGAACTTTCACCACTGTCTCAGAATTGGGCAGATTGACCAATTAAGACGAATGTCGAGGACGACATTCAAAAATGAGGGAAGAGTGTGACATGCTGAAGTAGTGCTGATGCTTTAAAAGCATTCAGCAACTATTAGAAGTAACACAAGCACAGGAGACAGGAAGTGTTGTGCTCCAGAAGCATCCAGCAACTAGAGGGGTTAACACAGTCACAAGAGAAGGGGAGTGTTTTAGCAGAGCCCCAGGGGGATTGTGGGGAAGTTGTTTACTGTCTGGCTGGAGACGAAGAGAAAGGTGGTGTGTGTGTTCTGTATCTCACAGAAGCGCCCCTGCAAGTGAAAAGGATTCAAGTCAGGAGTGAAGCTAAGCACAGGTCAGGTAGAGTTCCTGAACCAGCAGCGCAGAGTATTGTTAGGCAGAAAGATAAGGACTGGAAGAAATGGTGTCACAGGGATCATCTCCCTCAGCAAACCCCCTCCCTCTTCCATCTAACTGTGCTGTAAAGAATGCTGTGTTCATTATTGTGACTTTGCATTAGAACTGTGCTGTCCTGTACTACTGGGAAGACTGTGAACTGCTGTGCTGCTAAGGAAACTGTACTGTTTGTCACTGGAGTCTGTTGCTCATAAGACTTAACTTGCACTAGCTGTGCGGCTTCTTATTAAATGCTACTGTTCTACGGTTTATGAGGACTCTTGTCAAGTGTGTCTGGTCAGCAAGTGAAACAACCTACGTGTCTGTGTCTGAGGGTCAATACCTCTGTGTGCCTGAGAGAAGCTGCAGCATATGGTCTATGGTCGCCATGAGTAACTTTTCCCCAAGGATTCTAAAGAAATTCATGTAACCTGTCTCGCCCCTATCTGAACCTAGCGGCGTGCGTGTAACATAGGACCCATTATACTGTATGGAGGACTATGTGGGGCCCATTATACTGGTTGGAGGACTATGTGAGGCCATTATACTGTATGGAGGACTCTTTGTAGCCATTATACTGTATGGAGGACTCTTTGTAGCCATTATACTGTATGGAGGACTCTTTGTAGCCATTATACTGTATGGAGGGCTGGGTGGGGATTACAGTTGGAGAATTATACCGTGATGGGGTCACCATTCTTTGTTGGGGAGATTGAGGGAGAGGGGTACAGTAGGGTCATCATACTGTGAGTGTGGAGGCATTCACTGTGGGGATAACATACGGTGTTTGGGGGTACTTTTTTTTGCATCATACATTATTATCTGTTTCATTCAAGGATTTTTATCCTCTGTTAAATTACATATTTAAATTAGGCCATTGGGCCATATGCTTTTTACTGCTTTTGCATAACATATTATAATATTCCACTATAATTTTTAAATTAATCATATTTGATAAAGAACTTCCTCAATTGTAAACATATTTTTTAATAAATATCAAGGTTGGTCTGTGACTTTGTCCAAGCTTTGAACTTTGGCCTCTCTGGATTTGAATTTGAAATCCCTGGCTTTAAAGGGAACCTGTCATGTCCTAGCTACTATCTACACTGCCCCAATTGCTTTGTTAGTGATGCAATGTGCATCACTAGCAAGCTTTTTTCATTAAAATTGGTGGTAGTATAATGATTTTATAACATTATATATACTTTTCCTACCTGCTCGTTTTCAATCATAGAAGTGTGGTCCTCATATTCAGTCATTGGCAGGGACAGCATTCAGTCACTGCTGCCGCCGCCAACGTATTTGAATATTGCTCCCGGCAAGTGCTGTTATTGTGGGGCGCATGCGCATTTCTACATGTCCGGCCGCTGGTCCCTTGCCTGCTTAGTGAGGCTGTGCCACTGCTCATGGGCCACTTCTGTATGCTTGCCCCCTAGGCCAAAATTTGACAGCCAGCCCTTGCATGTAGCACACACACCGCTTACATATCAGACACATGCAGCACACACACTGCTCACATACCAGACACATGCAGCACACACTGCTCACATACCAGACACATGCAGCACACACACTGCTCACATACCAGACACATGCAGCACACACACCGCTCACATACCAGACACATGCAGCACACACACCGCTCACATACCAGACACATGCAGCACACACACCGCTCACATACCAGACACATGCAGCACACACACCGCTCACATATCAGACACATGCAGCACACACCGCTCACATATCAGACACATGTAGCACAACCACCGCTCACATATCAGACACATGCAGCACAACCACCGCTCACATATCAGACATATGCAGCACACACACCGCTCGCATATCAGACATATGCAGCACACACACCGCTCGCATATCAGACATATGCAGCACACACACCGCTCGCATATCAGACATATGCAGCACACACACCGCTCCCATATCAGACATATACAGCACACACACCGCTCCCATATCAGACATATGCAGCACACACACCG
Organism: Phyllobates terribilis; assembly: GCF_046119375.1. Lineage (NCBI taxonomy): Eukaryota > Metazoa > Chordata > Amphibia > Anura > Dendrobatidae > Phyllobates > Phyllobates terribilis. The sequence goes on from NW_027362763.1 coordinate 571,562,910, forward strand.
CTCCCATATCAGACACATGCAGCACACACACTGCTCACATACCAGACACATGCAGCACACACACCGCTCCCATACCAGACACATGCAGCACACACACCGCTCCCATATCAGACATATGCAGCACACACACTGCTCACATGTCAGACATATGCAGCACACACATTGCTCGCATATCAGACACATGCAGTGCACACACTACTCACATATCAAACACATGCAGCACACACACCAATCAGACACATGCAGCACATCCACTACTTAGATATCAAAAACATGCAGTACCCCCATCACTCACATACATCACACCCACCGCTCACATAGACTCGTGCAGCACACATACTGCTCACATATCATTCACATGCAGCACACACACTGCTCACATCAGACACATGCAGCACACAGACTGCTCTCATATCAGACACATGCAGCACACACACTGCTCACATACCAGACACATGCTGCACACACACTGCTCACATATCAGACACATGCAGCACACACCGCTCACATATCAGACACATGCAGCACAACCACCGCTCACATATCAGACACATGCAGCACAACCACCGCTCACATATCAGACATATGCAGCACACACACCGCTCGCATATCAGACATATGCAGCACACACACCGCTCGCATATCAGACATATGCAGCACACACACCGCTCGCATATCAGACATATGCAGCACACACACTGCTCGCATATCAGACACATGCAGTGCACACACTACTCACATATCAAACACATGCAGCACACACACCAGACACATGCAGCACATCCACTACTTAGATATCAAAAACATGCAGTACCCCCACTCACATACATCACACCCACCGCTCACATAGACTCGTGCAGCACACATACTGCTCGCATATCATTCACATGCAGCACACACACTGCTCACATCAGACACATGCAGCACACAGACTGCTCTCATATCAGACACATGCAGCACACACACTGCTCACATACCAGACACATGCAGCACACAAACCGCTCACATATCAGACACATGCAGCACACACACCGCTCACATATCAGACACATGCAGCACAACCACAGCTCACATATCAGACATATGCAGCACACACACCGCTCGCATATCAGACATATGCAGCACACACACCGCTCGCATATCAGACATATGCAGCACACACACCGCTCCCATATCCGACATATGCAGCACACACACCGCTCACATGTCAGACCTATGCAGCACACACATTGCTCGCATATCAGACACATGCAGTGCTGTAGTGCTAATAAAAATATGGATATCTTATAGCCTACATATTGTAACATATTGCTTATATGCTTTGATAAAGTGTGGTCATTAGACCAAGTGTGGAATATATTGCAATATACTGCAGTGTAATATCATTGATATACTCTGATACTGATAAAGTAGTTATTTTACATGAACTGTCCTTGATGCATGCTATCCACAAAGTGTTTGCTAGGTGTCAATACAGTAAGACAATGTTAATTGTTCTATGGTCTATGAAGTTGTGTGTTTCAAAGATTCATTATCCTAATTTGTACACAAGTGACCAGTGTTATATTTGCTTTGACAAATAGTGTTATTGTAACCAAAATACTGATTCAGATAATGTATGTACACTTACCATTATGTTCCATAAGAAATACACAGATCTATTGTCTAAAACAATGTTTATGGGTAAACTTCTCGAGATTACAGAACCTGGCCAATTCTGTATTATCGACGACTCATACTTATAAACATTAACCAGTTTTATGCTTCCATTGTCTAAGCCTTATAAAAGTCACTGGAATCATGATACAGACAGAAGCCATAAGTTATACCTGCACTGATGTGTAGTGTTGTATGTACCTGCCCATGCAGTGTTGTGAAGACTTCCAGGGGTCTCTCTGTCTTGGTGAAATTACTTCTCTGATGTTCCAGACGGATGATGTTTAAAAGCTCCTTGGTGACGAAGTGAGTATATATATATATATATATATATATATATATATATATATATATATATATATATATATATATATATATATATATATATATATATATATATATATATATATATATATATATATATATATATATATATATATATATATATATATATATATATATATATATATATATATATATATATATGTATGTACTTAACCTTTGTATTATAACATATACAAAAGTGTATGCAATATCGTCATATCATACTATTCCTTTAATTATGTATTTTACCTTTTAAATCAACTATTATAAATAAAATTGCGTTATATCGCAAAGGGTTGCCTTCTTTAAAGCTGTATCCGAACCTTAGTGTTAAAAACTTGGTATAACAAGTGCACACACTACTCACATATCAAACACATGCAGCACACACACCAATCAGACACATGCAGTGCACACACTACTCACATATCAAACACATGCAGCACACACACCAGACACATGCAGCACATCCACTACTTAGATATCAAAAACATGCAGTACCCCCATCACTCACATACATCACACCCACCGCTCACATAGACTCGTGCAGCACATACACTGCTCACATATCAGACACATGCAGCACACACACACTGCTCACATATTAGACACATGCAGAACACCCACTGCTCACATATCAGACACATGCAGAACACCCACAGCTCACATATCAGACACATGCAGCACACACCGCTCACATATCAGACACATGCAGCACACACCGCTCACATATCAGACACATGCAGCACACACCACTCACATATCAGACACATGCAGCACACACATTGTTCACATATCAGACACATGCAGTACACACACATTCAGGATCGGACTGGGGCACCGGGACACCAGAGAATTTTCCTGAGCAGGACGCACGGGGCCCGCTGGTTAACATGGCCGCCGGTGCACCTGCACCGAGGCCCGAAGGTGGAGAGGGGACCCTTGCAGTGCGGCTGATGAGGGCAATCTGGCCTGTTTCTTGGACCCCCAGGCTCCGTGGGGCCCATGGCCAGATTGCCCTCATAGTGTGCGGCGGGCAGGGAGCGATGCGATCCCTCCCGCTCTGCTGCTGACGGGAGGAAAATGGCAGCGGAGCAGAGGGATTCATCCTGTGCTTCCTGCCCGCCACTTTCTCCCTGACACAGGCTTGCGCTGCTTGATGACGTCACCATGCAGCGCGGGCCTGTGTCAGGGAGAAAGATGCCGGGCAGGAAGCCAAAGACGACGCTGCAGGGGAGCGAGTAGAGAGGGTAGGTAGTGTTGGTTTTTTTTTGTTTTGTTTTTTTAACTAATACAGTGGTGATGGAGGAGGTGGGGGGAGATGAGGGAGAGCAACAGTGATGGAGGAGGTGGAGGGAGATAAGGTAGAGCAGTGGTGATGGAGGAGGTGGCGGAGATATGGGAATGGTGATGGAGGATGTGGGGGGGATATGGCATGGCAATGGTGATGGAGGAGGTGGGGGGAGATATGGCAATGGTGATGGAGGAGGTGGGGGGAGATATGCATGGCATGATGATGGAGGAGGTAAGTGGAGATATGGCAGTGATGGAGGAGGTGGCGGAGATATGGCATGGCAATGGTGATGGAGGAGGTGGGAGATATGGCATGGCAATGGTGAGGGAGGAAGTGGGGGGACATATGGCAATGGTGATGGAGGAGGTGGGGGGAGATATGGCAAGGCAATGGTAATGGAGGAGGTGTGGGGGAGATATGGCAATGATGATGGCGGAGGTGGGGGAGATATGGCAATGATGGAGGAGGTGGGGGAAGATATGGCAATGATGATGGAGGAGGTGGGGAAGATATGGCAATGATGATGGAGGAGGTGGGGAAGATATGGCACGACGATAAAGGAGGTGGGGGGAGATATGGCAATGATGGAGGAGGTGGGGGGAGATATGGCATGACAATGATGATGGAGGAGGTGGGGGAGATATGGCAATGATGGAGAAGGTGGGGTAGATATGGCAATGATGATGGAGGAGGTGGGGGAGATATGGCAGTGATGATGGAGGAGGTGGGGGAGATATGGCAATGACGATGGAGGAGGTGGGGGGAGATATGGCATGACAATGATGATGGAGGAGGTGGGGGAGATATGGCAATGATGGAGAAGGTGGGGTAGATATGGCAATGATGATGGAGGAGGTGGGGGAGATATGGCAGTGATGATGGAGGAGGTGGGGGAGATATGGCAATGACGATGGAGGAGGTGGGGGGAGATATGGCAACGATGATGGAGGAGGTGGGGGGAGATATGGCATGACAATGATGATGGAGGAGGTGGGGGGAAATATGGCAATGATGATGGAGGAGGTGGGTGGAGATATGGCAATGATGGAGGAGGTGGGGGAGATATGGCAATGATGGAGGAGGTGGGGGGATATGGCAATGATGGAGGAGTTGGGGGGAGATATGGCAATGATGATGGAGGAGGTGGGGGAGATATGGTATGACAATGATGATGGAGGAGGTGGGGGGGGAAATATGGCAATGATGATGGAGGAGGTGGGTGGAGATATGGCAATGATGGAGGAGGTGGGGGAGATATGGCGATGATGGAGGAGGTGGGGGAGATATGGCAATGATGGAGGAGGTGGGGATATGGCAATGATGGAGGATGTGGTGAGGCCAGGGACTGGAAATTCATATTCCCAGTTATGAAGGTCTCAGCAGGAATGCTAGTCTGTATGACTTCAAAGGACCCCAGGAGAGAATTGAATACAGGTCAGCTAGGATATATACCTTTGTATTGCAAACGCCTATTCCTGACAAGAGTATGAGGGAGCTAATTGAATCATGGCAATGAGGAATAGCTAATTGAATTACCTCTGAAGTCAGGGGAAAGCTCCTGTGTTAGATCAATTACCATGTGCACCTTACAATGAGGATATTGCTGGGAAATGGATTATGAAATGTCTGATAGAAGAGAAGAGGAGATTGCATGTAAATCGCCTATTTTCTGCCCTGCTCAAGCTACGTATAAATGTGTCCCTCTGTGAGAGAGGAGGGGTCTTCTGTTGAGGGTCACCTGTCGCTACAGATGGGCAGAAAGACACTAGGAACCGCCCTGGACCCATGACAGCACCCTTCCTGCCATGTCCAGAGACCTTTGATGAAAGTGTGGTATATTCACTTTTATTCCTTTTAATTTTACTGTATCGTATTACTGCATTTGTCTGACTACTGTATATATATATATCTTGTAACCGCTTGTATATATTGTACCTAGCATCACTCTTTTGAGTAAATAAATATATAAAATTTATAAGCTCGCTTCACATTATCCTAAACCCGGAACTCACGGAAGTTGTGAGGAAGGATCAGGGGCACGTGGCTCCGATCGGTTTGTGACAGAGGAGGTGGGAGAGATATGGCAATGATGATGGAGGAGGTGGGGGGGGGGGAGATATGGCAATGATGATGGAGGAGGTGGGGGAGATATGGCAATGATGGAGGAGGTGGGGGGAATATGGCAATGATGGAGGAGGTGGGAGGGAGATATGGCAATGATGATGGAGGAGGTGGGAAAGATATGGCAATGATGATGGAGGAGATATGGCAATGATGATGGAGGAGGTGGAGGAGATATGAAAATGAAGGAGGTGGGGGAGAACAATGATGGAGGAGGTGGGAGAGAGCAATGATGGAGGAGGTGGGAGAGAGCAATGATGGAGGAGGTGGGGAGAGCAATGAAGGGGGATGGGGGAGAGCAATGATGGAGGAGGTGGGGAGAGCAATGATGGGGAATTATTTGGATGCTATATGCTGTTAATATCTGATCTGGTCACGGTGTGGTGGTATTTCTCCCTTGTATGTGGTATTATTCGGTCACTATGTGGTGGTAATATGTGGTCTGGTCACGGGTGTCACTGTATTTCTCCCTTGTATGTAGTATTATTCGGTCATTATGTGGTGGTAATATGTGGTCTGGTAATGCTGTGGCAGTATTTCTCCCTTGTATGTGGTACTATTGGTGTTGGGATAGTAGATTGTGTTGTGTATGGCGGTCATTTTTTCTCTCTGATATTAATTAGAAGATTCTTTATTTCCATTAGTGATTTAATACTTGGAATAAGATCTGCTTACAGGGGTTCTCTGGGGAAAACAAGTAATCACCTCTCCACAGGATAAGTGATAAATTATTGAATAGTGGGGGTCTGACTGCTGATACCTGCACCGATTGGTAAAATGTGGAGTTTTTATCCCATTAGACTGGAGCTCATGTGCGATTTGACCACTGATCCATTCATTCCCTCTGTGGCTGTTCTTGTTTTTTTCTGGAAGCCACAATGAGAATGAATGAGGCTGCGGTCAGACGTCTCACCTGCTGCTGCATTTTAAAATGGGGATAACTAAGTGTCCTGTCAGGGACAAAATGTCCCCATTCTTCCAATCAGTGTATTTTCCAATGTTCGAACCCAAACGATCAATAAGTTATCACCTATTTTGTGGAGCCCATGGATCGGTAATAACTTGTTTTAACCAAAAAAAACCTTTAATGCAAACTAACGTAATTGTACATCCCGGTTATGGTGGCGCACAGTAGATGTGCAGGAGCCGCCTGTGATTTACAGTCAACGCTGCACTATAACAGGGATAACGGCTAACAGGTATTTGCATATAGCTGTAGGGTGGACCCCTAGGGTCAATGCCCCAGACACCCCAGTCTGACACTGCACACATTGTTCACATATCAGACAAATGCAGTACACACATTGTTCAAGTATCAGACACGTGCAGCACACACACCACTCACATATCAGACACGTGCAGCACACACACCGCTCACATATCAGACAGGTGCAGCACACACACAGCTCACATATCAGACAAGTGCAGCACACACTGCTTACACATTAGACTCTGTAGGGGTTTGTACTCAGTGAGCCACGTTGGAGGTAGGCACAGGCTCACACAGTGATGCAGTCCGCAGGTTCAAACAAACTGGTGGTTTATTTAGTGTCCATACACTAGTGAGGAAACAAAAGTAACAGCCTTTTCCTGGCACAAAAAGGAGTAACAGAACAAAGCTCAAAATAACAAGTCCATGCAGCACGGCCTGAGCCATTTAAATAAAGTGCTTTTTCTCTGCCTCCAGCAGACTCTGAGAAGCACATGCAAGGTCTGCTCACCTTGCCCAACAAACACAGACAGACTGAGACAGGTGCAGCTGTCTTAAATCAGCCTTCCAAGAGCTGGACTGGAGTTGAATGAGCATCTCTTCCTCCCACCTCTTTCAGCTGCTCGTAAAACCCAGCCCTGTAATCCGGGCTAATTAAACTCCTCTCAGCACTATGTGTGCTGGAGCCTGCTTCTCCGGGTCCTACATCACCGAAGCTTGGCCCCTCGGGGACACATACCTCCCATCCATGACCTGTCCGGCAGCCACCTTACATACCCTACCCCTCTGCCCAAAGCGGGGGGGGGGGGGGGGCTTGGCACCTTCTGTCACCATACAATAAACCCTTGACAAGGCATCAGCATTCCCATGTTGTTTCCCAGGCCTATGCTCTACCTGGAAACTAAAATCTTGTAGAGCCAGGAACCACCTAGTCACTCTGGCATTGTTCCCCTTCTTTTCTCACATCCACCTCAGTGGGGCATGGTCTGACACTAACCTGAACTTTCTACCTAACAGGTAATGCCTCAGAGTGTCTAACACCCACTTAATGGCCAAACATTCTTTTTCTACAATGGAGTAGTTCTTCTCACAAGTGGAGAGCTTCTGACTGAGGTATATTACAGGGTGTTCTTCTCCATTAATCTCCTGGGACAAAACTGCTCCCAGCTCGACATCCGATGCATCCGTCTGAACCACAAACTCCTTGTAGAAGTTGGGCGCAACCAAGACTGGCTGTTTACAGAGGACCAGTTTCAATTCCTGGAAGGCCGCTTCTGCTTCCGGGGACCACTTGGCCATAGCTGACTTCGTCCCTTTCAAAAGGTCCGTCAGCTGGGCTGCTATGAGGGCAAAGTTAGGGACAAATCTTTGATAGTAGCCCACAATGCCTAGAAACGCATTTGTGGTTTTATTTGTGGTTTTATTTCCCCTCTACCAACCACATACCCTAGGTACTTGGCTTCCTCCATCCCCATGGCACATTTCTTCGGGTTGATAGTAAAGCCCGCCTTCCTTAGGGCATCAAGTATGGCTTGAACTTTGTCCAGATGACTTTCCCAGTCCTGGCTGAATATGACGATGTCATCTAGGTAGGCCGCTGCATACTTTTTGTGGGGTGCTAAGATCCGGTCCATGGCTCTCTGGAAGGTGCTCCCTGCAACCCAAACGGCATCCTGACTTATTGATAACATCCGTCTGGCGTCAAGAAGGCTGTCTTCTCCCTGGCCTCTTTGGACAGGGGAATTTGCCAATATCCTTAGGTGAGTTCTAGAGTGGTGATGTACCGAGCGGGTCCTAGCCTTTCGATAAGCTAATCCACCCTAGGCATTGGGTAGGCGTCAAACTTTGAGACCTCGTTCAGCTTCCCATAGTCGTTGCAAAACCGCCATTCTCCATCTGGTTTCGGCACTAAGACTATAGGACGGGACCATCCACTTTTTGACTCTTCAATGACTCCCAGGTTAAGCATCCGCCTCACTTCTTTTGAGATCACCTCTCTGCGGGCCTCGGGGATCTGGTATGGTTTTAGATTGACGAGAACATGAGGCTCTGTGAGAACCTCATGCTCTATAACCTGAGTGAGTCCTGGCAACTCCGAAAACAGGTCTTTTTTTCGCTGTAGCAACTCTTTGCACTGTTGTTTTTGGGCACGTGACAGTGACTCTGCCACCTTGACCTCTTTCACATCGGCCTCAGCCACTAAACAGGGAGCTTCCACGGGCTCTACATGGTAAATTTGGTAGGGCTTCCTCTTTCTCAGTTGGTGGATTTTATAGTTGACTCCCCCACTTTCTCTTCCACCTCATAGGGGCCCTGCCACTTGGCCATGAACTTGCTCTCCACTGTGGGCACTAGCACAAGCACTCGATCTCCTGGGTTGAACGATCTCACCCTGGCCGACCTATTATACACCCTGGACTGTGCCTCTTGTGCCTTGAGGAGGTGCTCCCTCACAATGGGCATCACGTGGGCAATCCTCTCTTGCATCTGGGCAACATGCTCCACCACGCTCCTATAAGGAGTGGTCTCAGCTTCCCAGGACTCTTTCGCCACATCCAGGAGTCCTCGAGGGTGTCGTTCATAGAGTAGTTCAAATGGGGAGAAACCTGTGGAAGCTTGGAGAACTTCCCTGATGGCGAACAACAGATAGGGAAGCAGACAGTCCCAGTCTCGGCCATCCTTTTCCACTGCTTTCCTCAACATTGCTTTCAAGGTTTTCTTAAACCTCTCGACCAGTCCGTCCATCTGGGGATGGTACACGGAGGTTCTCAGTTGTGCAATATGCAATGTCTTGCACAATTCCCTCATGACCTTCGACATAAATGGAGTTCCTTGGTCTGTTAGGATCTCCTTAGGCAACCCCGTTCTTGAAAACTTGTGGACTAACTCCCGGGCTATACACCTGGCGGAGGAGTTTCGTAGTGGTACGGCCTCCGGATACCATGTAGCATAATCTAATACCACCAGGATATACTGATGCCTTCGGGCGGACTTGACAAGAGGCCCCACTAGATCCATTGCTATGCTTTCGAATGGAACCGCGATGACTGGTAGGGGCACTAGAGGACTGCGGAAGTGGGCCACGGGAGAGGTTATCTGGCATGTGGGGCAGGAACAACAATAACTCTTTATTTCTCTATAGCAACCTGGCCAGTAGAACCTCTGGGGGATCGGTTCCTGAGTCTTGTCTGCACCCAGGTGACCACCCAACACATGAGAATGAGCCATGTCTAACACCCTGCGTCTATAGGGCCCTGGAACCAGCAACTGTTCAATTACCTCACCCCTTGGCTTGGTTACTCTGTACAGCAAATCCCCATTCACAGCAAAATGAGGGAACCGAGTGTCAGCCCCTGGTTCCTGAGGCACCCCATTTAACACAGTAACATTTTCAAAGGCCCCTTTCAGAGTTAAATCCCTGAGTTGGGCAGTTCCAAAGTTTCCCTCGGACACCTCCAGCTCAGAGATATTGGCCTCAGGGGATGTTGCCTCATCCTCATCGCCCACAAACACACACATGGGAAACTCATCTACCATGTTCTGCGGGTAAGTTTCCTTAGGGGCGATCTGGCTGTTGTCCGAGCAACCAGGTTTCCCAGCTTTCCCCCACATTTCCCAGAATAATGCAAAGTCACGTGCAATTATTATGGGATGCAATAGGTCCTTAACGACCGCCACTTCATGAGATGTGATGCCACAGTCTGTGTTTACATCCACCTGGGTCACAGGATAGTTCTTAGCGTCCCCATGGATACACCGGACACCCACCACCTTCCCAGGAATCAGTCGATGAGGGAGTGTGGCCCTTATCAGGGTTGCCAATCTTCCTGAGTCCAATAGTCCAGAGACTTGTATCATATTTACTGACACTGAGCATGCCTGAGGGCCCTCGCCATGTTGAGGAACCGCGCTGCAGGCAGGGTAGGCAAAATAGGAGTAACGCTGGCCCATGTTGCAGTTCATTGGCTCAGTGTTTATGGGACACCGGGCGGCAATATGGCCAGGAGTATGACATCTCCAACACACTATATTATGGGGTGGGACCTTGGGCAGCAACTCAGACCCCTCCTGAACTCTAGGACGCCCCCCAGGTGTGGCTCTAGCTCCCTTCTTTTGTGTGTCCGCCGCCTTTTGGGAACCTCCAGCAGACTCTGAGAAGCACATGCAACGTCTGCTCACCTTGCCCAACAAACACAGACAGACTGAGACAGGCGCATCTGTCTTAAATCAGCCTTCCAAGAGCTGGACTGGAGGTAAGTGAGCAGCTGTTCCCCCCCAGCTCTTTCAGCTGCTCGTAAAACCCGGCCCTGTAATCCGGGCTAATTAAACTCCTCTCAGCACTATGTGTGCTGGAGCCTGCTTCTCCGGGTCCTACATCACAGAAGCTTGGCACTTTGGGGACACATACCTCCAGTCCACGACCTATACGGCAGCCACCTTACAACTCTTAAAACACACACCACTCACATATCAGACACAGGCAGCACACACATCGCTCACATGTCAGACACAGGCAACACACACCACCCATATGTCAGACAGGTTTAACCCCTTAAGGACGGAGCCAATTAAGTCCTTAATGACAGGCCAAATTTTACAATTCTAACCACTGCCACTTTATGACTAAATAACTCTGGAACGCCTCAACTAATCCCGCTGATTCTGAGATCGTTTTTCATGACATATTGGACGTCATGATGGTGGTAAAATTTCTTCGATATGACTTGCGTTTACTTGTGAAAAAAACGGAAATTTGGCGAAAATGTTGAAAATTTGTCAATTTTCAAACTTTGAATTCTTATACCCTTAAATCAGAGAGATATGTTACACAAAGTAGTTAATACATACCATTTTCCACATGTCTACTTTACATTAGCACAATTTTTGAAACAAATTTATTTTTTGTTAGGAAGTTATTAAGGGTTAAAAGTTGATCAGCAAGTTCTCATTTTTCCAGTAAAATTTACAAAACTATTTTTTTACGGATCACATCACATTTTAAGTGATTTTGAGGGATCTATATGACAGAAAATACCCCAAAGTGACACCATTATAAAAACTGCACCCCTCAAGGTGGTCAAAACCACTTTCAGGAAGTTTATTAACCCTTCACGTGCTTCACAGGAAAATGCATTTTCCCACCACTATCTGCAGTGCTCCAGGATTTCTTCAGCCTAACACTGGCAAGATCTTGGGACCAAAAATTAACTTTATGGCGCTTGGTGCCTACTCTACCTGATATTTTATGGCCCCCATTTATGTAGCACACACTGCCTTTCACCATATTGATAGGACTGCTCTCTGGCAGAGTCACTCTGTTGCCCTGCAGTCTCCTGGCACACTGCACTTTCTTGTCTGTCTATTTATAACGATTTAACTGTTACATACTATGTATATTTATATTCTAATAAAATTGATATTGTTATGCCAGTTGAACTCTGATTCTCCTTTGTTCTGTATCAGCCTGAGTTGGCACTTTCTACACCGGTGCTGGTACATATGGAATTTGACCAGACACAAGGTGTTTTTTGTGGTATTATGTATTTGGACCTTTTTCTTTCATTAAATATATTCTATATGAAATGGTTTCCCAATGCCCCAATAGTATGGATCCCCTCCTCTCTCACATGTCAAAAAGTTTACTTTCCATCTTTAAACCGGTCATAGAAGTTACTAGATTCCTCACTCCTTATTGCCTTACTATCTGCACCTGCAATAGGAGAGCACCACACCCTACTTAAGTTTCCAGCTTACTTTAGGGTGCTGCCAGTTTACTGGTCCCCTAGTCCCTCACACCTCTTCCAGCCCCTGTCCCTAGCTGTCACTACCCACATAACTAGACATTTAATTTCTCCCTTTTCTCTAATATCTTTTACTCCTCTTTCAAACATGCAATCGTAGCCTCATAACTAAAAAAAACATTCACCATAATCCGCTCCTCCTTCCTCTATACACCGCCCCTATTAAACAAACCATCAACAGATTTGGTTTTCAGTATCATCTCTATGCTGATGACTCCCAATTACACACATCTTCACATGACATTACTACAAAATACCAGTGATTGCCTGTTCACTGGCTCTAAGGCTATGAGCCCACGTTGCGGAAATGAAGCAGAACATTTTTGCTTCATTTCTGCAAGTCCTCTCCCGGAAAAACGCATGCGGAATTCCGCACGCGTTTTCGACATGCGGAATTGCCTTGCGTTTTTTCATGCATTGAATAAGGCAATTCCGCATGCGGAAACGCAAAATTAATGAACATGCTGCGGATTTTTGAATGCAGCATAAACGCTGCGGAAAAATCCGCAGCATGGGCATAGAACTTGCGGATTCTCATTGGGGACCATGGGGTGCGGATTAACAAGCGTTTTACAAGCGTTTACGCTGCGGAAAATCCGCATCAAAAACGCTTGTAATCCGCAACGTGGGCACGCAGCCTAAGATTATGTCCTCCCTGTAGGTAAAACTGAATCTTTCCAAAAACTGAACTCCTTGCGTTTCCTCCCTTTACTAACCTACCTACATTTGAAATGACCATTTCTGAGGATGGCTCTACCATAACTCCCAAGCAGCAAGCTCACTGTCTTGGGGTTATATTTAACTCAGCTCTTTCCTTTACTCCCTGCATGCGATCATTTCAGGGGCGGAACTACCGCCCGTGCAGCCGGTTCATTGAACGGGGGCCCCGAGGGAGAGGGGGCCCCTTCAGCCTCCAGCAGGGCCGCCATCAGGGCATGACTGCCCTGACTCCAGTATGGGGCCCAGCCGGTAGGGGCCCCCTTGGGGGCCCCCCTCTTGTGCGTCTCTCTCCTCATGGGGCCCCCGGCCCCATGCTAAGCGCCGGGGCCGGGACATCTCAGCGCTGCGCTGCTGCGGCAGCGCTTTCATGATTCCCCTGACTTCCGGTCATGTGACGGCACCGTCACATGACCGGAAGTCAGGAGAACCTGGTGTCAGCGATTTGGACGAGCGCCAGGATTCTGCAGGGATCGCATGGGGGTAAGTATAACAAGTTTTTTTTTTTTTTTAAATACAATTTACTAGGAGTGGGGGGAATGGGAGATGCACATGTGGTGGAGGGGGATGAGAGAGGTGCACATGTGGGGGAGGGGGATGAGAGAGGTGCACATGTGGGGGAGGGGAATGAGAGAGGTGCACATGTGGGGGAGGGGAATGAGAGAGGTGCACATGTGGGGGAGGGGAATGAGAGAAGTGCACATGTGGGGGAGGGGGATGAGAGATGTGCACATGTGGGGGAGGGGGATGAGAGATGTGCACATGGGGGGGATGAGAGAGGGGCACATGTGGGGGAGGGGAATGAGAGAGGTGCACATGTGGGGGAGGGGGATGAGAGAGGTGCACATGTGGGGGAGGGGGATGAGAGAGGTGCACATGTGGGGGAGGGGAATGAGAGAGGTGCACATGTGGGGGAGGGGAATGAGAGAGGTGCACATGTGGGGGAGGGGGATGAGAGAGGTGCACATGTGGGGGAGGGGGATGAGAGAGGTGCACATGTGGGGGAGGGGGATGAGAGAGGTGCACATGTGGGGGAGGGGGATGAGAGAGGTGCACATGTGGGGGAGGGGGATGAGAGATGTGCACATGGGGGGATGAGAGAGGGGCACATGTGGGGGAGGGGGATGAGAGATGTGCACATGGAGGGGTGAGTGCTGCACATGGAGGGGTGAGAGCTGCACATGGGGGAATTGGGAGAAAATGAGCTGCACATGGGGGAATTGGGAGTAGGGGGATAATGAGCTGCACATAATGAATGTGGGGTGGGGGACAGTAAATGATAAATGATAATGGGGTGGATGGGGTGGGGAGAGCAGGACATGATATAATGAATTGGGGCAGGGGGTGCATGTAAATAATGAATGCGGGGAGCAGGAAGTATAGAGTAGGGGGCGTTGCGGATGCAGGAGTGTAACTGGTAACAAATTGGCGGAAAGAGTAGAGGTTCTAATTAAATTATATATTAAGTGCCTATTTACAGTTAATGGGGGCACCGTGGTGGATTACAATTTATATTTGGAATGGTAGGTTGTATAATAACTAACCATATATTGATGGTGGATGCACGTCTGTATTCAGCTGCGTAATGTAGAAGTTGGGGAATGTGCTCTAGATAACTGTGTTATTTTATGCAGAGACGAGTCCTGGCTGGAAGACGTAATGGCGGTCTGTGCTGGATGAAGGAGAAAAGCGTAGCTGAAGGACTTCACCTAGAGACGTCACCAGTGAGTCAGTGTATTACATGTACACTTACACTATATACTATGTACCGGGCTCCTGTGTATAATGTCACTGGTGATCACTGTATTACCTGTACACTGACACTATATACAGAGCTCCTGTGTATAATGTCACTGGTGATCACTAGATTACCTGGACACTTACATTATACATACCATGTATAGAGCTCCCGTGTATAATGACACTTATGGTAATATTAGTAATGTGGTGGTGATATTAGTAATGTGGTGGTAATATGTGGTCTGGTCATGGTGTGGCAGTTTTTCCCCCTTCTGTGTGGTATTATTCGGTCACTATGTTGTGGTAATATGTGGTCTGGTCATGGTGTGGCGGTATTCCCTGTATGTGGTATTATTGGTCATTTTAAAAAAAAAATGTATATGACACATTCCCTTAAAGAAAACTAAATAAAAATATATTTAAAAAGAGTATTGGATATTTTAAGAAAATTTTAATAGGTTAGAGTAGGGCCCTGCCAGAAGAGTCTACCTTATCGTGGTGGCGGCTTTAAAAATCTTTTGGCCAAAACAAAAGCTGATGGCTATGCATGTGGCACCGTCTGGTGGCAGCGACGTGGACGAGCGCCAGGATTCTGCAGGGATCGCATGGGGGTAAGTATAACAAGTTTTATTTGTTTTAAATACAAGTAGTTAACTAGGAGTGGGGGGGATGAGAGATGCACATGGGGGGGATGAGAGATGCACATGGGGGGGATGAGAGATGCACATGGGGGGGGATGAGAGATGCACATGGGGGGGGATGAGAGATGCACGGGGGGATGGGAGATGCACGGGGGGATGGGAGATGCACGGGGGGGGATGAGAGCTGCACATGGGGCGGATGAGAGCTGCACATGGGGGGGATGAGAGCTGCACATGGGGGGGGGTTATGTTTAGATAACTTTGTTGCCTTATGAAGCGCAGGGGGGGGGGCCCAAAAAATTTCTTGCACAGGGGCCCACTACAGTCTGTGTCCACCCCTGGATCATTTGCTTGCTAATGTCACCTGTTGTCACGCTTTGTATGGGGAGAACCCAGCGTATACGACGGGGAGGGAGCCCTCCATCTAGGGAAAGATAGAGTAGAGACCCCTAAAAAGATCTGATGACAATCCCTGACTCCCCTATAGACCCTAAATAGGTTCTGCACCTATCGCCGAGCAGGAAACCTGGCCCTAGCTGACCCTAAGGCTAGGCCCTAGGTAGGGAGGGTTGAGCACCTCACTACAACTAAAGTACACATAGAGGAAGCAAACAGGGGTATACACTTAGCTCTAAGATGACACTGGAGAAAGCACGGCAACAAAATTGAATGGCTGTAGCAACTATCTTAACTCCGCTGGAATGAATTGTTGCGCAGTGAATGTTGCAGCATGGGAATTGCAAATATGACATTTTAGTGCCCAATAAATTGTGCCCAGCTTATGCTTCCTTCTGGAGATATGCACCCCATAAGTTGTTAAGTGTATTGTCAAGGACTCAGTAATTGATGACTCATCTGAATACAAGATTGGCAGGGGTCTAACATGCCTACCAGTCAATCGAAAACTGCTTTGGCAGTAGCCAGGACTTAAGGCCCCGTCACACATAACGGGATCGCTAGCGAGATCGCTGATGAGTCACGTTTTGGTGACGCAATAGCGATCTCGCTAGCGATCCCGTTATGTCTGACAGGTAGCAACGATCAGGCCCCTGCTGTGAGATCCCTGATCGTTACAAAGCTTCCTGGACCATTCCTGGGTCGTTGCGCTCCCGCTGGGCAGTGTGCATCGCTGTACTTGACACCTTGTCAACGACCTCGCTAGCGATTCAGAACGGAGACACGTAGAGGTGCATAAATTGGACTTTTCTGCGTTCATCGTCCCCGATTGGTGGTCGCTACTGCGTCCTTGTTTTTTTCAGATCCCACCAGCGTTCTCCGGCTGTGACTCCACTTTGAACAAATCAGACATCTTTAGCGAAGTAGGTATTGTTTGGGGTCTCAAATGAGTTTCCATTTTTAATTCATTTATAGGACATCTACCAATTATCTGCTATCATTGCTCTTCAGGGAGGGAGGGCTTGGCTTCAATAGCGATCTCGTTAGCGATCTCGTTATGTGTGACGGGGCACCAGGACCGTTAAAATACTGGCAGCAGTTGTCGCGGCAGGTCTTTGCATCATGGGTGTTTCTGCCATGTCCCACTGGTTGAAGGCCTGCAATTGCAGGATCGTTTGCACGCTATTCACCGAGCTCCACTTCCCCATTGGCTCGGTCCACAGAGTCCACAAAGCCAGGCGGACAGTACGTAATTGCATCACGTCGACGAAGAAAGTTTTGAAGCGTGCAACAGGCCAAAAGAACAGAGTCTATTGATTTAAGCTTCATGTTAATTGGTGTATGAAAAACTCTGAAGCGGTTGGCCACGACAGCATGTCAGAAAACGTGCTGTGTGGGTGTGTGTGCACGAGACCCCTAAAATATCTGCCCATGCAAAAGCATATATATACAGATAGAAGCCAAGCCCTCCCTCCCTGAAGAGCAATGATAGCAGATAATTGGTAGATGTCCTATAAATGAATTAAAAATGGAAACTCATTTGAGACCCCAAACAATACCTACTTCGCTAAAGATGTCTGATTTGTTCAAAGTGGAGTCACAGCCGGAGAACGCTGGTGGGATCTGAAAAAACAAGGACGCAGTAGCGACCACCAATCGGGGACGATGAACGCAGAAAAGTCCAATTTATGCACCTCTACGTGTCTCACTTCTGAATCGCTAGCGAGGTCGTTGACAAGGTGTCAAATACAGCGATGCACCCTGCCCAGCGGGAGCGCAACGACCCAGGAATGGTCCAGGAAGCTTTGTAACGATCAGCGATCTCACAGCAGGGGCCTGATCGTTGCTACCTGTCAGACATAACGAGATCGCTAGCGAGATCGCTATTGCGTTACCAAAACGTGACTCATCAGCGATCTCGCTAGCGATCTCGTTATGTGTGACGGGGCCTTAAGCGATTTGAAAGGGTGAATACAGCAGCACTGTGCATTACTTGGTGGCTGCTACCAAATAATGCAATACATTCACTTCAATGAGAGATAAAGTACTCATCTGCCGCAACTATGCAATGTGTCAAGCTGCTGTATTCCCCCTTAGTTCCATCTGCTGCTGGAGCAGTTTCAGCTGATCAGTGGGTGTACTGGGTGTGGATCACCACTGATAACCTATCTATTGGATAGTTCATTAATATGTAATCAATAATTAAATGCAGAGTACCCCTTTAAGGCTCAGAGGATGCCAGGTTGTCTTTTTGAGTGTTTTAGCTTCTGAAACCGCTAGCAGTTCTTTTATTGCTTCAAAAAAACAATGAAGTGCTTAGGAAATGATCAACGATACAACAAAATACCAACATGTCCTGAAGCATCTTCTTGGAAAACTCAGCTGGTTTGCCAAAGTTTTAAAGACATAACCTTTTTACGTGATTTTTAACCATTTTGTAGAAATTCTGCAGTCAACAAAAGGATTGATCTCCTGCTGATCAGTTACTTCTTTCACTAGTGACCAACTGAAGACTCACACTCCGGCTAGAGGTTCAAGCTAAGTAGTATTTTGTACTACTGCAGAAAGGGCACAGCACAGAGGCGTCTGCAGCTGCAGACATGTTTTTTTTCTTCAACTTGACAAGGGACAGTGATGAAGAGGAGAGGGAACAGGATTTAGCTCATGAGACATGGGAAGATTTAATTGAAAATGTAACAGAATTCTGTCTAAGGCTATGTGCCCACGATGCAGAAATGCTCTGGATTTTTTCCTGAGCGTTTCTGCATTTCCCTGGCAGAAAAAACGCATGCGGATTGTACATGCGGATTGTACATGCATTTTCCTGCCAGGGACATGCGGAAGTGAAGCGTTCTTCACATGCATTTCCGCATGCGGGTTGACAAGCGCTTTCCAAGCGATTTTAGTATCACTTGGAAAGTGCTTGACAACTTGGTCACACTATATAAATCCATGCAACCGGCAATCAGCATGGATTTATATAGTGTGACCGAAAGAATGTTAAAAAATAAAAAAATAAATATATACTTACCTTCTGAGATGGCCCGCGGTGTCTTGTTTCCCTCCGTTCTCCCTTGCCGGCAGCGGTACACTGCACTGAAGGACCTGCCGACGTCAGCGTCGCATGACCCGTCACATGACTATGACTTCAGCGCAGGTCCTTCAGTACATCGCGAGCTGCCGGCAAGTGAAGAGAAGGAGACCGGAGGCCATCAGAAGGTAAATATATATTTATTTTTTATTTTATTCTTTTTTTTACAGTTTTCTATGGTACCAGGGTCTGGAGGAGAGTCTCGTCTCCTCTAGACCTGGGTACCATCCGCACATTAGAACGCATGGAATGTGCATCTACATATACAGTGATGCGTAATCCATGCGATCTAATGCAAGTCAATGGCGGCGAAAACGCAGCGCTTCCACAAAATAATTGGTAGTGCTGCGTTTTTTTCCGCAATGATAATCGGCAGCGGAAATTTCCGCATCATGTGCACAGCACATGCGGATTATCATTGGGGAACATGGCAGGCCTTCTACCATGCGTTTTTTAAGCGTTTCTGCAGCGTTTTTGCCGCTGCGGAAACGCTTAAAAACGCATCGTGGGCACACAGCCTAAAGCGGAGTCAAAATTCTAGGGTACATGCCTTGGGTGTCTAAAAAAGTGGATGTGACTAAGAGTATTTGTAAAATACACCAAATTTACTAAAAGTGTTCCCCATTTTTTTTGTCCTAAAAGGTGATTGAAAGTGAGATAATAGATGATGTAAAGACTAAGCTGTCTAAAAAAGTGTACCAGACTTATTCATCATGAGCCACTTCAATAAAATTGGTGCATTTTAAGGCTATGTTCACATTACATTTCTGCCATACATCAAAGAGGGGGATGAGGTAATTTTGTACTCTGGCCTCCGTTACAGAAGTGTGCCTTTATAGGCACAAGAGTGCAGTATATCACAGTTTTTACCTTCCTAAAAAAGATGGACTCTGCTGAAATGGAGGGAAGGCAGAAAACAAAGTGATCTCAGTCTCCATCACAGTGAATGGCGATCAGCGGTTCCATCCAAACACTGGTTTTCCGGTCTTAAGACTGAAGACTCTATGTGACCACAAACGTCTGGCAGAAATTGATTGTGAACCTAGATTAGGCTGGATTCAGACAAGCATATTTCAAAGTCTGTATGGACTGCAATGACCAGACTGATCACAGCCTCGTATGTGTCTATGAGACTGCAAGTTCTGGTCCGTAGACCGTCAGTCAGTCCGGGTACTGCGGTCTGTAGAACGACCATGAAATACGCTGTTCTGTTCCCAGCCTAAGACTGTCTAAGTTTACACTGTCTATTGCTCAGGATTAGTAAATAATTTATACATTTTTTTTCTAATAGTATGAGACAAAAAAAGGACATAAACAAGAGATTAATTTGAAGAATTGCTGAAATATCTTTTTTTGTATTTATTTCAGTTTTTTTTGTGATTAATATTCTTTTAAATGAGCAAATGCAACTCTCTGTTGATAAGTAAAAAATATTCGGGAGTGAAGCTTGGGTTTAACAGACACACCTACATATTTGTGCACCTGGCACACCCAAGACATTTGTGTTCTTCCCTGAATCATCTCTCTAAATTCACATGCACTTCAGCAAAAAAGTCGGAAAATCTGGTCATAATATTGTTGCTGAATATGAGCAAGGTAAAAGAAGGGTAAGTTCCAGGTTTAATGCCTTGAATGAATAGCGCTTTTATTCACTGAAATTGAAGACGGAACATCTGATTACACTTCTCATTCAGCAACCCAGAAATGAAAATATGTTGTTAGCATTAGTAAAGTATCTCATTGAATGAAAATGTAGAGACCTCACCTGTGTATCCTGCATGTCAGGGCTCCCAGTGCTTCCTTGCTATGCTTTTAATGCATGCATTGATCCTCCAGCCCTTCCCACCTACTCTTTTGTAACATGAGGAGGAAACACCGTATTAAACCTAATGCAAGCGCACCAGCCTCAAGCTCTAAAGCTGCAGGGTGAACTACATTCATGCTTTTAAAAAATACTTCATAACCAGAAAAAATAATGAAGTTCTGAAAATACACTCATGGATAACATTGTTTGTGCCCATCTGTTAAAGGAAAGGTACACAACATTTTTTGGTCCAGGGTACACATTGCCATACTGAACCAATTCCAAGGGCCCTAAACATTTTTAAAGGAGTATTTACATGAATAAATCACCAGAACCACCATCAGTACATTAATAAATTACAAACACAAATATACATTGGCACCCAGGTACTTTATAGGCGATGTCTTCTCTGATTGGAGTCGTTCCCATCCTTTTTATCTCCATGTAGCACAGATGTTATGAAGAAATTTCATGTCCAAAGCTCACCTCTCCAGACTTCTCTCTTATGTCTTCAGCAGCACATCCTGACACAGTGCCCTTAAAAATAAAAGTATCATTACACTGCCCTATAAATACAAATATCTTCCATGCTGCACTCCCCTGAATAAATAATATCCCCTCACTGTGCTTCTTGCACAAAATATCCCCCCTCACTGCCCCTCTCCATAATATCTCCCACATTGCCCCTCTCAATAATGATCCCTCACACTGCCTCTCTCCAAAAGAACCCCCAAAACTGCCCCTCTGTATAATATCCCCCACCACACTGCTCCTCTGTATAATATCCCATCCACACTCCCCCTCTCCTTAATGTCTCCCCACACTGCCCCTCACCATAATATTCCCCAAATTGCTGATGTCATCATGCCACTGCACATCAGGGCAGGGGCTAATTGCGCTCCTATGTTCCAATTCCGGCGACACAATGTTCAAATGTATTCACATCTGAAAGACACAAATACACTGGAATATAGGAAGAAGGGAGAGGCGTCTACAGGCCTCAACAAACCCCTTGGCAGTCCACATTCGGCCCGCAGGCCATATGTTGTGCTGTCCTGTGTTAAAGTAAGAAAAAAACCCAATGGTCACTAGAATAACTTGAAACTGACAAAATTTCAGTTTACATTTACTAAATATCAACTAAGAAAATCAGATATTGTTTTTTAATTATTTTTTTTTTCTGTTGAACCACAATACCCCTAGAAAAGATTGAAAATAATTTGATCACGTGGATTAAGCTAAGGTGTCTATAAATGGTGACCTGTTAATTAGCATTACAGGTGTCTATTAGTGATGAGCGAGTATGTTCTATTAACCCTTTCGGCGAGTATGCTCGGGCCGAGCTCCGAGTATTTATAGTTGCTCAGTGATATGGTTGAATCACTCCCGTGTGCATGATTTGCAACTGTTTGACAGCTTTATTACATGTGAGGAATGTCTATTTCTTGCACATTCCTCACATGTATTAAAGATGTCAAACAGTTGCAAATCAAGCACACAGGAGTGATTCACACATATCACCGAGCAGCTGTAAATACTCGGAGCTCGGCCCGAGCATACTCGGCGAAAGGGTTAATAGAACATACTCACTCAACACTAGTGTCTATAAACTTGTAATTAGCCAGACTGCCTATTTAGAGGGTTAAAGTAGTCACTGTGCTGCTTGATATCATGGTGTGTACCACACTGAACATAGACCAAAGAAAGCTAAGGAAAGAGTTGTCTCAGGAGATTAGAAACGGAATTATCATTATAGATAAACATGGTAAAGGTAAAGGCTTTAATACCATCTTCAGACATCTTGATGTTCCTGTTGTGTTGGGCCACTGGAGAGGTTGCCAGATGTTGCAGAAGGGCCAGCTGGGGTGTGTAGTCTCACTGGCAGCAGATAATGATGTCACTGTAGCTGAAGTGGGCTGCTGGACCCCTCAACACTTCCCTCATGTCCACAACAATTTCAAAAGCGGGAGGTGGCACTTTTAGATGGTGTAGGACCCCCCGGGGGCACTCCTGTAGCAGCGGTGTCTGGGTGCATGTTTTGGGAGTGCTCATGATGTTTGTGCAAACTCAAGCAGCCAGACACGCAGGTGAACTTGTAAACATATCAATTTTACTGAATGAGGTAACAGGGTACAGTCTCTATTACAGGCAAAGTTCACAGTATATTGTGCATATGAAAGTAAAGGTTCTCTCCTCATGAGACAAGCATTGTTATGGCCTCTCAGGGCAGCTGGAGAGAGTTCTCTTCACTTGTTAGTAGAGGAAATGCTATGTGCAGTCCAAATAATATTACACTGATAAAGGGACCTTCACAGATTGGCTCTCCGTGGAAACACACAAAATTTTGTGTGTTTTCACAGTTTTTAGCCCACCGCTCCCTCTTGCAGGCGGTAGGTTTAAGTAAAGTCGGTGGCGTGGCAGCCACATGGATCTGGTTCTGGCTAGAAGCGATCAAGATAACCAGAGTGCAGGAGAGTCCATATACAGCGTTCTCTCTCCTGACTGGAAGACACTTCACTCTTTTTGTGAAGGAGATTATGTGAGGAAAAATGTCCCCACAGCGGAGACTGGCATTGAAAACCCTTCTCTGAGAGAATAATGTCTCTCCTATATCTTCCTGAGGCAGCAGGAACTGTCCATAACTGGTTTGTACCAGAGTTCAGTCAGAGTGAGGCCTGAGCACGGAGGCTCCTCCCAGCCATTGCTATGGCCACTTATTGTGAGGAGAATAATCATTACTTCATATACACACTTGGCCAGCAGATGGCAGGAGAGTACAATTTACAATGCAAGAAAGTACAATTTACAATGCAATGTATTATATCCCCTAACTCAGCACACACAATGGAACAAATCCACCACCAGACTACAACGCCACATACTCCCCCTCTTAAGAAAAACTGTCCTCGGCGAACAATTGGAAGGTAAAGCCTTGTACAAATAACAAAGTTAGGGATACAGAGTAAAAAGTGCTATACACAAGTTCATGGCAAAATTGAATAATTACTAGTAAAGCTAACGTAGGATGTGAACATGAGACATATTCAGAAACATTGTTGGGAATAGAGTCTCTAGGCATTTGTTGTAAATGTTGTAAGGTAGCGCTAATGATCATGTTGAGGGGCACTCACTTCACCGGGTCAATTAAAACACACATGCAACGTTTTCCGGTAATCTGAAGTCCAGCAGTTTATTACACGTCATAAGCTGCTTATAACATAGTCCATCTCAGTGGCTCGCAGGAGTGCTACACATGCAATATCCTAGAGCCTTTTCAGTGGCAGTTATGCCCGCTTGTCTTCAGATACAGTCTTCAGCAAGGTAACAACATCAATGTCCATATCAAACACCGTATTTACCTTTGCCGGGTCTAGCTGCTTCCATCAGCTCCATTCTGCCAAAGCTGTGGTTTAAGGGTCACCAGATGTGGTCTCCAGGCCTCATGCCTTCCAGGGCTAATGGTGTCCCAGACACAGGGATCAGGTCTCTTGCCTTCCCCTGTGTTTCAAAACCACCAGCATATATATCCCTCTGTGCGCACAGGACCTGTGATAATGTCACAGTCATGTGATCAGTCACCTAAAGGGGAGGTACATGGTCAGCCAGAACACACCCCCTCAGACATTTTGGCAAATGCAGCAAGCCGCTGCATTACTGTGTCCATACCTAGGAAAAATGTGATAGTAGATTAACATGAGCATAAACAACATTCTTAGTAATAACTGTAATACTGTTACATGTAAATGGGGTTAATGAAGTTTAAAATTTCTTGGCTTTGTGAGCCAGGCACAGTCCTTGACCTGTTATATTAACTAGAAAAAGAACACATATTAATCTGGTAAATCTGAGTATGTAAATGCTAAGAGGACATATCATTCAAGAAGGATATATGGTGAAGTAACTAGTCCCTGTACCGAGCAGGTAGGATACCTTTGGTACTCCGCTCAGAGTGCCTTAAAAGTACTGTCTATTGGTTGGAGATCAGTTCAGGTTCTGTGGTTTCTTCAGGTGGAAGAAAAGTATTCTCTGTTGAGGTAGGAATGAACTCTATGATAGCCAGGAAACACAAATTGTGGAGCAAAGATAAGTTTCGCGAGGTTCGGCAGTCTTTCTGATGAATCTGGAGGATTCTGTGTTCCAATCAGAGATAACTTGGGTAGTGGTGACACTCTCAGGAGTTCTTCCTTGACACACAGTTTTAGGCGGTTTCTGTGCACAGTCTGGGATTTCCAACCAATTTTGGATATCTCGTACACATCAGATGATGGAAAGAGTATAGTAATTATTGTGTATGGTTCAATTTCCCAAAGAGGATCCAATTTTCCAGTCCGGTGGTTGTTTTGGAGCCAGACTCGGTCACCAATTTGTAGGGGCTTGGCATGGGAATGTTGATTATAGTCTTCTTGTTGTCTTCTTCCATACGAGAACCAACAATTTCCTTGGCTTCCGCCATGCGTCTGCGGTTTTCAATCACTAAGTCTGTTTGTGTTTGTGATGCACCCCCTGGGCCGTGGGGTACTCGGTAGCCAGGCTGGTCCTGTATTGGGGTAGTCACGGTGGCAGTGACCCAGTCCATGACCCAGGGCGGTCAATTAAAGTAACAGTAAATTGGGGAAATAAAGATTTGGGGATAATGTTCGTGACGCCACCCATGGTATGCGGCTATATGGGGCCCCCGCTGCGGTGCAGATCCACTGGGGTTGATGGTGACGGAGCAAAGATGGTTCAGCTCTTCACGGGCAGAGCTAGGCCCCAGGGCAGTTTGTAGTTTTTGCTGAGGTAGATGTTGCTGGTGTAGTGCAAGGCACGTGATGGCGCAGCAATTATTCAAGGACACAGTGGGGAGCAGTCTTCAGGTTTTACTCACAATTGTAAAGTTCTCTAGGTTACAGTTACCGGTCTGTAACCACCCACGTCGTCCTGTGCCCTTCGGGGAAGTGATCCAGCCAACTCTCAGATATTTTGGATGCACTTGGATGGGACCCCTCTCTTATGTACCTTCACAGGTCGTCTCTCTGCGCTGTCTCTCGCCCTCCTGCCCTGCTCCTCACACACAGTGTCCCAAGCCAGAGGCCGCGGGCCTTGTTGGGCGACGTCCTCTGAGTCCCCTTGGTCCTATATGACCACCATTTCAGCGATTGTGTGTAGATTGTGGCTACGGCACTTGAAGATACCGCAACCTCCGGTTTGCTGGCTGAGACTTGAAGTACTCCACTAGTCTGGGGCCGGTCCCCTACTACGGCCTGATCCCTCCATGTCAGCGTGAACTCGGCCGCACGGGTGCACTCGCCGTGCTCTTGGATCCCCTCAATCTCTGGAGCCCTTCCTACTGCTCCTGTGTTCTCTTCTCACTCTCCTCCTGGGCCTCTCTCACTAGGCCCCACTCCTCTGCTCTCCTGAGCAGGACTGAACTGAACTGCTCCTAAGCAGAACTCCCCTCAGAACTCCTTCTAGATGTTTCCACCCTTCATTTTATATGCTTCTCTCAGTGCTCCCCTGAATTTCTTCCTCCACCCACACCCACTACATGGTTCCCTCTCTTTTGGCTCCCCCCCTTCCAGCCAGGGACAGGGCTCAGCAGTGACCAAGTGCATCTTGCCCCGCCTGCTGGTCTGGAGTGGTGTAGTGTTTGATGTGGGTGTGTGGGTCCTGGGTAGTGCTCCCTCCTTACCTGAGAGTGGGGTACCACACCTCTGGCTGAGATGCAGTACCTCTGTGGCAACTGGACACGCAGGGGCACCACATTTGTGCACTTAGAGCCAAGTCTGAAGGTAATTTGCCTTGTAGGCAGAACATCAGATAAAATGGAGTATGACCAGTTGAGCAATAGGTGGTGTTATTGTAGTTTTGGACAAGATCTTTCAGAATCTCAGGCCACTCAGTTTCCTTGGTGGCAGAGGCAGTGCGCAGCATACCGATGATGACTTGGTTCACCCTTTCACATAGTCCATTATCTTGTGGATGGAAAGCAGTGGTACGCAGTTTCTTGCAATCTCTGTACTTGCACAGCTCATGGAAAAGTTGAGATTCAAAGGCAGGTCCATGATCAGTGAGGATGTGGTCTGTACATCCATAATGTTGGATGAACTTGGTATGGAAAACTTCAGTTACAGTTTTGGCTGTAAGATCTTTGACAGGAGCAATAGCGGCAAGCTTTGTGTAATGGTCCACCATTGTGAGGGCATATGCACTGCTCAAAAAAATAAAGGGAACACTTAAACAACAGAATATAACTCCAAGTAAATCAAACTTCTGTGAAATGATAATCCGCAGCGGAAATTTCTGCAGCATGTGCACAGCACATGCGGATTATCATTGGGGAACATGGCAGACCTTCTACCAAGCGTTTTTTAAGTGTTTCTGCAGCGTTTTTGCCGCTGCGGAAACGCTTAAAAAACGCATCGTGGGCACACAGCCTAAATATAGGACAGGGATCCAAATGCATATAGAAGAGTTACTACATTCAGAATAGACAACAGTCTGGTATTCATGTGAATATAAAGAGAAACACCCTTGGTCAGTAATGGACTCTTATATCCTGCCCCATAAGTGGTATATATCCGGAACACACTACCAAGTAATTATTAAATATGGGCAAAAATAGTTCCTCAAAGCAAAAGACACATAAAAGGCTGTTTCACATACATTATTAATAATAAAATCAGCCAATATACTGGTATAGTGAAATACATATGATAAATTGCACTTGTGATCAGCAGTCACATGTCACAACCAACAGTCTGGCAAAATACAATTGTATAATAGATAGCACTTATCATTAGTAGTCCCAACACGTTTTTCCCTGGTTCCCACCAGGGTTTAGCAGGGGACCTGGGGAGGAACACAATCCCTCTCCCCAGATGGCCCAGGGATGGGGGGTATTTTTTGGTGGCTGACCGGTCCTCTTTCCCCACTTGGGTAACTATGTTGTTATAATTAATGTGTACTTGTGTGTTTTGATGGTGTCTCCGGGGCATAGATGAATGATGATGTTACTGTGATTTAAGATGTACTAACCTCAATGCCCATGTCACATCATCTGTGCGACAGTCTACAAGCTCTCTTCAAGATTAGTATTTTTCAGACTAAGGTGCATAAAACAATTTGCTCTCCGTGTCTGTTATTTAAATAAATTATAACTGTTTGCTTGTAAAAAATCTTTTCACCACTTGGTGGAACCTTTATAATGTGTCTTTAGCGTTAAGCACTAGTGTTGAGCGAGCACTAAAATGCTCGGGTGCTCGAAGCTCGGGCCGAGCTCGCCGTGATACTCGGGTGCTCGACCCGAGCAACGAGCCCAATGTTAGTCTATGGGAGACCCGAGCATTTTTGCGGCGGCTCCTCCGGCAGTCTTTTAAAAGCCTAACAAGTGCCCAAAACGATAGTGACAGTGCTCAAATGACATGGGGACAGCATGGGGATTGCCCCAGGAAGCATTTCTGACTCCCAGGTTACTGCTGTCAACAACGTGGTCAGAGGTATTAAGCCACTTTTAGGGGCTCACAATAAAACGTTCAAAAACGAAACTGAAACTGCTTTCCTGTGAAATATGTTAAGGAAGTTCCTTTCCAGGGTAAGAAAAGACATGGGAACAGCATGGGGAAGAACCCTGGAAGCATCTCTGACACCCAGGTCGCTGCCTAAAAGTGTGCCCATCAGAAGTCATCCTTGCCGCATCAGAAGATGCAGACTTGCAACTATCCCCGTGCAAGTTCTTGTCCCAGGGCAGTGTTCAATTGTACCTCCCCCATTCCTTGCAATGCAAGCGCAAATTTGCAGCCAACCACCCACCCACCCCCAGGCTGCAATACCATACTGCTTGCTTGCACTTGAAATTGGGCCTTTTAGGCATGTGGAGGCGGAATCTGGCCACCATGTCATGGCTGCATTGGCGGCCTGGTATCCATACTCAGTCCCCAGCCGCCCGGCGGCCGGGTGTCCACACTCGGTCCCTAGCCGCCAGGGGGAGGCCGGGTGTCCATACTTGGTCCCCAGCCGCCCCGCGGCCGGGTGTCCACACACGGTCCCCAGCCGCCTGGGGTCAGCCGGGTGTCCATAAACGGTCCCCAGCCGCCCCTATTTCTCCTTGGAACATCCCCCCACACACTTTTCTTAGCCCGGCCTGCTTTAGGGCAGCATTGGACGAGCCCACCAGAGAAACAGACTCCTCCGGTGGGCCCTGGCTTCTCCATCAGGGGAGTTGAGAGTGCCAAGGTGAGGACCATGATGATGATGATACAAGTTAGCATCTGCTTTGTTTTCTTGGAATGCAAGCGTAAGTGTGCAGCCTGCCACCCACCCACCCCCAGGCTGTAATACCATACTGCTTGCTTGCTTGCACTTGAAATTGGGCCTTTTAGGCATGTGGAGGCAGAATTTGGCCACCACGTCATGGCTGCGTTGGCGGCCTGGAATCCATACTCAGTCCCCAGCCGCCCGGCGGCCGGGTGTCCACACTCGGTCCCCAGCCGCCCCGCGGCCGGGTGTCCACACACGGTCCCCAGCCGCCTGGGGGCAGCCGGTGTCCATAAACGGTCCCCAGCCGCCCCTATTTCTCCTTGGAACATCCCCCCACACACTTTTCTTAGCCCGGCCTGCTTTAGGGCAGCATTGGACGAGCCCACCAGAGAACCAGACTCCTCCGGTGGGCCCTGGCTTCTCCATCAGGGGAGTTGAGAGTGCCAAGGTGAGGACCATGATGATGATGATACAAGTTAGCATCTGATTTGTTTTCTTGGAATGCAAGTGACGCGCCCCCTGGGCCTGTGCTGTGCAGGGGGATACCCAGAGCCGGATCGCTGGGGGTTGTAGTCCTCCGTGGCGGTGACCCGGTCCGTGACCAGGGTGGTCAAACCAGTGGCAGTCTTAATGTTGTAACAAGTGTCCGACTACGCCACCCGTGGATTGCGGTCAGTGGGGACCGCCGCTGCGCTGCAGACCTATGCGGTATGCTTTCCTGGTGGATGTAGTGAGGGGTCGCACCAAGATGTGGTCACAACCTCCGGTCCTTGGCTGAGGAATCTGTTGCCTCCACCAATTTGGGTTCCGGTACCCTGTTCTGCCAACCCGTCACCCACAGTCTCCTGGGTCCTTAGGGTTCCCTCTGTCCTCGTGTCTCTGGGCCTTTCTCTGTGTTCCTGTTCCTTGTTTCCTTTCTTACTTTCCTTTCTGTTCTTTCTTCTCTCTCTCTCTCTCAGGCTCCGGCCTCCTGACAAGGCCTGCCCGTGGAGCAGAGCCCATGCAGCAGCTCTGCTCCCTGTCACTTCTCCTCAGACTGCACACTGATCTAAGATGGTGCCCACCTTATATACCTCCCTTATGTGTGAGCCCAGGTGACTAGCAACCAATGGGCTCCTACCTATGCCCAGAGACCCACCCCTATCTGCTCCTACACCACTGGGTTTTCCTCCCCCTCCCCACTCCAGCCAGGGACAGAAGCTGTCATGCCTGCACTTCTGTGGGAGCACCGTTGAGCTGTCTCTCGGAAATGGGGTGTGTGTGGTGCATGCAGCTAAACGAGTCCTGGTCCACACTCCATCCTTACTCGGGAGTGGAATATCACACCTCTGGTCTGAGGTGCAATACCCCTGTAGCAGCCGAGCCCTCAGGGTGCTACACAAGCGTAAGTGTGTAGCCTGCCACCCACCCACCCCCAGGCTGCAATACTGTAGTGTCGGCGTCCCTGCCTCCTGCTAGGCAGGGACGCTGTTCCCCTCACCTCTCCGCTCCGTGCCCGGCGTCTTCCTCCCGCTCTGCTGGCAGCGCGCGCTGCTTCCCGGCCACTGTGCTTAGGGCGTGCTCCCCCTCTCTTAAAGGGGCCGCGCGCGCCGTCCTAAGGAGTCCCCGGCCAATGGCTGGAGGACCTCACCATATATAAGGCACCTCCTCCAAAATGGAGGTGCCCGAGCAATGTTGTTGCATAGCCTATCACTCTGCTTCAGCCCTCAGATCCCGTAACCAGATACCTGCCAGTTACCTGCCAGAATCCTGCTTGATACCTGCCTGATACTTGTCTTTCTGCTTACATTCCTGGGGTCCGACAGTCTGCCTACCAGCCCTGCCAGTCTGTCTATGGATCTGTTTGCCCGCTCACCTGGGAGAGCTCATCTGCTACCTGCCCGCTAGCCTACCTGGAGGCTCTGCCGTCACGTGCTGTGACCACCTGCCTGTCCAGAGACTCTTATCCGCTCACCAGGGAGCGTCCGCCTGCTACCTGCCTGCTAGCCTACATGGAGGCTCTGCCGTCACGTGCTGTGACCACCTGCCTGTCCAGAGACTCTTACCCGCTCACCTGGGAGCGTCCACCTGCTATCTGCCTGCTTGCCTACCTGGAGGCTCTGCTGTCACGTGCTGTGACCACCTGCCTGTCCAGAGACTCTTACCCGCTCACCTGGGAGCGTCCACCTGCTATCTGCCTGCTAGCCTACCTGGAGGCTCAGCCGTCACTTGCTGTGACCACCTGCCTGTCCAGAGACTCTTGCTCGCTCACCTGGGAGCGTCCACCTGCTACCTGCCTGCTAGCCTATCTGGAGGCTTAGCCGTCACTTGCTGTGACCACCTGCCTGTCCAGAGACTCTTGCCCGCTCACCTGGGAGCTTCCACCTGCTACCCGCCTGCTAGCCTGTCTGGAGGCTTAGCCGTCACTTGCCGTGATCACCCGCCTGTCAAGAGACTGTCCCCGTCACTTGCCGTGACCTCCTGCCCTTCTACCCAGAGACTGTCCCTGTCACTTGCCGTGACCTCCTGCCCTTCTACCCAGAGACTGTCCCCGTCACTAGCCGTGACTACCTGCCCGCCTACCCTGGGAACCACCCGCTTCCTTACAAGGACTGCCCCTTTGTATAGTTGCTCAGAGGTTCCACCTCCCAGACCCGTTACAGTTTGCTCGGGCCATGGAACCCGGTGGCACCCAAGCTCCCTCGCTCTCGGACTTATGTCATGAACTTTCCCGTCAGAGGTCCCAACAGGAGTCCATCCTGAGTCATCTGCGTAGTGTTAACTCCCGCCTGGACACATTGTCTACCTCTTCGGGAGCTGCCTCCACACGCACACTTACTACCCCGGCACCGCTGCAGCCCATCAACACCATGGCATCTCTTCCCGGTCCCCGCCTCTCCGCTCCTCCTCGTTTTGGCGGAGATCCCAGCCAGGCACGGGGCTTCATTAACCAGTGCACTCTGCACTTCGAACTGTTGGCACACCAGTTTTCCACCGACCGAGCCAAAGTAGCCTTCATCATGTCCCATCTCACGGGAGAGGCACTGGCTTGGCTAAATCCTCTATGGGAGAGAGGAGACCCCCTAGTGTCCAACCTGCCAGCCTTTCTCACGGCTTTCCGGAAAGTCTTCGACGAACCAGGACGGAAGACCTCATCCGCATCATCTCTGCTACGCCTTCGTCAAGGAAATCTCACCGTGGGCCAATATGCCATACGGTTCCGTACCCTTGCTTCGGAGCTGGCCTGGGATAACGACGCTCTGGTGTCTGTCTTTTGGGAGGGTCTGTCCGGCCGTATTAAAGATGAACTCGCCGGTCGGGACATTCCTACCACTCTCGATGACTTAATAACTCTTGTCACCCGGATTGACATCCGGTTCCAGGAGCGCGCCAAAGAGGTCACCCGTGAGAGGAGGTTTCCACGTCTAGCCCCTACCTTCCAGAAACCCGTCACTTCTCCCGTTACTCCCCAGGCGCACTCACCCGAGCCTATGCAGGTCGACCAGACCAAGATGGTCAAGACCTGTCAAGAGTTACGCCGAGCCGAGGGGAGCTGCTTCTACTGTGGCAGTAAGGAGCACCGGATCCGTTCCTGCCCGGAGAGGTCGGGAAACGCCTGTGTCTAGGATCGCTCAGAGAGGTCGTCCTAGATAAGAGTAAACCCTCTCCATCTCTGTTGCTGTCGGTCTCTATCATCTGCCGGGAGAACCGTTATTTTGAACTAGCCCAACTTGACTCTGGAGCTGCCGGAAATCTCATTTCTCAGTCCCTGGTAGAGAAATACCGCATTCCCACCAAACCTCTAGCTGTACCCTTATCTGTCGCTGCCGTAGATGGGGGCCTCTTACCACATCCCATCCAACTCATCACTGAATCCTTAACCCTGCAGGTGGGAATGCTGCACTCAGAGAGCATCTTCTTTCATGTTCTGCCTGGACTCTCTCACGCCCTCTTGCTAGGCCTACCTTGGCTTCAGAAACATGCACCCGTGCTTGATTGGCAGACCAGAGAAGTCCTTCGCTGAGGACAGGACTGCCATAAGACTTGTTTAGTTCCCATTCATCCTGCTCGTCCTTCTCCTACCCCAGCCAAGCTACCTGGTCTTCCGGTTCCCTATTGGTCTTATGCGGACATCTTTAATAAAAAGGAGGCAGAGACATTACCCCCTCATAGACCATACGACTGCCCAATCGACCTAATGCCCGGCGCTACTCCTCCCCGTGGGCGTATTTACCCTTTGTCCGCTGCTGAGACCCGGTCCATGTCTGAATATATTGAGGAGAATCTGGCCCGGGGATTTATCCGGAAATCGACCTCCCCGGCGGGAGCAGGCTTCTTCTTAGTCAAAAAGAAGGATGGCTCACTCCGTCCCTGTATAGACTATAGAGGCCTTAACCAAATCACGGTGAAGAATAAATACCCCCTTCCGCTCATTCCGGAATTATTTGACCGTCTGAGGGGGCTAGAATCTTCACCAAGCTGGACCTTCGTGGGGCGTATAACCTGGTCCGTATCCGTCAGGGGATGAATGGAAGACGGCATTCCACACCCGGGACTGCCACTATGAATACCTGGTAATGCCCTTCGGTCTCTGTAACGCTCCCGCCGTCTTTCAAGAGTTGGTCAATGACATCTTCCGGGACCTTCTCTACTCCTGCGTAGTGGTGTACCTGGACGACATCTTGGTCTTCTCTCCGGATCTTCTCACTCACCGGAGGGATGTTCGTCAGGTCCTGCTCAGGCTCAGGCAGAACCACCTGTACGCTAAATATCAGAAGTGCCTCTTTGAGCAGACCTCGCTCCCGTTTTTGGGCTACATAATCTCTCAGACCGGCCTACGAATGAATCCTGAGAAACTGTCTGCCATCCAGAAGTGGCCCCGACCAGAGGGGTTGAAGGCTATTCAGCGGTTCCTGGGCTTCGCCAACTACTACCGCCTCTTCATACCGCACTTCTCTTCCCGGACTGCCCCAATCTCTGCGCTCACCCGTAAGGGCACTAATCCCAGAGAATGGCCGCCCGAAGCAGAGGAAGCCTTTCTTTCCTTAAAACCAGCTTTCTCTTCCGCCCCGGTGCTGCATCGTCCGGACGGCAACAAACAATTCTTCCTGGAAGTGGACGCCTCCTCCTCTGGAGCCGGAGCGGTACTTACCCAAAAGTCGTCTTCCGGAAAAATGGTAACTTGCGGCTTCTTCTCCAAACTCTTCTCCCCTTCGGAGCGCAATTATTCTATAGGAGACCGAGAGTTATTGGCCATTAAGCTGGCACTGGAGGAGTGGCGTTACCTGCTCAAGGGGGCTCTTCACCCGGTAATTATTTACACGGACCACAAGAACTTGGCTTACCTCCAGAGCGCCCAGAGACTTAACCCGCGCCAAGCCCGGTGGTCCTTGTTTTTTGCCCGCTTTGATTTCGTTCTTCATTTTCGCCTGGCAGACAAAAACATCAAAGCTGACGCCTTGTCCCGATCCTTCCTGGTGTCTGATCTAGAGGAGGAGCCTAAGCACATCATTGATCCCGCCAGAGTAATGCAGGTGGCCCCCGTGAATCTAAATCGTCTCCCTCCCGGTAAGACGTTCGTAACAGTACCTGATCGGAAGAAGGTCCTACACTGGGGTCACTCGTCTAAGCTAGCTGGCCACGCCGGTCAGAAAAAGACCCTCCAGCTTATTTCCCGGCATTACCGGTGGCCTACCCTGCACAAGGACGTAATAGACTTTGTTTCAGCCTGTGTGTCCTGCGCCCGCAACAAGGTTCCGAGACACCTGCCAGCCGGTCGCCTCCTTCCTCTTCCAGTACCTGCTGCCCCGTGGCAGCATATAGCTATGGACTTTATAACGGATCTCCCTGTCTCTGCCGGTTGTACGGTCATTTGGGTGGTCGCTGACCGCTTTTCCAAGATGGCTCACTTCATTCCCCTGCCGGGCCTCCCGTCTGCACCCGAGCTGGCTAAAGACTTTATCCGCCACATCTTCCGTCTCCATGGCCTTCCCCTCCACATCGTGTCGGATCGTGGGGTTCAGTTCACCTCACGCTTCTGGAGAGCCACATGTAAGCTACTTGACGTCACCCTGGACTTCTCCTCCGCTTACCACCCACAGTCCAATGGTCAAGTGGAGCGGATCAATCAAATCGTGACCAGTTACCTCCGGCACTTCGTTAATGCCCACCTTTCGGACTGGGTGGATCTCCTACCATGGGCCGAGTTCTCTTACAATAATCACGAGAGCGAATCTTCCTCCAAATCCCCGTTTTTTGTAGTCTTCGGTCAGCATCCTCGGATCCCATTTCCCGTCTCCACCTCGGTGGACAATAAGGCTGCGGAATCTCTCGTTAGCGAATTCTCCTCCATTTGGGAGAGTACCCGATCCGCACTCCTTCAGTCGTTCGAGCGGATGAAAAAACACGCTGACAAAAAACGCCTGGACCCTCCACAATTCCGTCCTGGAGATAAAGTCTGGCTCTCGTCCAAGTATGTCCGGCTCAAGATTCCTTCCTACAAGTTAGGGCCTCGGTTCATCGGCCCACTGGAAGTTATCAAACAAATCAATCCGGTGGCCTATAAATTGAAACTCCCGGCCAACTTGCGGATCCCTAACTCCTTCCATGTATCTCTCCTCAAACCCGTGGTACTTAACTCTTTCTCCAAGTCTACAGGTACGCCTCCTGCTCCGGTTTCCGCTGAAAACGAGTTTGAGGTAGAGAACATTCTGGCCACCAAAAGGGTAAGAGGAAAAACTTTTTTTCTAGTAGATTGGAAGGGGTTTGGTCCTGAGGAGAGAACGTGGGAGCCCCGGGAGAACATCCATGCCCCTCTCATCCTTGATAAATTTCTGTCTGGCCTAAAAATGGGGGGGCCTAAAGGGGGGGGTACTGTAGCGTCGGCGTCCCTGCCTCCTGCTAGGCAGGAACGCTGTTCCCCTCACCTCTCCGCGCTGCTTCCCGGACACTGTGCTTAGGGCGCGCGCGCTCCCCCTCTCTTAAAGGGGCCGCGCGCGCCGTCCTAAGGAGTCCCCAGCCAATGGCCGGAGGACCTCACCATATATAAGGCACCTCCTCCAAAATGGAGGTGCCCGAGCAATGTTGTTGCATAGCCTATCACTCTGCTTCAGCCCTCAGGTCCCGTAACCAGATACCTGCCAGTTACCTGCCAGAATCCTGCTTGATTCCTGCCTGATACTTGTCTTTCTGCTTACATTCCTGCGGTACGACAGTCTGCCTACCAGCCCTGCCAGTCTGTCTATGGATCTGCCCGCTAGCCTACCTGAAGGCTCTGCCGTCACGTGCTGTGACCACCTGCCTGTCCAGAGACTCTTACCCGCTCACCTGGGAGCGTCTGCCTGCTACCTGCCTGCTAGCCTACCTGGAGGCTCTGCCATCACGTGCTGTGACCACCTGCCTGTCCAGAGACTCTTACCCGCTCACCTGGGAGCGTCCACCTGCTATCTGCCTGCTAGCCTACCTGGAGGCTCAGCCGTCACTTGCTGTGACCACCTGCCTGTCCAGAGACTCTTGCTCGCTCACCTGGGAGCGTCCACCTGCTACCTGCCTGCTAGCCTATCTGGAGGCTTAGCCGTCACTTGCTGTGACCACCTGCCTGTCCAGAGACTCTTGCCCGCTCACCTGGGAGCGTCCACCTGCTACCCGCCTGCTAGCCTATCTGGAGGCTTAGCCGTCACTTGCCGTGACCACCCGCCTGTCAAGAGACTGTCCCCGTCACTTGCCGTGACCTCCTGCCCTTCTACCCAGAGACTGTCCCCGTCACTTGCCGTGACCTCCTGCCCTTCTACCCAGAGACTGTCCCCGTCATTAGCCGTGACTACCTGCCCGCCTACCCTGGGAGCCACCCGCTTCCTTACAAGGACTGCCCCTTTGTATAGTTGCTCAGTGGTTCCACCTCCCAGACCCGTTACAAATACCATACTGCTTGCTTGCTTGCACTTGAAATTGGGCCTTTTAGGCATGTGGAGGCGGAATCTGGCCACCACGTCATGGCTGCGTTGGCGGCCTGGAATCCATACTTGGTCCCCAGCCGCCAGGGGGAGGCCGGGTGTCCATACTCGGTCCCCAGCCGCCCCGCGGCAGGGTGTCCACACACGGGCCCCAGCCAACTGGGGGCAGCCGGGTGTCCATAAACGGTCCCCAGCCTCCCCTATTTCTCCT
Source organism: Phyllobates terribilis (assembly GCF_046119375.1). Lineage (NCBI taxonomy): Eukaryota > Metazoa > Chordata > Amphibia > Anura > Dendrobatidae > Phyllobates > Phyllobates terribilis. The sequence goes on from NW_027362763.1 coordinate 571,600,085, forward strand.
TGGAACATCCCCCCATACACTTTTCTTAGCCCGGCCTGCTTTAGGGCAGCATTGGACGAGCCCACCAGAGAGCCAGACTCTTCCGGTGGGCCCTGGCTTCTCCATCAGGGGAGTTGAGAGTGCCAAGGTGAGGAGCATGATGATGATGATAGAAGTTAGCATCTGCTTTGTTTTCTTTTAATGCAAGCGTAAGTGTGCAGCCTGCCACCCACCCACCCCCAGGCTGCAATGCCATACTGCTAGCTTGCACTTGAAATGGGGCCTTTTAGTTTGGAGGAGGCCAAAGCTGGCCACTACCTCATGGCTGCCTCGGCAGCGAGGTATCCATACTCAGTCGCCAGCCGCCCCCTATTTGTCCCAGTGTGCCTTATACATAAGATTAAGTGCGCATACCAAAACATTACCTGTGCCCTCCCCAGTGCATTTAGTGGGAAGGACAGCCTATTCTGCTGTAGTGTGTGCATGCCAAACCCCTGTTCATGGTACATGCGAAGATGCCTCCCACCCTGCACCTGTCGTTGCAGACTTGCAACTATCCCCGTTCAAGTCCTTGTCCCAGGGCAGTGTTCAATTGTACCTCTCCCATTCCTTGCAATGCAAGCGCAAGTATGCAGCCTGCCAACCACCCACCCACCCCCAGGCTGCAATACCATACTGCTTGCTTGCTTTCACTTGAAATTGGGCTTTTAGGCATGTGGAGGCGGAATCTGGCCACATCGTCATGGCTGCCTTGACGGCCTGGAATCCATACTCAGTCCCCAGACGCCCAGCGGCCGAGTGTCCACACTCGGTCCCCAGCCGCCCCGCAGCCGGGTGTCCACACATGGTCCCCAGCCGCCTTGGGGCAGCCGGGTGTCCATAAACGGTCCCCAGCCGCCCCTATTTCTCCTTGGAACATCCCTCCACACACTTTTCTTAGCCCGGCCTGCTTTAGGGCAGCATTGGACAAGCCCACCAGAGAACCAGACTCCTCCGGTGGGCCCTGGCTTCTCCATCAGAGGAGTTAAGAGTGCCAAGGTGAGGAGCATGATGATGATGATAGAAGTTAGCATCTGCTTTGTTTTCTTGGAATGCAAGCGCATGTATGTAGTAGCGGCTAGGCCTGAGGTGGTCAGCGTTTTGGCGCATATCCTACCTCCTCCGAGGATTGCTGGATGTTTTCCTGCTACTATCCCAGTTCTATGACTCCCGTTAAAACAAAGCTTCAGGTGATGAATGATGGATGAGGTAGTGGCAAAGGAGAAAGAGCAGGAGGAACAGGGACCATTCACATCAATATCAGGCCAGTCAACCACATATGTCTTGTAGGATATGTTTCTGTAACAAAAGGAGCGGTTCGGCTACACAGTTATAGGGCATACAGTGAGTGCAATGCCTACCAAAAATTTTGAGGCACTCCAATGCCCCTTGGAAATGACATGGAGGTCAGAGGGCCTTAACTAAACCGTTTTTTCCATTTATAGCAACTGGGTCTCCTGTACACTGTTGGCCTAAGCAGTGAATGGATTCTTTCCAAAAATTATGAGGAACTGCAATGCCCCTTGAAACAGACGTGGATTACAGCGTACTAAAAACCTTCTACCCATTATTGGGGAGTGGGTCTCCCTTAGTTTTCGCCTCTGCACTGAAAAGCAAAAGCTGACTAAAATTAGGAGGAAATGCAATGCCCGTTGGAAGAGTCGTGGAGGTTAGAGGTAATTAAAAATAACATTTCAATGACCCTTGGAAGAGCTGTGGAGTTCAGAGTGGCTTAAGAAGACGCTTTTAATGCCCCTTTGAAGAGACGTGGAGATCACAGTAGCTTAACAAGACGATTTTAATGCCCCTCGGAAAAGTGGTGGAGGTCGCAGTAGCTTAACAAGACGGTTTTAATGTCCCTTACAAGAGCCATACAGTACAGCATCTTAAAAACATTATTCCCATTATTGGGGAGTGGGTCTCCCATAGTCTTTGCTTATGCCTTCCAAGCAAAAGCTGCCAAAATTTAGGATGGAGAAACTTGCAATGCCCCTTACAAGAGCCATGCAGTACAGCATATTACGAACATTATTTCCATTATTGGGGAGTGGGTCTCCCATAGTCTTTGCTTATGCCTTCCAAGCAAAAGCTGCCAAAAATTAGGAGGAAATGCAATGCCAGTTCGAAGAGTCGTTAAGGTTAGAGTTAATTAAAAACAACATTTCAATGCCCCTTGGAAGAGCTGTGGAGTTCAGAGTGGCTTAAGAAGACGCTTTTAATGCCCCTTTGAAGAGACGTGGAGGTCACAGTAGCTTAACAAGACGGTTTTAATGCCCCTCGGAAAAGTGGTGGAGGTCCCAGTAGCTTAACAAGATGCTTTTAATGCCCCTCGGAAAAGTGGTGGAGGTCACAGTAGCTTAACAAGACGCTTTTAATGCCCCTCAGAAGAGACGTGGAGGTCCCAGTAGCTTAACAAGACGCTTTTAATGCCCCTCGGAAAAGTGGAGGAAGTCCCAGTAGCTTAACAAGACGCTTTTAATGCCCCTCGGAAAAGTGGTGGAGGACCCAGTAGCTTAACAAGGTGGTTTTAATGCCCCTCGGAAAAGTGGTGGAGGACCCAGTAGCTTAACAAGATGCTTTTAATGCCCCTCGGAAAAGTGGTGGAGGTCCCAGTAGCTTAACAAGACGCTTTTAATGCCCCTCGGAAAAGTGGTGGAGGTCACAGTAGCTTAACAAGACTCTTTTAATGCTCCTCAGAAGAGACGTGGAGGTCCCAGTAGCTTAACAAGACGGTTTTAATGCCCCTTGGAAAAGTGGTGGAGGACCCAGTAGCTTAACAAGACGCTTTTAATGCCCCTCGGAAAAGTGGTGGAGGTCACAGTAGCTTAAGACGCTTTTAATGCCCTTCGGAAAAGTGGTGGAGGTCACAGTAGCTTAACAAGACGGTTTTAATGCCCCTTTCAAGAGCCATGCAGTACAGCATATTACAAACATTAATCCCATTATTGGGGAGTGGGTCTCCCATAGTATTTGCTTATGCCTTCCAAGAAAAAGCTGCCAAAAATTAGGACGGAGGAACTTGCAATGCCGCTTACAAGAGCCATGCAGTACAGCATTTTACAAGCATTATTCCCATTATTGGGGAGTGGGTCTCCCATAGTCTTTGCTTATGCCTTCCAAGAAAAAGCTGCCAAAAATTAGGACGGAGGAACTTGCAATGCCCCTTCCAAGAGCCATGCAGTACAGCATATTACAAACATTATTCCCATTATTGGGGAGTGGGTCTCCCATAGTCTTTGCTTATGCCTTCCAAGCAAAAGCTGCCAAAAATTAGGATGGAGGAACTTGCAATGCCCCTTACAAGAGCCATGCTGTATAGCATATTACAAACATTATTCCCATTATTGGGGAGTGGCTCTCCCATAGTATTTGCCTATGCCTTCCTAGCAAAAGCTGCCAAAATTTAGGACGGAGGAGCTTGCAATGCCCCTTACAAGAGCCATGCAGTACAGCATATTACAAACATTATTCCCATTATTAGGGAGTGTGTCTCCCATAGTCTTTGCTTATGCCTTCCAAGCAAAAGCTGCCAAAAATTAGGAGGAAATGCAATGCCCTTTCGAAGAGACGTGGAGGTTAGAGTTAATTAAAAACAACATTTCAATGCCCCTTGGAAGAGATGTGGAGTTCAGAGTGGCTTAACAAGACGCTTTTAATGCCCCTCGGAAAAGTGGTGGAGGTCACAGTAGCTTAACAAGATGCTTTTAATGCCCCTCGGAAAAGTGGTGGAGGTCACAGTAGCTTAACAAGACACTTTTAATGCCCCTCAGAAGAGAAGTGGAGGTCCCAGTAGCTTAACAAGACGCTTTTAATGCCCCTCGGAAAAGTGGTGGAGGTCACAATAGCTTAACAAGACGCTTTTAATGCCCCTCAGAAGAGACGTGGAGGTCCCAGTAGCTTAACAAGACAGTTTTAATGCTCCTCGGAAAAGTGGTGGAGGTCCCAGTAGCTTAACAAGATGCTTTTAATGCCCCTCGGAAAAGTGGTGGAGGTCCCAGTAGCTTAATAAGACGCTTTTAATGCCCCTCGGAAAAGTGGTGGAGGTCACAGTAGCTTAACAAGATGTTTTTAATGCCCCTCAGAAGAGACGTGGAGGTCCCATTAGCCTAACAAGACGGTTTTAATGCCCCTCGGAAAAGTGGTGGAGGTCCCAGTAGCTTAACAAGACGTTTTTAATGCCCCTCGGAAAAGTGGTGGAGGTCCCAGTAGCCTAACAAGACGCTTTTAATGCATCTCGGAAAAGTGGTGGAGGTCACAGTAGCTTAACAAGACGCTTTTAATGCCCCTCGGAAAAGTGGTGGAGGTCCCAGTAGCTTAACAAGACGCTTTTAATGCCCCTCGGAAAAGTGGTGGAGGTCACAGTAGCTTAACAAGACGCTTTTAATGCCTCTCAGAAGACACGTGGAGGTCCCAGTAGCTTAACAAGATGGTTTCAATGCCCCTCGGAAAAGTGGTGGAGGTCCCAGTAGCTTAATAAGAGGCTATTAATGCCCCTCGGAAAAGTGGTGGAGGTCACGGTAGCTTAACAAGATGCTTGTAATACCCCTCAGACGAGACGTGGAGGTCCCAGTAGCCTAGCAAGACGGTTTTAATGCCCCTCGGAAAAGTGGTGGAGGTCCCAGTAGCTTAACAAGACGATTTTAATGCCCCTCGGAAAAGTGGTGGAGGTCCCAGTAGCTTAACAAGACACTTTTAATGCCCCTCGGAAAAGTGGTGGAGGTCACAATATCTTAACAAGACGCTTTTAATGCCCCTCAGAAGAGACGTGGAGGTCCCAGTAGCTTAACAAGACAGTTTTAATGCCCCTCGGAAAAGTGGTGGAGGTCCCAGTAGCTTAACTAGACGCATTTAATGCCCCTCGGAAAAGTGGTGGAGGTCACAGTAGCTTAGCAAGATGCTTTTAATGCCCCTCAGAAGAGACGTGGAGGTCCCAGTAGCTTAACAAGACCGTTTTAATGCCCCTCGGAAAAGTGGTGGAGGTCACAGTAGCTTAACAAGATGCTTTTACTGCCCCTCAGAAGAGACATGGAGGTTCCAGTAGCCTAACAAGACGGTTTTAATGCCCCTCGGAAAAGTGGTGGAGGTCCCAGTAGCTCAACAAGACGCTTTTAATGCCCCTCGGAAAAGTGGTGGAGGTCCCAGTAGCCTAACAAGACGCTTTTAATGCCCCTCGGAAAAGTGGTGGAGGTCCCAGTAGCTTAACAAGATGCTTTTAATGCACCTCGGAAAAGTGGTGGAGGTTCCAGTAGCTTAATAAGACGCTTTGAATGCCCCTCGGAAAAGTGGTGAAGGTCACAGTAGCTTAACAAGATGCTTTTAATGCCCCTCAGAAGAGACGTGGAGGTCCCAGTAGCCTAACAAGACGGTTTTAATGCTCCCCGGAAAAGTGGTGGAGGTCACAGTAGCTTAACAAGACACTTTTAATGCCCCTCTGAAAAGTGGTGGAGGTCCCAGTAGCCTAACAAGACTCTTTTAATGCCCCTTGGAAAAGTGGTGGAGGTCACAGTAGCTTAACAAGACGCTTTTAATGCCCCTCGGAAAAGTGGTGGAGGTCCCAGTAGCTTAACAAGATGGTTTTAATGCCCCTCGGAAAAGTGGTGGAGGACCCAGTAGCTTAACAAGACGCTTTTAATGCCCCTCAGAAAAGTGGTGGAGGTCCCAGTAGCTTAACAAGACGCTTTTAATGCCCCTCAGAAGAGACGTGGCCGTCCCAGTAGCTTAACAAAACAGTTTTAATGCCCCTCGGAAAAGTGGTGGAGGTCCCAGTAGCTTAACTAGACGCATTTAATGCCCCTCGGAAAAGTGGTGGAGGTCACAGTAGCTTAGCAAGATGCTTTTAATGCCCCTCAGAAGAGACGTGGAGGTCCCAGTAGCTTAACAAGACCGTTTTAATGCCCCTCGGAAAAGTGGTGGAGGTCACAGTAGCTTAACAAGATGCTTTTACTGCCCCTCAGAAGAGACATGGAGGTTCCAGTAGCCTAACAAGACGGTTTTAATGCCACTCGGAAAAGTGGTGGAGGTCCCAGTAGCTTAACAAGATGCTTTTAATGCCCCTCGGAAAAGTGGTGGAGGTCCCAGTAGCCTAACAAGACGCTTTTAATGCCCCTCGGAAAAGTGGTGGAGGTCCCAGTAGCTTAACAAGATGCTTTTAATGCACCTCGGAAAAGTGGTGGAGGTTCCAGTAGCTTAATAAGACGCTTTGAATGCCCCTCGGAAAAGTGGTGAAGGTCACAGTAGCTTAACAAGATGCTTTTAATGCCCCTCAGAAGAGACGTGGAGGTCCCAGTAGCCTAACAAGACGGTTTTAATGCTCCCCGGAAAAGTGGTGGAGGTCACAGTAGCTTAACAAGACGCTTTTAATGCCCCTCAGAAGAGACGTGGACGTCCCAGTAGCTTAACAAGACAGTTTTAATGCCCCTCGGAAAAGTGGTGGAGGTCCCAGTAGCTTAACTAGACGCATTTAATGCCCCTCGGAAAAGTGGTGGAGGTCACAGTAGCTTAGCAAGATGCTTTTAATGCCCCTCAGAAGAGACGTGGAGGTCCCAGTAGCTTAACAAGACCGTTTTAATGCCCCTCGGAAAAGTGGTGGAGGTCACAGTAGCTTAACAAGATGCTTTTAATGCCCCTCAGAAGAGACGTGGAGGTCCCAGTAGCCTAACAAGACGGTTTTAATGCTCCTCGGAAAAGTGGTGGAGGTCACAGTAGCTTAACAAGACGCTTTTAATGCCCCTCTGAAAAGTGGTGGAGGTCCCAGTAGCCTAACAAGACTCTTTTAATGCCCATTGGAAAAGTGGTGGAGGTCACAGTAGCTTAACAAGACGCTTTTAATGCCCCTCGGAAAAGTGGTGGAGGTCCCAGTAGCTTAACAAGATGGTTTTAATGCCCCTCGGAAAAGTGGTGGAGGACCCAGTAGCTTAACAAGACGCTTTTAATGCCCCTCGGAAAAGTGGTGAAGGTCCCAGTAGCTTAACAAGACGCTTTTAATGCCCCTCAGAAGAGACGTGGACGTCCCAGTAGCTTAACAAGACGGTTTTAATGCCCCTCGCAAAAGTGGTGGAGGTCCCAGTAGCTTAACAAGACTGTTTTAATGCCCCTCGGAAAAGTGGTGGAGGTCCCAGTAGCTTAACAAGACGCATTTAATGCCCCTCGGAAAAGTGGTGGAGGTCACAGTAGCTTAACAAGATGCTTTTAATGCCCCTCAGAAGAGACGTGGAGGTCCCAGTAGCTTAACAAGACCGTTTTAATGCCCCTCGGAAAAGTGGTGGAGGTCCCAGTAGCTTAACAAGACGCTTTTAATGCCCCTCGGAAAAGTGGTGGAGGTCGCAGTAGCTTAACAAGACTCTTTTAATGCTCCTTACAAGAGCCATACAGTACAGCATCTTAAAAATATTATTCCCATTATTGGGGAGTGGGTCTCCCACAGTCTTTGCTTATGCCTTCCAAGCAAAAGCTGACAAAAATAAGGATGGAGGAACTTTCAATAATGGCAACACGGACCACGGTCACCCTGGTGGTATAGTGGTGGTGGAGGCTGAGGATAAGGAGAAGAACATAAAACAGCCGAAATGAGGAAGCGTATACCCATGTGTGGGTGTGAAGCGGTGCATGTGAATACACCTCCGGAAATAACACAGTGGATTTGACTTTATGTTACTCTGCTGTCATTTGGTGGTGATGAGAAGTCTGTTCCAATCCAGCCCTTGTTCATTTTGATAAGGGTCAGCTTGTCAGCATTGTCAGTTGACAGGCGAGTGCGCTTATCAGTTATAATTCCCCCAGCGGCACTAAAAACACGCTCCGATAACACGGTAGCGGCAGGGCAGGACGGACCTCCAAGTCGTACAGAGCGAGTTCATTCCAAGTGTCCAGCTTGGATACCCAATAATTAAAAGGCACAGAAGAATCACGGAGGATGCTGGTACGGTCGGCAAGGTACTCCCTCACCATCTTTTGAAACTTTCCACTCCTTGTGCGAGTACCCCGCGCCTCAGGGCCTGTAAGCTGGGCGGGTCTCAGAAAACTGTCCCAGAACATTGACAGTGTTCCCCTGCATCTGCTGGATTGGAGTTGCCTCTCTCTCGCTTGTACGCCTTGGTTGGTCATTTAACTATGACCTCTGCCGCTAGCGTGTTCAGATGGGAATTTTTTTAACAGTTCTGCAGCAAGGGCCTTCTGGTACTGCCCCATTTTTGTAGACCTCTCCACCTCAGGAATAATAGAGTGAAAGTTTTCCTTGGAGCGGGGGTCTAAAAGTGTCACCAACCAGTAATGACTGTCACCCAACATTTTGACAACGCAAGGGTCACGGTTAAGGCAGCGTAACATAAAGTCAGCCATGCGTGCCAGACTGGTAACGGGCAAGACTTCCGTGTCCTCACCAAGATGACGACTGACCATGCTCTCCTCCTCCTCCTCCTTCTCCTCCTCCTCCCTGTCCACAGGCCACCCACGCTGAACCAACTGTATGACAGTTGTACAGGTACTACCGTCTATAGCGCATGATACAAGCTCCTGTTCTTCCTCCTTCTCCTCCTCTCCCTCATTGTCCCCCAATGCACGTTGGGATGAGATGAGGCTGGGCTGTGTGTAATCGACCGCTACGGCTTCTTGATCTATCTCATCATACTCTGGCTGCAATGCCTCCTCTTTAATTCTCTACAGAGAGCATTGCAAAAGACAAAAAAGGGGAATGCTGACGCTAATGATGGTACATATGTCAGACATCCAGGTCCACTCCTGAGGTCTTATGTGTGGAGTCTGACCTGAATATCAACGGCCTTGTTGCAGCTGGTACTCCACAACTGCTCTCTTCTGCTCACAAATCCTTTGCAACATGTGGAGGGTAGAGTTCCAACGTGTGGGGACATCACACACCAGTCGGTGTGACGGAAGCTGCAAACGCTGCTGCAACACAGCAAGGGCAGCGGAAGCTGTAGCCGACTTGCGAAAATGAGCTGACAGGCGGCGTACTTTGACGAGCAGATCTGGCAACTCGGGGTACGATTTAAGAAACCGCTGAACCACGAGGTTAAGCACATGAGCCAGGCATGGTACGTGTGTGATCTCGCCTCGCCTCAGAGCCGCCACCAGGTTACGGCCATTGTCACACACGACCATGCCTGGATGTAGGTTCAGCGGTCTCAGCCACAGATCTGCCTAGTCTTTCACAGCTGTCCACAACTCACAAGCAGTGTGAGGTTTATCACCTAAGCTTAGGAGTTTCAGCACAGCCTGTTGCCGCTTGGCGGAGGCAGTACTGCAGTGCTTCCAGCTTGTAACTGATGTGGTGATATCTGAGATGGAGGCTGAGCATGAGGAGGAGGAGGAGGATGATGCGCAGGAGCTGTACACTGTGGGGGCAACTCTGACTGACATAGGGCCCGCAATCCTCGGTGTGGGGAGGATGTGTCCCGTCCCAAGGTCCGACTGGGTCCCGGCTTCCACTATGTTTACCCAGTGTGCCGTCAGGGAGATGTACCGTCCCTGGCCACAAGCACTTGTCCACGTGTTTGTTGTCAGGGGACGGCCACCACCATAAGGTTGTGGAAGGATTCCGTCTCCACCAGCCTAAAAGGCAGCATTTCCAACGCAAGCAGTCGTGAAATGTGCTAATTTAGGACTGTGGACTGTGGGGCGTTAACTGCGAATTTCCGCTTTCGTTCAAAGGTCTGGGATATAGACAATTGAACGCTGCGGTGGGACTTGGACGTTGATGCTGTTTCTTGAGAAACTGCCATAACAAGTGAAGACTGAGAGGAGGGGGCATCTTTGCATGCAGTATGGACAGGGGATTGCCTTGCACACACAACATGGGGTTCTATTGCACGCACAACAGCGGAAGAAACAGTGGTGACGCCCGCTGTCACTGGTCGTGGACCCTGGGGTTTGCCCCACAAAGTCGCGTGCTTTGCTGCCATGTGCCTGATCATGCTGGTGGTGGTCAGGCTGGTAGTTTTGTCACCCCTGCTGATGCTGGCATGGCAGGTGGTACAAATGGCCTTTTTGGGGTTATCAGCAGAGTCTTTAAGAAAATTCCAGACTCTGGAAGACCTACAGGTTGTACTGGCAACGTCCCTCGTGTTGGTGTTACGGGGAACTGTTGCCCGCCTTCTGTGTGCGGCCACCACACTGCTTCTTCCTGCCTGTTGGGGTACTCTGCCTCCCTCACCCTGTGTGCTGCTGGCCTCGCTCTGCATGTCCTCCTGCCACGTTGGGTCAGTTACTAGATCATCCACCACCTCCTCCTCTTTCACTTGCGCACCACGATCCTCCTCCTCACTTCCTGGCAATTGTGTCTCGTCATCGTCCACCTCTTGTGACAAATTGCCAGCGTCGACTTCCTGTGGCCGTGGCTGTTCAAATATTTGGGCATCGCTACATGGGATCTCCTCTTCCACCACTTCAAGCGGAGCAGGCGAGGGGCACAAATCTGGAAATGGACCAGTGAACAGCTCTTCAGAGTGTTAAAGTGTGGGATCAGTTGCTGTCTGACGACACTCGGCATGGTGGGAGGAAGGAGCATAAGGGTGAGGATGAGTATGCGGTCGAGACTCACGGCTACTAAGAGTTGACCGTGTGGAAGACTGACCGGAGGTGGTGGTGCCCAGGTAACTGGAAGTATTATCTGCTATCCAATTAATAACCTGTTCACACTGATCAGTTCGCAATACTGGTGTTGTTCTGTGCTTCTCTAGTAATTTGGTCAAGAAGTGGGAGCGAGAAGATGTGGCTGTTGGTTGTGGCACATTTTCACCTTGGCCACGGCCCCGTTCTCAGCACGCACCATCACCAGAACGTCCAGTTCCACGTCCCTTGCCACACGCCTTGCCCATTGTAAAGGAAGTAAAATAGCTTACACTCGCACTATCAATGGAAAAAGGGTAATAAAAAATAGATTAGAACTGTGGAAGAGGAAAACCACAGTTCTATTTCTCTGGCCTACTCCCAACTCTTTTAAACAATCTGAACAATCAGGGAGAAACTATTACTGTTTTTCTTATGGAAAAAATACCAAAAGCTGAATAATAGAGATTTTTACCGTGGAATGGCAAAACCACAGTTATTGTTTACTGGCGTATACCAGAAAATTTTAAATAGATATATTTGCGGCTGAAAAATCAGGGAGACACTATTAGTTTTTTTTTACGGCAAAAAATGCCTAAAGCAGGATAATAGAGATTTTTTACCGGGGAACAGCAAAACCACAGTTATAATTTTCTGGTGTATACCAGACTATTTTTAACAGATATATTTGTGTCTGAACAATCAGGAGACACTACTACTGTTTTTGTTTACGGCAAAAAATGCCAAAAGCAGGATAATACAGAGATTTGACCCGTGGAACTGCAAAACCACACTTGTATTTCTCGGGCCTACACCAGACTATTTTCAACAGATATATTTGTGTCTGAACAATCAGGAGACACTACTGTTTTTCTCTACGGCAAAAAATGCCAAAAGCAGGATAATAGAGATTTTTTAACGTGGAACAGCAAAACCACAGTTATAATTTACTGGTGTATACCAGACTATTTTCAACAGATATATTTGTATCTGAACAATCAGGAGACACTATTATTACTCTTTTACGGCAAAAAATGCCAAAAGCAGGATAATAGAGATTTTTTACCGTGGAACAGCAAAACCACAGTTATAATTTACTGGTGTATACCAGACTGTTCAGACACAAATATATCTGTTGAAAATAGTCTGGTGTAGGCCCAAGAAATACAAGTGTGGTTTTGCAGTTCCACAGGTCAAATCTCTGTATTATCCTGCTTTTGTCATTTTTTGCCGTAAAGAGAAACAGTAGTAGTGTCTCCTGATTGTTCAGACACAAATATATCTGTTGAAAATAATCAGGAGACACTACTGTTTTTCTTTACGGAAAAAAATGCAAAAAAGCAGGATAATACAGAGATTTGACCCGTGGAACTGCAAAACCACACTTCTATTTCTCGGGCCTACACCAAACTATTTTCAACACATATATTTGTGTCTGAAAAATCAGGGAGACGCTATTAGTTTTTTTTTTACAGCAAAAAATGCCAAAAGCAGGATAATAGAGATTTTTTACAGTGGAACAGCAAAACCACAGTTATAATTTACTGGTGTATACCAGACTTTTTTAAATATATATATTTGCGGCTGAACAGTGAGCGACACACTCAAACTGTTTTTTTTTTAGATGCAAATGGCCCAAAACTGGATAATACAGAGGTTTGAACTGTGGAACTGCAAAACCACACTTCTATTTCTCTAGCCTACATCAGACTATTTTCAACTGATATATTTGTGTCTGAAAAATCAGAGACACACTTTTTTTTTTTTTTGGGGGGGGACGGGAACACCAAAAGGTTAATAAGACGGGTATTTGTACAGTGTGAAGGAGGAAAAAAAAAAGAGGATTTAGATGAAAAAAAAAGGATTTTTCCTGGCCTCCAAGACCTGGAGCTAAGTCCAGCAATTTCAGCAACAGGAGCACACAGGACTGTAATGCAGCGTTTGCTGGTATAACCACTGCGTCTCCTATACAGCCTGCCTGCCTGATATCTGGGATGGATATTAGTCCTGAGAAGGACTGTTTGTTTGTTCTGGCAGCCTTTACAGACCCTACACTAACTATTTCGCAGGATATATCTATCCCTAAATCAGCAGCACTGTCCCTACACTGTCTGATCTGGAGCGACTGTGTCCAAGATGGCGGCGCCCGGTTTTAAATACTCGAGGTGACGCTGTGTGGCCAGCCAATCACTGTAATGCCCACAAACAACATGGCTGCGGCATTACAGTGACTGGCTGGCAATCCCTGCATGTTCTTTGGCTCTGTAGAGAGCACCAAACATGCAGGGCGGAGACCCGAGCTCCCGCCTGAGTAACCCGGAAATGCTCTGTGCTCGCCGAACATCCCGAGTAGCGTGATGCTCGGGCGAGTACCGAGCAGTGTCGAGCATGCTCGCTCAACACTATTAAGCACTAAGCACTTTAGCTATATAAACTGCCTCACAGTTAACATTAATAAAAATAAAGTGTCAACTAATTGGTCATGCCAATTGATGCCCATCATTGTGATACCTCATGCCTTTTTATTGTTCATAGTTTTTAATCATGTTTGAAATAAAGAATTGTTAATTGTTATAAAAAAATCTCCGTTTGTTTATATTGGTTTATTTCACGTACGATATCAGCCTCTTTCATGTCTTGAAGCATTTTCTTGACAGGCTGGTACTTCACAGGTGGTATGTGACGATGTCACTCCTTGATGGGAGGATGATCACCTGTGAGGATTCGATGCTGAATCAGAGTAGTCTTACCTCAATCCAATGGGTGCTTACTGAATGCTTGATGATAGTGTTTGGCAATGTTCAGAACTCCATTGATTCTCTCTACTGGAGTAGTGGCATCTCCCACATTCAGCTCAGTCCACCAGGGGTCTGAAGTAACCTTCTTATTGTCTTGGGCAGCTTTGGTAGAATGTTGATTAGCTTTTACTTCACTTGAGATGTCTTCTGGTGAGAGTTGAGACAACTGCGTTACTGGATGAAATTTATGAAGGTTAACAGGTGCGTCACTTAAGTTAATCAGTCGAACTGGCACTCTTCCGTTGGAGACAGTTACAATGCTGCGAGCAGCTTTCACTAATGGTTGTCCTTCTAGCAGGATTGGTTCGAGGAGAGCCTGATAATCTAGATTTTCAATACCTGGTCGGGCACGGCACCATACTATGGTTTCTGAACTAGGCTGTAGAATCACCTGTCGGGTGTCTCGGATGTGGACACGACAAATTTCACCCTTGCTATTTGCAAACTTCTGCTGGGTGACAAGCACATGGATGACATGCTGAATGGTCCGCTGCTCAGAAGATGTAGCTGTAGGGAGAGAGGCATGCAAGGCAGACAATACTTCTGGAAAACAATTTCGAAGAACATTCATGCCTAGAACCATTACAGTAAAACCCTCATCCTCTACATCAGTTACTGTGACACCATGTTTTTGGAGCTTAATGTCCCCAATCCAAATATTGGCTTCCAGTACCCCTGTTGAGGTATGGGTTGACCATTACTAGCTATAATGTTCATCCAGACATCTGGAGGTTTATTTAAGTCACTAAAGTCCCAATGTTCAAGATTTGCCTGCTTCTGCAAAGTAGTTACCTGTGAGCCATGTCGACGAGAGCTTCCAGAGGGACACTGTTTACCAGGACAGTTATGTGCGGGCAGGGCGAGATGAAGCGAGGCACCCACATGGATGCTCCCTCATGACCTTTTCTTTTTCCTCGAGGGGCAGTCCTCAGACTCGGGGGTGGCCCGTTTAACTGATAGCACTGGGCCTCGGTGTGTCCATATCTGTGGCAGTGCTGACAGAAAGGTCTCTTATGGCGAGCAGCTTGGCCTGGAGGTAGACTACTTGGTGGAGGCTCAGGAAAGAGAGTTCTGTTCTGGGCTTGCTCCCTGGAGCGCGAAGGTGAAATAATCCGATTTTTGATCTGCTGAGAGACTTGTTCGAGTCCTCTGGCAATGTCATCTACACAGACCTCAAGGGATGCCTTGGAGTCCACAGCAGGGTCTGCGCAACTTGTGTAGCTTGCATAGTATCTGCCGATGTCATCTGGAAAGATGGAGGGGCAGCAGGAATAGACCCAGCTAGAGGAGCAAAGGGGACCTAGTTTCCCTGTATATATTCATTGCCGAGGACACAGATGGCTAAGGTCTTGAAATCTGCAAAGGTAAAGCTGGGATGTTGGGCAGCAAGCATGCGGAGTTGGCTCTGTGACAATTCATAGCCCATCCCCTCTATGAAGCGGTCTATCAAGCTTTTGTCAGAGTCCACACGTTCACGGGCTTCAACCTGTAGAACAGCGGAGAAAGCCTCTTGGAGGGATAGAGCATAGTCCCGTAGGGTGTCACCTGACTGTTGTCTTGCAAAGAATCTCATCTTGACCTCAGAGATGGATGTAACCTCAAAAGCATCCTTCAGTTACTCAAGGATTTGCTCAAGCGTTTTCTTATCTGTTGGGGGCCAGAAGCGAACTTCCTTGGAAGCAGCACCCTCAAGCTGACCCAGCAGGATCTGCACTTGCTGTTCTGTAGAGAGGGGGAAAACAGAAAGAGAGCCAGCAACTTGTTACGGAAGTCTCTGAAGGTGTGCGGCCCTCCCTTGTAGTGTGGCAACCAGGGTGTTCCAGGATAAAATGGGACAGAGAACGGCATGTTGCACGCGATGGGCACAGCAGGGCTGCTAGAACCAGCTTGGCTGTTGTTGCTGGGTTCACTCATGATGTAGATGCAGAGGTGACTGCTCACAATCGGACAGAGTCTCTGATACAGGCACACAGTTGAATCCTTATCGTGACGCCACAAATTGTGGTGGGCTACTGGGGAGGCGCCAGATGTTGCAGAAGGGCCAGCTGGAGTATGAAGTCTCACTGGCAGCAGAAAATGATGCCACGGTAGCTGAAGTGGGTCGCTTGACCCCTCAACACTTCCCTCGTGTCCACAACAATTTCAAAAGCAGCTCCCAGCCATTGCTATGGCCACTTATTGTGAGAATAATCATTACTTCATATACACACATTGGCCAGCAGATGGCAGGAAAGTACAATTTACGATGCAAGAAAGTACAATTTACAATGCAATGTATTAAATCCCATAACTCAGCACACACAATGGAACAAATCCACCACCACACTACAACTCTCACTCAGCAGCAGTAGAACGGGTACCGGGATGCTACACTGTTACTACAGCTGCACATATTATTCAGAAGTTTAAGGTCTATGAGACTGTAGCCAACCTCCTTGGACGTGATCACAAGATGAAAAATAATGATAAGTTGAAGAAATTAATAATAAGAATGGTAATAAAAGAGCCCAGAAGAACTGACAAAGAGATTAGGGGTGAACTTCGAGGTCAGTGTAACATCGAAACATCAGTTGCTGTCTTGGAAACAGTGGAAGACAACCGAAGAGGAAGCCATTGTTGAAAACAAATCATCAAAAAAACAAATCATTGTTGAAAAAAAAATCATCACTGGAATTTGCCAAAATGCTTATTGACGAGGGACAAGGCTTCTAGGAGAATGTTCTTCAGACAAAACTGGAGCTTTTTGGCAAGTCAAATCGGCTCTATGGTCACAGACACAAAAATGAAGCATGCAAAGAAAAGCACATTGTACCTATTGTGAAACATGCAGGAGGCTTGGTTATATTTTATGGATGCTTTGTTGCACATGACACAAGGTGTCTTGAATCTGTGTAGAGTATAATGATATCTCAAGACTATCAAGGCATTCTGGAGCAAAATGTGTTGCTGAGTGTCAGAAAGCTTAGTCTGGGTTTCAGGCCATTGGTCTTCCAACACTATAATGACCCAAAACACAGAGCTTAAAACATCCAGGAATGGCTAAGAGCAAAGCATTGGACTATTTTGAAGCTGCTTTCTATGATCCCTGAACTAAATTGTATTGAACATCTGTGGAAGGAGCTGAAACATGCATCCTTCAAGCTTGAGACAGTTGGAGCAGTTTGCTCGTGAGGAGTGGGCCAAAATACCTGTAGACATGTGCAGAAGTCTCATTGAGAGTTGCAGAAATAATTTGCAATGATTGCCTCAACAGGTTGTGCAACAAAATATTAAGGGGGTTGTCCACAAAACCGACAACCCCTTCTCAATCCTCATGTTCCCCCCTTGTAAAATACTAATACTTATACTTACCTCTGGTGCCAGCGCTGTCCCAACGTTGGCTTCACTCTCCCCAGCTTGAGAAAAATCACTTACATCCGGAAGAAGTTAGAGCTGCTGCTCTTGCATTTCATTGTATATATGTGATATATGTGAAAGTTGTCGAGAATTAAGCCAGCGCTGAGTGGCCCCAGAGTTCACGTGACATAACAATGCTATGCGATCCCCAGTAGTCAGTCCCGACACTGCTGGAACAGAGCTGGCACAGGAGGTAAGTATAAGTGTTCTGATTTTAGGAGGCAACATGAAGATTGAGAAGGGGTTGTCCGAGTATTTGGACAACCCCTTTAAGTTAAGGGTACGATCATTTTTGTCCAGGCCATTTTCAGTAATTTGTTTTATTACATTTTTCTGTTAAATCACAATTCTAAAGCAATGTCTGATTTTATTAGGTGATAATGTCTGTTTTTATTAGTAAATATAAATTGAAAATTATTTCAGTGACCATTGTGGGTTTTTCTTACTTTTAGAGAAGGGTACCAACAATTTTGTCCGTTTGAAGGTTTAAAATCTTTGAGTCACGATGCATGCTGCAAATTCCCAGCTTTGCGCCTGGAAAACAATTAGGTGCTCTGTGTATTAAAGGCCATTTGTTCTTTTGATGCCTTATTATTTATGACTAATAAGTACAGAATGCTGATCTAAGCAAAATAGACATTTTTATGATGGAGAAACCATTACTGTCCACTAGTCCATCTGAACATGTAGTCTCATATACATGCTTTACATATGATTTTAGTGGTTTTAGGGCCTATTTACATCACATTTGGTTATTCTTTTTAGATGCCAGCTTATTTTTTTTTCAAAGTAGCTGCCATCATGGTTAAAGGGATTGTTCAATAAGCACGTGTCACACGGATGGATGAATTATCAATGTATAATCACTAGCAGTCCCACTTCCTTAGTATCTACTGATCATTAGAATGGGGGTCCCAATGTCCACTACATAAATCGATTGGTAGTGAGCACATGTGACAAGTGTTCCATTCACTGTAAATAGGGGTGATAGTCGCACATGTTTACCACTGCTTTATTCACAGGGAACTTTGGGCCCCAGTTTTGTTCTGGATAGGTAAGTGTCTCAGCAACTAAGATCATTTATTGATCAATGAGGGTTTGACCTATAAGATTCCCATCAATCCTGAGACTTAGGAGGCTGCAGCTGCCATTACTATTTGAATAACCCTCCAAAAAGGGGAGGCGGGTGGTTATGGGCTGGCAGCTTACTGGTAGTTGGCTTATAGTAGTACTGGCCATATACAAATAAACACGTTACTACACTGAGCTCCGACATCATACTGTGTTGATAAAAGGGTCTGTTCGGACATCATACAGTGTGGTGGGCACTGCTGTCGCATTATACTATATGTGGGGCACGGTTGGAGCATCTTGCTGTATAGGGAGCATTGTGTGGACCATGATAGTGATACCGAACTGTACAGCAAAACTAACGGGCTTCAATATTTCTTTGTGGATGCATATAAAAGTCTAGGCGAGATTAGGGTACTGGCTTAGCATAAAATAAAAATTGTTTTTCAAACTTCGGAGATATGCAGTACATATACAGTACAAACACATAAAGGCAAAGTAGAGTTATACTGTGTGTAACACAGAAGGGACCCACACTAGAAATCTGGGTGAAGTGGACCTTTCAGGCACAGAGGCCCCTAGTACTTGCCTTGGTTTGTCAGGTACTGACGCTGACCCTGAATAGAAGTATACAGATATCAACCTGGAAGAGCTGTTCATGGTAATACATGAGCACCAGACACAGCAAAAATGGGAATGGCTTTTTTGAAGGGACTGGTTTTTATAAAAGACCCCTAACTTAATTCAGACCCTCAGACAAAGTAGGTCCACACTCCTGACTTTCATATCATCCATCGTACCCATAGACAGCCATTGGTGCACAGCCAAAATAGTAATCTTATTCTGCTAGCAGTCATGTAACTTTACCATTCACAACTGCACTGTCTAAACAAGGGATGGGGAACCTCAGGTCCTTGGGGCCGTTTGCAGCCAGCGATGACCTTTTCTCTGGCCCCCAGGTGGAATCCCTGCGACTGCAATGCTCAGGCTGGCAGCTCCATTTTGACGGCTGCTGGCCCTTTAATTTCTTCTTGCTCTGCGAGCACCCAGAGTTCATTACTAAACACTGTGGCGCATATAGTGAAAGGTTATGTACTGACGCTGGCCAGTGCCAGCATAAGGATGGTACTTTATGGGCTTAGTTAGCACGCTATGTGCTCCCGTAGGCCCATAGTAAAAGTTTAAAAGTGTCCCGGGGGTAAAAGATTCCCTTTAATATATCAGACTGTAGACATTGTGGCAAGACGACTCACTCGACTGCTTTCAGAAGTAGACTCAGGAACATTTTCGTCTGCAGGTTTATTTAAAATGGCATAAAGCACTGCCGGTTCAGCAAAATAAACAGAGCCTTGCTGGAATAACGACAAAACAAAAGATAAACGATAGCACAGTCCATATGTGTGCAGGATTCGCTCGCTTAAGTTGCAGCACACTTCATCTCCTCCTGAGCTGAAGTTCCGCAGTCTGGAGACTTCCTTCTCCAAACAGTGACTGAACATTAAACTTGCAAAGCCACACCCTGAGGTGAACATATGGTGAATGACTTCCCATCCTTCTCTGTGTCATTCACAAAAAAATACTCCCTTTTAAAATGGTGGTTTAACCCCCCAACACATAACATGCTGGAAGAAATTTGAAGGTCTAGTTCACTGAAGCTAGTAGCAGTGAAACATATCTCCCATCACATATATCACCAGTGACTCTGTCACATATTCCCCCCCTCTGCCCAAAGCCGGGGATTTGGTCACTTGCAGACATCAGACAGGGAATTCTAGAGAGGGCATCTGCGTTATTGTGTAACTTCCCGGGTCTATCTGACGTGCCCCTTGGGCCTGTGTTGTGCAGGGAATACCCGGAGCCGGATCGCTGGGGGTTGTAGTCTCCGTGGCGTTGACCCGGTCCGTGCCCAGGGTGGTCAATTCAGTGGCAGTCTTATTAGTGACATAATAGTCCGACTACGCCACCCGTGGATTGCGGTCAGTGGGGGTCGCCGCTGCAAGGCAGACCGCTGAGGCCGGTGTTATGTGTGCAGCTAAGAATGGGATGACTCCCCAGGTGAGAAGTATAGCCTCAGGGCAGTTAGTGTGGATGATGGGAGTGATGGTACACGAGCGTCCCAGCACTGGTAGTGCTGGTGTGGCGAAGAAGCACAGAGACGTGTGGTTGCAGTTTCCAATGCTTTACTCACAGTTCTTTACTGGTCCTAGTCACCTCGGTACCGGCGGTGACTGCCCAAGCCGTGCTGCGTCCACCAGGCAAGGGGCTCGACCAACTCCCAGGCAATTCCCGAGCGAGGCACAGGGCTCCCTTCTCTTCCCTTCTCTGGCCGTGCCCCACCAGTGACTCTACGTTTGTCCGGCTGCCTCGGGCCTTCTCTTGGTACGCTGATCTCTGCGTCCCTGACCCTATGTGGTGTGCCTTCCTGGTAGGTGTAGTGAGGGGTCGCACCGAGATATAGTCACGACCGCTGGTCTTTGGCTGAGGATTAGTCGCCTCCACCAATTTGGGATCCGGTACCCTGTTCTGCCAACCCGTCACCCGCAATCTCCTGGGCCTATGGGGTTCCTTCTTCTCTCGTGTCTCTGGGTCTCTCTTAATGTGCTGTTCCTTGTTTCCTTTCTCTTCTATTCCTGTTCCCTCTGCTGTTTCTGGCCTCCACTCTAGGCCTGCCTCGTGGAGCTGGGCCCAGACTGAGCCACAGCTCCCTGTCAGCCCTCTCTGGCTGAACTCCTCTCTGAACAGACTCCCCGGACTGAACACTGTTCTAAGATGGTGCCCACCTTATATACCTCCCTCTATGTGTGAGCCCAGGTGACTAGCAACCAATGGGCTCCTACCTTTGCCCAGAGACCCACCCCTATCTGCTCCTACACCACTGGGTTTTCCTCCCCCTCCCCACTCCAGCCAGGGACAGATGCTGTCGTGCCTGCACTTCTGTCTAGTGGGAGCACCGTTGAGCTGTCCCTCGGAAATGGGGTGTGTGTGGTGCATGCAGCCTACCAAGTCCTGGTCCACAATCCATCCTTACCCGGGAGTGGAATATCACACCTCTGGTTTGAGGTGCAATACCCCTGTAGCAGCCGAGCCCTCGGGGTGCTACATTCCCCCCTGGTAAGTCACAGCACGTCCTCGGGCTGGAAAAGAATAAAAACAATTTAAACATACAAAAATTTTAGAATGCATTCGTATATAAGACATTAACTATTTACTCATCCCTTTATGGGAGATACTCTTCTCTGTTTAACGTTACTGGTATAAAACATCTTACTAATGCCACCGGAACTCTTTTATAAAACACTGTATAAAACTTTGGCATCACTATTTTAGCAGCATATCAAACTTTTTCAGTAAAAACATTGTCAAGCAAAACATTCTTCCACAAACACATTCTTGAGTTCTGGCCGCTGTGCAACTTGCGACCAGGTGTTCACTTTCTCTTAAAGGTGCAACAGTCCATTTAATTCGTCCTGAGGTAGACGTTGCAGTTTTTTTTTTTATAAAACCAGTAGGGGGCGCTTTAAGAAGCGCAACTATTTACAAGGGATTGGCCGTTCCCAGTCCCCGGCCGATTGGAAAGGGGGGGGGGGAATGGCTGCTCACAGTCCTCAGCCTGGTAAAGAAGGGGGTAACTTGGCATGTAACAGTCCTTTAACAGTTCCACATTAGTCCCAACGGGGACCACACTTCAATCCCGTAACAGTTCCAACATCAGTTCTTATACCCTGATGGGTAACTATATACAGTTCAATTTACCGTTCACTGGTAACGGTGTCCTCCTGACGCTCCTTGCTCTTCCGGGTAATCTTCTGGTCCGTCCGGACCCTCAGGGTACTCAGTGTCTGGGCGGTACTGCAGTTCCACCTCCGTGAGCGTGGAGGGCGTACGGTCCCTTGGCACCCTTGTGCCGAGTGACGGTGACCACATCACCCGGGTAGAGATCGCGTCCGCGGTGTCCCTCCGGCAGGTGGCTCTCGACGTCCCTGCGGGTGACAAAGACGTCGCCGGGTGTTCTATGGTCTCTGAGAAAGCCCCAGCCATGCTCCAGCTGGAACTTTATTACGGTCCCGTTGACTCGGGGACCGCGGGCGGGTCGGGGGTCTTGTCGGGCCCTGCGCTTCTGCTCCGCGCTCCGGGCCTGCAGCTGTTCCTCTCGGATCCGCCTCTCCCGCCGTTCCCTCTCAAATACCTCCAGCTGTTGACAGCAGCTCTCCTCGCGCTGGGCTGCGTCCGCCCGGGTCTCCTGGGTGAACCCCATGAGATTCTCACCGGTGGGATCCCATGCAAATTGAGCGTCCTCCAGCGGGAGCGGAGCAATTTTGGCAGGCTCCGGAGCCGGGATCAGAGGCTCACGCAGGGGTTGTTCTCTCCGGAGACGGGGGTTGACGTACTCCGGTGGCCACACGAAGGGCAGCCCCTCCGGGCTGGTATGTTGCGCAAAGAGGTCTGCGCCCAGGGGTGGCACCACGGGCCTCGGTCGGGGAGCAGCGCCCGGGGGCACTCGGCCTTGCGACCAGGCCGGGAAATTTCCAGTTGGGCCTGGGGGTGGCACTGTTGAGGAAGAGGGCGCTGGAGGGGCAGCGGCGCCCGGGTTCACCAGGCCTTGCGACCAGGCCGGTGGTACTTCCTCTTTTGCCGCGCCCGGGGTCGAGGGGCATAGCGCGGAACGGGGCGTGACCGCGGCTCCTGCTGCTTGAGGCCTAGTTGGGAGCAGTGGCGGCAAGGCAAAGGGTGTGGTGAGTAGGGCTTTGGGCTCTGCGACGGGAGGCTGGGGCAGGCTTGCAGCTGCTGGGCTCGGCGTGGTGACGTCCCCATTACCTGCCTCAGTCCTCGCGGCTCCCTCCGCGGTGTCGTCTCTGGCCTTCGTCCCTCCTGCACCATCCTCAGGGGCAGGCGTGCTCCAGGTTGCGGGTGGAGCCTCCTGCTGGCGGGTTCCAGCCTGCCGGGCCATCTCTCTTCTCCACTCGGCCAGCGCATTCTGCTGCGCCCGGACCATCCTCCGGTCCAAGTCCTCCAGCGCAGCCTGCGCACGCTCCGGGTCTCTGGGGAGCTGCGCCAGGATCTCCACCAGGCTGTATGGCGGTGCGGCCTGCAGCAGGCTCCGGACCAAGGTTTTGGTACTGCTGGGCGCTTCCTCCATTTCCGGGTGCGGTCTGTCTAGACTGATCCAGACCGCGCCCTGCCCCACAGTTTTCTTCACTTCCCGCCCCCATTGGGGGTGGTCTTGGGGCAACTTGGTGACAGTCAGTTTCAGGGGCAGCTCTCTCACGCTGATGGACATTTCCACAGCCGCATTCGTGGCTGGTGGGGGCGGGCTCCTTCTTTGGTGCCATTCTGGGACCTGGCCCACGATGGGAGGTGGCCTCCTGTTGTCTTTTGGCGCGCACATTATGGCGCCCCTTCTGCCGGGGCGGGCGCCATTTTCCATACAGTCAATCTTCGATAATACAGGCTGTTATGCACACGCCCGGGCTAAGCGGCGTGTGCGTGTGATTGGTAGTGATTCCACTGGACCGTGCCGGAGAGTGAATGCCTGGAGGGGCGTGACTAAGTATTCACCCGATCCGACCAGGGTCGCACGACGGCATACGACGCCAGTGCACCAAGGAGGAACCGAGCAGAGGGACCAGGTGCTACTCCAGGACAGACCCCGGACACGGCTGTTGACCCACACAGGGAAATACAGGAACAGGCTGGTAGGCTGGTACACAGACTGGAGGGTATAGGCAGGCACGACTGGTATGCAGGCAGGCGGGTATGCAGGCAGGGGGGTAAAGGCAAGCACAGCTAGAGTGCAGACAGGGAGGCACTAGCAGGTAGGAACACAGGCGGGATAGGACCCAGTACACACCGGGACTCAGGAACAATACAGGCAGAGGGTTACAGGCAAGCACAGCTAGAGTGCAGACAAGGCTGAGCAGGGAGGACAGGGCTCTGTTCACACGGAACAGACAGGAAGGGAAAGACAGAGCCAGATACTCACACAGTACTTGCAGAGACAACAAGCAGGAGTTAGGTACGAGTTCAGACTCTGCAGAAAAAGGAAGGGAACGGACATAGAGGCAAAACAGGTAAAGGACAGGAGAGAGTTCAGACTGGAACTGAGTGTACGGAGGAGACCGACACTGCAGAGGGATACAGGAGCGGGTCTGGGAATACGGCCCCCAGAGAGGCGGAACGAACAGGCAAGGAGCGTGTTCAGACAGGACAGACCAGACACAGGAGCGGGTCTAGGAAATCGGCCACTAGAAGGCGAGAGGAACAGGCTAGGAGCGTGTTCAGACAGGACAGACAAGAGAACACAGAAAGGAGTCAGTTCAGACACGGGAGCTGATACCGCAAAGCAGGAGACATACAGGACTCAGTTCAGACACGGGAGCTGATACCGCAAAGCAGGAGACATACAGGACTCAGTTCAGACACGGGAACTGATACAAAAAGCAGGAGACAAGAGACGGGACCTGGCACCTTCAGAGTGCAAGCACACACTGAAGGAAAACACTATGCTCAGGCAGGGATAGAAGGGAGCTGCTGAGCTATATACCAAGTGACAGACAGCAATAGGCTGAGGACGCACAAGGGGTGTGACCCACAGCAGGTACAAAAGGCAGGAAGTGATCGGGCGCCGCCCTTAAGCAGCAGAAACAGACACAAACAGACAGCATGGAGGGAAGCCAGAGAGACATTCTGGACAGGAGATCAAGTGCGCCCTCTTGCACAGTGGGAGATGGACCACCATGCAAGGACGCCGCCAGGTATGTTACAGTACCTCCCCCCTTACGCCCCCTCTTCTTCAGGCCTGCCAGAATCTTCCGCAGGGAATTCGAGGGCCAGTCGTTCACTGGGTTGGAGGGGGACAGAGACTTAAGGGTAATCTCTGCTTCGAGGTACATCTTGTCAAGCTCACAGGAAGAAATAGACGGGTTATCACGTACATAATGAGGAAAAGTCACTGTCTCTTTGTTATCTGGTGGTATCCCGGAGGATTCAGGAAACAACTGGAGGTCCTCCGCCGGGTCAGAAGAGTGCAGAGGCTCAGAGAAAACAACTGCTTCAGAGTACACTAGGTCGGACTCACTGGAGGAAGCAGGCGAGGTATCGGGTACCGAGTATAGGAAAGTCTCTGTCCATTCACCACCAGGTGGCACCCCGAAGGGTTCTGGAGACAGCTGGCGGTCCTCCGCCTGGTCAGAGGGGTGTAGAGACTCACGGGTAACCTCTGCTTCAGAGTACACTAGGTCGGACTCACTGGAGGAAGCAGGCGAGGTATCGGGTACCGAGTATAGGAAAGTCTCTGTCCATTCACCACCAGGTGGCACCCCGAAGGGTTCTGGAGACAGCTGGCGGTCCTCCGCCTGGTCAGAGGGGTGTAGAGACTCACGGGTAACCTCTGCTTCAGAGTACACTAAGTTGGACTCACTGGAGGAAGCAGGCGAGGTATCGGGTACCGAGTATAGGAAAGTCTCTGTCCATTCACCACCAGGTGGCACCCCGAAGGGTTCTGGAGACAGCTGGCGGTCCTCCGCCTGGTCAGAGGGGTGTAGAGACTCACGGGTAACCTCTGCTTCAGAGTACACTAGGTCGGACTCACTGGACGAAGCAAGCGAGGTATCAGATCCAGGATATAGGAAAGTCTCTGTCCATTCACCACCAGGTGGCACCCCGAAGGATTCTGAACACAACTGGAGGTCCTCCGCCTGGTCGGAGGGGTATAGAGACTCAGGAGTAACCTCTGCTTCGGAGTACACTAAGTTGGACTCACTGGACGAAGCGAGCGAGGTATCAGGTACAGAGTATAGGAGAGTCTCTGTCCTTTCGCTACCAGGTAGCACCCCGAAGGGTTCAGGAGACAACTGGAGATCCTCCGCCTGGTCGGAGGGGTGTAGAGACTCGGAGGTAACTACCACTTTGGGGTACCCATTGTCAGGCTCACAGGACGAAGCGGACAAAGTATTGAGTACCGGGTGTAGAGAAGTCTCTCTCCATTTGTCATAGAGTGGTATCCCGGAGGGTTCAGGAGGCAACAGGGGATCCTCCGCCAGGTAGTAGAGGTGCACAGACTCTGAGGTAACCACAGCTTTGGAGCATCCTTGGACATGCACACCGGTTAAAGAGAAAGAAGCATCTGATGCCGGGTGCAGGAAGTTCTCCTGTGTGGAGTCTGGATGGGCAGAAGTCTCTTCGGCCAGGAGAACTGGTGCACTACCCACGCACATTACCCATTGGGGTTTCTCCGGGATACAGGGAGATGAAGCTTCAGTAGGGACTCCAAGGCTGGGGTCAGGAGGTCTCAGGGAGGACAGACCCTGGCGTGACGGCTTGCCTCTAAGTCTAGCACGTCTGGACTGCCTCTTGAGGTTGAGAGAAGTATTCCGGAAAGCGTAGTCACCCTGTGAGGATTCTGGGTGGGCAGTAGTCTCATTGGGCTGGAGGACTATTGCGCTACCCACACACATTACCCGTCGGGGCTGCTCCGGGATATTGGGAAGTGAAGCTTCAGCAGGGGCTTCAGAGTTAGGGTCCTCGAAGACCATACGAAAGGCCACCAGGAAGGCCTGTAGGTCAAGGATGACAGGATCCCATGCTTCCCATAGGGGGGTGACCCATTTCAAGGCATCACCCGCTAGGTAGTCAATCATAAAGGCCACTTTAGCCCAATCGGAAGGAAAATAGAGAGGGTAGGCCTTAAAGTGTAGCATGCATTGCTCCACAAATGCACGACACTGTCTTGGATCCCCATAGTAACGTGGCGGATCCGCAGGAACGAGGGCTGATAGATCCATCTGGACGGGAGCGTAACTCGCCTGGAACTCAGCTAAAGGGGGAAAAAAAATTTATTTATTTTATTTTAATGCATGTATTCGCTGGAAAAACTTCTCAAAGAGCGAAGGCCGTGGGGCTCAACGGGAACCATGGCCTGAGCATGCTGTTATGCACACGCCCGGGCTAAGCGGCGTGTGCGTGTGATTGGTAGTGATTCCACTGGACCGTGCCGGAGAGTGAATGCCTGGAGGGGCGTGACTAAGTATTCACCCGATCCGACCAGGGTCGCACGACGGCATACGACGCCAGTGCACCAAGGAGGAACCGAGCAGAGGGACCAGGTGCTACTCCAGGACAGACCCCGGACACGGCTGTTGACCCACACAGGGAAATACAGGAACAGGCTGGTAGGCTGGTACACAGACTGGAGGGTATAGGCAGGCACGACTGGTATGCAGGCAGGCGGGTATGCAGGCAGGGGGGTAAAGGCAAGCACAGCTAGAGTGCAGACAGGGAGGCACTAGCAGGTAGGAACACAGGCGGGATAGGACCCAGTACACACCGGGACTCAGGAACAATACAGGCAGAGGGTTACAGGCAAGCACAGCTAGAGTGCAGACAAGGCTGAGCAGGGAGGACAGGGCTCTGTTCACACGGAACAGACAGGAAGGGAAAGACAGAGCCAGATACTCACACAGTACTTGCAGAGACAACAAGCAGGAGTTAGGTACGAGTTCAGACTCTGCAGAAAAAGGAAGGGAACGGACATAGAGGCAAAACAGGTAAAGGACAGGAGAGAGTTCAGACTGGAACTGAGTGTACGGAGGAGACCGACACTGCAGAGGGATACAGGAGCGGGTCTGGGAATACGGCCCCCAGAGAGGCGGAACGAACAGGCAAGGAGCGTGTTCAGACAGGACAGACCAGACACAGGAGCGGGTCTAGGAAATCGGCCACTAGAAGGCGAGAGGAACAGGCTAGGAGCGTGTTCAGACAGGACAGACAAGAGAACACAGAAAGGAGTCAGTTCAGACACGGGAGCTGATACCGCAAAGCAGGAGACATACAGGACTCAGTTCAGACACGGGAGCTGATACCGCAAAGCAGGAGACATACAGGACTCAGTTCAGACACGGGAACTGATACAAAAAGCAGGAGACAAGAGACGGGACCTGGCACCTTCAGAGTGCAAGCACACACTGAAGGAAAACACTATGCTCAGGCAGGGATAGAAGGGAGCTGCTGAGCTATATACCAAGTGACAGACAGCAATAGGCTGAGGACGCACAAGGGGTGTGACCCACAGCAGGTACAAAAGGCAGGAAGTGATCGGGCGCCGCCCTTAAGCAGCAGAAACAGACACAAACAGACAGCATGGAGGGAAGCCAGAGAGACATTCTGGACAGGAGATCAAGTGCGCCCTCTTGCACAGTGGGAGATGGACCACCATGCAAGGACGCCGCCAGGTATGTTACACAGTCTTTTTCACCTCAGGCACGCAATACCCGTTTGTGGCGGGTTGGTAACGATCCTGCCGACTACGCCAAGGTTGACGCGACCTTTGGGCCTGTGTTGTGCAGGGAATACCCGGAGCCGGATCTCTGGGGGTTGTAGTCTCCGTGGCATTGACCCGGTCCGTGCCCAGGGTGGTCAATTCAGTGGCAGTCTTATTAGTGAGATAATAGTCTGACTACGCCACCCGTGGATTGCGGTCAGTGGGGGTCGCTGCTGCAAGGCAGACCGCTGAGGCCGATGTTATGTGTGCAGCTAAGAATGGGATGACTCCCCACGGGAGAAGTACAGCCTCAGGGCAGTTAGTGTGGATGATGGGAGTGATGGTGCACGAGCGTCCCAGCACTGGTAGTGCTGGTGTGGCGAAGAAGCACAGAGACGTGTGGTTGCAGTTTCCAATGCTATACTCACAGTTCTTTACTGGTCCTAGTCACCTCGGTACCGGCGGTGACTGCCCAAGCCGTGCTGCGTCCACCAGGCAAGGGGCTCGACCAACTCCCAGGCAATTCCAGAGCGTGGCACAGGGCTCCTGTTATGCACACGCCCGGGCTAAGCGGCGTGTGCGTGTGATTGGTAGTGATTCCACTGGACCGTGCCGGAGAGTGAATGCCTGGAGGGGCGTGACTAAGTATTCACCCGATCCGACCAGGGTCGCACGACGGCATACGACGCCAGTGCACCAAGGAGGAACCGAGCAGAGGGACCAGGTGCTACTCCAGGACAGACCCCGGACACGGCTGTTGACCCACACAGGGGAATACAGGAACAGGCTGGTAGGCTGGCACACAGACTGGAGGGTATAGGCAGGCACGACTGGTATGCAGGCAGGCGGGTATGCAGGCAGGGGGGTAAAGGCAAGCACAGCTAGAGTGCAGACAGGGAGGCACTAGCAGGTAGGAACACAGGCGGGATAGGACCCAGTACACACCGGGACTCAGGAACAATACAGGCAGAGGGTTACAGGCAAGCACAGCTAGAGTGCAGACAAGGCTGAGCAGGGAGGACAGGGCTCTGTTCACACGGAACAGACAGGAAGGGAAAGACAGAGCCAGATACTCACACAGTACTTGCAGAGACAACAAGCAGGAGTTAGGTACGAGTTCAGACTCTGCAGAAAAAGGAAGGGAACGGACATAGAGGCAAAACAGGTAAAGGACAGGAGAGAGTTCAGACTGGAACTGAGTGTACGGAGGAGACCGACACTGCAGAGGGATACAGGAGCGGGTCTGGGAATACGGCCCCCAGAGAGGCGGAACGAACAGGCAAGGAGCGTGTTCAGACAGGACAGACCAGACGCAGGAGCGGGTCTAGGAAATCGGCCACTAGAAGGCGGAACGAACAGGCAAGGAGCGTGTTCAGACAGGACAGACCAGACACAGGAGCGGGTCTAGGAAATCGGCCACTAGAAGGCGAGAGGAACAGGCTAGGAGCGTGTTCAGACAGGACAGACAAGAGAACACAGAAAGGAGTCAGTTCAGACACGGGAGCTGATACCGCAAAGCAGGAGACATACAGGACTCAGTTCAGACACGGGAGCTGATACCGCAAAGCAGGAGACATACAGGACACAGTTCAGACACGGGAGCTGATACCGCAAAGCAGGAGACATACAGGACTCAGTTCAGACACGGGAACTGATACAAAAAGCAGGAGACAAGAGACGGGACCTGGCACCTTCAGAGTGCAAGCACACACTGAAGGAAACACTATGCTCAGGCAGGGATAGAAGGGAGCTGCTGAGCTATATACCAAGTGACAGACAGCAATAGGCTGAGGACGCACAAGGGGTGTGACCCACAGCAGGTACAAAAGGCAGGAAGTGATCGGGCGCCGCCCTTAAGCAGCAGAAACAGACACAAACAGACAGCATGGAGGGAAGCCAGAGAGACATTCTGGACAGGAGAACAAGTGCGCCCTCTTGCACAGTGGGAGATGGACCACCATGCAAGGACGCCGCCAGGTATGTTACAGTACCTCCCCCCTTACGCCCCCTCTTCTTCAGGCCTGCCAGAATCTTCCGCAGGGAATTCGAGGGCCAGTCGTTCACTGGGTTGGAGGGGGACAGAGACTTAAGGGTAATCTCTGCTTCGAGGTACATCTTGTCAAGCTCACAGGAAGAAATAGACGGGTTATCAGGTACATAATGAGGAAAAGTCACTGTCTCTTTGTTATCTGGTGGTATCCCGGAGGATTCAGGAAACAACTGGAGGTCCTCCGCCGGGTCAGAAGAGTGCAGAGGCTCAGAGAAAACAACTGCTTCAGAGTACACTAGGTCGGACTCACTGGAGGAAGCAGGCGAGGTATCGGGTACCGAGTATAGGAAAGTCTCTGTCCATTCACCACCAGGTGGCACCCCAAAGGGTTCTGGAGACAGCTGGCGGTCCTCCGCCTGGTCAGAGGGGTGTAGAGACTCACGGGTAACCTCTGCTTCAGAGTACACTAGGTCGGACTCACTGGAGGAAGCAGGCGAGGTATCGGGTACCGAGTATAGGGAAGTCTCTGTCCATTCACCACCAGGTGGCACCCCGAAGGGTTCTGGAGACAGCTGGCGGTCCTCCGCCTGGTCAGAGGGGTGTAGAGACTCACGGGTAACCTCTGCTTCAGAGTACACTAGGTCGGACTCACTGGAGGAAGCAGGCGAGGTATCGGGTACCGAGTATAGGGAAGTCTCTGTCCATTCACCACCAGGTGGCACCCCGAAGGGTTCTGGAGACAGCTGGCGGTCCTCCGCCTGGTCAGAGGGGTGTAGAGACTCACGGGTAACCTCTGCTTCAGAGTACACTAGGTCGGACTCACTGGACGAAGCAAGCGAGGTATCAGATCCAGGATATAGGAAAGTCTCTGTCCATTCACCACCAGGTGGCACCCCGAAGGATTCTGAGCACAACTGGAGGTCCTCCGCCTGGTCGGAGGGGTGTAGAGACTCAGGAGTAACCTCTGCTTTGGAGCATCCTTGGACATGCACACCGGTTAAAGAGAAAGAAGCATCTGATGCCGGGTGCAGGAAGTTCTCCTGTGTGGAGTCTGGATGGGCAGAAGTCTCTTCGGCCAGGAGAACTGGTGCACTACTCACGCAC
Organism: Phyllobates terribilis; assembly: GCF_046119375.1. Lineage (NCBI taxonomy): Eukaryota > Metazoa > Chordata > Amphibia > Anura > Dendrobatidae > Phyllobates > Phyllobates terribilis. The sequence goes on from NW_027362763.1 coordinate 571,631,280, forward strand.
ATTACCCATTGGGGTTTCTCCGGGATACAGGGAGATGAAGCTTCAGTAGGGACTCCAAGGCTGGGGTCAGGAGGTCTCAGGGAGGACAGACCCTGGCGTGACGGCTTGCCTCTAAGTCTAGCACGTCTGGACTGCCTCTTGAGGTTGAGAGAAGTATTCCGGAAAGCGTAGTCACCCTGTGAGGATTCTGGGTGGGCAGTAGTCTCATTGGGCTGGAGGACTATTGCGCTACCCACACACATTACCCGTCGGGGCTGCTCCGGGATATTGGGAAGTGAAGCTTCAGCAGGGGCTTCAGAGTTAGGGTCCTCGAAGACCATACGAAAGGCCACCAGGAAGGCCTGCAGGTCAAGGATGACAGGATCCCATGCTTCCCATAGGGGGGTGACCCATTTCAAGGCATCACCCGCTAGGTAGTCAATCATAAAGGCCACTTTAGCCCAATCGGAAGGAAAATAGAGAGGGTAGGCCTTAAAGTGTAGCATGCATTGCTCCACAAATGCACGACACTGTCTTGGATCCCCATAGTAACGTGGCGGATCCGCAGGAACGAGGGCTGATAGATCCATCTGGACGGGTGCGTAATTCGCCTGGAACTCAGCTAAAGGGGGAAAAAAATTTATTTATTTTATTTTAATGCATGTATTCGCTGGAAAAACTTCTCAAAGAGTGAAGGCCGTGGGGCTCAACGGGAACCATGGCCTGAGCATGCTGTTATGCACACGCCCGGGCTAAGCGGCGTGTGCGTGTGATTGGTAGTGATTCCACTGGACCGTGCCGGAGAGTGAATGCCTGGAGGGGCGTGACTAAGTATTCACCCGATCCGACCAGGGTCGCACGACGGCATACGACGCCAGTGCACCAAGGAGGAACCGAGCAGAGGGACCAGGTGCTACTCCAGGACAGACCCCGGACACGGCTGTTGACCCACACAGGGGAATACAGGAACAGGCTGGTAGGCTGGCACACAGACTGGAGGGTATAGGCAGGCACGACTGGTATGCAGGCAGGCGGGTATGCAGGCAGGGGGGTAAAGGCAAGCACAGCTAGAGTGCAGACAGGGAGGCACTAGCAGGTAGGAACAAGGGCGGGATAGGACCCAGTACACACCGGGACTCAGGAACAATACAGGCAGAGGGTTACAGGCAAGCACAGCTAGAGTGCAGACAAGGCTGAGCAGGGAGGACAGGGCTCTGTTCACACGGAACAGACAGGAAGGGAAAGACAGAGCCAGATACTCACACAGTACTTGCAGAGACAACAAGCAGGAGTTAGGTACGAGTTCAGACTCTGCAGAAAAAGGAAGGGAACGGACATAGAGGCAAAACAGGTAAAGGACAGGAGAGAGTTCAGACTGGAACTGAGTGTACGGAGGAGACCGACACTGCAGAGGGATACAGGAGCGGGTCTGGGAATACGGCCCCCAGAGAGGCGGAACGAACAGGCAAGGAGCGTGTTCAGACAGGACAGACCAGACGCAGGAGCGGGTCTAGGAAATCGGCCACTAGAAGGCGGAACGAACAGGCAAGGAGCGTGTTCAGACAGGACAGACCAGACACAGGAGCGGGTCTAGGAAATCGGCCACTAGAAGGCGAGAGGAACAGGCTAGGAGCGTGTTCAGACAGGACAGACAAGAGAACACAGAAAGGAGTCAGTTCAGACACGGGAGCTGATACCGCAAAGCAGGAGACATACAGGACTCAGTTCAGACACGGGAGCTGATACCGCAAAGCAGGAGACATACAGGACACAGTTCAGACACGGGAGCTGATACCGCAAAGCAGGAGACATACAGGACTCAGTTCAGACACGGGAACTGATACAAAAAGCAGGAGACAAGAGACGGGACCTGGCACCTTCAGAGTGCAAGCACACACTGAAGGAAACACTATGCTCAGGCAGGGATAGAAGGGAGCTGCTGAGCTATATACCAAGTGACAGACAGCAATAGGCTGAGGACGCACAAGGGGTGTGACCCACAGCAGGTACAAAAGGCAGGAAGTGATCGGGCGCCGCCCTTAAGCAGCAGAAACAGACACAAACAGACAGCATGGAGGGAAGCCAGAGAGACATTCTGGACAGGAGAACAAGTGCGCCCTCTTGCACAGTGGGAGATGGACCACCATGCAAGGACGCCGCCAGGTATGTTACAGCTCCCTTCTCTTCCCTTCTCTGGCCTTGCCCCACCAGTGACTCTACGTTTGTCCGGCTGCCTCGGGCCTTCTCTTGGTACGCTGATCTCTGCGTCCCTGACCCTATGTGGTGTGCCTTCCTGGTAGGTGTAGTGAGGGGTCGCACCGAGATATAGTCACGACCGCCGGTCTTTGGCTGAGGATTAGTCGCCTCCACCAATTTGGGATCCGGTACCCTGTTCTGCCAACCCGTCACCCGCAATCTCCTGGGCCTATGGGGTTCCTTCTCTCGTGTCTCTGGGCCTCTCTTAATGTGCTGTTCCTTGTTTCCTTTCTCTTCTGTTCCTGTTCCCTCTGCTGTTTCTGGCCTCCACTCCAGGCCTGCCTCGTGGAGCTGGGCCCAGACTGAGCCACAGCTCCCTGTCAGCCCTCTCTGGCTGAACTCCTTTCTGAACAGACTCCCCGGACTGAACACTGTTCTAAGATGGTGCCCACCTTATATACCTCCCTCTATGTGTGAGCCCAGGTGACTAGCAACCAATGGGCTCCTACCTTTGCCCAGAGACCCACCCCTATCTGCTCCTACACCACTGGGTTTTCCTCCCCCTCCCCACTCCAGCCAGGGACAGATGCTGTCGTGCCTGCACTTCTGTCTAGTGGGAGCACCGTTGAGCTGTCCCTCGGAAATGGGGTGTGTGTGGTGTATGCAGCCTACCGAGTCCTGGTCCACAATCCATCCTTACCCGGGAGTGGAATATCACACCTCTGGTTTGAGGTGCAATACCCCTGTAGCAGCCGAGCCCTCGGGGTGCTACATTCCCCCCTGGTAAGTCACAGCACGTCCTCGGGCTGGAAAAGAATAAAAACAATTTAAACATACAAAAATTTTAGAATGCATTCGTATATAAGACATTAACTATTTACTCATCCCTTTATGGGAGATACTCTTCTCTGTTTAACGTTACTGGTATAAAACATCTTACTAATGCCACCGGAACTCTTTTATAAAACACTATATAAAACTTTGGCATCACTATTTTAGCAGCATATCAAACTTTTTCAGTAAAAACATTGTCAAGCAAAACATTCTTCCACAAACACATTCTTGAGTTCTGGCCGCTGTGCAACTTGCGACCAAGTGTTCACTTTCTCTTAAAGGTGCAACAGTCCATTTAATTCTTCCTGAGGTAGACGTTGCAGTTTTTTTTTTTATAAAACCAGTAGGGGGCGCTTTAAGAAGCGCAACTATTTACAAGGGATTGGCCGTTCCCAGTCCCCGGCCGATTGGAAAGGGGGGGGAATGGCTGCTCACAGTCCTCAGCCTGGTAAAGAAGGGGGTAACTTGGCATGTAACAGTCCTTTAACAGTTCCACATTAGTCCCAACAGGGACCACACTTCAATCCCGTAACAGTTCCAACATCAGTTCTTATACCCTGATGGGTAACTATATACAGTTCAATTTACCGTTCACTGGTAACGGTGTCCTCCTGACGCTCCTTGCTCTTCCGGGTAATCTTCTGGTCCGTCCGGACCCTCAGGGTACTCAGTGTCTGGGCGGTACTGCAGTTCCACCTCCGTGAGCGTGGAGGGCGTACGGTCCCTTGGCACCCTTGTGCCGGGTGACGGTGACCACATCACCCGGGTAGAGATCGCGTCCGCGGTGTCCCTCCGGCAGGTGGCTCTCGACATCCCTGCGGGTGACAAAGACGTCGCCGGGTGTTCTATGGTCTCTGAGAAAGCCCCAGCCATGCTCCAGCTGGAACTTTATTACGGTCCCGTTGACTCGGGGACCGCGGGCGGCTCGGGGGTCTTGTCGGGCCCTGCGCTTCTGCTCCGTGCTCCGGGCCTGCAGCTGTTCCTCTCGGATCCACCTCTCCCGCCGTTCCCTCTCAAATACCTCCAGCTGTTGACAGCAGCTCTCCTCGCGCCGGGCTGCGTCCGCCCGGGTCTCCTGGGTGAACCCCATGAGATTCTCACCGGTGGGATCCCATGCAAATTGAGCGTCCTCCAGCGGGAGCGGAGTGATTTTGGCAGGCTCCGGAGCCGGGATCAGAGGTTCACGCAGGGGTTGTTCTCTCCGGAGACGGGGGTTGACGTACTCCGGTGGCCACACGAAGGGCAGCCCGTCCGGGCTGGTATGTTGCGCAAAGAGGTCTGCGCCCAGGGGTGGCACCACGGGCCTCGGTCGGAGAGCAGCGCCCGGGGGCACTCGGCCTTGCGACCAGGCCGGGAAATTTCCAGTTGGGCCTGGGGGTGGCACTGTTGAGGAAGAGGGCGCTGGAGGGGCAGCGGCGCCCGGGTTCACCAGGCCTTGCGACCAGGCCGGTGGTACTTCCTCTTTTGCCGCGCCCGGGGTCGAGGGGCGTAGCGCGGAACGGGGCGTGACCGCGGCTCCTGCTGCTTGAGGCCTAGTTGGGAGCAGTGGCGGCAAGTCAAAGGGTGTGGTGAGTAGGGCTTCGGGCTCTGCGACGGGAGGCTGAGGCAAGCTTGCAGCTGCTGGGCTCGGCGTGGTGACGTCCCCATTACCTGCCTCAGTCCTCGCGGCTCCCTCCGCGGTGTCATCTCCGGCCTTCGTCCCTCCTGCACCATCCTCAGGGGCAGGCGTGCTCCAGGTTGCGGGTGGCGCCTCCTGCTGGCGGGTTCCAGCCTGCCGGGCCATCTCTCTTCTCCACTCGGCCAGCGCATTCTGCTGCGCCCGGACCATCCTCCGGTCCAAGTCTCCAGCGCAGCCTGCGCACGCTCCGGGTCTCTGGGGAGCTGCGCCAGGATCTCCACCAGGCTGTATGGCGGTGCGGCCTGCAGCAGGCTCCGGACCAAGGTGTTGGTACTGCTGGGCGCTTCCTCCATTTCCGGGTGCGGTCTGTCTAGACTGATCCAGACCGCGCCCTGCCCCACAGTTTTCTTCACTTCCCGCCCCCATTGGGGGTGGTCTTGGGGCAACTTGGTGACAGTCAGTTTCAGGGGCAGCTCTCTCACGCTGATGGACATTTCCACAGCCGCATTCGTGGCTGGTGGGGGCGGGCTACTTCTTTGGCGCCATTCTGGGACCTGGCCCACGATGGGAGGTGGCCTCCTGTTGTCTTTTGGCGCGCACATTATGGCGCCCCTTCTGCCGGGGCGGGCGCCATTTTCCATACAGTCAATCTTCGATAATACAGTCTTTTTCTCCTCAGTCACGCAATACCCGTTTGTGGCGGGTTGGTAACGATCCTGCCGACTACGCCAAAGTTGACGCGCCCTTTGGGCCTGTGTTGTGCAGGGAATACCCGGAGCCGGATCTCTGGGGGTTGTAGTCTCCGTGGCATTGACACGGTCCGTGCCCAGGGTGGTCAATTCAGTGGCAGTCTTATTAGTGAGATAATAGTCTGACTACGCCACCCGTGGATTGCGGTCAGTGGGGGTCGCCGCTGCAAGGCAGACCGCTGAGGCCGGTGTTATGTGTGCAGCTAAGAATGGGATGACTCCCCACGGGAGAAGTACAGCCTCAGGGCAGTTAGTGTGGATGATGGGAGTGATGGTGCACGAGCGTCCCAGCACTGGTAGTGCTGGTGTGGCGAAGAAGCACAGAGACGTGTGGTTGCAGTTTCCAATGCTATACTCACAGTTCTTTACTGGTCCTAGTCACCTCGGTACCGGCGGTGACTGCCCAAGCCGTGCTGCGTCCACCAGGAAAGGGGCTCGACCAACTCCCAGGCAATTCCAGAGCGTGGCACAGGGCTCCCTTCTCTTCCCTTCTCTGGCCGTGCCCCACCAGTGACTCTACGTTTGTCCGGCTGCCTCGGGCCTTCTCTTGGTACGCTGATCTCTGCGTCCCTGACCCTATGTGGTGTGCCTTCCTGGTAGGTGTAGTGAGGGGTCGCACCGAGATATAGTCACGACCGCCGGTCTTTGGCTGAGGATTAGTCGTCTCCACCAATTTGGGATCCGGTACCCTGTTCTGCCAACCCGTCACCCGCAATCTCCTGGGCCTATGGGGTTCCTTCTCTCGTGTCTCTGGGCCTCTCTTAATGTGCTGTTCCTTGTTTCCTTTCTCTTCTGTTCCTGTTCCCTCTGCTGTTTCTGGCCTCCACTCCAGGCCTGCCTCGTGGAGCTGGGCCCAGACTGAGCCACAGCTCCCTGTCAGCCCTCTCTGGCTGAACTCCTCTCTGAACAGACTCCCCGGACTGAACACTGTTCTAAGATGGTGCCCACCTTATATACCTCCCTCTATGTGTGAGCCCAGGTGACTAGCAACCAATGGGCTCCTACCTTTGCCCAGAGACCCACCCCTATCTGCTCCTACACCACTGGGTTTTCCTCCCCCTCCCCACTCCAGTCAGGGACAGATGCTGTCGTGCCTGCACTTCTGTCTAGTGGGAGCCCCGTTGAGCTGTCCCTCGGAAATGGGGTGTGTGTGGTGCATGCAGCCTACCGAGTCCTGGTCCACAATCCATCCTTACCCGGGAGTGGAATATCACACCTCTGGTTTGAGGTGCAATACCCCTGTAGCAGCTGAGCCCTCGGGGTGCTACATATCCTCCACGTGAAAATTAAAGTCCTGGAGACCTAAGAACCACCTAGTCACCCTGGCATTCTTACCCTTCTTTTCCCTGAACCATCTGAAAGGGGCATGGTCTGACACCAGTTTAAACTTCCTACTACCTAGTAGGTAATATCTCAGCGTATCTACGGCTCATTTTATGGCTAGGCATTCTTTCTCTACTATAGCGTAATTTTTCTCGCAGGATAAGAGCTTCCTGCTCAGATACAGGATGGGATGTTTCTCCCCATTTATCTCTTGGGAGAGCACGACTTCTAGGTCAACATCTGAAGCATCTGTCTGGACCACAAATTCCTTATGAAAGTCTAGTGTGACCAGGACCGGCTGCTTACACAGTGCCAGCTTCTGCTGTTGGAACGCCGTCTCCGTTTCAACCATCCATTTTGCCATTGTTAATTTGGTGCCTTTGAGAAGATCCGTAAGTGGCGCTGCTATCATGGCAAAATTTGGAATAAACTGCCAGTAATATCCCACAATCCTGAGAAATGCTCTCACCTGCTTCTTGGAGAGCGGTTGAGACCAGTTCTGGATTGCCTCAACTTTATTGACTTGTGGTTTAATTTCGCCTCTCCCAACAATAGCCTAAGTACTTGGCCTCCTCCTTTCCAATGGCACATTTTTTTGGATTCATAGTAAATCCAGCTTTCCTCAGAGCATTCAGAAACACCTGTACCTTTGGTAGATGACTAGTCCAGTCAGGGCTAAAGACGACAATGTCATGAAGGTAGGCTGCGGCATACTTCTTATGTGGAGCGAGGATCCAATCCATGGCCGTCTGGAAATTGGTTGGGGCCCCCTGCAGTTCGAAAAGGCATTCGAGTGTATTGGAAACACCCATCAGGTGTTGAGAAAGCCAGTAGCACTTCGTCAGTTCGAGGGTGGTAATATACCTCGCAGGTCCAAGCCTTTCGATGAGTTCACCGACATGGGGCATCGGGTATGCGTCACACTTGGATATCTCATTCAGCCGGCGGTAATCATTGCAAAACCTCCACTCCCCATCAAGCTTTGGCACGAAAACGATGGGACTTGACCATCCGCTCTTTGATTCCTCTATCACACCGAGGTCCAGCATCCTCTTCACCTCGGTTAAGATCTCCTTACGGCGGACTTCATGAATTCTATAGGGCTTAAGGTTTACCCTAACATGCACTTCTGTCAGCACGTCATGCTCGACCACATACGTACGCCCCAGCAACTTTGAGAAGAGGTCACGGTTCTGTTGCAACAGCTCTCTACACTGTTGCTTCTGGGCCAGCGATAGTCTCTGTTATCGTGACGTCCTCCACTTTGGCTTTGGGACTGGCTCCCAAACAAGGAATCCTCAGCGTTTCTCAATCTCACCACGGCTTTAGCAAGTTCACATGATATATTTGGTGTGGCTTTCTTCGACCAGGCTGGTGGACTTTGTAGTTCACTTCGCTGAGTTTCTCCACCACCTCATACTCATACAGGCCTTGCCACTTGTCCAGGAACTTGCTCTCAATGGTAGGAATAAGCACCAGAATGAGATCCCCAGGCTAGAACTGCCTCAGCTTTGCTGACCAATTATACACCCTTTCCTGTGCTTCCTGCGTCTGGAGGAGATGTTCCTTCACGATGGGCATCAATTTTGCCATTCTCTCCTGCAACTGGGTGACGTGCTTGAAGATGCTCTGGTGGCGCGTGACCTCACCCTCCCAGGTTTCCTTGGCGATGTCTAGGAGTCCTCTGGGATGCCGACCATAAAGGAGCTTGAATGGAGAGAAGCCAGTGGAGGCTTGAGGAACTTCTCTGACGGAGAAGAGCATAAACGGAAGCAGGTAGTTTGAGTCTCACCCATCCTTCTCAACAACCTTCCTGAACATCGTCTTTAAGGTCTTGTTTAAGCACTCCACTAGGCCGTCCGTCTGTGGATGGTAAACTGAGTTCCATAGCTGGGCAATCTGAAGGGCCTTACGTAACTCCTTCATCACTTTGCTCATGAAGGGGGTTCCCTGGTATATCAAAATTTCCTTTGGCAGACCTGTCCTGGGAAAAATATGGACAAGTTCCTGGGCTATAGTCTAGCTTGACGAGTTCCTTAGGGATACTGCTTCAGGGTATCGGGTCGCACAGTCCATGACCACCAGGATGTATTGTTGGCCCTGGGCCGATTTAACTAGGGGACCCACGAGGTCTATGGCAATCCTCTCAAAGGGGACCTCTATCACAGGTAGTGGGACCAGGGGACTACGGAAGTGTAAGGAGGGCGCGGTTATCTGGCAGGTGGGACAGGACCTACAATAGTCTAAGATCTCCCAGTAACATCCTGGCCTATAGAACCTCCTCATTACTCTCTCCTCAGTTTTCTTGACCCCCAGGTGTCCCCCCAGAGCATGTGGATGGGTCATATCTAGTGTTGAGCGAGCACTAAAATGCTTGGGTGCTCGAAGCTCGGGCCGAGCTCGCCGTGATACTCGGGTGCTCGACCCGAGCAACGAGCCCAATGTTAGTCTATGGGAGACCCGAGCATTTTTTGCGGCGGCACCCCCGGCAGTCCTTTAAAAGCCTAACAAGTGCCCAAAACGATAGTGACAGTGCTCAAATGACATGGGGACAGCATGGGGATCGCCCCAGGAAGCATTTCTGACCCCCAGGTCACTGCTGTCAACAACGTGGTCAGAGGTATTAAGCCACTTTTAAGGGCTCACAATAAAAAGTTCAAAAGTGAAACTGAAACTGCTTTCCTGTGAAATATGTTAAGGAAGTTCCTTTCCAGGGTAAAGACTTGTGTATAAGGTAAAATAAATAACCCCCAAAAAAATACTCCTCCACACCTTGGGCTATGTTCACAAGTAGCATTTTTTATGCGTTTTTGCACTTTTGTATTGCTTTCAACCGTGACAAATGCATTCACCGGGAAATGTCATTTTAACATTTTACAACCTTATCTGGCCATGTGCTGTGTGACACATGCATACAGTGCTGAAAAGACATGGGAACAGCATGGGGAAGACCCCTGGAAGCATCTCTGACACCCAGGTCACTGCCTAAAAGTGTGCCCATCAGAAGTGATCCTTGCCGCATCAGAAGATGCAGACTGCCAACTATGCCCGTGCAAGTCCTTGTCCCAGGGCAGTGTTCAATTGTACCTCCCCCATTCCTTGCAATGCAAGCGCAAATATGCAGCCAACCACCCACCCACCCACCCGCAGGCTGCAATACTATACTGCTAGCTTGCACTTGAAATGTGCCCTGGCTTCTCCATCAGAGGAGTTGAGAGTGCCAAGGTGAGGAGCATGATGATGATGATAGAAGTTAGCATCTGCTTTGTTTTCTTGGAATGCAAGCGCATGTATGTAGTAGCGGCTAGGCCTGAGGTGGTCAGCGTTTTGGCGCATATCCTACCTCCTCCGAGGATTGCTGGATGTTTTCCTGCTACTATCCCAGTTCTATGACTCCCGTTAAAACAAAGCTTCAGGTGATGAATGATGGATGAGGTAGTGGCAAAGGAGAAAGAGCAGGAGGAACAGGGACCATTCACATCAATATCAGGCCAGTCAACCACATATGTCTTGTAGGATATGTTTCTGTAACAAAAGGAGCGTTTCGGCTACACAGTTATAGGGTATACAGTGAGTGCAATGCCTACCAAAAATTTTGAGGCACTCCAATGCCCTTTGGAAATGACATGGAGATCAGAGGGCCTTAACTAAACCGTTTTTTCCATTTATAGCAACTGGGTCTCCTGTACACTGTTGGCCTAAGCAGTGAATGGAAAGCTTTCCAAAAATTATGAGGAACTGCAATGCTCCTTGAAACAGACGTGGATTACAGCGTACTAAAAACCTTCTACCCATTATTGGGGAGTGGGTCTCCCTTAGTTTTCGCCTTTGCATTGAAAAGCAAAAGCTGACTAAAATTAGGAGGAAATGCAATGCCCGTTGGAAGAGTCGTGGAGGTTAGAGGTAATTAAAAACAACATTTCAATGCCCCTTGGAAGAGCTGTGGAGTTCAGAGTGGTTTAAGAAGACGCTTTTAATGCCCCTTTGAAGAGACGTGGAGGTCACAGTAGCTTAACAAGATGGTTTTAATGCCCCTTGAAAAAGTGGTGGAGGTCACAGTAGCTTAACAAGACTGTTTTAATGCCCCTTGGAAAAGTAGTGGAGGTCACAGTAGCTTAACAAGACGGTTTTAGTGCCCCTCGAAAGAGATGTGGAGGTCACAGTAGCTTAACAAGACGGTTTTAATGCCTCTCGGAAGAGACATGGAGGTCCCAGTAGCTTAACAAGACAGTTTTAATGCCCCTTGGAAAAGTGGTGGAGGTCACAGTAGCTTAACAAGACAGTTTTAATGCCCCTTGGAAAAGTGGTGGAGGTCACAGTACCTTAACAAGACGGTTTTAATGCACCTCGGAAGAGACGTGGAGGTCTCAGTAGCTTAACAAGACAGTTTTAATGCCCCTTGGAAAAGTGGTGGAGGTCACAGTAGCTTAACAAGACAGTTTTAATGCCCCTTGGAAAAGTGGTGGAGGTCACAGTAGCTTAACAAGACAGTTTTAATGCCCCTTGGAAAAGTGGTGGAGGTCACAGTAGCTTAACAAGACGGTTTTAATGCCCCTCGAAAGAGACGTGGAGGTCACAGTAGCTTAACAAGACGGTTTTAATGCCCCTCGGAAGAGACGTGGAGGTCACAGTTGTTATGATCTGCTACAAGAACTAAGGAAAGATAGGAAAACTGTCCCTACAATAGGACTAAGCTGATTCCCTACGATGCAGCGGGCAACCTGTTCCTTGTGAACAGACCCGCCTTAGTCCTCAGCTAGTCTGAACGCAGACCTATAGATATAAGGGAGGGGTCCCTAAAAGTACTAAGGACTGGGACAAAAATTGGACACCTCCTAGCAGAAGTTGTAGCAGAGCAAAAAGACAAACAGACAAAAATACTTAGAGGTCCAAGGACCAAGCAAGCTATAGAGATAGGTACAAAGCACCTGGCTAGATTAAGAGTCAAAGTAACACTGAAGTCCAGCAAAGCCAGAAGGGCAGAGCTGGAATAAATAGGCATCAGGTCACGTGACCACAAAATAGAAAAAAACTAACAGGAGGGTTCTAACAACAGTAGCTTAACAAGACGGTTTTAATGCCCCTCGGAAGAGACGTGGAGGTCCAAGTAGCTTAACAAGACGGTTTTAATGCCCCTTGGAAAAGTGGTGGAGGTCACAGTAGCTTAACAAGACGGTTTTAATGCCCCTTAAAAGAGACGTGGAGGTCACAGTAGCTTAACAAGACGGTTTTAATGCCCCTCAAAAGAGACGTGGAGGTCACAGTAGCTTAACAAGACGGTTTTAATGCCCCTCAGAAGAGACGTGGAGGTCCCAGTAGCTTAACAAGATGGTTTTAATGCCCCTTGGAAAAGTGGTGGAGGTCACAGTAGCTTAACAAGACGGTTTTAATGCCCCTCGAAAGAGACGTGGAGGTCACTGTAGCTTAACAAGATGGTTTTAATGCCCCTTGGAAAAGTGGTGGAGGTCACAGTAGCTTAACAAGACGGTTTTAATGCCCCTTACAAGAGCCATACAGTACGGCATCTTAAAAATAGTCTTTGCTTATGCCTTCCAAGCAAAAGCTGACAAAAATAAGGACAGAGGAACTTTCAATAATGGCAACACGGACCCCACGGTCACCCTGGCGGTATAGTGGTGGTGGAGGCTGAGGATAAGGAGAAGAACATAAAACGTATACCCATGTGTGGGCGTGAAGCGGTGCATGTGAATACACCTCCCGAAATAACACAGTGGATTTGACTTTATGTTACTCTGCTGTCATTTGGTGGTGATGAGAAGTCTGGCCCAATCCAGCCCTTGTTCATTTTGATAAGGGTCAGCTTGTCAGCATTGTCAGTTGACAGGCAAGTGCGCTTATCAGTTATAATTCCCCCAGCAGCACCTAAAACACGCTCCGATAACACGCTGGCGGCAGGGCAGGCCAGGACCTCAAAGGCGTACAGAGCGAGTTCATTCCAAGTGTCCAGCTTGGATACCCAATAATTAAAAGGCACAGAGGAATCACGGAGGACGCTGGTACGGTTGGCAAGGTACTCCCTCGCCATCTTTTGAAACTTTCCACTACTTGTGAGAGTACCCCGCGCCTCTGGGTCAGTCCGAAGGGAGGGTCTGAGAAAACTGTCCCAGAACATTGACAGTGTTCCCCTGCCTTTGCTGGATTGGAGTTGTGTCTCTCTTGCATGTACGCCTTGGTTGGGCACCGAACTGTGACCTCTGCCGCTAGCATGTTCAGATGGGAATTTTTTTAACAGTTCTGCAGCAAGTGCCTTCTGCTACTGCTCCATTTTTGTAGACCTCTCCACCTCAGGAATAAGAGAGTGAAAGTTCTCCTTGTAGCGTGGGTCTAAAAGTGTCACCAACCAGTAATGACTGTCATCCAACATTTTGACAACGCGAGGGTCACGGTTAAGGCAGCGTAACATAAAGTCAGCCATGCGTGCCAGACTGGTAACGGGCAAGACTTCCGTGTCCTCACCAAGATGACGACTGACCATGCTCTCCTCCTCCTCGTCCCCAGTATCCTCAGGCCACCCACGCTGAACCGACGGTATGACAGTTGTACAGGTAATACCGTCTACAGCGCATGATACAAGCTCCTGTTCTTCCTCCTACTTCTCCTCTCCCTCATTGTCCCCCAGTGCACGTTGGGATGAGATGAGGCTGGGCTGTGTGTAATCGCCCGATACGGCTTCTTGATCCATCTCATCATACTCTGGCTGCAATGCCTCCTCTTTAATTCTCTGCAGAGAGCGTTGCAAAAGACAGACAAGTGGGATGCTGACACTAATGATGGCGTCATCGCCACTCACCATTTTGGTGGACTCCTCAAAGTTTGTCAAGATGGTACATATGTCAGACATCCAGGTCCACTCCTGAGCTCTTATGTGTGGAGTCTGACCTGAATATCGACGGCCTTGTTGCAGCTGGTACTCCACAACTACTCTCTTCTGCTCACAAATCATTTGCAACATGTGGAGGGTAGAGTTCCAACGTGTGGGGAACATCACACACCAGTCGGTGTGACGGAAGCTGCAAACGCTGCTGCAAGACAGCAAGGGCGGCGGAAGCTGTAGCCGACTTGCGAAAATGAGCTGACAGGTGGCGTACTTTGACGAGCAGATCTGGCAACCCGGGTTATGGTTTAAGAAACCGCTGAACCACGAGGTTAAGCACATGAGCCAGGCATGGCACGTGTGTGATCTCGCCTTGCCTCAGAGCCGCCACCAGGTTACGGCCATTGTCACACACGACCATGCCTGGATGTAGGTTCAGCGGTCTGAGCCACAGATCTGCCTGCTCTTTCACAGCTGTCCACAACTCACAAGCAGTGTGAGGTTTCTCACCTAAGCTTATGAGTTCAGCACAGCCTGTTGCCGCTTGACGGAGGCAGTACTGCAGTGCTTCCAGCTTGTAACTGATGTGGTGATATCTGAGATCGAGGCTGAACATGAGGAGGAGGAGCTGTACACTGTGGAGGCAACTCTGACTGACATAGGGCCCGCAATCCTCGGTGTGGGGAGGATGTGTTCCGTCCCAAGGTCCGACTGGGTCCCGGCTTTCACTATGTTTACCCAGTGTACCGTCAGGGAGATGTACCATCCCTGGCCACAAGCACTTGTCCACGTGTCCGTTGTCAGGTGGACTCTCCCAGTAACTGCGTTGTTGAGGGCACGGCAGATGTTTTGGGACACGTGCTTGTGTAGTGCGGGGATGGCACACCGGGCAAAATAGTGTCGGCTGGGGACCGAGTACCGAGGGACGGCCACCGCCAAAAGGTTGCGGAAGGATTCCGTCTCCACCAGCCTAAAAGGCAGCATTTCCAACGCAACCAGTCGTGGAATGTGCGAATTTAGGACTGTGGCCTGTGGGGCTTTAGCTGCGAATTTCCGCTTTCGTTCAAAGGTCTGGGATATGGACAATTGAACGCTGCGGTGGGACGTGGACGTGGACGTTGATGCTGTTTCTTGAGAAACTGCCATAACAAGTGAAGACTGAGAGGAGGGGGCATCTTTGCATGCAGTATGGACAGGGGATTGCCTTGCACACACAACAGGGGGTTCTATTGCACGCACAACAGCGGAAGAAGCAGTGGTGACACCCGCTGACTCTGGTCGTGGACCCTGTGGTTCGCCCCACAAAGTCGGGTGCTTTGCTGCCATGTGCCTGATCATGCTGGTAGTGGTCAGGCTGGTAGTTTTGTCACCCCTGCTGATGCTGGCATGGCAGGTGGTACAAATGGCCTTTTTGGGGTTATCAGCAGAGTCTTTAAAAAAATTCTAGACTCTGGAAGACCTACAGGTTGCACTGGCAACGTCCCTCGTGTTGGTGTTATGGGGAACTGTTGCCTGCCTTCTGTGTGTGGCCACCACATTGCTTCTTTCTGTCTGTTGGGGTACTCTGCCTCCCTCACCCTGTGTGCCGCTGGCCTCGCTCTGCATGTCCTCCTGCCATGTTGGGTCAGTTACTAGATCATCCACCACCTCCTCCTCTTCCACTTGCGCACTACAATCCTCCTCCTCACTTCCTGGCAATTGTGTCTCGTCATCGTCCACCTCTTGTGACAAATTGCCAGCGTCGACTTCCTGTGGCCGTGGCTGTTCAAATATTTGGGCATCGCTACATGGGATCTACTCTTCCACCACTTCAAGCGGAGCAGGCGAGGGGCACAAATCTTGAAATGGACCAGTGAACAGCTCTTCAGAGTGTCCAAGTGTGGGATCAGTTGCTGTCTGACGACACTCGGCATGGTGGGAGGAAGGAGCATCAGGGTGAGGAGGAGTATGCGGTCGAGACTCACGGCTACTAAGATTTGACCGTGTGGAAGACAGACCGGAGGTGGTGGTGCCCAGGTAACTGGAAGTATTATCTGCTATCCAATTAATAACCTGTTCACACTGATCAGTTCGCAATACTGGTGTTGTTCTGTGCTTCCCTAGTAATTCGGTCAAGAATTGGGAGCGAGAAGATGTGGCTGTTGGTTGTGGCACATTTTCACCTTGGCCACGGCCCCGTCCTCTGCACGCACCATCACCAGAACGTCCAGTTCCACGTCCCTTGCCACGCGCCTTGCCCATTGTAAATGAAGTAAAATAGCTTACACTCGCACTATCAATGGAAAAAGGGTAATAAAAAGTAGATTAGAACCGTGGAAGAGGAAAACCACAGTTCTATTTCTCTAGCCTTCACCCAACTCTTTTAAACAATCTGAACAATCAGGGAGAAACTAAAATAACAAAAGCTGCATAATAGAGATTTTTTACAGTGCAACAGCAAAACCACAGTTCTAATTTACTGGTGTATACCAGACTTTTTTAAATATATATATTTGCGGCTGAACAGTGAGCGACACACTCAAACTGTTTTTTTTTAGATACAAATGGCCCAAAAGTGGATAATACAGAGGTTTGAACCGTGGAACTGCAAAACCACACTTGTGTTTCTCTGGCCTACACCAGACTATTTTCAACAGATATATTTGTGTCTGAAAAATCAGGGAGACACTATTAGTTTTTTTTTTACGGCAAAAAATGCCAAAAGCAGGATAATAGAGATTTTTTACCGTGGAACAGCAAAACCACCGTTATAATTTACTGGTGTATACTGGTGCATTTTTTCTTGAAACCTTGGCTGGTGAGTACCATTGCCTTTTGCTATTTTCTAAAAATTCTGTCTATTGTTCTGGCTATGCTGTCTGTTTTTAATATTAGAGTAGGGACTCGCAAAACCGTGAGGACCCTTGACGATGGGTTGCGAGCTTACGTATTTTGGCCAAAATATCAACTAATACCTCATATGATATTTTTTGCACTTTTTTTATCTGCCAGGGCACGGCCAGGCCCAGTAATGGTGACCTTGTGAGTGGGGGCTTCACAACTCTGCGATGCACGGATAGGGTGCCGGGCATCCCGCCTAGTCGAATAGTAGGGGCGTGTAATAGGATGCTGGCTAGGCACAGTGCCGCGAGTGTGTGAATTGCACCCTACTGCAAGTTTCATCTGTGTGCAGTTTTAATGCTGGGTAGTCGCCCCTCCAGTGAGAGTGAGTGAGGGCGATTGTTCATTAGCATTCTGCACCTGTGTTACCTCCTTCTAACAAAAGGGGGCCGGCCGTGTCCTGGTGTGCATTTTTTCTTGAAACCTTGGCTGGTGAGTACCATTGCCTTTTGCTATTTTCTAAAAATTCTGTCTATTGTTCTGGCTATGCTGTCTGCTTTCTCAGGTAAGTTTTGGCAAACTCCAGCCTGACTTTTTTATGTTCTCGGGGTAAGAAGTGGGGTCTTCCTGGGTATCCTACCATACAGTCCCTTTTCATTCAGACGCCGACGGATAGTACGGGTTGACACTGTTGTACCATCGGACTGCAGGGCAGCTTGAACTTGTTTGGATGTTAGTCGAGGTTCTTTATCCACCATCTGCACATTCTTGCGTTGAAATCTCTCGTCAATTTTTCTTTTCCGTCCACATCTAGGGAGGTTAGCCACAGTGCCATGGGCTTTAAACTTCTTGATGACACTGCGCACGGAAGACACAGGAATATTCAGGTCTTTGGAGATGGACTTGTAGCCTTGAGATTGCTCATGCTTCCTCACAATTTGGTTTCTCAAGTCCTCAGACAGTTCTTTGGTCTTCTTTCTTTTCTCCATGCTCAATGTGGTACACACAAGGACACAGGACAGAGGTTGAGTCAACTTTAATCCATGTTAACTGGCTGCAAGTGTGATTTAGTTATTGCCAACACCTGTTAGGTGCCACAGGTAAGTTACAGGTGCTGTTAATTACACGAATTAGAGAAGCATCACATGATTTTTCAAACAGTGCCAATACTTTTGTCCACCCCCTTTTTTAGGTTTGGTGTGGAATTATATCCAATTTGGCTTTAGGGCAATTCTTTTTGTGTTTTTTCATTGAAGACAAATTAAATGAAGATAATAATACCAAAGAATTTGCGATTGCAATCATTTTCAGGAAGAAACTGAGTATTATCTGACAGAATTGTAGGGGTGCCAATACTTTTGGCCACCACTGTATGTCTTCCATTTTCTAATTATTGCTCCCAAGCTGCTTGTCTATTGCAGATTCAGTCTCCCCAGCCTGGTGCAGGGCTACAATTTTGTTTCTGGTGTCCTTTGACAGCTCTTCGGACTTCACCATAGTGGAGTTTGGAGTGTGGCTGTTTGAGGTTGCGGACAGGTGTCTTTTATACTGATAACAAGTTTAAACAGGTGCCAGTGCTACAGGTAATGAGTGGAGGACAGAGGAGCCTCTTAAAGAAGAAGTTACAGGTCTGCGAGAGCCAGAAATCTTGCTTGTTTGTAATTGGCTAAAAGCGTATTTTCCTTCAAAATTTGAAAACAATTTCTTTCCAAATCAGACAATGATTTTCAGGATTTGTTTTCTCATTTTGTCTCTCATAGTTGAGGTCTACCTATGATGTCAATTACAGGCCTCTCTCATCTTTTTAAGTGGGAGAAATTGCACAATTGGTGGTTACTAAATACTTTTTTTTTTCCCCACTGTAGATCTCACTGAGTTTAACACTCTGAGTCAGTGAGACACTGACCGGTCTCAGGCACTTCATTACACGATTACTGCAATGCATGTACTCTGTGCATGTACTCTGTATACCGTATGTACAGAGATCAAAGTAAAAAATACACATGTCCCACAGTGGGACTAAGTGAAAAAGTAAAAACACAATTACACAAAATGTCTAAAAAAGTAAAAGAACACACAAAAAAGCGCACACCAGTCACCAAAAGCCACTAAAAATGCAGTGTTTGCGTTAAAACAAAAATAAACAAAAAATGTACGCATAATTGGTATTGCCATATTTAGAGCGACCTGGTCTATAAAATGGGCATATTGCGCACTGCGAACACCATAAAAATTTTTTAAAAACATGGCAAAAATATTGCTTTTTCATCGTACTGACACACAAAAAATTGAATAAAATTGATCAAAAAGACATATGTAAAAAATAGGGCTGCCGCTGCCGGGAAGCCAGCGATGGCAAGAGTGGGGAGATGCGGTGGGCCCCGGGCTTGAGGGGAGAGGGCGTCTTGGCGATGGGTTTCATGAAAATGTCAGCTGTGCAGGCAGGAGCAGAGGTCCCGCTCTGCACATTGCTCTCCTAGCGGTGAGCTTCAGGAAAATGGTGAGCCAAGATCTCCATCTGCGCATGCAGAGTCTCCGGTGGCCATTTTCTTGAAGCCCACCACCGAGAGAGCAATGTACAGAGCGGGGACTCCACTCCTGCCTGCACCGCCGACATTTTCTTGAAGCCCACCACTGCCGTCCACCCGGTAAGCTAAATTCGGACTATAAGACGGACCCTCATTTGACACATTACATTTTTTTTCCTATTTTCCTCCTCAAAATTTGGGGTGCATCTTATGGTCCGGTGTGTCTTATATTCCACAAAATGCTCTAAGTTACATCTCTCAGAATATCGCAAGGCAAAAACAAATCAATATTTGTAAAATATAATGTTTTTAGTGTGTAAAAGAAACAAAGAATAATAAAAAAAGCTATATATATCTGGTATCACTGTAATCGTACTGACCTGAAGAATATATCGGTCTTATCACTTTTACCACATAGTAAACAGCGCAAAAAATAAAAAATAAAAACAATAATTGAATTGCTGTTTTTTTTTATTCTGCATCTAAAAATCTGATTAAAAAGCAATCAAAAAATACCCCAAAATGGTACCAAAACAAATCTCCAACTCATCGTGCAAAAAATAAGCCTTTATGCACTCTGCTTGCCAAAAAATATAAAAGTTACAGCTCTCAGAATATGGAGACAAATGTTTTGTTTTTTTTTAAATAAAAAAAAACATTTTTACTGTGTGATGGATGCAAAACAGAAAAAAACTATATAAATCTGGTATTGCTGTAATCGCAGCAACCTGAAAAATTAAGCCGTCTTATCACATATACTAAGAGGCACGTTGACAAGCTCCACCTTGCTAGCCAAGGAGGACCATCTCCTCTCTCCTTATAGTCAATACGGGTAAGTGCATCTTGGTCTCTGTCCACACATACCCTCCATATATGGCAACCCTAATCATTTCCCCAATTCCTATTTTTCTTTTCTTTTCCCTTTTTCCTCTTTTTTCTCTTTTTTTCTCTCCCTTTTTTCTTTTTTTTTGCCTTCTCCTTTATTTTATTTTCTTTCTTTCTTCTACTTTCATTCCTTTCATTCTCTTCCTCCTCCTGTCCCGATACCCACGCTCACTTACTTCTTAACACACTCTCCTAAGTAACCTGTCACTTACACAGCTTATACTATCATCCCTTAACATGCCCCAGGGATTCTTTAGTTATTGCCCCAACAGAGGGGTATCTAGGGGTAAGGGGGGCAGGAGGGCATCTGCGCTGGGTGCAGCCAGCAGGGGGTCACTGTCGGGCTGCCTGATGTGGTGGTCTGAGATGTTTCCCTGGTGTTTGCATTTTGACACCCCCCGGACTGGGAGTCGGCCGTTCTTTGAGCTGGCTGTAAAACTGACAACCATCTCAAAGAAGGTGTAGCATGCTGACTCCCAGTGATCAATTGTACTTGTGTCTTTCAGAAGTGAGCACAATTGAAGCCCTGACCCCCAGGTCAGTGAGACACCAGCAGCATGATCAGGTGAAGTGATCACGCTGCCTACGTCACTCGCTGGCACTGCAGAGGCGCATACAATGATGGTGGTAAGTACTCCAGTGGAGCTGAAGACACCAAAGATTTATTGTTATGGGGCATGTGGGGGAGAGGAAATAAAATTTAAGGACACAGTTTGGGGGGGGGGAGAGAAGAAATAAGATTTGAGAACACAGTTTGGGGCACGAGGAAGGGATGGGGAAGCGAGAGAAATTTGATGACACAGTATGAGGAGCAAGGGAGCAGATGGGGGGCATGTACAAGGAAACAGTATGAGTGGGGCATGGGTGCAGTCACCGTATGGTGAGTGGGGGGATGGGTGCGGACACAGTATGAGCAGCAAGAGGGGAATATATGCAGACACAGAATGAGGAGTGAGGAAAGGGATTGGTGCAGACACACTATGGTGAGTGGGGGATGGCTGCAGATCACAGGATGAGGAGCGAGGGAAAGAATGTATGCGGATACAGTATGATTAGCAGGGGGATGTGAGAGGAGTCAGTATGAGAAGACGGGGAAATGTTTGAGGAGTATGTCGGGAGGAAATTGTGAATGGCTGCTGAATTGAGGCTGAGTATTGTGGGGGGTTACCATGAAGGAACAGTGTAAGGGCACAGCCAGGAGAGGACAGTATACCAAGGAGTGGGAATGTGATGAGGAGGTACAGTATAGAGACTGGACCCTATAGGGGGGACACAGTGTGAGAGGAAAGTGTGAAGAGGGGGCCCAGTATGGTAAGAAGGGGGCAGTGTGTAGGTCATATAGCATAAGAGGGACAATGTGTGGGTTCATATTTTGTGCACAGAATATAGTGAGTGGCAATTGTTTATTAAGGGGCTCAGCGTAGAGCAGATATTTTTATTCAGGAAAATTATGACACTGATTTTTTTAACGGCATCGTGTTGCGATGTGCTGCAGGTGACCGGAGAAGATGGAAGTCTGCAAAGATGAGCTGTGGCTGTGAAAAATCATCATGGAGTATGGACAAGATGAAGAAAAGAAGGAGAGAAAAAGAATGACTCCAATCAGAGACAACATCATCTATAAGGTACCTGAATGTAAATGTTTCTTTGCGATACTGACTAATCTCATAATTTTATTTATGGTAGAAGCATTAAAATGGGTGTGATGAGTCTGCAGTTATTCTATGTGACTCTAGACTTCTGAATTCTCACAGTGCACATTGCATGCTGTCAGGATTCTCTGGTGCCGGCAATTTGCATAAATGCTGTCAAGTGCCGAGTAGACAGGTGTGGCCTCACTCAATGAAAATGAATTAAGCAAGGCCGGACATGTCTAGTCGGAAAGTGGCCAGAAGTATACAAATTGCATACTTGTGCTCACATGACTGTCTACTCTTACCACCATCAAAGGAGAATCCTAAAACTGTGCGTGCTTTGAAAATTCAGAAACATGCGGTCACATAGAGTGACTGCAGATTTTCATTTCAAACCTGGACAAGCCTTTTAATTATAAAATGAAGCACTGTAGCCAATCCTGACAGCGTGTAATATACTCACTGTCAGGATTCAGCTCTGCTTGCAGGTTCTGTCAGTCATCACACGGCTACTTCACTCATATGCGATTTTCATACTTACGGTCACGTGACAACGAGCTTCTCTTCCTGCTTCTCTCAGTTTTTCACTGAACATTGAGAGAATTAGGAAGAGCAGCTCGTCGGCACGTGACTGTGACTGTGCAAATTGCATTGTTGTTTGGATGACGGGGGTGGGGGGGGGGCAAACTGAATTGTTGCCCCTAGATACACCTCTGTGCCCTGATGTGCCACTGCACATGTGCAGGATTCTCTCGTGATCATGGCAACTGGGACATGCTGTCCCAGCATTTTTTCCACTGCCACGTCACTTGGTTCCCTGATGATGCACTTCTGGTCTGACAGCCGACGCCGGCTACATAACCCCAATGCAGGCCGCATTCTCCGTCAGACGCTACTGAATTAGGGACGGCACGCCTTTTCCTCCTCCATATTGAGATAATTATGCTTATTTATCCTTGGCTCTCCATTCTCACTGTTTTATGTGATTATTTTATGAGACTATTTCATTTGACTACATTACCTACCTGCTACTGCTCGAGCCTACCTCTGTGTACCACCTGTCATTCATGGACATAATGCATACCATGAACCAGTCTTCCAAGTACCCCCATCCCGTGGTTTCTCTGTCATGAGACAATATATTTAAGGTGCTCCTCTATTCCCATTGTGTACCTCTATGTACTGACTGCCATCCAGGTATATAATATACTAGCTATTGAACCCGTTCTATGCCCGGGTGGCGAGCATTTTTATTGGTATATGGTTTCCCATGCTGGTTTGTGCTGCCCCCATCCTGGTATTTGTGCTGCCCCCATCCTGGTATTTGTGCTGCCCCCATCCTGTCCCCACCATCCTATCCTGGTTAGCATGGCACCCCTCATCCCAATCCTGGTATGCATGGCACCGCTCACCCCCAATCCTGGTATGCATGCCACCCCTCACCCCCAATCCTCGTATGCATGGCACCCCTCACCCCCAACCCTGGTATGCATGGCACCTTTCACCCCCAACCCTGGTATGCATGGCACCCTTCACCCCCAATCCTGGTATGCATGGCACCCCTCACCCCAATCCTGGATTGCATGACGCCCCTCATCCCACATACTGATATGCATGGCTCATTCATACCCAATCCTGCTATGCAAGGCCCCTTCAGCCTTATCCTGGTGTGCATGGCCCCTCACCCCCATCATGATATGCATGACACTCCTCATCCCTATCCTGGTATGCATGGTACCCCATCTCTACTTCCTATCCTGGTATGTATGGTACCCCTCATGCTGGTATGGATGGTACCCCTTATTCCTATCCTGGAATGCATGGCACCCCATCCCTCATCCTGGTATGCGTGGTACCCCTCATCCCTATCCTGGTATACATGGTACACCTCATCCCTATCCTGGTATGCATGGCCCCTCATCCGAATCCTGGTATGCATGGCCACCCATCATCCCCAATCCTGGTATGCATGGCACCCCTCATCCCCAATCCTGGTATGCATGGCACCCCTCATCCCCAATCCTGGTATGCATGGCATCCCTCTACACAAATTTGGTATACATGGCACCTCTCATCCCAATCCTGGTATGTATGGCACCCCTCATCCCCCAATCCTGGTATATATGGCCTCCTCATCCCCCAATCCTGGTATGCATGGCACCCCATCCCTTATCCTGGTATGCATGGTACCCCGCATTCCTATCCTGGTATGCATGGTACCCCTCATCCTGGTATGCATGGCACCCCATTCCTCATCCTGGTATGCATGGTCCCCTCACCCCCCCAATACTGGTATGCATTGTCCCCCCCTCATCCCCCAATCCTGGTATGCATGGTCCCCTTATCCCCCAATCCTGGCATGCATGGTACCCCTCATCCCCCAATCCTGGTATGCCTGGTACACCTGATCCCCCAATCCTGGTATGCATGGCACCCCATCCCTTATCCTGGTATGCATGGTACCCCGCATTCCTATCCTGGTATGCATGGTACCCCTCATCCCTATCCTGGTATGTATGGTACCCCTCATCTTGGTATGCATGGCACCCCATCCCTCATCCTGGTATACATGGCACCCCTCATCCCAATTATGGTATGTATGGCCTCCTCATCCCCAATCCTGATATGCATGGTACCCAATCCCTCATCCTGGTATGCATTGCTCCCTCATCCCCAATCCTGGTATGTATGATCCCCTCATCACTATCCTGGTATGTATGGCACTCCTCATCCCCCAATCCTGGTATGCATGGCACCCCATCCCTTATCCTGGTATGCATGGCACCCCATCCCTTATCCTGGTATGCATGGTACCCCTCATCCCTATTCTGGTAAGCATGGTACCCCTCATCCCTATTCTGTTATGCATGGTACCCCTCATCCTGGTATGCATGGCACCCCATCCCTCATCCTGGTATGCATGGTACCCCTCATCCCCATTGCTGGTATGAATGGCACCCCTCACCCCCCATCCTGGTATGCATGGTCCCCTCACCCCCCAATCCTGGTATGCATGGTCCCCTCACCCCCCAATCCTGGTATGCATGGTCCCCTAACCCCCCAATCCTGGTATGCGTGGTACCCCTCATCCTGGTATGCATGGCACCCCATTCCTCATCCTGGTATGCATGGTCCCCTCACCCCCCCAATCCTGGTATGCATTGTCCCCCCCTCATCCCCCAATCCTGGTATTTATGGTCCCCTTATTCCCCAATCCTGGTATGCATGGTACCCCTCATCCCCCAATCCTGGTATGCCTGGTACACCTGATCCCCCAATCCTGGTATGCATGGCACCCCTCACCCCCCAATCCTGGTATGTATGGTACCCCTCACGCCCCAATCCTGGTATGTATGGCACCCCTCATCCCTTTCATGCTCTACACATACAAAAAAATAAACACTTATACTCACCTCTCTTCCCTGTGCTCCAGCGCTTCTGTGTCCTGTTCTGCCGGAGGCCGGGGGAGGAGTGCGACACTTGAGTACGCGCGAGCCCATACCGCGCTGTCCAGCGCCATTTTGCTGAAAACACTCTGCAAATGTGTCTTCAAGAAAATGGCGCCGGAAAGCGCTATGCGCATGTGCCGATTCCGTCGCCTCACTTCTGCCCCGGTCTCGGGCGAGAAGAGAGGCGCCGCGGCAACGCTCCTCCCGGTCAGGTAAGTATGTAAGTATGGAGCTGGAGATTTCAGCATGCGTTCAGTGTCTACACATACAGCGATCTCCGGCGCCAAACACTCCTCTTACCTGTAACGGCTCCATGCGTTCTTCTGTCTGGAGCCAGACTGCGCAGGCGTGTCGCGCTTGCGTGGTCTATAAAGGCTTCAGACAGAGGTACGCATCTCTGGTTATATTATAGACACCACGTACTACATTTTCTATATGTGAATCTGGCGGGACATAATACATGTGAGGTGCTCCTCCACTCTTATCATACATATACTTCTGCTCAAACCCACCTCTAAATTCAACCCGCCATATATTTATCCATTGATATTCGATATTCCATGTGCTCCTCCCAATCCACGGTTTTCTGAATGTTGGTCTTCAATGTACCTTGTACCCCTTCTCTATACCACCTCATGGTACCCCTGTCAGGGTACTCAAAATTGCGTAACAAATTATGGGGTCCATTTTCTCCTATTATTCCTCACTCAAATTATAAATTTGGTGCTAAAACAGTATTTTAGTGGGAAAAATTTATTTTTTTGTTTTCACATCTAAATGTTATAAAGTTTTGTGAATTCCGTGTAGATTAAAAACGCTCAATACACCCCTAGATGAATTCCTTGAGGGATCTAGTTTCCCAAATGGGGTCACTTGTGAGGGATTTCTGCTGTTTTAGCACATCAAGGGCTCTGCAAATGCAACATGGCATTCACAATCTATTCCATACAAATTTACACTCCAAAAATCAATTAATACTCTTGCCTTTCTGAGCCCTGCTATATGCCCAAACAGCAGTTTTTGAAAACATATGGGGTATTGTCATGTTTAAAAGAAACTATGTAACAAATTATAGGGTCCGTTTTCTCCTACTATCCATTGAGAAAATACCTATATGGGACTAAAACAATATTTTAGCAGAAAAAACCTTAATTTTCGTTTTCATATCCACATTTTAAAAAGTTCCGTGAAACACTTACGGGTTCAACAAGCTCAACACACCCCTTCATGAAATTCTTGATGGTTAGTTTTCAAGATGGGGTCTCTTCTGGGGGTTTCTGCTTTTTTGGTACCTCAGGGGTTTTGCAAATCATGTCTGCATGGCGTCTGCAATCCATTCCAATCAAATTTACATTCCAAATACCAAATGTTGCTTCTTCCCTTCAGAGCTCTGCCATGTGTCCAAACAGAACTTTTTGACTACATTTGGGGTATCGCCCTACTCGTAAGAAAGTGGGTAACAAACTTTGTGGTCCACTTTTTCATGTTACCTCTTGCAAAAGTGAAACATTTTTGTGAAAAAAATAAAAATGTTCATTATGATAACCTAATGTTATCAAATTCTGTGTAGTACCTGTGGGTCAAAAATGCTCACTATACCCCTGGATAAAACCCTTAAGGCGTGTAGTTCCAAAATGGGGTCACCTGTGAGAGTTTTCAGCTGTTTGGGCGCCCTAGGGGCCGTGCAAATGCGATATAGTGCCCGCAATCTATTTCAGCTGAAATTCAAATGCTGCTCCTTGACTTCCGAGCCCTGCCGTTTGTCCAAACTGAGGTATCTGACCACATGTGGGGTATTAGCGCAGTCAAAAGAAGCTAAGTAAAAAATTTTGGTGTTCATTTTTTTGTGCTATTCCTCGTAAAAGTGAAAAAGTGGGGCTAAAGCAACATTTTAGAGCAACATTTTTTTTTTTCATTCAACTTTGCATTAATTCCTGTGTAACACCTGAAGGCTTAAAAAATTTCCTGATAGCAGTTTTGAAGTATTGAGGGGTGCGGTTATTAAAATGGTTTCACTTTTTGGGAGTTTCTAATATATAACCCCCTCAAAGTCCATTTAAATCTGAATAGGTCCCTAAAGAAACAGGTTTCTACTAAATATTTAACCCTTCTAACAGAATAAAATGACATTTGAAAAATGATGCAGATGTAAAGTAGACATATGGAATATGTAATATTTATTAATTATTTTGTACAGCATGACTAATTGGTTTAAGGATATAAACATCAAAAGTTTTAAAATTGCAAATTTTTAAAAAAATTTGCCAAAATTCTGATATTTTCACAAATAAGCGGAAAACATGTTGATCTAAATTTACCACTAACATAAAGTACAATGTGTCATGAAAAAACAATCTCAGAATCACTGGGATACAGTGAAGAATTCCAGAGTTATTATCACACGAAGTGATACTGGTTATATTTCAAACATTTGTCTTGGTCATAAAAGTTAAAATTCCCTCGGTCACTAAGGAGTTAATAGCCGTCAATTTTGTGGATTCAGAATGATATAGGAATCTCGGGGTGATCTTTTAACAGAAAGAGGAGGTTAGCTTACCCTTGCAGGAACGTGTAGAGAGTTGGCTGTGCGATACTCCATAAAGAGAAGAAGTGCCAGCATTCTGCTGCACGAGTAGGCCACAAGTCCTGGCTAGGTAAGTCTGTTCTGCATTGACATATCTCCCAACTTTTAGAAAATAGGGGAAGGTGGCAGTGAGGAAAATTCTGCAGATGCCAGAGACTGCAGGACATGGACCCAAATCTGGGACTGTCCACTGTATCTGGGACAGTTGGGACTAGAGATAAATGGATCAATTTACTGGACTGGACAGGAGGACGTTAATCTCTTACTTTCCTGCGCAGCTCTTAATTAGCCAGGGCTGATGCAATGTCATTTGTGCCTCATGCTCATCTCTTGCTGGACCTGTGGATTTATGTTTTGTTCATTCATTCACAGTTGTAGCAGCCAGAACTTTCTAATTTTTATGTAAGCTTCATTATATGACATCAGGATTTTTTTTGTTTTTCGTCTGTAAGGCCATGTTCACACGATGCAAAAATACTGTGTTTTTTGTTTTCTGCAGGTGTCCACACCAAACTGTGTAATAACAATTTTCTCTGGTTATTGTATTTTTGCTGCATTTTTTATGGCTTCTCCCCTTATTTGATGATTTTCGGTGCAGATGTGAAGCAGTGTTTTTTATAGTACAGAAAAGCTTTGATTCTGCACTTAAAAAAGTAACTGCAGCTTTTTACATGCGGTTTTTAGGCTCCACATACAACTTTTAGAGAAAACCGCACCGTTCAGCAGCGTCTTTAGACTCTCAGTGGGCGCAGTTTTCATGAATTCACCAACCATCAACTTTGCATGGACAGTTAAACACAGCAGAATTTCTGTCCAAAAAAGCAGCAGATATATGCAGCATTTACACGCCATGTGAACACGGCCTAAATGTTGATGTGATTTCATTAAAACTCTACCCTCAGTGCTGAAAGACGATGCTGAAGTGTGAGGTTTTGGTGCATTTTTTCCTCTATAGGCTTCTATGTGGAGCCTGAAAAAAACGCAAGGGAAAACATTGCATTTTTAAGCACAGAATCATAGCTTTTCTGCAGTATTAAAAAAGCATTAAAAATGCGGAATCACATCTGAACAAAAAACACATCAAATATGGGGGAAAACACATTAAAGAAATGCAACAAACATGCATTAATCAGAGAAGATTATTATTACATGGTGAGGTGCGGACAGCTTCAGAGAATGTGCAGAAAAAACACAACAGAAAAAAAGCAGCATTTACGCTACATGTGAACATGGCCCCAGCATTACATGTTTAATAGAGAAAAAAATATCAATCACTCCATTTTTGGTGCCATTTATCGATCACTGCAAGTAATCTGGTAACTGTGTTGTGCGGGTCGCTATGATTACAGGGACACCCAATATGTCCATGTTTTATGATGATTTGTGATGTTTATTATTTAAAAAAAAAAAAAACGCAGTAAAAATAACATTATTATTGTAGTTGTTTTTCATTATTTGTTTATAATTTTATAGGAAGAAAAAAATCTTTTATTCCTCCTCCAGAATACAAGTACATATAAATACAGTTACAGTATGTACATACAGTATCTATATGTTCGAGTATAATTTGCTTCTGCAGTCACTGCCTGCAATACCGATCAAGTATACAAAATTAACCCATCAGTGTCAGTGGAGCTTGTGGCTCATAGCTTTAGCTCTTGCCTGCAACGTTTTAAGTTGTGGGTTTGACTCCCGGGGAGAATCACAAAAATTAGAAAATTAAGTTTTTGTAATTGTTTTTCATTATTTTTAGTAGTTTTACAGGAACAAAAAAATCTGACTTTTTCTTCATCTCTAGAATACAGGAACATAGAGATACACTGCTATATACAGATGTATCTCTATGCACCTGTATAATTGCTTCTGCATTCACTGCCTGCAATACAGCTCAAGAATACCAAATTCTCCTATGGTAATCATTGTGGGCTGTGGCTCATAGGTTAAGCTGCTGTCTGTGACCATGGAGGTTGTGAGTTTGAGTGTCAGGAAGGGAATGGTTTATTTAAGTTATGTATAAGCAGAGAGATGGCAGCTTCACCCCCATGTAGGAGCTACAGGAGTATTGGGGACATGTGAGTACTGGAAGTCAGGACTGAGCCCTCAAATCAGGATATGCGGTTATAGTTAATGGTGAGTCAGGAATCATGATGGTGAACTGGCTCAACAGGCAGAAATAGGTGCAGATGGTGTGACCTCCCATTGGATAGAATGCTGCTGGTATGAGAAACATGACCAGTGACCCATCTTCAACAAAAAGGCTGTAAGTCTTGTATGGATATTTACAGTTGAAACTAGAAGTTTACATGCACTATTAGTGATGAGCAAGCACTAAAATGCTCTGGTCGAGCAAATTGGGGTGCTCGACCCAAGCAATGAGCCCAGTCTATGGGAAACTTGAGTATTTTTCAGGCGGCTCCCCCCGGCGGTCTACTGAGGGCCTAAAAATTGCCCAAATCGACGGGAACAGTGCTCAAATGACATGGGAACAGCATGGGGAAGACTCCTGGAAGCATTTCTGACTTCCAGGTCACTGCTGTCAATGACATTGTCCGAATATTATGCCACTTTTACGGACTCATAATAAAACATACAAAAACTAAACCAAAATGGATTTTCCAGGGAAATATGCTAAGGAACATCCTTTCCAGGGTAATGACTTGTATATAAGGCAAAATAAATAACCAAAACCAAAAATACTCCTCCACACCTTGGGCTATGTTCACACATAGCGTTTTTGGTGTGTTTTTGCACTTTTGCATTGCTTTCAACCAAGACAAGTGCATTCACTGGGAAATGTCATTTTAACATTTTACAGCCTTATCTTGCCATGTGGTGTGAGATATCATCAGACACATGCATACAGTGCTGAAAAGACATGGGAAAAGCATGGGGAAGACTTCTGGAAGCATTTCTGACTCCCAGGTCACTGCCTAAAAGTGTGCCCATCATAAGTGATCCTTGGTGCATGCGAAGATGCCTCCAGCCATGCACCTGTCGTTGCAGACTTGCAACAATCACCGTCCACGTCCTTGTCCCAGTGCAGTGTTCAGTTGTCCCTACCCCATTCCTTGGAATGCAAGCGCAAGTATGCAGCCAGCCACCCACCCACCCATAGGCTGCAATACTATACTGCCAAATTTTTGACAGCTGCTTGCACTTGAAATGTGGCCTTTTAGGCTCGTGGAGGCGGAAGCTGTCCACAATCTTATGGCGGCAGCGACCGGGTATCCATACTCGGTCCCTAGCCGCCACTATTTTTCCCGGTATCGTCTCCGCCTTCCACAAGCACGGGTCCCATAACATTACCTGTGGTTGTGCTTTCACACACGTGGTAGCATGAGATGGACTCTACAACCCACAGAAGTTGCTCAGGTAGTGCAGCTCATCCAGGATGGCAAATCAATGCGAGCTGTGGCAAGAAGGTTTGTTGTGTTTGTCAGCATAGTGTCCAGAGGCTGGAGGCGCTACCAGGAGACAAGCCAGTACACCAGGAGACGTGGAGGGGGCCGTAGGAGGGCAACAACCCAGCAGCAGGACCGCTACCTCCGCCTTTGTGCAAGGAGGAACAGGAGGAGCACTGCCAGAGCCCTGCAAAATGACCTCCAGCAGACCACAAATGTGCATGTGTCTGCACAAACTGTTTGAAACTGACTCTATGAGGGTGGAATGAGGGCCCGATGTCCACAGATGGGGGTTGTGCTCACAGCCCAACACTGTGCACGACGCTTGGCATTTGCCCCAGAACACCAGGATTGGCAAAGTCGCCACTGGCGCCCTGTGCTCTTCACAGATGAAAGCAGGTTCACACTGAGCACGTGACAGACGTGACTGAGTCTGGAGACGCCGTGGAGAGCGATCTGCTGCCTGTAACATCCTTCAGCATGACCAGTTTGGCAGTGGGTCAGTAATGGTGTGGGGTGGCATTTCTTTGGAGGGCCGCACAGCCCTCCTTGTGCTCGCCAGAGGTAGCCTGACTGCCATTAGGTACCGAGATAAAATCCTCAGACCCCTTGTGAGACCATATGCACATGGAGGCCACACACAATACTGAGCCTCATTTTGACTTGTTTTAAGGACATTACATCAAAGTTGGATCAGCCTGTAGTGCGGTTTTCCTCTTTAATTTTGGGGGTGACTCCAAATCCAGGCCTCCATTGGTTAATAAATTTGATTTCCATTGATGATTTTTGTGTGATTTTGTTGTCAGCACATTCAACTTTGTACAGAACAAAGTATTCAATGAGAATATTTCATTCATTCAGATCTAGGATGTTTTATTTGAGTGTTCCCTTTATTTTTTTGAGCAGTGTAGTTATAGGGTATGCAGTGAGTCCAACGGCTGACCAATTTTAGGAAAAACCCCACTAAGAATTTAAAGACACATAGAGCAGGGCCACAGTAAAAAGTATGACATGTTCCCATTAGAAAGGAGAGGGTCTGCTATTCAGTTATAGGGTATGCAGTGAGTCCAACGGCTGCCAAAATTTTGAAAAAAAAACAATAACAATTTGAAGACACATAGAACTGGGCCACAGTAATGACATGTTCCCACTAGAAAGGAGATGGTCTATTATACAGTAATAGGGTATGCATGGAAACCAACAGCTGCCAAAATTTAGGAAAAACTCTATTAACAGTTGAAAGGCACATAGAGCTGGGCCACAGTAACGACATGTTTCTATTAGAAAGAAGAGAGTCTGTTATTTAGAAATAGGGTTTGCAGTGAGTCCAACAGCTGTCAAAATTTAAGAAAAACCCTACTAAAAATTGAAAGACACATAGAGCTGGGGCACAGTAATGACATGTTCCCATTAGAAAGGAGAGGGTCTGATATACAGTTGTAAGGTATGCAGTGAGTCCAATGGCTGCCAAAATTTAGGAAAACCCTATTAACAATTTAAAGACACATAGAGGAGGGCCTCAGTAACGACATGTTCCCATTAGAAAGGAGCGGGTTTGCTACAAAGTTAAAGGGTATGCAGTGAGTCCAACGACTGCCAAAATTTGGAAAAACCCTATTAACAATTTAAAGACACATAAAGCTGGGCCACAGTAACGACATGTTCCCATTAGAAAGGAGAGGGTCTGTTATCCAGTTATAGGGTATGCAGTGAGTCCAACGACTGCCAAAAGTTTGGAAAAACCCTATTAACATTTTAAAGACACATAGAGCTGGGCCTCAGTAACGACATGTTCCCATTAGAAAGGAGAGGGTCTGTTATCCAGTTATTGGGCATGCAGTGAGTCCAACGGCTGCCAAAATTTTCGGAAAAACCCCAATAACAATTTAAAGGCACATAGATTTGGGCCTCAGTAATGACATGTTCCCATTAGAACGGAATGGGTCTGCTATCCAGTTATAGAGAATGCAGTGAGTCCAACGGCTGCCAAAATTTAGGAAAACCCCTACTAACAATTTAAAACACATACACCTGGGCCACAGTAACGATATGATCCCACTAGAAAGGAGACGGTTTGCTATACGGTTATAGGGTATGCAGTGAGTCCAACGGCTGCCAAAATTTAGGAAAAACCCTACTAACAATTTAAAGACACATAGAGCTGAGCCACAGTAACGACATGTTCCCATTAGAAAGGAGCAGGTCTGCTAAACAGTTATAGGGTATGCAGTAATAATTTAAAGACACATAGAGCAGGGCCACAGTAACGACAAATTCTCATTAGAAAGCAGCGGGTCTCCCATAGTGTTGGCCTACGCAGTGAATGCAAGGGCTGCCAAAAATTGGGAGGCACTCCAATGCCCCTTGGAAGAGACTTAGAGGTCCTCATAAAAAAATGTTCCCATTAGAAAGGAGCGGGTCTCCTATGCTTGTAATGCCCATGCACTAAGCGTATGGGCTGACAAACATTTACCCCTGGGGGGTATACATGAACATACTGTATAAAAACATTTTTTTACGGGCATCATAAACACCCTTTAAAAAAATTATGTGGATGTTGCATCACGGACCACGGTCACCCTGGTGATATGGTGGTGGAGGATGAGGATAAGGAGAAGGAGGAGGACAAGAGCAAATAGCCAAAATCAGGAAGCGTATACCCATGTGTGGGTGTGAAGAGGTGCATGGGAATACACCTTCCAAAAAAAGACACTGGATTTCAGTTCATGTTACGCTGCTCTCATTCGGTGGGGTTGAGAAGTCTGGCCCAATCCTGCCCTTGTTCATTTTTATAAGAGTCAGCCTGTCAGCATTTTCAGTTGACAGGCGGATGTGCTTATCAGTTATAATTCCACCAGCGACACTAAAAACCCGCTCTGATAAAACTCTAGCGGCAGGGCAGCCCAGGACCTCCAAGGCGTAGAGAGCCAGTTCATTCCACGTATCCAGCTTGCATACCCAATAATTAAAAGGCACAGAGGAATCATGGAGAACATTGGTACGGTCGGCAAGGTACTCTTTCAGCATCTTACCAAACTTTGCACTCCTTGTGAGAGTACCCCAAAACCTCAGGGCCTGTGCGATGGGAGGGTCTGAGAAAACTGTCCCAGAACTTTGACAGTGTTCCCGTGCCTCTGCTGGATTGGAGTTGTGTCTCTCTCGCCTGTACTCCTTGGTTGTCCAATGAAGTGTGCCCTCTGCCGCCAGCGTTTTCAGATGGGAATTTTTTTAATAGTTCCGCAACAAGGGCCTTCTGGTACTGCCCCATTTTTGTAGACGTGTCCGCCTCAGGAATAAGAGATATAAAGTTCTCCTTGTAGCGTGGGTCTAGAAGTGTCACCAACCAGTAATGACTGTCACCCAAAATTTTGAGAACGCGAGGGTCATGGGAAAGGCAGCGTAACATAAACTCAGCCATGTGTGCCAGACTGCTAACAGGCAAGACTTCCATGTCCTCACCAAGAGGATGACTGACCATGCTCTTCTCCTCCTCTTCCTCCTCTCTGTCCTCTGGCCATCCACGCTGAACAGACAGTATGACAGTTGTGCAGGTAGTACCGTCTATAGTGCATGAAACTAGCTCCTGTTCTTCCTCTTCCTCCTCCTCTTCCTCATTGTCACCCAATCCACTTTGGGATGAGATGAGGCTGGGCTGTGTGTAATCACCCTGTATGGTTCCTTGCTCCATCTCATCGTCCTCTGCCTGCAATGCATCCTCTATGACTGTGAGCAGAGAGCGTTTCAGAAGACAGAGAAGAGGGATGGTGATGCTAATTATGGCATCATCGCCGCTCACCATCTTGGTGGAGTCCTCAAAGTTTTGGAGGATGGTACATATGTCTGACATCCATGTCGACTCCTGAGGTCTTATGTGTGGAGTCTGAACTGAATACCAACGGCCTTGTTAATGCTGGTACTCAACAATTACCCCCTTCTGCTCACAAATCCTTCCCAACATCTGCGGTGTAGAGTTACAACACGTGGGGACATCACATACCAATCTGTGAGCAGGAAGCTGCAAACGCTGCTGAAACACGGCAACGGCGGCGGAAGCTGTAGGTGACTTTTTAAAATGGGCACACAGGCAACGTACTTTAACAAGCAGATCCGGCAGCTCCGGGTAGGATTTGAGAAACCGCTGAACCACGAGGTTAAGCACATGGGCCAGGCATGGTACATGTGTGAGCTCGCCTCACCTCAGAGCCACCACCAGGTTACGGCCATTGTTACACACGACCAAGCCTGGCTGTAGGTTCAGCGGTGTGAGCCACAGATCTGCCTGCTCTTTCAGAGCTGTCCACAACTCTTCAGCATTGTGCGGTTTGTCACCTAAGCATATTAGCTTCAGCACAGCCTGTTGAGGCTTGGCCGAGGCAGTGCTGAAGTGCTTCCAGCTTGTGACTGATGTGGTCATTTCGGAGATGGAGGCTGAAGAGGAGGAGGAGGCTGAGGAGGATGAGGTGCAGGAGCTGTAGACTGTGGGGCAACCCTGATTGACCTAGGGCCCACAATCCTTGGCGTCGGGAGGACGTGTTCCGTCCCAAGGTCCAACTGAGTCCCGACTTCCACTATGTTAACCCAGTGTGCCGTCAGCGAGATGTACCATCCCTGCCTACAAGCACGTGTACACGTGTCCGTGGTTAGGTGGACTTTCCCGGTAACTGTGCTTTTGAGGGCACGGCTAATGTTTTGGGACACGTGCTTGTGTAATGCAGGGACGGCACACTGGGAGAAATAGTGGCGGCTGGGGACCGAGTACCGAGGGACGGCCGCCGCCATCAGGTTGCGGAAAGCTTCCGTCTCCACGAGCCTAAAAGGCAACATTTTGAGCGCAAGCAGTCGTGAAATGTGGGAATGTTGCACTGTGGTCTGTTGGGCATTAGCTGCGTATTTGCCCTTGCGTTCCAACGACTGGAGTATGGACAACTGAACGCTGCGCTGCGACAAAGACGTGGACGTGCTTCCTGATGTTGCCACTTGAGAGTGTGCAACGACAGGTGCAGGGCTGGAGGCATCTTCGCATGCACCATGGACAGGGGATTGGCTTGAATGTACAACAGCAGAAGAAGCAATGGTTCCACCCGCAGACACTGTTCCTGGACCCTGGGGTTCGGCCCACTTAGTCGGGTGCTTTGCTGCCATGTGCCTGATCATGCTGGTGGTGGTCTGGCTGGTCGTTTTGCCACCCCTACTGATGCTGGCCTAGCAGGTGGAGAAAATGGCCTTTTTTTGGTTATCGGCAGAGTCTTTAAAAAACAACCAGACTCGGGAAGACCTAACAGTTGTACTATCAACTTCCTTCGTGTTGGTGTTAAGGGGAGCGGTTGCCTGCCTACTTTCTGCGGCCACCACACTGCTTCTTCCTTCCTGTTGGGGTGCTCTGCCTCTCTCCCCCTGTGTGCTGCTGTCCTCGCTCTGCATGTCCTCCTGCCAGGTTGGGTCAGTTACTATATCATCCACCACCTCGTCTTCCACTTCCACACTCTGGTCCTCCTCCTGAATTTCTGTCAATTGTGTCTCATCATCGTCCACCTCTTGTGACACTTTCCCACTGTCACCTTCGTGTGACCGTGGCTGCTCAAATATTTGGGCCATGCTACATGCGATCTCCTCTTGCCTCGCTTCAAGTGGACCGGGCGAGAGGCCAGAATCTATATATGGGAAAGTGAACAGCTCTTCGGAGTGTCCAAGTGTGGGATCAGATGTCTCTGGGCACTCGACATGGTGGGAGGAAGGAGCTTCAGGGTGAGGAATATGCGGTCCAGACTCACAGCTAGTGAGACTTGACCGTGTGGAAGACAAGGTGGTGGTGGCTAAGTGACTAGAAGCATTATCCGCTATCCAACCAATAACCTTTTCACACTGCTCTGTGTTCAATAGTGGTGTTCTGCGGTCCCCCAATAATTGGGACAGGAAGGTCGAGCGAGAAGATGTGGGTGTTTGTTGTGGCACAATTTCAGCTTGCCCACGGCCTCGGCCTCTGCATGCACCATCATTACCATCACGTCCAGTTCCCCGTCCCTTGCCACGTGCCTTGCCCATTTTAAATGGAGGACAATATCTTCCACGCTCACAACAAATGACTCAATTTGGAGCGAACTTATATGTGATCCATGTGACGGACAAACCACAGTTTTAAATACCTTGCCTGTAGGTAACTATTTTGAATAGCAAACTGGTGTCAATTGCTCCACTGACACACTGAAAATTTTTTTTAATGGAGGCTAGAAATGGCAGTACTTTCTGAAAATGTATATGTGATCCGTGTGACAGAGAAAGCACAGTTTTAAATACCTGGCCTGTAGGTAACTATTTTGAACAGCAATCTGGTGTCAATTGCTTCACTGGCACATTGAAACAAATTTTTAATGGAGGCCAGAAATGGCAGTATTTTCTGAAAACGTATATGTGATCCGTGTGACGGAGAAAACACAGTTTTAAATACCAGGCCTGTAGGTAGCTATTTTGAACAGCAATCTGGTGTCAATTGCTTCACTGGCACACTGAAACAAATTTTTAATGGAGGTCAAAAATGGCAGTATTTTCTGAAAATGTATATGTGATCGGTGTGACGGAGAAAACACAGTTTTAAATACCTGGCCTGTAGGAAACAATTTTGAACAGCAATCTGGTGTCAATTGCTTCACTGGCACACTGAAACAATTTTTTAAGGGAGGCCAGAAATGGCAGTACTTTCTGAAAAGGTATATGTGATCTGTGTGATGGAGAAAACACAGTTTTAAATACCTGGCCTGTAGGTAACTATTTTGAACAGTAATCTGGTGTCAATTGCTTCACTGACACACTGAAACAAATTTTTAATGGAGGCTAGAAATGGCAATATTTTCTGAAAATGTATATGTGATCCGTGTGACGGAGAAAGCACAGTTTTAAAGACCTGGCCTGTAGGTAACTATTTTGAACAGCAATCTGGTGTCAATTGCTTCACTGGCACACTGAAACAAATTTTTAATGGAGGCCAGAAATGGCAGTATTTTCTGAAAACGTATGTTATCCGTGTGACGGAGAAAACACAGTTTTAAATACCTGGCCTGTAGATAACAATTTTGAACAGCAATCTGGTGTCAATTGCTTCACTGGCACACTGAAACAATTTTTTAAGGGAGGCCAGAAATGGCAGTATTTTCTGAAAAGGTATATGTGATCTGTGTGATGGAGAAAACACAGTTTTAAATACCTGGCCTGTAGGTAACTATTTTGAACAGTAATCTGGTGTCAATTGCTTCACTGACACACTGAAACAAATTTTTAATGGAGGCTAGAAATGGCAATATTTTCTGAAAATGTATATGTGATCCGTGTGACAGAGAAAGCACAGTTTTAAAGACCTGGCCTGTAGGTAACTATTTTGAACAGCAATCTGGTGTCAATTGCTTCACTGGCACACTGAAACAAAGTTTTAATGGAGGCCAGAAATGGCAGTATTTTCTGAAAACGTATGTTATCCGTGTGACGGAGAAAACACAGTTTTAAATACCTGGCCTGTAGATAACTATTTTGAACAGCAATCTGGTGTCAATTGCTTCACTGGCACACTGAAACACATTTTTAATGGAGGCCAGAAATGGCAGTATTTTCAGCGCAATTATATGTGATCCTTTTGACGGCCAAACCACAGTTTTAAATAGCTGGATTTTTAGCGCTGTAATATGGAAAGGACCTGGCTGTATTCTGCAGTGCCAACAAGCTAATGGCACAGAAAAACTGTGTTCTCTGGATTGCTTTTTAATTTCTGGCCCCTGAGACCTGGGTCTATTTCTAGAAATATCTAACAGCAGTAGCAGCAGACAAAACTGGAATGGAGCCTCTTGTGCTCTGTGCACTGCAGTTTGCTATATACTCTGCCTGCCTGCCTATGTACACTGCCTGCCTGATATCTCTACAGATGCATTAGTTCTCAGAAGGACTGTTTGTTGAGATGGAAAGGTGTCTCTAATATAGTTTGGTACACCTATACTAACTAGAAACAAGCAAATCTCTCCCTAGCTCAGCAGTACCTCTCCCTACACTGTCTGATTCCGGAGTGACTGTGACAAGCATGGCGACGCCATGTCTGATATAGACCTGATGATGCTGTGCGGCCAGCCAATCACTGTAATGCCACAACCAACATGGCTGCGGCATTACAGTGAGTGTCAGGCAATCCCTGCATGTTCATTGGCTCTGTAAAGAGTGCCAAACCTGCAGGAAGGAGACCAGAGCTCCTGCCGAGCAACCCCGGAAATACTCTGTGAGCGCAGAGCATGTCAAGCAGTGAGATGCTCGGGCGAGCACCGAGCAGTAGCGAACATGCTCGCTCATCACTATACACTATATAAAAAGACACATATGCATGTTTTTCTCAATATCT
Organism: Phyllobates terribilis; assembly: GCF_046119375.1. Lineage (NCBI taxonomy): Eukaryota > Metazoa > Chordata > Amphibia > Anura > Dendrobatidae > Phyllobates > Phyllobates terribilis. The sequence continues at coordinate 571,670,486 of NW_027362763.1, forward strand.
GACATGAAATCAGAATAAACCTTTCCCGTTTTAGGTCAATTAGTATTACCATAATTTTTAATATTAGCCAAATGCCAGAATAATGAGAGAATGCTTTAAGGCATTTTTATTATTTATTGCAAAGTCAAAAGTTTACATACATTTCATTAGTATTTGGTACCATTGCTCTTAATCTGAATGACTTGGGTCAAACGTTTGGGATATCCTTCCACAAGCTTGTCACAATAGTTAGTCGGAATTTGGGCCCATTCCTCCTGACAAAACTGATGTAACTGATCCAGGTTTGTAGGTTGCCTTGCTCGCACCTGCCTTTTCAGCTTTGCCCATAAAGACCCAATTCCACCCAAGCTTTATCTTCCTGGCTGATGTCTTAAGATGTTGCTTCAGCATTGCCACATCTTCTTTTCTCATGATGCCATCTATTTTGTGAAGTGCAGCAGTCCCTCCTGCAACAAAACAACCCCACAACATGATGCTGCCACCCCTAGTGTTTCACAGTTGGGATGGCGTTCTTAGGCTTCCAAGCTTCTCCCTTTTTCCTCCAAACGTAATGATGGTCATTATGCCCAAAAAGTTAAATTTTAGTTTCATCACACCACAAGACATGTCTCCAAAGATTAAGGTCTTTGTTCCTGTGTGCATTTGCAAATGTTAATCTGGCTTTTTTATGTTTCTTTTGCAGTAATGGCTTCTTCCTGGCAGAGTGGCCTTTCAGTCCATGTTGAGACAGTACTCGTTTCACTGTGGATATTAACTCAATCTTGACAGCTTCCGCCATCATCTTCACAAGGTCTTTTGCTTTTGTCCTTGGGTTGATATGCACATGTCGGACCAAAGCATGTTCATCTCAGAGACACAAAACCCGTCCCCTTCCTGAGCGGTATGATGGCTGGACATTCCCATCTTGTTTGTACTTGCATATACTATAATTGTTTGTACAGATGAACAAGGCACCTTCAGGTATATTGAAATTGTACCAAAGGATGAGCCAGACTTGTGCAAGTCCACAATTCTCTTCCTGATATCTTGGCTGATTTCTTTAGACTTTCCCATGATGCTACACATGAAGCAGTGTGTTTCAGGTGTGCATTAAAATGCATTCACAGGTGTGTCTCTAACTCAGATGTTACCAAAAACTTACAAACACATGACATCAGTATATGGGCAGTCCAGGATTGTTTAAAGGCATAGTAATCTTAGTGTATGTAAAGTTTTGACTTTGCAGTAAGTAATAAAAATGCCTTAAAACATTCTCTCTCTCTCTCTCATTATTCTGGCATTTTGCAAATATTAAAAAATATTGTAATCCTAATTGACCTAAAACGAAAAGGTTTATTCTGGTTTCATGTCAGGTATTGGGAAAAACATGCATATGTGTGTTTTTATATAGTGTATGTAAACTTCTGGTTTCAACTGTATCTTCTCAGAGCTACTCCCAACAGCGAGTCCAAACACTGATGATCAGTGCCTGGTCAAGATGTTGGGCTGGCACCAATTCTCTAAGTAGTTGGTTGGGTCCTACTCAAGGTTGTGATCTCAGGTAATCCTTTGGTCTCAAATCAAATCCCTCAAAGATGCACAAAACTTTTGTTAAAATCCGCAAGCCATTGAGCATAGCCTGAACATAGCAAAGATGACCGTGGACAGTATTACCAGACCAAGCATTATTCTACATTAAAATGTAGGCAATCAGAGCTCTATTTAATGTGTCCACACAACTTTACTTCCTTGCTCCACACTCTAAAAGACAATTCTAAATCAAATCAATATTTGGTGCCCCCACAACCCACTTCAAAACAGCATCAATTTTTCTAGATATGCTTGCACAAAGTCAGGAATTTGATAAAATTATAGTCATGAGTATGAGCAACCAATTATACCAAACCGGTCATAACAATCATCATGTTGATATGTACAGTCATGGCCAAAAGTTTTCAAAACGTGGTCACTTGTGTCGGAACTTTATTGTTTTTGCATCTCAAGGGTTCTACAAACACAGCATCGCTTTCACAATCTATTCCAGCCAAAATTGCTCTCCAAAATTCAAATGCCGATCCTTCCCTTTCTAGCCCTGCCGTGTGCCAAAACAGTAGTTTTCCACTACATATGGGGTATCTGTGTACTCAAGAGAAATTGCACAACAAATTTTGGGGTCCACTTTCTCCTGTTACCCTTGTGAAAATGAAAAATCTGGGGCTAAAGCAACATTTTTGTGAGAATAATTAAAATGTTAATTTTTGTCTTCCACTTTGCTTTAATTCCTGTGAAACACCTAAATGGTTAATAAACTTTTGGAAAGTAGCTTTAAGCACTTTGAGGGGTACAGTTTTTAAAATGGAATAATTTGTCAGTATTTTCTGTCACATAGGCCCCTCAAAGTCACTTCAAATGTTATGTAGTCCCGAAAAAAAGGTTTTGTAAATTTTGTTGAATAAATTAAAATTTGCTGATAACATTTTTACCCTTCTAACATTCTAATATTGCACCAAATTTGGCTATGAGAACGGAATCTCATGAGTACTCCAGATGAACTAGCAGTAAGGATGGAGATAGTGAAAGGGGGTCAACTTTTGCTAAGATGAGTGTCTTGATGGTCATCACAAGATATAGCTGTAAGTCCGGGGTCAGAGGAGGAGGGGTATGTTCATCTAGGCCCTGGATAGTTAGAGGATCCAGATTAGCTGTATCTGATATGGAACTAAACAAAAGGACCGGAGAAGTTATTTGTGTCAAAACCATTTTGAAGAATTCACCCACTGTTGTATCGGTAGGATCCACCAAGGGGATAGATTTCTTTTAGGTTCCTCTAGGCATTAGGAAACCTGATAATTGAGATGTATTAGTAAAAAAAAGATGTAATGTGTAAATAAAAGCTAATAAAGATTGTGCATTCACGAGATCATGCTGCTGAGTGGTTCAATTACATGTCCTGTATATCGGATCCCAAGCAAGCACCCTATGGAGTACAGGGAAATACCAATAGAATTAGATTATCTCAATCGTGTGGCATTTGTAAGAAACTACATTGCAAAGTCCTAAGAAGATCTAAAAAGTTGCATTAAGGCCAATTCTCAACAACAACACACATCCAGAATCCATGTCTCTAGTCAGAAAGTTTATCCAGTTGTACTTATTTTGAATCACCACTAAGTGGCAGCAGAGAACTATGCAATCTAGAATGGCAATGAAGCTCACAGCTCAAATTCAGAAAATGGATCTTACTGTTTTCCAGGTACAGAACCCATGCAGGCTTGAAGGATAAGGTAAGAACCTATGTCCTGTTAAATTAGGAGTACTAGGGAGGAAAAGGGGATTCAGCACCCATATAAGACTTCAAGGCTCGTGCCTAGATGGTCCGCATCATAAGAGAATCTCACAGAATCTCCCAGCCGCTCTCCCTGCAATTTAGAAAATAAAGTCCACGAGGGCCGTGTAAAGGGGAATGACTAACGGAGAGGCCACAGACAATAGCAGTGGTTCCTCGTAAGGAAAGTACGGAGTCCGATAGAAAGGACCTTCACTCGGCTCAGTAGGGCGAGGTCCATAATAGCACCGGAGGTTAGCAAGAGTGGGGTTGATGTAGCCATCTTGAGAAGGACAATTGAAATATCATGCCCATTCTGTAGGATGGGTGTCTTTGAGCTAGGGATTACACTGATTTTAGAGGAATAGCACAGAGCTCTGCTCAGACATGTCCTTCGACCTTGGCTTCCAGTTTTGCCCCATGAATGTGTGCTTCACCCCCAAAATAGCTGTCTTCAAATGGAGGTCTTATTATTTTGGAGAAGATTGTGGTTTGGTTTTACATTCTCACTACTATCTTTGAAGGGTCAATATTGAGTTCTAGGATTTCTATCTCCACAGCTAGCACTATAAACTCCATGCCTTTTTTCTGGTTAGGCGGCTACTGCATAACTTTTTACTACATGGGCATAACTATGCTAAAAATTAGGGTTCCTTTCAAAATATTGGAGTTCCAATATTGCCTAGTCTTTGACATCTTCTCTAACCTCAAGTGTAGCTCAAGAGTCATCACTACTCAAGACCCTACAATGTCATCATCTCTTCTGGTTCTTTTTTTTTAAACTGTAATTTTTATTGAAGGATATAAAGTTTAACAATCAAGATAAAACATAGCAATCATTTCGGGTTAGAAAATGTAGTAATACATGAATAAGCAGGAGGTTTCCAGAAGCCTCCTTGCAAACTACTGCACAGTACAATGGAGGTACCTTATGGAGGTCTCTTCCACCCTCCCCTACAGGCCGCCCAAACATCCATTGCAAAATTGTGCAAGCCATCCAACCCATTTAGAGTGTACATCATATATAAGTGAAAAAAGAAACAGACTGATGACCAAAGACTTTTAGACGACAAGGGAAAGAAGGGAAGGAAAGGGTGTGTGAAGGTTTTAACTATTATGGTGTGCCCAAAAGTAGTCCCAGGGTGCCCAAATAGTGTTGAAAAGGTCCACCTTAGCCGTTATGTATTCCATTCACCGAATATCAGAAGCTCTACTTAGAAGTTCGGGATAGGAAGGAGGACTATTATGTTTCCAATGGAGTGCTAATAAGCACCTGACTGCTGTTAGCATGTGCAGTAGGAGTTTAGAAGAGTTCTTGCCTATCCTCTTACAGGAAATGTTTAGTAGGTAAATTAATGGGTCTAACAGGACTTCTGCAAATAGTACCTTTTGTAGCAGAGATTTAACTTAATCCCAGAACTTTGCAAGCATAGGGCACGTCCAGAAAATGTGAATGTGGGACTTCCCCTGGGGAGCCACAGCGCCAGCAGACATCCGGGAACTGAGAATTGAATTTATGTAGGAGATCCGGAGTATGATACCAGAACATCAAAATTTTGTATTGATTCTCCTTATACAATGTTCATATGGAAGTTTACTCCAGATAGTTTGCCAACACCGGGACAAAAGTCCCTTCCCAGGAGGGTGTCCCATTTTACCATAGGAGTATTTAGCCGGGAGGGGTCTGCATTCGATGCGTATAGAATCCTATAAATGTCAGAAATCTGTCTCTTGGTTGACGGCCCTCTGCTATTTAGTTTTTTAAATACTGTCGGCTTAGAGACACTCATAGAACCATAAAGAGATAATGCTAAGTGTTTAATCTGTATGAATTTAAAAAAATCCAGGTCGGTTATTGAAAATGTAGATATAGTCAAATAAAAAGATTTCTAATGAAATGGTTGTTATTAACGGTTGTTAGATAAAAGAGATCATTGGTGAGTTGGGAGAAGCAAGCTCAAACCGCTTCATACAGGAGAGCCAGATTTCTCTAGTGAACTGGATGGGCCCAAGGAGGGGAGTTGCTATCTTGATGGGGTAAGCCATCCATAGAAGGGAGTTAAGGTGAATAGGAGCCAGCCACAACTTCTCTATCTCTGTCCATTTAGTATAGGCCCATAGCGAAGCCCAAGATGGGAATGATTCTTAGATGAGCGACCCAATAGTATTTAATGATATCTGGAACTGACATGCCACCCTGTTGTCTATGTGTAGAAAAGATTTATTTGGAGATTCTATGGCATTTATCATTCCAAATGAATCTCATTATACTGGCATGGAAGGATTTAAGTTCCGCCAGAGGAACTTTTACCAGAAGAGTTTCAAAGTAGTACATTAGTTTAGGGAGAAGATACATTTTTATTGCTGCTATTCGACCCATTAGCGAAATTGGTAATGATTTCCATTTAGTCAGTAGTGTTAGAACCTTGCTGTTAGGTTTTTTTTCCTTTGCTGGTCACATGACCTTGTTGGCCTATTTAATCCTGCTCCGCCCTTCTGGCTTTGCTGGACTTCATTGTATATCTACTTTCTAGCTAGCCTGTGCTCTGTATCTAACTCTGTTAGTTTGCTTGGTCTACGGACCTCTATGTTCTATCTATTTTGTTTGTTCGTCTGTCTGCTACTATTTCTGTTAGGAGGTGTCCCATATTCCTCCCAGTCCTTAGTACTTGTAGGGATTCCCTCCCCACATCTATAGGTCTCCGTACAGACTAGATTAGGA